>NC_140589.1:1099321984-1100521984 GCF_964204655.1 Triturus cristatus | reverse complement strand
GAGTTAAGACCTTAACCATTAGGCCATTGTATGAGTCTAAGACCTTAGCTTTTAGGCCAGAGTACGAGTCTAAGACCTTAGCTATTAGGCCAGAGTAAGAGTTAAGACCTTAGCTATTAGGCCAGAGTAAGAGTTAAGACCTTAGCTAATAGGCCAGAGTACGAGTCTAAGACCTTAGCTATTAGGTCAGAGTAAGAGTTAAGACCTTAACCAGTAGGCCAGTGTAAGAGTTAAGACCTTAACCATTAGGCCAGAGTACGAGTCTAAGACCTTAGCTATTAGGCCAGAGTACGAGTCTAAGACTTTAGCTATTAGGCCAGAGTAAGAGTTAAGACCTTAGCTATTAGGCCAGAGTAAGAGTTAAGACCTTAGCTATTAGGCCAGAGTACGAGTCTAAGACCTAAGCTATTAGGCCAGAGTACGAGTCTAAGACCTTAGCTATTAGGCCAGAGTAAGAGTTAAGACCTTAGCTATTAGGCCAGAGTAAGAGTTAAGACCTTAGCTAATAGGCCAGAGTACGAGTCTAAGACCTTAGCTATCAGGCCATAGTACGAGTCTTACACCTTAGCTATTAGGCCAGAGTAAGAGTTAAGACCTTAACCAGTACGCCAGTGTAAGAGTAAAGACCCTAACCTGTAGGCCAGAGTAAGAGTTAAGACTTTAACCTGTAGGCCATAGTAGGAGTCTTAGACCTTAGCTATTAGGCCAGAGTAAGAGTTAAGACCTTAACCAGTAGGACAGAGTAAGAGTTAAGACCTTAACCATTAGGCCAGAGTACGAGTCTAAGACCTTAGCTATTAGGCCAGAGTAAGAGTTAGGACCTTAGCTATTAGGCCAGAGTAAGAGTTAAGACCGTAACCATTAAGCCAGAGTACGAGTCTAAGACCTTAGCTATTAGGCCAGAGTAAGAGTTAAGACCTTAACCAGTAGGCCAGAGTAAGAGTTAAGACCTTAACCTGTAGGCCATAGTACGAGTCTAAGACCTTAGCTATTAGGCCAGAGTAAGAGTTAAGACCTTAGCTATTAGGCCAGAGTAAGAGTTAAGACCTTAACCATTATGCCAGAGTAAGCGTTAAGACCTTAGCTATTAGGCCAGAGTAAGAGTTAAGACCTTAACCATTAGGCCAGAGTACGAGTCTAAGACCTTAGCTATTAGGCCAGAGTAAGAGTTAAGACCTTAACCAGTAGGCCAGAGTAAGAGTTAAGACCTTAACCATTAGTCCAGAGTACGAGTCCAAGACTTTAGCTATTAGGCCAGAGTAAGAGTTAAGACCTTAACCATTAGGCTAGAGTATGAGTCTAAGACCTTAGCTATTAGGCCAGAGTAAGAATTAAGACCTTAGCTATTAGGCCTGAGTAAGAGTTAAGACCTTAGCTATTAGGCCAGAGTACGAGTTAAGACCTTAACCAGTAGGCCAGAGTAAGAGTTAAGACCTTAACCTGTAGGCCAGAGTAGGAGTTAAGACCTAAACCTGTAGGCCATACTATGAGTCTAAGACCTTAGCTATTAGGCCAGAGTAAGAGTTAAGACCTTAGCTATTAGGCCAGAGTAAGAGCTAAGACCTTAACCAGTAGGCCAGAGTAAGAGTTAAGACCTTAACCTGTAGGCCATAGTACGAGTCTAAGACCTTAGCTATTAGGCCAGAGTAAGAGTTAAGACCTTAACCAGTAGGCCAGAGTAAGAGTTAAAACCTTAACCTGTAGGCCAGAGTACGAGTCTAAGACCTTAGCTATTAGGCCAGAGTAAGAGTTAGGACCTTAGCTATTAGGCCAGAGTAAGAGTTAAGACCTTAACCATTAGGCCAGAGTAGGAGTCCAAGACCTAAGCTATTAGGCCAGAGTAAGAGTTAAGACCTTAGCTATTAGGCCAGAGTAAGAGTTAAGACCTTAACCAGTAGGCGAGAGTGAGAGTTAAGACCTTAACCTGTAGGCCATAGTATGAGTCTAAGACCTTAGCTATTAGGCCAGAGTAAGCGTTAAGACCTTGGCTAATAGGCCAGAGTAAGAGTTAAGACCTTAACCAGTAGGCCAGAGTAAGAGTTAATACCTTAACCATTAGGCCAGAGTAAGAGTTAAGACCTTAACCATAAGGCCAGAGTATGAGTCTAAGACCTTAGCTATTAGGCCAGACTAAGAGTTAAGACCTAAACCTGTAGGCCATACTATGAGTCTAAGACCTTAGCTATTAGGCCAGAGTAAGAGTTAAGACCTTAGCTATTAGGCCAGATTAAGAGTTAAGACCCTAGCTATTAGGCCAGAGTACGAGTCTAAGACCTTAGCTATTAGGCCAGAGTAAGAGTTAAGACCTTAACCAGTAGGCCAGTGTAAGAGTTAAGACCTTAACCATTAGGCCAGAGTACGAGTCTAAGACCTTAGCTATTAGGCCATAGTACGAGTCGAAGACCTTAGCTATTAGGCCAGAGTAAGAGTTAAGACCTTAGCTATTAGGCCAGAGTAAGAGTTAAGACCTTAGCTGTTAGGCCAGAGTAAGAGTTAAGACCTTAAATAGTAGGCCGGAGTTAGTGTTAAGACCTTAACCAGTAGGCCAGAGTAAGAGTTAAGACCTTAACCATTAGGCCAGAGTAAGAGTTAAGACCTTAACCTGTAGGCCATAGTACGAGTCTAAGACCTTAGCTATTAGGCCAGAGTAAGAGTTAAGACCTTAACCAGTAGGCCAGAGTAAGAGTTAAAACCTTAACCTGTAGGCCAGAGTACGAGTCTAAGACCTTTGCTATTAGGCCAGAGTAAGAGTTAGGACCTTAGCTATTAGGCCAGAGTAAGAGTTAAGACCTTAACCATTAGGCCAGAGTACGAGTCTAAGACCTAAGCTATTAGGCCTGAGTAAGAGTTAAGACCTTAGCTATTAGGCCAGAGTAAGAGTTAAGACCTTAACCAGTAGGCGAGAGTGAGAGTTAAGACCTTAACCTGTAACCCATAGTATGAGTCTAAGACCTTAGCTATTAGGCCAGAGTAAGAGTTAAGACCTTGGCTAATAGGCCAGAGTAAGAGTTAAGACCTTAACCAGTAGGCCAGAGTAAGAGTTAATACCTTAACCATTAGGCCAGAGTAAGAGTTAAGACCTTAACCATAAGGCCAGAGTATGAGTCTAAGACCTTAGCTATTAGGCCAGACTAAGAGTTAAGACCTTAACCTGTAGGCCAGAGTACGAGTCTAAGACCTTAGCTGTTAGGCCAGAGTAAGAGTTAAGACCTTAACCATTAGGCCAGAGTACGAGTCTAACACCTTAGCTATTAGGCCAGAGTAAGAGTTAAGACCTTAACCTGTCGGCCATAGTACGAGTCTAAGACCTTAGCTATTAGGCCAGAGTAAGAGTTAAGACCTTAACCATTAGGCCAGAGTACGAGTCTAACACCTTAGCTATTAGGCCAGAGTAAGAGTTAAGACCTTAACCATTAGGCCAGAGTAAGAGTTAAGACCTTAACCATAAGGCCAGAGTATGAGTCTAAGACCTTAGCTATTAGGCCAGAGTAAGAGTTAAGACCTTAACCTGTAGGCCAGAGTACGAGTCTAAGACCTTAGCTGTTAGGCCAGAGTAAGAGATAAGACCTTAACCATTAGGCCAGAGTACGAGTCTAACACCTTAGCTATTAGGCCAGAGTAAGAGTTAAGACCTTAACCTGTCGGCCATAGTACGAGTCTAAGACCTTAGCTATTAGGCCAGAGTAAGAGTTAAGACCTTAACCATTAGGCCAGAGTACGAGTCTAACACCTTAGCTATTAGGCCAGAGTAAGAGTTAAGACCTTGGCTAATAGGCCAGAGTAAGAGTTAAGACCTTAGCTAATAGGCCAGAGTACGAGTCTAAGACCTTAGCTATCAGGCCATAGTACGAGTCTTACACCTTAGCTATTAGGCCAGAGTAAGAGTTAAGACCTTAACCAGTACGCCAGTGTAAGAGTTAAGACCCTAACCTGTAGGCCAGAGTAAGAGTTAAGACTTTAACCTGTAGGCCATAGTAGGAGTCTTAGACCTTAGCTATTAGGCCAGAGTAAGAGTTAAGACCTTAACCAGTAGGCCAGAGTAAGAGTTAAGACCTTAACCATTAGGCCAGAGTACGAGTCTAAGACCTTAGCTATTAGGCCAGAGTAAGAGTTAGGACCTTAGCTATTAGGCCAGAGTAAGAGTTAAGACCGTAACCATTAAGCCAGAGTACGAGTCTAAGACCTTAGCTATTAGGCCAGAGTAAGAGTTAAGACCTTAACCAGTAGGCCAGAGTAAGAGTTAAGACCTTAACCTGTAGGCCATAGTACGAGTCTAAGACCTTAGCTATTAGGCCAGAGTAAGAGTTAAGACCTTAGCTATTAGGCCAGAGTAAGAGTTAAGACCTTAACCATTATGCCAGAGTAAGCGTTAAGACCTTAGCTATTAGGCCAGAGTAAGAGTTAAGACCTTAACCATTAGGCCAGAGTACGAGTCTAAGACCTTAGCTATTAGGCCAGAGTAAGAGTTAAGACCTTAACCAGTAGGCCAGAGTAAGAGTTAAGACCTTAACCATTAGTCCAGAGTACGAGTCCAAGACTTTAGCTATTAGGCCAGAGTAAGAGTTAAGACCTTAACCATTAGGCTAGAGTATGAGTCTAAGACCTTAGCTATTAGGCCAGAGTAAGAATTAAGACCTTAGCTATTAGGCCTGAGTAAGAGTTAAGACCTTAGCTATTAGGCCAGAGTACGAGTTAAGACCTTAACCAGTAGGCCAGAGTAAGAGTTAAGACCTTAACCTGTAGGCCAGAGTAGGAGTTAAGACCTAAACCTGTAGGCCATACTATGAGTCTAAGACCTTAGCTATTAGGCCAGAGTAAGAGTTAAGACCTTAGCTATTAGGCCAGAGTAAGAGCTAAGACCTTAACCAGTAGGCCAGAGTAAGAGTTAAGACCTTAACCTGTAGGCCATAGTACGAGTCTAAGACCTTAGCTATTAGGCCAGAGTAAGAGTTAAGACCTTAACCAGTAGGCCAGAGTAAGAGTTAAAACCTTAACCTGTAGGCCAGAGTACGAGTCTAAGACCTTAGCTATTAGGCAAGAGTAAGAGTTAGGACCTTAGCTATTAGGCCAGAGTAAGAGTTAAGACCTTAACCATTAGGCCAGAGTACGAGTCTAAGACCTAAGCTATTAGGCCAGAGTAAGAGTTAAGACCTTAGCTATTAGGCCAGAGTAAGAGTTAAGATCTTAACCAGTAGGCGAGAGTGAGAGTTAAGACCTTAACCTGTAGGCCATAGTATGAGTCTAAGACCTTAGCTATTAGGCCAGAGTAAGCGTTAAGACCTTGGCTAATAGGCCAGAGTAAGAGTTAAGACCTTAACCAGTAGGCCAGAGTAAGAGTTAATACCTTAACCATTAGGCCAGAGTAAGAGTTAAGACCTTAACCATAAGGCCAGAGTATGAGTCTAAGACCTTAGCTATTAGGCCAGACTAAGAGTTAAGACCTAAACCTGTAGGCCATACTATGAGTCTAAGACCTTAGCTATTAGGCCAGAGTAAGAGTTAAGACCTTAGCTATTAGGCCAGAGTAAGAGCTAAGACCTTAACCAGTAGGCCAGAGTAAGAGTTAAGACCTTAACCTGTAGGCCATAGTACGAGTCTAAGACCTTAGCTATTAGGCCAGAGTAAGAGTTAAGACCTTAACCAGTAGGCCAGAGTAAGAGTTAAAACCTTAACCTGTAGGCCAGAGTAAGAGTTAAGACCTTAACCATAAGGCCAGAGTATGAGTCTAAGACCTTAGCTATTAGGCCAGACTAAGAGTTAAGACCTAAACCTGTAGGCCATACTATGAGTCTAAGACCTTAGCTATTAGGCCAGAGTAAGAGTTAAGACCTTAGCTATTAGGCCAGAGTAAGAGCTAAGACCTTAACCAGTAGGCCAGAGTAAGAGTTAAGACCTTAACCTGTAGGCCATAGTACGAGTCTAAGACCTTAGCTATTAGGCCAGAGTAAGAGTTAAGACCTTAACCAGTAGGCCAGAGTAAGAGTTAAAACCTTAACCTGTAGGCCAGAGTACGAGTCTAAGACCTTAGCTATTAGGCCAGAGTAAGAGTTAGGACCTTAGCTATTAGGCCAGAGTAAGAGTTAAGACCTTAACCATTAGGCCAGAGTACGAGTCTAAGACCTAAGCTATTAGGCCTGAGTAAGAGTTAAGACCTTAGCTATTAGGCCAGAGTAAGAGTTAAGACCTTAACCAGTAGGCGAGAGTGAGAGTTAAGACCTTAACCTGTAGGCCATAGTATGAGTCTAAGACCTTAGCTATTAGGCCAGAGTAAGAGTTAAGACCTTGGCGAATAGGCCAGAGTAAGAGTTAAGACCTTAACCAGTAGGCCAGAGTAAGAGTTAATACCTTAACCATTAGGCCAGAGTAAGAGTTAAGACCTTAACCATAAGGCCAGAGTATGAGTCTAAGACCTTAGCTATTAGGCCAGACTAAGAGTTAAGACCTTAACCTGTAGGCCAGAGTACGAGTTTAAGACCTTAGCTGTTAGGCCAGAGTAAGAGTTAAGACCTTAACCATTAGGCCAGAGTGCGAGTCTAACACCTTAGCTATTAGGCCAGAGTAAGAGTTAAGACCTTAACCTGTCGGCCATAGTACGAGTCTAAGACCTTAGCTATTAGGCCAGAGTAAGAGTTAAGACCTTAACCATTAGGCCAGAGTACGAGTCTAACACCTTAGCTATTAGGCCAGAGTAAGAGTTAAGACCTTAACCATTAGGCCAGAGTAAGAGTTAAGACCTTAACCATAAGGCCAGAGTATGAGTCTAAGACCTTAGCTATTAGGCCAGAGTAAGAGTTAAGACCTTAACCTGTAGGCCAGAGTACGAGTCTAAGACCTTAGCTGTTAGGCCAGAGTAAGAGTTAAGACCTTAACCAGTAGGCCAGAGTAAGAGTTAAGACCTTAACCTGTAGGCCAGAGTAAGAGTTAAGACCTTAACCTGTAGGCCAGAGTATGAGTCTAAGACCTTAGCTATTAGGCCTGAGTAAGAGTTAAGACCTTAACCAGTAGGCGAGAGTGAGAGTTAAGACCTTAACCTTTAGGCCATAGTACGAGTCTAAGACCTTAGCTATTAGGCCAGAGTAAGTGTTAAGACCTGAGCTATTATGCCAGACTGAGAGTTAAGACCTTAATCAGTAGGCCAGAGTAAGAGTTAATACCTTAACCATTAGGCCAGAGTAAGAGTTAAGACCTTAACCATAAGGCCAGAGTATGAGTCTAAGACCTTAGCTATTAGGCCAGAGTAAGAGTTAAGACCTTAACATGTAGGCCAGAGTACGAGTCTAAGACCTTAGCTGTTAGGCCAGAGTAAGAGTTAAGACCTTAACCAGTAGGCCAGAGTAAGAGTTAAGACCTTAACCTGTAGGCCATAGTACGAGTCTAGGACCTTAGCTATTAGGCCAGAGTAAGAGTTAAGACCTTAACCAGTAGGCCGGAGTAAGAGTTAAGACCTTAACCTGTAGGCCAGAGCAAGAGTTAAGACCTTAACCTGTAGGCCAGAGTATGAGTCTAAGACCTTAGCTATTAGGCCAGGGTAAGAGTTAAGACCTTATCCAGTAGGCCAGAGTAAGAGTTAAGACCTTAGCTATTAGGCCAGAGTAAGAGTTAAGACCTTAAGCAGTAGGCCAGAGTAAGAGTTAAGACCTTAACCTGTAGGCCATAGTACGAGTCTAAGACCTTAGCTATTAGGCCAGAGTAAAAGTTAAGACCTTAACCAGTAGGCCAGAGTAAGAGTTAAGACCTTAACCATTAGTCCAGAGTACGAGTCTAAGACCTTAGCTATTAGGCCAGAGAAAGAGTTAAGAACTTAGCTATTGGGCCAGAGTAAGAGTGAAGACCTTAACCATTAGGCCAGAGTACGAGTCTAAGACCTTAGCTATTAGGCCAGAGTAAGAGTTAAGACCTTAACCATTAGGCCAGAGTACGAGTCTAAGACCTTAGCTATTAGGCCAGAGTAAGAATTAAGACCTTAGCTATTAGGCCAGAGTAAGAGTTAAGACCTTAACCATTAGGCCAGAGTAAGAGTCTGGCCAGAGTAAGAGTTAAGACCTTTACCATTAGGCCAGATTAAGAGTCTAAGACCTTAACCATTAGGCCAGAGTAAGAGTTAAGACCTTAACCATTAGGCCAGAGTAAGAGTCTGAGACCTTAACCATTATGTCAGAGTAAGAGTCTAAGACCTTAACCATTAGGCCAGAGTAAGAGTTAAGACCTTAACCATTAGGCCAGAGTTTGAGTCTAAGACCTTAGCTATTAGGCCAGAGTAAGTGTTAAGACCTTAACCAGTAGGCCAGAGTCAGAGTTAAGACCTTAACCATTAGTCCAGAGTACGAGTCTAAGACCTTAGCTATTAGGCCAGAGTAAGAGTTAAGACCTTAGCTATTAGGCCAGAGTAAGAGTTAAGACCTTAACCATTATGCCAGAGTAAGAGTTAAGACCTTAGCTATTAGGCCAGAGTAAGATTTAAGACATTAACCATTAGGCCAGAGTACGAGTCTAAGACCTTAGCTATTGGGCCAGAGTAAGAGTTAAGACCTTAACCATTAGGCCAGAGTACGAGTCTAAGACCTTAGCTATTAGGCCAGAGTAAGAGTTAAGACCTTAACCAGTAGGCCAGAGTAAGAGTTAAAACCTTAAACTGTAGGCCAGAGTACGAGTCTAAGACCTTAGCTATTTGGCCAGAGTAAGAGTTAAGACCTTAGCTATTAGGCCAGAGTAAGAGTTAAGACCTTGGCTATTAGGCCAGAGTAAGAGTTAAGACCTTAACCAGTAGGCCAGAGTAAGAGTTAATACCTTAACCATTAGGCCAGAGTAAGAGTTAAGACCTTAACCATTAGGCCAGAGTACGAGTCTAAGACCTTAGCTATTAGGCCAGAGTAAGAGTTAAGACCTTAACCAGTAGGCCAGAGTAAGAGTTAAGACCTTAACCAGTAGGCCAGAGTACGAGTCTAACACCTTAGCTATTAGGCCAGAGTAAGAGTTAAGACCTTAACCAGTAGGCCAGAGAAAGAGTTAAGACCTTAACCATTAGACCAGAGTACGAGTCTAAGACCTTAGCTATTAGGCCAGAGTAAGAGTTAAGACCTTAACCAGTAGGCCAGAGTAAGAGTTAAGACCTTAACCAGTAGGCCAGGGTACGAGTCTAAGACCTTAGCTATTAGGCCAGAGTAAGAGTTAAGACCTTAACCAGTAGGCCAGAGAAAGAGTTAAGACCTTAACCATTAGATCAGAGTATGAGTCAAAGACCGTAGCTATTAGGCCAGAGTAAGAGTTAAGACCTTAGCTATTAGGCCAGAGTAAGAGTTAAGACTTTAACCATTAAGCCAGAGTAAGAATAAAGACCTTAAACATTAGGCCAGAGAAAGAGTCTAAGACCTTAACCATTAGGCCGGAGTAAGAGCTAAGACCTTAACCATTAGGCCAGAGTAAGAGTTAAGACCTTAACCATTAGGCTAGAGTAAGAGTCTGGCAAGAGTAAGAGTTAAGACCTTAACCATTAGGGCAGATTAAGAGTTTAAGACCTTAACCATTAGGCCAGAGTAAGAGTTAAGACCTTAACCATTAGGCCAGAGTAAGACTCTAAGACCTTAACCATTATGTCAGAGTAAGAGTCTAAGACCTTAACCATTAGGCCAGAGTAAGAGTTAAGACCTTAACCATTAGGCCAGAGTTTGAGTCTAAGACCTTAGCTATTAGGCCAGAGTAAGTGTTAAGACCTTAACCATTAGGCCAGAGTACGAGTCTAAGACCTTAGCTACTTAGCCAGAGTAAGAGTTAAGACCTTAGCTATTAGGCCAGAGTAAGAGTTAAGACCTTATCCATTACGCCTGAGTACGAGTCTAAGACCTTAGCTATTAGGCCAGAGTAAGTGTTAAGACCTGAGCTATTATGCCAGACTAAGAGTTAAGACCTTAACCATTAGGCCAGAGTACGTGTCTAAGACCTTAGCTATTAGGCCAGAGTAAGAGTTAAGACCTTAACCAGTAGGCCAGTGTAAGAGTTAAGACCTTAACCATTAGGCCATTGTATGAGTCTAAGACCTTAGCTTTTAGGCCAGAGTACGAGTCTAAGACCTTAGCTATTAGGCCAGAGTAAGAGTTAAGACCTTAGCTATTAGGCCAGAGTAAGAGTTAAGACCTTAGCTAATAGGCCAGAGTACGAGTCTAAGACCTTAGCTATTAGGTCAGAGTAAGAGTTAAGACCTTAACCAGTAGGCCAGTGTAAGAGTTAAGACCTTAACCATTAGGCCAGAGTACGAGTCTAAGACCTTAGCTATTAGGCCAGAGTACGAGTCTAAGACTTTAGCTATTAGGCCAGAGTAAGAGTTAAGACCTTAGCTATTAGGCCAGAGTAAGAGTTAAGACCTTAGCTATTAGGCCAGAGTACGAGTCTAAGACCTAAGCTATTAGGCCAGAGTACGAGTCTAAGACCTTAGCTATTAGGCCAGAGTAAGAGTTAAGACCTTAGCTATTAGGCCAGAGTAAGAGTTAAGACCTTAGCTAATAGGCCAGAGTACGAGTCTAAGACCTTAGCTATCAGGCCATAGTACGAGTCTTACACCTTAGCTATTAGGCCAGAGTAAGAGTTAAGACCTTAACCAGTACGCCAGTGTAAGAGTAAAGACCCTAACCTGTAGGCCAGAGTAAGAGTTAAGACTTTAACCTGTAGGCCATAGTAGGAGTCTTAGACCTTAGCTATTAGGCCAGAGTAAGAGTTAAGACCTTAACCAGTAGGACAGAGTAAGAGTTAAGACCTTAACCATTAGGCCAGAGTACGAGTCTAAGACCTTAGCTATTAGGCCAGAGTAAGAGTTAGGACCTTAGCTATTAGGCCAGAGTAAGAGTTAAGACCGTAACCATTAAGCCAGAGTACGAGTCTAAGACCTTAGCTATTAGGCCAGAGTAAGAGTTAAGACCTTAACCAGTAGGCCAGAGTAAGAGTTAAGACCTTAACCTGTAGGCCATAGTACGAGTCTAAGACCTTAGCTATTAGGCCAGAGTAAGAGTTAAGACCTTAGCTATTAGGCCAGAGTAAGAGTTAAGACCTTAACCATTATGCCAGAGTAAGCGTTAAGACCTTAGCTATTAGGCCAGAGTAAGAGTTAAGACCTTAACCATTAGGCCAGAGTACGAGTCTAAGACCTTAGCTATTAGGCCAGAGTAAGAGTTAAGACCTTAACCAGTAGGCCAGAGTAAGAGTTAAGACCTTAACCATTAGTCCAGAGTACGAGTCCAAGACTTTAGCTATTAGGCCAGAGTAAGAGTTAAGACCTTAACCATTAGGCTAGAGTATGAGTCTAAGACCTTAGCTATTAGGCCAGAGTAAGAATTAAGACCTTAGCTATTAGGCCTGAGTAAGAGTTAAGACCTTAGCTATTAGGCCAGAGTACGAGTTAAGACCTTAACCAGTAGGCCAGAGTAAGAGTTAAGACCTTAACCTGTAGGCCAGAGTAGGAGTTAAGACCTAAACCTGTAGGCCATACTATGAGTCTAAGACCTTAGCTATTAGGCCAGAGTAAGAGTTAAGACCTTAGCTATTAGGCCAGAGTAAGAGCTAAGACCTTAACCAGTAGGCCAGAGTAAGAGTTAAGACCTTAACCTGTAGGCCATAGTACGAGTCTAAGACCTTAGCTATTAGGCCAGAGTAAGAGTTAAGACCTTAACCAGTAGGCCAGAGTAAGAGTTAAAACCTTAACCTGTAGGCCAGAGTACGAGTCTAAGACCTTAGCTATTAGGCCAGAGTAAGAGTTAGGACCTTAGCTATTAGGCCAGAGTAAGAGTTAAGACCTTAACCATTAGGCCAGAGTAGGAGTCCAAGACCTAAGCTATTAGGCCAGAGTAAGAGTTAAGACCTTAGCTATTAGGCCAGAGTAAGAGTTAAGACCTTAACCAGTAGGCGAGAGTGAGAGTTAAGACCTTAACCTGTAGGCCATAGTATGAGTCTAAGACCTTAGCTATTAGGCCAGAGTAAGCGTTAAGACCTTGGCTAATAGGCCAGAGTAAGAGTTAAGACCTTAACCAGTAGGCCAGAGTAAGAGTTAATACCTTAACCATTAGGCCAGAGTAAGAGTTAAGACCTTAACCATAAGGCCAGAGTATGAGTCTAAGACCTTAGCTATTAGGCCAGACTAAGAGTTAAGACCTAAACCTGTAGGCCATACTATGAGTCTAAGACCTTAGCTATTAGGCCAGAGTAAGAGTTAAGACCTTAGCTATTAGGCCAGATTAAGAGTTAAGACCCTCGCTATTAGGCCAGAGTACGAGTCTAAGACCTTAGCTATTAGGCCAGAGTAAGAGTTAAGACCTTAACCAGTAGGCCAGTGTAAGAGTTAAGACCTTAACCATTAGGCCAGAGTACGAGTCTAAGACCTTAGCTATTAGGCCATAGTACGAGTCGAAGACCTTAGCTATTAGGCCAGAGTAAGAGTTAAGACCTTAGCTATTAGGCCAGAGTAAGAGTTAAGACCTTAGCTGTTAGGCCAGAGTAAGAGTTAAGACCTTAAATAGTAGGCCGGAGTTAGTGTTAAGACCTTAACCAGTAGGCCAGAGTAAGAGTTAAGACCTTAACCATTAGGCCAGAGTAAGAGTTAAGACCTTAACCTGTAGGCCATAGTACGAGTCTAAGACCTTAGCTATTAGGCCAGAGTAAGAGTTAAGACCTTAACCAGTAGGCCAGAGTAAGAGTTAAAACCTTAACCTGTAGGCCAGAGTACGAGTCTAAGACCTTTGCTATTAGGCCAGAGTAAGAGTTAGGACCTTAGCTATTAGGCCAGAGTAAGAGTTAAGACCTTAACCATTAGGCCAGAGTACGAGTCTAAGACCTAAGCTATTAGGCCTGAGTAAGAGTTAAGACCTTAGCTATTAGGCCAGAGTAAGAGTTAAGACCTTAACCAGTAGGCGAGAGTGAGAGTTAAGACCTTAACCTGTAGGCCATAGTATGAGTCTAAGACCTTAGCTATTAGGCCAGAGTAAGAGTTAAGACCTTGGCTAATAGGCCAGAGTAAGAGTTAAGACCTTAACCAGTAGGCCAGAGTAAGAGTTAATACCTTAACCATTAGGCCAGAGTAAGAGTTAAGACCTTAACCATAAGGCCAGAGTATGAGTCTAAGACCTTAGCTATTAGGCCAGACTAAGAGTTAAGACCTTAACCTGTAGGCCAGAGTACGAGTCTAAGACCTTAGCTGTTAGGCCAGAGTAAGAGTTAAGACCTTAACCATTAGGCCAGAGTACGAGTCTAACACCTTAGCTATTAGGCCAGAGTAAGAGTTAAGACCTTAACCTGTCGGCCATAGTACGAGTCTAAGACCTTAGCTATTAGGCCAGAGTAAGAGTTAAGACCTTAACCATTAGGCCAGAGTACGAGTCTAACACCTTAGCTATTAGGCCAGAGTAAGAGTTAAGACCTTAACCATTAGGCCAGAGTAAGAGTTAAGACCTTAACCATAAGGCCAGAGTATGAGTCTAAGACCTTAGCTATTAGGCCAGAGTAAGAGTTAAGACCTTAACCTGTAGGCCAGAGTACGAGTCTAAGACCTTAGCTGTTAGGCCAGAGTAAGAGTTAAGACCTTAACCATTAGGCCAGAGTACGAGTCTAACACCTTAGCTATTAGGCCAGAGTAAGAGTTAAGACCTTAACCTGTCGGCCATAGTACGAGTCTAAGACCTTAGCTATTAGGCCAGAGTAAGAGTTAAGACCTTAACCATTAGGCCAGAGTACGAGTCTAACACCTTAGCTATTAGGCCAGAGTAAGAGTTAAGACCTTGGCTAATAGGCCAGAGTAAGAGTTAAGACCTTAGCTAATAGGCCAGAGTACGAGTCTAAGACCTTAGCTATCAGGCCATAGTACGAGTCTTACACCTTAGCTATTAGGCCAGAGTAAGAGTTAAGACCTTAACCAGTACGCCAGTGTAAGAGTTAAGACCCTAACCTGTAGGCCAGAGTAAGAGTTAAGACTTTAACCTGTAGGCCATAGTAGGAGTCTTAGACCTTAGCTATTAGGCCAGAGTAAGAGTTAAGACCTTAACCAGTAGGCCAGAGTAAGAGTTAAGACCTTAACCATTAGGCCAGAGTACGAGTCTAAGACCTTAGCTATTAGGCCAGAGTAAGAGTTAGGACCTTAGCTATTAGGCCAGAGTAAGAGTTAAGACCGTAACCATTAAGCCAGAGTACGAGTCTAAGACCTTAGCTATTAGGCCAGAGTAAGAGTTAAGACCTTAACCAGTAGGCCAGAGTAAGAGTTAAGACCTTAACCTGTAGGCCATAGTACGAGTCTAAGACCTTAGCTATTAGGCCAGAGTAAGAGTTAAGACCTTAGCTATTAGGCCAGAGTAAGAGTTAAGACCTTAACCATTATGCCAGAGTAAGCGTTAAGACCTTAGCTATTAGGCCAGAGTAAGAGTTAAGACCTTAACCATTAGGCCAGAGTACGAGTCTAAGACCTTAGCTATTAGGCCAGAGTAAGAGTTAAGACCTTAGCTATTAGGCCAGAGTAAGAGCTAAGACCTTAACCAGTAGGCCAGAGTAAGAGTTAAGACCTTAACCTGTAGGCCATAGTACGAGTCTAAGACCTTAGCTATTAGGCCAGAGTAAGAGTTAAGACCTTAACCAGTAGGCCAGAGTAAGAGTTAAAACCTTAACCTGTAGGCCAGAGTACGAGTCTAAGACCTTAGCTATTAGGCCAGAGTAAGAGTTAGGACCTTAGCTATTAGGCCAGAGTAAGAGTTAAGACCTTAACCATTAGGCCAGAGTAGGAGTCCAAGACCTAAGCTATTAGGCCAGAGTAAGAGTTAAGACCTTAGCTATTAGGCCAGAGTAAGAGTTAAGACCTTAACCAGTAGGCGAGAGTGAGAGTTAAGACCTTAACCTGTAGGCCATAGTATGAGTCTAAGACCTTAGCTATTAGGCCAGAGTAAGCGTTAAGACCTTGGCTAATAGGCCAGAGTAAGAGTTAAGACCTTAACCAGTAGGCCAGAGTAAGAGTTAATACCTTAACCATTAGGCCAGAGTAAGAGTTAAGACCTTAACCATAAGGCCAGAGTATGAGTCTAAGACCTTAGCTATTAGGCCAGACTAAGAGTTAAGACCTAAACCTGTAGGCCATACTATGAGTCTAAGACCTTAGCTATTAGGCCAGAGTAAGAGTTAAGACCTTAGCTATTAGGCCAGATTAAGAGTTAAGACCCTAGCTATTAGGCCAGAGTACGAGTCTAAGACCTTAGCTATTAGGCCAGAGTAAGAGTTAAGACCTTAACCAGTAGGCCAGTGTAAGAGTTAAGACCTTAACCATTAGGCCAGAGTACGAGTCTAAGACCTTAGCTATTAGGCCATAGTACGAGTCGAAGACCTTAGCTATTAGGCCAGAGTAAGAGTTAAGACCTTAGCTATTAGGCCAGAGTAAGAGTTAAGACCTTAGCTGTTAGGCCAGAGTAAGAGTTAAGACCTTAAATAGTAGGCCGGAGTTAGTGTTAAGACCTTAACCAGTAGGCCAGAGTAAGAGTTAAGACCTTAACCATTAGGCCAGAGTAAGAGTTAAGACCTTAACCTGTAGGCCATAGTACGAGTCTAAGACCTTAGCTATTAGGCCAGAGTAAGAGTTAAGACCTTAACCAGTAGGCCAGAGTAAGAGTTAAAACCTTAACCTGTAGGCCAGAGTACGAGTCTAAGACCTTTGCTATTAGGCCAGAGTAAGAGTTAGGACCTTAGCTATTAGGCCAGAGTAAGAGTTAAGACCTTAACCATTAGGCCAGAGTACGAGTCTAAGACCTAAGCTATTAGGCCTGAGTAAGAGTTAAGACCTTAGCTATTAGGCCAGAGTAAGAGTTAAGACCTTAACCAGTAGGCGAGAGTGAGAGTTAAGACCTTAACCTGTAGGCCATAGTATGAGTCTAAGACCTTAGCTATTAGGCCAGAGTAAGAGTTAAGACCTTGGCTAATAGGCCAGAGTAAGAGTTAAGACCTTAACCAGTAGGCCAGAGTAAGAGTTAATACCTTAACCATTAGGCCAGAGTAAGAGTTAAGACCTTAACCATAAGGCCAGAGTATGAGTCTAAGACCTTAGCTATTAGGCCAGACTAAGAGTTAAGACCTTAACCTGTAGGCCAGAGTACGAGTCTAAGACCTTAGCTGTTAGGCCAGAGTAAGAGTTAAGACCTTAACCATTAGGCCAGAGTACGAGTCTAACACCTTAGCTATTAGGCCAGAGTAAGAGTTAAGACCTTAACCTGTCGGCCATAGTACGAGTCTAAGACCTTAGCTATTAGGCCAGAGTAAGAGTTAAGACCTTAACCATTAGGCCAGAGTACGAGTCTAACACCTTAGCTATTAGGCCAGAGTAAGAGTTAAGACCTTAACCATTAGGCCAGAGTAAGAGTTAAGACCTTAACCATAAGGCCAGAGTATGAGTCTAAGACCTTAGCTATTAGGCCAGAGTAAGAGTTAAGACCTTAACCTGTAGGCCAGAGTACGAGTCTAAGACCTTAGCTGTTAGGCCAGAGTAAGAGTTAAGACCTTAACCATTAGGCCAGAGTACGAGTCTAACACCTTAGCTATTAGGCCAGAGTAAGAGTTAAGACCTTAACCTGTCGGCCATAGTACGAGTCTAAGACCTTAGCTATTAGGCCAGAGTAAGAGTTAAGACCTTAACCATTAGGCCAGAGTACGAGTCTAACACCTTAGCTATTAGGCCAGAGTAAGAGTTAAGACCTTGGCTAATAGGCCAGAGTAAGAGTTAAGACCTTAGCTAATAGGCCAGAGTACGAGTCTAAGACCTTAGCTATCAGGCCATAGTACGAGTCTTACACCTTAGCTATTAGGCCAGAGTAAGAGTTAAGACCTTAACCAGTACGCCAGTGTAAGAGTTAAGACCCTAACCTGTAGGCCAGAGTAAGAGTTAAGACTTTAACCTGTAGGCCATAGTAGGAGTCTTAGACCTTAGCTATTAGGCCAGAGTAAGAGTTAAGACCTTAACCAGTAGGCCAGAGTAAGAGTTAAGACCTTAACCATTAGGCCAGAGTACGAGTCTAAGACCTTAGCTATTAGGCCAGAGTAAGAGTTAGGACCTTAGCTATTAGGCCAGAGTAAGAGTTAAGACCGTAACCATTAAGCCAGAGTACGAGTCTAAGACCTTAGCTATTAGGCCAGAGTAAGAGTTAAGACCTTAACCAGTAGGCCAGAGTAAGAGTTAAGACCTTAACCTGTAGGCCATAGTACGAGTCTAAGACCTTAGCTATTAGGCCAGAGTAAGAGTTAAGACCTTAGCTATTAGGCCAGAGTAAGAGTTAAGACCTTAACCATTATGCCAGAGTAAGCGTTAAGACCTTAGCTATTAGGCCAGAGTAAGAGTTAAGACCTTAACCATTAGGCCAGAGTACGAGTCTAAGACCTTAGCTATTAGGCCAGAGTAAGAGTTAAGACCTTAACCAGTAGGCCAGAGTAAGAGTTAAGACCTTAACCATTAGTCCAGAGTACGAGTCCAAGACTTTAGCTATTAGGCCAGAGTAAGAGTTAAGACCTTAACCATTAGGCTAGAGTATGAGTCTAAGACCTTAGCTATTAGGCCAGAGTAAGAATTAAGACCTTAGCTATTAGGCCTGAGTAAGAGTTAAGACCTTAGCTATTAGGCCAGAGTACGAGTTAAGACCTTAACCAGTAGGCCAGAGTAAGAGTTAAGACCTTAACCTGTAGGCCAGAGTAGGAGTTAAGACCTAAACCTGTAGGCCATACTATGAGTCTAAGACCTTAGCTATTAGGCCAGAGTAAGAGTTAAGACCTTAGCTATTAGGCCAGAGTAAGAGCTAAGACCTTAACCAGTAGGCCAGAGTAAGAGTTAAGACCTTAACCTGTAGGCCATAGTACGAGTCTAAGACCTTAGCTATTAGGCCAGAGTAAGAGTTAAGACCTTAACCAGTAGGCCAGAGTAAGAGTTAAAACCTTAACCTGTAGGCCAGAGTACGAGTCTAAGACCTTAGCTATTAGGCAAGAGTAAGAGTTAGGACCTTAGCTATTAGGCCAGAGTAAGAGTTAAGACCTTAACCATTAGGCCAGAGTACGAGTCTAAGACCTAAGCTATTAGGCCAGAGTAAGAGTTAAGACCTTAGCTATTAGGCCAGAGTAAGAGTTAAGACCTTAACCAGTAGGCGAGAGTGAGAGTTAAGACCTTAACCTGTAGGCCATAGTATGAGTCTAAGACCTTAGCTATTAGGCCAGAGTAAGCGTTAAGACCTTGGCTAATAGGCCAGAGTAAGAGTTAAGACCTTAACCAGTAGGCCAGAGTAAGAGTTAATACCTTAACCATTAGGCCAGAGTAAGAGTTAAGACCTTAACCATAATGCCAGAGTATGAGTCTAAGACCTTAGCTATTAGGCCAGACTAAGAGTTAAGACCTAAACCTGTAGGCCATACTATGAGTCTAAGACCTTAGCTATTAGGCCAGAGTAAGAGTTAAGACCTTAGCTATTAGGCCAGAGTAAGAGCTAAGACCTTAACCAGTAGGCCAGAGTAAGAGTTAAGACCTTAACCTGTAGGCCATAGTACGAGTCTAAGACCTTAGCTATTAGGCCAGAGTAAGAGTTAAGACCTTAACCAGTAGGCCAGAGTAAGAGTTAAAACCTTAACCTGTAGGCCAGAGTAAGAGTTAAGACCTTAACCATAAGGCCAGAGTATGAGTCTAAGACCTTAGCTATTAGGCCAGACTAAGAGATAAGACCTTAACCTGTAGGCCAGAGTACGAGTCTAAGACCTTAGCTGTTAGGCCAGAGTAAGAGTTAAGACCTTAACCATTAGGCCAGAGTACGAGTCTAACACCTTAGCTATTAGGCCAGAGTAAGAGTTAAGACCTTAACCTGTCGGCCATAGTACGAGTCTAAGACCTTAGCTATTAGGCCAGAGTAAGAGTTAAGACCTTAACCATTAGGCAAGAGTACGAGTCTAACACCTTAGCTATTAGGCCAGAGTAAGAGTTAAGACCTTAACCATTAGGCCAGAGTAAGAGTTAAGACCTTAACCATAAGGCCAGAGTATGAGTCTAAGACCTTAGCTATTAGGCCAGAGTAAGAGTTAAGACCTTAACCTGTAGGCCAGAGTACGAGTCTAAGACCTTAGCTGTTAGGCCAGAGTAAGAGTTAAGACCTTAACCAGTAGGCCAGAGTAAGAGTTAAGACCTTAACCTGTAGGCCAGAGTAAGAGTTAAGACCTTAACCTGTAGGCCAGAGTATGAGTCTAAGACCTTAGCTATTAGGCCTGAGTAAGAGTTAAGACCTTAACCAGTAGGCGAGAGCGAGAGTTAAGACCTTAACCTTTAGGCCATAGTACGAGTCTAAGACCTTAGCTATTAGGCCAGAGTAAGAGTTAAGACCTTGTCTATTAGGCCAGAGTAAGAGTTAAGACCTTAACCAGTAGGCCAGAGTAAGAGTTAATACCTTAACCATTAGGCCAGAGTAAGAGTTAAGACCTTAACCATGAGGCCAGAGTATGAGTCTAAGACCTTAGCTATTAGGCCAGAGTAAGAGTTAAGACCTTAACATGTAGGCCAGAGTACGAGTCTAAGACCTTAGCTGTTAGGCCAGAGTAAGAGTTAAGACCTTAACCAGTAGGCCAGAGTAAGAGTTAAGACCTTAACCTGTAGGCCATAGTACGAGTCTAGGACCTTAGCTATTAGGCCAGAGTAAGAGTTAAGACCTTAACCAGTAGGCCGGAGTAAGAGTTAAGACCTTAACCTGTAGGCCAGAGTAAGAGTTAAGACCTTAACCTGTAGGCCAGAGTATGAGTCTAAGACCTTAGCTATCAGGCCAGGGTAAGAGTTAAGACCTTATCCAGTAGGCCAGAGTAAGAGTTAAGACCTTAGCTATTAGGCCAGAGTAAGAGTTAAGACCTTAAGCAGTAGGCCAGAGTAAGAGTTAAGACCTTAACCTGTAGGCCATAGTACGAGTCTAAGACCTTAGCTATTAGGCCAGAGTAAAAGTTAAGACCTTAACCAGTAGGCCAGAGTAAGAGTTAAGACCTTAACCATTAGTCCAGAGTACGAGTCTAAGACCTTAGCTATTAGGCCAGAGAAAGAGTTAAGAACTTAGCTATTGGGCCAGAGTAAGAGTGAAGACCTTAACCGTTAGGCCAGAGTACGAGTCTAAGACCTTAGCTATTAGGCCAGAGTAAGAGTTAAGACCTTAACCATTAGGCCAGAGTACGAGTCTAAGACCTTAGCTATTAGGCCAGAGTAAGAATTAAGACCTTAGCTATTAGGCCAGAGTAAGAGTTAAGACCTTAACCATTAGGCCAGAGTAAGAGTCTGGCCAGAGTAAGAGTTAAGACCTTTACCATTAGGCCAGATTAAGAGTCTAAGACCTTAACCATTAGGCCAGAGTAAGAGTTAAGACCTTAACCATTAGGCCAGAGTAAGAGTCTGAGACCTTAACCATTATGTCAGAGTAAGAGTCTAAGACCTTAACCATTAGGCCAGAGTAAGAGTTAAGACCTTAACCATTAGGCCAGAGTTTGAGTCTAAGACCTTAGCTATTAGGCCAGAGTAAGAGTTAAGACCTTAACCAGTAGGCCAGAGTCAGAGTTAAGACCTTAACCATTAGTCCAGAGTACGAGTCTAAGACCTTAGCTATTAGGCCAGAGTAAGAGTTAAGAGCTTAGCTATTAGGCCAGAGTAAGAGTTAAGACCTTAACCATTATGCCAGAGTAAGAGTTAAGACCTTAGCTATTAGGCCAGAGCAAGATTTAAGACATTAACCATTAGGCCAGAGTACGAGTCTAAGACCTTAGCTATTGGGCCAGAGTAAGAGTTAAGACCTTAACCATTAGGCCAGAGTACGAGTCTAAGACCTTAACCAGTAGGCCAGAGTAAGAGTTAAGACCTTAACCTGTAGGCCATAGTACGAGTCTAAGACCTTAGCTATTAGGCCAGAGTAAGAGTTAAGACCTTAACCAGTAGGCCAGAGTAAGAGTTAAAACCTTAAACTGTAGGCCAGAGTACGAGTCTAAGACCTTAGCTATTTGGCCAGAGTAAGAGTTAAGACCTTAGCTATTAGGCCAGAGTAAGAGTTAGGACCTTGGCTATTAGGCCAGAGTAAGACTTAAGACCTTAACCAGTAGGCCAGAGTACGAGTCTAACACCTTAGCTATTAGGGCAGAGTAAGAGTTAAGACCTTAACCAGTAGGCCAGAGAAAGAGTTAAGACCTTAACCATTAGACAAGAGTACGAGTCTAAGACCTTAGCTATTAGGCCAGAGTAAGAGTTAAGACCTTAACCAGTAGGCCAGAGTAAGAGTTAAGACCTTAACCAGTAGGCCAGGGTACGAGTCTAAGACCTTAGCTATTAGGCCAGAGTAAGAGTTAAGACCTTAACCAGTAGGCCAGAGAAAGAGTTAAGACCTTAACCATTAGATCAGAGTATGAGTCAAAGACCGTAGCTATTAGGCCAGAGTAAGAGTTAAGACCTTAGCTATTAGGCCAGAGTAAGAGTTAAGACTTTAACCATTAAGCCAGAGTAAGAATAAAGACCTTAAACATTAGGCCAGAGAAAGAGTCTAAGACCTTAACCATTAGGCCGGAGTAAGAGCTAAGACCTTAACCATTAGGCCAGAGTAAGAGTTAAGACCTTAACCATTAGGCCAGAGTAAGAGTCTGGCAAGAGTAAGAGTTAAGACCTTTACCATTAGGGCAGATTAAGAGTTTAAGACCTTAACCATTAGGCCAGAGTAAGAGTTAAGTCCTTAACCATTAGGCCAGAGTAAGACTCTAAGACCTTAACCATTATGTCAGAGTAAGAGTCTAAGACCTTAACCATTAGGCCAGAGTAAGAGTTAAGACCTTAACCATTAGGCCAGAGTACGAGTCTAAGACCTTAGCTATTTAGCCAGAGTAAGAGTTAAGACCTTAGGTATTAGGCCAGAGTAAGAGTTAAGACCTTATCCATTACGCCTGAGTACGAGTCTAAGACCTTAGCTATTAGGCCAGAGTAAGTGTTAAGACCTGAGCTATTATGCCAGACTAAGAGTTAAGACCTTAACCATTAGGCCAGAGTACGTGTCTAAGACCTTAGCTATTAGGCCAGAGTAAGAGTTAAGACCTTAACCAGTAGGCCAGTGTAAGAGTTAAGACCTTAACCATTAGGCCATTGTACGAGTCTAAGACCTTAGCTTTTAGGCCAGAGTACGAGTCTAAGACCTTAGCTATTAGGCCAGAGTAAGAGTTAAGACCTTAGCTATTAGGCCAGAGTAAGAGTTAAGACCTTAGCTAATAGGCCAGAGTACGAGTCTAAGACCTTAGCTATTAGGCCAGAGTAAGAGTTAAGACCTTAACCAGTAGGCCAGTGTAAGAGTTAAGACCTTAACCATTAGGCCAGAGTACGAGTCTAAGACCTTAGCTATTAGGCCAGAGTACGAGTCTAAGACCTTAGCTATTAGGCCAGAGTAAGAGTTAAGACCTTAGCTATTAGGCCAGAGTAAGAGTTAAGACCTTAGCTATTAGGCCAGAGTACGAGTCTAAGACCTAAGCTATTAGGCCAGAGTACGAGTCTAAGACCTTAGCTATTAGGCCAGAGTAAGAGTTAAGACCTTAGCTATTAGGCCAGAGTAAGAGTTAAGACCTTAGCTAATAGGCCAGAGTACGAGTCAAAGACCTTAGCTATCAGGCCATAGTACGAGTCTTACACCTTAGCTATTAGGCCAGAGTAAGAGTTAAGACCTTAACCAGTACGCCAGTGTAAGAGTTAAGACCCTAACCTGTAGGCCAGAGTAAGAGTTAAGACTTTAACCTGTAGGCCATAGTAGGAGTCTTAGACCTTAGCTATTAGGCCAGAGTAAGAGTTAAGACCTTAACCAGTAGGCCAGAGTAAGAGTTAAGACCTTAACCATTAGGCCAGAGTACGAGTCTAAGACCTTAGCTATTAGGCCAGAGTAAGAGTTAGGACCTTAGCTATTAGGCCAGAGTAAGAGTTAAGACCGTAACCATTAAGCCAGAGTACGAGTCTAAGACCTTAGCTATATAGCCAGAGTAAGAGTTAAGACCTTAGCTATTAGGCCAGAGTAAGAGTTAAGACCTTAACCATTACGCCAGAGTACGAGTCTCAGACCTTAGCTATTAGGCCAGAGTAAGTGTTAAGACCTGAGCTATTATGCCAGACTAAGAGTTAAGACCTTAATCAGTAGGCCAGAGTAAGAGTTAAGACCTTAACCAGTAGGCCAGAGTAAGAGTTAAGACCTTAACCATTAGGCCAGAGTACGAGTCTAAGACCTTAACCAGTAGGCCAGAGTAAGAGTTAAGACCTTAACCTGTAGGCCATAGTACGAGTCTAAGACCTTAGCTATTAGGCCAGAGTAAGAGTTAAGACCTTAACCAGTCGGCCAGAGTAAGAGTTAAGACCTTAACCAGTAGGCCACAGTATGAGTCTAACACCTTAGCTATTAGGCCAGAGTAAGAGTTAAGACCTTAACCAGTAGGCCAGAGAAAGAGTTAAGACCTTAACCATTAGACCAGAGTACGAGTCTAAGACCTTAGCTATTAGGCCAGAGTAAGAGTTAAGACCTTAACCAGTAGGCCAGAGTAAGAGTTAAGACCTTAACCAGTAGGCCAGAGTACGAGTCTAAGACCTTAGCTATTAGGCAAGAGTAAGAGTTAAGACCTTAACCAGTAGGCCAGAGAAAGAGTTAAGACCTTAACCATTAGATCAGAGTAAGAGTTAAGACCGTAGCTCTTAGGCCAGAGTAAGAGTTAAGACCTTAGCTATTAGGCCAGAGTAAGAGTTAAGACCTTAACCAGTCGGCCAGAGTAAGAGTTAAGACCTTAACCAGTAGGCCACAGTACGAGTCTAACACCTTAGCTATTAGGCCAGAATAAGAGTTAAGACCTTAACCAGTAGGCCAGAGAAAGAGTTAAGACCTTAACCATTAGACCAGAGTATGAGTCTAAGACCTTAGCTATTAGGCCAGAGTAAGAGTTAAGACCTTAACCAGTAGGCCAGAGTAAGAGTTAAGACCTTAACCAGTAGGCCAGAGTACGAGTCTAAGACCTTAGCTATTAGGCAAGAGTAAGAGTTAAGACCTTAACCAGTAGGCCAGAGAAAGAGTTAAGACCTTAACCATTAGATCAGAGTACGAGTCTAAGACCGTAGCTATTAGGCCAGAGTAAGAGTTAAGACCTTATCTATTAGGCCAGAGTAAGAGTTAAGACGTTAACCATTAAGCCAGAGTAAGAATAAAGACCTTAAACATTAGGCCAGAGAAAGAGTCTAAGACCTTAACCATTAGGCCGGAGTAAGAGCTAAGACCTTAACCATTAGGCCAGAGAAAGAGTCTAAGACCTTAACCATTAGGCCAGAGTAAGAGTTAAGACCTTAACCATTAGGCCAGAGTAAGAGTCTGGACAGAGTAAGAGTTAAGACCTTTACCATTAGGCCAGATTAAGAGTCTAAGACCTTAACCATTAGGCCAGAGTAAGAGTTAAGACCTTAACTATTAGGCCAGAGTAAGAGTCTAAGACCTTAACCATTATGTCAGAGTAAGAGTCTAAGACCTTAACCATTAGGCCAGAGTAAGAGTTAAGACCTTAACCATTAGGCCAGAGTTTGAGTCTAAGACCTTAGCTATTAGGCCAGAGTAAGTGTTAAGACCTTAACCAGTAGGCCAGAGTAAGAGTTAAGACCTTAACCATTAGTCCAGAGTACGAGTCTAAGACCTTAGCTATTAGGCCAGAGTAAGAGTTAAGACCTTAGCTATTAGGCCAGAGTAAGAGTTAAGACCTTAACCATTATGCCAGAGTAAGAGTTAAGACCTTAGCTATTAGGCCAGAGTAAGAGTTAAGACATTAACCATTAGGCCAGAGTACGAGTCCAAGACCTTAGCTATTGGGCCAGAGTAAGAGTTAAGACCTTAACCATTAGGCCAGAGTACGAGTCTAAGACCTTAGCTATTAGGCCAGAGTAAGAGTTAATACCTTAACCATTAGGCCAGAGTAAGAGTTAAGACCTTAACCATTAGGCCAGAGTATGAGTCTAAGACCTTAGCTATTAGGCCAGAGTAAGAGTTAAGACCTTAACCAGTAGGCCAGTGTAAGAGTTAAGACCTTAACCATTAGGCCAGAGTACGAGTCTAAGACCTTAGCTATTAGGCCAGAGTAAGAGTTAAGACCTTAGCTATTAGGCCAGAGTAAGAGTTAAGACCTTAGCTATTAGGCCAGAGTACGAGTCTAAGACCTTAGCTATTAGGCCAGAGTACGAGTCTAAGAACTTAGCTAGTAGGCCAGAATAAGAGTTAAGACCTTAGCTATTAGGCCAGAGTAAGAGTTAAGACCTTAGCTATTAGGCCAGAGTACGAGTCTAAGACCTTAGCTATCAGGCCATAGTACGAGTCTTACACCTTAGCTATTAGGCCAGAGTAAGAGTTAAGACATTAACCAGTATGCCAGTGTAAGAGTTAAGACCTTAACCTGTAGGCCAGAGTAAGAGTTAAGACCTTAACCTGTAGGCCATAGTAGGAGTCTTAGACCTTAGCTATTAGGCCAGAGTAAGAGTTAAGACCTTAACCAGTAGGCCAGAGTAAGAGTTAAGACCTTAACCATTAGGCCAGAGTACGAGTCTAAGACCTTAGCTATTAGGCCAGAGTAAGAGTTAAGACCTTAGCTATTAGGCCAGAGTAAGAGTTAAGACCGTAACCATTAAGCCAGAGTACGAGTCTAAGACCTTAGCTATTTAGCCAGAGTAAGAGTTAAGACCTTAGCTATTAGGCCAGAGTAAGAGTTAAGACCTTAACCATTACGCCAGAGTACGAGTCTAAGACCTTAGCTATTAGGCCAGAGTAAGTGTTAAGACCTGAGCTATTATGCCAGACTGAGAGTTAAGACCTTAATCAGTAGGCCAGAGTAAGAGTTAAGACCTTAACCAGTAGGCCAGAGTAAGAGTTAAGACCTTAACCATTAGGCCAGAGTACGAGTCTAAGACCTTAGCTATTAGGCCAGAGTAAGAGTTAGGACCTTAACCAGTAGGCCAGAGTAAGAGTTAAGACCTTAACCTGTAGGCCATAGTACGAGTCTAAGACCTTAGCTATTAGGCCAGAGTGAGAGTTAAGACCTTAAACAGTCGGCCAGAGTAAGAGTTAAGACCTTAACCAGTAGGCCAGAGTACGAGTCTAACACCTTAGCTATTAGGCCAGAGTAAGAGTTAAGACCTTAACCAGTAGGCCAGAGAAAGAGTTAAGACCTTAACCATTAGACCAGAGTACGAGTCTAAGACCTTAGCTATTAGGCCAGAGTAAGAGTTAAGACCTTAACCAGTAGGCCAGAGTAAGAGTTAAGACCTTAACCAGTAGGCCAGAGTACGAGTCTAAGACCTTAGCTATTAGGCCAGAGTAAGAGTTAAGACCTTAACCAGTAGGCCAGAGAAAGAGTTAAGACCTTAACCATTAGATAAGAGTACGAGTCTAAGACCGTAGCTACTAGGCCAGAGTAAGAGTTAAGACCTTAGCTATTAGGCCAGAGTAAGAGTTAAGACGTTAACCATTAAGCCAGAGTAAGAATAAAGACCTTAAACATTAGGCCAGAGAAAGAGTCTAAGACCTTAACCATTAGGCCGGAGTAAGAGCTAAGACCTTAACCATTAGGCCAGAGTAAGAGTCTAAGACCTTAACCATTAGGCCAGATTAAGAGTTAAGACCTTAACCATTAGGCCAGAGTAAGAGTCTGGCCAGGGTAAGAGTTAAGACCTTTACCATTAGGCCAGATTAAGAGTCTAAGACCTTAACCATTAGGCCAGAGTAAGAGTTAAGACCTTAACCATTAGGCCAGAGTAAGAGTTAAGACCTTAACCAGTAGGCGCGAGTGAGAGTTAAGACCTTAACCTGTAGGCCATAGTACGAGTCTAAGACCTTAGCTATTAGGCCAGAGTAAGAGTTAAGACCTTAACCAGTAGGCCAGAGTAAGAGTTAAGAACTTAACCTGTAGGCCATAGTACGAGTCTAAGACCTTAGCTATTAGGTCAGAGTAAGAGTTAAGACCTTAGCTATTAGGCCAGAGTAAGAGTTAAGACCTTAACCATTAGGCCAAAGTATGAGTCTAAGACCTTAGCTATTAGGCCAGAGTAAGAGTTAAGACCTTAGCTATTAGGCCAGAGTACGAGTCTAAGACCTTAGCTATTAGGCCAGAGTACGAGTCTAAGAACTTAGCTAGTAGGCCAGAATAAGAGTTAAGACCTTAGCTATTAGGCCAGAGTAAGAGTTAAGACCTTAGCTATTAGGCCAGAGTACGAGTCTAAGACCTTAGCTATCAGGCCATAGTACGAGTCTTACACCTTAGCTATTAGGCCAGAGTAAGAGTTAAGACATTAACCAGTATGCCAGTGTAAGAGTTAAGACCTTAACCTGTAGGCCAGAGTAAGAGTTAAGACCTTAACCTGTAGGCCATAGTAGGAGTCTTAGACCTTAGCTATTAGGCCAGAGTAAGAGTTAAGACCTTAACTAGTAGGCCAGAGTAAGAGTTAAGACCTTAACCATTAGGCCAGAGTACGAGTCTAAGACCTTAGCTATTAGGCCAGAGTAAGAGTTAAGACCTTAGCTATTAGGCCAGAGTAAGAGTTAAGACCGTAACCATTAAGCCAGAGTACGAGTCTAAGACCTTAGCTATTTAGCCAGAGTAAGAGTTAAGACCTTAGCTATTAGGCCAGAGTAAGAGTTAAGACCTTAACCATTACGCCAGAGTACGAGTCTAAGACCTTAGCTATTAGGCCAGAGTAAGTGTTAAGACCTGAGCTATTATGCCAGATTGAGAGTTAAGACCTTAATCAGTAGGCCAGAGTAAGAGTTAAGACCTTAACCAGTAGGCCAGAGTAAGAGTTAAGACCTTAACCATTAGGCCAGAGTACGAGTCTAAGACCTTAGCTATTAGGCCAGAGTAAGAGTTAGGACCTTAACCAGTAGGCCAGAGTAAGAGTTAAGACCTTAACCTGTAGGCCATAGTACGAGTCTAAGACCTTAGCTATTAGGCCAGAGTGAGAGTTAAGACCTTAAACAGTCGGCCAGAGTAAGAGTTAAGACCTTAACCAGTAGGCCAGAGTACGAGTCTAACACCTTAGCTATTAGGCCAGAGTAAGAGTTAAGACCTTAACCAGTAGGCCAGAGAAAGAGTTAAGACCTTAACCATTAGACCAGAGTACGAGTCTAAGACCTTAGCTATTAGGCCAGAGTAAGAGTTAAGACCTTAACCAGTAGGCCAGAGTAAGAGTTAAGACCTTAACCAGTAGGCCAGAGTACGAGTCTAAGACCTTAGCTATTAGGCCAGAGTAAGAGTTAAGACCTTAACCAGTAGGCCAGAGAAAGAGTTAAGACCTTAACCATTAGATAAGAGTACGAGTCTAAGACCGTAGCTACTAGGCCAGAGTAAGAGTTAAGACCTTAGCTATTAGGCCAGAGTAAGAGTTAAGACGTTAACCATTAAGCCAGAGTAAGAATAAAGACCTTAAACATTAGGCCAGAGAAAGAGTCTAAGACCTTAACCATTAGGCCGGAGTAAGAGCTAAGACCTTAACCATTAGGCCAGAGTAAGAGTCTAAGACCTTAACCATTAGGCCAGATTAAGAGTTAAGACCTTAACCATTAGGCCAGAGTAAGAGTCTGGCCAGGGTAAGAGTTAAGACCTTTACCATTAGGCCAGATTAAGAGTCTAAGACCTTAACCATTAGGCCAGAGTAAGAGTTAAGACCTTAACCATTAGGCCAGAGTAAGAGTTAAGACCTTAACCAGTAGGCGCGAGTGAGAGTTAAGACCTTAACCTGTAGGCCATAGTACGAGTCTAAGACCTTAGCTATTAGGCCAGAGTAAGAGTTAAGACCTTAACCAGTAGGCCAGAGTAAGAGTTAAGAACTTAACCTGTAGGCCATAGTACGAGTCTAAGACCTTAGCTATTAGGTCAGAGTAAGAGTTAAGACCTTAGCTATTAGGCCAGAGTAAGAGTTAAGACCTTAACCATTAGGCCAAAGTATGAGTCTAAGACCTTAGCTATTAGGCCAGAGTAAGAATTAAGACCTTAGCTATTAGGCCAGAGTAAAAGTTAAGACCTTAACCAGTAGACAAGAGTAAGAGTTAAGACCTTAACCATTAGGCCAGAGTACGAGTCTAAGACCTTAGCTATTAGGCCAGAGTAAGAGTTAAGACCTTAGCTATTAGGCCAGAGTAAGAGTTAAGACCTTAACCATTAGGCCAGAGTACGAGTCTAAGACCTTAGCTATTAGGCCAGAGTAAGAGTTAAGAACTTAACCTGTAGGCCATAGTACGAGTCTAAGACCTTAGCTATTAGGCCAGAGTAAGAGTTAAGACCTTAGCTATTAGGCCAGAGTAAGAGTTAAGACCTTAACCATTAGGCCAAAGTACGAGTCTAAGACCTTAGCTATTAGGCCAGAGTAATAGTTAAGACCTTAGCTATTAGGCCAGAGTAAAAGTTAAGACCTTAACCAGTAGGCCAAAGTAAGAGTTAAGACCTTAACCATTAGGCCAGAGTACGAGTCTAAGACCTTAGCTATTAGGCCAGAGTAAGAGTTAAGACCTTAACCAGTAGGCCAGTGTAAGAGTTAAGACCTTAACCATTAGGCCAGAGTACGAGTCTAAGACCTTAGCTATTAGGCCAGAGTACGAGTCTAAGACCTTAGCTATTAGGCCAGAGTAAGAGTTAAGACCTTAGCTATTAGGCCAGATTAAGAGTTAAGACCCTAGCTATTAGGCCAGAGTACGAGTCTAAGACCTTAGCTATTAGGCCAGAGTAAGAGTTAAGACCTTAACCAGTAGGCCAGTGTAAGAGTTAAGACCTTAACCATTAGGCCAGAGTACGAGTCTAAGACCTTAGCTATTAGGCCATAGTACGAGTCTAAGACCTTAGCTATTAGGCCAGAGTAAGAGTTAAGACCTTAGCTATTAGGCCAGAGTAAGAGTTAAGACCTTAGCTATTAGGCCAGAGTACGAGTCTAAGACCTTAGCTATTAGGCCAGAGTACGAGTCTAAGACCTTAGCTATTAGGCCAGAGTAAGAGTTAAGACCTTAGCTATTAGGCCAGAGTAAGAGTTAAGACCTTAGCTATTAGGCCAGAGTACGAGTCTAAGACCTTAGCTATTAGGCCAGAGTAAGAGTTAAGACCTTAAGCAGTAGGCCAGTGTAAGAGTTAAGACCTTAACCATTAGGCCAGAGTACGAGTCTAAGACCTTAGCTATTAGGCCAGAGTACGAGTCTAAGACCTTAGCTATTAGGCCAGAGTAAGAGTTAAGACCTTAACTATTAGGCCAGAGTAAGAGTTAAGACCTTAGCTATTAGGCCAGAGTACGACTCTAAGACCTTAGCTATTAGGCCAGAGTACGAGTCTAAGAACTTAGCTATTAGGCCAGAATAAGAGTTAAGACCTTAGCTATTAGGCCAGAGTAAGAGTTAAGACCTTAGCTATCAGGCCATAGTGCGAGTCTTACACCTTAGCTATTAGGCCAGAGTAAGAGTTAAGACCTTAACCAGTACGCCAGTGTAAGAGTTAGGACCTTAACCTGTAGGCCAGAGTAAGAGTTAAGACCTTAACCTGTAGGCCATAGTAGGAGTCTTAGACCTTAGCTATTAGGCCAGAGTAAGAGTTAAGACCTTAACCAGTAGGCCAGAGTAAGAGTTAAGACCTTAACCATTAGGCCAGAGTACGAGTCTAAGACCTTAGCTATTAGGCCAGAGTAAGAGTTAAGACCTTAGCTATTAGGCCAGAGTAAGAGTTAAGACCTTAACCAGTATGCCAGTGTAAGAGTTAAGACCTTAACCTGTAGGCCAGAGTAAGAGTTAAGACCTTAACCAGTAGGCCAGTGTAAGAGTTAAGACCTTAACCATTAGGCCAGAGTGCGAGTCTAAGACCTTAGCTATTAGGCCAGAGTACGAGTCTAAGACCTTAGCTATTAGGCCAGAGTAAGAGTTAAGACCTTAGCTATTAGGCCAGATTAAGAGTTAAGACCTTAGCTATTAGGCCAGAGTACGAGTCTAAGACCTTAGCTATTAGGCCAGAGTAAGAGTTAAGACCTTAACCAGTAGGCCAGTGTAAGAGTTAAGACCTTAACCATTAGGCCAGAGTACGAGTCTAAGACCTTAGCTATTAGGCCATAGTACGAGTCTAAGACCTTAGCTATTAGGCCAGAGTAAGAGTTAAGACCTTAGCTATTAGGCCAGAGTAAGAGTTAAGACCTTAGCTATTAGGCCAGAGTACGAGTCTAAGACCTTAGCTATTAGGCCAGAGTAAGAGTTAAGACCTTAGCTATTAGGCCAGAGTAAGAGTTAAGACCTTAGCTATTAGGCCAGAGTACGAGTCTAAGACCTTAGCTATTAGGCCAGAGTACGAGTCTAAGAACTTAGCTATTAGGCCAGAATAATAGTTAAGACATTAGCTATTAGGCCAGAGTAAGAGTTAAGACCTTAGCTATTAGGCCAGAGTACGAGTCTAAGACCTTAGCTATCAGGCCATAGTACGAGTCTTACACCTTAGCTATTAGGCCAGAGTAAGAGTTAAGACCTTAACCAGTACGCCAGTGTAAGAGTTAAGACCTTAACCATTAGACCAGAGTACGAGTCTAAGACCTTAGCTATTTGGCCAGAGTAAGAGTTAGGACCTTAACCAGTAGGCCAGAGTAAGAGTTAAGACCTTAACCAGTAGGCCAGAGTACGAGTCTAAGACCTTAGCTATTAGGCCAGAGTAAGAGTTAAGACCTTAACCAGTAGGCCAGAGAAAGAGTTAAGACCTTAACCATTAGATAAGAGTACGAGTCTAAGACCATAGCTACTAGGCCAGAGTAAGAGTTAAGACCTTAGCTATTAGGCCAGAGTAAGAGTTAAGACGTTAACCATTAAGCCAGAGTAAGAATAAAGACCTTAAACATTAGGCCAGAGAAAGAGTCGAAGACCTTAACCATTAGGCCGGAGTAAGAGCTAAGACCTTAACCATTAGGCCAGAGTAAGAGTCTAAGACCTTAACCATTAGGCCAGAGTAAGAGTTAAGACCTTAACCATTAGGCCAGAGTAAGAGTCTGGCCAGAGTAAGAGTTAAGACCTTTACCATTAGGCCAGATTAAGAGTCTAAGACCTTAACCATTAGGCCAGAGTAAGAGTTAAGACCTTAACCATTAGGCCAGAGTAAGAGTTAAGACCTTAACCAGTAGGCGCGAGTGAGAGTTAAGACCTTAACCTGTAGGCCATAGTACGAGTCTAAGACCTTAGCTATTAGGCCAGAGTAAGAGTTAAGACCTTAACCAGTAGGCCAGAGTAAGAGTTAAGAACCTAACCTGTAGGCCATAGTACGAGTCTAAGACCTTAGCTATTAGGTCAGAGTAGTGAGTTAAGACCTTAGCTATTAGGCCAGAGTAAGAGTTAAGACCTTAACCATTAGGCCAAAGTATGAGTCTAAGACCTTAGCTATTAGGCCAGAGTAAGAATTAAGACCTTAGCTATTAGGCCAGAGTAAAAGTTAAGACCTTAACCAGTAGACAAGAGTAAGAGTTAAGACCTTAACCATTAGGCCAGAGTACGAGTCTAAGACCTTAGCTATTAGGCCAGAGTAAGAGTTAAGACCTTAGCTATTAGGCCAGAGTAAGAGTTAAGACCTTAACCATTAGGCCAGAGTACGAGTCTAAGACCTTAGCTATTAGGCCAGAGTAAGAGTTAAGACCTTAACCAGTAGGCCAGAGTAAGAGTTAAGAACTTAACCTGTAGGCCATAGTACGAGTCTAAGACCTTAGCTATTAGGCCAGAGTAAGAGTTAAGACCTTAGCTATTAGGCCAGAGTAAGAGTTAAGACCTTCACCATTAGGCCAAAGTACGAGTCTAAGACCTTAGCTATTAGGCCAGAGTAATAGTTAAGACCTTAGCTATTAGGCCAGAGTAAAAGTTAAGACCTTAACCAGTAGGCCAGAGTAAGAGTTAAGACCTTAACCATTAGGCCAGAGTACGAGTCTAAGACCTTAGCTATTAGGCCAGAGTAAGAGTTAAGACCTTAACCAGTAGGCCAGTGTAAGAGTTAAGACCTTAACCATTAGGCCAGAGTACGAGTCTAAGACCTTAGCTATTAGGCCAGAGTACGAGTCTAAGACCTTAGCTATTAGGCCAGAGTAAGAGTTAAGACCTTAGCTATTAGGCCAGATTAAGAGTTAAGACCCTAGCTATTAGGCCAGAGTACGAGTCTAAGACCTTAGCTATTAGGCCAGAGTAAGAGTTAAGACCTTAACCAGTAGGCCAGTGTAAGAGTTAAGACCTTAACCATTAGGCCAGAGTACGAGTCTAAGACCTTAGCTATTAGGCCATAGTACGAGTCGAAGACCTTAGCTATTAGGCCAGAGTAAGAGTTAAGACCTTAGCTATTAGGCCAGAGTAAGAGTTAAGACCTTAGATATTAGGCCAGAGTACGAGTCTAAGACCTTAGCTATTAGGCCAGAGTACGAGTCTAAGACCTTAGCTATTAGGCCAGAGTAAGAGTTAAGACCTTAGCTATTAGGCCAGAGTAAGAGTTAAGACCTTAGCTATTAGGCCAGAGTACGAGTCTAAGACCTTAGCTATTAGGCCAGAGTAAGAGTTAAGACCTTAAGCAGTAGGCCAGTGTAAGAGTTAAGACCTTAACCATTAGGCCAGAGTACGAGTCTAAGACCTTAGCTATTAGGCCAGAGTACGAGTCTAAGACCTTAGCTATTAGGCCAGAGTAAGAGTTAAGACCTTAACTATTAGGCCAGAGTAAGAGTTAAGACCTTAGCTATTAGGCCAGAGTACGACTCTAAGACCTTAGCTATTAGGCCAGAGTACGAGTCTAAGAACTTAGCTATTAGGCCAGAATAAGAGTTAAGACCTTAGCTATTAGGCCAGAGTAAGAGTTAAGACCTTAGCTATCAGGCCATAGTACGAGTCTTACACCTTAGCTATTAGGCCAGAGTAAGAGTTAAGACCTTAACCAGTACGCCAGTGTAAGAGTTAGGACCTTAACCTGTAGGCCAGAGTAAGAGTTAATACCTTAACCTGTAGGCCATAGTAGGAGTCTTAGACCTTAGCTATTAGGCCAGAGTAAGAGTTAAGACCTTAACCAGTAGGCCAGAGTAAGAGTTAAGACCTTAACCATTAGGCCAGAGTACGAGTCTAAGACCTTAGCTATTAGGCCAGAGTAAGAGTTAAGACCTTAACTATTAGGCCAGAGTAAGAGTTAAGACCTTAACCAGTACGCTAGTGTAAGAGTTAAGACCTTAACCTGTAGGCCAGAGTAAGAGTTAAGACCTTAACCAGTAGGCCAGTGTAAGAGTTAAGACCTTAACCATTAGGCCAGAGTACGAGTCTAAGACCTTAGCTATTAGGCCAGAGTACGAGTCTAAGACCTTAGCTATTAGGCCAGAGTAAGAGTTAAGACCTTAGCTATTAGGCCAGATTAAGAGTTAAGACCTTAGCTATTAGGCCAGAGTACGAGTCTAAGACCTTAGCTATTAGGCCAGAGTAAGAGTTAAGACCTTAACCAGTAGGCCAGTGTAAGAGTTAAGACCTTAACCATTAGGCCAGAGTACGAGTCTAAGACCTTAGCTATTAGGCCATAGTACGAGTCTAAGACCTTAGCTATTAGGCCAGAGTAAGAGTTAAGACCTTAGCTATTAGGCCAGAGTAAGAGTTAAGACCTTAGCTATTAGGCCAGAGTACGAGTCTAAGACCTTAGCTATTAGGCCAGAGTAAGAGTTAAGACCTTAGCTATTAGGCCAGAGTACGAGTCTAAGACCTTAGCTATTAGGCCAGAGTACGAGTCTAAGAACTTAGCTATTAGGCCAGAATAATAGTTAAGACCTTAGCTATTAGGCCAGAGTAAGAGTTAAGACCTTAGCTATTAGGCCAGAGTACGAGTCTAAGACCTTAGCTATCAGGCCATAGTACGAGTCTTACACCTTAGCTATTAGGCCAGAGTAAGAGTTAAGACCTTAACCAGTACGCCAGTGTAAGAGTTAAGACCTTAACCTGTAGGCCAGAGTAAGAGTTAAGACCTTAACCTGTAGGCCATAGTAGGAGTCTTAGACCTTAGCTATTAGGCCAGAGTAAGAGTTAAGACCTTAACCAGTAGGCCAGAGTAAGAGTTAAGACCTTAACCATTAGGCCAGAGTACGAGTCTAAGACCTTAGCTATTAGGCCAGAGTAAGAGTTAAGACCTTAGCTATTAGGCCAGAGTAAGAGTTAAGACCGTAACCATTAAGCCAAAGTACGAGTCTAAGACCTTAGCTATTTAGCCAGAGTAAGAGTTAAGACTTTAACCAGTAGGCCAGTGTAAGAGTTAAGACCTTAACCATTAGGCCAGAGTACGAGTCTAAGACCGTAGCTATTAGGCCAGAGTAAGAGTTAAGACCTTAGCTATTAGGCCAGATTAAGAGTTAAGACCTTAGCTATTAGGCCAGAGTACGAGTCTAAGACCTTAGCTATTAGGCCAGAGTAAGAGTTAAGACCTTAACCAGTAGGCCAGTGTAAGAGTTAAGACCTTAACCATTAGGCCATAGTACGAGTCTAAGACCTTAGCTATTAGGCCATAGTACGAGTCTAAGACCTTAGCTATTAGGCCAGAGTAAGAGTTAAGACCTTAGCTATTAGGCCAGAGTAAGAGTTAAGACCTTAGCTATTAGGCCAGAGTACGAGTCTAAGACCTTAGCTATTAGGCCAGAGTACGAGTCTAAGACCTTAGCTATTACGCCAGAGTAAGAGTTAAGACCTTAACCAGTAGGCCAGAGTAAGAGTTAAGACCTTAACCATTAGGCCAGAGTACGAGTCTAAGACCTTAGCTATTAGGCCAGAGTAAGAGTTAAGACCTTAGCTATTAGGCCAGAGTAAGAGTTAAGACCTTAGCTATTAGGCCAGAGTATGAGTCTAAGACCTTAGCTATTAGGCCAGAGTACGAGTCTAAGAACTTAGCTATTAGGCCAGAATAAGAGTTAAGACCTTAGCTATTAGGCCAGAGTAAGAGTTAAGACCTTAGCTATTAGGCCAGAGTACGAGTCTAAGACCTTAGCTATTAGGCCATAGTACGAGTCTTACACCTTAGCTATTAGGCCAGAGTAAGAGTTAAGACCTTAACCAGTATGCCAGTGTAAGAGTTAAGACCTTAACCTGTAGGCCAGAGTAAGAGTTAAGACCTTAACCTGTAGGCCATAGTAGGAGTCTTAGACCTTAGCTATTGGGGCAGAGTAAGAGTTAAGACCTTAACCAGTAGGCCAGAGTAAGAGTTAAGACCTTAACCATTAGGCCAGAATACGAGTCTAAGACCTTAGCTATTAGGCCAGAGTAAGAGTTAAGACCTTAGCTATTAGGCCAGAGTAAGAGTTAAGACCGTAACCATTAAGCCAAAGTACGAGTCTAAGACCTTAGCTATTTAGCCAGAGTAAGAGTTAAGACCTTAGCTATTAGGCCAGAGTAAGAGTTAAGACCTTAACCATTACGCCAGAGTACGAGTCTAAGACCTTAGCTATTAGGCCAGAGTAAGTGTTAAGACCTGAGCTATTATGCCAGACTGAGAGTTAAGACCTTAATCAGTAGGCCAGAGTTAGAGTTAAGACCTTAACCAGTAGGCCAGAGTAAGAGTTAAGACCTTAACCATTAGGCCAGAGTACGAGTCTAAGACCTTAGCTATTAGGCCAGAGTAAGAGTTAAGACCTTAACCAGTAGGCCAGAGTAAGAGTTAAGACCTTAACCTGTAGGCCATAGTACGAGTCTAAGACCTTAGCTATTAGGCCAGAGTAAGAGTTAAGACCTTAACCAGTCGGCCAGAGTAAGAGTTAAGACCTTAACCAGTAGGCCAGAGTACGAGTCTAACACCTTAGCTATTAGGCCAGAGTAAGAGTTAAGACCTTAACCAGTAGGCCAGAGAAAGAGTTAAGACCTTAACCATTAGACCAGAGTACGAGTCTAAGACCTTAGCTATTAGGCCAGAGTAAGAGTTAAGACCTTAACCAGTAGGCCAGAGTAAGAGTTAAGACCTTAACCAGTAGGTCAGAGTAGGAGTCTAAGACCTTAGCTATTAGGCCAGAGTAAGAGTTAAGACCTTAAAAAGTAGCCCAGCGAAAGAGTTAAGACCTTAAACATTAGATCAGAGTACGAGTCTAAGACCGTAGCTACTAGGCCAGAGTAAGAGTTAAGACCTTAGCTATTAGGCCAGAGTAAGAGTTAAGACCTTAACCAGTAGGCCAGAGTAAGAGTTAAGAACTTAACCTGTAGGCCATAGTACGAGTCTAAGACCTTAGCTATTAGGCCAGAGTAACAGTTAAGACCTTAGCTATTAGGCCAGAGTAAGAGTTAAGACCTTAACCATTAGGCCAAAGTACGAGTCTAAGACCTTAGCTATTAGGCCAGAGTAAGAGTTAAGACCTTAGCTATTAGGCCAGAGTAAAAGTTAAGACCTTAACCAGTAGGCCAGAGTAAGAGTTAAGACCTTAACCATTAGGCCAGAGTAGGAGTCTAAGACCTTAGCTATTAGGCCAGAGTAAGAGTTAAGACCTTAGCTATTAGGCCAGAGTACGAGTTAAGACCTCAACTATTAAGCCAGAGTACGAGTCTAAGACCTTAGCTATTTAGCCAGAGTAAGAGTTAAGACCTTAGCTATTAGGCCAGAGTAAGAGTTAAGACCTTAACCATTAGGCCAGAGTACGAGTCTAAGACGTTAGCTATTAGGCCAGAGTAAGAGTTAAGACCTTAACCAGTAGGCCAGAGTGAGAGTTAAGACCTTAACCATTAGTCCAGAGTACGAGTATAAGACCTTAGCTATTAGGCCAGAGTAAGAGTTAAGAACTTAGCTATCAGGCCAGAGTAAGAGTTAAGACATTAACCAGTAGGCCAGAGTAAGAGTTAAGACCTTAACCTGTAGGCCAGAGTAGGAGTTAAGACCTAAACCTGTAGGCCATACTACGAGTCTAAGACCTTAGCTAATAGGCCAGAGTAAGAGTTAAGACCTTAGCTATTAGGCCAGAGTAAGAGTTAAGACCTTAACCAGTAGGCCAGAGTAAGAGTTAAGACCTTAACCTGAAGGCCATAGTATGAGTCTAAGACCTTAGATATTAGGCCAGAGTAAGAGTCAAGACCTTAGCTATTAGGCCAGAGTAAGAGTTAAGACCTTAACCTGTAGGTCAGAGTACAAGTCTAAGACCTTAGCTATTAGGCCAGAGTAAGAATTAAGACCTTAACCATTAGGCCAGAGTACGAGTCTAAGACCTTAGCTATTAGGCCAGAGTAAGAGTTAAGACCTTAACCATTAGGCCAGAGTACGAGTCTAAGACCTTAGCTATTAGGCCAGAGTAAGAGTTAAGACCTTAACCAGTAGGCCAGAGTACGAGTCTAAGACCTTAGCTATTAGGCCAGAGTAAGAGTTAAGACCTTAACCAGTAGGCCAGAGTAAGAGTTAAGACCTTAACCTGTAGGCCATAGTACGAGTCTGAGACCTTAGCTATTAGGCCAGAGTAAGAGTTAAGACCTTAACCATTAGGCCAGAGTACGAGTCTAACACCTTAGCTAATAGGCCAGAGTAAGAGTTAAGACCTTCAACATTAGGCCAGAGTACGAGTCTAAGACCTTAGCTATTAGGCCAGACTAAGAGTTAAGACCTTAGCTATTAGGCCAGAGTACGAGTCTAAGACCTTTGCTATTAGGACAGAGTAAGAGTTAAGACCTTAACCAGTAGGCCAGAGTAAGAGTTAAGACCTAACCTGTATGCCATAGTACGAATCTAAGACCTTAGCTATTAGGCCAGAGTAAGAGTTAAGACCTTAGCTATTAGGCCAGAGTAAGAATTAAGACCTTAACCAGTAGGCCAGAGTAAGAGTTAAGACCTTAACCTGTAGGCCAGATTAAGAGTTAAGACCTTAACCTGTAGGCCATAGTACGAGTCTTAGACCTTAGCTATTAGGCCAGAGTAAGAGTTAAGACCTTAGCTATTAGGCCAGAGTAAGAATTAAGACCTTAACCAGTAGGCCAGAGTAAGAGTTAAGACCTTAACCTGTAGGCCATAGTACGAGTCTAAGACCTTAGCTATTAGGCCAGAGTAAGAGTTAAGATCTTAACCAGTAGGCCAGAGTATGAGTTAAGACCTTAACCATTAGGCCAGAGTATGAGTCTAAGACTTTAGCTATTAGGCCAGAGTAAGAGTTAAGACCTTAACCAGTAGGCCTGAGTAAGAGTTAAGACCTTAACCAGTAGGCCAGAGTACGAGTCTAAGACCTTAGCTATGAGGCCAGAGTAAGAGTTAAGATCCTAACCATTAGACCAGAGTACGAGTCTAAGACCTTAGCTATTAGGCCAGACTAAGAGTTGAGACCTTAGCTATTAGCCCAGAGTATGAGTCTAAGAGCTTAGCTATTAGGCCAGAGTAAGAGCTAAGACCTTAACCATTAGGCCAGAGTACGAGTCTAAGACCTTAGCTATTAGGCCAGAGTAAGAGTTAAGACCTTAGCTATTAGGCCAGAGTAAGAGTTAAGACTTTAACCATTAGGCCAGAGTAAGAATAAAGACCTTAAACATTGGGCCAGAGAAAGAGTCTAAGACCTTAACCATTAGGCCGGAGTAAGAGCTAAGACCTTAACCATTAGGCCAGAGTAAGAGTAAAGACCTTAACCATTAGGCCAGAGTAAGAGTCTGGCCAGAGTAAGAGTTAAGACCTTTACCATTAGGCCAGATTAAGAGTCTAAGACCTTAACCATTAGGCCAGAGTAAGAGTTAAGACCTTAACCATTAGGCCAGAGTAAGAGTCTAAGACCTTCACCATTATGTCAGAGTAAGAGTCTAAGACCTTAGCTATTAGGCCAGACTAAGAGTTAAGACCTTAACCATTAGGCCGGAGTACGAGTCTAAGACCTAAGCTATTAGGCCAGAGTAAGAGTTAAGACCTTAGCTATTAGGCCAGAGTAAGAGTTAAGACCTTAGCTATTAGGCGAGAGTGAGAGTTAAGACCTTAACCATTAGGCCAGAGTACGAGTCTAAGACCTTAGCTATTAGGCCAGAGTAAGAGTTAAGACCTTAACCAGTAGGCCAGAGTAAGAGTTAAGAACTTAACCTGTAGGCCATAGTACGAGTCTAAGACCTTAGCTATTAGGCCAGAGTAAGAGTTAAGACCTTAACCAGTCGGCCAGAGTAAGAGTTAAGACCTTAACCAGTAGGCCAGAGTACGAGTCTAACACCTTAGCTATTAGGCCAGAGTAAGAGTTAAGACCTTAACCAGTAGGCCAGAGAAAGAGTTAAGACCTTAACCATTAGACCAGAGTACGAGTCTAAGACCTTAGCTATTAGGCCAGAGTAAGAGTTAAGACCTTAACCAGTAGGCCAGAGTAAGAGTTAAGACCTTAACCAGTAGGTCAGAGTAGGAGTCTAAGACCTTAGCTATTAGGCCAGAGTAAGAGTTAAGACCTTAAAAAGTAGCCCAGCGAAAGAGTTAAGACCTTAAACATTAGATCAGAGTACGAGTCTAAGACCGTAGCTACTAGGCCAGAGTAAGAGTTAAGACCTTAGCTGTTAGGCCAGAGTAAGAGTTAAGACCTTAACCAGTAGGCCAGAGTAAGAGTTAAGAACTTAACCTGTAGGCCATAGTACGAGTCTAAGACCTTAGCTATTAGGCCAGAGTAACAGTTAAGACCTTAGCTATTAGGCCAGAGTAAGAGTTAAGACCTTAACCATTAGGCCAAAGTACGAGTCTAAGACCTTAGCTATTAGGCCAGAGTAAGAGTTAAGACCTTAGCTATTAGGCCAGAGTAAAAGTTAAGACCTTAACCAGTAGGCCAGAGTAAGAGTTAAGACCTTAACCATTAGGCCAGAGTAGGAGTCTAAGACCTTAGCTATTAGGCCAGAGTAAGAGTTAAGACCTTAGCTATTAGGCCAGAGTACGAGTTAAGACCTCAACTATTAAGCCAGAGTACGAGTCTAAGACCTTAGCTATTTAGCCAGAGTAAGAGTTAAGACCTTAGCTATTAGGCCAGAGTAAGAGTTAAGACCTTAACCATTAGGCCAGAGTACGAGTCTAAGACCTTAGCTATTAGGCCAGAGTAAGAGTTAAGACCTTAACCAGTAGGCCAGAGTAAGAGTTAAGAACTTAACCTGTAGGCCATAGTACGAGTCTAAGACCTTAGCTATTAGGCCAGAGTAAGAGTTAAGACCTTAGCTATTAGGCCAGAGTAAGAGTTAAGACCTTAACCATTAGGCCAAAGTACGAGTCTAAGACCTTAGCTATTAGGCCAGAGTAAGAGTTAAGACCTTAGCTATTAGGCCAGAGTAAAAGTTAAGACCTTAACCAGTAGGCCAGAGTAAGAGTTAAGACCTTAACCATTAGGCCAGAGTACAAGTCTAAGACCTTAGCTATTAGGCCAGAGTAAGAGTTAAGACCTTAACCAGTAGGCCAGTGTAAGAGTTAAGACCTTAACCATTAGGCCAGAGTACGAGTCTAAGACCTTAGCTATTAGGCCAGAGTAAGAGTTAAGACCTTAACCATTAGGCCAGAGTACGAGTCTAAGACCTTAGCTATTAGGCCAGAGTACGAGTCTAAGACCTTAGCTATTAGGCCAGAGTAAGAGTTAAGACCTTAGCTATTAGGCCAGATTAAGAGTTAAGACCTTAGCTATTAGGCCAGAGTACGAGTCTAAGACCTTAGCTATTAGGCCAGAGTAAGAGTTAAGACCTTAACCAGTAGGCCAGTGTAAGAGTTAAGACCTTAACCATTAGGCCAGAGTAGGAGTCTAAGACCTTAGCTATTAGGCCATAGTACGAGTCTAAGACCTTAGCTATTAGGCCAGAGTAAGAGTTAAGACCTTAGCTATTAGGCCAGAGTAAGAGTTAAGACCTTAGCTATTAGGCCAGAGTACGAGTCTAAGACCTTAGCTATTAGGCCAGAGTACGAGTCTAAGACCTTAGCTATTAGGCCAGAGTAAGAGTTAAGACCTTAGCTATTAGGCCAGAGTAAGAGTTAAGACCTTAGCTATTAGGCCAGAGTACGAGTCTAAGACCTTAGCTATTAAGCCAGAGTAAGAGTTAAGACCTTAACCAGTAGGCCAGTGTAAGAGTTAAGACCTTAACCTTTAGGCCAGAGTACGAGTCTAAGACCTTAGCTATTAGGCCAGAGTACGAGTCTAAGACCTTAGCTATTAGGCCAGAGTAAGAGTTAAGACCTTAACTATTAGGACAGAGTAAGAGTTAAGACCTTAGCTATTAGGCCAGAGTACGAGTCTAAGACCTTAGCTATTAGGCCAGAGTACGAGTCTAAGAACTTAGCTATTAGGCCAGAATAAGAGTTAAGACCTTAGCCATTAGGCCAAAGTACGAGTCTAAGACCTTAGCTATTAGGACAGAGTAAGAGTTAAGACCTTAGCTATTAGGCCAGAGTAAAAGTTAAGACCTTAACCAGTAGGCCAGAGTAAGAGTTAAGACCTTAACCATTAGGCCAGAGTACGAGTCTAAGACCTTAGCTATTAGGCCAGAGTAAGAGTTAAGACCTTAACCAGTAGGCCAGTGTAAGAGTTAAGACCTTAACCATTAGGCCAGAGTACGAGTCTAAGACCTTAGCTATTAGGCCAGAGTAAGAGTTAAGACCTTAACCATTAGGCCAGAGTACGAGTCTAAGACCTTAGCTATTAGGCCAGAGTACAAGTCTAAGACCTTAGCTATTAGGCCAGAGTAAGAGTTAAGACCTTAGCTATTAGGCCAGATTAAGAGTTAAGACCTTAGCTATTAGGCCAGAGTACGAGTCTAAGACCTTAGCTATTAGGCCAGAGTAAGAGTTAAGACCTTAACCAGTAGGCCAGTGTAAGAGTTAAGACCTTAACCATTAGGCCAGAGTATGAGTCTAAGACCTTAGCTATTAGGCCATAGTACGAGTCTAAGACCTTAGCTATTAGGCCAGAGTAAGAGTTAAGACCTTAGCTATTAGGCCAGAGTAAGAGTTAAGACCTTAGCTATTAGGCCAGAGTACGAGTCTAAGACCTTAGCTATTAGGCCAGAGTACGAGTCTAAGACCTTAGCTAATAGGCCAGAGTAAGAGTTAAGACCTTAGCTATTAGGCCAGAGTAAGAGTTAAGACCTTAGCTATTAGGCCAGAGTACGAGTCTAAGACCTTAGCTATTAGGCCAGAGTAAGAGTTAAGACCTTAACCAGTAGGCCAGTGTAAGAGTTAAGACCTTAACCTTTAGGCCAGAGTACGAGTCTAAGACCTTAGCTATTAGGCCAGAGTACGAGTCTAAGACCTTAGCTATTAGGCCAGAGTAAGAGTTAAGACCTTAACTATTAGGACAGAGTAAGAGTTAAGACCTTAGCTATTAGGCCAGAGTACGAGTCTAAGACCTTAGCTATTAGGCCAGAGTACGAGTCTAAGAACTTAGCTATTAGGCCAGAATAAGAGTTAAGACCTTAGCTATTAGGCCAGAGTAAGAGTTAAGACCTTAGCTATTAGGCCAGAGTACGAGTCTAAGACCTTAGCTATCAGGCCATAGTACGAGTCTTACACCTTAGCTATTAGGCCAGAGTAAGAGTTAATACCTTAACCAGTACGCCAGTGTAAGAGTTAAGACCTTAACCTGTAGGCCAGAGTACGAGTTAAGACCTTAACCTGTAGGCCATAGTAGGAGTCTTAGACCTTAGCTATTAGGCCAGAGTAAGAGTTAAGACCTTAACCAGTAGGCCAGAGTAAGAGTTAAGACCTTAACCATTAGGCCAGAGTACGAGTCTAAGACCTTAGCTATTAGGCCAGAGTAAGAGTTAAGACCTTAGCTATTAGGCCAGAGTAAGAGTTAAGACCTTAACCAGTACGCCAGTGTAAGAGTTAAGACCTTAACCTGTAGGCCAGAGTAAGAGTTAAGACCTTAACCAGTAGGCCAGTGTAAGAGTTAAGACCTTAACCATTAGGCCAGAGTACGAGTCTAAGACCTTAGCTATTAGGCCAGAGTACGAGTCTAAGACCTTAGCTATTTGGCCAGAGTAAGAGTTAAGACCTTAGCTATTAGGCCAGATTAAGAGTTAAGACCTTAGCTATTAGGCCAGAGTACGAGTCTAAGACCTTAGCTATTAGGCCAGAGTAAGAGTTAAGACCTTAACCAGTAGGCCAGTGTAAGAGTTAAGACCTTAACCATTAGGCCAGAGTACGAGTCTAAGACCTTAGCTATTAGGCCATAGTACGAGTCTAGGACCTTAGCTATTAGGCCAGAGTAAGAGTTAAGACCTTAGCTATTAGGCCAGAGTAAGAGTTAAGACCTTAGCTATTAGGCCAGAGTACGAGTCTAAGACCTTAGCTATTAGCCCAGAGTAAGAGTTAAGACCTTAGCTATTAGGCCAGAGTAAGAGTTAAGACCTTAGCTATTAGGCCAGAGTACGAGTCTAAGACCTTAGCTATTAGGCCAGAGTACGAGTCTAAGAACTTAGCTATTAGGCCAGAATAAGAGTTAAGACCTTAGCTATTAGGCCAGAGTAAGAGTTAAGACCTTAGCTATTAGGCCAGAGTACGAGTCTGAGACCTTAGCTATCAGGCCATAGTACGAGTCTTACACCTTAGCTATTAGGCCAGAGTAAGAGTTAAGACCTTAACCAGTACGCCAGTGTAAGAGTTAAGACCTTAACCTGTAGGCCAGAGTAATAGTTAAGACCTTAACCTGTAGGCCATAGTAGGAGTCTTAGACCTTAGCTATTAGGCCAGAGTAAGAGTTAAGACCTTAACCAGTAGGCCAGAGTAAGAGTTAAGACCTTAACCATTAGGCCAGAGTACGAGTCTAAGACCTTAGCTATTAGGCCAGAGTAAGAGTTAAGACCGTAACCATTAAGCCAAAGTACGAGTCTAAGACCTTAGCTATTTAGCCAGAGTAAGAGTTAAGACCTTAACCAGTAGGCCAGTGTAAGAGTTAAGACCTTAACCATTAGGCCAGAGTACGAGTCTAAGACCTTAGCTATTAGGCCAGAGTACGAGTCTAAGACCTTAGCTATTAGGTCAGAGTAAGAGTTAAGACCTTAGCTATTAGGCCAGATTAAGAGTTAATACCTTAGCTATTAGGCCAGAGTACAAGTCTAAGACCTTAGCTATTAGGCCAGAGTAAGAGTTAAGACCTTAACCAGTAGGCCAGTGTAAGAGTTAAGACCTTAACCATTAGGCCAGAGTACGAGTCTAAGACCTTAGCTATTAGGCCATAGTACGAGTCTAAGACCTTAGCTATTAGGCCAGAGTAAGAGTTAAGACCTTAGCTATTAGGCCAGAGTAAGAGTTAAGACCTTAGCTATTAGGCCAGAGTACGAGTCTAAGACCTTAGCTATTAGGCCAGAGTACGAGACTAAGACCTTAGCTATTAGGCCAGAGTAAGAGTTAAGACCTTAGCTATTAGGCCAGAGTAAGAGTTAAGACCTTAGCTATTAGGCCAGAGTACGAGTCTAAGACCTTAGCTATTAGGCCAGAGTAAGAGTTAAGACCTTAACCAGTAGGCCAGTGTAAGAGTTAAGACCTTAACCATTAGGCCAGAGTACAAGTCTAAGATCTTAGCTATTAGGCCAGAGTACGAGTCTAAGATCTTAGCTATTAGGCCAGAGTAAGAGTTAAGACCTTAGCTATTAGGCCAGAGTAAGAGTTAAGACCTTAGCTATTAGGCCAGAGTACGAGTCTAAGACCTTAGCTATTAGGCCAGAGTACGAGTCTAAGAACTTAGCTATTAGGCCAGAATAAGAGTTAAGACCTTAGCTATTAGGCCAGAGTAAGAGTTAAGACCTTAGCTATTAGGCCAGAGTACAAGTCTAAGACCTTAGCTATCAGGCCATAGTACGAGTCTTACACCTTAGCTATTAGGCCAGAGTAAGAGTTAAGACCTTAACCAGTACGCCAGTGTAAGAGTTAAGACCTTAACCTGTAGGCCAGAGTAAGAGTTAGGACCTTAACCTGTAGGCCATAGTAGGAGTCTTAGACCTTAGCTATTAGGCCAGAGTAAGAGTTAAGACCTTAACCAGTAGGCCAGAGTAAGAGTTAAGACCTTAACCATTAGGCCAGAGTACGACTCTAAGACCTTAGCTATTAGGCCAGAGTAAGAGTTAAGACCGTAACTATTAAGCCAAAGTACGAGTCTAAGACCTTAGCTATTTAGCCAGAGTAAGAGTTAAGACCTTAACCAGTAGGCCAGTGTAAGAGTTAAGACCTTAACCATTAGGCCAGAGTACGAGTCTAAGACCTTAGCTATTAGGCCAGAGTACGAGTCTAAGACCTTAGCTATTGGGCCAGAGTAAGAGTTAAGACCTTAGCTATTAGGCCAGATTAAGGGTTAAGACCTTAGCTATTAGGCCAGTGTACGAGTCTAAGACCTTAGCTATTAGGCCAGAGTAAGAGTTAAGACCTTAACCAGTAGGCCAGTGTAAGAGTTAAGACCTTAACCATTAGGCCAGAGTACGAGTCTAAGACCTTAGCTATTAGGCCATAGTACGAGTCTAAGACCTTAGCTATTATGCCAGAGTAAGTGTTAATACCTTAGCTATTAGGCCACAGTAAGAGTTAAGACCTTAGCTATTAGGCCAGAGTACGAGTCTAAGACCTTAGCTATTAGGCCAGAGTACGAGTCTAAGACCTTAGCTATTAGGCCAGAGTAAGAGTTAAGACCTTAGCTATTAGGCCAGAGTAAGAGTTAAGACCTTAGCTATTAGGCCAGAGTACGAGTCTAAGACCTTAGCTATTAGGCCAGAGTAAGAGTTAAGACCTTAACCAGTAGGCCAGTGTAAGAGTTAAGACCTTAACCATTAGGCCAGAGTATGAGTCTAAGACCTTAGCTATTAGGCCAGAGTACGAGTCTAAGACCTTAGCTATTAGGCCAGAGTAAGAGTTAAGACCTTAGCTATTAGGCCAGAGTAAGAGTTAAGACCTTAGCTATTAGGCCAGAGTACGAGTCTAAGACCTTAGCTATTAGGCCAGAGTACGAGTCTAAGTACTTAGTTATTAGTCCAGAATAAGAGTTAAGACCTTAGCTATTAGGCCAGAGTAAGAGTTAAGACCTTAGCTATTAGGCCAGAGTACGAGTCTAAGAGCTTAGCTATCAGGCCATAGTACGAGTCTTACACCTTAGCTATTAGGCCAGAGTAAGAGTTAAGACCTTAACCAGTATGCCAGTGTAAGAGTTAAGACCTTAACCTGTAGGCCAGAGTAAGAGTTAAGACCTTAACCTGTAGGCCATAGTAGGAGTCTTAGACCTTAGCTATTAGGCCAGAGTAAGAGTTAAGACCTTAACCAGTAGGCCAGAGTAAGAGTTAAGACCTTAACCATTAGGCCAGAGTACGAGTCTAAGACCTTAGCTATTAGGCCAGAGTAAGAGTTAAGACCTTAGCTATTAGGCCAGAGTAAGAGTTAAGACCGTAACCATTAAGCCAAAGTACGAGTCTAAGACCTTAGCTATTTAGCCAGAGTAAGAGTTAAGACCTTAGCTATTAGGCCAGAGTAAGAGTTAAGACCTTAACCATTACGCCAGAGTACGAGTCTAAGACCTTAGCTATTAGGCCAGAGTAAGTGTTAAGATCTGAGCTATTATGCCAGACTGAGAGTTAAGACCTTAATCAGTAGGCCAGAGTAAGAGTTAAGACCTTAACCAGTAGGCCAGAGTAAGAGTTAAGACCTTAACCATTAGGCCAGAGTACGAGTCTAAGACCTTAGCTATTAGCCCAGAGTAAGAGTTAAGACCTTAACCAGTAGGCCAGAGTAAGAGTTAAGACCTTAACCTGTAGGCCATAGTACGAGTCTAAGACCTTAGCTATTAGGCCAGAGTAAGAGTTAAGACCTTAACCAGTCGGCCAGAGTAAGAGTTAAGACCTTAACCAGTAGGCCAGAGTACGAGTCTAACACCTTAGCTATTAGGCCAGAGTAAGAGTTAAGACCTTAACCAGTAGGCCAGAGAAAGAGTTAAGACCTTAACCATTAGACCAGAGTACGAGTCTAAGACCTTAGCTATTAGGCCAGAGTAAGAGTTAAGACCTTAACCAGTAGGCCAGAGTAAGAGTTAAGACCTTAACCAGTAGGCCAGAGTACGAGTCTAAGACCTTAGCTATTAGGCCAGAGTAAGAGTTAAGACCTTAACCAGTAGGCCAGAGAAAGAGTTAAGACCTTAAACATTAGATCAGAGTACGAGTCTAAGACCGTAGCTACTAGGCCAGAGTAAGAGTTAAGACCTTAGCTATTAGGCCAGAGTAAGAGTTAAGACGTTAACCATTAAGCCAGAGTAAGAATAAAGACCTTAAACATTAGGCCAGAGAAAGAGTCTAAGACCTTAACCATTAGGCCGGAGTAAGAGCTAAGACCTTAACCATTAGGCCAGAGTAAGAGTTAAGACCTTAACCATTAGGCCAGAGTAAGAGTCTGGCCAGAGTAAGAGTTAAGACCTTTACCATTAGGCCAGAGTAAGAGTTAAGACCTTAACCAGTAGGCCAGTGTAAGAGTTAAGACCTTAACCATTAGGCCAGAGTACGAGTCTAAGACCTTAGCTATTAGGCCAGAGTACGAGTCTAAGACCTTAGCTATTAGGCCAGAGTAAGAGTTAAGACCTTAGCTATTAGGCCAGATTAAGAGTTAAGACCTTAGCTATTAGGCCAGAGTACGAGTCTAAGACCTTAGCTATTAGGCCAGAGAAAGAGTTAAGACCTTAACCAGTAGGCCAGTGTAAGAGTTAAGACATTAACCATTAGGCCAGAGTACGAGTCTAAGACCTTAGCTATTAGGCCATAGTACGAGTCTAAGACCTTAGCTATTAGGCCAGAGTAAGAGTTAAGACCTTAGCTATTAGGCCAGAGTAAGAGTTAAGACCTTAGCTATTAGGCCAGAGTACGAGTCTAAGACCTTAGCTATTAGGCCAGAGTACGAGTCTAAGACCTTAACCAGTAGGCCAGTGTAAGAGTTAAGACCTTAACCATTAGGCCAGAGTACAAGTCTAAGACCTTAGCTATTAGGCCAGAGTACGAGTCTAAGACCTTAGCTATTAGGCCAGAGTAAGAGTTAAGACCTTAGCTATTAGGCCAGAGTAAGAGTTAAGACCTTAGCTATTAGGCCAGAGTACGAGTCTAAGACCTTGACTATTAGGCCAGAGTACGAGTCTAAGAACTTAGCTATTAGGCCAGAATAAGGTTAAGACCTTAGCTATTAGGCCAGAGTAAGAGTTAAGACCTTAGCTATTAGGCCAGAGTACAAGTCTAAGACCTTAGCTATCAGGCAATAGTACGAGTCTTACACCTTAGCTATTAGGCCAGAGTAAGAGTTAAGACCTTAACCAGTACGCCAGTGTAAGAGTTAAGACCTTAACCTGCAGGCCAGAGTAAGAGTTAAGACCTTAACCTGTAGGCCATAGTAGGAGTCTTAGACCTTAGCTATTAGGCCAGAGTAAGAGTTAAGACCTTAACCAGTAGGCCAGAGTAAGAGTTAAGACCTTAACCATTAGGCCAGAGTACGAGTCTAAGACCTTAGCTATTAGGCCAGAGTAAGAGTTAAGACCTTAGCTATTAGGCCAGAGTAAGAGTTAAGACCGTAACCATTAAGCCAAAGTACGAGTCTAAGACCTTAGCTATTTAGCCAGAGTAAGAGTTAAGACCTTAACCAGTAGGCCAGTGTAAGAGTTAAGACCTTAACCATTAGGCCAGAGTACGAGTCTAAGACCTTAGCTATTAGGCCAGAGTACGAGTCTAAGACCTTAGCTATTAGGCCAGAGTAAGAGTTAAGACCTTAGCTATTAGGCCAGATTAAGAGTTAAGACCTTAGCTATTAGGCCAGAGTACGAGTCTAAGACCTTAGCTATTAGGCCAGAGTAAGAGTTAAGACCTTAGCCAGTAGGCCAGTGTAAGAGTTAAGACCTTAACCATTAGGCCAGAGTACGAGTCTAAGACCTTAGCTATTAGGCCATAGTACCAGTCTAAGACCTTAGCTATTAGGCCAGAGTAAGAGTTAAGACCTTAGCTATTAGGCCAGAGTAAGAGTTAAGACCTTAGCTATTAGGCCAGAGTACGAGTCTAAGATCTTAGCTATTAGGCCAGAGTACGAGTCTAAGACCTTAGCTATTAGGCCAGAGTAAGAGTTAAGACCTTAGCTATTAGGCCAGAGTAAGAGTTAAGACCTTAGCTATTAGGCCAGAGTACGAGTCTAAGACCTTAGCTATTATGCCAGAGTAAGAGTTAAGACCTTAACCAGTAGGCCAGTGTAAGAGTTAAGACCTTAACCATTAGGCCAGAGTACGAGTCTAAGACCTTAGCTATTAGGCCAGAGTACGAGTCTAAGACCTTAGCTATTAGGCCAGAGTAAGAGTTAAGACCTTAGCTATTAGGCCAGAGTAAGAGTTAAGACCTTAGCTATTAGGCCAGAGTACGAGTCTAAGACCTTAGCTATTAGGCCAGAGTACGAGCCTAAGAACTTAGCTATTAGGCCAGAATAAGAGTTAAGACTTTAGCTATTAGGCCAGAGTAAGAGTTAAGACCTTAGCTATTAGGCCAGAGTACGAGTCTAAGACCTTAGCTATCAGGCCATAGTACGAGTCTTACACCTTAGCTATTAGGCCAGAGTAAGAGTTAAGACCTTAACCAGTATGCCAGTATAAGAGTTAAGAACTTAACCTGTAGGCCAGAGTAAGAGTTAAGACCTTAACCTGTAGGCCATAGTAGGAGTCTTAGACCTTAGCTATTAGGCCAGAGTAAGAGTTAAGACCTTAACCAGTAGGCCAGAGTAAGAGTTAAGACCTTAACCACTAGGCCAGAGTACGAGTCTAAGACCTTAGCTATTAGGCCAGAGTAAGAGTTAAGACCTTAGCTATTAGGCCAGAGTAAGAGTTAAGACCGTAACCATTAAGCCAAAGTACGAGTCTAAGACCTTAGCTATTTAGCCAGAGTAAGAGTTAAGACCTTAGCTATTAGGCCAGAGTAAGATTTAAGACCTTAACCATTACGCCAGAGTACGAGTCTAAGACCTTAGCTATTAGGCCAGAGTAAGTGTTAAGACCTGAGCTATTATGCCAGACTGAGAGTTAAGACCTTAATCAGTAGGCAAGAGTAAGAGTTAAGACCTTAACCAGTAGGCCAGAGTAAGAGTTAAGACCTTAACCATTAGGCCAGAGTACGAGTCTAAGACCTTAGCTATTAGGCCAGAGTAAGAGTTAAGACCTTAACCAGTAGGCCAGAGTAAGAGTTAAGACCTTAACCTGTAGGCCATAGTACGAGTCTAAGACCTTAGCTATTAGGCCAGAGTAAGAGTTAAGACCTTAACGAGTCGGCCAGAGTAAGAGATAAGACCTTAACCAGTAGGCCAGAGTACGAGTCTAACACCTTAGCTATTAGGCCAGAGTAAGAGTTAAGACCTTAACCAGTATTCCAGAGAAAGAGTTAAGACCTTAACCATTAGACCAGAGTACGAGTCTAAGACCTTAGCTATTAGGCCAGAGTAAGAGTTAAGACCTTAACCAGTAGGCCAGAGTAAGAGTTAAGACCTTAACCAGTAGGCCAGAGTACGAGTCTAAGACCTTAGCTATTAGGCCAGAGTAAGAGTTAAGACCTTAACCAGTAGGCCAGAGAAAGAGTTAAGACCTTAACCATTAGATCAGAGTACGAGTCTAAGACCGTAGCTACTAGGCCATAGTAAGAGTTAAGACCTTAGCTATTAGGCCAGAGTAAGAGTTAAGACGTTAACCATTAAGCCAGAGTAAGAATAAAGACCTTAAACATTAGGCCAGAGAAAGAGTCTAAGACCTTAACCATTAGGCCGGAGTAAGAGCTAAGACCTTAACCATTAGGCCAGAGTAAGAGTCTAAGACCTTAACCATTAGGCCAGAGTAAGAGTTAAGACCTTAACCATTAGGCCAGAGTAAGAGTCTGGCCAGAGTAAGAGTTAAGACCTTTACCATTAGGCCAGATTAAGAGTCTAAGACCTTAACCATTAGGCCAGAGTAAGAGTTAAAACCTTAACCATTAGGCCAGAGTAAGAGTCTAAGACCTTAACCATTATGTCAGAGTAAGAGTATAAGACCTTAACCATTAGGCCAGAGTAAGAGTTAAGACCTTAACCATTAGGCCAGAGTTTGAGTCTAAGACCTTAGCTATTAGGCCAGAGTAAGTGTTAAGACCTTAACCAGTAGGCCAGAGTAAGAGTTAAGACCTTAACCATTAGTCCAGAGTACGAGTCTAAGACCTTAGCTATTAGGCCAGAGAAAGAGTTAAGACCTTAGCTATTGGGCCAGAGTAAGAGTGAAAACCTTAACCATTAGGCCAGAGTACGAGTCTAAGACCTTAGCTATTAGGCCAGAGTAAGAGTTAAGTTCTTAACCATTAGGCCAGAGTACGAGTCTAAGACCTTAGCTATTAGGCCAGAGTAAGAATTAAGACCTTAGCTATTAGGCCTGAGTAAGAGTTAAGACCTTAGCTATTAGGCCAGAGTACGAGTTAAGACCTTAACCAGTAGGCCAGAGTAAGAGTTAAGACCTTAACCTGTAGGCCAGAGTAGGAGTTAAGACCTAAACCTGTAGGCCATACTATGAGTCTATGACCTTAGCTATTAGGCCAGAGTAAGAGTTAAGACCTTAGCTATTAGGCCAGAGTAAGAGCTAAGACCTTAACCAGTAGGCCAGAGTAAGAGTTAAGACCTTAACCTGTACGCCATAGTACGAGTCTAAGACCTTAGCTATTAGGCCAGAGTAAGAGTTAAGACCTTAACCAGTAGGCCAGAGTAAGAGTTAAAACCTTAACCTGTAGGCCAGAGTATGGGTCTAAGACCTTAGCTATTAGGCCAGAGTAAGAGTTAAGACCTTAGCTATTAGGCCAGAGTCAGAGGTAAGACCTTAACCATAAGGCCAGAGTACGAGTCTAAGACCTAAGCTATTAGGCCAGAGTAAGAGTTAAGACCTTAACCTGTAGGCCAGAGTACGAGTCTAAGACCTTAGCTGTTAGGCCAGAGTAAGAGTTAAGACCTTAACCAGTAGGCCAGAGTAAGAGTTAAGACCTTAACCTGTAGGCCATAGTACGAGTCTAAGACCTTAGCTATTAGGCCAGAGTAAGAGTTAAGACCTTAACCAGTGGGCCAGAGTAAGAGTTAAGACCTTAACCTGTAGGCCAGAGTGAGAGTTAAGACGTTAACCTGTAGGCCAGAGTACGAGTCTAAGACCTTAGCTATTAGGCCAGGGTAAGAGTTAAGACCTTATCCAGTAGGCCAGAGTAAGAGTTAAGACCTTAGCTATTAGGCCAGAGTAAGAGTTAAGACCTTAAGCAGTAGGCCAGAGTAAGAGTTAAGACCTTAACCTGTAGGCCATAGTACGAGTCTAAGACCTTAGCTATTAGGCCAGAGTAAAAGTTAAGACCTTAACCAGTAGGCCAGAGTAAGAGTTAAGAACTTAACCTGTAGGCCAGAGTAAGAGTTAAGACCTTAACCTGTAGGCCATAGTACGAGTCTAAGACCTTAGCTATTAGGCCAGAGTAAGAGTTAAGACCTTAGCTATTAGGCCAGAGTACGAGTTAAGACCTTAACCATTAAGCCAGAGTACAAGTCTAAGACCTTAGCTATTTAGCCAGAGTAAGAGTTAAGACCTTAGCTATTAGGCCAGAGTAAGAGACAAGACCTTAACCAGTAGGCCAGAGTAAGAGTTAAGACCTTAACCTGTAGGCCAGAGTGAGAGTTAAGACGTTAACCTGTAGGCCAGAGTACGAGTCTAAGACCTTAGCTATTAGGCCAGGGTAAGAGTTAAGACCTTATCCAGTAGGCCAGAGTAAGAGTTAAGACCTTAGCTATTAGGCCAGAGTAAGAGTTAAGACCTTAAGCAGTAGGCCAGAGTAAGAGTTAAGACCTTAACCTGTAGGCCATAGTACGAGTCTAAGACCTTAGCTATTAGGCCAGAGTAAAAGTTAAGACCTTAACCAGTAGGCCAGAGTAAGAGTTAAGAACTTAACCTGTAGGCCAGAGTAAGAGTTAAGACCTTAACCTGTAGGCCATAGTACGAGTCTAAGACCTTAGCTATTAGGCCAGAGTAAGAGTTAAGACCTTAGCTATTAGGCCAGAGTACGAGTTAAGACCTTAACCATTAAGCCAGAGTACAAGTCTAAGACCTTAGCTATTTAGCCAGAGTAAGAGTTAAGACCTTAGCTATTAGGCCAGAGTAAGAGACAAGACCTTAACCAGTAGGCCAGAGTAAGAGTTAAAACCTTAACCTGTAGGCCAGAGTACGGGTCTAAGACCTTAGCTATTAGGCCAGAGTAAGAGTTAAGACCTTAGCTATTAGGCCAGAGTAATAGTTAAGACCTTAACCATTAGGCCAGAGTACGAGTCTAAGACCTAAGCTATTAGGCCAGAGTAAGAGTTAAGACCTTGGCTATTAGGCCAGAGTAAGAGTTAAGACCTTAACCAGTAGGCCAGAGTAAGAGTTAATACCTTAATCATTAGGCCAGAGTAAGAGTTAAGACCTTAACCATAAGGCCAGAGTATGAGTCTAAGACCTTAGCTATTAGGCCAGAGTAAGAGTTAAGACCTTAACCTGTAGGCCAGAGTACGAGTCTAAGACCTTAGCTGTTAGGCCAGAGTAAGAGTTAAGTCCTTAACCAGTAGGCCAGAGTAAGAGTTAAGACCTTAACCTGTAGGCCATAGTACGAGTCTAAGACCTTAGCTATTAGGCCAGAGTAAGAGTTAAGACCTTAACCAGTGGGCCAGACTAAGAGTTAAGACCTTAACCTGTAGGCCAGAGTAAGAGTTAAGACGTTAACCTGTAGGCCAGAGTACGAGTCTAAGACCTTAGCTATTAGGCCAGGGTAAGAGTTAAGACCTTATCCAGTAGGCCAGAGTAAGAGTTAAGACCTTAGCTATTAGGCCAGAGTAAGAGTTAAGACCTTAAGCAGTAGGCCAGAGTAAGAGTTAAGACCTTAACCTGTAGGCCACAGTACAAGTCTAAGACCTTAGCTATTAGGCCAGAGTAAAAGTTAAGACCTTAACCAGTAGGCCAGAGTAAGAGTTAAGAACTTAACCTGTAGGCCAGAGTAAGAGTTAAGACCTTAACCTGTAGGCCATAGTACGAGTCTAAGACCTTAACTATTAGGCCAGAGTAAGAGTTAAGACCTTAGCTATTAGGCCAGAGTACGAGTTAAGACCTTAACCATTAAGCCAGAGTACGAGTCTAAGACCTTAGCTATTTAGCCAGAGTAAGAGTTAAGACCTTAGCTATTAGGCCAGAGTAAGAGTTAAGACCTTAACCATTAGGCCAGGGTACGAGTCTAAGACGTTAACTATTAGGCCAGAGTAAGAGATAAGACCTTAACCAGTAGGCCAGAGTAAGAGTTAAGACCTTAACCATTAGTCCAGAGTACCAGTCTAAGACCTTAGCTATTAGGCCAGAGTAAGAGTTAAGACCGTAGCTATTGGGCCAAAGTAAGAGTTAAGACTTTAACCATTAGGCCATAGTACGAGTATAAGACCTTAGCTATTAGGCCAGAGTAAGAGTTAAGAACTTAGCTATCAGGCCAGAGTAAGAGTTAAGACCTTAACCAGTAGGCCAGAGTAAGAGTTAAGACCTTAACCTGTAGGCCAGAGTAGGAGTTAAGACCTAAACCTGTAGGCCATACTATGAGTCTAAGACCTTAGCTAATAGGCCAGAGTAAGAGTTAAGACCTTAGCTATTAGGCCAGAGTAAGAGTTAAGACCTTAACCAGTATGCCAGAGTAAGAGTTAAGACCTTAACCTGAAGGCCATAGTATGAGTCTAAGACCTTAGATATTAGGCCAGAGTAAGAGCCAAGACCTTAGCTATTAGGCCAGAGTAAGAGTTAAGACCTTAACCTGTAGGCCAGAGTACGAGTCTAAGACCTTAGCTATTAGGCCAGAGTAAGAATTAAGACCTTAACCATTAGGCCAGAGTATGAGTCTAAGACCTTAGCTATTAGGCCAGAGTACGAGTCTAAGACCTTAGCTATTAGGCCAGAGTAAGAGTTAAGACCTTAACCATTAGGCCAGAGTACGAGTCTAAGACCTTAGCTATTAGGCCAGAGTAAGAGTTAAGACCTTAACCAGTAGGCCAGAGTACAAGTCTAAGACCTTAGCTATTAGGCCAGAGTAAGAGTTAAGACCTTAACCAGTAGGCCAGAGTAAGAGTTAAGACCTTAACCTGTAGGCCATAGTACGAGTTTAAGACCTTAGCTATTAGGCCAGAGTAAGAGTTAAGACCTTAACCATTAGGCCAGAGTACGAGTCTAACACCTTAGCTATTAGGCCAGAGTAAGAGTTAAGACCTTAAACATTAGGCCAGAGTACGAGTCTAAGACCTTAGCTATTAGGCCAGACTAAGAGTTAAGACCTTAGCTATTAGGCCAGAGTACGAGTCTAAGACCTTAGCTATTAGGCCAGAGTAAGAGTTAAGACCTTAACCAGTAGGCCAGAGTAAGAGTTAAGACCTAACCTGTATGCCATAGTATGAGTCTAAGACCTTAGCTATTAGGCCAGAGTAAGAGTTAAGACCTTAGCTATTAGGCCAGAGTAAGAATTAAGATCTTAACCAGTAGGCCAGAGTCAGAGTTAAGACCTTAACCTGTAGGCCAGAGTAAGAGTTAAGACCTTAACCTGTAGGCCATAGTACGAGTCTAAGACCTTAGCTATTAGGCCAGAGTAAGAGTTAAGACCTTGGCTATTAGGCCAGAGTAAGAGTTAAGACCTTAACCAGTAGGCCAGAGTAAGAGTTAATACCTTAACCATTAGGCCAGAGTAAGAGTTAAGACCTTAACCATAAGGCTAGAGTATGAGTCTAAGACCTTAGCTATTAGGCCAGAGTAAGAGTTAAGACCTTAACCAGTAGGCCAGAGTAAGAGTTAAGACCTTAACCTGTAGGCCATAGTACGAGTCTAAGACCTTAGCTATTAGGCCAGAGTAAGAGTTAAGACCTTAACCAGTAGGCCAGAGTATGAGTTAAGACCTTAACCATTAGGCCAGAGTACGAGTCTAAGACCTTAGCTATTAGGCCAGAGTAAGAGTTAAGACCTTAACCAGTAGGCCTGAGTAAGAGTTAAGACCTTAACCAGTAGGCCAGAGTACGAGTCTAAGACCTTAGCTATTAGGCCAGAGTCAGAGTTAAGATCCTAACCATTAGACCAGAGTACGAGTCTAAGACCTTAGCTATTAGGCCAGACTAAGAGTTAAGATCTTAGCTATTAAGCCAGAGTAAAACTTAAGACCTTAACCAGTAGGCCAGAGTTAGAGTTAAGAACTTAACCTGTAGGCCAGAGTAAGAGTTAAGACCTTAACCTGTAGGCCATAGTACGAGTCTAAGACCTTAGCTATTAGGCCAGAGTAAGAGTTAAGACCTTAGCTATTAGGCCAGAGTAAGAGTCTAAGACCCTAACCATTAGGCCAGAGTAAGAGTTAAGACCTTAACAATTAGGCCAGAGTAAGAGTCTGGCCAGAGTAAGAGTTAAGACCTTTACCATTAGGCCAGATTAAGAGTCTAAGACCTTAACCATTAGGCCAGAGTAAGAGTTAAGACCTTAACCATTAGGCCAGAGTAAGAGTCTAAGACCTTAACCATTATGTCAGAGTAAGAGTCTAAGACCTTAGCTATTAGGCCAGACTAAGAGTTAAGACCTTAACCATTAGGCCAGAGTACGAGTCTAAGACCTTAGCTATTAGGCCAGAGTAAGAGTTAAGACCTCAACCATTAGGCCAGAGTACGAGTCTAACACCTTAGCTATTAGGCCAGAGTAAGAGTTAAGACCTTAAACAGTAGGCCAGAGTAAGAGTTAAGACCTTAACCTGTAGGCCATAGTACGACTCTAAGACCTTAGCTATTAGGCCAGAGTAAGAGTTAAGACCTTAACCAGCAGGCCAGAGTAAGAGTTAAGACCTTAACCTGTAGGCCATAGTACGAGTCTAAGACCTTAGCTATTAGGCCAGAGTAAGAGTTAATACCTTAGCTATTAGGCCTGAGAAAGAGTTAAGACCTCAACCATTAGGCCAGAGTACGAGTCTAAGACCTTAGCTATTAGGCCAGAGTAAGAGTTAAGACCTTAACCATTAGGCCAGAGTAAGAGTTAAGACCTTAACCATTAGGCCAGAGTACGAGTCCAAGGCCTTAGCTATTAGGCCAGAGTAAGAGTGAAGACCTTAGCTATTAGGCCAGAGTAAGAGTTAAGACCTTAACCAGTAGGCCAGATTAAGAGTTAAGCCCTTCACCATTAGGCCAGAGTACGAGTCTAAGACCTTAGCTATTAGGCTAGAGTAAGAGTTAAGACCTTAACCAGTAGGCCAGAGTAAGAGTTAAGACCTTAACCATTAGGCCAGAGTACCAGTCTAAGACCTTAGATATTAGGCCAGAGTAAGAGTTAAGACCTTAGCTATTAGGCCAGAGTAAGAGTTAAGACCTTAGCTATTAGGCCAGAGTACGAGTCTAAGAGCTTAGCTATTAGGCCAGAGTAAGAGCTAAGACCTTAACCATTAGGCCAGAGTACGAGTCTAAGACCTTAGCTATTAGGCCAGAGTAAGAGTTAAGACCTTAGCTATTAGGCCAGAGTAAGAGTTAAGACTTTAACCATTAAGCCAGAGTAAGAATAAAGACCTTAAACAGTCTGGCCAGAGTAAAAGTTAAGACCTTTACCATTAGGCCAGTTTAAGAGTCTAAGACCTTAACCATTAGGCCAGAGTAAGAGTTAAGACCTTAACCAGTAGGCCAGAGTAAGAGTTAAGACCTTAACCTGTAGGCCAGAGTACGAGTCTAAGACCTTAGCTATTAGGCCAGAGTAAGAATTAAGACCTTAGCTATTAGGCCAGAGTACGAGTCTAAGACCTTAGCTATTAGGCCAGAGTAAGAGTTAAGACCTTAACCAGTAGGCCAGAGTACGAGTCTAAGACCTTAGCTATTAGGCCAGAGTAAGAGTTAAGACCTTAACCAGTAGGCCAGAGTAAGAGTTAAGACCTTAACCTCTAGGCCATAGTACGAGTCTAAGACCTTAGCTATTAGGCCAGAGTAAGAGTGAAGACCTTAACCATTAGGCCAGAGTACGAGTCTAACACCTTAGCTATTAGGCCAGAGTAAGAGTTAAGACCTTAAACATTAGGCCAGAGTACGAGTCTAAGACCTTAGCTATTAGGCCAGACTAAGAGTTAAGACCTTAGCTATTAGGCCAGAGTACGAGTCTAAGACCTTAGCTATTAGGCCAGAGTAAGAGTTAAGACCTTAACCAGTAGGCCAGAGTAAGAGTTAAGACCTAACCTGTATGCCATAGTACGAGTCTAAGACCTTAGCTATTAGGCCAGAGTAAGAGTTAAGACCTTAGCTATTAGGCCAGAGTAAGAATTAAGACCTTAACCAGTAGGCCAGAGTCAGAGTTAAGACCTTAACCTGTAGGCCAGAGTAAGAGTTAAGACCTTAGCTATTAGGCCAGACTAAGAGTTAAGACCTTAACCATTAGGCCAGAGTACGAGTCTAAGACCTTAGCTATTAGGCCAGAGTAGGAGTTAAGACCTTAACCATTGGGCCAGAGTACGAGTCTAACACCATAGCTATTAGGCCAGAGTAAGAGTTAAGACCTTAAACAGTAGGCCAGAGTAAGAGTTAAGACCTTAACCTGTAGGCCATAGTACGAGTCTCAGACCTTAGCTATTAGGCCAGAGTAAGAGTTAAGACCTTAACCAGTAGGCCAGAGTAAGAGTTAAGACCTTAACCTGTAGGCCATAGTACGAGTCTAAGACCTTAGCTATTAGGCCAGAGTAAGAGTTAAGACCTTAGCTATTAGGCCTGAGTAAGAGTTAAGACCTTAACCATTAGGCCAGAGTACGAGTCTAAGACCTTAGCTATTAGGCCAGAGTAAGAGTTAAGACCTTAACCATTAGGCCAGAGTAAGAGTTAAGACCTTAACCATTAGGCCAGAGTAGGAGTCTAAGAACTTAGCTATTAGGCCAGAGTAAGAGTTAAGACCTTAGCTATTAGGCCAGAGTAAAAGTTAAGACCTTAACCAGTAGGCCAGAGTAAGAGTTAAGCCCTTCACCATTAGGCCAGAGTACGAGTCTAAGACCTTAGCTATTAGGCCAGAGTAAGAGTTAAGACCTTAACCAGTAGGCCAGAGTAAGAGTTAAGACCTTAACCATTAGGCCAGAGTACCAGTCTAAGACCTTAGCTATTAGGCCAGAGTAAGAGTTAAGACCTTAGCTATTAGGCCAGAGTAAGAGTTAAGACCTTAACCATTAGGCCAGAGTACGAGTCTAAGACCTTAGCTATTAGGCCAGAGTAAGAGTTAAGACCTTAACCAGTAGGCCAGAGTAAGAGTTAAGAACTTAACCTGTAGGCCATAGTACGAGTCTAAGACCTTAGCTATTAGGCCAGAGTAAGAGTTAAGTCCTTAGCTATTAGGCCAGAGTAAGAGTTAAGACCTTAACCATTAGGCCAAAGTACGAGTCTAAGACTTTAGCTATTAGGCCAGAGTAAGAGTTAAGACCTTAGCTATTAGGCCAGAGTAAAAGTTAAGACCTTAACCAGTAGGCCAGAGTAAGAGTTAAGACCTTAACCATTAGGCCAGAGTACGAGTCTAAGACCTTAGCTATTAGGCCAGAATAAGAGTTAAGACCTTAACCAGTAGGCCAGTGTAAGAGTTAAGACCTTAACCATTAGGCCAGAGTACGAGTCTAAGACCTTAGCTATTAGGCCAGAGTACGAGTCTAAGACCATAGCTAATAGGCCAGAGTAAGAGTTAAGACCTTAGCTATTAGGCCTGAGTACGAGTCTAAGACCTTAGCTATTAGGCCAGAGTACGAGTATAAGACCTTAGCTATTAGGCCAGAGTAAGAGTTAAGACCTTAGCTATTAGGCCAGAGTAAGAGTTAAGACCTTAGCTATTAGGACAGAGTACGAGTCTAAGACCTTAGCTATCAGGCCACAGTACGAGTCTTACACCATAGCTATTAGGCCAGAGTAAGAGTTAAGACCTTAACCATTAGGCCAGAATACGAGTCTAAGACCTTAGCTATTAGGCCAGAGTAAGAGTTAAGACCTTAACCATTAGGCCAGAGTAAGAGTTAAGACCTTAACCATTAGGCAAGAGTACGAGTCTAAGACCTTAGCTATTAGGCCAGAGTAAGAGTTAAGACCTTAGCTATTAGGCCAGAGTAAGAGTTAAGACCTTAACCAGTAGGCCAGAGTAAGAGTTAAGACTTTCACCATTAGGCCAGAGTACGAGTCTAAGACCTTAGCTATTAGGCCAGAGTAAGAGTTAAGACCTTAACCAGTAGGCCAGAGAAAGAGTTAAGACCTTAACCATTAGATCAGAGTAAGAGTTAAGACCTTAGCTATTAGGCCAGAGTAAGAGTTAAGACGTTAACCATTAAGCCAGAGTAAGAATAAAGACCTTTACCAGTAGGCCAGAGTAAGAGTTAAGACCTTAACCATTAGTCCAGAGTACGAGTCTAAGACCTTAGCTATTAGGCCAGAGTAAGAGTTAAGACCTTAGCTATTAGGCCAGAGTAAAACTTAAGACCTTAACCAGTAGGCCAGAGTTAGATTTAAGAACTTAACCTGTAGGCCAGAGTAAGAGTTAAGACCTTAACCTGTAGGCCATAGTACGAGTCTAAGACCTTAGCTATTAGGCCAGGGTAAGAGTTAAGACCTTATCCAGTAGGCCAGAGTAAGAGTTAAGACCTTAGCTATTAGGCCAGAGTAAGAGTTAAGACCTTAAGCAGTAGGCCAGAGTAAGAGTTAAGACCTTAACCTGTAGGCCACAGTACAAGTCTAAGACCTTAGCTATTAGGCCAGAGTAAAAGTTAAGACCTTAACCAGTAGGCCAGAGTAAGAGTTAAGAACTTAACCTGTAGGCCAGAGTAAGAGTTAAGACCTTAACCTGTAGGCCATAGTACGAGTCTAAGACCTTAACTATTAGGCCAGAGTAAGAGTTAAGACCTTAGCTATTAGGCCAGAGTACGAGTTAAGACCTTAACCATTAAGCCAGAGTACGAGTCTAAGACCTTAGCTATTTAGCCAGAGTAAGAGTTAAGACCTTAGCTATTAGGCCAGAGTAAGAGTTAAGACCTTAACCATTAGGCCAGGGTACGAGTCTAAGACGTTAACTATTAGGCCAGAGTAAGAGATAAGACCTTAACCAGTAGGCCAGAGTAAGAGTTAAGACCTTAACCATTAGTCCAGAGTACCAGTCTAAGACCTTAGCTATTAGGCCAGAGTAAGAGTTAAGACCGTAGCTATTGGGCCAAAGTAAGAGTTAAGACTTTAACCATTAGGCCATAGTACGAGTATAAGACCTTAGCTATTAGGCCAGAGTAAGAGTTAAGAACTTAGCTATCAGGCCAGAGTAAGAGTTAAGACCTTAACCAGTAGGCCAGAGTAAGAGTTAAGACCTTAACCTGTAGGCCAGAGTAGGAGTTAAGACCTAAACCTGTAGGCCATACTATGAGTCTAAGACCTTAGCTAATAGGCCAGAGTAAGAGTTAAGACCTTAGCTATTAGGCCAGAGTAAGAGTTAAGACCTTAACCAGTATGCCAGAGTAAGAGTTAAGACCTTAACCTGAAGGCCATAGTATGAGTCTAAGACCTTAGATATTAGGCCAGAGTAAGAGCCAAGACCTTAGCTATTAGGCCAGAGTAAGAGTTAAGACCTTAACCTGTAGGCCAGAGTACGAGTCTAAGACCTTAGCTATTAGGCCAGAGTAAGAATTAAGACCTTAACCATTAGGCCAGAGTATGAGTCTAAGACCTTAGCTATTAGGCCAGAGTACGAGTCTAAGACCTTAGCTATTAGGCCAGAGTAAGAGTTAAGACCTTAACCATTAGGCCAGAGTACGAGTCTAAGACCTTAGCTATTAGGCCAGAGTAAGAGTTAAGACCTTAACCAGTAGGCCAGAGTACAAGTCTAAGACCTTAGCTATTAGGCCAGAGTAAGAGTTAAGACCTTAACCAGTAGGCCAGAGTAAGAGTTAAGACCTTAACCTGTAGGCCATAGTACGAGTTTAAGACCTTAGCTATTAGGCCAGAGTAAGAGTTAAGACCTTAACCATTAGGCCAGAGTACGAGTCTAACACCTTAGCTATTAGGCCAGAGTAAGAGTTAAGACCTTAAACATTAGGCCAGAGTACGAGTCTAAGACCTTAGCTATTAGGCCAGACTAAGAGTTAAGACCTTAGCTATTAGGCCAGAGTACGAGTCTAAGACCTTAGCTATTAGGCCAGAGTAAGAGTTAAGACCTTAACCAGTAGGCCAGAGTAAGAGTTAAGACCTAACCTGTATGCCATAGTATGAGTCTAAGACCTTAGCTATTAGGCCAGAGTAAGAGTTAAGACCTTAGCTATTAGGCCAGAGTAAGAATTAAGATCTTAACCAGTAGGCCAGAGTCAGAGTTAAGACCTTAACCTGTAGGCCAGAGTAAGAGTTAAGACCTTAACCTGTAGGCCATAGTACGAGTCTAAGACCTTAGCTATTAGGCCAGAGTAAGAGTTAAGACCTTGGCTATTAGGCCAGAGTAAGAGTTAAGACCTTAACCAGTAGGCCAGAGTAAGAGTTAATACCTTAACCATTAGGCCAGAGTAAGAGTTAAGACCTTAACCATAAGGCTAGAGTATGAGTCTAAGACCTTAGCTATTAGGCCAGAGTAAGAGTTAAGACCTTAACCAGTAGGCCAGAGTAAGAGTTAAGACCTTAACCTGTAGGCCATAGTACGAGTCTAAGACCTTAGCTATTAGGCCAGAGTAAGAGTTAAGACCTTAACCAGTAGGCCAGAGTATGAGTTAAGACCTTAACCATTAGGCCAGAGTACGAGTCTAAGACCTTAGCTATTAGGCCAGAGTAAGAGTTAAGACCTTAACCAGTAGGCCTGAGTAAGAGTTAAGACCTTAACCAGTAGGCCAGAGTACGAGTCTAAGACCTTAGCTATTAGGCCAGAGTCAGAGTTAAGATCCTAACCATTAGACCAGAGTACGAGTCTAAGACCTTAGCTATTAGGCCAGACTAAGAGTTAAGATCTTAGCTATTAAGCCAGAGTAAAACTTAAGACCTTAACCAGTAGGCCAGAGTTAGAGTTAAGAACTTAACCTGTAGGCCAGAGTAAGAGTTAAGACCTTAACCTGTAGGCCATAGTACGAGTCTAAGACCTTAGCTATTAGGCCAGAGTAAGAGTTAAGACCTTAGCTATTAGGCCAGAGTAAGAGTCTAAGACCCTAACCATTAGGCCAGAGTAAGAGTTAAGACCTTAACAATTAGGCCAGAGTAAGAGTCTGGCCAGAGTAAGAGTTAAGACCTTTACCATTAGGCCAGATTAAGAGTCTAAGACCTTAACCATTAGGCCAGAGTAAGAGTTAAGACCTTAACCATTAGGCCAGAGTAAGAGTCTAAGACCTTAACCATTATGTCAGAGTAAGAGTCTAAGACCTTAGCTATTAGGCCAGACTAAGAGTTAAGACCTTAACCATTAGGCCAGAGTACGAGTCTAAGACCTTAGCTATTAGGCCAGAGTAAGAGTTAAGACCTCAACCATTAGGCCAGAGTACGAGTCTAACACCTTAGCTATTAGGCCAGAGTAAGAGTTAAGACCTTAAACAGTAGGCCAGAGTAAGAGTTAAGACCTTAACCTGTAGGCCATAGTACGACTCTAAGACCTTAGCTATTAGGCCAGAGTAAGAGTTAAGACCTTAACCAGCAGGCCAGAGTAAGAGTTAAGACCTTAACCTGTAGGCCATAGTACGAGTCTAAGACCTTAGCTATTAGGCCAGAGTAAGAGTTAATACCTTAGCTATTAGGCCTGAGAAAGAGTTAAGACCTCAACCATTAGGCCAGAGTACGAGTCTAAGACCTTAGCTATTAGGCCAGAGTAAGAGTTAAGACCTTAACCATTAGGCCAGAGTAAGAGTTAAGACCTTAACCATTAGGCCAGAGTACGAGTCCAAGGCCTTAGCTATTAGGCCAGAGTAAGAGTGAAGACCTTAGCTATTAGGCCAGAGTAAGAGTTAAGACCTTAACCAGTAGGCCAGATTAAGAGTTAAGCCCTTCACCATTAGGCCAGAGTACGAGTCTAAGACCTTAGCTATTAGGCTAGAGTAAGAGTTAAGACCTTAACCAGTAGGCCAGAGTAAGAGTTAAGACCTTAACCATTAGGCCAGAGTACCAGTCTAAGACCTTAGATATTAGGCCAGAGTAAGAGTTAAGACCTTAGCTATTAGGCCAGAGTAAGAGTTAAGACCTTAGCTATTAGGCCAGAGTACGAGTCTAAGAGCTTAGCTATTAGGCCAGAGTAAGAGCTAAGACCTTAACCATTAGGCCAGAGTACGAGTCTAAGACCTTAGCTATTAGGCCAGAGTAAGAGTTAAGACCTTAGCTATTAGGCCAGAGTAAGAGTTAAGACTTTAACCATTAAGCCAGAGTAAGAATAAAGACCTTAAACAGTCTGGCCAGAGTAAAAGTTAAGACCTTTACCATTAGGCCAGTTTAAGAGTCTAAGACCTTAACCATTAGGCCAGAGTAAGAGTTAAGACCTTAACCAGTAGGCCAGAGTAAGAGTTAAGACCTTAACCTGTAGGCCAGAGTACGAGTCTAAGACCTTAGCTATTAGGCCAGAGTAAGAATTAAGACCTTAGCTATTAGGCCAGAGTACGAGTCTAAGACCTTAGCTATTAGGCCAGAGTAAGAGTTAAGACCTTAACCAGTAGGCCAGAGTACGAGTCTAAGACCTTAGCTATTAGGCCAGAGTAAGAGTTAAGACCTTAACCAGTAGGCCAGAGTAAGAGTTAAGACCTTAACCTCTAGGCCATAGTACGAGTCTAAGACCTTAGCTATTAGGCCAGAGTAAGAGTGAAGACCTTAACCATTAGGCCAGAGTACGAGTCTAACACCTTAGCTATTAGGCCAGAGTAAGAGTTAAGACCTTAAACATTAGGCCAGAGTACGAGTCTAAGACCTTAGCTATTAGGCCAGACTAAGAGTTAAGACCTTAGCTATTAGGCCAGAGTACGAGTCTAAGACCTTAGCTATTAGGCCAGAGTAAGAGTTAAGACCTTAACCAGTAGGCCAGAGTAAGAGTTAAGACCTAACCTGTATGCCATAGTACGAGTCTAAGACCTTAGCTATTAGGCCAGAGTAAGAGTTAAGACCTTAGCTATTAGGCCAGAGTAAGAATTAAGACCTTAACCAGTAGGCCAGAGTCAGAGTTAAGACCTTAACCTGTAGGCCAGAGTAAGAGTTAAGACCTTAGCTATTAGGCCAGACTAAGAGTTAAGACCTTAACCATTAGGCCAGAGTACGAGTCTAAGACCTTAGCTATTAGGCCAGAGTAGGAGTTAAGACCTTAACCATTGGGCCAGAGTACGAGTCTAACACCATAGCTATTAGGCCAGAGTAAGAGTTAAGACCTTAAACAGTAGGCCAGAGTAAGAGTTAAGACCTTAACCTGTAGGCCATAGTACGAGTCTCAGACCTTAGCTATTAGGCCAGAGTAAGAGTTAAGACCTTAACCAGTAGGCCAGAGTAAGAGTTAAGACCTTAACCTGTAGGCCATAGTACGAGTCTAAGACCTTAGCTATTAGGCCAGAGTAAGAGTTAAGACCTTAGCTATTAGGCCTGAGTAAGAGTTAAGACCTTAACCATTAGGCCAGAGTACGAGTCTAAGACCTTAGCTATTAGGCCAGAGTAAGAGTTAAGACCTTAACCATTAGGCCAGAGTAAGAGTTAAGACCTTAACCATTAGGCCAGAGTAGGAGTCTAAGAACTTAGCTATTAGGCCAGAGTAAGAGTTAAGACCTTAGCTATTAGGCCAGAGTAAAAGTTAAGACCTTAACCAGTAGGCCAGAGTAAGAGTTAAGCCCTTCACCATTAGGCCAGAGTACGAGTCTAAGACCTTAGCTATTAGGCCAGAGTAAGAGTTAAGACCTTAACCAGTAGGCCAGAGTAAGAGTTAAGACCTTAACCATTAGGCCAGAGTACCAGTCTAAGACCTTAGCTATTAGGCCAGAGTAAGAGTTAAGACCTTAGCTATTAGGCCAGAGTAAGAGTTAAGACCTTAACCATTAGGCCAGAGTACGAGTCTAAGACCTTAGCTATTAGGCCAGAGTAAGAGTTAAGACCTTAACCAGTAGGCCAGAGTAAGAGTTAAGAACTTAACCTGTAGGCCATAGTACGAGTCTAAGACCTTAGCTATTAGGCCAGAGTAAGAGTTAAGTCCTTAGCTATTAGGCCAGAGTAAGAGTTAAGACCTTAACCATTAGGCCAAAGTACGAGTCTAAGACTTTAGCTATTAGGCCAGAGTAAGAGTTAAGACCTTAGCTATTAGGCCAGAGTAAAAGTTAAGACCTTAACCAGTAGGCCAGAGTAAGAGTTAAGACCTTAACCATTAGGCCAGAGTACGAGTCTAAGACCTTAGCTATTAGGCCAGAATAAGAGTTAAGACCTTAACCAGTAGGCCAGTGTAAGAGTTAAGACCTTAACCATTAGGCCAGAGTACGAGTCTAAGACCTTAGCTATTAGGCCAGAGTACGAGTCTAAGACCATAGCTAATAGGCCAGAGTAAGAGTTAAGACCTTAGCTATTAGGCCTGAGTACGAGTCTAAGACCTTAGCTATTAGGCCAGAGTACGAGTATAAGACCTTAGCTATTAGGCCAGAGTAAGAGTTAAGACCTTAGCTATTAGGCCAGAGTAAGAGTTAAGACCTTAGCTATTAGGACAGAGTACGAGTCTAAGACCTTAGCTATCAGGCCACAGTACGAGTCTTACACCATAGCTATTAGGCCAGAGTAAGAGTTAAGACCTTAACCATTAGGCCAGAATACGAGTCTAAGACCTTAGCTATTAGGCCAGAGTAAGAGTTAAGACCTTAACCATTAGGCCAGAGTAAGAGTTAAGACCTTAACCATTAGGCAAGAGTACGAGTCTAAGACCTTAGCTATTAGGCCAGAGTAAGAGTTAAGACCTTAGCTATTAGGCCAGAGTAAGAGTTAAGACCTTAACCAGTAGGCCAGAGTAAGAGTTAAGACTTTCACCATTAGGCCAGAGTACGAGTCTAAGACCTTAGCTATTAGGCCAGAGTAAGAGTTAAGACCTTAACCAGTAGGCCAGAGAAAGAGTTAAGACCTTAACCATTAGATCAGAGTAAGAGTTAAGACCTTAGCTATTAGGCCAGAGTAAGAGTTAAGACGTTAACCATTAAGCCAGAGTAAGAATAAAGACCTTTACCAGTAGGCCAGAGTAAGAGTTAAGACCTTAACCATTAGTCCAGAGTACGAGTCTAAGACCTTAGCTATTAGGCCAGAGTAAGAGTTAAGACCTTAGCTATTAGGCCAGAGTAAAACTTAAGACCTTAACCAGTAGGCCAGAGTTAGATTTAAGAACTTAACCTGTAGGCCAGAGTAAGAGTTAAGACCTTAACCTGTAGGCCATAGTACGAGTCTAAGACCTTAGCTATTAGGCCAGAGTAAGAGTTAAGACCTTGGCTATTAGGCCAGAGTAAGAGTTAAGACCTTAACCAGTAGGCCAGAGTAAGAGTTAATACCTTAACCATTAGGCCAGAGTAAGAGTTAATACCTTAACCATAAGGCTAGAGTATGAGTCTAAGACCTTAGCTATTAGGCCAGAGTAAGAGTTAAGACCTTACCCTGTAGGCCAGAGTACGAGTCTAAGACCTTAGTTATTAGGCCAGAGTAAGAGTTAAGACCTTAGCTGTTAGGCCAGAGTAAGAGTTAAGACCTTAACAAGTAGGCCAGAGTAAGAGTTAAGACCTTAACCTGTAGGCCATAGTACGAGTCTAATACCTTAGCTATTAGGCCAGATTAAGAGTTAAGACCTTAACCAGTAGGCCAGAGTAAGAGTTAAGACCTTAACCAGTAGGCCAGAGTAAGAGTTAAGACCTTAACCTGTAGGCCATAGTACGAGTCTACGACCTTAGCTATTAGGCCAGAGTAAGAGTTAAGACCTTAACCAGCAGGCCAGAGTAAGAGTTAAAACCTTAACCTGTAGGCCAGAGTACGAGTCTAAGCCCTTAGCTATTAGGCCAGAGTAAGAGTTAAGACCTTAGCTATTAGGCCAGAGTAAGAGTTAAGACCTTAACCATTAAGCCAGAGTACGAGTCTAAGACCTAAGCTATTAGGCCAGAGTAAGAGTTAAGACCTTAGCTATTAGGCCAGAGTAAGAGTTAAGACCTTAACCAGTAGGAGAGAGTGAGAGTTAAGACCTTAACCTGTAGGCCATAGTACGAGTCTAAGACCTTAGCTATTAGGCCAGAGTAAGAGTTAAGACCTTGGCTATTAGGCCAGAGTAAGAGTTAAGACCTTAACCAGTAGGCCAGAGTAAGAGTTAATACCTTAACCATTAGGCCAGAGTAAGAGTTAAGACCTTAACCATAAGGCCAGAGTATGAGTCTAAGACCTTAGCTATTAGGCCAGAGTAAGAGTTAAGACCTTACCCTGTAGGCCAGAGTACGAGTCTAAGACCTTAGTTATTAGGCCAGAGTAAGAGTTAAGACCTTAGCTGTTAGGCCAGAGTAAGAGTTAAGACCTTAACCTGTAGGCCATAGTACGAGTCTAAGACCTTAGCTATTAGGCCAGATTAAGAGTTAAGACCTTAACCAGTAGGCCAGAGTAAGAGTTAAGACTTTCACCATTAGGCCAGAGTACGAGTCTAAGACCTTAGCTATTAGGCCAGAGTAAGAGTTAAGACCTTGTGGAAATTTAGCGTGCAAACTGAACATCATCTGCGCCATCTTGCCTCTCCCCAGCGCCAAGCACAGCGAATGCACGGCCGCCATTTTAGGCACCCCACTCTCTCTCCCCGCTCACCCTCGACCGCCAGCGCTTTCCCCTGGCGCTGCAAGCATCCCCCGCGCGCCGGCCACCCCCGCTCTCTCATACAGGCCATAAACCCTCTCCCTCTGCGCGACCCTGCTACGGAACCACTTCCAACCGACAACCCATACATGGTCATGCCTCTCCTTTGATAAACCCCCTTCCTCTGCGCCCCATTGTCTGAACTGGTCCCAGGCCATCACCTAGCCCTGCGGATGCAGTTTACTGCCCCTACTGTAAGGGAAACACCCCACATCAAAGGGATTACAGTAGATCAAAGCCCCTACCCCCTGAGACCCGGCCAGTTGCACACACCCCGGGAATTAGCGGAATTCCCTGCTGCGCGATAGCCATCTCCCACTGCGGGTAGGGTGGGAACTTCTACTGTATCTATGTGTGGGATCGGATCTGAACCGGGGCTCCAGGGGATATTCCCCCGTACTTCAAAAGAATCTCAAGAATGTACTATGTGTAATAAAGCAATAAACCAGTGTATAAGAGACCAGGTCTCAGAGATGCAGTTAGAGCACCTCGTGACGATACCTTGCTGTCTGATCTGATGTGTTCTGCTCCGACGGAATAAAACCTTGTTTCCTGCCTTCCAGTCTCCGGCGCCTGCCTCTTTTATTGGTAAATTATCGAGTGGTATGAGAGGCGATTATCGCCGGGCAAATACTTGGAAGGTTATCGACTGAAACTGCCGCTACCATTTAACAATTGGCGTCCCAAACGTGGGGCCCATCAGCGACACGTGGATCCAGTGGGAGAGGTCCCGACGACAGAGTGAACGACTGCAACGATCGGGAGAGCTCCTGCCCAATAGACCCTCGTCTGGCAGCCGATCATCCGAACTTCACTGGTTCCGAGCAGACCTCTCTCGAGTGATCTACGGTCCTGACTGGGAACCATCAGGAGTGCCGCGGCAAATACGGAGAATAGAGGACGATCGGGCGCTGGAGGCGGAAGACGAGAAACTGTCCATGCGGTCCGGGTAAGGTCGTGAAACACGACAAAAGTGCGAAATAATTGATTGATTGTTTGAATACTAGTATTGCTCATTGATTGTTCTTTTTGAGATATTCGCTGTCTACAAACGGGGAGGAGTAGAAATACTCTCTCTCTCTCCCTTTGCAGATAGTGAAGGGTAGGTAACGCAGACTTTTGTCCCCATTGAAACCCGTCGTGCCTATCTTTATCTCCCCATTGATTGATTGTCCGAACATTGATTGTTTTGAAGAATAGTGCTTTTTGAGATATTCTCTGTTTGCAAATAACGTAGAATAGGAATATTCTGTCTAGTCTTTGCAAATAGTGAAGGGTAGGTAACGCAGACTTTTGTCCCCATTGAAACCCGTCGTGCCTATCTTTATCTCCCCATTGATTGATTGATTGATTGTCCGAACACTAGTTGTTCGATATTGGTTCTTTGGAGGTATTCTCTGCTTACAAATAACGAGGAATAGAGATATTCTGTCTAGTCTTTGCAAGCAGTGAAAAGATAGGTAGTGCTGACTTTTGTCCCCGTTGAAACCCGTCATGCCTATCTTCTCCCCACTGATTGGTAGTTGGTTCTGCCCGGACCGCTTATTAGAGGTGAACCACCCGGCTCCACTGGAAGGCACCCCTAATAAGGACATGTTCACTAAATATGGACTAGTCGCCGTGGCTTATAGCAAGCTGTGGCATAAATATACCAAGAAGGAGCCCGAAAGTCAGTGGCCACTGATGGGATCCTTCGACGACCGCAAGATAGAAGCGCTAGAAGTAGCTCTGCGTAGCAATAAGACGACGCCTACTATGCTTGACAGTATTGGCATGTGGCGCAAAGAAGCGACGCAACGGAAAAAGAGGGAAGAAGTAAAAGCAGAAAAGGAATTACGAAAGGCAGCTCACCTTGCCGCTAAAAAGTTAGAAGAAGACATAAAAGAGAGAAGGGAAACTAAACTAGGACAGGAGCCCGAAACCTCAGGCCAGTACGCTGTTAGGACCCCTTCTTTGCTCTACCCTGTGTTGTCCTCCAAGCAGCAAACGAATGACGAATTACTGTTAGGTCCCCCGACCATTTACATGCCCCCTCCGTATGCACCCTCCCAATCAGTAATGCAACACCCACAACCCCCGAACACGAACGAAAGCAGTACAGGGGCCTCGGCCCTCACGGCCTCCGCGCCGGCTGAGCCTCTTGTACTGAACCCAACGTCGGCTATAACGCTAGATGACCATGAGATGAGAAAGAACGATTCCACCAGAATGAATCGATTAACTAAAGATGAACGAGCAGGAATTGACAAGATAGTAGGGACGCTGGTGGAGCGAAAAGAAAGTGAGGAGTATATAACGGACGTGTATAAATCGTATGCCGACAACCGCAGACGACACTTTGTCGTACGGCTCTGTTATCACGCCCTGAATGCATATGAGGATAGGTACCACGATAAAGGTCCCGAAGGCTTAGCGGCCCTATATAGAAAGGTAGACATCGGAGAAGAAAGAGAGGGCGATGTAGCGAACCTCTTCACTCGTACACTCGAGGTCTACCGACACCTTAAAGAACATGGACAAACAACCAAAACAGAAACCCCCATAGCAACTAAACCCCAGGGAGGAAGGGCCGATGCCATGATGCCCATTAAAGAAGCGGCCCCCTACTGGGTCCCCCCACGGGGTCAGGGAACACACGACGACATCAACCACCAAGATGCGAAGGGAAGGGTTGTATATAACTGGGTCTACCAGCCGTGGGACCGGCAAGATATTTTGACCTTTAGAAAGACCCTACCCGACTTGAGAAAGAACCCGACTGCCTTCTACACTGAATTAGGTACAGCCTTAGGCTCAACGATAATGACGTTAGCAGATATCGACTTGTTCTTTGGGCTATGTCTGCCGGCTGATGTGTGGAAACAAATCCGGAAAGTTGACCACGCTGAGCCGTTCGGATATACCTGGGTACAACTCGATACCATAGATAAACAGCGAGAACCAGGACAGAAACCCCCGAAAGCCATCCTAGAGCTCCCAGATAAGATTGTACAAAAGCTGAAGACTCTAATCCCTGAAAGAAAGGTAGACTGGTCGATAGTGACGGCTTGCCGCCAGAAACCCCAGGAAGACGTGTCTGAATACTTCTCCCGATTCGAGACTGTGTTTTCCGACTACAGTGGCCAAGACATGACCACCGCAACCGGACACCACCTCTTTGTCCAGAATTATGTAAAGGGTCTGTCGCCAGAAGTTTCCCAGAAACTACAGACCAGCGAGAGTAGTTGGGCAGCCTCCAAACCCGCAGCAATTCTCCAGATGGCCCAATACTACGAAAACCAGAAAAATGAGAACGATAGGGCGTCAGAGAAGAAGAAAAAGGAATTAAAGGAGAGGGTGATGATAGCACAATTGCAAGGGGTGACAATAGGAAGGGAACCCCCGAAGGAGAACTACCAACCAACCGCCCCTAGAAAGCTACCCCCTAGAGACCATGCACCTACACCCTACAACGGACGGAGGGACTTAGATGGAAATCAATGTGCGTTCTGTAGAGGGTTCGGACACTGGAAATCCCAGTGCCCGGTCCTTCTGGAAATGAACAAGAATAGGGGCCCCAGAGACGCAACATATGACCCCAGAAATAGAGAACAGGGACGAGGGCACACGAACAACACCATCAACGACAGGCCAGGCAGACCAAACACCTTTGATCGCCCCCGACAAAACCAGTGTCAGCAGTCCGACTATGAAAGCACTCATGACTTCGCATAGGACCGCCAGGGGCAAGGGAGGGATCCAGTCGAACTCCGTGTTGACCAGCAAGGTCCTTACGTCACCGCTAAGGTCTTGGGCACAAAATCTCCATTCCTGGTAGATACTGGGGCGACACGTAGTGCGTTATCTAAACGACTGATTCCTAGGGCACCCTTGTCTGGCTCACACGTAACCTCAATAGGCTTTGACGGAACGCCCTCCACTAACCCCTTATCAGCACCAATCCCCTTTGACTTGGAAGATAACACCACTGACACGACCTTTCTGCTCTCCTCCAACACCCCCGATGCTATTATGGGACTTGATTTGCTAAAACATTTTCGAGCCACTATCAGATGCTCCCCAGACGGAGTTCGAGTCATCCTACACGATAACCCAGATCTGTTCAGACCCTGTCACACTCGGCGTATGCTCTCTATAACCGATGCTGATATGTCCCTGCTCGACACATTACCTTCACATCTATGGGCTAAAACCGACTCAGATGTAGGGCGCATGGTGATCGACCCGGTACACATAACCGTCCGACCGGACGCAGTGCTCCCAAAGCTTCCTCAGTATCGGATATCCCCCGAAGGCGAGAAGGCATTGGTGGAAATCATCGAGTCCCTGGTTGAGGCAGGGGTGGTAGAAGAAGTAGTGAGTAATGTTTGCAACAGCCCTATCCTACCCATTGTAAAGAAGCAAGGCGAGGGGGATGAGAAAGCCTACCGTTTCATTGTTGACTTGCGAGAGGTTAACAAAGTAGTCATACCCCAGTACCCCGTAGTCTCAGACATCACCACCATCCTCACCCTGATTCCATCCACCGCCACCATCTTTACTGTTATTGACCTCAAGAACGCATTCTTTTCCATCCCCATCCACCCAGACAGCCGCTACCTGTTCGGCTTCACCTTAAAAGCCCGTTCGTACAGATTCTGTAGGGCACCCCAAGGCTACACTGAGAGTCCCAGTATTTACAGCCAAGCCCTCAAGAGGCAACTAGATGCAGTCCAACTACCCGATGGAGTGGCATTGATACAGTACGTCGATGACATTCTTTTGGCGGCCGACACCACCCCTCTTGCCGTCACGGCCACCATTCACCTCCTCCGCTTCCTTGCGGAGAACGGTCACAAGGTCTCCAGAAAGAAATTGCAATTCTGCCAGCCCCAAGTAACGTATCTAGGCCACCTACTATCCAAAGATGGGAGGAAACTTACCCCTGACCGAATTCAAACCATCCTAGAAACCCCTGTTCCCAAAACTCAGAAGCAAGTGCGGTCCCTAGTGGGCCTCACCTCCTTTTGTCGTCAGTGGTTGCCAAATTTCAGTCTTATCGTAAAACCTCTGCTTTCCCTGCTGGCTAAAGATACCCCCTTCCCCCTCCCCTGGACACCCGAATGCCAATCCTCCTTCAAGGAATTACGAGACGCCCTCTGCTCAGCCCCAGTCCTAGGAACCCCAGACTACACTAAACCTTTCTCCCTTTACACCCACGAAAGGGAGGGATGCGCATTGTCTGTCCTAACCCAGTCCATAGGCCCTAAACAACGCCCTTGTGCCTACTTCTCTGCCACTCTCGACCCCGTAGCCAGAGCCTTGCCCGCCTGCCTTCGAGCAGTAGCCGCCGCTGCTGTCTCTATCCGACAAAGTGAGGGGATCGTGCTCTCGAACCCCCTCACTGTATTGGTGCCCCATGCTGTTGATACCCTCCTGAACCAAACCAAAACTCAACACCTGACTAGCGCACGACTGACTGGGTACGAACTGACTCTGCTTGCACCCCACATCACATTGAAACGATGCACCACTCTGAATCCAGCCACTCTACTACCTCTCCCTGACACTGACCCCAATGCGTCCCCTATACATGACTGTGTAACCCTCACCGACGAACAGACCAAGAGTAGGGTTGACCTCCGGGATACTGCCTTCCCGAACCCTGACGGAGAACTGTGGGTGGATGGCTCATGTATCAAGCTCCCCGATGGCACCACCTCAGCTGCCTATGCAGTCACCACGGCCCGAACCGTTGTTGAGACAGCCCGCATCACCCAGCGATCCGCACAGGCGGCTGAACTAATTGCCCTCACACGAGCCTGCATCCTGGCAGCAGGGACAACCGCAAACATTTACACAGACAGTCAGTATGCCTTCGGGGTAGTTCACCACTTTGGGCTCTTATGGAAAGAGAGGGGATTCTTGACCTCGCATGGCACACCCATCCTGCATGGAGATCTAGTCTCTGCTCTGACCGAAGCAGTCCTCCTCCCCACACGGCTGGCTGTGATCAAATGCCAGGCACACAAGAAGGTGACAGACATTGTAGGACAGGGAAATGCACTAGCTGACATTACTGCCCGAACCACAGCCGAGAATAGGTCCACGACCCGCATGTACGTGACCAGGTCACAAACTGAGAATTGGAAGGATGCTAGGGAAACGATTAGGGATATCCAATTAGCCAGCACACCACACGAATTAACTGAATGGGCCCGGGTAGGATTGAAGGACGATGACGGTTGTTGGCGAACTAAAGACTCGAACAAATGGTTGCTACCCGACTCATACTTGATCCCCATGCTGACCATGGCACACTCCCCCGCACACATAGGGTCTGCCCCCATGATCGAACTCATCTCCAAAGTCTGGCACAACGACAGAATACCAGACTCAGCCAAACGACTGGTCCAACAATGCCTAGTATGCCTCCAACACAACCCTGGGAAAGGAACTGCTGTGCCCCGGGGAGGGTTTGGGGTCCCCAATCACCCCTTTGAAGTCCTACAAATGGACTACGTTCAGCTAGAAAGGTGCCGAGGTTTAAAGTATGTACTTGTCGTTGTGTGTGCCTTCAGCAAGTGGGTGGAAGCCTACCCAACCCACGACAACACCGCTATGACTACTGCAAAAGTACTACTGAAGGAATTCTTCCCCCGATACGGCCTTTGTCGAATTTTGTGGAGCGACAATGGCCCCCACTTCGTAGCCGAAGTTATCCAACTCATCTTAAAAGGGTTGGGTGTAAAACAGAAGTTCCACGCGGTCTTCCATCCCCAATCTGCAGGCTTGGTTGAGCGACACAATGCCACATTGAAGCTTAAGATAGCAAAAATAGTCGCCACCACAGGGCTAAGATGGCCAGACGCTCTCCCGCTAGCATTGCTATCAATGCGTTCCACCCCCACCAAACACCACTTAACCCCCTACGAGGTCGTCTTCGGGCGGCCCATGAACCTTTGGACTGCACCAAAACCATCGTCCATCCACGACGTCCCGGACGTCCTCATGTCTGACTATTTGTATAACCTAACTAAGACGTTGTCTGTTATCCATCAGCAGGTGCTGCACGCCATTCCCGATGTTTCCAGGGGCCCGGGACACGACATCCAACCCGGCGACTTCGTCTTAGTGCGTAACTTCCAACGCACCAAGAGTCTGGAGCCCCGGTGGACGGGTCCCCTGCAAGTCCTGATCACCACCCGAACAGCTCTTCGAGTGGAGGGGAAACGCAATTGGCTGCATGCACACCACTGCAAGAAGGTATCACCGACCCTGACAACCACGGACAGCATCACCGCCCAAGAAGAACTCCTGGACAAAGATCGACCATCCCTGAGCCGCTGCCCAGATACAGAGACACTCGAGTTAGTAAGATATCCTGATCCCACTGTGCCATCCAAAGAAGGGTATAACTTGCGACGAAAGGAGAGAACTTCGGCTAAGCCGACCACAAGCTAAGTGAAAATCTCAAAGCGGTAGCCTAGTCACCCCAAAGGCCACCAGGAGAGAAACCAAACAAAGTCTGTGGTTCTGCCCGCTACCGAGTCTCTTGAAGGTGATGGAAGCGCCCAACATGAAGATGATGGAAGCAACCGGACGTCCGAAGATCCACTACAGAAACCCAAAGACTGACCGAATGCACAGCTTAAAGACTATTGCACTTTTCATTACCCTTCTCTTTTGCCTTCTCCTCATGGTCGCCTTCTGGATCATGGAGGAGAGCACACCCGCTCATAAGACATTACTGGCCACCGTTCAACCTACCACCACGAAAGAACATCATCTGATCTCGCTTTCACCCCAACTCCGAGAAAGACGTAAGGAGTTCTGGAATAACTCCTTTGTACAGTTGCTCCACCAACACAATCTTGCTACCAACGCCACTAATTGCTGGATCTGTGGACTGCTACCACATGCCACTGGACACTCTATCCCTTTCATCCCTTCACCTTTTTCTGTCCATGGCTCCTGCCTCGCCTGGCTAATCCTCCTGCAAGAAAGCTACAAGGACAATGCCACTTCCGGCAGAACCATGTCACACTTCTACCATGGGTTCTGGCTGAACAAAACTGGAAGAACTTCTGCCCTCTTCTGCCCTCTGAGATCGAACACTTCCTTTCACATGGACATCCCTGCCAAAGAACGAGTTGAAATGCAAGTGTTCAACAATCCAGCCAGACCCACCTTCTCTTACCTCCGGAAACGAACGGCCGCCACCCTAACAGTGGCCCTGTCCGTCATCAACATCACTGGGTCTGTATGCCTCGAAGGCCTGGGGGCACAACTGGTGGGCCACAGCTCCTGCCTCATCACCCGAACATTGGACTCAGTTGACCCACCCTCCTTTGTTGCCTCCCCGAATATGTACTTCATCTGCGGTACTAAGGCCTACACCTGGCTTCCGAAAGGTTGGGGAGGCACCTGCTACATCGCCTTTGTCCTTCCTCCGACGTATGTGGCTCCAGCAAACCATCACCGACAGAAACGGGCCAAAGACATTGTTCAGGCCGACTCCACCGGAGCACAGTTCATGGACGCAGTCAAAGGCCTTGTTCCTCTCTGGGGTCCAATGGCAAACAGCCGTGCCATCCGCCACTTAACCCAGGCAGTCGAAACGGCAATGAACATTACAGCTGGCGCCCTCGCCAACAACACCGCTGAGCTTCAGGCCGTCCGCCTGGTGGCTCTCCAGAACCGCCTTGTTCTAGACGTGGTTCTAGCAGATCGTGGAGGAGCATGCCGCATCATTGGGTCCAGCTGTTGTACCTACGTACCGGATAACTCACCCTCAGTCTACAAAGCAATTGAACACCTCCACAGACTGTCCGCAGAGGTCCATCAAGAACAAGAAGAATGGTCGCTGGGGAGTTGGTTTTGGGACACTATTAAAGGTTGGGGATGGAGGCTGTTTTCATTTATCCTGATACCAATTGTGACACTATGTGGATGTTGCTTGGGGATTCAGTGTCTGCCACCTTTATGTTCGTTTTTTATGAACTGCATCTGCCCTAAGACTTTGGACTTTGAAACCGAGCGGATGAAAGCTCTGAACGAGGTGGAGGTACGGGGTATTATGGGGATAGATCCAAACTAGGCAAGCTGGCGAGATATGTTAAAAGGGAGGACTGTGGAAATTTAGCGTGCAAACTGAACATCATCTGCGCCATCTTGCCTCTCCCCAGCGCCACGCACAGCGAATGCACGGCCGCCATTTTAGGCACCCCACTCTCTCTCCCCGCTCACCCTCGACCGCCAGCGCTTTCCCCTGGCGCTGCAAGCATCCCCCGCGCGCCGGCCACCCCCGCTCTCTCATACAGGCCATAAACCCTCTCCCTCTGCGCGACCCTGCTACGGAACCACTTCCAACCGACAACCCATACATGGTCATGCCTCTCCTTTGATAAACCCCCTTCCTCTGCGCCCCATTGTCTGAACTGGTCCCAGGCCATCACCTAGCCCTGCGGATGCAGTTTACTGCCCCTACTGTAAGGGAAACACCCCACATCAAAGGGATTACAGTAGATCAAAGCCCCTACCCCCTGAGACCCGGCCAGTTGCACACACCCCGGGAATTAGCGGAATTCCCTGCTGCGCGATAGCCATCTCCCACTGCGGGTAGGGTGGGAACTTCTACTGTATCTATGTGTGGGATCGGATCTGAACCGGGGCTCCAGGGGATATTCCCCCGTACTTCAAAAGAATCTCAAGAATGTACTATGTGTAATAAAGCAATAAAACAGTGTATAAGAGACCAGGTCTCAGAGATGCAGTTAGAGCACCTCGTGACGATACCTTGCTGTCTGATCTGATGTGTTCTGCTCCGACGGAATAAAACCTTGTTTCCTGCCTTCCAGTCTCCGGCGCCTGCCTCTTTTATTGGTAAATTATCGAGTGGTATGAGAGGCGATTATCGCCGGGCAAATACTTGGAAGGTTATCGACTGAAACTGCCGCTACCATTTAACAACCTTAACCAGTAGGCCAGAGAAAGAGTTAAGACCTTAACCATTAGATCAGAGTAAGAGTTAAGACCTTAGCTATTAGGCCAGAGTAAGAGTTAAGACGTTAACCATTAAGCCAGAGTAAGAATAAAGACCTTAACCAGTAGGCCAGAGTAAGAGTTAAGACCTTAACCATTAGTCCAGAGTACGAGTCTAAGACCTTAGCTATTAGGCCAGAGTAAGAGTTAAGACCTTAGCTATTAGGCCAGAGTAAGAGTTAAGACCTTAACCATTATGCCAGAGTAAGAGTTAAGACCTTAGCTATTAGGCCAGAGTAAGAGTTAAGACATCAACCATTAGGCCAGAGTACGAGTCTAAGAGCTTAGCTATTGGGCCAGAGTAAGAGTTAAGACCTTAACCATTAGACCAGAGTACGAGTCTAAGACCTTAGCTATTAGGCCAGAGTAAGAATTAAGACCTTAGCTATTAGGCCAAAGTAAGAGTTAAGACCTTAGCTATTGGGCCAGAGTAAGAGGGAAGACCTTAACCATTAGGCCAGAGTACGAGTCTAAGACCTTAGCTATTAGGCCAGAGTAAGAATTAATACCTTAGCTATTAGGCCAGAGTAAGAGTTAAGACCTTAGCTATTAGGCCAGAGTACAAGTCTAAGACCTTAACTATTAGGCCAGAGTAAAAGTTAAGACCTTAGCTATTAGGCCAGAGTAAGAGTTAAGACCTTAACCAGTAGGCCAGAGAAAGAGTTAAGACCTTAACCTGTAGGCCAGAGTAGGAGTTAAGACCTAAACCTGTAGGCCATACTATGAGTCTAAGCCCTTAGCTATTAGGCCAGAGTAAGAGTTAAGACCTTAGCTATTAAGCCAGAGTAAGAGCTAAGACCTTAACCAGTAGGCCAGAGTAAGAGTTAAGACCTTAACCTGTAGGCCATAGTACGAGTCTAAGACCTTAGCTATTAGGCCAGAGTAAGAGTTAAGACCTTAACCAGCAGGCCAGAGTAAGAGTTAAAACCTTAACCTGTAGGCCAGAGTACGAGTCTAAGCCTTTAGCTATTAGGCCAGAGTAAGATTTAAGACCTTAGCTATTAGGCCAGAGTAAGAGTTAAGACCTTAACCATTAAGCCAGAGTACGAGTCTAAGACCTAAGCTATTAGGCCAGAGTAAGAGTTAAGACCTTAGCTATTAGGCCAGAGTAAGAGTTAAGACCTTAACCAGTAGGAGAGAGTGAGAGTTAAGACCTTAACCTGTAGGCCATAGTACGAGTCTAAGACCTTAGCTATTAGGCCAGAGTAAGAGTTAAGACCTTGGCTATTAGGCCAGAGTAAGAGTTAAGACCTTAACCAGTAGGCCAGAGTAAGAGTTAATACCTTAACCATTAGGCCAGAGTAAGAGTTAAGACCTTAACCATAAGGCCAGAGTATGAGTCTAAGACCTTAGCTATTAGGCCAGAGTAAGAGTTAAGACCTTACCCTGTAGGCCAGAGTACGAGTCTAAGACCTTAGTTATTAGGCCAGAGTAAGAGTTAAGACCTTAGCTGTTAGGCCAGAGTAAGAGTTAAGACCTTAACAAGTAGGCCAGAGTAAGAGTTAAGACCTTAACCTGTAGGCCATAGTACGAGTCTAAGACCTTAGCTATTAGGCCAGATTAAGAGTTAAGGCCTTAACCAGTAGGCCAGAGTAAGAGTTAAGACCTTAACCTGTAGGCCAGAGTACGAGTCTAAGACCTTAGCTATTAGGCCAGGGTAAGAGTTAAGACCTTATCCAGTAGGCCAGAGTAAGAGTTAAGACCTTAGCTATTAGGCCAGAGTAAGAGTTAAGACCTTAAGCAGTAGGCCAGAGTACGAGTCTAAGACCTTAGCTATTAGGCCAGAGTAAGAGTTAAGACCTTAACCATTAGGCCAGAGTAAGAGTTAAGACCTTAACCAGTAGGCCAGAGTACGAGTCTAAGACCTTAGCTATTAGGCCAGAGTAAAACTTAAGACCTTAACCAGTAGGCCAGAGTTAGAGTTAAGAACTTAACCTGTAGGCCAGAGTAAGAGTTAAGACCTTAACCTGTAGGCCATAGTACGAGTCTAAGACCTTAGCTATTAGGCCAGAGTAAGAGTTAAGACCTTGGCTATTAGGCCAGAGTAAGAGTTAAGACCTTAACCAGTAGTCCAGAGTAAGAGTTAATACCTTAACCATTAGGCCAGAGTAAGAGTTAAGACCTTAACCATAAGGCTAGAGTATGAGTCTAAGACCTTAGCTATTAGGCCAGAGTAAGAGTTAAGACCTTACCCTGTAGGCCAGAGTACGAGTCTAAGACCTTAGTTATTAGGCCAGAGTAAGAGTTAAGACCTTAGCTGTTAGGCCAGAGTAAGAGTTAAGACCTTAACAAGTAGGCCAGAGTAAGAGTTAAGACCTTAACCTGTAGGCCATAGTACGAGTCTAAGACCTTAGCTATTAGGCCAGATTAAGAGTTAAGACCTTAACCAGTAGGCCAGAGTCAGAGTTAAGACCTTAACCAGTAGGCCAGAGTAAGAGTTAAGACCTTAACCTGTAGGCCATAGTACGAGTCTAAGACCTTAGCTATTAGGCCAGAGTAAGTGTTAAGACCTTAACCAGCAGGCCAGAGTAAGAGTTAAAACCTTAACCTGTAGGCCAGAGTACGAGTCTAAGCCCTTAGCTATTAGGCCAGAGTAAGAGTTAAGACCTTAGCTATTAGGCCAGAGTAAGAGTTAAGACCTTAACCATTAGGCCAAAGTACGAGTCTAAGACTTTAGCTATTAGGCCAGAGTAAGAGTTAAGACCTTAGCTATTAGGCCAGAGTAAAAGTTAAGACCTTAACCAGTAGGCCAGAGTAAGAGTTAAGACCTTAACCATTAGGCCAGAGTACGAGTCTAAGACCTTAGCTATTAGGCCAGAATAAGAGTTAAGACCTTAACCAGTAGGCCAGTGTTAGAGTTAAGACCTTAACCATTAGGCCAGAGTACGAGTCTAAGACCTTAGCTATTAGGCCAGAGTACGAGTCTAAGACCATAGCTAATAGGCCAGAGTAAGAGTTAAGACCTTAGCTATTAGGCCAGAGTACGAGTCTAAGACCTTAGCTATTAGGCCAGAGTACGAGTATAAGACCTTAGCTATTAGGCCAGAGTAAGAGTTAAGACCTTAGCTATTAGGCCAGAGTAAGAGTTAAGACCTTAGCTATTAGGACAGAGTACGAGTCTAAGACCTTAGCTATCAGGCCACAGTACGAGTCTTACACCATAGCTATTAGGCCAGAGTAAGAGTTAAGACCTTAACCATTAGGCCAGAATACGAGTCTAAGACCTTAGCTATTAGGCCAGAGTAAGAGTTAAGACCTTAACCATTAGGCCAGAGTAAGAGTTAAGACCTTAACCATTAGGCAAGAGTACGAGTCTAAGACCTTAGCTATTAGGCCAGAGTAAGAGTTAAGACCTTAGCTATTAGGCCAGAGTAAGAGTTAAGACCTTAACCAGTAGGCCAGAGTAAGAGTTAAGACTTTCACCATTAGGCCAGAGTACGAGTCTAAGACCTTAGCTATTAGGCCAGAGTAAGAGTTAAGACCTTAACCAGTAGGCCAGAGAAAGAGTTAAGACCTTAACCATTAGATCAGAGTAAGAGTTAAGACCTTAGCTATTAGGCCAGAGTAAGAGTTAAGACGTTAACCATTAAGCCAGAGTAAGAATAAAGACCTTTACCAGTAGGCCAGAGTAAGAGTTAAGACCTTAACCATTAGTCCAGAGTACGAGTCTAAGACCTTAGCTATTAGGCCAGAGTAAGAGTTAAGACCTTAGCTATTAGGCCAGAGTAAGAGTTAAGACCTTAACCATTATGCCAGAGTAAGAGTTAAGACCTTAGCTATTAGGCCAGAGTAAGAGTTAAGACATCAACCATTAGGCCAGAGTACGAGTCTAAGAGCTTAGCTATTGGGCCAGAGTAAGAGTTAAGACCTTAACCATTAGGCCAGAGTATGAGTCTAAGACCTTAGCTATTAGGCCAGAGTAAGAATTAAGACCTTAGCTATTAGGCCAAAGTAAGAGTTAAGACCTTAGCTATTAGGCCAGAGTACGAGTCTAAGAGCTTAGCTATTAGGCCAGAGTAAGAGTTAAGACCTTAGCTATTGGGCCAGAGTAAGAGTGAAGACCTTAACCATTAGGCCAGAGTACGAGTCTAAGACCTTAGCTATTAGGCCAGAGTAAGAGTTAAGACCTTAACCATTAGGCCAGAGTAAGAGTTAAGACCTTAACCAGTAGGCCAGAGTACGAGTCTAAGACCTTAGCTATTAGGCCAGAGTAAAACTTAAGACCTTAACCAGTAGGCCAGAGTTAGAGTTAAGAACTTAACCTGTAGGCCAGAGTAAGAGTTAAGACCTTAACCTGTAGGCCATAGTACGAGTCTAAGACCTTAGCTATTAGGCCAGAGTAAGAGTTAAGACCTTGGCTATTAGGCCAGAGTAAGAGTTAAGACCTTAACCAGTAGGCCAGAGTAAGAGTTAATACCTTAACCATTAGGCCAGGGTAAGAGTTAAGACCTTAACCATAAGGCCAGAGTATGAGTCTAAGACCTTAGCTATTAGGCCAGAGTAAGAGGTAAGACCTTACCCTGTAGGCCAGTGTACGAGTCTAAGAACTTAGTTATTAGGCCAGAGTAAGAGTTAAGACCTTAGCTGTTAGGCCAGAGTAAGAGTTAAGACCTTAACAAGTAGGCCAGAGTAAGAGTTAAGACCTTAACCTGTAGGCCATAGTACGAGTCTAAGACCTTAGCTATTAGGCCAGATTAAGAGTTAAGACCTTATCCAGTAGGCCAGAGTAAGAGTTAAGACCTTAGCTATTAGGCCAGAGTAAGAGTTAAGACCTTAAGCAGTAGGCCAGAGTACCAGTCTAAGACCTTAGCTATTAGGCCAGAGTAAGAGTTAAGACCTTAACCATTAGGCCAGAGTAAGAGTTAAGACCTTAACCAGTAGGCCAGAGTACGAGTCTAAGACCTTAGCTATTAGGCCAGAGTAAAACTTAAGACCTTAACCAGTAGGCCAGAGTTAGAGTTAAGAACTTAACCTGTAGGCCAGAGTAAGAGTTAAGACCTTAACCTGTAGGCCATAGTACGAGTCTAAGACCTTAGCTATTAGGCCAGAGTAAGAGTTAAGACCTTGGCTATTAGGCCAGAGTAAGAGTTAAGACCTTAACCAGTAGGCCAGAGTAAGAGTTAATACCTTAACCATTAGGCCAGAGTAAGAGTTAATACCTTAACCATAAGGCTAGAGTATGAGTCTAAGACCTTAGCTATTAGGCCAGAGTAAGAGTTAAGACCTTACCCTGTAGGCCAGAGTACGAGTCTAAGACCTTAGTTATTAGGCCAGAGTAAGAGTTAAGACCTTAGCTGTTAGGCCAGAGTAAGAGTTAAGACCTTAACAAGTAGGCCAGAGTAAGAGTTAAGACCTTAACCTGTAGGCCATAGTACGAGTCTAAGACCTTAGCTATTAGGCCAGATTAAGAGTTAAGACCTTAACCAGTAGGCCAGAGTAAGAGTTAAGACCTTAACCAGTAGGCCAGAGTAAGAGTTAAGACCTTAACCTGTAGGCCATAGTACGAGTCTACGACCTTAGCTATTAGGCCAGAGTAAGAGTTAAGACCTTAACCAGCAGGCCAGAGTAAGAGTTAAAACCTTAACCTGTAGGCCAGAGTACGAGTCTAAGCCCTTAGCTATTAGGCCAGAGTAAGAGTTAAGACCTTAGCTATTAGGCCAGAGTAAGAGTTAAGACCTTAACCATTAAGCCAGAGTACGAGTCTAAGACCTAAGCTATTAGGCCAGAGTAAGAGTTAAGACCTTAGCTATTAGGCCAGAGTAAGAGTTAAGACCTTAACCAGTAGGAGAGAGTGAGAGTTAAGACCTTAACCTGTAGGCCATAGTACGAGTCTAAGACCTTAGCTGTTAGGCCAGAGTAAGAGTTAAGACCTTAACAAGTAGGCCAGAGTAAGAGTTAAGACCTTAACCTGTAGGCCATAGTACGAGTCTAAGACCTTAGCTATTAGGCCAGATTAAGAGTTAAGACCTTAACCAGTAGGCCAGAGTAAGAGTTAAGACCTTAACCTGTAGGCCAGAGTACGAGTCTAAGACCTTAGCTATTAGGCCAGGGTAAGAGTTAAGACCTTATCCAGTAGGCCAGAGTAAGAGTTAAGACCTTAGCTATTAGGCCAGAGTAAGAGTTAAGACCTTAAGCAGTAGGCCAGAGTACGAGTCTAAGACCTTAGCTATTAGGCCAGAGTAAGAGTTAAGACCTTAACCATTAGGCCAGAGTAAGAGTTAAGACCTTAACCAGTAGGCCAGAGTACGAGTCTAAGACCTTAGCTATTAGGCCAGAGTAAAACTTAAGACCTTAACCAGTAGGCCAGAGTTAGAGTTAAGAACTTAACCTGTAGGCCAGAGTAAGAGTTAAGACCTTAACCTGTAGGCCATAGTACGAGTCTAAGACCTTAGCTATTAGGCCAGAGTAAGAGTTAAGACCTTGGCTATTAGGCCAGAGTAAGAGTTAAGACCTTAACCAGTAGGCCAGAGTAAGAGTTAATACCTTAACCATTAGGCCAGAGTAAGAGTTAAGACCTTAACCATAAGGCTAGAGTATGAGTCTAAGACCTTAGCTATTAGGCCAGAGTAAGAGTTAAGACCTTACCCTGTAGGCCAGAGTACGAGTCTAAGACCTTAGTTATTAGGCCAGAGTAAGAGTTAAGACCTTAGCTGTTAGGCCAGAGTAAGAGTTAAGACCTTAACAAGTAGGCCAGAGTAAGAGTTAAGACCTTAACCTGTAGGCCATAGTACGAGTCTAACACCTTAGCTATTAGGCCAGATTAAGAGTTAAGACCTTAACCAGTAGGCCAGAGTACGAGTTAAGACCTTAACCAGTAGGCCAGAAAAAGAGTTAAGACCTTAACCTGTAGGCCATAGTACGAGTCTAAGACCTTAGCTATTAGGCCAGAGTAAGAGTTAAGACCTTAACCAGCAGGCCAGAGTAAGAGTTAAAACCTTAACCTGTAGGCCAGAGTACGAGTCTAAGCCCTTAGCTATTAGGCCAGAGTAAGAGTTAAGACCTTAGCTATTAGGCCAGAGTAAGAGTTAAGACCTTAACCATTAAGCCAGAGTACGAGTCTAAGACCTAAGCTATTAGGCCAGAGTAAGAGTTAAGACCTTAGCTATTAGGCCAGAGTAAGAGTTAAGACCTTAACCAGTAGGAGAGAGTGAGAGTTAAGACCTTAACCTGTAGGCCATAGTACGAGTCTAAGACCTTAGCTATTAGGCCAGAGTAAGAGTTAAGACCTTGGCTATTAGGCCAGAGTAAGAGTTAAGACCTTAACCAGTAGGCCAGAGTAAGAGTTAATACCTTAACCATTAGGCCAGAGTAAGAGTTAAGACCTTAACCATAAGGCCAGAGTATGAGTCTAAGACCTTAGCTATTAGGCCAGAGTAAGAGTTAAGACCTTAACCTGTAGGCCATAGTACGAGTCTAAGACCTTAGCTATTAGGCCAGATTAAGAGTTAAGACCTTAACCAGTAAGCCAGAGTAAGAGTTAAGACCTTAACCTGTAGGCCAGAGTAAGAGTTAAGACCTTAACCTGTAGGCTAGAGTACGAGTCTAAGACCTTAGCTATTAGGCCAGGGTAAGAGTTAAGACCTTATCCAGTAGGCCAGAGTAAGAGTTAAGACCTTAGCTATTAGGCCAGAGTAAGAGTTAAGACCTTAAGCAGTAGGCCAGAGTACGAGTCTAAGACCTTAGCTATTAGGCCAGAGTATGAGTCTAAGACCTTAGCTATTAGGCCAGAGTAAGAGTTAAGACCTTACCCTGTAGGCCAGAGTACGAGTCTAAGAACTTAGTTATTAGGCCAGAGTAAGAGTTAACACCTTAGCTGTTAGGCCAGAGTAAGAGTTAAGACCTTAACAAGTAGGCCAGAGTAAGAGTTAAGACCTTAACCTGTAGGCCATAGTACGAGTCTAAGACCTTAGCTATTAGGCCAGATTAAGAGTTAAGACCTTATCCAGTAGGCCAGAGTAAGAGTTAAGACCTTAGCTATTAGGCCAGAGTAAGAGTTAAGACCTTAAGCAGTAGGCCAGAGTACCAGTCTAAGACCTTAGCTATTAGGCCAGAGTAAGAGTTAAGACCTTAACCATTAGGCCAGAGTAAGAGTTAAGACCTTAACCAGTAGGCCAGAGTACGAGTCTAAGACCTTAGCTATTAGGCCAGAGTAAAACTTAAGACCTTAACCAGTAGGCCAGAGTTAGAGTTAAGAACTTAACCTGTAGGCCAGAGTAAGAGTTAAGACCTTAACCTGTAGGCCATAGTACGAGTCTAAGACCTTAGCTATTAGGCCAGAGTAAGAGTTAAGACCGTGGCTATTAGGCCAGAGTAAGAGTTAAGACCTTAACCAGTAGGCCAGAGTAAGAGTTAATACCTTAACCATTAGGCCAGAGTAAGAGTTAATACCTTAACCATAAGGCTAGAGTATGAGTCTAAGACCTTAGCTATTAGGCCAGAGTAAGAGTTAAGACCTTACCCTGTAGGCCAGAGTACGAGTCTAAGACCTTAGTTATTAGGCCAGAGTAAGAGTTAAGACCTTAGCTGTTAGGCCAGAGTAAGAGTTAAGACCTTAACAAGTAGGCCAGAGTAAGAGTTAAGACCTTAACCTGTAGGCCATAGTACGAGTCTAAGACCTTAGCTATTAGGCCAGATTAAGAGTTAAGACCTTAACCAGTAGGCCAGAGTAAGAGTTAAGACCTTAACCAGTAGGCCAGAGTAAGAGTTAAGACCTTAACCTGTAGGCCATAGTACGAGTCTACGACCTTAGCTATTAGGCCAGAGTAAGAGTTAAGACCTTAACCAGCAGGCCAGAGTAAGAGTTAAAACCTTAACCTGTAGGCCAGAGTACGAGTCTAAGCCCTTAGCTATTAGGCCAGAGTAAGAGTTAAGACCTTAGCTATTAGGCCAGAGTAAGAGTTAAGACCTTAACCATTAAGCCAGAGTACGAGTCTAAGACCTAAGCTATTAGGCCAGAGTAAGAGTTAAGACCTTAGCTATTAGGCCAGAGTAAGAGTTAAGACCTTAACCAGTAGGAGAGAGTGAGAGTTAAGACCTTAACCTGTAGGCCATAGTACGAGTCTAAGACCTTAGCTATTAGGCCAGAGTAAGAGTTAAGACCTTGGCTATTAGGCCAGAGTAAGAGTTAAGACCTTAACCAGTAGGCCAGAGTAAGAGTTAATACCTTAACCATTAGGCCAGAGTAAGAGTTAAGACCTTAACCATAAGGCCAGAGTATGAGTCTAAGACCTTAGCTATTAGGCCATAGTAAGAGTTAAGACCTTACCCTGTAGACCAGAGTACGAGTCTAAGACCTTAGTTATTAGGCCAGAGTAAGAGTTAAGACCTTAGCTGTTAGGCCAGAGTAAGAGTTAAGACCTTAACCTGTAGGCCATAGTACGAGTCTAAGACCTTAGCTATTAGGCCAGATTAAGAGTTAAGACCTTAACCAGTAGGCCAGAGTAAGAGTTAAGACTTTCACCATTAGGCCAGAGTACGAGTCTAAGACCTTAGCTATTAGGCCAGAGTAAGAGTTAAGACCTTAACCAGTAGGCCAGAGAAAGAGTTAAGACCTTAACCATTAGATCAGAGTAAGAGTTAAGACCTTAGCTATTAGGCCAGAGTAAGAGTTAAGACGTTAACCATTAAGCCAGAGTAAGAATAAAGACCTTAACCAGTAGGCCAGAGTAAGAGTTAAGACCTTAACCATTAGTCCAGAGTACGAGTCTAAGACCTTAGCTATTAGGCCAGAGTAAGAGTTAAGACCTTAGCTATTAGGCCAGAGTAAGAGTTAAGACCTTAACCATTATGCCAGAGTAAGAGTTAAGACCTTAGCTATTAGGCCAGAGTAAGAGTTAAGACATCAACCATTAGGCCAGAGTACGAGTCTAAGAGCTTAGCTATTGGGCCAGAGTAAGAGTGAAGACCTTAACCATTAGGCCAGAGTACGAGTCTAAGACCTTAGCTATTAGGCCAGAGTAAGAATTAAGACCTTAGCTATTAGGCCAAAGTAAGAGTTAAGACCTTAGCTATTAGGCCAGAGTACGAGTCTAAGAGCTTAGCTATTAGGCCAGAGTAAGAGTTAAGACCTTAGCTATTGGGCCAGAGTAAGAGTGAAGACCTTAACCATTAGGCCAGAGTACGAGTCTAAGACCTTAGCTATTAGGCCAGAGTAAGAATTAATACCTTAGCTATTAGGCCAGAGTAAGAGTTAAGACCTTAGCTATTAGGCCAGAGTACAAGTCTAAGACCTTAACTATTAGGCCAGAGTAAAAGTTAAGACCTTAGCTATTAGGCCAGAGTAAGAGTTAAGACCTTAACCAGTAGGCCAGAGAAAGAGTTAAGACCTTAACCTGTAGGCCAGAGTAGGAGTTAAGACCTAAACCTGTAGGCCATACTATGAGTCTAAGCCCTTAGCTATTAGGCCAGAGTAAGAGTTAAGACCTTAGCTATTAAGCCAGAGTAAGAGCTAAGACCTTAACCAGTAGGCCAGAGTAAGAGTTAAGACCTTAACCTGTAGGCCATAGTACGAGTCTAAGACCTTAGCTATTAGGCCAGAGTAAGAGTTAAGACCTTAACCAGCAGGCCAGAGTAAGAGTTAAAACCTTAACCTGTAGGCCAGAGTACGAGTCTAAGCCCTTAGCTATTAGGCCAGAGTAAGATTTAAGACCTTAGCTATTAGGCCAGAGTAAGAGTTAAGACCTTAACCATTAAGCCAGAGTACGAGTCTAAGACCTAAGCTATTAGGCCAGAGTAAGAGTTAAGACCTTAGCTATTAGGCCAGAGTAAGAGTTAAGACCTTAACCAGTAGGAGAGAGTGAGAGTTAAGACCTTAACCTGTAGGCCATAGTACGAGTCTAAGACCTTAGCTATTAGGCCAGAGTAAGAGTTAAGACCTTGGCTATTAGGCCAGAGTAAGAGTTAAGACCTTAACCAGTAGGCCAGAGTAAGAGTTAATACCTTAACCATTAGGCCAGAGTAAGAGTTAAGACCTTAACCATAAGGCCAGAGTATGAGTCTAAGACCTTAGCTATTAGGCCAGAGTAAGAGTTAAGACCTTACCCTGTAGGCCAGAGTACGAGTCTAAGACCTTAGTTATTAGGCCAGAGTAAGAGTTAAGACCTTAGCTGTTAGGCCAGAGTAAGAGTTAAGACCTTAACAAGTAGGCCAGAGTAAGAGTTAAGACCTTAACCTGTAGGCCATAGTACGAGTCTAAGACCTTAGCTATTAGGCCAGATTAAGAGTTAAGACCTTAACCAGTAGGCCAGAGTAAGAGTTAAGACCTTAACCTGTAGGCCAGAGTACGAGTCTAAGACCTTAGCTATTAGGCCAGGGTAAGAGTTAAGACCTTATCCAGTAGGCCAGAGTAAGAGTTAAGACCTTAGCTATTAGGCCAGAGTAAGAGTTAAGACCTTAAGCAGTAGGCCAGAGTACGAGTCTAAGACCTTAGCTATTAGGCCAGAGTAAGAGTTAAGACCTTAACCATTAGGCCAGAGTAAGAGTTAAGACCTTAACCAGTAGGCCAGAGTACGAGTCTAAGACCTTAGCTATTAGGCCAGAGTAAAACTTAAGACCTTAACCAGTAGGCCAGAGTTAGAGTTAAGAACTTAACCTGTAGGCCAGAGTAAGAGTTAAGACCTTAACCTGTAGGCCATAGTACGAGTCTAAGACCTTAGCTATTAGGCCAGAGTAAGAGTTAAGACCTTGGCTATTAGGCCAGAGTAAGAGTTAAGACCTTAACCAGTAGGCCAGAGTAAGAGTTAATACCTTAACCATTAGGCCAGAGTAAGAGTTAAGACCTTAACCATAAGGCTAGAGTATGAGTCTAAGACCTTAGCTATTAGGCCAGAGTAAGAGTTAAGACCTTACCCTGTAGGCCAGAGTACGAGTCTAAGACCTTAGTTATTAGGCCAGAGTAAGAGTTAAGACCTTAGCTGTTAGGCCAGAGTAAGAGTTAAGACCTTAACAAGTAGGCCAGAGTAAGAGTTAAGACCTTAACCTGTAGGCCATAGTACGAGTCTAACACCTTAGCTATTAGGCCAGATTAAGAGTTAAGACCTTAACCAGTAGGCCAGAGTAAGAGTTAAGACCTTAACCAGTAGGCCAGAAAAAGAGTTAAGACCTTAACCTGTAGGCCATAGTACGAGTCTAAGACCTTAGCTATTAGGCCAGAGTAAGAGTTAAGACCTTAACCAGCAGGCCAGAGTAAGAGTTAAAACCTTAACCTGTAGGCCAGAGTACGAGTCTAAGCCCTTAGCTATTAGGCCAGAGTAAGAGTTAAGACCTTAGCTATTAGGCCAGAGTAAGAGTTAAGACCTTAACCATTAAGCCAGAGTACGAGTCTAAGACCTAAGCTATTAGGCCAGAGTAAGAGTTAAGACCTTAGCTATTAGGCCAGAGTAAGAGTTAAGACCTTAACCAGTAGGAGAGAGTGAGAGTTAAGACCTTAACCTGTAGGCCATAGTACGAGTCTAAGACCTTAGCTATTAGGCCAGAGTAAGAGTTAAGACCTTGGCTATTAGGCCAGAGTAAGAGTTAAGACCTTAACCAGTAGGCCAGAGTAAGAGTTAATACCTTAACCATTAGGCCAGAGTAAGAGTTAAGACCTTAACCATAAGGCCAGAGTATGAGTCTAAGACCTTAGCTATTAGGCCAGAGTAAGAGTTAAGACCTTAACCTGTAGGCCATAGTACGAGTCTAAGACCTTAGCTATTAGGCCAGATTAAGAGTTAAGACCTTAACCAGTAAGCCAGAGTAAGAGTTAAGACCTTAACCTGTAGGCCAGAGTAAGAGTTAAGACCTTAACCTGTAGGCCAGAGTACGAGTCTAAGACCTTAGCTATTAGGCCAGGGTAAGAGTTAAGACCTTATCCAGTAGGCCAGAGTAAGAGTTAAGACCTTAGCTATTAGGCCAGAGTAAGAGTTAAGACCTTAAGCAGTAGGCCAGAGTACGAGTCTAAGACCTTAGCTATTAGGCCAGAGTAAGAGTTAAGACCTTAACCATTAGGCCAGAGTAAGAGTTAAGACCTTAACCAGTAGGCCAGAGTACGAGTCTAAGACCTTAGCTATTAGGCCAGAGTAAAACTTAAGACCTTAACCAGTAGGCCAGAGTTAGAGTTAAGAACTTAACCTGTAGGCCAGAGTAAGAGTTAAGACCTTAACCTGTAGGCCATAGTACGAGTCTAAGACCTTAGCTATTAGGCCAGAGTAAGAGTTAAGACCTTAGCTATTAGGCCAGAGTATGAGTTAAGACCTTAACCATTAAGCCAGAGTACGAGTCTAAGACCTTAGCTATTTAGCCAGAGTAAGAGTTAAGACCTTAGCTATTAGGCCAGAGTAAGAGTTAAGACCTTAACCATTAGGCCAGAGTACGAGTCTAAGACGTTAGCTATTAGGCCAGAGTAAGAGTTAAGACCTTAACCAGTAGGCCAGAGTAAGAGTTAAGACCTTAACCATTAGTCCAGAGTACGAGTCTAAGACCTTAGCTATTAGGCCAGAGTACGAGTCTAAGACCTTAGCTATTAGGCCAGAGTAAGAGTTAAGACCTTAGCTATTAGGCCAGAGTAAGAGTTAAGACCTTAGCTATTAGGCCAGAGTAAGAGTTAAGACTTTAACCATTAAGACAGAGTAAGAATAAAGACCTTAACCATTAGGCCGGAGTAAGAGCTAAGACCTTAACCATTAGGCCAGAGTAAGAGTCTAAGTCCTTAACCATTAGGCCAGAGTAAGAGTTAAGACCTTAACCATTAGGCCAGAGTAAGAGTCTGGCCAGAGTAAGAGTTAAGACCTTTACCATTAGGCCAGATTAAGAGTCTAAGACCTTAACCATTAGGCCAGAGTAAGAGTTAAGACCTTAACCATTAGGCCAGAGTAAGAGTCTAAGACCTTAACCATTATGTCAGAGTAAGAGTCTAAGACCTTAGCTATTAGGCCAGACTAAGAGTTAAGACCTTAACCATTAGGCCAGAGTACGAGTCTAAGACCTTAGCTATTAGGCCAGAGTAAGAGTTAAGACCTTAACCATTAGGCCAGAGTACGAGTCTAACACCTTAGCTATTAGGCCAGAGTAAGAATTAAGACCTTAAACAGTAGGCCAGAGTAAGAGTTAAGACCTTAACCTGTAGGCCATAGTACGAGTCTAAGACCTTAGCTATTAAGCCAGAGTAAGAGTTAAGACCATAACCACTAGGCCAGAGTAAGAGTTAAGACCTTAACCTGTAGGCCATAGTACGATTCTAAGACCTTAGCTATTAGGCCAGAGTAAGAGTTAAGACCTTAGCTATTAGGCCTGAGTAAGAGTTAAGACCTTAACCATTAGGCCAGAGTACGAGTCTAAGACCTTAGCCATTAGGCCAGAGTAAGAGTTAAGACCTTAACCATTAGGCCAGAGTAAGAGTTAAGACCTTAAACATCAGGCCAGAGTATGAGTCTAAGACCTTAGCTATTAGGCCAGACTAAGAGTTAAGACCTTAGCTATTAGGCCAGAGTACGAGTCTAAGACCTTAGCTATTAGGCCAGAGTAAGAGTTAAGACCTTAACCAGTAGGCCAGAGTAAGAGTTAAGACCTAACCTGTATGCCATAGTACAAGTCTAAGACCTTAGCTATTAGGACAGAGTAAGAGTTAAGACCTTAGCTATTAGGCCAGAGTAAGAATTAAGACCTTAACCAGTAGGCCAGAGTAAGAGTTAAGACTTTAACATGTAGGCCAGAGTAAGAGTTAAGACCTTAACCTGTAGGCCATAGTACGAGTCTTAGACCTTAGCTATTAGGCCAGAGTAAGAGTTAAGACCTTAGCTATTAGGCCAGAGTAAGAATTAAGACCTTAACCAGTAGGCCAGAGTAAGTGTTAAGACCTTAACCTGTAGGCCATAGTACGAGTCTAAGACCTTAGCTATTAGGCCAGAGTAAGAGTTAAGACCTTAACCAGTAGGCCAGAGTATGAGTTAAGACCTTAACCATTAGGCCAGAGTACGAGTCTAAGACCTTAGCTATTAGGCCAGAGTAAGAGTTAAGACCTTAACTAGTAGGCCAGAGTAAGAATTAAGACCTTAACCAGTATGCCAGAGTACGAGTCTAAGACCTTAGCTATTAGGCCAGAGTAAGAGTTAAGATCCTAACCATTAGACCAGAGTACAAGTCTAAGACCTTAGCTATTAGGCCAGACTAAGAGTTAAGACCTTAGCTATTAGGCCAGAGTATGAGTCTAAGAGCTTAGCTATTAGGCCAGAGTAAGAGCTAAGACCTTATCCATTAGGCCAGAGTACGAGTCTAAGACCTTAGCTATTAGGCCAGAGTAAGAGTTAAGACCTTAGCTATTAGGCCAGAGTAAGAATTAAGACCTTAACCAGTAGGCCAGAGTAAGAGTTAAGACCTTAACCTGTAGGCCAGAGTAAGAGTTAAGACCTTAACCTGTAGGCCATAGTACGAGTCTTAGACCTTAGCTATTAGGCCAGAGTAAGAGTTAAGACCTTAGCTATTAGGCCAGAGTAAGAATTAAGACCTTAACCAGTAGGCCAGAGTAAGTGTTAAGACCTTAACCTGTAGGCCATAGTACGAGTCTAAGACCTTAGCTATTAGGCCAGAGTAAGAGTTAAGACCTTAACCAGTAGGCCAGAGTATGAGTTAAGACCTTAACCATTAGGCCAGAGTACGAGTCTAAGACCTTAGCTATTAGGCCAGAGTAAGAGTTAAGACCTTAACTAGTAGGCCAGAGTAAGAATTAAGACCTTAACCAGTAGGCCAGAGTACGAGTCTAAGACCTTAGCTATTAGGCCAGAGTAAGAGTTAAGATCCTAACCATTAGACCAGAGTACAAGTCTAAGACCTTAGCTATTAGGCCAGACTAAGAGTTAAGACCTTAGCTATTAGGCCAGAGTATGAGTCTAAGAGCTTAGCTATTAGGCCAGAGTAAGAGCTAAGACCTTATCCATTAGGCCAGAGTACGAGTCTAAGACCTTAGCTATTAGGCCAGAGTAAGAGTTAAGACCTTAGCTATTAGGCCAGACTAAGAGTTAAGACTTTAACCATTAAGCCAGAGTAAGAATAAAGACCTTAAACATTAGGCCAGAGAAAGAGTCTAAGACCTTAACCATTAGGCCGGAGTAAGAGCTAAGACCTTAACCATTAGGCCAGAGTAAGAGTCTAAGACCTTAACCATTAGCCCAGAGTAAGAGTTAAGACCTTAACCATTAGGCCAGAGTAAGAGTCTGGCCAGAGTAAGAGTTAAGACCTTTACCATTAGGCCAGATTAAGAGTCTAAGACCTTAACCATTAGGCCAGAGTAAGAGTTAAGACCTTAACCATTAGGCCAGAGTAAGAGTCTAAGACCTTAACCATTATGTCAGAGTAAGAGTCTAAGACCTTAGCTATTAGGCCAGACTAAGAGATAAGACCTTAACCATTAGGCCAGAGTACGAGTCTAAGACCTTAGCTATTAGGCCAGAGTAAGAGTTAAGACCTCAACCATTAGGCCAGAGTACGAGTCTAACACCTTAGCTATTAGGCCAGAGTAAGAGTTAAGACCTTAAACAGTAGGCCAGAGTAAGAGTTAAGACCTTAACCTGTAGGCCATAGTACGAGTCTAAGACCTTAGCTATTAGGCCAGAGTAAGAGTTAAGACCTTAACCAGCAGGCCAGAGTAAGAGTTAAGACCTTAACCTGTAGGCCATAGTACGAGTCTAAGACCTTAGCTATTAGGCCAGAGTAAGAGTTAATACCTTAGCTATTAGGCCTGAGAAAGAGTTAAGACCTTAACCATTAGGCCAGAGTGCAAGTCTAAGACCTTAGCTATTAGGTCAGAGTAAGAGTTAAGACCTTAACCATTAGGCCAGAGTAAGAGTTAAGACCTTAACCATTAGGCCAGAGTACGAGTCCAAGACCTTAGCTATTAGGCCAGAGTAAGAGTGAAGACCTTAGCTATTAGGCCAGAGTAAGAGTTAAGACCTTAACCAGTAGGCCAGAGTAAGAGTTAAGCCCTTCACCATTAGGCCAGAGTATGAGTCTAAGACCTTAGCTATTAGGCTAGAGTAAGAGTTAAGACCTTAACCAGTAGGCCAGAGTAAGAGTTAAGACCTTAACCATTAGGCCAGAGTACCAGTCTAAGACCTTAGCTATTAGGCCAGAGTAAGAGTTAAGACCTTAGCTATTAGGCCAGAGTAAGAGTTAAGACCTTAGCTATTAGGCCAGAGTACGAGTCTAAGACCTTAGCTATTAGGCCAGAGTAAGAGTCTAAGACCTTAGCTATTAGGCCAGAGTAAGAGTTAAGACCTTAGCTATTAGGCAAGAGTAAGAGTTAAGACCTTAACCAGGAGGCCAGAGAAAGAGTTAAGACCTTAACCTGTAGGCCAGAGTAGGAGTTAAGACCTAAACCTGTAGGCCATACTATGAGTCTAAGCCCTTAGCTATTAGGCCAGAGTAAGAGTTAAGACCTTAGCTATTAGGCCAGAGTAAGAGCTAAGACTTTAACCAGTAGGCCAGAGTAAGAGTTAAGACCTTAACCTGTAGGCCATAGTACGAGTCTAAGACCTTAGCTATTAGGCCAGAGTAAGAGTTAAGACCTTAACCATTAGGCCAGAGTACGAGTCTAAGACCTTAGCCATTAGGCCAGACTAAGAGTTAAGACCTTAGCTATTAGGCCAGAGTACGAGTCTAAGACCTTAGCTATTAGGCCAGAGTAAGAGTTAAGACCTTAACCAGTAGGCCAGAGTAAGAGTTAAGACCTAACCTGTATGCCATAGTACGAGTATAAGACCTTAGCTATTAGGCCAGAGTAAGAGTTAAGACCTTAACCAGTAGGCCAGAGTATGAGTTAAGACCTTAACCATTAGGCCAGAGTACGAGTCTAAGACCTTAGCTATTAGGCCAGAGTAAGAGTTAAGACCTTAACTAGTAGGCCAGAGTAAGAATTAAGACCTTAACCAGTATGCCAGAGTACGAGTCTAAGACCTTAGCTATTAGGCCAGAGTAAGAGTTAAGATCCTAACCATTAGACCAGAGTACAAGTCTAAGACCTTAGCTATTAGGCCAGACTAAGAGTTAAGACCTTAGCTATTAGGCCAGAGTATGAGTCTAAGAGCTTAGCTATTAGGCCAGAGTAAGAGCTAAGACCTTATCCATTAGGCCAGAGTACGAGTCTAAGACCTTAGCTATTAGGCCAGAGTAAGAGTTAAGACCTTAGCTATTAGGCCAGACTAAGAGTTAAGACTTTAACTATTAAGCCAGAGTAAGAATAAAGACCTTAAACATTAGGCCAGAGAAAGAGTCTAAGACCTTAACCATTAGGCCGGAGTAAGAGCTAAGACCTTAACCATTAGGCCAGAGTAAGAGTCTAAGACCTTAACCATTAGGCCACAGTAAGAGTTAAGACCTTAACCATTAGGCCAGAGTAAGAGTCTGGCCAGAGTAAGAGTTAAGACCTTTACCATTAGGCCAGATTAAGAGTCTAAAACCTTAACCATTAGGCCAGAGTAAGAGTTAAGACCTTAACCATTAGGCCAGAGTAAGAGTCTAAGACCTTAACCATTATGTCAGAGTAAGAGTCTAAGACCTTAGCTATTAGGTCAGACTAAGAGTTAAGACCTTAACCATTAGGCCAGAGTACGAGTCTAAGACCTTAGCTATTAGGCCAGTGTAAGAGTTAAGACCTCAACCATTAGGCCAGAGCACGAGTCTAACACCTTAGCTATTAGGCCAGAGTAACAGTTAAGACCTTAAACAGTAGGCCAGAGTAAGAGTTAAGACCTTAACCTGTAGGCCATAGTACGAGTCTAAGACCTTAGCTATTAGGCCAGAGTAAGAGTTAAGACCTTAACCAGCAGGCCAGAGTAAGAGTTAAGACCTTAACCTGTAGGCCATAGTACGAGTCTAAGACCTTAGCTATTAGGCCAGAGTAAGAGTTAATACCTTAGCTATTAGGCCTGAGAAAGAGTTAAGACCTTAACCATTAGGCCAGAGTACGAGTCTAAGACCTTAGCTATTAGGCCAGAGTAAGAGTTAAGACCTTAACCATTAGGCCAGAGTAAGAGTTAAGACCTTAACCATTAGGCCAGAGTACGAGTCCAAGACCTTAGCTATTAGGCCAGAGTAAGAGTGAAGACCTTAGCTATTAGGCCAGAGTAAGAGTTAAGACCTTAACCAGTAGGCCAGAGTAAGAGTTAAGCCCTTCACCATTAGGCCAGAGTACGAGTCTAAGACCTTAGCTATTAGGCTAGAGTAAGAGTTAATACCTTAACCAGTAGGCCAGAGTAAGAGTTAATACCTTAACCATTAGGCCAGAGTACCAGTCTAAGACCTTAGCTATTAGGCCAGAGTAAGAGTTAAGACCTTAGCTATTAGGCCAGAGTAAGAGTTAAGACCTTAGCTATTAGGCCAGAGTATGAGTCTAAGACCTTAGCTATTAGGCCAGAGTAAGAGTTAAGACCTTAGCTATTAGGCCAGAGTACGAGTCTAAGACCTTAGCTATTAGGCCAGAGTAAGAGTTAAGACCTTAGCTATTAGGCCAGAGTAAGAGTTAAGACCTTAACCAGGAGGCCAGAGAAAGAGTTAAGACCTTAACCTGTAGGCCAGAGTAGGAGTTAAGACCTAAACCTGTAGGCCATACTATGAGTCTAAGCCCTTAGCTATTAGGCCAGAGTAAGAGTTAAGACCTTAGCTATTAGGCCAGAGTAAGAGCTAAGACTTTAACCAGTAGGCCAGAGTAAGAGTTAAGACCTTAACCTGTAGGCCATAGTACGGGTCTAAGACCTTAGCTATTAGGCCAGAGTAAGAGTTAAGACCTTAACCATTAGGCCAGAGTACGAGTCTAAGACCTTAGCCATTAGGCCAGAGTAAGAGTTAAGACCTTAACCATTAGGCCAGAGTAAGAGTTAAGACCTTAAACATCAGGCCAGAGTATGAGTCTAAGACCTTAGCTATTAGGCCAGACTAAGAGTTAAGACCTTAGCTATTAGGCCAGAGTACGAGTCTAAGACCTTAGCTATTAGGCCAGAGTAAGAGTTAAGACCTTAACCAGTAGGCCAGAGTAAGAGTTAAGACCTAACCTGTATGCCATAGTACGAGTCTAAGACCTTAGCTATTAGGACAGAGTAAGAGTTAAGACCTTAGCTATTAGGCCAGAGTAAGAATTAAGACCTTAACCAGTAGGCCAGAGTAAGAGTTAAGACCTTAACCTGTAGGCCAGAGTAAGAGTTAAGACCTTAACCTGTAGGCCATAGTACGAGTCTTAGACCTTAGCTATTAGGCCAGAGTAAGAGTTAAGACCTTAGCTATTAGGCCAGAGTAAGAATTAAGACCTTAACCAGTAGGCCAGAGTAAGTGTTAAGACCTTAACATGTAGGCCATAGTACGAGTCTAAGACCTTAGCTATTAGGCCAGAGTAAGAGTTAAGACCTTAACCAGTAGGCCAGAGTATGAGTTAAGACCTTAACCATTAGGCCAGAGTACGAGTCTAAGACCTTAGCTATTAGGCCAGAGTAAGAGTTAAGACCTTAACTAGTAGGCCAGAGTAAGAATTAAGACCTTAACCAGTATGCCAGAGTACGAGTCTAAGACCTTAGCTATTAGGCCAGAGTAAGAGTTAAGACCTTAACCATAAGGCCAGAGTATGAGTCTAAGACCTTAGCTATTAGGCCAGAGTAAGAGTTAAGACCTTAACCTGTAGGCCAGAGTACGAGTCTAAGACCTTAGTTATTAGGCCAGAGTAAGAGTTAAGACCTTAGCTGTTAGGACAGAGTAAGAGTTAAGACCTTAACCAGTAGGCCAGAGTAAGAGTTAAGACTTTCACAATTAGGCCAGAGTACGAGTCTAAGACCTTAGCTATTAGGCCAGAGTAAGAGTTAAGACCTTAACCAGTAGGCCAGAGAAAGAGTTAAGACCTTAACCATTAGATCAGAGTAAGAGTTAAGACCTTAGCTATTAGGCCAGAGTAAGAGTTAAGACGTTAACCATTAAGCCAGAGTAAGAATAAAGACCTTAACCAGTAGGCCAGAGTAAGAGTTAAGACCTTAACCATTAGTCCAGAGTACGAGTCTAAGACCTTAGCTATTAGGCCAGAGTAAGAGTTAAGACCTTAGCTATTAGGCCAGAGTAAGAGTTAAGACCTTAACCATTATGCCAGAGTAAGAGTTAAGACCTTAGCTATTAGGCCAGAGTAAGAGTTAAGACATCAACCATTAGGCCAGAGTACGAGTCTAAGTGCTTAGCTATTGGGCCAGAGTAAGAGTTAAGACCTTAACGATTAGGCCAGAGTACGAGTCTAAGACCTTAGCTATTAGGCCAGAGTAAGAATTAAGACCTTAGCTATTAGGCCAAAGTAAGAGTTAAGACCTTAGCTATTAGGCCAGAGTACGAGTCTAAGAGCTTAGCTATTAGGCCAGAGTAAGAGTTAAGACCTTAGCTATTGGGCCAGAGTAAGAGTGAAGACCTTAACCATTAGGCCAGAGTACGAGTCTAAGACCTTAGCTATTAGGCCAGAGTAAGAATTAATACCTTAGCTATTAGGCCAGAGTAAGAGTTAAGACCTTAGCTATTAGGCCAGAGTACAAGTCTAAGACCTTAACTATTAGGCCAGAGTAAAAGTTAAGACCTTAGCTATTAGGCCAGAGTAAGAGTTAAGACCTTAACCAGTAGGCCAGAGAAAGAGTTAAGACCTTAACCTGTAGGCCAGAGTAGGAGTTAAGACCTAAACCTGTAGGCCATACTATGAGTCTAAGCCCTTAGCTATTAGGCCAGAGTAAGAGTTAAGACCTTAGCTATTAATCCAGAGTAAGAGCTAAGACCTTAACCAGTAGGCCAGAGTAAGAGTTAAGACCTTAACCTGTAGGCCATATTACGAGTCTAAGACCTTAGCTATTAGGCCAGAGTAAGAGTTAAGACCTTAACCAGCAGGCCAGAGTAAGAGTTAAAACCTTAACCTGTAGGCCAGAGTACGAGTCTAAGCCCTTAGCTATTAGGCCAGAGTAAGAGTTAAGACCTTAGCTATTAGGCCAGAGTAAGAGTTAAGACCTTAACCATTAAGCCAGAGTACGAGTCTAAGACCTAAGCTATTAGGCCAGAGTAAGAGTTAAGACCTTAGCTATTAGGCCAGAGTAAGAGTTAAGACCTTAACCAGTAGGAGAGAGTGAGAGTTAAGACCTTAACCTGTAGGCCATAGTACGAGTCTAAGACCTTAGCTATTAGGCCAGAGTAAGAGTTAAGACCTTGGCTATTAGGCCAGAGTAAGAGTTAAGACCTTAACCAGTAGGCCAGAGTAAGAGTTAATACCTTAACCATTAGGCCAGAGTAAGAGTTAAGACCTTAACCATAAGGCCAGAGTATGAGTCTAAGACCTTAGCTATTAGGCCAGAGTAAGAGTTAAGACCTTACCCTGTAGGCCAGAGTACGAGTCTAAGACCTTAGTTATTAGGCCAGAGTAAGAGTTAAGACCTTAGCTGTTAGGCCAGAGTAAGAGTTAAGACCTTAACAAGTAGGCCAGAGTAAGAGTTAAGAACTTAACCTGTAGGCCATAGTACGAGTCTAAGACCTTAGCTATTAGGCCAGATTAAGAGTTAAGACCTTAACCAGTAGGCCAGAGTAAGAGTCTAAGACCTTAAGCATTAGGCCAGAGTAAGAGTTAAGACCTTAACCATTAGGCCAGAGTAAGAGTCTGGCCAGAGTAAGAGTTAAGACCTTTACCATTAGGCCAGATTAAGAGTCTAAGACCTTAACCATTAGGCCAGAGTAAGAGTTAAGACCTTAACCATTAGGCCAGAGTAAGAGTCTAAGACCTTAACCATTATGTCAGAGTAAGAGTCTAAGACCTTAGCTATTAGGCCAGACTAAGAGTTAAGACATTAGCTATTAGGCCAGAGTATGAGTCTAAGAGCTTAGCTATTAGGCCAGAGTAAGAGCTAAGACCTTATCCATTAGGCCAGAGTACGAGTCTAAGACCTTAGCTATTAGGCCAGAGTAAGAGTTAAGACCTTAGCTATTAGGCCAGACTAAGAGTTAAGACTTTAACCATTAAGCCAGAGTAAGAATAAAGACCTTAAACATTAGGCCAGAGAAAGAGTCTAAGACCTTAACCATTAGGCCGGAGTAAGAGCTAAGACCTTAACCATTAGGCCAGAGTAAGAGTCTAAGACCTTAACCATTAGGCCAGAGTAAGAGTTAAGACCTTAACCATTAGGCCAGAGTAAGAGTCTGGCCAGAGTAATAGTTAAGACCTTTACCATTAGGCCAGATTAAGAGTCTAAGACCTTAACCATTAGGCCAGAGTAAGAGTTAAGACCTTAACCATTAGGCCAGAGTAAGAGTCTAAGACCTTAACCATTATGTCAGAGTAAGAGTCTAAGACCTTAGCTATTAGGCCAGACTAAGAGTTAAGACCTTAACCATTAGGCCAGAGTACGAGTCTAAGACCTTAGCTATTAGGCCAGAGTAAGAGTTAAGACCTCAACCATTAGGCCAGAGTACGAGTCTAACACCTTAGCTATTAGGCCAGAGTAAGAGTTAAGACCTTAAACAGTAGGCCAGAGTAAGAGTTAAGACCTTAACCTGTAGGCCATAGTACGAGTCTAAGACCTTAGCTATTAGGCCAGAGTAAGAGTTAAGACCTTAACCAGCAGGCCAGAGTAAGAGTTAAGACCTTAACCTGTAGGCCATAGTACGAGTCTAAGACCTTAGCTATTAGCCCAGAGTAAGAGTTAATACCTTAGCTATTAGGCCTGAGAAAGAGTTAAGACCTTAACCATTAGGCCAGAGTACAAGTCTAAGACCTTAGCTATTAGGCCAGAGTAAGAGTTAAGACCTTAACCATTAGGCCAGAGTAAGAGTTAAGACCTTAACCATTAGGCCAGAGTACGAGTCCAAGACCTTAGCTATTAGGCCAGAGTAAGAGTGAAGACCTTAGCTATTAGGCCAGAGTAAGAGTTAAGACCTTAACCAGTAGGCCAGAGTAAGAGTTAAGCCCTTCACCATTAGGCCAGAGTATGAGTCTAAGACCTTAGCTATTAGGCTAGAGTAAGAGTTAAGACCTTAACCAGTAGGCCAGAGTAAGAGTTAAGACCTTAACCATTAGGCCAGAGTACCAGTCTAAGACCTTAGCTATTAGGCCAGAGTAAGAGTTAAGACCTTAGCTATTAGGCCAGAGTAAGAGTTAAGACCTTAGCTATTAGGCCAGAGTACGAGTCTAAGACCTTAGCTATTAGGCCAGAGTAAGAGTCTAAGACCTTAGCTATTAGGCCAGAGTAAGAGTTAAGACCTTAGCTATTAGGCCAGAGTAAGAGTTAAGACCTTAACCAGGAGGCCAGAGAAAGAGTTAAGACCTTAACCTGTCGGCCAGAGTAGGAGTTAAGACCTAAACCTGTAGGCCATACTATGAGTCTAAGCCCTTAGCTATTAGGCCAGAGTAAGAGTTAAGACCTTAGCTATTAGGCCAGAGTAAGAGCTAAGACTTTAACCAGTAGGCCAGAGTAAGAGTTAAGACCTTAACCTGTAGGCCATAGTACGAGTCTAAGACCTTAGCTATTAGGCCAGAGTAAGAGTTAAGACCTTAACCATTAGGCCAGAGTACGAGTCTAAGACCTTAGCCATTAGGCCAGACTAAGAGTTAAGACCTTAGCTATTAGGCCAGAGTACGAGTCTAAGACCTTAGCTATTAGGCCAGAGTAAGAGTTAAGACCTTAACCAGTAGGCCAGAGTAAGAGTTAAGACCTAACCTGTATGCCATAGTACGAGTCTAAGACCTTAGCTATTAGGCCAGAGTAAGAGTTAAGACCTTAACCAGTAGGCCAGAGTATGAGTTAAGACCTTAACCATTAGGCCAGAGTACGAGTCTAAGACCTTAGCTATTAGGCCAGAGTAAGAGTTAAGACCTTAACTAGTAGGCCAGAGTAAGAATTAAGACCTTAACCAGTATGCCAGAGTACGAGTCTAAGACCTTAGCTATTAGGCCAGAGTAAGAGTTAAGATCCTAACCATTAGACCAGAGTACAAGTCTAAGACCTTAGCTATTAGGCCAGACTAAGAGTTAAGACCTTAGCTATTAGGCCAGAGTATGAGTCTAAGAGCTTAGCTATTAGGCCAGAGTAAGAGCTAAGACCTTATCCATTAGGCCAGAGTACGAGTCTAAGACCTTAGCTATTAGGCCAGAGTAAGAGTTAAGACCTTAGCTATTAGGCCAGACTAAGAGTTAAGACTTTAACCATTAAGCCAGAGTAAGAATAAAGACCTTAAACATTAGGCCAGAGAAAGAGTCTAAGACCTTAACCATTAGGCCGGAGTAAGAGCTAAGACCTTAACCATTAGGCCAGAGTAAGAGTCTAAGACCTTAACCATTAGGCCAGAGTAAGAGTTAAGACCTTAACCTTTAGGCCAGAGTAAGAGTCTGGCCAGAGTAAGAGTTAAGACCTTTACCATTAGGCCAGATTAAGAGTCTAAGACCTTAACCATTAGGCCAGAGTAAGAGTTAAGACCTTAACCATTAGGCCAGAGTAAGAGTCTAAGACCTTAACCATTATGTCAGAGTAAGAGTCTAAGACCTTAGCTATTAGGTCAGACTAAGAGTTAAGACCTTAACCATTAGGCCAGAGTACGAGTCTAAGACCTTAGCTATTAGGCCAGAGTAAGAGTTAAGACCTCAACCATTAGGCCAGAGTACGAGTCTAACACCTTAGCTATTAGGCCAGAGTAAGAGTTAAGACCTTAAACAGTAGGCCAGAGTAAGAGTTAAGACCTTAACCTGTAGGCCATAGTACGAGTCTAAGACCTTAGCTATTAGGCCAGAGTAAGAGTTAAGACCTTAACCAGCAGGCCAGAGTAAGAGTTAAGACCTTAACCTGTAGGCCATAGTACGAGTCTAAGACCTTAGCTATTAGGCCAGAGTAAGAGTTAATACCTTAGCTATTAGGCCTGAGAAAGAGTTAAGACCTTAACCATTAGGCCAGAGTACGAGTCTAAGACCTTAGCTATTAGGCCAGAGTAAGAGTTAAGACCTTAACGATTAGGCCAGAGTAAGAGTTAAGACCTTAACCATTAGGCCAGAGTACGAGTCCAAGACCTTAGCTATTAGGCCAGAGTAAGAGTGAAGACCTTAGCTATTAGGCCAGAGTAAGAGTTAAGACCTTAACCAGTAGGCCAGAGTAAGAGTTAAGCCCTTCACCATTAGGCCAGAGTACGAGTCTAAGACCTTAGCTATTAGGCTAGAGTAAGAGTTAAGACCTTAACCAGTAGGCCAGAGTAAGAGTTAAGACCTTAACCATTAGGCCAGAGTACCAGTCTAAGACCTTAGCTATTAGGCCAGAGTAAGAGTTAAGACCTTAGCTATTAGGCCAGAGTAAGAGTTAAGACCTTAGCTATTAGGCCAGAGTATGAGTCTAAGACCTTAGCTATTAGGCCAGAGTAAGAGTTAAGACCTTAGCTACTAGGCCAGAGTACGAGTCTAAGACCTTAGCTATTAGGCCAGAGTAAGAGTTAAGACCTTAGCTATTAGGCCAGAGTAAGAGTTAAGACCTTAACCAGGAGGCCAGAGAAAGAGTTAAGACCTTAACCTGTAGGCCAGAGTAGGAGTTAAGACCTAAACCTGTAGGCCATACTATGAGTCTAAGCCCTTAGCTATTAGGCCAGAGTAAGAGTTAAGACCTTAGCTATTAGGCCAGAGTAAGAGCTAAGACTTTAACCAGTAGGCCAGAGTAAGAGTTAAGACCTTAACCTGTAGGCCATAGTACGAGTCTAAGACCTTAGCTATTAGGCCAGAGTAAGAGTTAAGACCTTAACCATTAGGCCAGAGTACGAGTCTAAGACCTTAGCCATTAGGCCAGAGTAAGAGTTAAGACCTTAACCATTAGGCCAGAGTAAGAGTTAAGACCTTAAACATCAGGCCAGAGTATGAGTCTAAGACCTTAGCTATTAGGCCAGACTAAGAGTTAAGACCTTAGCTATTAGGCCAGAGTACGAGTCTAAGACCTTAGCTATTAGGCCAGAGTAAGAGTTAAGACCTTAACCAGTAGGCCAGAGTAAGAGTTAAGACCTAACCTGTATGCCATAGTACGAGTCTAAGACCTTAGCTATTAGGACAGAGTAAGAGTTAAGACCTTAGCTATTAGGCCAGAGTAAGAATTAAGACCTTAACCAGTAGGCCAGAGTAAGAGTTAAGACCTTAACCTGTAGGCCAGAGTAAGAGTTAAGACCTTAAACTGTAGGCCATAGTACGAGTCTTAGACCTTAGCTATTAGGCCAGAGTAAGAGTTAAGACCTTAGCTATTAGGCCAGAGTAAGAATTAAGACCTTAACCAGTAGGCCAGAGTAAGTGTTAAGACCTTAACCTGTAGGCCATAGTACGAGTCTAAGACCTTAGCTATTAGGCCAGAGTAAGAGTTAAGACCTTAACCAGTAGGCCAGAGTATGAGTTAAGACCTTAACCATTAGGCCAGAGTACGAGTCTAAGACCTTAGCTATTAGGCCAGAGTAAGAGTTAAGACCTTAACTAGTAGGCCAGAGTAAGAATTAAGACCTTAACCAGCATGCCAGAGTACGAGTCTAAGACCTTAGCTATTAGGCCAGAGTAAGAGTTAAGATCCTAACCATTAGACCAGAGTACAAGTCTAAGACCTTAGCTATTAGGCCAGACTAAGAGTTAAGACCTTAGCTATTAGGCCAGAGTATGAGTCTAAGAGCTTAGCTATTAGGCCAGAGTAAGAGCTAAGACCTTATCCATTAGGCCAGAGTACGAGTCTAAGACCTTAGCTATTAGGCCAGAGTAAGAGTTAAGACCTTAGCTATTAGGCCAGACTAAGAGTTAAGACTTTAACCATTAAGCCAGAGTAAGAATAAAGACCTTAAACATTAGGCCAGAGAAAGAGTCTAAGACCTTAACCATTAGGCCGGAGTAAGAGCTAAGACCTTAACCATTAGGCCAGAGTAAGAGTCTAAGACCTTAACCATTAGGCCAGAGTAAGAGTTAAGACCTTAACCATTAGGCCAGAGTAAGAGTCTGGTCAGAGTAAGAGTTAAGACCTTTACCATTAGGCCAGATTAAGAGTCTAAGACCTTAACCATTAGGCCAGAGTAAGAGTTAAGACCTTAACCATTAGGCCAGAGTAAGAGTCTAAGACCTTAACCATTATGTCAGAGTAAGAGTCTAAGACCTTAGCTATTAGGTCAGACTAAGAGTTAAGACCTTAACCATTAGGCCAGAGTACGAGTCTAAGACCTTAGCTATTAGGCCAGAGTAAGAGTTAAGACCTCAACCATTAGGCCAGAGTACGAGTCTAAGACCTTAGCTATTAGGCCAGAGTAAGAGTTAAGACCTTAACCAGCAGGCCAGAGTAAGAGTTAAGACATTAACCTGTAGGCCATAGTACGGGTCTAAGACCTTAGCTATTAGGCCAGAGTAAGAGTTAATACCTTAGCTATTAGGCCTGAGAAAGAGTTAAGACCTTAACCATTAGGCCAGAGTACGAGTCTAAGACCTTAGCTATTAGGCCAGAGTAAGAGTTAAGACCTTAACCATTAGGCCAGAGTAAGAGTTAAGACCTTAACCATTAGGCCAGAGTACGAGTCCAAGACCTTAGCTATTAGGCCAGAGTAAGAGTGAAGACCTTAGCTATTAGGCCAGAGTAAGAGTTAAGACCTTAACCAGTAGGCCAGAGTAAGAGTTAAGCCCTTCACCATTAGGCCAGAGTACGAGTCTAAGACCTTAGCTATTAGGCTAGAGTAAGAGTTAAGACCTTAACCAGTAGGCCAGAGTAAGAGTTAAGACCTTAACCATTAGGCCAGAGTACCAGTCTAAGACCTTAGCTATTAGGCCAGAGTAAGAGTTAAGACCTTAGCTATTAGGCCAGAGTAAGAGTTAAGACCTTAGCTATTAGGCCAGAGTACGAGTCTAAGACCTTAGCTATTAGGCCAGAGTAAGAGTTAAGACCTTAGCTATTAGGCCAGAGTACGAGTCTAAGACCTTAGCTATTAGGCCAGAGTAAGAGTTAAGACCTTAGCTATTAGGCCAGAGTAAGAGTTAAGACCTTAACCAGGAGGCCAGAGAAAGAGTTAAGACCTTAACCTGTAGGTCAGAGTAGGAGTTAAGACCTAAACCTGTAGGCCATACTATGAGTCTAAGCCCTTAGCTATTAGGCCAGAGTAAGAGTTAAGACTTTAGCTATTAGGCCAGAGTAAGAGCTAAGACTTTAACCAGTAGGCCAGAGTAAGAGTTAAGACCTTAACCTGTAGGCCATAGTACGAGTCTAAGACCTTAGCTATTAGGCCAGAGTAAGAGTTAAGACCTTAACCAGCAGGCCAGAGTAAGAGTTAAAACCTTAACCTGTCGGCCAGAGTATGAGTCTAAGACCTTAGCTATTAGGCCAGAGTAAGAGTTAAGACCTTAGCTATTAGGCCAGAGTAAGAGTTAAGACCTTAACCATTAGGCCAGAGTACGAGTCTAAGACCTAAGCTATTAGGCCAGAGTAAGAGTTAAGACCTTAGCTATTAGGCCAGAGTAAGAGTTAAGACCTTAACCAGTAGGCGAGAGTGAGAGTTAAGACTTTAACCTGTAGGCCATAGTACGAGTCTAAGACCTTAGCTATTAGGCCAGAGTAAGAGTTAAGACCTTGGCTATTAGGCCAGAGTAAGAGTTAAGACCTTAACCAGTAGGCCAGAGTAAGAGTTAATACCTTAACCATTAGGCCAGAGTAAGAGTTAAGACCTTAACCATAAGGCCGGAGTATGAGTCTAAGACCTTAGCTATTAGGCCAGAGTAAGAGTTAAGACCTTAACCTGTAGGCCAGAGTACGAGTCTAAGACCTTAGCTATTAGGCCAGAGTAAGAGTTATGACCTTAGCTATTAGGCCAGAATAAAAGTTAAGACCTTAACCAGTAGGCCAGAGTACGAGTCTAGGACCTTAGCTATTAGGCCAGAGTGAGAGTTAAGACCTTAACCATTAGGCCAGATTAAGAGTCTAAGACCTTAACCATTAGGCCAGAGTAAGAGTTAAGACCTTAACCATTAGGCCAGAGTAAGAGTCTAAGACCTTAACCATTATGTCAGAGTAAGAGTCTAAGACCTTAGCTATTAGGCCAGACTAAGAGATAAGACCTTAACCATTAGGCCAGAGTACGAGTCTAAGACCTTAGCTATTAGGCCAGAGTAAGAGTTAAGACCTCAACCATTAGGCCAGAGTACGAGTCTAACACCTTAGCTATTAGGCCAGAGTAAGAGTTAAGACCTTAAACAGTAGGCCAGAGTAAGAGTTAAGACCTTAACCTGTAGGCCATAGTACGAGTCTAAGACCTTAGCTATTAGGCCAGAGTAAGAGTTAAGACCTTAACCAGCAGGCCAGAGTAAGAGTTAAGACCTTAACCTGTAGGCCATAGTACGAGTCTAAGACCTTAGCTATTAGGCCAGAGTAAGAGTTAATACCTTAGCTATTAGGCCTGAGAAAGAGTTAAGACCTTAACCATTAGGCCAGAGTGCAAGTCTAAGACCTTAGCTATTAGGTCAGAGTAAGAGTTAAGACCTTAACCATTAGGCCAGAGTAAGAGTTAAGACCTTAACCATTAGGCCAGAGTACGAGTCCAAGACCTTAGCTATTAGGCCAGAGTAAGAGTGAAGACCTTAGCTATTAGGCCAGAGTAAGAGTTAAGACCTTAACCAGTAGGCCAGAGTAAGAGTTAAGCCCTTCACCATTAGGCCAGAGTATGAGTCTAAGACCTTAGCTATTAGGCTAGAGTAAGAGTTAAGACCTTAACCAGTAGGCCAGAGTAAGAGTTAAGACCTTAACCATTAGGCCAGAGTACCAGTCTAAGACCTTAGCTATTAGGCCAGAGTAAGAGTTAAGACCTTAGCTATTAGGCCAGAGTAAGAGTTAAGACCTTAGCTATTAGGCCAGAGTACGAGTCTAAGACCTTAGCTATTAGGCCAGAGTAAGAGTCTAAGACCTTAGCTATTAGGCCAGAGTAAGAGTTAAGACCTTAGCTATTAGGCAAGAGTAAGAGTTAAGACCTTAACCAGGAGGCCAGAGAAAGAGTTAAGACCTTAACCTGTAGGCCAGAGTAGGAGTTAAGACCTAAACCTGTAGGCCATACTATGAGTCTAAGCCCTTAGCTATTAGGCCAGAGTAAGAGTTAAGACCTTAGCTATTAGGCCAGAGTAAGAGCTAAGACTTTAACCAGTAGGCCAGAGTAAGAGTTAAGACCTTAACCTGTAGGCCATAGTACGAGTCTAAGACCTTAGCTATTAGGCCAGAGTAAGAGTTAAGACCTTAACCATTAGGCCAGAGTACGAGTCTAAGACCTTAGCCATTAGGCCAGACTAAGAGTTAAGACCTTAGCTATTAGGCCAGAGTACGAGTCTAAGACCTTAGCTATTAGGCCAGAGTAAGAGTTAAGACCTTAACCAGTAGGCCAGAGTAAGAGTTAAGACCTAACCTGTATGCCATAGTACGAGTATAAGACCTTAGCTATTAGGCCAGAGTAAGAGTTAAGACCTTAACCAGTAGGCCAGAGTATGAGTTAAGACCTTAACCATTAGGCCAGAGTACGAGTCTAAGACCTTAGCTATTAGGCCAGAGTAAGAGTTAAGACCTTAACTAGTAGGCCAGAGTAAGAATTAAGACCTTAACCAGTATGCCAGAGTACGAGTCTAAGACCTTAGCTATTAGGCCAGAGTAAGAGTTAAGATCCTAACCATTAGACCAGAGTACAAGTCTAAGACCTTAGCTATTAGGCCAGACTAAGAGTTAAGACCTTAGCTATTAGGCCAGAGTATGAGTCTAAGAGCTTAGCTATTAGGCCAGAGTAAGAGCTAAGACCTTATCCATTAGGCCAGAGTACGAGTCTAAGACCTTAGCTATTAGGCCAGAGTAAGAGTTAAGACCTTAGCTATTAGGCCAGACTAAGAGTTAAGACTTTAACTATTAAGCCAGAGTAAGAATAAAGACCTTAAACATTAGGCCAGAGAAAGAGTCTAAGACCTTAACCATTAGGCCGGAGTAAGAGCTAAGACCTTAACCATTAGGCCAGAGTAAGAGTCTAAGACCTTAACCATTAGGCCACAGTAAGAGTTAAGACCTTAACCATTAGGCCAGAGTAAGAGTCTGGCCAGAGTAAGAGTTAAGACCTTTACCATTAGGCCAGATTAAGAGTCTAAAACCTTAACCATTAGGCCAGAGTAAGAGTTAAGACCTTAACCATTAGGCCAGAGTAAGAGTCTAAGACCTTAACCATTATGTCAGAGTAAGAGTCTAAGACCTTAGCTATTAGGTCAGACTAAGAGTTAAGACCTTAACCATTAGGCCAGAGTACGAGTCTAAGACCTTAGCTATTAGGCCAGAGTAAGAGTTAAGACCTCAACCATTAGGCCAGAGCACGAGTCTAACACCTTAGCTATTAGGCCAGAGTAACAGTTAAGACCTTAAACAGTAGGCCAGAGTAAGAGTTAAGACCTTAACCTGTAGGCCATAGTACGAGTCTAAGACCTTAGCTATTAGGCCAGAGTAAGAGTTAAGACCTTAACCAGCAGGCCAGAGTAAGAGTTAAGACCTTAACCTGTAGGCCATAGTACGAGTCTAAGACCTTAGCTATTAGGCCAGAGTAAGAGTTAATACCTTAGCTATTAGGCCTGAGAAAGAGTTAAGACCTTAACCATTAGGCCAGAGTACGAGTCTAAGACCTTAGCTATTAGGCCAGAGTAAGAGTTAAGACCTTAACCATTAGGCCAGAGTAAGAGTTAAGACCTTAACCATTAGGCCAGAGTACGAGTCCAAGACCTTAGCTATTAGGCCAGAGTAAGAGTGAAGACCTTAGCTATTAGGCCAGAGTAAGAGTTAAGACCTTAACCAGTAGGCCAGAGTAAGAGTTAAGCCCTTCACCATTAGGCCAGAGTACGAGTCTAAGACCTTAGCTATTAGGCTAGAGTAAGAGTTAATACCTTAACCAGTAGGCCAGAGTAAGAGTTAATACCTTAACCATTAGGCCAGAGTACCAGTCTAAGACCTTAGCTATTAGGCCAGAGTAAGAGTTAAGACCTTAGCTATTAGGCCAGAGTAAGAGTTAAGACCTTAGCTATTAGGCCAGAGTATGAGTCTAAGACCTTAGCTATTAGGCCAGAGTAAGAGTTAAGACCTTAGCTATTAGGCCAGAGTACGAGTCTAAGACCTTAGCTATTAGGCCAGAGTAAGAGTTAAGACCTTAGCTATTAGGCCAGAGTAAGAGTTAAGACCTTAACCAGGAGGCCAGAGAAAGAGTTAAGACCTTAACCTGTAGGCCAGAGTAGGAGTTAAGACCTAAACCTGTAGGCCATACTATGAGTCTAAGCCCTTAGCTATTAGGCCAGAGTAAGAGTTAAGACCTTAGCTATTAGGCCAGAGTAAGAGCTAAGACTTTAACCAGTAGGCCAGAGTAAGAGTTAAGACCTTAACCTGTAGGCCATAGTACGGGTCTAAGACCTTAGCTATTAGGCCAGAGTAAGAGTTAAGACCTTAACCATTAGGCCAGAGTACGAGTCTAAGACCTTAGCCATTAGGCCAGAGTAAGAGTTAAGACCTTAACCATTAGGCCAGAGTAAGAGTTAAGACCTTAAACATCAGGCCAGAGTATGAGTCTAAGACCTTAGCTATTAGGCCAGACTAAGAGTTAAGACCTTAGCTATTAGGCCAGAGTACGAGTCTAAGACCTTAGCTATTAGGCCAGAGTAAGAGTTAAGACCTTAACCAGTAGGCCAGAGTAAGAGTTAAGACCTAACCTGTATGCCATAGTACGAGTCTAAGACCTTAGCTATTAGGACAGAGTAAGAGTTAAGACCTTAGCTATTAGGCCAGAGTAAGAATTAAGACCTTAACCAGTAGGCCAGAGTAAGAGTTAAGACCTTAACCTGTAGGCCAGAGTAAGAGTTAAGACCTTAACCTGTAGGCCATAGTACGAGTCTTAGACCTTAGCTATTAGGCCAGAGTAAGAGTTAAGACCTTAGCTATTAGGCCAGAGTAAGAATTAAGACCTTAACCAGTAGGCCAGAGTAAGTGTTAAGACCTTAACATGTAGGCCATAGTACGAGTCTAAGACCTTAGCTATTAGGCCAGAGTAAGAGTTAAGACCTTAACCAGTAGGCCAGAGTATGAGTTAAGACCTTAACCATTAGGCCAGAGTACGAGTCTAAGACCTTAGCTATTAGGCCAGAGTAAGAGTTAAGACCTTAACTAGTAGGCCAGAGTAAGAATTAAGACCTTAACCAGTATGCCAGAGTACGAGTCTAAGACCTTAGCTATTAGGCCAGAGTAAGAGTTAAGACCTTAACCATAAGGCCAGAGTATGAGTCTAAGACCTTAGCTATTAGGCCAGAGTAAGAGTTAAGACCTTAACCTGTAGGCCAGAGTACGAGTCTAAGACCTTAGTTATTAGGCCAGAGTAAGAGTTAAGACCTTAGCTGTTAGGACAGAGTAAGAGTTAAGACCTTAACCAGTAGGCCAGAGTAAGAGTTAAGACTTTCACAATTAGGCCAGAGTACGAGTCTAAGACCTTAGCTATTAGGCCAGAGTAAGAGTTAAGACCTTAACCAGTAGGCCAGAGAAAGAGTTAAGACCTTAACCATTAGATCAGAGTAAGAGTTAAGACCTTAGCTATTAGGCCAGAGTAAGAGTTAAGACGTTAACCATTAAGCCAGAGTAAGAATAAAGACCTTAACCAGTAGGCCAGAGTAAGAGTTAAGACCTTAACCATTAGTCCAGAGTACGAGTCTAAGACCTTAGCTATTAGGCCAGAGTAAGAGTTAAGACCTTAGCTATTAGGCCAGAGTAAGAGTTAAGACCTTAACCATTATGCCAGAGTAAGAGTTAAGACCTTAGCTATTAGGCCAGAGTAAGAGTTAAGACATCAACCATTAGGCCAGAGTACGAGTCTAAGTGCTTAGCTATTGGGCCAGAGTAAGAGTTAAGACCTTAACGATTAGGCCAGAGTACGAGTCTAAGACCTTAGCTATTAGGCCAGAGTAAGAATTAAGACCTTAGCTATTAGGCCAAAGTAAGAGTTAAGACCTTAGCTATTAGGCCAGAGTACGAGTCTAAGAGCTTAGCTATTAGGCCAGAGTAAGAGTTAAGACCTTAGCTATTGGGCCAGAGTAAGAGTGAAGACCTTAACCATTAGGCCAGAGTACGAGTCTAAGACCTTAGCTATTAGGCCAGAGTAAGAATTAATACCTTAGCTATTAGGCCAGAGTAAGAGTTAAGACCTTAGCTATTAGGCCAGAGTACAAGTCTAAGACCTTAACTATTAGGCCAGAGTAAAAGTTAAGACCTTAGCTATTAGGCCAGAGTAAGAGTTAAGACCTTAACCAGTAGGCCAGAGAAAGAGTTAAGACCTTAACCTGTAGGCCAGAGTAGGAGTTAAGACCTAAACCTGTAGGCCATACTATGAGTCTAAGCCCTTAGCTATTAGGCCAGAGTAAGAGTTAAGACCTTAGCTATTAATCCAGAGTAAGAGCTAAGACCTTAACCAGTAGGCCAGAGTAAGAGTTAAGACCTTAACCTGTAGGCCATATTACGAGTCTAAGACCTTAGCTATTAGGCCAGAGTAAGAGTTAAGACCTTAACCAGCAGGCCAGAGTAAGAGTTAAAACCTTAACCTGTAGGCCAGAGTACGAGTCTAAGCCCTTAGCTATTAGGCCAGAGTAAGAGTTAAGACCTTAGCTATTAGGCCAGAGTAAGAGTTAAGACCTTAACCATTAAGCCAGAGTACGAGTCTAAGACCTAAGCTATTAGGCCAGAGTAAGAGTTAAGACCTTAGCTATTAGGCCAGAGTAAGAGTTAAGACCTTAACCAGTAGGAGAGAGTGAGAGTTAAGACCTTAACCTGTAGGCCATAGTACGAGTCTAAGACCTTAGCTATTAGGCCAGAGTAAGAGTTAAGACCTTGGCTATTAGGCCAGAGTAAGAGTTAAGACCTTAACCAGTAGGCCAGAGTAAGAGTTAATACCTTAACCATTAGGCCAGAGTAAGAGTTAAGACCTTAACCATAAGGCCAGAGTATGAGTCTAAGACCTTAGCTATTAGGCCAGAGTAAGAGTTAAGACCTTACCCTGTAGGCCAGAGTACGAGTCTAAGACCTTAGTTATTAGGCCAGAGTAAGAGTTAAGACCTTAGCTGTTAGGCCAGAGTAAGAGTTAAGACCTTAACAAGTAGGCCAGAGTAAGAGTTAAGAACTTAACCTGTAGGCCATAGTACGAGTCTAAGACCTTAGCTATTAGGCCAGATTAAGAGTTAAGACCTTAACCAGTAGGCCAGAGTAAGAGTCTAAGACCTTAAGCATTAGGCCAGAGTAAGAGTTAAGACCTTAACCATTAGGCCAGAGTAAGAGTCTGGCCAGAGTAAGAGTTAAGACCTTTACCATTAGGCCAGATTAAGAGTCTAAGACCTTAACCATTAGGCCAGAGTAAGAGTTAAGACCTTAACCATTAGGCCAGAGTAAGAGTCTAAGACCTTAACCATTATGTCAGAGTAAGAGTCTAAGACCTTAGCTATTAGGCCAGACTAAGAGTTAAGACCTTAGCTATTAGGCCAGAGTATGAGTCTAAGAGCTTAGCTATTAGGCCAGAGTAAGAGCTAAGACCTTATCCATTAGGCCAGAGTACGAGTCTAAGACCTTAGCTATTAGGCCAGAGTAAGAGTTAAGACCTTAGCTATTAGGCCAGACTAAGAGTTAAGACTTTAACCATTAAGCCAGAGTAAGAATAAAGACCTTAAACATTAGGCCAGAGAAAGAGTCTAAGACCTTAACCATTAGGCCGGAGTAAGAGCTAAGACCTTAACCATTAGGCCAGAGTAAGAGTCTAAGACCTTAACCATTAGGCCAGAGTAAGAGTTAAGACCTTAACCATTAGGCCAGAGTAAGAGTCTGGCCAGAGTAATAGTTAAGACCTTTACCATTAGGCCAGATTAAGAGTCTAAGACCTTAACCATTAGGCCAGAGTAAGAGTTAAGACCTTAACCATTAGGCCAGAGTAAGAGTCTAAGACCTTAACCATTATGTCAGAGTAAGAGTCTAAGACCTTAGCTATTAGGCCAGACTAAGAGTTAAGACCTTAACCATTAGGCCAGAGTACGAGTCTAAGACCTTAGCTATTAGGCCAGAGTAAGAGTTAAGACCTCAACCATTAGGCCAGAGTACGAGTCTAACACCTTAGCTATTAGGCCAGAGTAAGAGTTAAGACCTTAAACAGTAGGCCAGAGTAAGAGTTAAGACCTTAACCTGTAGGCCATAGTACGAGTCTAAGACCTTAGCTATTAGGCCAGAGTAAGAGTTAAGACCTTAACCAGCAGGCCAGAGTAAGAGTTAAGACCTTAACCTGTAGGCCATAGTACGAGTCTAAGACCTTAGCTATTAGCCCAGAGTAAGAGTTAATACCTTAGCTATTAGGCCTGAGAAAGAGTTAAGACCTTAACCATTAGGCCAGAGTACAAGTCTAAGACCTTAGCTATTAGGCCAGAGTAAGAGTTAAGACCTTAACCATTAGGCCAGAGTAAGAGTTAAGACCTTAACCATTAGGCCAGAGTACGAGTCCAAGACCTTAGCTATTAGGCCAGAGTAAGAGTGAAGACCTTAGCTATTAGGCCAGAGTAAGAGTTAAGACCTTAACCAGTAGGCCAGAGTAAGAGTTAAGCCCTTCACCATTAGGCCAGAGTATGAGTCTAAGACCTTAGCTATTAGGCTAGAGTAAGAGTTAAGACCTTAACCAGTAGGCCAGAGTAAGAGTTAAGACCTTAACCATTAGGCCAGAGTACCAGTCTAAGACCTTAGCTATTAGGCCAGAGTAAGAGTTAAGACCTTAGCTATTAGGCCAGAGTAAGAGTTAAGACCTTAGCTATTAGGCCAGAGTACGAGTCTAAGACCTTAGCTATTAGGCCAGAGTAAGAGTCTAAGACCTTAGCTATTAGGCCAGAGTAAGAGTTAAGACCTTAGCTATTAGGCCAGAGTAAGAGTTAAGACCTTAACCAGGAGGCCAGAGAAAGAGTTAAGACCTTAACCTGTCGGCCAGAGTAGGAGTTAAGACCTAAACCTGTAGGCCATACTATGAGTCTAAGCCCTTAGCTATTAGGCCAGAGTAAGAGTTAAGACCTTAGCTATTAGGCCAGAGTAAGAGCTAAGACTTTAACCAGTAGGCCAGAGTAAGAGTTAAGACCTTAACCTGTAGGCCATAGTACGAGTCTAAGACCTTAGCTATTAGGCCAGAGTAAGAGTTAAGACCTTAACCATTAGGCCAGAGTACGAGTCTAAGACCTTAGCCATTAGGCCAGACTAAGAGTTAAGACCTTAGCTATTAGGCCAGAGTACGAGTCTAAGACCTTAGCTATTAGGCCAGAGTAAGAGTTAAGACCTTAACCAGTAGGCCAGAGTAAGAGTTAAGACCTAACCTGTATGCCATAGTACGAGTCTAAGACCTTAGCTATTAGGCCAGAGTAAGAGTTAAGACCTTAACCAGTAGGCCAGAGTATGAGTTAAGACCTTAACCATTAGGCCAGAGTACGAGTCTAAGACCTTAGCTATTAGGCCAGAGTAAGAGTTAAGACCTTAACTAGTAGGCCAGAGTAAGAATTAAGACCTTAACCAGTATGCCAGAGTACGAGTCTAAGACCTTAGCTATTAGGCCAGAGTAAGAGTTAAGATCCTAACCATTAGACCAGAGTACAAGTCTAAGACCTTAGCTATTAGGCCAGACTAAGAGTTAAGACCTTAGCTATTAGGCCAGAGTATGAGTCTAAGAGCTTAGCTATTAGGCCAGAGTAAGAGCTAAGACCTTATCCATTAGGCCAGAGTACGAGTCTAAGACCTTAGCTATTAGGCCAGAGTAAGAGTTAAGACCTTAGCTATTAGGCCAGACTAAGAGTTAAGACTTTAACCATTAAGCCAGAGTAAGAATAAAGACCTTAAACATTAGGCCAGAGAAAGAGTCTAAGACCTTAACCATTAGGCCGGAGTAAGAGCTAAGACCTTAACCATTAGGCCAGAGTAAGAGTCTAAGACCTTAACCATTAGGCCAGAGTAAGAGTTAAGACCTTAACCTTTAGGCCAGAGTAAGAGTCTGGCCAGAGTAAGAGTTAAGACCTTTACCATTAGGCCAGATTAAGAGTCTAAGACCTTAACCATTAGGCCAGAGTAAGAGTTAAGACCTTAACCATTAGGCCAGAGTAAGAGTCTAAGACCTTAACCATTATGTCAGAGTAAGAGTCTAAGACCTTAGCTATTAGGTCAGACTAAGAGTTAAGACCTTAACCATTAGGCCAGAGTACGAGTCTAAGACCTTAGCTATTAGGCCAGAGTAAGAGTTAAGACCTCAACCATTAGGCCAGAGTACGAGTCTAACACCTTAGCTATTAGGCCAGAGTAAGAGTTAAGACCTTAAACAGTAGGCCAGAGTAAGAGTTAAGACCTTAACCTGTAGGCCATAGTACGAGTCTAAGACCTTAGCTATTAGGCCAGAGTAAGAGTTAAGACCTTAACCAGCAGGCCAGAGTAAGAGTTAAGACCTTAACCTGTAGGCCATAGTACGAGTCTAAGACCTTAGCTATTAGGCCAGAGTAAGAGTTAATACCTTAGCTATTAGGCCTGAGAAAGAGTTAAGACCTTAACCATTAGGCCAGAGTACGAGTCTAAGACCTTAGCTATTAGGCCAGAGTAAGAGTTAAGACCTTAACGATTAGGCCAGAGTAAGAGTTAAGACCTTAACCATTAGGCCAGAGTACGAGTCCAAGACCTTAGCTATTAGGCCAGAGTAAGAGTGAAGACCTTAGCTATTAGGCCAGAGTAAGAGTTAAGACCTTAACCAGTAGGCCAGAGTAAGAGTTAAGCCCTTCACCATTAGGCCAGAGTACGAGTCTAAGACCTTAGCTATTAGGCTAGAGTAAGAGTTAAGACCTTAACCAGTAGGCCAGAGTAAGAGTTAAGACCTTAACCATTAGGCCAGAGTACCAGTCTAAGACCTTAGCTATTAGGCCAGAGTAAGAGTTAAGACCTTAGCTATTAGGCCAGAGTAAGAGTTAAGACCTTAGCTATTAGGCCAGAGTATGAGTCTAAGACCTTAGCTATTAGGCCAGAGTAAGAGTTAAGACCTTAGCTACTAGGCCAGAGTACGAGTCTAAGACCTTAGCTATTAGGCCAGAGTAAGAGTTAAGACCTTAGCTATTAGGCCAGAGTAAGAGTTAAGACCTTAACCAGGAGGCCAGAGAAAGAGTTAAGACCTTAACCTGTAGGCCAGAGTAGGAGTTAAGACCTAAACCTGTAGGCCATACTATGAGTCTAAGCCCTTAGCTATTAGGCCAGAGTAAGAGTTAAGACCTTAGCTATTAGGCCAGAGTAAGAGCTAAGACTTTAACCAGTAGGCCAGAGTAAGAGTTAAGACCTTAACCTGTAGGCCATAGTACGAGTCTAAGACCTTAGCTATTAGGCCAGAGTAAGAGTTAAGACCTTAACCATTAGGCCAGAGTACGAGTCTAAGACCTTAGCCATTAGGCCAGAGTAAGAGTTAAGACCTTAACCATTAGGCCAGAGTAAGAGTTAAGACCTTAAACATCAGGCCAGAGTATGAGTCTAAGACCTTAGCTATTAGGCCAGACTAAGAGTTAAGACCTTAGCTATTAGGCCAGAGTACGAGTCTAAGACCTTAGCTATTAGGCCAGAGTAAGAGTTAAGACCTTAACCAGTAGGCCAGAGTAAGAGTTAAGACCTAACCTGTATGCCATAGTACGAGTCTAAGACCTTAGCTATTAGGACAGAGTAAGAGTTAAGACCTTAGCTATTAGGCCAGAGTAAGAATTAAGACCTTAACCAGTAGGCCAGAGTAAGAGTTAAGACCTTAACCTGTAGGCCAGAGTAAGAGTTAAGACCTTAAACTGTAGGCCATAGTACGAGTCTTAGACCTTAGCTATTAGGCCAGAGTAAGAGTTAAGACCTTAGCTATTAGGCCAGAGTAAGAATTAAGACCTTAACCAGTAGGCCAGAGTAAGTGTTAAGACCTTAACCTGTAGGCCATAGTACGAGTCTAAGACCTTAGCTATTAGGCCAGAGTAAGAGTTAAGACCTTAACCAGTAGGCCAGAGTATGAGTTAAGACCTTAACCATTAGGCCAGAGTACGAGTCTAAGACCTTAGCTATTAGGCCAGAGTAAGAGTTAAGACCTTAACTAGTAGGCCAGAGTAAGAATTAAGACCTTAACCAGCATGCCAGAGTACGAGTCTAAGACCTTAGCTATTAGGCCAGAGTAAGAGTTAAGATCCTAACCATTAGACCAGAGTACAAGTCTAAGACCTTAGCTATTAGGCCAGACTAAGAGTTAAGACCTTAGCTATTAGGCCAGAGTATGAGTCTAAGAGCTTAGCTATTAGGCCAGAGTAAGAGCTAAGACCTTATCCATTAGGCCAGAGTACGAGTCTAAGACCTTAGCTATTAGGCCAGAGTAAGAGTTAAGACCTTAGCTATTAGGCCAGACTAAGAGTTAAGACTTTAACCATTAAGCCAGAGTAAGAATAAAGACCTTAAACATTAGGCCAGAGAAAGAGTCTAAGACCTTAACCATTAGGCCGGAGTAAGAGCTAAGACCTTAACCATTAGGCCAGAGTAAGAGTCTAAGACCTTAACCATTAGGCCAGAGTAAGAGTTAAGACCTTAACCATTAGGCCAGAGTAAGAGTCTGGTCAGAGTAAGAGTTAAGACCTTTACCATTAGGCCAGATTAAGAGTCTAAGACCTTAACCATTAGGCCAGAGTAAGAGTTAAGACCTTAACCATTAGGCCAGAGTAAGAGTCTAAGACCTTAACCATTATGTCAGAGTAAGAGTCTAAGACCTTAGCTATTAGGTCAGACTAAGAGTTAAGACCTTAACCATTAGGCCAGAGTACGAGTCTAAGACCTTAGCTATTAGGCCAGAGTAAGAGTTAAGACCTCAACCATTAGGCCAGAGTACGAGTCTAAGACCTTAGCTATTAGGCCAGAGTAAGAGTTAAGACCTTAACCAGCAGGCCAGAGTAAGAGTTAAGACATTAACCTGTAGGCCATAGTACGGGTCTAAGACCTTAGCTATTAGGCCAGAGTAAGAGTTAATACCTTAGCTATTAGGCCAGAGTAAGAGTTAAGACCTTAACCAGTAGGCCAGAGTAAGAGTTAAGCCCTTCACCATTAGGCCAGAGTACGAGTCTAAGACCTTAGCTATTAGGCTAGAGTAAGAGTTAAGACCTTAACCAGTAGGCCAGAGTAAGAGTTAAGACCTTAACCATTAGGCCAGAGTACCAGTCTAAGACCTTAGCTATTAGGCCAGAGTAAGAGTTAAGACCTTAGCTATTAGGCCAGAGTAAGAGTTAAGACCTTAGCTATTAGGCCAGAGTACGAGTCTAAGACCTTAGCTATTAGGCCAGAGTAAGAGTTAAGACCTTAGCTATTAGGCCAGAGTACGAGTCTAAGACCTTAGCTATTAGGCCAGAGTAAGAGTTAAGACCTTAGCTATTAGGCCAGAGTAAGAGTTAAGACCTTAACCAGGAGGCCAGAGAAAGAGTTAAGACCTTAACCTGTAGGTCAGAGTAGGAGTTAAGACCTAAACCTGTAGGCCATACTATGAGTCTAAGCCCTTAGCTATTAGGCCAGAGTAAGAGTTAAGACTTTAGCTATTAGGCCAGAGTAAGAGCTAAGACTTTAACCAGTAGGCCAGAGTAAGAGTTAAGACCTTAACCTGTAGGCCATAGTACGAGTCTAAGACCTTAGCTATTAGGCCAGAGTAAGAGTTAAGACCTTAACCAGCAGGCCAGAGTAAGAGTTAAAACCTTAACCTGTCGGCCAGAGTATGAGTCTAAGACCTTAGCTATTAGGCCAGAGTAAGAGTTAAGACCTTAGCTATTAGGCCAGAGTAAGAGTTAAGACCTTAACCATTAGGCCAGAGTACGAGTCTAAGACCTAAGCTATTAGGCCAGAGTAAGAGTTAAGACCTTAGCTATTAGGCCAGAGTAAGAGTTAAGACCTTAACCAGTAGGCGAGAGTGAGAGTTAAGACTTTAACCTGTAGGCCATAGTACGAGTCTAAGACCTTAGCTATTAGGCCAGAGTAAGAGTTAAGACCTTGGCTATTAGGCCAGAGTAAGAGTTAAGACCTTAACCAGTAGGCCAGAGTAAGAGTTAATACCTTAACCATTAGGCCAGAGTAAGAGTTAAGACCTTAACCATAAGGCCGGAGTATGAGTCTAAGACCTTAGCTATTAGGCCAGAGTAAGAGTTAAGACCTTAACCTGTAGGCCAGAGTACGAGTCTAAGACCTTAGCTATTAGGCCAGAGTAAGAGTTATGACCTTAGCTATTAGGCCAGAATAAAAGTTAAGACCTTAACCAGTAGGCCAGAGTACGAGTCTAGGACCTTAGCTATTAGGCCAGAGTGAGAGTTAAGACCTTAACCATTAGGCCAGATTAAGAGTCTAAGACCTTAACCATTAGGCCAGAGTAAGAGTTAAGACCTTAACCATTAGGCCAGAGTAAGAGTCTAAGACCTTAACCATTATGTCAGAGTAAGAGTCTAAGACCTTAGCTATTAGGCCAGACTAAGAGATAAGACCTTAACCATTAGGCCAGAGTACGAGTCTAAGACCTTAGCTATTAGGCCAGAGTAAGAGTTAAGACCTCAACCATTAGGCCAGAGTACGAGTCTAACACCTTAGCTATTAGGCCAGAGTAAGAGTTAAGACCTTAAACAGTAGGCCAGAGTAAGAGTTAAGACCTTAACCTGTAGGCCATAGTACGAGTCTAAGACCTTAGCTATTAGGCCAGAGTAAGAGTTAAGACCTTAACCAGCAGGCCAGAGTAAGAGTTAAGACCTTAACCTGTAGGCCATAGTACGAGTCTAAGACCTTAGCTATTAGGCCAGAGTAAGAGTTAATACCTTAGCTATTAGGCCTGAGAAAGAGTTAAGACCTTAACCATTAGGCCAGAGTGCAAGTCTAAGACCTTAGCTATTAGGTCAGAGTAAGAGTTAAGACCTTAACCATTAGGCCAGAGTAAGAGTTAAGACCTTAACCATTAGGCCAGAGTACGAGTCCAAGACCTTAGCTATTAGGCCAGAGTAAGAGTGAAGACCTTAGCTATTAGGCCAGAGTAAGAGTTAAGACCTTAACCAGTAGGCCAGAGTAAGAGTTAAGCCCTTCACCATTAGGCCAGAGTATGAGTCTAAGACCTTAGCTATTAGGCTAGAGTAAGAGTTAAGACCTTAACCAGTAGGCCAGAGTAAGAGTTAAGACCTTAACCATTAGGCCAGAGTACCAGTCTAAGACCTTAGCTATTAGGCCAGAGTAAGAGTTAAGACCTTAGCTATTAGGCCAGAGTAAGAGTTAAGACCTTAGCTATTAGGCCAGAGTACGAGTCTAAGACCTTAGCTATTAGGCCAGAGTAAGAGTCTAAGACCTTAGCTATTAGGCCAGAGTAAGAGTTAAGACCTTAGCTATTAGGCAAGAGTAAGAGTTAAGACCTTAACCAGGAGGCCAGAGAAAGAGTTAAGACCTTAACCTGTAGGCCAGAGTAGGAGTTAAGACCTAAACCTGTAGGCCATACTATGAGTCTAAGCCCTTAGCTATTAGGCCAGAGTAAGAGTTAAGACCTTAGCTATTAGGCCAGAGTAAGAGCTAAGACTTTAACCAGTAGGCCAGAGTAAGAGTTAAGACCTTAACCTGTAGGCCATAGTACGAGTCTAAGACCTTAGCTATTAGGCCAGAGTAAGAGTTAAGACCTTAACCATTAGGCCAGAGTACGAGTCTAAGACCTTAGCCATTAGGCCAGACTAAGAGTTAAGACCTTAGCTATTAGGCCAGAGTACGAGTCTAAGACCTTAGCTATTAGGCCAGAGTAAGAGTTAAGACCTTAACCAGTAGGCCAGAGTAAGAGTTAAGACCTAACCTGTATGCCATAGTACGAGTATAAGACCTTAGCTATTAGGCCAGAGTAAGAGTTAAGACCTTAACCAGTAGGCCAGAGTATGAGTTAAGACCTTAACCATTAGGCCAGAGTACGAGTCTAAGACCTTAGCTATTAGGCCAGAGTAAGAGTTAAGACCTTAACTAGTAGGCCAGAGTAAGAATTAAGACCTTAACCAGTATGCCAGAGTACGAGTCTAAGACCTTAGCTATTAGGCCAGAGTAAGAGTTAAGATCCTAACCATTAGACCAGAGTACAAGTCTAAGACCTTAGCTATTAGGCCAGACTAAGAGTTAAGACCTTAGCTATTAGGCCAGAGTATGAGTCTAAGAGCTTAGCTATTAGGCCAGAGTAAGAGCTAAGACCTTATCCATTAGGCCAGAGTACGAGTCTAAGACCTTAGCTATTAGGCCAGAGTAAGAGTTAAGACCTTAGCTATTAGGCCAGACTAAGAGTTAAGACTTTAACTATTAAGCCAGAGTAAGAATAAAGACCTTAAACATTAGGCCAGAGAAAGAGTCTAAGACCTTAACCATTAGGCCGGAGTAAGAGCTAAGACCTTAACCATTAGGCCAGAGTAAGAGTCTAAGACCTTAACCATTAGGCCACAGTAAGAGTTAAGACCTTAACCATTAGGCCAGAGTAAGAGTCTGGCCAGAGTAAGAGTTAAGACCTTTACCATTAGGCCAGATTAAGAGTCTAAAACCTTAACCATTAGGCCAGAGTAAGAGTTAAGACCTTAACCATTAGGCCAGAGTAAGAGTCTAAGACCTTAACCATTATGTCAGAGTAAGAGTCTAAGACCTTAGCTATTAGGTCAGACTAAGAGTTAAGACCTTAACCATTAGGCCAGAGTACGAGTCTAAGACCTTAGCTATTAGGCCAGAGTAAGAGTTAAGACCTCAACCATTAGGCCAGAGCACGAGTCTAACACCTTAGCTATTAGGCCAGAGTAACAGTTAAGACCTTAAACAGTAGGCCAGAGTAAGAGTTAAGACCTTAACCTGTAGGCCATAGTACGAGTCTAAGACCTTAGCTATTAGGCCAGAGTAAGAGTTAAGACCTTAACCAGCAGGCCAGAGTAAGAGTTAAGACCTTAACCTGTAGGCCATAGTACGAGTCTAAGACCTTAGCTATTAGGCCAGAGTAAGAGTTAATACCTTAGCTATTAGGCCTGAGAAAGAGTTAAGACCTTAACCATTAGGCCAGAGTACGAGTCTAAGACCTTAGCTATTAGGCCAGAGTAAGAGTTAAGACCTTAACCATTAGGCCAGAGTAAGAGTTAAGACCTTAACCATTAGGCCAGAGTACGAGTCCAAGACCTTAGCTATTAGGCCAGAGTAAGAGTGAAGACCTTAGCTATTAGGCCAGAGTAAGAGTTAAGACCTTAACCAGTAGGCCAGAGTAAGAGTTAAGCCCTTCACCATTAGGCCAGAGTACGAGTCTAAGACCTTAGCTATTAGGCTAGAGTAAGAGTTAATACCTTAACCAGTAGGCCAGAGTAAGAGTTAATACCTTAACCATTAGGCCAGAGTACCAGTCTAAGACCTTAGCTATTAGGCCAGAGTAAGAGTTAAGACCTTAGCTATTAGGCCAGAGTAAGAGTTAAGACCTTAGCTATTAGGCCAGAGTATGAGTCTAAGACCTTAGCTATTAGGCCAGAGTAAGAGTTAAGACCTTAGCTATTAGGCCAGAGTACGAGTCTAAGACCTTAGCTATTAGGCCAGAGTAAGAGTTAAGACCTTAGCTATTAGGCCAGAGTAAGAGTTAAGACCTTAACCAGGAGGCCAGAGAAAGAGTTAAGACCTTAACCTGTAGGCCAGAGTAGGAGTTAAGACCTAAACCTGTAGGCCATACTATGAGTCTAAGCCCTTAGCTATTAGGCCAGAGTAAGAGTTAAGACCTTAGCTATTAGGCCAGAGTAAGAGCTAAGACTTTAACCAGTAGGCCAGAGTAAGAGTTAAGACCTTAACCTGTAGGCCATAGTACGGGTCTAAGACCTTAGCTATTAGGCCAGAGTAAGAGTTAAGACCTTAACCATTAGGCCAGAGTACGAGTCTAAGACCTTAGCCATTAGGCCAGAGTAAGAGTTAAGACCTTAACCATTAGGCCAGAGTAAGAGTTAAGACCTTAAACATCAGGCCAGAGTATGAGTCTAAGACCTTAGCTATTAGGCCAGACTAAGAGTTAAGACCTTAGCTATTAGGCCAGAGTACGAGTCTAAGACCTTAGCTATTAGGCCAGAGTAAGAGTTAAGACCTTAACCAGTAGGCCAGAGTAAGAGTTAAGACCTAACCTGTATGCCATAGTACGAGTCTAAGACCTTAGCTATTAGGACAGAGTAAGAGTTAAGACCTTAGCTATTAGGCCAGAGTAAGAATTAAGACCTTAACCAGTAGGCCAGAGTAAGAGTTAAGACCTTAACCTGTAGGCCAGAGTAAGAGTTAAGACCTTAACCTGTAGGCCATAGTACGAGTCTTAGACCTTAGCTATTAGGCCAGAGTAAGAGTTAAGACCTTAGCTATTAGGCCAGAGTAAGAATTAAGACCTTAACCAGTAGGCCAGAGTAAGTGTTAAGACCTTAACATGTAGGCCATAGTACGAGTCTAAGACCTTAGCTATTAGGCCAGAGTAAGAGTTAAGACCTTAACCAGTAGGCCAGAGTATGAGTTAAGACCTTAACCATTAGGCCAGAGTACGAGTCTAAGACCTTAGCTATTAGGCCAGAGTAAGAGTTAAGACCTTAACTAGTAGGCCAGAGTAAGAATTAAGACCTTAACCAGTATGCCAGAGTACGAGTCTAAGACCTTAGCTATTAGGCCAGAGTAAGAGTTAAGACCTTAACCATAAGGCCAGAGTATGAGTCTAAGACCTTAGCTATTAGGCCAGAGTAAGAGTTAAGACCTTAACCTGTAGGCCAGAGTACGAGTCTAAGACCTTAGTTATTAGGCCAGAGTAAGAGTTAAGACCTTAGCTGTTAGGACAGAGTAAGAGTTAAGACCTTAACCAGTAGGCCAGAGTAAGAGTTAAGACTTTCACAATTAGGCCAGAGTACGAGTCTAAGACCTTAGCTATTAGGCCAGAGTAAGAGTTAAGACCTTAACCAGTAGGCCAGAGAAAGAGTTAAGACCTTAACCATTAGATCAGAGTAAGAGTTAAGACCTTAGCTATTAGGCCAGAGTAAGAGTTAAGACGTTAACCATTAAGCCAGAGTAAGAATAAAGACCTTAACCAGTAGGCCAGAGTAAGAGTTAAGACCTTAACCATTAGTCCAGAGTACGAGTCTAAGACCTTAGCTATTAGGCCAGAGTAAGAGTTAAGACCTTAGCTATTAGGCCAGAGTAAGAGTTAAGACCTTAACCATTATGCCAGAGTAAGAGTTAAGACCTTAGCTATTAGGCCAGAGTAAGAGTTAAGACATCAACCATTAGGCCAGAGTACGAGTCTAAGTGCTTAGCTATTGGGCCAGAGTAAGAGTTAAGACCTTAACGATTAGGCCAGAGTACGAGTCTAAGACCTTAGCTATTAGGCCAGAGTAAGAATTAAGACCTTAGCTATTAGGCCAAAGTAAGAGTTAAGACCTTAGCTATTAGGCCAGAGTACGAGTCTAAGAGCTTAGCTATTAGGCCAGAGTAAGAGTTAAGACCTTAGCTATTGGGCCAGAGTAAGAGTGAAGACCTTAACCATTAGGCCAGAGTACGAGTCTAAGACCTTAGCTATTAGGCCAGAGTAAGAATTAATACCTTAGCTATTAGGCCAGAGTAAGAGTTAAGACCTTAGCTATTAGGCCAGAGTACAAGTCTAAGACCTTAACTATTAGGCCAGAGTAAAAGTTAAGACCTTAGCTATTAGGCCAGAGTAAGAGTTAAGACCTTAACCAGTAGGCCAGAGAAAGAGTTAAGACCTTAACCTGTAGGCCAGAGTAGGAGTTAAGACCTAAACCTGTAGGCCATACTATGAGTCTAAGCCCTTAGCTATTAGGCCAGAGTAAGAGTTAAGACCTTAGCTATTAATCCAGAGTAAGAGCTAAGACCTTAACCAGTAGGCCAGAGTAAGAGTTAAGACCTTAACCTGTAGGCCATATTACGAGTCTAAGACCTTAGCTATTAGGCCAGAGTAAGAGTTAAGACCTTAACCAGCAGGCCAGAGTAAGAGTTAAAACCTTAACCTGTAGGCCAGAGTACGAGTCTAAGCCCTTAGCTATTAGGCCAGAGTAAGAGTTAAGACCTTAGCTATTAGGCCAGAGTAAGAGTTAAGACCTTAACCATTAAGCCAGAGTACGAGTCTAAGACCTAAGCTATTAGGCCAGAGTAAGAGTTAAGACCTTAGCTATTAGGCCAGAGTAAGAGTTAAGACCTTAACCAGTAGGAGAGAGTGAGAGTTAAGACCTTAACCTGTAGGCCATAGTACGAGTCTAAGACCTTAGCTATTAGGCCAGAGTAAGAGTTAAGACCTTGGCTATTAGGCCAGAGTAAGAGTTAAGACCTTAACCAGTAGGCCAGAGTAAGAGTTAATACCTTAACCATTAGGCCAGAGTAAGAGTTAAGACCTTAACCATAAGGCCAGAGTATGAGTCTAAGACCTTAGCTATTAGGCCAGAGTAAGAGTTAAGACCTTACCCTGTAGGCCAGAGTACGAGTCTAAGACCTTAGTTATTAGGCCAGAGTAAGAGTTAAGACCTTAGCTGTTAGGCCAGAGTAAGAGTTAAGACCTTAACAAGTAGGCCAGAGTAAGAGTTAAGAACTTAACCTGTAGGCCATAGTACGAGTCTAAGACCTTAGCTATTAGGCCAGATTAAGAGTTAAGACCTTAACCAGTAGGCCAGAGTAAGAGTCTAAGACCTTAAGCATTAGGCCAGAGTAAGAGTTAAGACCTTAACCATTAGGCCAGAGTAAGAGTCTGGCCAGAGTAAGAGTTAAGACCTTTACCATTAGGCCAGATTAAGAGTCTAAGACCTTAACCATTAGGCCAGAGTAAGAGTTAAGACCTTAACCATTAGGCCAGAGTAAGAGTCTAAGACCTTAACCATTATGTCAGAGTAAGAGTCTAAGACCTTAGCTATTAGGCCAGACTAAGAGTTAAGACCTTAGCTATTAGGCCAGAGTATGAGTCTAAGAGCTTAGCTATTAGGCCAGAGTAAGAGCTAAGACCTTATCCATTAGGCCAGAGTACGAGTCTAAGACCTTAGCTATTAGGCCAGAGTAAGAGTTAAGACCTTAGCTATTAGGCCAGACTAAGAGTTAAGACTTTAACCATTAAGCCAGAGTAAGAATAAAGACCTTAAACATTAGGCCAGAGAAAGAGTCTAAGACCTTAACCATTAGGCCGGAGTAAGAGCTAAGACCTTAACCATTAGGCCAGAGTAAGAGTCTAAGACCTTAACCATTAGGCCAGAGTAAGAGTTAAGACCTTAACCATTAGGCCAGAGTAAGAGTCTGGCCAGAGTAATAGTTAAGACCTTTACCATTAGGCCAGATTAAGAGTCTAAGACCTTAACCATTAGGCCAGAGTAAGAGTTAAGACCTTAACCATTAGGCCAGAGTAAGAGTCTAAGACCTTAACCATTATGTCAGAGTAAGAGTCTAAGACCTTAGCTATTAGGCCAGACTAAGAGTTAAGACCTTAACCATTAGGCCAGAGTACGAGTCTAAGACCTTAGCTATTAGGCCAGAGTAAGAGTTAAGACCTCAACCATTAGGCCAGAGTACGAGTCTAACACCTTAGCTATTAGGCCAGAGTAAGAGTTAAGACCTTAAACAGTAGGCCAGAGTAAGAGTTAAGACCTTAACCTGTAGGCCATAGTACGAGTCTAAGACCTTAGCTATTAGGCCAGAGTAAGAGTTAAGACCTTAACCAGCAGGCCAGAGTAAGAGTTAAGACCTTAACCTGTAGGCCATAGTACGAGTCTAAGACCTTAGCTATTAGCCCAGAGTAAGAGTTAATACCTTAGCTATTAGGCCTGAGAAAGAGTTAAGACCTTAACCATTAGGCCAGAGTACAAGTCTAAGACCTTAGCTATTAGGCCAGAGTAAGAGTTAAGACCTTAACCATTAGGCCAGAGTAAGAGTTAAGACCTTAACCATTAGGCCAGAGTACGAGTCCAAGACCTTAGCTATTAGGCCAGAGTAAGAGTGAAGACCTTAGCTATTAGGCCAGAGTAAGAGTTAAGACCTTAACCAGTAGGCCAGAGTAAGAGTTAAGCCCTTCACCATTAGGCCAGAGTATGAGTCTAAGACCTTAGCTATTAGGCTAGAGTAAGAGTTAAGACCTTAACCAGTAGGCCAGAGTAAGAGTTAAGACCTTAACCATTAGGCCAGAGTACCAGTCTAAGACCTTAGCTATTAGGCCAGAGTAAGAGTTAAGACCTTAGCTATTAGGCCAGAGTAAGAGTTAAGACCTTAGCTATTAGGCCAGAGTACGAGTCTAAGACCTTAGCTATTAGGCCAGAGTAAGAGTCTAAGACCTTAGCTATTAGGCCAGAGTAAGAGTTAAGACCTTAGCTATTAGGCCAGAGTAAGAGTTAAGACCTTAACCAGGAGGCCAGAGAAAGAGTTAAGACCTTAACCTGTCGGCCAGAGTAGGAGTTAAGACCTAAACCTGTAGGCCATACTATGAGTCTAAGCCCTTAGCTATTAGGCCAGAGTAAGAGTTAAGACCTTAGCTATTAGGCCAGAGTAAGAGCTAAGACTTTAACCAGTAGGCCAGAGTAAGAGTTAAGACCTTAACCTGTAGGCCATAGTACGAGTCTAAGACCTTAGCTATTAGGCCAGAGTAAGAGTTAAGACCTTAACCATTAGGCCAGAGTACGAGTCTAAGACCTTAGCCATTAGGCCAGACTAAGAGTTAAGACCTTAGCTATTAGGCCAGAGTACGAGTCTAAGACCTTAGCTATTAGGCCAGAGTAAGAGTTAAGACCTTAACCAGTAGGCCAGAGTAAGAGTTAAGACCTAACCTGTATGCCATAGTACGAGTCTAAGACCTTAGCTATTAGGCCAGAGTAAGAGTTAAGACCTTAACCAGTAGGCCAGAGTATGAGTTAAGACCTTAACCATTAGGCCAGAGTACGAGTCTAAGACCTTAGCTATTAGGCCAGAGTAAGAGTTAAGACCTTAACTAGTAGGCCAGAGTAAGAATTAAGACCTTAACCAGTATGCCAGAGTACGAGTCTAAGACCTTAGCTATTAGGCCAGAGTAAGAGTTAAGATCCTAACCATTAGACCAGAGTACAAGTCTAAGACCTTAGCTATTAGGCCAGACTAAGAGTTAAGACCTTAGCTATTAGGCCAGAGTATGAGTCTAAGAGCTTAGCTATTAGGCCAGAGTAAGAGCTAAGACCTTATCCATTAGGCCAGAGTACGAGTCTAAGACCTTAGCTATTAGGCCAGAGTAAGAGTTAAGACCTTAGCTATTAGGCCAGACTAAGAGTTAAGACTTTAACCATTAAGCCAGAGTAAGAATAAAGACCTTAAACATTAGGCCAGAGAAAGAGTCTAAGACCTTAACCATTAGGCCGGAGTAAGAGCTAAGACCTTAACCATTAGGCCAGAGTAAGAGTCTAAGACCTTAACCATTAGGCCAGAGTAAGAGTTAAGACCTTAACCTTTAGGCCAGAGTAAGAGTCTGGCCAGAGTAAGAGTTAAGACCTTTACCATTAGGCCAGATTAAGAGTCTAAGACCTTAACCATTAGGCCAGAGTAAGAGTTAAGACCTTAACCATTAGGCCAGAGTAAGAGTCTAAGACCTTAACCATTATGTCAGAGTAAGAGTCTAAGACCTTAGCTATTAGGTCAGACTAAGAGTTAAGACCTTAACCATTAGGCCAGAGTACGAGTCTAAGACCTTAGCTATTAGGCCAGAGTAAGAGTTAAGACCTCAACCATTAGGCCAGAGTACGAGTCTAACACCTTAGCTATTAGGCCAGAGTAAGAGTTAAGACCTTAAACAGTAGGCCAGAGTAAGAGTTAAGACCTTAACCTGTAGGCCATAGTACGAGTCTAAGACCTTAGCTATTAGGCCAGAGTAAGAGTTAAGACCTTAACCAGCAGGCCAGAGTAAGAGTTAAGACCTTAACCTGTAGGCCATAGTACGAGTCTAAGACCTTAGCTATTAGGCCAGAGTAAGAGTTAATACCTTAGCTATTAGGCCTGAGAAAGAGTTAAGACCTTAACCATTAGGCCAGAGTACGAGTCTAAGACCTTAGCTATTAGGCCAGAGTAAGAGTTAAGACCTTAACGATTAGGCCAGAGTAAGAGTTAAGACCTTAACCATTAGGCCAGAGTACGAGTCCAAGACCTTAGCTATTAGGCCAGAGTAAGAGTGAAGACCTTAGCTATTAGGCCAGAGTAAGAGTTAAGACCTTAACCAGTAGGCCAGAGTAAGAGTTAAGCCCTTCACCATTAGGCCAGAGTACGAGTCTAAGACCTTAGCTATTAGGCTAGAGTAAGAGTTAAGACCTTAACCAGTAGGCCAGAGTAAGAGTTAAGACCTTAACCATTAGGCCAGAGTACCAGTCTAAGACCTTAGCTATTAGGCCAGAGTAAGAGTTAAGACCTTAGCTATTAGGCCAGAGTAAGAGTTAAGACCTTAGCTATTAGGCCAGAGTATGAGTCTAAGACCTTAGCTATTAGGCCAGAGTAAGAGTTAAGACCTTAGCTACTAGGCCAGAGTACGAGTCTAAGACCTTAGCTATTAGGCCAGAGTAAGAGTTAAGACCTTAGCTATTAGGCCAGAGTAAGAGTTAAGACCTTAACCAGGAGGCCAGAGAAAGAGTTAAGACCTTAACCTGTAGGCCAGAGTAGGAGTTAAGACCTAAACCTGTAGGCCATACTATGAGTCTAAGCCCTTAGCTATTAGGCCAGAGTAAGAGTTAAGACCTTAGCTATTAGGCCAGAGTAAGAGCTAAGACTTTAACCAGTAGGCCAGAGTAAGAGTTAAGACCTTAACCTGTAGGCCATAGTACGAGTCTAAGACCTTAGCTATTAGGCCAGAGTAAGAGTTAAGACCTTAACCATTAGGCCAGAGTACGAGTCTAAGACCTTAGCCATTAGGCCAGAGTAAGAGTTAAGACCTTAACCATTAGGCCAGAGTAAGAGTTAAGACCTTAAACATCAGGCCAGAGTATGAGTCTAAGACCTTAGCTATTAGGCCAGACTAAGAGTTAAGACCTTAGCTATTAGGCCAGAGTACGAGTCTAAGACCTTAGCTATTAGGCCAGAGTAAGAGTTAAGACCTTAACCAGTAGGCCAGAGTAAGAGTTAAGACCTAACCTGTATGCCATAGTACGAGTCTAAGACCTTAGCTATTAGGACAGAGTAAGAGTTAAGACCTTAGCTATTAGGCCAGAGTAAGAATTAAGACCTTAACCAGTAGGCCAGAGTAAGAGTTAAGACCTTAACCTGTAGGCCAGAGTAAGAGTTAAGACCTTAAACTGTAGGCCATAGTACGAGTCTTAGACCTTAGCTATTAGGCCAGAGTAAGAGTTAAGACCTTAGCTATTAGGCCAGAGTAAGAATTAAGACCTTAACCAGTAGGCCAGAGTAAGTGTTAAGACCTTAACCTGTAGGCCATAGTACGAGTCTAAGACCTTAGCTATTAGGCCAGAGTAAGAGTTAAGACCTTAACCAGTAGGCCAGAGTATGAGTTAAGACCTTAACCATTAGGCCAGAGTACGAGTCTAAGACCTTAGCTATTAGGCCAGAGTAAGAGTTAAGACCTTAACTAGTAGGCCAGAGTAAGAATTAAGACCTTAACCAGCATGCCAGAGTACGAGTCTAAGACCTTAGCTATTAGGCCAGAGTAAGAGTTAAGATCCTAACCATTAGACCAGAGTACAAGTCTAAGACCTTAGCTATTAGGCCAGACTAAGAGTTAAGACCTTAGCTATTAGGCCAGAGTATGAGTCTAAGAGCTTAGCTATTAGGCCAGAGTAAGAGCTAAGACCTTATCCATTAGGCCAGAGTACGAGTCTAAGACCTTAGCTATTAGGCCAGAGTAAGAGTTAAGACCTTAGCTATTAGGCCAGACTAAGAGTTAAGACTTTAACCATTAAGCCAGAGTAAGAATAAAGACCTTAAACATTAGGCCAGAGAAAGAGTCTAAGACCTTAACCATTAGGCCGGAGTAAGAGCTAAGACCTTAACCATTAGGCCAGAGTAAGAGTCTAAGACCTTAACCATTAGGCCAGAGTAAGAGTTAAGACCTTAACCATTAGGCCAGAGTAAGAGTCTGGTCAGAGTAAGAGTTAAGACCTTTACCATTAGGCCAGATTAAGAGTCTAAGACCTTAACCATTAGGCCAGAGTAAGAGTTAAGACCTTAACCATTAGGCCAGAGTAAGAGTCTAAGACCTTAACCATTATGTCAGAGTAAGAGTCTAAGACCTTAGCTATTAGGTCAGACTAAGAGTTAAGACCTTAACCATTAGGCCAGAGTACGAGTCTAAGACCTTAGCTATTAGGCCAGAGTAAGAGTTAAGACCTCAACCATTAGGCCAGAGTACGAGTCTAAGACCTTAGCTATTAGGCCAGAGTAAGAGTTAAGACCTTAACCAGCAGGCCAGAGTAAGAGTTAAGACATTAACCTGTAGGCCATAGTACGGGTCTAAGACCTTAGCTATTAGGCCAGAGTAAGAGTTAATACCTTAGCTATTAGGCCTGAGAAAGAGTTAAGACCTTAACCATTAGGCCAGAGTACGAGTCTAAGACCTTAGCTATTAGGCCAGAGTAAGAGTTAAGACCTTAACCATTAGGCCAGAGTAAGAGTTAAGACCTTAACCATTAGGCCAGAGTACGAGTCCAAGACCTTAGCTATTAGGCCAGAGTAAGAGTGAAGACCTTAGCTATTAGGCCAGAGTAAGAGTTAAGACCTTAACCAGTAGGCCAGAGTAAGAGTTAAGCCCTTCACCATTAGGCCAGAGTACGAGTCTAAGACCTTAGCTATTAGGCTAGAGTAAGAGTTAAGACCTTAACCAGTAGGCCAGAGTAAGAGTTAAGACCTTAACCATTAGGCCAGAGTACCAGTCTAAGACCTTAGCTATTAGGCCAGAGTAAGAGTTAAGACCTTAGCTATTAGGCCAGAGTAAGAGTTAAGACCTTAGCTATTAGGCCAGAGTACGAGTCTAAGACCTTAGCTATTAGGCCAGAGTAAGAGTTAAGACCTTAGCTATTAGGCCAGAGTACGAGTCTAAGACCTTAGCTATTAGGCCAGAGTAAGAGTTAAGACCTTAGCTATTAGGCCAGAGTAAGAGTTAAGACCTTAACCAGGAGGCCAGAGAAAGAGTTAAGACCTTAACCTGTAGGTCAGAGTAGGAGTTAAGACCTAAACCTGTAGGCCATACTATGAGTCTAAGCCCTTAGCTATTAGGCCAGAGTAAGAGTTAAGACTTTAGCTATTAGGCCAGAGTAAGAGCTAAGACTTTAACCAGTAGGCCAGAGTAAGAGTTAAGACCTTAACCTGTAGGCCATAGTACGAGTCTAAGACCTTAGCTATTAGGCCAGAGTAAGAGTTAAGACCTTAACCAGCAGGCCAGAGTAAGAGTTAAAACCTTAACCTGTCGGCCAGAGTATGAGTCTAAGACCTTAGCTATTAGGCCAGAGTAAGAGTTAAGACCTTAGCTATTAGGCCAGAGTAAGAGTTAAGACCTTAACCATTAGGCCAGAGTACGAGTCTAAGACCTAAGCTATTAGGCCAGAGTAAGAGTTAAGACCTTAGCTATTAGGCCAGAGTAAGAGTTAAGACCTTAACCAGTAGGCGAGAGTGAGAGTTAAGACTTTAACCTGTAGGCCATAGTACGAGTCTAAGACCTTAGCTATTAGGCCAGAGTAAGAGTTAAGACCTTGGCTATTAGGCCAGAGTAAGAGTTAAGACCTTAACCAGTAGGCCAGAGTAAGAGTTAATACCTTAACCATTAGGCCAGAGTAAGAGTTAAGACCTTAACCATAAGGCCGGAGTATGAGTCTAAGACCTTAGCTATTAGGCCAGAGTAAGAGTTAAGACCTTAACCTGTAGGCCAGAGTACGAGTCTAAGACCTTAGTTATTAGGCCAGAGTAAGAGTTAAGACCTTAGCTGTTAGGACAGAGTAAGAGTTAAGACCTTAACCAGTAGGCCAGTGTAAGAGTTAAGACTTTCACCATTAGGCCAGAGTATGAGTCTAAGACCTTAGCTATTAGGCCAGAGTAAGAGTTAAGACCTTAACCAGTAGGCCAGTGAAAGAGTTAAGACCTTAACCATTAGATCAGAGTAAGAGTTAAGACCTTAGCTATTAGGCCAGAGTAAGAGTTAAGACGTTAACCATTAAGCCAGAGTAAGAATAAAGACCTTAACCAGTAGGCCAGAGTAAGAGTTAAGACCTTAACCATTAGTCCAGAGTACGAGTCTAAGACCTTAGCTATTAGGCCAGAGTAAGAGTTAAGACCTTAGCTATTAGGCCAGAGTAAGAGTTAAGACCTTAACCATTATGCCAGAGTAAGAGTTAAGACCTTAGCTATTAGGCCAGAGTAAGAGTTAAGACATCAACCATTAGGCCAGAGTACGAGTCTAAGAGCTTAGCTATTGGGCCAGAGTAAGAGTTAAGACCTTAACGATTAGGCCAGAGTACGAGTCTAAGACCTTAGCTATTAGGCCAGAGTAAGAATTAAGACCTTAGCTATTAGGCCAAAGTAAGAGTTAAGACCTTAGCTATTAGGCCAGAGTACGAGTCTAAGAGCTTAGCTATTAGGCCAGAGTAAGAGTTAAGACCTTAGCTATTGGGCCAGAGTAAGAGTGAAGACCTTAACCATTAGGCCAGAGTACGAGTCTAAGACCTTAGCTATTAGGCCAGAGTAAGAATTAATACCTTAGCTATTAGGCCAGAGTAAGAGTTAAGACCTTAGCTATTAGGCCAGAGTACAAGTCTAAGACCTTAACTATTAGGCCAGAGTAAAAGTTAAGACCTTAGCTATTAGGCCAGAGTAAGAGTTAAGACCTTAACCAGTAGGCCAGAGAAAGAGTTAAGACCTTAACCTGTAGGCCAGAGTAGGAGTTAAGACCTAAACCTGTAGGCCATACTATGAGTCTAAGCCCTTAGCTATTAGGCCAGAGTAAGAGTTAAGACCTTAGCTATTAAGCCAGAGTAAGAGCTAAGACCTTAACCAGTAGGCCAGAGTAAGAGTTAAGACCTTAACCTGTAGGCCATAGTACGAGTCTAAGACCTTAGCTATTAGGCCAGAGTAAGAGTTAAGACCTTAACCAGCAGGCCAGAGTAAGAGTTAAAACCTTAACCTGTAGGCCAGAGTACGAGTCTAAGCCCTTAGCTATTAGGCCAGAGTAAGAGTTAAGACCTTAGCTATTAGGCCAGAGTAAAAGTTAAGACCTTAACCATTAAGCCAGAGTACGAGTCTAAGACCTAAGCTATTAGGCCAGAGTAAGAGTTAAGACCTTAGCTATTAGGCCAGAGTAAGAGTTAAGACCTTAACCAGTAGGAGAGAGTGAGAGTTAAGACCTTAACCTGTAGGCCATAGTACGAGTCTAAGACCTTAGCTATTAGGCCAGAGTAAGAGTTAAGACCTTGGCTATTAGGCCAGAGTAAGAGTTAAGACCTTAACCAGTAGGCCAGAGTAAGAGTTAATACCTTAACCATTAGGCCAGAGTAAGAGTTAAGACCTTAACCATAAGGCCAGAGTATGAGTCTAAGACCTTAGCTATTAGGCCAGAGTAAGAGTTAAGACCTTAACCATTAGGCCAGAGTACGAGTCTAAGACCTTAGCTATTAGGCCAGAGTAAGAGTTAAGACCTTAACCATTAGGCCAGAGTACGAGTCTAACACCTTAGCTATTAGGCCAGAGTAAGAATTAAGACCTTAAACAGTAGGCCAGAGTAAGAGTTAAGACCTTAACCTGTAGGCCATAGTACGAGTCTCAGACCTTAGCTATTAGGCCAGAGTAAGAGTTAAGACCATAACCACTAGGCCAGAGTAAGAGTTAAGACCTTAACCTGTAGGCCATAGTACGATTCTAAGACCTTAGCTATTAGGCCAGAGTAAGAGTTAAGACCTTAGCTATTAGGCCTGAGTAAGAGTTAAGACCTTAACCATTAGGCCAGAGTACGAGTCTAAGACCTTAGCCATTAGGCCAGAGTAAGAGTTAAGACCTTAACCATTAGGCCAGAGTAAGAGTTAAGACCTTAAACATCAGGCCAGAGTATGAGTCTAAGACCTTAGCTATTAGGCCAGACTAAGAGTTAAGACCTTAGCTATTAGGCCAGAGTACGAGTCTAAGACCTTAGCTATTAGGCCAGAGTAAGAGTTAAGACCTTAACCAGTAGGCCAGAGTAAGAGTTAAGACCTAACCTGTATGCCATAGTACGAGTCTAAGACCTTAGCTATTAGGACAGAGTAAGAGTTAAGACCTTAGCTATTAGGCCAGAGTAAGAATTAAGACCTTAACCAGTAGGCCAGAGTAAGAGTTAAGACCTTAACCTGTAGGCCAGAGTAAGAGTTAAGACCTTAACCTGTAGGCCATAGTATGAGTCTTAGACCTTAGCTATTAGGCCAGAGTAAGAGTTAAGACCTTAGCTATTAGGCCAGAGTAAGAATTAAGACCTTAACCAGTAGGCCAGAGTAAGTGTTAAGACCTTAACCTGTAGGCCATAGTACGAGTCTAAGACCTTAGCTATTAGGCCAGAGTAAGAGTTAAGACCTTAACCAGTAGGCCAGAGTATGAGTTAAGACCTTAACCATTAGGCCAGAGTACGAGTCTAAGACCTTATCTATTAGGCCAGAGTAAGAGTTAAGACCTTAACTAGTAGGCCAGAGTAAGAATTAAGACCTTAACCAGTATGCCAGAGTACGAGTCTAAGACCTTAGCTATTAGGCCAGAGTAAGAGTTAAGATCCTAACCATTAGACCAGAGTACAAGTCTAAGACCTTAGCTATTAGGCCAGACTAAGAGTTAAGACCTTAGCTATTAGGCCAGAGTATGAGTCTAAGAGCTTAGCTATTAGGCCAGAGTAAGAGCTAAGACCTTATCCATTAGGCCAGAGTACGAGTCTAAGACCTTAGCTATTAGGCCAGAGTAAGAGTTAAGACCTTAGCTATTAGGCCAGACTAAGAGTTAAGACTTTAACCATTAAGCCAGAGTAAGAATAAAGACCTTAAACATTAGGCCAGAGAAAGAGTCTAAGACCTTAACCATTAGGCCGGAGTAAGAGCTAAGACCTTAACCATTAGGCCAGAGTAAGAGTCTAAGACCTTAACCATTAGGCCAGAGTAAGAGTTAAGACCTTAACCATTAGGCCAGAGTAAGAGTCTGGCCAGAGTAAGAGTTAAGACCTTTACCATTAGGCCAGATTAAGAGTCTAACACCTTAACCATTAGGCCAGAGTAAGAGTTAAGACCTTAACCATTAGGCCAGAGTAAGAGTCTAAGACCTTAACCATTATGTCAGAGTAAGAGTCTAAGACCTTAGCTATTAGGCCAGACTAAGAGTTAAGACCTTAACCATTAGGCCAGAGTACGAGTCTAAGACCTTAGCTATTAGGCCAGAGTAAGAGTTAAGACCTCAACCATTAGGCCATAGTACGAGTCTAAGACCTTAGCTATTAGGCCAGAGTAAGAGTTAAGACCTTAACCAGCAGGCCAGAGTAAGAGTTAAGACCTTAACCTGTAGGCCATAGTACGAGTCTAAGACCTTAGCTATTAGGCCAGAGTAAGAGTTAAGATCCTAACCATTAGACCAGAGTACAAGTCTAAGACCTTAGCTATTAGGCCAGACTAAGAGTTAAGACCTTAGCTATTAGGCCAGAGTATGAGTCTAAGAGCTTAGCTATTAGGCCAGAGTAAGAGCTAAGACCTTATCCATTAGGCCAGAGTACGAGTCTAAGACCTTAGCTATTAGGCCAGAGTAAGAGTTAAGACCTTAGCTATTAGGCCAGACTAAGAGTTAAGACTTTAACCATTAAGCCAGAGTAAGAATAAAGACCTTAAACATTAGGCCAGAGAAAGAGTCTAAGACCTTAACCATTAGGCCGGAGTAAGAGCTAAGACCTTAACCATTAGGCCAGAGTAAGAGTCTAAGACCTTAACCATTAGGCCAGAGTAAGAGTTAAGACCTTAACCATTAGGCCAGAGTAAGAGTCTGGCCAGAGTAAGAGTTAAGACCTTTACCATTAGGCCAGATTAAGAGTCTAAGACCTTAACCATTAGGCCAGAGTAAGAGTTAAGACCTTAACCATTAGGCCAGAGTAAGAGTCTAAGACCTTAACCATTATGTCAGAGTAAGAGTCTAAGACCTTAGCTATTAGGTCAGACTAAGAGTTAAGACCTTAACTATTAGGCCAGAGTACGAGTCTAAGACCTTAGCTATTAGGCCAGAGTAAGAGTTAAGACCTCAACCATTAGGCCAGAGTACGAGTCTAACACCTTAGCTATTAGGCCAGAGTAAGAGTTAAGACCTTAAACAGTAGGCCAGAGTAAGAGTTAAGACCTTAACCTGTAGGCCATAGTACGAGTCTAAGACCTTAGCTATTAGGCCAGAGTAAGAGTTACGACCTTAACCAGCAGGCCAGAGTAAGAGTTAAGACCTTAACCTGTAGGCCATAGTACGAGTCTAAGACCTTAGCTATTAGGCCTGAGTAAGAGTTAAGACCTTAACCATTAGGCCAGAGTACGAGTCTAAGACCTTAGCCATTAGGCCAGAGTAAGAGTTAAGACCTTAACCATTAGGCCAGAGTAAGAGTTAAGACCTTAAACATCAGGCCAGAGTATGAGTCTAAGACCTTAGCTATTAGGCCAGACTAAGAGTTAAGACCTTAGCTATTAGGCCAGAGTACGAGTCTAAGACCTTAGCTATTAGGCCAGAGTAAGAGTTAAGACCTTAACCAGTAGGCCAGAGTAAGAGTTAAGACCTAACCTGTATGCCATAGTACGAGTCTAAGACCTTAGCTATTAGGACAGAGTAAGAGTTAAGACCTTAGCTATTAGGCCAGAGTAAGAATTAAGACCTTAACCAGTAGGCCAGAGTAAGAGTTAAGACCTTAACCTGTAGGCCAGAGTAAGAGTTAAGACCTTAACCTGTAGGCCATAGTATGAGTCTTAGACCTTAGCTATTAGGCCAGAGTAAGAGTTAAGACCTTAGCTATTAGGCCAGAGTAAGAATTAAGACCTTAACCAGTAGGCCAGAGTAAGTGTTAAGACCTTAACCTGTAGGCCATAGTACGAGTCTAAGACCTTAGCTATTAGGCCAGAGTAAGAGTTAAGACCTTAACCAGTAGGCCAGAGTATGAGTTAAGACCTTAACCATTAGGCCAGAGTACGAGTCTAAGACCTTAGCTATTAGGCCAGAGTAAGAGTTAAGACCTTAACTAGTAGGCCAGAGTAAGAATTAAGACCTTAACCAGTATGCCAGAGTACGAGTCTAAGACCTTAGCTATTAGGCCAGAGTAAGAGTTAAGATCCTAACCATTAGACCAGAGTACAAGTCTAAGACCTTAGCTATTAGGCCAGACTAAGAGTTAAGACCTTAGCTATTAGGCCAGAGTATGAGTCTAAGAGCTTAGCTATTAGGCCAGAGTAAGAGCTAAGACCTTATCCATTAGGCCAGAGTACGAGTCTAAGACCTTAGCTATTAGGCCAGAGTAAGAGTTAAGACCTTAGCTATTAGGCCAGACTAAGAGTTAAGACTTTAACCATTAAGCCAGAGTAAGAATAAAGACCTTAAACATTAGGCCAGAGAAAGAGTCTAAGACCTTAACCATTAGGCCGGAGTAAGAGCTAAGACCTTAACCATTAGGCCAGAGTAAGAGTCTAAGACCTTAACCATTAGGCCAGAGTAAGAGTTAAGACCTTAACCATTAGGCCAGAGTAAGAGTCTGGCCAGAGTAAGAGTTAAGACCTTTACCATTAGGCCAGATTAAGAGTCTAACACCTTAACCATTAGGCCAGAGTAAGAGTTAAGACCTTAACCATTAGGCCAGAGTAAGAGTCTAAGACCTTAACCATTATGTCAGAGTAAGAGTCTAAGACCTTAGCTATTAGGCCAGACTAAGAGTTAAGACCTTAACCATTAGGCCAGAGTACGAGTCTAAGACCTTAGCTATTAGGCCAGAGTAAGAGTTAAGACCTCAACCATTAGGCCAGAGTACGAGTCTAACACCTTAGCTATTAGGCCAGAGTAAGAGTTAAGACCTTAAACAGTAGGCCAGAGTAAGAGTTAAGACCTTAACCTGTAGGCCATAGTACGAGTCTAAGACCTTAGCTATTAGGCCAGAGTAAGAGTTAAGACCTTAACCAGCAGGCCAGAGTAAGAGTTAAGACCTTAACCTGTAGGCCATAGTACGAGTCTAAGACCTTAGCTATTAGGCCAGAGTAAGAGTTAAGATCCTAACCATTAGACCAGAGTACAAGTCTAAGACCTTAGCTATTAGGCCAGACTAAGAGTTAAGACCTTAGCTATTAGGCCAGAGTATGAGTCTAAGAGCTTAGCTATTAGGCCAGAGTAAGAGCTAAGACCTTATCCATTAGGCCAGAGTACGAGTCTAAGACCTTAGCTATTAGGCCAGAGTAAGAGTTAAGACCTTAGCTATTAGGCCAGACTAAGAGTTAAGACTTTAACCATTAAGCCAGAGTAAGAATAAAGACCTTAAACATTAGGCCAGAGAAAGAGTCTAAGACCTTAACCATTAGGCCGGAGTAAGAGCTAAGACCTTAACCATTAGGCCAGAGTAAGAGTCTAAGACCTTAACCATTAGGCCAGAGTAAGAGTTAAGACCTTAACCATTAGGCCAGAGTAAGAGTCTGGCCAGAGTAAGAGTTAAGACCTTTACCATTAGGCCAGATTAAGAGTCTAAGACCTTAACCATTAGGCCAGAGTAAGAGTTAAGACCTTAACCATTAGGCCAGAGTAAGAGTCTAAGACCTTAACCATTATGTCAGAGTAAGAGTCTAAGACCTTAGCTATTAGGTCAGACTAAGGGTTAAGACCTTAACTATTAGGCCAGAGTACGAGTCTAAGACCTTAGCTATTAGGCCAGAGTAAGAGTTAAGACCTCAACCATTAGGCCAGAGTACGAGTCTAACACCTTAGCTATTAGGCCAGAGTAAGAGCTAAGACCTTAGACAGTAGGCCAGAGTAAGAGTTAAGACCTTAACCTGTAGGCCATAGTACGAGTCTAAGACCTTAGCTATTAGGCCAGAGTAAGAGTTAAGACCTTAACCAGCAGGCCAGAGTAAGAGTTAAGACCTTAACCGTTGGCCATAGTACGAGTCTAAGACCTTAGCTATTAGGCCAGAGTAAGAGTTAATACCTTAGCTATTAGGCCTGAGAAAGAGTTAAGACCTTAACCATTAGGCCAGAGTACGAGTCTAAGACCTTAGCTATTAGGCCAGAGTAAGAGTTAAGACCTTAACCATTAGGCCAGAGTAAGAGTTAAGACCTTAACCATTAGGCCAGAGTACGAGTCCAAGACCTTAGCTATTAGGCCAGAGTAAGAGTGAAGACCTTAGCTATTAGGCCAGAGTAAGAGTTAAGACCTTAACCAGTAGGCCAGAGTAAGAGTTAAGCCCTTCACCATTAGGCCAGAGTACGAGTCTAAGACCTTAGCTATTAGGCTAGAGTAAGAGTTAAGACCTTAACCAGTAGGCCAGAGTAAGAGTTAAGACCTTAACCATTAGGCCAGAGTACCAGTCTAAGACCTTAGCTATTAGGCCAGAGTAAGAGTTAAGACCTTAGCTATTAGGCCAGAGTAAGAGTTAAGACCTTAGCTATTAGGCCAGAGTACGAGTCTAAGACCTTAGCTATTAGGCCAGAGTAAGAGTTAAGACCTTAGCTATTAGGCCAGAGTACGAGTCTAAGACCTTAGCTATTAGGCCAGAGTAAGAGTTAAGACCTTAGCTATTAGGCCAGAGTAAGAGTTAAGACCTTAACCAGGAGGCCAGAGAAAGAGTAAGACCTTAACCTGTAGGCCAGAGTAGGAGTTAAGACCTAAACCTGTAGGCCATACTATGAGTCTAAGCCCTTAGCTATTAGGCCAGAGTAAGAGTTAAGACCTTAGCTATTAGGCCAGAGTAAGAGCTAAGACTTTAACCAGTAGGCCAGAGTAAGAGTTAAGACCTTAACCTGTAGGCCATAGTACGAGTCTAAGACCTTAGCTATTAGGCCAGAGTAAGAGTTAAGACCTTAACCAGCAGGCCAGAGTAAGAGTTAAAACCTTAACCTGTAGGCCAGAGTATGAGTCTAAGACCTTAGCTATTAGGCCAGAGTAAGAGTTAAGACCTTAGCTATTAGGCCAGAGTAAGAGTTAAGACCTTAACCATTAGGCCAGAGTACGAGTCTAAGACCTAAGCTATTAGGCCAGAGTAAGAGTTAAGACCTTAGCTATTAGGCCAGAGTAAGAGTTAAGACCTTAACCAGTAGGCGAGAGTGAGAGTTAAGACTTTAACCTGTAGGCCATAGTACGAGTCTAAGACCTTAGCTATTAGGCCAGAGTAAGAGTTAAGACCTTGGCTATTAGGCCAGAGTAAGAGTTAAGACCTTAACCAGTAGGCCAGAGTAAGAGTTAATACCTTAACCATTAGGCCAGAGTAAGAGTTAAGACCTTAACCATAAGGCCGGAGTATGAGTCTAAGACCTTAGCTATTAGGCCAGAGTAAGAGTTAAGACCTTAACCTGTAGGCCAGAGTACGAGTCTAAGACCTTAGTTATTAGGCCAGAGTAAGAGTTAAGACCTTAGCTGTTAGGACAGAGTAAGAGTTAAGACCTTAACCAGTAGGCCAGTGTAAGAGTTAAGACTTTCACCATTAGGCCAGAGTACGAGTCTAAGACCTTAGCTATTAGGCCAGAGTAAGAGTTAAGACCTTAACCAGTAGGCCAGAGAAAGAGTTAAGACCTTAACCATTAGATCAGAGTAAGAGTTAAGACCTTAGCTATTAGGCCAGAGTAAGAGTTAAGACGTTAACCATTAAGCCAGAGTAAGAATAAAGACCTTAACCAGTAGGCCAGAGTAAGAGTTAAGACCTTAACCATTAGTCCAGAGTACGAGTCTAAGACCTTAGCTATTAGGCCAGAGTAAGAGTTAAGACCTTAGCTATTAGGCCAGAGTAAGAGTTAAGACCTTAACCATTATGCCAGAGTAAGAGTTAAGACCTTAGCTATTAGGCCAGAGTAAGAGTTAAGACATCAACCATTAGGCCAGAGTACGAGTCTAAGAGCTTAGCTATTGGGCCAGAGTAAGAGTTAAGACCTTAACGATTAGGCCAGAGTACGAGTCTAAGACCTTAGCTATTAGGCCAGAGTAAGAATTAAGACCTTAGCTATTAGGCCAAAGTAAGAGTTAAGACCTTAGCTATTAGGCCAGAGTACGAGTCTAAGAGCTTAGCTATTAGGCCAGAGTAAGAGTTAAGACCTTAGCTATTGGGCCAGAGTAAGAGTGAAGACCTTAACCATTAGGCCAGAGTACGAGTCTAAGACCTTAGCTATTAGGCCAGAGTAAGAATTAATACCTTAGCTATTAGGCCAGAGTAAGAGTTAAGACCTTAGCTATTAGGCCAGAGTACAAGTCTAAGACCTTAACTATTAGGCCAGAGTAAAAGTTAAGACCTTAGCTATTAGGCCAGAGTAAGAGTTAAGACCTTAACCAGTAGGCCAGAGAAAGAGTTAAGACCTTAACCTGTAGGCCAGAGTAGGAGTTAAGACCTAAACCTGTAGGCCATACTATGAGTCTAAGCCCTTAGCTATTAGGCCAGAGTAAGAGTTAAGACCTTAGCTATTAAGCCAGAGTAAGAGCTAAGACCTTAACCAGTAGGCCAGAGTAAGAGTTAAGACCTTAACCTGTAGGCCATAGTACGAGTCTAAGACCTTAGCTATTAGGCCAGAGTAAGAGTTAAGACCTTAACCAGCAGGCCAGAGTAAGAGTTAAAACCTTAACCTGTAGGCCAGAGTACGAGTCTAAGCCCTTAGCTATTAGGCCAGAGTAAGAGTTAAGACCTTAGCTATTAGGCCAGAGTAAGAGTTAAGACCTTAACCATTAAGCCAGAGTACGAGTCTAAGACCTAAGCTATTAGGCCAGAGTAAGAGTTAAGACCTTAGCTATTAGGCCAGAGTAAGAGTTAAGACCTTAACCAGTAGGAGAGAGTGAGAGTTAAGACCTTAACCTGTAGGCCATAGTACGAGTCTAAGACCTTAGCTATTAGGCCAGAGTAAGAGTTAAGACCTTGGCTATTAGGCCATAGTAAGAGTTAAGACCTTAACCAGTAGGCCAGAGTAAGAGTTAATACCTTAACCATTAGGCCAGAGTAAGAGTTAAGACCTTAACCATAAGGCCAGAGTATGAGTCTAAGACCTTAGCTATTAGGCCAGAGTAAGAGTTAAGACCTTACCCTGTAGGCCAGAGTACGAGTCTAAGACCTTAGTTATTAGGCCAGAGTAAGAGTTAAGACCTTAGCTGTTAGGCCAGAGTAAGAGTTAAGACCTTAACAAGTAGGCCAGAGTAAGAGTTAAGAACTTAACCTGTAGGCCATAGTACGAGTCTAAGACCTTAGCTATTAGGCCAGATTAAGAGTTAAGACCTTAACCAGTAGGCCAGAGTAAGAGTTAAGACATTTAACCTGTAGGCCAGAGTAAGAGTTAAGACCTTAACCTGTAGGCCAGAGTACGAGTCTAAGACCTTAGCTATTAGGCCAGGGTAAGAGTTAAGACCTTATCCAGTAGGCCAGAGTAAGAGTTAAGACCTTAGCTATTAGGCCAGAGTAAGAGTTAAGACCTTAAGCAGTAGGCCAGAGTACGAGTCTAAGACCTTAGCTATTAGGCCAGAGTAAGAGTTAAGACCTTAACCATTAGGCCAGAGTAAGAGTTAAGACCTTAACCTGTAGGCCAGAGTAAGAGTTAAGACCTTAACCTGTAGGCCATAGTACGAGTCTAAGACCTTAGCTATTAGGCCAGAGTAAGAGTTAAGACCTTGGCTATTAGGCCAGAGTAAGAGTTAAGACCTTAACCAGTAGGCCAGAGTAAGAGTTAATACCTTAACCATTAGGCCAGAGTAAGAGTTAAGACCTTAACCATAAGGCTAGAGTATGAGTCTAAGACCTTAGCTATTAGGCCAGAGTAAGAGTTAAGACCTTACCCTGTAGGCCAGAGTACGAGTCTAAGACCTTAGTTATTAGGCCAGAGTAAGAGTTAAGACCTTAGCTGTTAGGCCAGAGTAAGAGTTAAGACCTTAACAAGTAGGCCAGAGTAAGAGTTAAGACCTTAACCTGTAGGCCATAGTACGAGTCTAAGACCTTAGCTATTAGGCCAGATTAAGAGTTAAGACCTTAACCAGTAGGCCAGAGTAAGAGTTAAGACCTTAACCAGTAGGCCAGAGTAAGAGTTAAGACCTTAACCTGTAGGCCATAGTACGAGTCTAAGACCTTAGCTATTAGGCCAGAGTAAGAGTTAAGACCTTAACCAGCAGGCCAGAGTAAGAGTTAAAACCTTAACCTGTAGGCCAGAGTACGAGTCTAAGCCCTTAGCTATTAGGCCAGAGTAAGAGTTAAGACCTTAGCTATTAGGCCAGAGTAAGAGTTAAGACCTTAACCATTAAGCCAGAGTACGAGTCTAAGACCTAGGCTATTAGGCCAGAGTAAGAGTTAAGACCTTAGCTATTAGGCCAGAGTAAGAGTTAAGACCTTAACCAGTAGGAGAGAGTGAGAGTTAAGACCTTAACCTGTAGGCCATAGTACGAGTCTAAGACCTTAGCTATTAGGCCAGAGTAAGAGTTAAGACCTTGGCTATTAGGCCAGAGTAAGAGTTAAGACCTTAACCAGTAGGCCAGAGTAAGAGTTAATACCTTAACCATTAGGCCAGAGTAAGAGTTAAGACCTTAACCATAAGGCCAGAGTATGAGTCTAAGACCTTAGCTATTAGGCCAGAGTAAGAGTTAAGACCTTACCCTGTAGGCCAGAGTACGAGTCTAAGACCTTAGTTATTAGGCCAGAGTAAGAGTTAAGACCTTAGCTGTTAGGCCAGAGTAAGAGTTAAGACCTTAACCAGCAGGCCAGAGTAAGAGTTAAAACCTTAACCTGTAGGCCAGAGTACGAGTCTAAGCCCTTAGCTATTAGCCCAGAGTAAGAGTTAAGACCTTAGCTATTAGGCCAGAGTAAGAGTTAAGACCTTAACCATTAAGCCAGAGTACGAGTCTAAGACCTAAGCTATTAGGCCAGAGTAAGAGTTAAGACCTTAGCTATTAGGCCAGAGTAAGAGTTAAGACCTTAACCAGTAGGAGAGAGTGAGAGTTAAGACCTTAACCTGTAGGCCATAGTACGAGTCCAAGACCTTAGCTATTAGGCCAGAGTAAGAGTTAAGACCTTGGCTATTAGGCCAGAGTAAGAGTTAAGACCTTAACCAGTAGGCCAGAGTAAGAGTTAATACCTTAACCATTAGGCCAGAGTAAGAGTTAAGACCTTAACCATAAGGCCAGAGTATGAGTCTAAGACCTTAGCTATTAGGCCAGAGTAAGAGTTAAGACCTTACCCTGTAGGCCAGAGTACGAGTCTAAGACCTTAGTTATTAGGCCAGAGAAAGAGTTAAGACCTTAACCATTAGGCCAGAGTACGAGTCTAAAACCTTAGCTATTAGGCCAGAGTAAGAGTTAAGACCTTAACCATTAGGCCAGAGTACGAGTCTAACACCTTAGCTATTAGGCCAGAGTAAGAATTAAGACCTTAAACAGTAGGCCAGAGTAAGAGTTAAGACCTTAACCTGTAGGCCATAGTACGAGTCTAAGACCTTAGCTATTAGGCCAGAGTAAGAGTTAAGACCATAACCACTAGGCCAGAGTAAGAGTTAAGACCTTAACCTGCAGGCCATAGTACGATTCTAAGTCCTTAGCTATTAGGCCAGAGTAAGAGTTAAGACCTTAGCTATTAGGCCTGAGTAAGAGTTAAGACCTTAACCATTAGGCCAGAGTACGAGTCTAAGACCTTAGCCATTAGGCCAGAGTAAGAGTTAAGACCTTAACCATTTGGCCAGAGTAAGAGTTAAGACCTTAAACATCAGGCCAGAGTATGAGTCTAAGACCTTAGCTATTAGGCCAGACTAAGAGTTAAGACCTTAGCTATTAGGCTAGAGTACGAGTCTAAGACCTTAGCTATTAGGCCAGAGTAAGAGTTAAGACCTTAACTAGTAGGCCAGAGTAAGAGTTAAGACCTAACCTGTATGCCATAGTACGAGTCTAAGACCTTAGCTATTAGGACAGAGTAAGAGTTAAGACCTTAGCTATTAGGCCAGAGTAAGAATTAAGACCTTAACCAGTAGGCCAGAGTAAGAGTTAAGACCTTAACCTGTAGGCCAGAGTAAGAGTTAAGACCTTAACCTGTAGGCCATAGTACGAGTCTTAGACCTTAGCTATTAGGCCAGAGTAAGAGTTAAGACCTTAGCTATTAGGCCAGAGTAAGAATTAAGACCTTAACCAGTAGGCCAGTGTAAGTGTTAAGACCTTAACCTGTAGGCCATAGTACGAGTCTAAGACCTTAGCTATTAGGCCAGAGTAAGAGTTAAGACCTTAACCAGTAGGCCAGAGTATGAGTTAAGACCTTAACCATTAGGCCAGAGTACGAGTCTAAGACCTTAGCTATTAGGCCAGAGTAAGAGTTAAGACCTTAACTAGTAGGCCAGAGTAAGAATTAAGACCTTAACCAGTATGCCAGAGTGCGAGTCTAAGACCTTAGCTATTAGGCCAGAGTAAGAGTTAAGATCCTAACCATTAGACCAGAGTACAAGTCTAAGACCTTAGCTATTAGGCCACACTAAGAGTTAAGACCTTAGCTATTAAGCCAGAGTATGAGTCTAAGAGCTTAGCTATTAGGCCAGAGTAAGAGCTAAGACCTTATCCATTAGGCCAGAGTACGAGTCTAAGACCTTAGCTATTAGGCCAGAGTAAGAGTTAAGACCTTAGCTATTAGGCCAGACTAAGAGTTAAGACCTTAGCTATTAGGCCAGGGTAAGAGTTAAGACCTTAACCAGTAGGAGAGAGTGAGAGTTAAGACCTTAACCTGTAGGCCATAATGCGAGTCTAAGACCTTAGCTATTAGGCCAGAGTAAGAGTTAAGACCTTGGCTATTAGGCCAGAGTAAGAGTTAAGACCTTAACCAGTAGGCCAGAGTAAGAGTTAATACCTTAACCATTAGGCCAGAGTAAGAGTTAGGACCTTAACCATAAGGCCAGAGTATGAGTCTAAGACCTTAGCTATTAGGCCAGAGTAAGAGTTAAGACCTTACCCTGTAGGCCAGAGTACGAGTCTAAGACCTTAGTTATTAGGCCAGAGTAAGAGTTAAGACCTTAGCTGTTAGGCCAGAGTAAGAGTTAAGACCTTAACAAGTAGGCCAGAGTAAGAGTTAAGACCTTAACCTGTAGGCCATAGTACGAGTCTAAGACCTTAGCTATTAGGCCAGATTAAGAGTTAAGACCTTAACCAGTAGGCCAGAGTAAGAGTTAAGACCTTAACCTGTAGGCCAGAGTAAGAGTTAAGACCTTAACCTGTAGGCCAGAGTACGAGTCTAAGACCTTAGCTATTAGGCCAGGGTAAGAGTTAAGACCTTATCCAGTAGGCCAGAGTAAGAGTTAAGACCTTAGCTATTAGGCCAGAGTAAGAGTTAAGACCTTAAGCAGTAGGCCAGAGTACGAGTCTAAGACCTTAGCTATTAGGCCAGAGTAAGAGTTAAGACCTTAACCATTAGGCCAGAGTAAGAGTTAAGACCTTAACCAGTAGGCCAGAGTACGAGTCTAAGACCTTAGCTATTAGGCCAGAGTAAAACTTAAGACCTTAACCAGTAGGCCAGAGTTAGAGTTAAGAACTTAACCTGTAGGCCAGAGTAAGAGTTAAGACCTTAACCTGTAGGCCATAGTACGAGTCTAAGACCTTAGCTATTAGGCCAGAGTAAGAGTTAAGACCTTAGCTATTAGGCCAGAGTATGAGTTAAGACCTTAACCATTAAGCCAGAGTACGAGTCTAAGACCTTAGCTATTTAGCCAGAGTAAGAGTTAAGACCTTAGCTATTAGGCCAGAGTAAGAGTTAAGACCTTAACCATTAGGCCAGAGTACGAGTCTAAGACGTTAGCTATTAGGCCAGAGTAAGAGTTAAGACCTTAACCAGTAGGCCAGAGTAAGAGTTAAGACCTTAACCATTAGTCCAGAGTACGAGTCTAAGACCTTAGCTATTAGGCCAGAGTACGAGTCTAAGACCTTAGCTATTAGGCCAGAGTAAGAGTTAAGACCTTAGCTATTAGGCCAGAGTAAGAGTTAAGACCTTAGCTATTAGGCCAGAGTAAGAGTTAAGACTTTAACCATTAAGCCAGAGTAAGAATAAAGACCTTAACCATTAGGCCGGAGTAAGAGCTAAGACCTTAAACATTAGGCCAGAGTAAGAGTCTAAGTCCTTAACCATTAGGCCAGAGTAAGAGTTAAGACCTTAACCATTAGGCCAGAGTAAGAGTCTGGCCAGAGTAAGAGTCTAAGACCTTAACCATTATGTCAGAGTAAGAGTCTAAGACCTTAGCTATTAGGCCAGACTAAGAGTTAAGACCTTAACCATTAGGCCAGAGTACGAGTCTAAGACCTTAGCTATTAGGCCAGAGTAAGAGTTAAGACCTTAACCATTAGGCCAGAGTACGAGTCTAACACCTTAGCTATTAGGCCAGAGTAAGAATTAAGACCTTAAACAGTAGGCCAGAGTAAGAGTTAAGACCTTAACCTGTAGGCCATAGTACGAGTCTAAGACCTTAGCTATTAGGCCAGAGTAAGAGTTAAGACCATAACCACTAGGCCAGAGTAAGAGTTAAGACCTTAACCTGTAGCCATAGTACGATTCTAAGACCTTAGCTATTAGGCCAGAGTAAGAGTTAAGACCTTAGCTATTAGGCCTGAGTAAGAGTTAAGACCTTAACCATTAGGCCAGAGTACGAGTCTAAGACCTTAGCCATTAGGCCAGAGTAAGAGTTAAGACCTTAACCATTAGGCCAGAGTAAGAGTTAAGACCTTAAACATCAGGCCAGAGTATGAGTCTAAGACCTTAGCTATTAGGCCAGACTAAGAGTTAAGACCTTAGCTATTAGGCCAGAGTACGAGTCTAAGACCTTAGCTATTAGGTCAGAGTAAGAGTTAAGACCTTAACCAGTAGGCCAGAGTAAGAGTTAAGACCTAACCTGTATGCGATAGTACGAGTCTAAGACCTTAGCTATTAGGACAGAGTAAGAGTTAAGACCTTAGCTATTAGGCCAGAGTAAGAATTAAGACCTTAACCAGTAGGCCAGAGTAAGAGTTAAGACCTTAACCTGTAGGCCAGAGTAAGAGTTAAGACCTTAACCTGTAGGCCATAGTACGAGTCTTAGACCTTAGCTATTAGGCCAGAGTAAGAGTTAAGACCTTAGCTATTAGGCCAGAGTAAGAATTAAGACCTTAACCAGTAGGCCAGAGTAAGTGTTAAGACCTTAACCTGTAGGCCATAGTACGAGTCTAAGACCTTAGCTATTAGGCCAGAGTAAGAGTTAAGACCTTAACCAGTAGGCCAGAGTATGAGTTAAGACCTTAACCATTAGGCCAGAGTACGAGTCTAAGACCTTAGCTATTAGGCCAGAGTAAGAGTTAAGACCTTAACTAGTAGGCCAGAGTAAGAATTAAGACCTTAACCAGTAGGCCAGAGTACGAGTCTAAGACCTTAGCTATTAGGCCAGAGTAAGAGTTAAGATCCTAACCATTAGACCAGAGTACAAGTCTAAGACCTTAGCTATTAGGCCAGACTAAGAGTTAAGACCTTAGCTATTAGGCCAGAGTATGAGTCTAAGAGCTTAGCTATTAGGCCAGAGTAAGAGCTAAGACCTTATCCATTAGGCCAGAGTACGAGTCTAAGACCTTAGCTATTAGGCCAGAGTAAGAGTTAAGACCTTAGCTATTAGGCCAGACTAAGAGTTAAGACTTTAACCATTAAGCCAGAGTAAGAATAAAGACCTTAAACATTAGGCCAGAGAAAGAGTCTAAGACCTTAACCATTAGGCCGGAGTAAGAGCTAAGACCTTAACCATTAGGCCAGAGTAAGAGTCTAAGACCTTAACCATTAGGCCAGAGTACGAGTCTAAGACCTAGGCTATTAGGCCAGAGTAAGAGTTAAGACCTTAGCTATTAGGCCAGAGTAAGAGTTAAGACCTTAACCAGTAGGAGAGAGTGAGAGTTAAGACCTTAACCTGTAGGCCATAGTACGAGTCTAAGACCTTAGCTATTAGGCCAGAGTAAGAGTTAAGACCTTGGCTATTAGGCCAGAGTAAGAGTTAAGACCTTAACCAGTAGGCCAGAGTAAGAGTTAATACCTTAACCATTAGGCCAGAGTAAGAGTTAAGACCTTAACCATAAGGCCAGAGTATGAGTCTAAGACCTTAGCTATTAGGCCAGAGTAAGAGTTAAGACCTTACCCTGTAGGCCAGAGTACGAGTCTAAGACCTTAGTTATTAGGCCAGAGTAAGAGTTAAGACCTTAGCTGTTAGGCCAGAGTAAGAGTTAAGACCTTAACCAGCAGGCCAGAGTAAGAGTTAAAACCTTTACCTGTAGGCCAGAGTACGAGTCTAAGCCCTTAGCTATTAGGCCAGAGTAAGAGTTAAGACCTTAGCTATTAGGCCAGAGTAAGAGTTAAGACCTTAACCATTAAGCCAGAGTACGAGTCTAAGACCTAAGCTATTAGGCCAGAGTAAGAGTTAAGACCTTAGCTATTAGGCCAGAGTAAGAGTTAAGACCTTAACCAGTAGGAGAGAGTGAGAGTTAAGACCTTAACCTGTAGGCCATAGTACGAGTCTAAGACCTTAGCTATTAGGCCAGAGTAAGAGTTAAGACCTTGGCTATTAGGCCAGAGTAAGAGTTAAGACCTTAACCAGTAGGCCAGAGTAAGAGTTAATACCTTAACCATTAGGCCAGAGTAAGAGTTAAGACCTTAACCATAAGGCCAGAGTATGAGTCTAAGACCTTAGCTATTAGGCCAGAGTAAGAGTTAAGACCTTACCCTGTAGGCCAGAGTACGAGTCTAAGACCTTAGTTATTAGGCCAGAGAAAGAGTTAAGACCTTAACCATTAGGCCAGAGTACGAGTCTAAGACCTTAGCTATTAGGCCAGAGTAAGAGTTAAGACCTTAACCATTAGGCCAGAGTACGAGTCTAACACCTTAGCTATTAGGCCAGAGTAAGAATTAAGACCTTAAACAGTAGGCCAGAGTAAGAGTTAAGACCTTAACCTGTAGGCCATAGTACGATTCTAAGACCTTAGCTATTAGGCCAGAGTAAGAGTTAAGACCATAACCACTAGGCCAGAGTAAGAGTTAAGACCTTAACCTGTAGGCCATAGTACGATTCTAAGTCCTTAGCTATTAGGCCAGAGTAAGAGTTAAGACCTTAGCTATTAGGCCTGAGTAAGAGTTAAGACCTTAACCATTAGGCCAGAGTACGAGTCTAAGACCTTAGCCATTAGGCCAGAGTAAGAGTTAAGACCTTAACCATTAGGCCAGAGTAAGAGTTAGGACCTTAAACATCAGGCCAGAGTATGAGTCTAAGACCTTAGCTATTAGGCCAGAGTAAGAGTTAAGACCATAACCAGTAGGCCAGAGTAAGAGTTAAGACCTAACCTGTATGCCATAGTACGAGTCTAAGACCTTAGCTATTAGGACAGAGTAAGAGTTAAGACCTTAGCTATTAGGCCAGAGTAAGAATTAAGACCTTAACCAGTAGGCCAGAGTAAGAGTTAAGACCTTAACCTGTAGGCCAGAGTAAGAGTTAAGACCTTAACCTGTAGGCCATAGTACGAGTCTTAGACCTTAGCTATTAGGCCAGAGTAAGAGTTAAGACCTTAGCTATTAGGCCAGAGTAAGAATTAAGACCTTAACCAGTAGGCCAGAGTAAGTGTTAAGACCTTAACCTGTAGGCCATAGTACGAGTCTAAGACCTTAGCTATTAGGCCAGAGTAAGAGTTAAGACCTTAACCAGTAGGCCAGAGTATGAGTTAAGACCTTAACCATTAGGCCAGAGTACGAGTCTAAGACCTTAGCTATTAGGCCAGAGTAAGAGTTAAGACCTTAACTAGTAGGCCAGAGTAAGAATTAAGACCTTAACCAGTAGGCCAGAGTACGAGTCTAAGACCTTAGCTATTAGGCCAGAGTAAGAGTTAAGATCCTAACCATTAGACCAGAGTACAAGTCTAAGACCTTAGCTATTAGGCCAGACTAAGAGTTAAGACCTTAGCTATTAGGCCAGAGTATGAGTCTAAGAGCTTAGCTATTAGGCCAGAGTAAGAGCTAAGACCTTATCCATTAGGCCAGAGTACGAGTCTAAGACCTTAGCTATTAGGCCAGAGTAAGAGTTAAGACCTTAGCTATTAGGCCAGACTAAGAGTTAAGACTTTAACCATTAAGCCAGAGTAAGAATAAAGACCTTAAACATTAGGCCAGAGAAAGAGTCTAAGACCTTAACCATTAGGCCGGAGTAAGAGCTAAGACCTTAACCATTAGGCCAGAGTAAGAGTCTAAGACCTTAACCATTAGGCCAGAGTACGAGTCTAAGACCTAGGCTATTAGGCCAGAGTAAGAGTTAAGACCTTAGCTATTAGGCCAGAGTAAGAGTTAAGACCTTAACCAGTAGGAGAGAGTGAGAGTTAAGACCTTAACCTGTAGGCCATAGTACGAGTCTAAGACCTTAGCTATTAGGCCAGAGTAAGAGTTAAGACCTTGGCTATTAGGCCAGAGTAAGAGTTAAGACCTTAACCAGTAGGCCAGAGTAAGAGTTAATACCTTAACCATTAGGCCAGAGTAAGAGTTAAGACCTTAACCATAAGGCCAGAGTATGAGTCTAAGACCTTAGCTATTAGGCCAGAGTAAGAGTTAAGACCTTACCCTGTAGGCCAGAGTACGAGTCTAAGACCTTAGTTATTAGGCCAGAGTAAGAGTTAAGACCTTAGCTGTTAGGCCAGAGTAAGAGTTAAGACCTTAACCAGCAGGCCAGAGTAAGAGTTAAAACCTTTACCTGTAGGCCAGAGTACGAGTCTAAGCCCTTAGCTATTAGGCCAGAGTAAGAGTTAAGACCTTAGCTATTAGGCCAGAGTAAGAGTTAAGACCTTAACCATTAAGCCAGAGTACGAGTCTAAGACCTAAGCTATTAGGCCAGAGTAAGAGTTAAGACCTTAGCTATTAGGCCAGAGTAAGAGTTAAGACCTTAACCAGTAGGAGAGAGTGAGAGTTAAGACCTTAACCTGTAGGCCATAGTACGAGTCTAAGACCTTAGCTATTAGGCCAGAGTAAGAGTTAAGACCTTGGCTATTAGGCCAGAGTAAGAGTTAAGACCTTAACCAGTAGGCCAGAGTAAGAGTTAATACCTTAACCATTAGGCCAGAGTAAGAGTTAAGACCTTAACCATAAGGCCAGAGTATGAGTCTAAGACCTTAGCTATTAGGCCAGAGTAAGAGTTAAGACCTTACCCTGTAGGCCAGAGTACGAGTCTAAGACCTTAGTTATTAGGCCAGAGAAAGAGTTAAGACCTTAACCATTAGGCCAGAGTACGAGTCTAAGACCTTAGCTATTAGGCCAGAGTAAGAGTTAAGACCTTAACCATTAGGCCAGAGTACGAGTCTAACACCTTAGCTATTAGGCCAGAGTAAGAATTAAGACCTTAAACAGTAGGCCAGAGTAAGAGTTAAGACCTTAACCTGTAGGCCATAGTACGATTCTAAGACCTTAGCTATTAGGCCAGAGTAAGAGTTAAGACCATAACCACTAGGCCAGAGTAAGAGTTAAGACCTTAACCTGTAGGCCATAGTACGATTCTAAGTCCTTAGCTATTAGGCCAGAGTAAGAGTTAAGACCTTAGCTATTAGGCCTGAGTAAGAGTTAAGACCTTAACCATTAGGCCAGAGTACGAGTCTAAGACCTTAGCCATTAGGCCAGAGTAAGAGTTAAGACCTTAACCATTAGGCCAGAGTAAGAGTTAGGACCTTAAACATCAGGCCAGAGTATGAGTCTAAGACCTTAGCTATTAGGCCAGACTAAGAGTTAAGACCTTAGCTATTAGGCTAGAGTACGAGTCTAAGACCTTAGCTATTAGGCCAGAGTAAGAGTTAAGACCTTAACTAGTAGGCCAGAGTAAGAGTTAAGACCTAACCTGTATGCCATAGTACGAGTCTAAGACCTTAGCTATTAGGACAGAGTAAGAGTTAAGACCTTAGCTATTAGGCCAGAGTAAGAATTAAGACCTTAACCAGTAGGCCAGAGTAAGAGTTAAGACCTTAACCTGTAGGCCAGAGTAAGAGTTAAGACCTTAACCTGTAGGCCATAGTACGAGTCTTAGACCTTAGCTATTAGGCCAGAGTAAGAGTTAAGACCTTAGCTATTAGGCCAGAGTAAGAATTAAGACCTTAACCAGTAGGCCAGAGTAAGTGTTAAGACCTTAACCTGTAGGCCATAGTACGAGTCTAAGACCTTAGCTATTAGGCCAGAGTAAGAGTTAAGTTCTTAACCAGTAGGCCAGAGTATGAGTCTAAGACCTTAGCTATTAGGCCAGACTAAGAGTTAAGACCTTAGCTATTAGGCTAGAGTACGAGTCTAAGACCTTAGCTATTAGGCCAGAGTAAGAGTTAAGACCTTAACTAGTAGGCCAGAGTAAGAGTTAAGACCTAACCTGTATGCCATAGTACGAGTCTAAGACCTTAGCTATTAGGACAGAGTAAGAGTTAAGACCTTAGCTATTAGGCCAGAGTAAGAATTAAGACCTTAACCAGTAGGCCAGAGTAAGAGTTAAGACCTTAACCTGTAGGCCAGAGTAAGAGTTAAGACCTTAACCTGTAGGCCATAGTACGAGTCTTAGACCTTAGCTATTAGGCCAGAGTAAGAGTTAAGACCTTAGCTATTAGGCCAGAGTAAGAATTAAGACCTTAACCAGTAGGCCAGAGTAAGTGTTAAGACCTTAACCTGTAGGCCATAGTATGAGTCTAAGACCTTAGCTATTAGGCCAGAGTAAGAGTTAAGACCTTAACCAGTAGGCCAGAGTATGAGTTAAGACCTTAACCATTAGGCCAGAGTACGAGTCTAAGACCTTAGCTATTAGGCCAGAGTAAGAGTTAAGACCTTAACTAGTAGGCCAGAGTAAGAATTAAGACCTTAACCAGTATGCCAGAGTGCGAGTCTAAGACCTTAGCTATTAGGCCAGAGTAAGAGTTAAGATCCTAACCATTAGACCAGAGTACAAGTCTAAGACCTTAGCTATTAGGCCAGACTAAGAGTTAAGACCTTAGCTATTAGGCCAGAGTATGAGTCTAAGAGCTTAGCTATTAGGCCAGAGTAAGTGCTAAGACCTTATCCATTAGGCCAGAGTACGAGTCTAAGACCTTAGCTATTAGGCCAGAGTAAGAGTTAAGACCTTAGCTATTAGGCCAGACTAAGAGTTAAGACCTTATCTATTAGGCCAGGGTAAGAGTTAAGACCTTAACCAGTAGGAGAGAGTGAGAGTTAAGACCTTAACCTGTAGGCCATAATGCGAGTCTAAGACCTTAGCTATTAGGCCAGAGTAAGAGTTAAGACCTTGGCTATTAGGCCAGAGTAAGAGTTAAGACCTTAACCAGTAGGCCAGAGTAAGAGTTAATACCTTAACCATTAGGCCAGAGTAAGAGTTAGGACCTTAACCATAAGGCCAGAGTATGAGTCTAAGACCTTAGCTATTAGGCCAGAGTAAGAGTTAAGACCTTACCCTGTAGGCCAGAGTACGAGTCTAAGACCTTAGTTATTAGGCCAGAGTAAGAGTTAAGACCTTAGCTGTTAGGCCAGAGTAAGAGTTAAGACCTTAACAAGTAGGCCAGAGTAAGAGTTAAGACCTTAACCTGTAGGCCATAGTACGAGTCTAAGACCTTAGCTATTAGGCCAGGGTAAGAGTTAAGACCTTATCCAGTAGGCCAGAGTAAGAGTTAAGACCTTAGCTATTAGGCCAGAGTAAGAGTTAAGACCTTAAGCAGTAGGCCAGAGTACGAGTCTAAGACCTTAGCTATTAGGCCAGAGTAAGAGTTAAGACCTTAACCATTAGGCCAGAGTAAGAGTTAAGACCTTAACCAGTAGGCCAGAGTACGAGTCTAAGACCTTAGCTATTAGGCCAGAGTAAAACTTAAGACCTTAACCAGTAGGCCAGAGTTAGAGTTAAGAACTTAACCTGTAGGCCAGAGTAAGAGTTAAGACCTTAACCTGTAGGCCATAGTACGAGTCTAAGACCTTAGCTATTAGGCCAGAGTAAGAGTTAAGACCTTAGCTATTAGGCCAGAGTATGAGTTAAGACCTTAACCATTAAGCCAGAGTACGAGTCTAAGACCTTAGCTATTTAGCCAGAGTAAGAGTTAAGACATTAGCTATTAGGCCAGAGTAAGAGTTAAGACCTTAACCATTAGGCCAGAGTACGAGTCTAAGACGTTAGCTATTAGGCCAGAGTAAGAGTTAAGACCATAACCAGTAGGCCAGAGTAAGAGTTAAGACCTTAACCATTAGTCCAGAGTACGAGTCTAAGACCTTAGCTATTAGGCCAGAGTACGAGTCTAAGACCTTAGCTATTAGGCCAGAGTAAGAGTTAAGACCTTAGCTATTAGGCCAGAGTAAGAGTTAAGACTTTAACCATTAAGCCAGAGTAAGAATAAAGACCTTAACCATTAGGCCGGAGTAAGAGCTAAGACCTTAACCATTAGGCCAGAGTAAGAGTCTAAGTCCTTAACCATTAGGCCAGAGTAAGAGTTAAGACCTTAACCATTAGGCCAGAGTAAGAGTCTGGCCAGAGTAAGAGTTAAGACCTTTACCATTAGGCCAGATTAAGAGTCTAAGACCTTAACCATTAGGCCAGAGTAAGAGTTAAGACCTTAACCATTAGGCCAGAGTAAGAGTCTAAGACCTTAAACATTATGTCAGAGTAAGAGTCTAAGACCTTAGCTATTAGGCCAGACTAAGAGTTAAGACCTTAACCATTAGGCCAGAGTACGAGTCTAAGACCTTAGCTATTAGGCCAGAGTAAGAGTTAAGACCTTAACCATTAGGCCAGAGTACGAGTCTAACACCTTAGCTATTAGGCCAGAGTAAGAATTAAGACCTTAAACAGTAGGCCAGAGTAAGAGTTAAGACCTTAACCTGTAGGCCATAGTACGAGTCTAAGACCTTAGCTATTAGGCCAGAGTAAGAGTTAAGACCATAACCACTAGGCCAGAGTAAGAGTTAAGACCTTAACCTGTAGGCCATAGTATGATTCTAAGACCTTAGCTATTAGGCCAGAGTAAGAGTTAAGACCTTAGCTATTAGGCCTGAGTAAGAGTTAAGACCTTAACCATTAGGCCAGAGTACGAGTCTAAGACCTTAGCCATTAGGCCAGAGTAAGAGTTAAGACCTTAACCATTAGGCCAGAGTAAGAGTTAAGACCTTAAACATCAGGCCAGAGTATGAGTCTAAGACCTTAGCTATTAGGCCAGACTAAGAGTTAAGACCTTAGCTATTAGGCCAGAGTACGAGTCTAAGACCTTAGCTATTAGGCCAGAGTAAGAGTTAAGACCTTAACCAGTAGGCCAGAGTAAGAGTTAAGACCTAACCTGTATGCCATAGTACGAGTCTAAGACCTTAGCTATTAGGACAGAGTAAAAGTTAAGACCTTAGCTATTAGGCCAGAGTAAGAATTAAGACCTTAACCAGTAGGCCAGAGTAAGAGTTAAGACCTTAACCTGTAGGCCAGAGTAAGAGTTAAGACCTTAACCTGTAGGCCATAGTACGAGTCTTAGACCTTAGCTATTAGGCCAGAGTAAGAGTTAAGACCTTAGCTATTAGGCCAGAGTAAGAATTAAGACCTTAACCAGTAGGCCAGAGTAAGTGTTAAGACCTTAACCTGTAGGCCATAGTACGAGTCTAAGACCTTAGCTATTAGGCCAGAGTAAGAGTTAAGACCTTAACCAGTAGGCCAGAGTATGAGTTAAGACCTTAACCATTAGGCCAGAGTACGAGTCTAAGACCTTAGCTATTAGGCCAGAGTAAGAGTTAAGACCTTAACTAGTAGGCCAGAGTAAGAATTAAGACCTTAACCAGTAGGCCAGAGTACGAGTCTAAGACCTTAGCTATTAGGCCAGAGTAAGAGTTAAGATCCTAACCATTAGACCAGAGTACAAGTCTAAGACCTTAGCTATTAGGCCAGACTAAGAGTTAAGACCTTAGCTATTAGGCCAGAGTATGAGTCTAAGAGCTTAGCTATTAGGCCAGAATAAGAGCTAAGACCTTATCCATTAGGCCAGAGTACGAGTCTAAGACCTTAGCTATTAGGCCAGAGTAAGAGTTAAGACCTTAGCTATTAGGCCAGACTAAGAGTTAAGACTTTAACCATTAAGCCAGAGTAAGAATAAAGACCTTAAACATTAGGCCAGAGAAAGAGTCTAAGACCTTAACCATTAGGCCGGAGTAAGAGCTAAGACCTTAACCATTAGGCCAGAGTAAGAGTCTAAGACCTTAACCATTAGGCCAGAGTAAGAGTTAAGACCTTAACCATTAGGCCAGAGTAAGAGTCTGGCCAGAGTAAGAGTTAAGACCTTTACCATTAGGCCAGATTAAGAGTCTAAGACCTTAACCATTAGGCCAGAGTAAGAGTTAAGACCTTAACCATTAGGCCAGAGTAAGAGTCTAAGACCTTAACCATTATGTCAGAGTAAGAGTCTAAGACCTTAGCTATTAGGCCAGACTAAGAGTTAAGACCTTAACCATTAGGCCAGAGTACGAGTCTAAGACCTTAGCTATTAGGCCAGAGTAAGTGTTAAGACCTCAACCATTAGGCCAGAGTACGAGTCTAACACCTTAGCTATTAGGCCAGAGTAAGAGTTAAGACCTTAAACAGTAGGCCAGAGTAAGAGTTAAGACCTTAACCTGTAGGCCATAGTACAAGTTTAAGACCTTAGCTATTAGGCCAGAGTAAGAGTTAAGACCTTAACCAGCAGGCCAGAGTAAGAGTTAAGACCTTAACCTGTAGGCCATAGTACGAGTCTAAGACCTTAGCTATTAGGCCAGAGTAAGAGTTAATACCTTAGCTATTAGGCCTGAGAAAGAGTTAAGACCTTAACCATTAGGCCAGAGTACGAGTCTAAGACCTTAGCTATTAGGCCAGAGTAAGAGTTAAGACCTTAACCATTAGGCCAGAGTAAGAGTTAAGACCTTAACCATTAGGCCAGAGTACGAGTCCAAGACCTTAGCTATTAGGCCAGAGTAAGAGTGAAGACCTTAGCTATTAGGCCAGAGTAAGAGTTAAGACCTTAACCAGTAGGCCAGAGTAAGAGTTAAGCCCTTCACCATTAGGCCAGAGTACGAGTCTAAGACCTTAGCTATTAGTCTAGAGTAAGAGTTAAGACCTTAACCAGTAGGCCAGAGTAAGAGTTAAGACCTTAACCATTAGGCCAGAGTACCAGTCTAAGACCTTAGCTATTAGGCCAGAGTAAGAGTTAAGACCTTAGCTATTAGGCCAGAGTAAGAGTTAAGACCTTAGCTATTAGGCCAGAGTACGAGTCTAAGACCTTAGCTATTAGGCCAGAGTAAGAGTTAAGACCTTAGCTATTAGGCCAGAGTACGAGTCTAAGACCTTAGCTATTAGGCCAGAGTAAGAGTTAAGACCTTAGCTATTAGGCCAGAGTAAGAGTTAAGACCTTAACCAGGAGGCCAGAGAAAGAGTTAAGACCTTAACCTGTAGGCCAGAGTAGGAGTTAAGACCTAAACCTGTAGGCCATACTATGAGTCTAAGCCCTTAGCTATTAGGCCAGAGTAAGATTTAAGACCTTAGCTATTAGGCCAGAGTAAGAGCTAAGACTTTAACCAGTAGGCCAGAGTAAGAGTTAAGACCTTAACCTGTAGGCCATAGTACGAGTCTAAGACCTTAGCTATTAGGCCAGAGTAAGAGTTAAGACCTTAACCAGCAGGCCAGAGTAAGAGTTAAAACCTTAACCTGTAGGCCAGAGTACGAGTCTAAGACCTTAGCTATTAGGCCAGAGTACGAGTCTAAGACCTTAGCTATTAGGCCAGAGTAAAACTTAAGACCTTAACCAGTAGGCCAGAGTTAGAGTTAAGAACTTAACCTGTAGGCCAGAGTAAGAGTTAAGACCTTAACCTGTAGGCCATAGTACGAGTCTAAGACCTTAGCTATTAGGCCAGAGTAAGAATTAAGACCTTAGCTATTAGGCCAGAGTATGAGTTAAGACCTTAACCATTAAGCCAGAGTACGAGACTAAGACCTTAGCTATTTAGCCAGAGTAAGAGTTAAGACCTTAGCTATTAGGCCAGAGTAAGAGTTAAGACCTTAACCATTAGGCCAGAGTACGAGTCTAAGACGTTAGCTATTAGGCCAGAGTAAGAGTTAAGACCTTAACCAGTAGGCCAGAGTAAGAGTTAAGACCTTAACCATTAGTCCAGAGTACGAGTCTAAGACCTTAGCTATTAGGCCAGAGTACGAGTCTAAGACCTTAGCTATTAGGCCAGAGTAAGAGTTAAGACCTTAGCTATTAGGCCAGAGTAAGAGTTAAGACCTTAGCTATTAGGCCAGAGTAAGAGTTAAGACTTTAACCATTAAGCCAGAGTAAGAATAAAGACCTTAACCATTAGGCCGGAGTAAGAGCTAAGACCTTAACCATTAGGCCAGAGTAAGAGTCTAAGTCCTTAACCATTAGGCCAGAGTAAGAGTTAAGACCTTAACCATTAGGCCAGAGTAAGAGTCTGGCCAGAGTAAGAGTTAAGACCTTTACCATTACGCCAGATTAAGAGTCTAAGACCTTAACCATTAGGCCAGAGTAAGAGTTAAGACCTTAACCATTAGGCCAGAGTAAGAGTCTAAGACCTTAACCATTATGTCAGAGTAAGAGTCTAAGACCTTAGCTATTAGGCCAGACTAAGAGTTAAGACCTTAACCATTAGGCCAGAGTACGAGTCTAAGACCTTAGCTATTAGGCCAGAGTAAGAGTTAAGACCTTAACCATTAGGCCAGAGTACGAGTCTAACACCTTAGCTATTAGGCCAGAGTAAGAATTAAGACCTTAAACAGTAGGCCAGAGTAAGAGTTAAGACCTTAACCTGTAGGCCATAGTACGAGTCTAAGACCTTAGCTATTAGGCCGGAGTAAGAGTTAAGACCATAACCACTAGGCCAGAGTAAGAGTTAAGACCTTAACCTGTAGGCCATAGTACGATTCTAAGACCTTAGCTATTAGGCCAGAGTAAGAGTTAAGACCTTAGCTATTAGGCCTGAGTAAGAGTTAAGACCTTAACCATTAGGCCATAGTACGAGTCTAAGACCTTAGCCATTAGGCCAGAGTAAGAGTTAAGACCTTAACCATTAGGCCAGAGTAAGAGTTAAGACCTTAAACATCAGGCCAGAGTATGGGTCTAAGACCTTAGCTATTAGGCCAGACTAAGAGTTAAGACCTTAGCTATTAGGCCAGAGTACGAGTCTAAGACCTTAGCTATTAGGCCAGAGTAAGAGTTAAGACCTTAACCAGTAGGCCAGAGTAAGAGTTAAGACCTAACCTGTATGCCATAGTACGAGTCTAAGACCTTAGCTATTAGGACAGAGTAAGAGTTAAGACCTTAGCTATTAGGCCAGAGTAAGAATTAAGACCTTAACCAGTAGGCCAGAGTAAGAGTTAAGACCTTAACCTGTAGGCCAGAGTAAGAGTTAAGACCTTAACCTGTAGGCCATAGTACGAGTCTTAGACCTTAGCTATTAGGCCAGAGTAAGAGTAAAGACCTTAGCTATTAGGCCAGAGTAAGAATTAAGACCTTAACCAGTAGGCCAGAGTAAGTGTTAAGACCTTAACCTGTAGGCCATAGTACGAGTCTAAGACCTTAGCTATTAGGCCAGAGTAAGAGTTAAGACCTTAACCAGTAGGCCAGAGTATGAGTTAAGACCTTAACCATTAGGCCAGAGTACGAGTCTAAGACCTTAGCTATTAGGCCAGAGTAAGAGTTAAGACCTTAACTAGTAGGCCAGAGTAAGAATTAAGACCTTAACCAGTAGGCCAGAGTACGAGTCTAAGACCTTAGCTATTAGGCCAGAGTAAGAGTTAAGATCCTAACCATTAGACCAGAGTACAAGTCTAAGACCTTAGCTATTAGGCCAGACTATGAGTTAAGACCTTAGCTATTAGGCCAGAGTATGAGTCTAAGAGCTTAGCTATTAGGCCAGAGTAAGAGCTAAGACCTTATCCATTAGGCCAGAGTACGAGTCTAAGACCTTAGCTATTAGGCCAGAGTAAGAGTTAAGACCTTAGCTATTAGGCCAGACTAAGAGTTAAGACTTTAACCATTAAGCCAGAGTAAGAATAAAGACCTTAAACATTAGGCCAGAGAAAGAGTCTAAGACCTTAACCATTAGGCCGGAGTAAGAGCTAAGACCTTAACCATTAGGCCAGAGTAAGAGTCTAAGACCTTAACCATTAGGCCAGAGTAAGAGTTAAGACCTTAACCATTAGGCCAGAGTAAGAGTCTGGCCAGAGTAAGAGTTAAGACCTTTACCATTAGGCCAGATTAAGAGTCTAAGACCTTAACCATTAGGCCAGAGTAAGAGTTAAGACCTTAACCATTAGGCCAGAGTAAGAGTCTAAGACCTTAACCATTATGTCAGAGTAAGAGTCTAAGACCTTAGCTATTAGGCCAGACTGAGAGTTAAGACCTTAACCATTAGGCCAGAGTACGAGTCTAAGACCTTAGCTATTAGGCCAGAGTAAGAGTTAAGACCTCAACCATTAGGCCAGAGTACGAGTCTAACACCTTAGCTATTAGGCCAGAGTAAGAGTTAAGACCTTAACCTGTAGGCCATAGTACGAGTCTAAGACCTTAGCTATTAGGCCAGAGTAAGAGTTAAGACCTTAACCAGCAGGCCAGAGTAAGAGTTAAGACCTTAACCTGTAGGCCATAGTACGAGTCTAAGACCTTAGCTATTAGGCCAGAGTAAGAGTTAATACCTTAGCTATTAGGCCTGAGAAAGAGTTAAGACCTTAACCATTAGGCCAGAGTACGAGTCTAAGACCTTAGCTATTAGGCCAGAGTAAGAGTTAAGACCTTAACCATTAGGCCAGAGTAAGAGTTAAGACCTTAACCATTAGGCCAGAGTACGAGTCCAAGACCTTAGCTATTAGGCCAGAGTAAGAGTGAAGACCTTAGCTATTAGGCCAGAGTAAGAGTTAAGACCTTAACCAGTAGGCCAGAGTAAGAGTTAAGCCCTTCACCATTAGGCCAGAGTACGAGTCTAAGACCTTAGCTATTAGGCTAGAGTAAGAGTTAAGACCTTAACCAGTAGGCCATAGTAAGAGTTAAGACCTTAACCATTAGGCCAGAGTACCAGTCTAAGACCTTAGCTATTAGGCCAGAGTAAGAGTTAAGACCTTAGCTATTAGGCCAGAGTAAGAGTTAAGACCTTAGCTATTAGGCCAGAGTACGAGTCTAAGACCTTAGCTATTAGGCCAGAGTAAGAGTTAAGACCTTAGCTATTAGGCCAGAGTATGAGTCTAAGACCTTAGCTATTAGGCCAGAGTAAGAGTTAAGACCTTAGCTATTAGGCCAGAGTAAGAGTTAAGACCTTAACCAGGAGGCCAGAGAAAGAGTTAAGACCTTAACCTGTAGGCCAGAGTAGGAGTTAAGACCTAAACCTGTAGGCCATACTATGAGTCTAAGCCCTTAGCTATTAGGCCAGAGTAAGAGTTAAGACCTTAGCTATTAGGCCAGAGTAAGAGCTAAGACTTTAACCAGTAGGCCAGAGTAAGAGTTAAGACCTTAACCTGTAGGCCATAGTACGAGTCTAAGACCTTAGCTATTAGGCCAGAGTAAGAGTTAAGACCTTAACCAGCAGGCCAGAGTAAGAGTTAAAACCTTAACCTGTAGGCCAGAGTACGAGTCTAAGACCTTAGCTATTAGGCCAGAGTACGAGTTAAGACCTTAGCTATTAGGCCAGAGTAAGAGTTAAGACCTTAACCATTAGGCCAGAGTACGAGTCTAAGACCTAAGCTATTAGGCCAGAGTAAGAGTTAAGACCTTAGCTATTAGGCCAGAGTAAGAGTTAAGACCTTAACCAGTAGGCGAGAGTGAGAGTTAAGACTTTAACCTGTAGGCCATAGTACGAGTCTAAGACCTTAGCTATTAGGCCAGAGTAAGAGTTAAGACCTTGGCTATTAGGCCAGAGTAAGAGTTAAGACCTTAACCAGTAGGCCAGAGTAAGAGTTAATACCTTAACCATTAGGCCAGAGTAAGAGTTAAGACCTTAACCATAAGGCCAGAGTATGAGTCTAAGACCTTAGCTATTAGGCCAGAGTAAGAGTTAAGACCTTAACCTGTAGGCCAGAGTACGAGTCTAAGACCTTAGTTATTAGGCCAGAGTAAGAGTTAAGACCTTAGCTGTTAGGACAGAGTAAGAGTTAAGACCTTAACAAGTAGGCCAGAGTAAGAGTTAAGACCTTAACCTGTAGGCCATAGTACGAGTCTAAGACCTTAGCTATTAGGCCAGAGTAAGAGTTAAGACCTTAACCAGTAGGCCAGAGAAAGAGTTAAGACCTTAACCTGTAGGCCAGAGTAAGAGTTAAGACCTTAACCTGTAGGCCAGAGTACGAGTCTAAGACCTTAGCTATTAGGCCAGGGTAAGAGTTAAGACCTTATCCAGTAGGCCAGAGTCAGAGTTAAGACCTTAGCTATTAGGCCAGAGTAAGAGTTAAGACCTTAAGCAGTAGGCCCAGAGTACGAGTCTAAGACCTTAGCTATTAGGCCAGAGTAAGAGTTAAGACCTTAACCAGTAGGCCAGAGTAAGAGTTAAGACCTTAACCAGTAGGCCAGAGTACAAGTCTAAGACCTTAGCTATTAGGCCAGAGTAAAACTTAAGACCTTAACCAGTAGGCCAGAGTAAGAGTTAAGAACTTAACCTGTAGGCCAGAGTAAGAGTTAAGACCTTAACCTGTAGGCCATAGTACGAGTCTAAGACCTTAGCTATTAGGCCAGAGTAAGAGTTAAGACCTTAGCTATTAGGCCAGAGTATGAGTTAAGACCTTAACCATTAAGCCAGAGTACGAGTCTAAGACCTTAGCTATTTAGCCAGAGTAAGAATTAAGACCTTAGCTATTGGGCCAGAGTAAGAGTTAAGACCTTAACCATTAGGCCAGAGTACGAGTCTAAGACGTTAGCTATTAGGCCAGAGTAAGAGTTAAGACCTTAACCAGTAGGCCAGAGTAAGAGTTAAGACCTTAACCATTAGTCCAGAGTACGAGTCTAAGACCTTAGCTATTAGGCCAGAGTACGAGTCTAAGACCTTAGCTATTAGGCCAGAGTAAGAGTTAAGACCTTAGCTATTAGGCCAGAGTAAGAGTTAAGACCTTAGCTATTAGGCCAGAGTAAGAGTTAAGACCTTAGCTATTAGGCCAGAGTAAGAGTTAAGACTTTAACCATTAAGCCAGAGTAAGAATAAAGACCTTAAACATTAGGCCAGAGAAAGAGTCTAAGACCTTAACCATTAGGCCGGAGTAAGAGCTAAGACCTTAACCATTAGGCCAGAGTAAGAGTCTAAGACCTTAACCATTAGGCCAGAGTAAGAGTTAAGACCTTAACCATTAGGCCAGAGTAAGAGTCTGGCCAGAGTAAGAGTTAAGACCTTTACCATTAGGCCAGATTAAGAGTCTAAGACCTTAACCATTAGGCCAGAGTAAGAGTTAAGACCTTATCCATTAGGCCAGAGTAAGAGTCTAAGACCTTAACCATTATGTCAGAGTAATAGTCTAAGACCTTAGCTATTAGGCCAGACTAAGAGTTAAAACCTTAACCATTAGGCCAGAGTACGAGTCTAAGACCTTAGCTATTAGGCCAGAGTAAGAGTTAAGACCTTAACCATTAGGCCAGAGTACGAGTCTAACACCTTAGCTATTAGGCCAGAGTAAGAATTAAGACCTTAAACAGTAGGCCAGAGTAAGAGTTAAGACCTTAACCTGTAGGCCATAGTACGATTCTAAGACCTTAGCTATTAGGCCAGAGTAAGAGTTAAGACCTTAGCTATTAGGCCTGAGTAAGAGTTAAGACCTTAACCATTAGGCCAGAGTACGAGTCTAAGACATTAGCTATTAGGCCAGAGTAAGAGTTAAGACCTTAACCATTAGGCCAGAGTAAGAGTTAAGACCTTAAACATTAGGCCAGAGTATGAGTCTAAGACCTTAGCTATTAGGCCAGACTAAGAGTTAAGACCTTAGCTATTAGGCCAGAGTACGAGTCTAAGACCTTAGCTATTAGGCCAGAGTAAGAGTTAAGACCTTAACCAGTAGGCCAGAGTAAGAGTTAAGACCTAACCTGTATGCCATAGTACGAGTCTAAGACCTTAGCTATTAGGCCAGAATAAGAGTTAAGACCTTAGCTATTAGGCCAGAGTAAGAATTAAGACCTTAACCAGTAGGCCAGAGTAAGAGTTAAGACCTTAACCTGTAGGCCAGAGTAAGAGTTAAGACCTTAACCTGTAGGCCATAGTACGAGTCTTAGACCTTAGCTATTAGGCCAGAGTAAGAGTTAAGACCTTAGCTATTATGCCAGAGTAAGAATTAAGACCTTAACCAGTAGGCCAGAGTAAGAGTTAAGACCTTAACCTGTAGGCCATAGTACGAGTCTAAGACCTTAGCTATTAGGCCAGAGTAAGAGTTAAGACCTTAACCAGTAGGCCAGAGTATGAGTTAAGACCTTAACCATTAGGCCAGAGTACGAGTCTAAGACCTTAGCTATTAGGCCAGAGTAAGAGTTAAGACCTTAACCAGTAGGCCAGAGTAAGAGTTAAGACCTTAACCAGTAGGCCAGAGTACGAGTCTAAGACCTTAGCTATTAGGCCAGAGTAAGAGTTAAGATCCTAACCATTAGACCAGAGTACGAGTCTAAGACCTTAGCTATTAGGCCAGACTAAGAGTTAAGACCTTAGCTATTAGGCCAGAGTATGAGTCTAAGAGCTTAGCTATTAGGCCAGAGTAAGAGCTAAGACCTTAACCATTAGGCCAGAGTACGAGTCTAAGACCTTAGCTATTAGGCCAGAGTAAGAGTTAAGACCTTAGCTATTAGGCCAGAGTAAGAGTTAAGACTTTAACCATTAAGCCAGAGTAAGAATAAAGACCTTAAACATTAGGCCAGAGAAAGAGCCTAAGACCTTAACCATTAGGCCGGACTAAGAGCTAAGACCTTAACCATTAGGCCAGAGTAAGAGTCTAAGACCTTAACCATTAGGCAAGAGTAAGAGTTAAGACCTTAACCATTAGGCCAGAGTAAGAGTCTGGCCAGAGTAAGAGTTAAGACCTTTACCATTAGGCCAGATTAAGAGTCTAAGACCTTAACCATTAGGCCAGAGTAAGAGTTAAGACCTTAACCATTAGGCCAGAGTAAGAGTCTAAGACTTTAACCATTATGTCAGAGTAAGAGTCTAAGACCTTAGCTATTAGGCCAGACTAAGAATTAAGACCTTAACCATTAGGCCAGATTACGAGTCTAAGTCCTTAGCTATTAGGCCAGATAAAGAGTTAAGACCTTAACCATTAGGCCAGAGTACGAGTCTAACACCTTAGCTATTAGGCCAGAGTAAGAGTTAAGACCTTAAACAGTAGGCCAGAGTAAGAGTTAAGACCTTAACCTGTAGGCCATAGTACGAGTCTAAGACCTTAGCTATTAGGCCAGAGTAAGAGTTAAGACCTTAACCAGTAGGCCAGAGTAAGAGTTAAGACCTTAACCTTTAGGCCATAGTACGAGTCTAAGACCTTAGCTATTAGGCCAGAGTAAGAGTTAAGACCTTAGCTATTAGGCCTGAGTAAGAGTTAAGACCTTAACCATTAGGCCAGAGTACGAGTCTAAGACCTTAGCTATTAGGCCAGAGTAAGAGTTAAGACCTTAACCATTAGGCCAGAGTAAGAGTTAAGACCTTAACCATTAGGCCAGAGTACGAGTCTAAGACCTTAGCTATTAGGCCAGAGTAAGAGTTAAGACCTTAGCTATTAGGCCAAAGTAAGAGTTAAGACCTTAACCAGTAGGCCAGAGTAAGAGTTAAGCCCTTCACCATTAGGCCAGAGTACGAGTCTAAGACCTTAGCTATTAGGCCAGAGTAAGAGTTAAGACCTTAACCAGTAGGCCAGAGTAAGAGTTAAGACCTTAACCATTAGGCCAGAGTACCAGTCTAAGACCTTAGCTATTAGGCCAGAGTAAGAGTTAAGACCTTAGCTATTAGGCCAGAGTAAGAGTTAAGACCTTAACCATTAGGCCAGAGTACGAGTCTAAGACCTTAGCTATTAGGCCAGAGTAAGAGTTAAGACCTTAATCAGTAGGCCAGAGTAAGAGTTAAGAACTTAACCTGTAGGCCATAGTACGAGTCTAAGACCTTAGCTATTAGGCCAGAGTAAGAGTTAAGACCTTAGCTATTAGGCCAGAGTAAGAGTTAAGACCTTAACCATTAGGCCAAAGTACGAGTCTAAGACTTTAGCTATTAGGCCAGAGTAAGAGTTAAGACCTTAGCTATTAGGCCAGAGTAAAAGTTAAGACCTTAACCAGTAGGCCAGAGTAAGAGTTAAGACCTTAACCATTAGGCCAGAGTACAAGTCTAAGACCTTAGCTATTAGGCCAGAGTAAGAGTTAAGACCTTAGCTATTGGGCCAGAGTAAGAGTGAAGACCTTAACCATTAGGCCAGAGTACGAGTCTAAGACCTTAGCTATTAGGCCAGAGTAAGAATTAAGACCTTAGCTATTAGGCCAGAGTAAGAGTTAAGACCTTAGCTATTAGGCCAGAGTACAAGTCTAAGACCTTAGCTATTAGGCCAGAGTATGAGTTAAGACCTTAGCTAGTAGGCCAGAGTAAGAGTTAAGACCTTAACCAGTAGGCCAGAGAAAGAGTTAAGACCTTAACCTGTAGGCCAGAGTAGGAGTTAAGACCTAAACCTGTAGGCCATACTATGAGTCTAAGCCCTTAGCTATTAGGCCAGAGTAAGAGTTAAGACCTTAGCTATTAGGCCAGAGTAAGAGCTAAGACCTTAACCAGTAGGCCAGAGTAAGAGTTAAGACCTTAACCTGTAGGCCATAGTACGAGTCTAAGACCTTAGCTATTAGGCCAGAGTAAGAGTTAAGACCTTAACCAGCAGGCCAGAGTAAGAGTTAAAACCTTAACCTGTAGGCCAGAGTACGAGTCTAAGCCCTTAGCTATTAGGCCAGAGTAAGAGTTAAGACCTTAGCTATTAGGCCAGAGTAAGAGTTAAGACCTTAACCATTAGGCCAGAGTACGAGTCTAAGACCTAAGCTATTAGGCCAGAGTAAGAGTTAAGACCTTAGCTATTAGGCCAGAGTAAGAGTTAAGACCTTAACCAGTAGGAGAGAGTGAGAGTTAAGACCTTAACCTGTAGGCCATAGTACGAGTCTAAGACCTTAGCTATTAGGCCAGAGTAAGAGTTAAGACCTTGGCTATTAGGCCAGAGTACGAGTTAAGACCTTAACCAGTAGGCCAGAGTAAGAGTTAATACCTTAACCATTAGGCCAGAGTAAGAGATAAGACCTTAACCATAAGGCCAGAGTATGAGTCTAAGACCTTAGCTATTAGGCCAGAGTAAGAGTTAAGACCTTACCCTGTAGGCCAGAGTACGAGTCTAAGACATTAGTTATTAGGCCAGAGTAAGAGTTAAGACCTTAGCTGTTAGGCCAGAGTAAGAGTTAAGACCTTAACAAGTAGGCCAGAGTAAGAGTTAAGACCTTAACCTGTAGGCCATAGTATGAGTCTAAGACCTTAGCTATTAGGCCAGAGTAAGAGTTAAGACCTTAACCAGTAGGCCAGAGTAAGAGTTAAGACCTTAACCTGTAGGCCAGAGTAAGAGTTAAGACCTTAACCTGTAGGCCAGAGTACGAGTCTAAGACCTTAGCTATTAGGCAAGGGTAAGAGTTAAGACCTTATCCAGTAGGCCAGAGTAAGAGTTAAGACCTTAGCTATTAGGCCAGAGTAAGAGTTAAGACCTTAAGCAGTAGGCCAGAGTACGAGTCTAAGACCTTAGCTATTAGGCCAGAGTAAGAGTTAAGACCTTAACCAGTAGGCCAGAGTAAGAGTTAAGAACTTAACCTGTAGGCCAGAGTAAGAGTTAAGACCTTAACCTGTAGGCTATAGTACGAGTCTAAGACCTTAGCTATTAGGCCAGAGTAAGAGTTAAGACCTTAGCTATTAGGCCAGAGTATGAGTTAAGACCTTAACCATTAAGCCAGAGTACGAGTCTAAGACCTTAGCTATTTAGCCAGAGTAAGAGTTAAGACCTTAGCTATTAGGCCAGAGTAAGAGTTAAGACCTTAACCATTAGGCCAGAGTACGAGTCTAAGACGTTAGCTATTAGGCCAGAGTAAGAGTTAAGACCTTAACCAGTAGACCAGAGTAAGAGTTAAGACCTTAACCATTAGTCCAGAGTACGAGTCTAAGACCTTAGCTATTAGGCCAGAGTACGAGTTTAAGACCTTAGCTATTAGGCCAGAGTAAGAGTTAAGACCTTAGCTATTAGGCCAGAGTAAGAGTTAAGACCTTAGCTATTAGGCCAGAGTAAGAGTTAAGACTTTAACCATTAAGCCAGAGTAAGAATAAAGACCTTAACCATTAGGCCGGAGTAAGAGCTAAGACCTTAACCATTAGGCCAGAGTAAGAGTCTAAGACCTTAACCATTAGGCCAGAGTAAGAGTTAAGACCTTAACCATTAGGCCAGAGTAAGAGTCTGGCCAGATTAAGAGTTAAGACCTTTACCATTAGGCCAGATTAAGAGTCTAAGACCTTAACCATTAGGCCAGAGTAAGAGTTAAGACCTTAAAAATTAGGCCAGAGTAAGAGTCTAAGACCTTAACCATTATGTCAGAGTAAGAGTCTAAGACCTTAGCTATTAGGCCAGACTAAGAGTTAAGACCTTAACCATTAGGCCAGAGTACGGGTCTAAGACCTTAGCTATTAGGCCAGAGTAAGAGTTAAGACCTTAACCATTAGGCCAGAGTACGAGTCTAACACCTTAGCTATTAGGCCAGAGTAAGAATTAAGACCTTAAACAGTAGGCCAGAGTAAGAGTTAAGACCTTAACCTGTAGGCCATAGTACGAGTCTAAGACCTTAGCTATTAGGCCAGAGTAAGAGTTAAGACCATAACCACTAGGCCAGAGTAAGAGTTAAGACCTTAACCTGTAGGCCATAGTACGATTCTAAGACCTTAGCTATTAGGCCAGAGTAAGAGTTAAGACCTTAGCTATTAGGCCTGAGTAAGAGTTAAGACCTTAACCATTAGGCCAGAGTACGAGTCTAAGACCTTAGCTATTAGGCCAGAGTAAGAGTTAAGACCTTAACCATTAGGCCAGAGTAAGAGTTAAGACCTTAACTAGTAGGCCAGAGTAAGAATTAAGACCTTAACCAGTAGGCCAGAGTATGAGGCCAGAGTATGAGTCTAAGACCTTAGCTATTAGGCCAGACTAAGAGTTAAGACCTTAGCTATTAGGCCAGAGTATGAGTCTAAGACCTTAGCTATTAGGCCAGAGTAAGAGTTAAGACCTTAACCAGTAGGCCAGAGTAAGAGTTAAGACCTAACCTGTATGCCATAGTACGAGTCTAAGACCTTAGCTATTAGGACAGAGTAAGAGTTAAGACCTTAGCTATTAGGCCAGAGTAAGAATTAAGACCTTAACCAGTAGGCCAGAGTAAGAGTTAAGACCTTAACCTGTAGGCCAGAGTAAGAGTTAAGACCTTAACCTGTAGGCCATAGTACGAGTCTTAGACCTTAGCTATTAGGCCAGAGTAAGAGTTAAGACCTTAGCTATTAGGCCAGAGTAAGAATTAAGACCTTAACCAGTAGGCCAGAGTAAGAGTTAAGACCTTAGCTATTAGGCCAGAGTAAGAATTAAGACCTTAACCAGTAGGCCAGAGTAAGAGTTAAGACCTTAACCAGTAGGCCAGAGTAAGAGTTAAGACCTTAACCAGTAGGCCAGAGTACAAGTCTAAGACCTTAGCTATTAGGCCAGAGTAAGAGTTAAGACCTTAGCTATTAGGCCAGAGTAAGAATTAAGACCTTAACCAGTAGGCCAGAGTAAGAGTTAAGACCTTAACCTGTAGGCCATAGTACGAGTCTAAGACCTTAGCTATTAGGCCAGAGTAAGAGTTAAGACCTTAACCAGTAGGCCAGAGTATGAGTTAAGACCTTAACCATTAGGCCAGAGTACGAGTCTAAGACCTTAGCTATTAGGCCAGAGTAAGAGTTAAGACCTTAACTAGTAGGCCAGAGTAAGAATTAGGACCTTAACCAGTAGGCCAGAGTACGAGTCTAAGACCTTAGTTATTAGGCCAGAGTAAGAGTTAAGATCCTAACCATTAGACCAGAGTACAAGTCTAAGACCTTAGCTATTAGGCCAGACTAAGAGTTAAGACCTTAGCTATTAGGCCAGAGTATGAGTCTAAGACCTTAGCTATTAGGCCAGAGTAAGAGTTAAGACCTTAACTAGTAGGCCAGAGTAAGAATTAAGACCTTAACCAGTAGGCCAGAGTACGAGTCTAAGACCTTAGCTATTAGGCCAGAGTAAGAGTTAAGATCCTAACCATTAGACCAGAGTACAAGTCTAAGACCTTAGCTATTAGGCCAGACTAAGAGTTAAGACCTTAGCTATTAGGCCAGAGTATGAGTCTAAGAGCTTAGCTATTAGGCCAGAGTAAGAGCTAAGACCTTATCCATTAGGCCAGAGTACGAGTCTAAGACCTTAGCTATTAGGCCAGAGTAAGAGTTAAGACCTTAGCTATTAGGCCAGACTAAGAGTTAAGACTTTAACCATTAAGCCAGAGTAAGAATAAAGACCTTAAACATTAGGCCAGAGAAAGAGTCTAAGACCTTAACCATTAGGCCGGAGTAAGAGCTAAGACCTTAACCATTAGGCCAGAGTAAGAGTTAAGACCTTAACCATTAGGCCAGAGTAAGAGTCTGGCCAGAGTAAGAGTTAAGACCTTTACCATTAGGCCAGATTAAGAGTCTAAGACCTTAACCATTAGGCCAGAGTAAGAGTTAAGACCTTAACCATTAGGCCAGAGTAAGAGTCTAAGACCTTAACCATTATGTCAGAGTAAGAGTCTAAGACCTTAGCTATTAGGCCAGACTAAGAGTTAAGACCTTAACCATTAGGCCAGAGTACGAGTCTAAGACCTTAGCTATTAGGCCAGAGTAAGAGTTAAGAGCTCAACCATTAGGCCAGAGTACGAGTCTAACACCTTAGCTATTAGGCCAGAGTAAGAGTTAAGACCTTAAACAGTAGGCCAGAGTAAGAGTTAAGACCTTAACCTGTAGGCCATAGTACGAGTCTAAGACCTTAGCTATTAGGCCAGAGTAAGAGTTAAGACCTTAACCAGCAGGCCAGAGTAAGAGTTAAGACCTTAACCTGTAGGCCATAGTACGAGTCTAAGACCTTAGCTATTAGGCCAGAGTAAGAGTTAATACCTTAGCTATTAGGCCTGAGAAAGAGTTAAGACCTTAACCATTATGCCAGAGTACGAGTCTAAGACCTTAGCTATTAGGCCAGAGTAAGAGTTAAGACCTTAACCATTAGGCCAGAGTAAGAGTTAAGACCTTAACCATTAGGCCAGAGTACGAGTCCAAGACCTTAGCTATTAGGCCAGAGTAAGAGTGAAGACCTTAGCTATTAGGCCAGAGTAGGGGTTAAGACCTTAACCAGTAGGCCAGAGTAAGAGTTAAGCCCTTCACCATTAGGCCAGAGTACGAGTCTAAGACCTTAGCTATTAGGCTAGAGTAAGAGTTTAGACCTTAACCAGTAGGCCAGAGTAAGAGTTAAGACCTTAACCATTAGGCCAGAGTACCAGTCTAAGACCTTAGCTATTAGGCCAGAGTAAGAGTTAAGACCTTAGCTATTAGGCCAGAGTAAGAGTTAAGACCTTAGCTATTAGGCCAGAGTACGAGTCTAAGACCTTAGCTATTAGGCCAGAGTAAGAGTTAAGACCTTAACCAGCAGGCCAGAGTAAGAGTTAAAACCTTAACCTGTAGGCCAGAGTACGAGTCTAAGACCTTAGCTATTAGGCCAGAGTAAGAGTTAAGACCTTAGCTATTAGGCCAGAGTAAGAGTTAAGACCTTAACCATTAGGCCAGAGTACGAGTCTAAGACCTAAGCTATTAGGCCAGAGTAAGAGTTAAGACCTTAGCTATTAGGCCAGAGTAAGAGTTAAGACCTTAACCAGTAGGCGAGAGTGAGAGTTAAGACTTTAACCTGTAGGCCATAGTACGAGTCTAAGACCTTAGCTATTAGGCCAGAGAAAGAGTTAAGACCTTGGCTATTAGGCCAGAGTAAGAGTTAAGACCTTAACCAGTAGGCCAGAGTAAGAGTTAATACCTTAACCATTAGGCCAGAGTAAGAGTTAAGACCTTAACCATAAGGCCAGAGTATGAGTCTAAGACCTTAGCTATTAGGCCAGAGTAAGAGTTAAGACCTTAACCTGTAGGCCAGAGTACGAGTCTAAGACCTTAGTTATTAGGCCAGAGTAAGAGTTAAGACCTTAGCTGTTAGGACAGAGTAAGAGTTAAGACCTTAACAAGTAGGCCAGAGTAAGAGTTAAGACCTTAACCTGTAGGCCATAGTACGAGTCTAAGACCTTAGCTATTAGGCCAGAGTAAGAGTTAAGACCTTAACCAGTAGGCCAGAGAAAGAGTTAAGACCTTAACCTGTAGGCCAGAGTAAGAGTTAAGACCTTAACCTGTAGGCCAGAGTACGAGTCTAAGACCTTAGCTATTAGGCCAGGGTAAGAGTTAAGACCTTATCCAGTAGGCCAGAGTCAGAGTTAAGACCTTAGCTATTAGGCCAGAGTAAGAGTTAAGACCTTAAGCAGTAGGCCAGAGTACGAGTCTAAGACCTTAGCTATTAGGCCAGAGTAAAACTTAAGACCTTAACCAGTAGGCCAGAGTAAGAGTTAAGAACTTAACCTGTAGGCCAGAGTAAGAGTTAAGACCTTAGCTATTAGGCCAGAGTAAGAGTTAGGACCTTAGCTATTAGGCCAGAGTATGAGTTAAGACCTTAACCATTAAGCCAGAGTACGAGTCTAAGACCTTAGCTATTTAGCCAGAGTAAGAGTTAAGACCTTAGCTATTAGGCCAGAGTAAGAGTTAAGACCTTAACCATTAGGCCAGAGTACGAGTCTAAGACGTTAGCTATTAGGCCAGAGTAAGAGTTAAGACCTTAACCAGTAGGCCAGAGTAAGAGTTAAGACCTTAACCATTAGTCCAGAGTACGAGTCTAAGACCTTAGCTATTAGGCCAGAGTACGAGTCTAAGACCTTAGCTATTAGGCCAGAGTAAGAGTTAAGACCTTAGCTATTAGGCCAGAGTAAGAGTTAAGACCTTAGCTATTAGGCCAGAGTAAGAGTTAAGACTTTAACCATTAAGCCAGAGTAAGAATAAAAACCTTAAACATTAGGCCAGAGAAAGAGTCTAAGACCTTAACCATTAGGCCGGAGTAAGAGCTAAGACCTTAACCATTAGGCCAGAGTAAGAGTCTAAGACCTTAACCATTAGGCCAGAGTAAGAGTTAAGACCTTAACCATTAGGCCAGAGTAAGAGTCTGGCCAGAGTAAGAGTTAAGACCTTTACCATTAGGCCAGATTAAGAGTCTAAGACCTTAACCATTAGGCCAGAGTAAGAGTTAAGACCTTATCCATTAGGCCAGAGTAAGAGTCTAAGACCTTAACCATTATGTCAGAGTAAGAGTCTAAGACCTTAGCTATTAGGCCAGACTAAGAGTTAAAACCTTAACCATTAGGCCAGAGTACGAGTCTAAGACCTTAGCTATTAGGCCAGAGTAAGAGTTAAGACCTTAACCATTAGGCCAGAGTACGAGTCTAAGACCTTAGCTATTAGGCCAGAGTAAGAGTTAAGACCTTAACTAGTAGGCCAGAGTAAGAATTAAGACCTTAACCAGTAGGCCAGAGTATGAGTCTAAGACCTTAGCTATTAGGCCAGAGTAAGAGTTAAGATCCTAACCATTAGACCAGAGTACAAGTCTAAGACCTTAGCTATTAGGCCAGACTAAGAGTTAAGACCTTAGCTATTAGGCCAGAGTATGAGTCTAAGACCTTAGCTATTAGGCCAGAGTAAGAGTTAAGACCTTAACTAGTAGGCCAGAGTAAGAATTAAGACCTTAACCAGTAGGCCAGAGTACGAGTCTAAGACCTTAGCTATTAGGCCAGAGTAAGAGTTAAGATCCTAACCATTAGACCAGAGTACAAGTCTAAGACCTTAGCTATTAGGCCAGACTAAGAGTTAAGACCTTAGCTATTTGGCCAGAGTATGAGTCTAAGAGCTTAGCTATTAGGCCAGAGTAAGAGCTAAGACCTTATCCATTAGGCCAGAGTACGAGTCTAAGACCTTAGCTATTAGGCCAGGGTAAGAGTTAAGACCTTATCCAGTAGGCCAGAGTCAGAGTTAAGACCTTAGCTATTAGGCCAGAGTAAGAGTTAAGACCTTAAGCAGTAGGCCAGAGTACGAGTCTAAGACCTTAGCTATTAGGCCAGAGTAAGAGTTAAGACCTTAACCAGTAGGCCAGAGTAAGAGTTAAGACCTTAACCAGTAGGCCAGAGTACAAGTCTAAGACCTTAGCTATTAGGCCAGAGTAAAACTTAAGACCTTAACCAGTAGGCCAGAGTAAGAGTTAAGAACTTAACCTGTAGGCCAGAGTAAGAGTTAAGACCTTAACCTGTAGGCCAGAGTACGAGTCTAAGACCTTAGCTATTGGGCCAGAGTAAGAGTTAAGACCTTAACCAGTAGGCCAGAGTAAGAGTTAAGACCTTAACCAGTAGGCCAGAGTACAAGTATAAGACCTTAGCTATTAGGCCAGAGTAAGAGTTAAGACCTTAGCAATTAGGCCAGAGTAAGAATTAAGACCTTAACCAGTAGGCCAGAGTAAGAGTTAAGACCTTAACCTGTAGGCCATAGTACGAGTCTAAGACCTTAGCTATTAGGCCAGAGTAAGAGTTAAGACCTTAACCAGTAGGCCAGAGTATGAGTTAAGACCTTAACCATTAGGCCAGAGTACGAGTCTAAGACCTTAGCTATTAGGCCAGAGTAAGAGTTAAGACCTTAACAAGTAGGCCAGAGTAAGAATTAAGACCTTAACCAGTAGGCCAGAGTACGAGTCTAAGACCTTAGCTATTTGGCCAGAGTAAGAGTTAAGATCCTAACCATTAGACCAGAGTACAAGTCTAAGACCTTAGCTATTAGGCCAGACTAAGAGTTGAGACCTTAGCTATTAGGCCAGAGTATGAGTCTAAGACCTTAGCTATTAGGCCAGAGTAAGAGTTAAGACCTTAACTAGTAGGCCAGAGTAAGAATTAAGACCTTAACCAGTAGGCCAGAGTACGAGTCTAAGACCTTAGCTATTAGGCCAGAGTAAGAGTTAAGATCCTAACCATTAGACCAGAGTACAAGTCTAAGACCTTAGCTATTAGGCCAGACTAAGAGTTAAGACCTTAGCTATTAGGCCAGAGTATGAGTCTAAGAGCTTAGCTATTAGGCCAGAGTAAGAGCTAAGACCTTATCCATTAGGCCAGAGTACGAGTCTAAGACCTTAGCTATTAGGCCAGAGTAAGAGTTAAGACCTTAGCTATTAGGCCAGACTAAGAGTTAAGACTTTAACCATTAAGCCAGAGTAAGAATAAAGACCTTAAACATTAGGCCAGAGAAAGAGTCTAAGACCTTAACCATTAGGCCGGAGTAAGAGCTAAGACCTTAACCATTAGGCCAGAGTAAGAGTCTAAGACCTTAACCATTAGGCCAGAGTAAGAGTTAAGACCTTAACCATTAGGCCAGAGTAAGAGTCTGGCCAGAGTAAGAGTTAAGACCTTAACCATTATGTCAGAGTGAGAGTCTAAGACCTTAGCTATTAGGCCAGACTAAGAGTTAAGACCTTAACCATTAGGCCAGAGTACGAGTCTTAGACCTTAGCTATTAGGCCAGAGTAAGAGTTAAGACCTCAACCATTAGGCCAGAGTACGAGTCTAACACCTTAGCTATTAGGCCAGAGTAAGAGTTAAGACCTTAAACAGTAGGCCAGAGTAAGAGTTAAGACCTTAACCTGTAGGCCATAGTACGAGTCTAAGACCTTAGCTATTAGGCCAGAGTAAGAGTTAAGACCTTAACCAGCAGGCCAGAGTAAGAGTTAAGACCTTAACCTGTAGGCCATAGTACGAGTCTAAGACCTTAGCTATTAGGCCAGAGTAAGAGTTAATACCTTAGCTATTAGGCCTGAGAAAGAGTTAAGACCTTAACCATTAGGCCAGAGTACGAGTCTAAGACCTTAGCTATTAGGCCAGAGTAAGAGTTAAGACCTTAACCATTAGGCCAGAGTAAGAGTTAAGACCTTAACCATTAGGCCAGAGTACGAGTCCAAGACCTTAGCTATTAGGCCAGAGTAAGAGTGAAGACCTTAGCTATTAGGCCAGAGTAAGAGTTAAGACCTTAACCAGTAGGCCAGAGTAAGAGTTAAGCCCTTCACCATTAGGCCAGAGTACGAGTCTAAGACCTTAACCAGTAGGCCAGAGTAAGAGTTAAGACCTTAACCATTAGTCCAGAGTACGAGTCTAAGACCTTAGCTATTAGGCCAGAGTACGAGTCTAAGACCTTAGCTATTAGGCCAGAGTAAGAGTTAAGACCTTAGCTATTAGGCCAGAGTAAGAGTTAAGACCTTAGCTATTAGGCCAGAGTAAGAGTTAAGACTTTAACCATTAAGCCAGAGTAAGAATAAAGACCTTAAACATTAGGCCAGAGAAAGAGTCTAAGACCTTAACCATTAGGCCGGAGTAAGAGCTAAGACCTTAACCATTAGGCCAGAGTAAGAGTCTAAGACCTTAACCATTAGGCCAGAGTAAGAGTTAAGACCTTAACCATTAGGCCAGAGTAAGAGTCTGGCCAGAGTAAGAGTTAAGACCTTTACCATTAGGCCAGATTAAGAGTCTAAGACCTTAACCATTAGGCCAGAGTAAGAGTTAAGACCTTATCCATTAGGCCAGAGTAAGAGTCTAAGACCTTAACCATTATGTCAGAGTAAGAGTCTAAGACCTTAGCTATTAGGCCAGACTAAGAGATAAAACCTTAACCATTAGGCCAGAGTACGAGTCTAAGACCTTAGCTATTAGGCCAGAGTAAGAGTTAAGACCTTAACCATTAGGCCAGAGTACGAGTCTAACACCTTAGCTATTAGGCCAGAGTAAGAATTAAGACCTTAAACAGTAGGCCAGAGTAAGAGTTAAGACCTTAACCTGTAGGCCATAGTACGAGTCTAAGACCTTAGCTATTAGGCCAGAGTAAGAGTTAAGACCTTAACCAGTAGGCCAGAGTAAGAGTTAAGACCTTAACCTGTAGGCCATAGTACGATTCTAAGACCTTAGCTATTAGGCCAGAGTAAGAGTTAAGACCTTAGCTATTAGGCCTGAGTAAGAGTTAAGACCTTAACCATTAGGCCAGAGTACGAGTCTAAGACATTAGCTATTAGGCCAGAGTAAGAGTTAAGACCTTAACCATTAGGCCAGAGTAAGAGTTAAGACCTTAAACATTAGGCCAGAGTATGAGTCTAAGACCTTAGCTATTAGGCCAGACTAAGAGTTAAGACCTTAGCTATTAGGCCAGAGTACGAGTCTAAGACCTTAGCTATTAGGCCAGAGTAAGAGTTAAGACCTTAACCAGTAGGCCAGAGTAAGAGTTAAGACCTAACCTGTATGCCATAGTACGAGTCTAAGACCTTAGCTATTAGGCCAGAGTAAGAGTTAAGACCTTAGCTATTAGGCCAGAGTAAGAATTAAGACCTTAACCAGTAGGCCAGAGTAAGAGTTAAGACCTTAACCTGTAGGCCAGAGTAAGAGTTAAGACCTTAACCTGTAGGCCATAGTACGAGTCTTAGACCTTAGCTATTAGGCCAGAGTAAGAGTTAAGACCTTAGCTATTAGGCCAGAGTAAGAATTAAGACCTTAACCAGTTGGCCAGAGTAAGAGTTAAGACCTTAACCTGTAGGCCATATTACGAGTCTAACACCTTAGCTATTAGGCCAGAGTAAGAGTTAAGACCTTAACCAGTAGGCCAGAGTATGAGTTAAGACCTTAACCATTAGGCCAGAGTACGAGTCTAAGACCTTAGCTATTAGGCCAGAGTAAGAGTTAAGACCTTAACCAGTAGGCCAGAGTAAGAGTTAAGACCTTAACCAGTAGGCCAGAGTACGAGTCTAAGACCTTAGCTATTAGGCCAGAGTAAGAGTTAAGATCCTAACCATTAGACCAGAGTACGAGTCTAAGACCTTAGCTATTAGGCCAGACTAAGAGTTAAGACCTTAGCTATTAGGCCAGAGTATGAGTCTAAGAGCTTAGCTATTAGGCCAGAGTAAGAGCTAAGACCTTAACCATTAGGCCAGAGTACGAGTCTAAGACCTTAGCTATTAGGCCAGAGTAAGAGTTAAGACCTTAGCTATTAGGCCAGAGTAAGAGTTAAGACTTTAACCATTAAGCCAGAGTAAGAATAAAGACCTTAAACATTAGGCCAGAGAAAGAGTCTAAGACCTTAACCATTAGGCCGGAGTAAGAGCTAAGACCTTAACCATTAGGCCAGAGTAAGAGTCTAAGACCTTAACCATTAGGCCAGAGTAAGAGTTAAGACCTTAACCATTAGGCCAGAGTAAGAGTCTGGCCAGAGTAAGAGTTAAGACCTTTACCATTAGGCCAGATTAAGAGTCTAAGACCTTAACCATTAGGCCAGAGTAAGAGTTAAGACCTTAACCATTAGGCCAGAGTAAGAGTCTAAGACCTTAACCATTATGTCAGAGTAAGAGTCTAAGACCTTAGCTATTAGGCCAGACTAAGAATTAAGACCTTAACCATTAGGCCAGAGTACGAGTCTAAGTCCTTAGCTATTAGGCCAGAGTAAGAGTTAATACCTTAACCATTAGGCCAGAGTACGAGTCTAACACCTTAGCTATTAGGCCAGAGTAAGAGTTAAGACCTTAAACAGTAGGCCAGAGTAAGAGTTAAGACCTTAACCTGTAGGCCATAGTACGAGTCTAAGACCTTAGCTATTAGGCCAGAGTAAGAGTTAAGACCTTAACCAGTAGGCCAGAGTAAGAGTTAAGACCTTAACCTGTAGGCCATAATACGAGTCTAAGACCTTAGCTATTAGGCCAGAGTAAGAGTTAAGACCTTAGCTATTAGGCCTGAGTAAGAGTTAAGACCTTAACCATTAGGCCAGAGTACGAGTCTAAGACCTTAGCTATTAGGCCAGAGTAAGAGTTAAGACCTTAACCATTAGGCCAGAGTAAGAGTTAAGACCTTAACCATTAGGCCAGAGTACGAGTCTAAGACCTTAGCTATTAGGCCAGAGTAAGAGTTAAGACCTTAGCTATTAGGCCAAAGTAAGAGTTAAGACCTTAACCAGTAGGCCAGAGTAATAGTTAAGCCCTTCACCATTAGGCCAGAGTACGAGTCTAAGACCTTAGCTATTAGGCCAGAGTAAGAGTTAAGACCTTAACCAGTAGGCCAGAGTAAGAGTTAAGACCTTAACCATTAGGCCAGAGTACCAGTCTAAGACCTTAGCTATTAGGCCAGAGTAAGAGTTAAGACCTTAGCTATTAGGCCAGAGTAAGAGTTAAGACCTTAACCATTAGGCCAGAGTACGAGTCTAAGACCTTAGCTATTAGGCCAGAGTAAGAGTTAAGACCTTAATCAGTAGGCCAGAGTAAGAGTTAAGAACTTAACCTGTAGGCCATAGTACGAGTCTAAGACCTTAGCTATTAGGCCAGAGTAAGAGTTAAGACCTTAGCTATTACGCCAGAGTAAGAGTTAAGACCTTAACCATTAGGCCAAAGTACGAGTCTAAGACTTTAGCTATTAGGCCAGAGTAAGAGTTAAGATCTTAGCTATTAGGCCAGAGTAAAAGTTAAGACCTTAACCAGTAGGCCAGAGTAAGAGTTAAGACCTTAACCATTAGGCCAGAGTACAAGTCTAAGACCTTAGCTATTAGGCCAGAGTAAGAGTTAAGACCTTAGCTATTGGGCCAGAGTAAGAGTGAAGACCTTAACCATTAGGCCAGAGTACGAGTCTAAGACCTTAGCTATTAGGCCAGAGTAAGAATTAAGACCTTAACCATTAGGCCATAGTACGAGTCTAACACCTTAGCTATTAGGCCAGAGTAAGAATTAAGACCTTAAACAGTAGGCCAGAGTAAGAGTTAATACCTTAACCATTAGGCCAGAGTACAAGTCTAAGACCTTAGCTATTAGGCCAGAGTAAGAGTTAAGACCTTAGCTAGTAGGCCAGAGTAAGAGTTAAGACCTTAACCAGTAGGCCAGAGAAAGAGTTAAGACCTTAACCTGTAGGCCAGAGTAGGAGTTAAGACCTAAACCTGTAGGCCATACTATGAGTCTCAGCCCTTAGCTATTAGGCCAGAGTAAGAGTTAAGACCTTAGCTATTAGGCCAGAGTAAGAGCTAAGACCTTAACCAGTAGGCCAGAGTAAGAGTTAAGACCTTAACCTGTAGGCCATAGTACGAGTCTAAGACCTTAGCTATTAGGCCAGAGTAAGAGTTAAGACCTTAACCAGCAGGCCAGAGTAAGAGTTAAAACCTTAACCTGTAGGCCAGAGTACGAGTCTAAGCCCTTAGCTATTAGGCCAGAGTAAGAGTTAAGACCTTAGCTATTAGGCCAGAGTAAGAGTTAAGACCTTAACCATTATGCCAGAGTACGAGTCTAAGACCTAAGCTATTAGGCCAGAGTAAGAGTTAAGACCTTAGCTATTAGGCCAGAGTAAGAGTTAAGACCTTAACCAGTAGGAGAGAGTGAGAGTTAAGACCTTAACCTGTAGGCCATAGTACGAGTCTAAGACCTTAGCTATTAGGCCAGAGTAAGAGTTAAGACCTTGGGAGTAAGAGTTAAGACCTTAACCAGTAGGCCAGAGTAAGAGTTAATACCTTAACCATTAGGCCAGAGTAAGAGATAAGACCTTAACCATAAGGCCAGAGTATGAGTCTAAGACCTTAGCTATTAGGCCAGAGTAAGAGTTAAGACCTTACCCTGTAGGCCAGAGTACGAGTCTAAGACCTTAGTTATTAGGCCAGCGTAAGAGTTAAGACCTTAGCTGTTAGGCCAGAGTAAGAGTTAAGACCTTAACAAGTAGGCCAGAGTAAGAGTTAAGACCTTAACCTGTAGGCCAGAGTAAGAGTTAAGAACTTAACCTGTAGGCCATAGTACGAGTCTAAGACCTTAGCTATTAGGCCAGAGTAAGAGTTAAGACCTTAGCTATTAGGCCAGAGTAAGAGTTAAGACCTTAACCATTAGGCCAAAGTATGAGTCTAAGACCTTAGCTATTAGGCCAGAGTAAGAATTAAGACCTTAGCTATTAGGCCAGAGTAAGAAAAGTTAAGACCTTAGCTATTAGGCCAGAGTAAGAGTTAAGACCTTAACCAGTAGGCCAGAGTAAGAGTTAAGACCTTAACCTGTAGGCCAGAGTAAGAGTTAAGACCTTAACCTGTAGGCCAGAGTACGAGTCTAAGACCTTAGCTATTAGGCCAGAGTAAGAGTTAAGACCTTAACCATTAGTCCAGAGTAAGAATTAAGACCTTAAACATCAGGCCAGAGTATGAGTCTAAGACCTTAGCTATTAGGCCAGACTAAGAGTTAAGACTTTAGCTATTAGGCCAGAGTACGAGTCTAAGACCTTAGCTATTAGGCCAGAGTAAGAGTTAAGACCTTAACCAGTAGGCCAGAGTAAGAGTTAAGACCTAACCTGTATGCCATAGTACGAGTCTAAGACCTTAGCTATTAGGACAGAGTTAGAGTTAAGACCTTAGCTATTAGGCCAGAGTAAGAATTAAGACCTTAACCAGTAGGCCAGAGTAAGAGTTAAAACCTTAACCTGTAGGCCAGAGTAAGAGTTAAGACCTTAACCTGTAGGCCATAGTACGAGTCTTAGACCTTAGCTATTAGGCCAGAGTAAGAGTTAAGACCTTAGCTATTAGGCCAGAGTAAGAATTAAGACCTTAACCAGTAGGCCAGAGTAAGAGTTAAGACCTTAACCTGTAGGCCATAGTACGAGTCTAAGACCTTAGCTATTAGGCCAGAGTAAGAGTTAAGACCTTAACCAGTAGGCCAGAGTATGAGTTAAGACCTTAACCATTAGGCCAGAGTACGAGTCTAAGACCTTAGCTATTAGGCCAGAGTAAGAGTTAAGACCTTAACTAGTAGGCCAGAGTAAGAATTAAGACCTTAACCAGTAGGCCAGAGTACGAGTCTAAGACCTTAGCTATTAGGCCAGAGTAAGAGTTAAGATCCTAACCATTAGACCAGAGTACAAGTCTAAGACCTTAGCTATTAGGCCAGACTAAGAGTTAAGACCTTAGCTATTAGGCCAGAGTAAGAGTTAAGACCTTAGCTATTAGGCCAGAGTAAGAGTTAAGACTTTAACCATTAAGCCAGAGTAAGAATAAAGACCTTAAACATTAGGCCAGAGAAAGAGTCTAAGACCTTAACCATTAGGCCGGAGTAAGAGCTAAGACCTTAACCATTAGGCCAGAGTAAGAGTCTAAGACCTTAACCATTAGGCCAGAGTAAGAGTTAAGACCTTAACCATTAGGCCAGAGTAAGAGTCTGGCCAGAGTAAGAGTTAAGACCTTTACCATTAGGCCAGATTAAGAGTCTAAGACCTTAGCTATTAGGCCAGACTAAGAGTTAAGACCTTAACCATTAGGCCAGAGTACGAGTCTAAGACCTTAGCTATTAGGCCAGAGTAAGAGTTAAGACCTTAACCATTAGGCCAGAGTACGAGTCTAACACCTTAGCTATTAGGCCAGAGTAAGAGTTAAGACCTTAAAGAGTAGGCCAGAGTAAGAGTTAAGACCTTAACCTGTAGGCCAGAGTACGAGTCTAAGACCTTAGCTATTAGGCCAGAGTAAGAGTTAAGACCTTAGCTGTTAGGCCAGAGTAAGAGTTAAGACCTTAGCTATTAGGCCAGAGTAAGAGTTAAGACTTTAACCATTAAGCCTGAGTAAGAATAAAGACCTTAACCATTAGGCCGGAGTAAGAGCTAAGACCTTAACCATTAGGCCAGAGTAAGAGTCTAAGACCTTAACCATTAGGCCAGAGTAAGAGTTAAGACCTTAACCATTAGGCCAGAGTAAGAGTCTGGCCAGAGTAAGAGTTAAGACCTTTACCATTAGGCCAGATTAAGAGTCTAAGACCTTAACCATTAGGCCAGAGTAAGAGTTAAGACCTTAAAAATTAGGCCAGAGTAAGAGTCTAAGACCTTAACCATTATGTCAGAGTAAGAGTCTAAGACCTTAGCTATTAGGCCAGACTAAGAGTTAAGACCTTAACCATTAGGCCAGAGTACGGGTCTAAGACCTTAGCTATTAGGCCAGAGTAAGAGTTAAGACCTTAACCATTAGGCCATAGTACGAGTCTAACACCTTAGCTATTAGGCCAGAGTAAGAATTAAGACCTTAAACAGTAGGCCAGAGTAAGAGTTAAGACCTTAACCTGTAGGCCATAGTACGAGTCTAAGACCTTAGCTATTAGGCCAGAGTAAGAGTTAAGACCATAACCACTAGGCCAGAGTAAGAGTTAAGACCTTAACCTGTAGGCCATAGTACGATTCTAAGACCTTAGCTATTAGGCCAGAGTAAGAGTTAAGACCTTAGCTATTAGGCCTGAGTAAGAGTTAAGACCTTAACCATTAGGCCAGAGTACGAGTCTAAGACCTTAGCTACTAGGCCAGAGTAAGAGTTAAGACCTTAACCATTAGGCCAGAGTAAGAATTAAGACCTTAAACATCAGGCCAGAGTATGAGTCTAAGACCTTAGCTATTAGGCCAGACTAAGAGTTAAGACTTTAGCTATTAGGCCAGAGTACGAGTCTAAGACCTTAGCTATTAGGCCAGAGTAAGAGTTAAGACCTTAACCAGTAGGCCAGAGTAAGAGTTAAGACCTAACCTGTATGCCATAGTACGAGTCTAAGACCTTAGCTATTAGGACAGAGTTAGAGTTAAGACCTTAGCTATTAGGCCAGAGTAAGAATTAAGACCTTAACCAGTAGGCCAGAGTAAGAGTTAAGACCTTAACCTGTAGGCCAGAGTAAGAGTTAAGACCTTAACCTGTAGGCCATAGTACGAGTCTTAGACCTTAGCTATTAGGCCAGAGTAAGAGTTAAGACCTTAGCTATTAGGCCAGAGTAAGAATTAAGACCTTAACCAGTAGGCCAGAGTAAGAGTTAAGACCTTAACCTGTAGGCCATAGTACGAGTCTAAGACCTTAGCTATTAGGCCAGAGTAAGAGTTAAGACCTTAACCAGTAGGCCAGAGTATGAGTTAAGACCTTAACCATTAGGCCAGAGTACGAGTCTAAGACCTTAGCTATTAGGCCAGAGTAAGAGTTAAGACCTTAACTAGTAGGCCAGAGTAAGAATTAAGACCTTAACCAGTAGGCCAGAGTACGAGTCTAAGACCTTAGCTATTAGGCCAGAGTAAGAGTTAAGATCCTAACCATTAGACCAGAGTACAAGTCTAAGACCTTAGCTATTAGGCCAGACTAAGAGTTAAGACCTTAGCTATTAGGCCAGAGTAAGAGTTAAGACCTTAGCTATTAGGCCAGAGTAAGAGTTAAGACTTTAACCATTAAGCCAGAGTAAGAATAAAGACCTTAAACATTAGGCCAGAGAAAGAGTCTAAGACCTTAACCATTAGGCCGGAGTAAGAGCTAAGACCTTAACCATTAGGCCAGAGTAAGAGTCTAAGACCTTAACCATTAGGCCAGAGTAAGAGTTAAGACCTTAACCATTAGGCCAGAGTAAGAGTCTGGCCAGAGTAAGAGTTAAGACCTTTACCATTAGGCCAGATTAAGAGTCTAAGACCTTAGCTATTAGGCCAGACTAAGAGTTAAGACCTTAACCATTAGGCCAGAGTACGAGTCTAAGACCTTAGCTATTAGGCCAGAGTAAGAGTTAAGACCTTAACCATTAGGCCAGAGTACGAGTCTAACACCTTAGCTATTAGGCCAGAGTAAGAGTTAAGACCTTAAAGAGTAGGCCAGAGTAAGAGTTAAGACCTTAACCTGTAGGCCATAGTACGAGTCTAAGACCTTAGCTATTAGGCCAGAGTAAGAGTTAAGACCTTAACCAGTAGGCCAGAGTAAGAGTTAAGACCTTAACCTGTAGGCCATAGTACGAGTCTAAGACCTTAGCTATTAGGCCAGAGTAAGAGTTAATACCTTAGCTATTAGGCCTGAGAAAGAGTTAAGACCTTAACCATTAGGCCAGAGTATGAGTCTAAGACCTTAGCTATTAGGCCAGAGTAAGAGTTAAGACCTTAACCAATAGGCCAGAGTAAGAGTTAACACCTTAACCATTAGGCCAGGGTACGAGTCTAAGACCTTAGCTATTAGGCCAGAGTAAGAGTTAAGACCTTAACCTGTAGGCCATAGTACGAGCCCAAGACCTTAGCTATTAGGCCAGAGTAAGAGTTAAGACCTTAGCTATTAGGCCAGAGTAAGAGTTAAGACCTTAAAAATTAGGCCAGAGTACGAGTCTAAGACCTTAGCTATTAGGCCAGAGTAAGAGTTAAGACCTTAGCTATTAGGCCAGAGTAAGAGTTAAGACCTTAACCTGTAGGCCATAGTACGAGTTCAAAACCTTAGCTATTACGCCAGAGTAAGAGTTAAGACCTTAGCTATTAGGCCAGAGTAAGAGTTAAGACCTTAAACATTAGGCCAGAGTACGAGTCTAAGACCTTAGCTATTAGGCCAGAGCAATAGTTAAGACCTTAGCTATTAGGCCAGAGTAAGAGTTAAGACCTTAACCATTAGGCCAGAGTACGAGTCTAAGACCTTAGCTATTAGGCCAGAGTAAGAGTTAAGACCTTAACCAGTAGGCCGGAGTAAGAGTTAAGACCTTAACCATTAGGCCAGAGTACGAGTCTAAGACCTTAGCTATTAGGCCAGAGTAAGTGTTAAGACCTTAACCTGTAGGCCATAGTACGAGTCCAATACATTAGCTATTAGGCCAGAGTAAGAGTTAAGACCTTAGCTATTAGGCCAGAGTAAGAGTTAAGACCTTAAACATTATGCCAGAGTACGAGTCTAAGACCTTAGCTATTAGGCCAGAGTAAGAGTTAAGACCTTAGCTATTAGGCCAGAGTAATAGTTAAGACCTTAACCATTAGGCCAGAGTACGAGCCTAAGACCTTAGCTATTAGGCCAGAGTAAGAGTTAAGACCTTAGCTATTAGGCCAGAGTAAGAGTTAAGACCTTAACCATTAGGCCAGAGTACGAGCCTAAGACCTTAGCTATTAGGCCAGAGTAAGAGTTAAGACCTTAGTTATTAGGCCAGACTAAGAGTTAAGACCTTAACCAATAGGCCAGAGTAAGATTTAAGACCTTACCCATTATGCCAGAGTACGAGTCTAAGACCTTAGCCATTAGGCCAGAGTAAGAGTTAAGACCTTAACCATTAGGCCAGAGTAAGAGTTAAGACCTTAACCATTAGGCCAGAGTACGAGTCTAAGACCTTAGCTATTAGGCCAGAGTAAGAGTTAAGACCTTAGCTATTAGGCCAGAGTAAGAGTTCAGACCTTAGTTATTAGGCCAGAGTAAGATTTAAGACCTTAGTTATTAGGCCAGAGTAAGAGTTAAGACCTTAACCAGTAGGCCAGAGTAAGAGTTAAGACGTTAACCATTAGGCCAGAGTACGAGTCTAAGACCTTAGCTATTAGGCCATAGTAAGAGTTAAGACTTTAACCAGTAGGCCAGAGAAAGAGTTAAGAGCTTAACCATTAGGCCAGAGTACAAGTGTAAGACCTTAGCTATTAGGCCAGAGTAAGTGTTAAGACCTTAGCTATTAGGCCAGAGTAAGAGTTGAGACCTTAACCAGTAGGCCAGAGTAAGGGTTAAGACCTTAACCATTAGGCCAGAGTACGAGTCTAAGACCTTAGCTATTAGGCCAGAGTAACAGTTAAGACCTTAACCATTAGGCAAGAGTAAGAGTTAAGACCTTAGCTATTAGGCCAGAGTAAGAGTCAAGAACTTAACCATTAGGCCAGAGTACAAGTCTAAGACCTTAGCTATTAGGCCAGATTAAGAGTTAAGACCTTAGCTATTAGGCCAGAGTAAGAGTTAAGACCTTAACCAGTAGGCCATAGTAAGAGTTAAGACCTTAACCATTAGTCCAGAGTACGAGTATAAGACCTTAGCTATTAGGCCAGAGTAAGAGTTAAGACCTTAACCAGTAGGCCAGAGTAAGAGTTAAGACCTTAACCATTAGGCCAGAGTACGAGTCCAAGACCTTAGCTATTAGGCCAGAGTAAGAATTAAGACCTTAGCTATTAGGCCAGAGTAAGAGTTAAGACCTTAAACATTAGGCCAGAGTACGAGTCTAAGACCTTAGCTATTAGGCCAGAGTAAGAGTTAAGACCTTAGCTATTCGGCCAGAGTAAGAGTTAAGACCCTAACCTGTAGGCCAGAGTACGGAGTCTAAGACCTTGGCTATTAGGCCAGAGTAAGATTTAAGACCTTACCCATTAGGCCAGAGTACGAGTCTAAGACCTTAGCTATTAGGCCAGAGTAAGAGTTAAGACCTTAGTTATTAGGCCAGAGTAAGATTTAAGACCTTAACCAGCAGGCCAGAGTAAGAGTTAAGACCTTAACCATTAGGCCAGAGTACGAGTCTAAGACCTTAGCTATTAGGCCAGAGTAAGAGTTAAGACCTTAGCTATTAGGCCAGAGTACGAGTCTAAGACCTTAGCTATTAGGCCAGAGTAAGAGTTAAGACCTTAACCAGTAGGCCAGAGTAAGAGTTAAGACCTTAACCATTAGGCCAGAGACGAGTCTAAGACCTTAGCTATTAGGCCAGATTAAGAGTTAAGACCTTAGCTATTAGGCCAGAGTACGAGTCTAAGACCTTAGCTATTAGGCCAGAGTATGAGTTAAGACCTTAACCAGTAGGCCAGAGTAAGAGTTAAGACCTTAACCAGTAGGCCAGAGTAAGAGTTAAGACCTTGGCTATTAGGCCAGAGTACGAGTCTAAGACCTTAGCTATTAGGCAAGAGTAAGAGTTAAGACCTTAATCATTAGGCCAGAGTACGAGTCTAAGACATTAGCTATTAGGCCAGAGTAAGAGTTAAGACCTTAACCATTAGGTCAGAGTACGAGACTAAGACCTTAGCTATTAGGCCAGAGTAAGAGTTAAGACCTTAGCTATTAGGCCAGAGTAAGAGTTAAGACTTTAACCATTAGGCCAGAGTAAGAGTTAAGACCTTAACCAGTAGGCCAGAGTACGAGTCTAAGACCTTAGCTATTAGGCCAGAGTAAGAGTTAAGACCTTAACCAGTAGGAGAGAGTGAGAGTTAAGACCTTAACCTGTAGGCCATAGTACGAGTCTAAGACCTTAGCTATTAGGCCAGAGTAAGAGTTAAGACCTTGGGAGTAAGAGTTAAGACCTTAACCAGTAGGCCAGAGTAAGAGTTAATACCTTAACCATTAGGCCAGAGTAAGAGATAAGACCTTAACCATAAGGCCAGAGTATGAGTCTAAGACCTTAGCTATTAGGCCAGAGTAAGAGTTAAGACCTTACCCTGTAGGCCAGAGTACGAGTCTAAGACCTTAGTTATTAGGCCAGCGTAAGAGTTAAGACCTTAGCTGTTAGGCCAGAGTAAGAGTTAAGACCTTAACAAGTAGGCCAGAGTAAGAGTTAAGACCTTAACCTGTAGGCCAGAGTAAGAGTTAAGAACTTAACCTGTAGGCCATAGTACGAGTCTAAGACCTTAGCTATTAGGCCAGAGTAAGAGTTAAGACCTTAGCTATTAGGCCAGAGTAAGAGTTAAGACCTTAACCATTAGGCCAAAGTATGAGTCTAAGACCTTAGCTATTAGGCCAGAGTAAGAATTAAGACCTTAGCTATTAGGCCAGAGTAAGAGTTAAGACCTTAGCTATTAGGCCAGAGTAAGAGTTAAGACCTTAACCAGTAGGCCAGAGTAAGAGTTAAGACCTTAACCTGTAGGCCAGAGTAAGAGTTAAGACCTTAACCTGTAGGCCAGAGTACGAGTCTAAGACCTTAGCTATTAGGCCAGAGTAAGAGTTAAGACCTTAACCATTAGTCCAGAGTAAGAATTAAGACCTTAAACATCAGGCCAGAGTATGAGTCTAAGACCTTAGCTATTAGGCCAGACTAAGAGTTAAGACTTTAGCTATTAGGCCAGAGTACGAGTCTAAGACCTTAGCTATTAGGCCAGAGTAAGAGTTAAGACCTTAACCAGTAGGCCAGAGTAAGAGTTAAGACCTAACCTGTATGCCATAGTACGAGTCTAAGACCTTAGCTATTAGGACAGAGTTAGAGTTAAGACCTTAGCTATTAGGCCAGAGTAAGAATTAAGACCTTAACCAGTAGGCCAGAGTAAGAGTTAAAACCTTAACCTGTAGGCCAGAGTAAGAGTTAAGACCTTAACCTGTAGGCCATAGTACGAGTCTTAGACCTTAGCTATTAGGCCAGAGTAAGAGTTAAGACCTTAGCTATTAGGCCAGAGTAAGAATTAAGACCTTAACCAGTAGGCCAGAGTAAGAGTTAAGACCTTAACCTGTAGGCCATAGTACGAGTCTAAGACCTTAGCTATTAGGCCAGAGTAAGAGTTAAGACCTTAACCAGTAGGCCAGAGTATGAGTTAAGACCTTAACCATTAGGCCAGAGTACGAGTCTAAGACCTTAGCTATTAGGCCAGAGTAAGAGTTAAGACCTTAACTAGTAGGCCAGAGTAAGAATTAAGACCTTAACCAGTAGGCCAGAGTACGAGTCTAAGACCTTAGCTATTAGGCCAGAGTAAGAGTTAAGATCCTAACCATTAGACCAGAGTACAAGTCTAAGACCTTAGCTATTAGGCCAGACTAAGAGTTAAGACCTTAGCTATTAGGCCAGAGTAAGAGTTAAGACCTTAGCTATTAGGCCAGAGTAAGAGTTAAGACTTTAACCATTAAGCCAGAGTAAGAATAAAGACCTTAAACATTAGGCCAGAGAAAGAGTCTAAGACCTTAACCATTAGGCCGGAGTAAGAGCTAAGACCTTAACCATTAGGCCAGAGTAAGAGTCTAAGACCTTAACCATTAGGCCAGAGTAAGAGTTAAGACCTTAACCATTAGGCCAGAGTAAGAGTCTGGCCAGAGTAAGAGTTAAGACCTTTACCATTAGGCCAGATTAAGAGTCTAAGACCTTAGCTATTAGGCCAGACTAAGAGTTAAGACCTTAACCATTAGGCCAGAGTACGAGTCTAAGACCTTAGCTATTAGGCCAGAGTAAGAGTTAAGACCTTAACCATTAGGCCAGAGTACGAGTCTAACACCTTAGCTATTAGGCCAGAGTAAGAGTTAAGACCTTAAAGAGTAGGCCAGAGTAAGAGTTAAGACCTTAACCTGTAGGCCAGAGTACGAGTCTAAGACCTTAGCTATTAGGCCAGAGTAAGAGTTAAGACCTTAGCTGTTAGGCCAGAGTAAGAGTTAAGACCTTAGCTATTAGGCCAGAGTAAGAGTTAAGACTTTAACCATTAAGCCTGAGTAAGAATAAAGACCTTAACCATTAGGCCGGAGTAAGAGCTAAGACCTTAACCATTAGGCCAGAGTAAGAGTCTAAGACCTTAACCATTAGGCCAGAGTAAGAGTTAAGACCTTAACCATTAGGCCAGAGTAAGAGTCTGGCCAGAGTAAGAGTTAAGACCTTTACCATTAGGCCAGATTAAGAGTCTAAGACCTTAACCATTAGGCCAGAGTAAGAGTTAAGACCTTAAAAATTAGGCCAGAGTAAGAGTCTAAGACCTTAACCATTATGTCAGAGTAAGAGTCTAAGACCTTAGCTATTAGGCCAGACTAAGAGTTAAGACCTTAACCATTAGGCCAGAGTACGGGTCTAAGACCTTAGCTATTAGGCCAGAGTAAGAGTTAAGACCTTAACCATTAGGCCATAGTACGAGTCTAACACCTTAGCTATTAGGCCAGAGTAAGAATTAAGACCTTAAACAGTAGGCCAGAGTAAGAGTTAAGACCTTAACCTGTAGGCCATAGTACGAGTCTAAGACCTTAGCTATTAGGCCAGAGTAAGAGTTAAGACCATAACCACTAGGCCAGAGTAAGAGTTAAGACCTTAACCTGTAGGCCATAGTACGATTCTAAGACCTTAGCTATTAGGCCAGAGTAAGAGTTAAGACCTTAGCTATTAGGCCTGAGTAAGAGTTAAGACCTTAACCATTAGGCCAGAGTACGAGTCTAAGACCTTAGCTACTAGGCCAGAGTAAGAGTTAAGACCTTAACCATTAGGCCAGAGTAAGAATTAAGACCTTAAACATCAGGCCAGAGTATGAGTCTAAGACCTTAGCTATTAGGCCAGACTAAGAGTTAAGACTTTAGCTATTAGGCCAGAGTACGAGTCTAAGACCTTAGCTATTAGGCCAGAGTAAGAGTTAAGACCTTAACCAGTAGGCCAGAGTAAGAGTTAAGACCTAACCTGTATGCCATAGTACGAGTCTAAGACCTTAGCTATTAGGACAGAGTTAGAGTTAAGACCTTAGCTATTAGGCCAGAGTAAGAATTAAGACCTTAACCAGTAGGCCAGAGTAAGAGTTAAGACCTTAACCTGTAGGCCAGAGTAAGAGTTAAGACCTTAACCTGTAGGCCATAGTACGAGTCTTAGACCTTAGCTATTAGGCCAGAGTAAGAGTTAAGACCTTAGCTATTAGGCCAGAGTAAGAATTAAGACCTTAACCAGTAGGCCAGAGTAAGAGTTAAGACCTTAACCTGTAGGCCATAGTACGAGTCTAAGACCTTAGCTATTAGGCCAGAGTAAGAGTTAAGACCTTAACCAGTAGGCCAGAGTATGAGTTAAGACCTTAACCATTAGGCCAGAGTACGAGTCTAAGACCTTAGCTATTAGGCCAGAGTAAGAGTTAAGACCTTAACTAGTAGGCCAGAGTAAGAATTAAGACCTTAACCAGTAGGCCAGAGTACGAGTCTAAGACCTTAGCTATTAGGCCAGAGTAAGAGTTAAGATCCTAACCATTAGACCAGAGTACAAGTCTAAGACCTTAGCTATTAGGCCAGACTAAGAGTTAAGACCTTAGCTATTAGGCCAGAGTAAGAGTTAAGACCTTAGCTATTAGGCCAGAGTAAGAGTTAAGACTTTAACCATTAAGCCAGAGTAAGAATAAAGACCTTAAACATTAGGCCAGAGAAAGAGTCTAAGACCTTAACCATTAGGCCGGAGTAAGAGCTAAGACCTTAACCATTAGGCCAGAGTAAGAGTCTAAGACCTTAACCATTAGGCCAGAGTAAGAGTTAAGACCTTAACCATTAGGCCAGAGTAAGAGTCTGGCCAGAGTAAGAGTTAAGACCTTTACCATTAGGCCAGATTAAGAGTCTAAGACCTTAGCTATTAGGCCAGACTAAGAGTTAAGACCTTAACCATTAGGCCAGAGTACGAGTCTAAGACCTTAGCTATTAGGCCAGAGTAAGAGTTAAGACCTTAACCATTAGGCCAGAGTACGAGTCTAACACCTTAGCTATTAGGCCAGAGTAAGAGTTAAGACCTTAAAGAGTAGGCCAGAGTAAGAGTTAAGACCTTAACCTGTAGGCCATAGTACGAGTCTAAGACCTTAGCTATTAGGCCAGAGTAAGAGTTAAGACCTTAACCAGTAGGCCAGAGTAAGAGTTAAGACCTTAACCTGTAGGCCATAGTACGAGTCTAAGACCTTAGCTATTAGGCCAGAGTAAGAGTTAATACCTTAGCTATTAGGCCTGAGAAAGAGTTAAGACCTTAACCATTAGGCCAGAGTATGAGTCTAAGACCTTAGCTATTAGGCCAGAGTAAGAGTTAAGACCTTAACCATTAGGCCAGAGTAAGAGTTAAGACCTTAACCATTAGGCCAGAGTACGAGTCTAAGACCTTAGCTATTAGGCCAGAGTAAGAGTTAAGACCTTAGCTATTAGGCCAGAGTAAGAGTTAAGACCTTAACCAGTAGGCCAGAGTAAGAGTTAAGCCCTTCACCATTAGGCCAGAGTACGAGTCTAAGACCTTAGCTATTAGGCTAGAGTAAGAGTTAAGACCTTAACCATTAGGCCAGAGTACCAGTCTAAGACCTTAGCTATTAGGCCAGAGTAAGAGTTAAGACCTTAGCTATTAGGCCAGAGTAAGAGTTAAGACCTTAACCATTAGGCCAGAGTACGAGTCTAAGACCTTAGCTATTAGGCCAGAGTAAGAGTTAAGACCTTAACCAGTAGGCCAGAGTAAGAGTTAAGAACTTAACCTGTAGGCCATAGTACGAGTCTAAGACCTTAGCTATTAGGCCAGAGTAAGAGTTAAGACCTTAGCTATTAGGCCAGAGTAAGAGTTAAGACCTTAACCATTAGGCCAAAGTACGAGTCTAAGACTTTAGCTATTAGGCCAGAGTAAGAGTTAAGACCTTAGCTATTAGGCCAGAGTAAAAGTTAAGACCTTAACCAGTAGGCCAGAGTAAGAGTTAAGACCTTAACCATTAGGCCAGAGTACGAGTCTAAGACCTTAGCTATTAGGCCAGAGTAAGAGTTAAGACCTTAACCAGTAGGCCAGTGTAAGAGTTAAGACCTTAACCATTAGGCCAGAGTACGAGTCTAAGACCTTAGCTATTAGGCCAGAGTACTAGTCTAAGACCTTAGCTATTAGGCCAGAGTAAGAGTTAAGACCTTAGCTATTAGGCCAGAGTACGAGTCTAAGACCTTAGCTATTAGGCCAGAGTACGAGTATAAGACCTTAGCTATTAGGCCAGAGTAAGAGTTAAGACCTTAGCTAATAGGCCAGAGTAAGAGTTAAGACCTTAGCTATTAGGCCAGAGTACGAGTCTAAGACCTTAGCTATCAGGCCATAGTACGAGTCTTACACCATAGCTATTAGGCCAGAGTAAGATTAAGACCTTAACCATTAGGCCAGAATACGAGTCTAAGACCTTAGCTATTAGGCCAGAGTAAGAGTTAAGACCTTAACCATTAGGCCAGAGTAAGAGTTAAGACCTTAACCATTAGGCAAGAGTACGAGTCTAAGACCTTAGCTATTAGGACAGAGTAAGAGTTAAGACCTTAGCTATTAGGCCAGAGTAAGAGTTAAGACCTTAACCAGTAGGCCAGAGTAAGAGTTAAGACCTTCACCATTAGGCCAGAGTACAAGTCTAAGACCTTAGCTATTAGGCCAGAGTAAGAGTTAAGACCTTAACCAGTAGGCCAGAGAAAGAGTTAAGACCTTAACCATTAGATCAGAGTAAGAGTTAAGACCTTAGCTATTAGGCCAGAGTAAGAGATAAGACGTGAACAATTCAGCCAGAATAAGAATAAAGACCTTAAACATTAGGCCAGAGAAAGAGTCTAAGACCTTAACCATTAGGCCGGAGTAAGAGCTAAGACCTTAACCATTAGGCCAGAGTAAGAGTCTAAGACCTTAACCATTAGGCCAGAGTAAGAGTCTGGCCAGAGTAAGAGTTAAGACTTTTACCATTAGGCCAGATTAAGAGTCTAAGACCTTAACCATTAGGCCAGAGGAAGAGATAAGACCTTAACCATTAGGCCAGAGTAAGAGTCTAAGACCTTAACCATTATGTCAGAGTAAGAGTCTAAGACCTTAACCATTAGGCCAGAGTAAGAGTTAAGACCTTAACCATTAGGCCAGAGTTTGAGTCTAAGACCTTAGCTATTAGGCGAGAGTAAGTGTTAAGACCTTAACCAGTAGGCCAGAGTAAGAGTTAAGACCTTAACCATTAGTCCAGAGTACGAGTCTAAGACCTTAGCTATTAGGCCAGAGTAAGAGTTAAGACCTTAGCTATTAGGCCAGAGTAAGAGTTAAGACCTTAACCATTATGCCAGAGTAAGAGTTAAGACCTTAGCTATTAGGCCAGAGTAAGAGTTAATACATTAACCATTAGGCCAGAGTACGAGTCTAAGAGCTTAGCTATTGGGCCAGAGTAAGAGTTAAGACCTTAACCATTAGGCCAGAGTACGAGTCTAAGACCTTAGCTATTAGGCCAGAGTAAGAGTTAAGACCTTAACCAGTAGGCCAGAGTAAGAGTTACGACATTAACCATTAGTCCAGAGTACGAGTCTAAGACCTTAGCTATTAGGCCAGAGAAAGAGTTAAGACCTTAGCTATTAGGCCAGAGTAAGAGTTAAGACCTTAGCTATTAGGCCAGAGTACGAGTCTAAGACCTTAGCTATTAGGCCAGAGTAAGAGTTAAGACCTTAGCTATTAGGCCAGAGTACGAGTCTAAGACCTTAGCTATTAGGCCAGAGTAAGAATTAAGACCTTAGCTATTAGGCCAGAGTAAGAGTTAAGACCTTAACCAGTAGGCCAGAGAAAGAGTTAAGACCTTAACCTGTAGGCCAGAGTAGGAGTTAAGACCTAAACCTGTAGGCCATACTATGAGTCTAAGCCCTTAGCTATTAGGCCAGAGTAAGAGTTAAGACCTTAGCTATTAGGCCAGAGTAAGAGCTAAGACCTTAACCAGTAGGCCAGAGTAAGAGTTAAGACCTTCACCATTAGGCCAGAGTACGAGTCTAAGACCTTAGCTATTAGGCCAGAGTAAGAGTTAAGACCTTAACCAGTAGGCCAGAGAAAGAGTTTAGACCTTAACCATTAGATCAGAGTCAGAGTTAAGACCTTAGCTATTAGGCAAGAGTAAGAGATAAGACGTTAACCATTCAGCCAGAGTAAGAATAAAGACCTTAAACATTAGGCCAGAGAAAGAGTCTAAGACCTTAACCATTAGGCCGGAGTAAGAGCTTAGACCTTAACCATTAGGCCAGAGTAAGAGTCTAAGACCTTAACCATTAGGCCAGAGTAAGAGTCTGGCCGGAGTAAGAGTTAAGACCTTTACCATTAGGCCAGATTAAGAGTCTAAGACCTTAACCATTAGGCCAAAGTACGAGTCTAAGACTTTAGCTATTAGGCCAGAGTAAGAGTTAAGACCTTAGCTATTAGGCCAGAGTAAAAGTTAAGACCTTAACCAGTAGGCCAGAGTAAGAGTTAAGACCTTAACCATTAGGCCAGAGTACGAGTCTAAGACCTTAGCTATTAGGCCAGAGTAAGAGTTAAGACCTTAACCAGTAGGCCAGTGTAAGAGTTAAGACCTTAACCATTAGGCCAGAGTACGAGTCTAAGACCTTAGCTATTAGGCCAGAGTACTAGTCTAAGACCTTAGCTATTAGGCCAGAGTAAGAGTTAAGACCTTAGCTATTAGGCCAGAGTAAGAGTTAAGACCTTAGCTATTAGGCCAGAGTACGAGTCTAAGACCTTAGCTATTAGGCCAGAGTAAGAGTTAAGACCTTAGCTATTAGGCCAGAGTAAGAGTTAAGACCTTAGCTATTAGGCCAGAGTACGAGTCTAAGACCTTAGCTATTAGGCCAGAGTACGAGTATAAGACCTTAGCTATATGGCCAGAGTAAGAGTTAAGACCTTAGCTATTAGGCCAGAGTAAGAGTTAAGACCTTAGCTATTAGGCCAGAGTACGAGTCTAAGACCTTAGCTATCAGGCCATAGTACGAGTCTTACACCATAGCTATTAGGCCAGAGTAAGAGTTAAGACCTTAACCATTAGGCCAGAATACAAGACTAAGACCTTAGCTATTAGGCCAGAGTAAGAGTTAAGACCTTAACCATTAGGCCAGAGTAAGAGTTAAGACCTTAACCATTAGGCAAGAGTACGAGTCTAAGACCTTAGCTATTAGGCCAGAGTAAGAGTTAAGACCTTAACCAGTAGGCCAGAGTAAGAGTTAAGACCTTCACCATTAGGCCAGAGTACGAGTCTAAGACCTTAGCTATTAGGCCAGAGTAAGAGTTAAAACCTTAACCAGTAGGCCAGAGAAAGAGTTAAGACCTTAACCATTAGATCAGAGTAAGAGTTAAGACCTTAGCTATTAGGCCAGAGTAAGAGATAAGACCTTAATCATTAGGCCAGAGTACTAGCCTAAGACCTTAGCTATTAGGCCAGAGTAAGAGTTAAGACCTTAACCAGTCGGCCAGAGTAAGAGTTAAGACCTTAATCATTAGGCCAGAGTACTAGCCTAAGACCTTAGCTATTAGGCCAGAGTAAGAGTTAAGACCTTAACCAGTCGGCCAGAGTAAGAGTTAAGACCTTAACCAGTAGGCCAGAGTACGAGTCTAACTCCTTAGCTATTAGGCCAGAGTAAGAGTTAAGACCTTAACCAGTAGGCCAGAGAAAGAGTTAAGACCTTAACCATTAGACCAGAGTACGAGTCTAAGACCTTAGCTATTAGGCCAGAGTAAGAGTTAAGACCTTAAGCAGTAGGCCAGAGTAAGAGTTAAGACCTTAACCAGTAGGCCAGAGTACGAGTCTAAGACCTTAGCTATTAGGCCAGAGTAAGAGTTAAGACCTTAACCAGTAGGCCAGAGAAAGAGTTAAGACCTTAACCATTAGATCAGAGTACGAGTCTAAGACCGTAGCTATTAGGCCAGAGTAAGAGTTAAGACCTTAGCTATTAGGCCAGAGTAAGAGTTAAGACTTTAACCATTAAGCCAGAGTAAGAATAAAGACCTTAAACATTAGGCCAGAGAAAGAGTCTAAGACCTTAACCATTAGGCCGGAGTAAGAGCTAAGACCTTAACCATTAGGCCAGAGTAAGAGTCTAAGACCTTAACCATTAGGCCAGAGTAAGAGTCTGGCCAGAGTAAGAGTTAAGACCTTTTCCATTAGGCCAGATTAAGAGTCTAAGACCTTAACCATTAGGCCAGAGGAAGAGTTAAGACCTTAACCATTAGGCCAGAGTAAGAGTCTAAGACCTTAACCATTATGTCAGAGTAAGAGTCTAAGACCTTAACCATTAGGCCAGAGTACGAGTTAAGACCTTAACCATTAGGCCAGAGTTTGAGTCTAAGACCTTAGCTATTAGGTGAGAGTAAGTGTTAAGACCTTAACCAGTAGGCCAGAGTAAGAGTTAAGACCTTAACCATTAGTCCAGAGTACGAGTCTAAGACCTTAGCTATTAGGCCAGAGTAAGAGTTAAGACCTTAGCTATTAGGCCAGAGTAAGAGTTAAGACCTTAACCATTATGCCAGAGTAAGAGTTAAGACCTTAGCTATTAGGCTAGAGTAAGAGTTAATACATTAACCATTAGGCCATAGTACGAGTCTAAGAGCTTAGCTATTGGGCCAGAGTAAGAGTTAAGACCTTAACCATTAGGCCAGAGTACGAGTCTAAGACCTTAGCTATTAGGCCAGAGTAAGAGTTAAGACCTTAACCAGTAGGCCAGAGTAAGAGTTAAGACCTTAACCATTAGTCCAGAGTACGAGTCTAAGACCTTAGCTATTAGGCCAGAGAAAGAGTTAAGACCTTAGCTATTAGGCCAGAGTAAGAGTTAAGACCTTAGCTATTAGGCCAGAGTACGAGTCTAAGACCTTAGCTATTAGGCCAGAGTAAGAGTTTAGACCTTAGCTATTAGGCCAGAGTACGAGTCTAAGACCTTAGCTATTAGGCCAGAGTAAGAGTTAAGACCTTAGCTATTAGGCCAGAGTAAGAGTTAAGACCTTAACCAGTAGGCCAGAGAAAGAGTTAAGACCTTAACCTGTAGGCCAGAGTAGGAGTTAAGACCTAAACCTGTAGGCCAAACTATGAGTCTAAGCCCTTAGCTATTAGGCCAGAGTAAGAGTTAAGACCTTAGCTATTAGGCCAGAGTAAGAGCTAAGACCTTAACCAGTAGGCCAGAGTAAGAGTTAAGACCTTAACCTGTAGGCCATAGTACGAGTCTAAGACCTTAGCTATTAGGCCAGAGTAAGAGTTAAGACCTTAACCAGCAGGCCAGAGTAAGAGTTAAAACCTTAACCTGTAGGCCAGAGTACGAGTCTAAGACCTTAGCTATTAGGCCAGAGTAAGAGTTAAGACCTTAGCTATTAGGCCAGAGTAAGAGTTAAGACCTTAACCATTAGGCCAGAGTACGAGTCTAAGACCTAAGCTATTAGGCCAGAGTAAGAGTTAAGACCTTAGCTATTAGGCCAGAGTAAGAGTTAAGACCTTAACCAGTAGGCGAGAGTGAGAGTTAAGACCTTAACCTGTAGGCCATAGTACGAGTCTAAGACCTTAGCTATTAGGCCAGAGTAAGAGTTAAGACCTTGGCTATTAGGCCAGAGTAAGAGTTAAGACCTTAACCAGTAGGCCAGAGTAAGAGTTAATACCTTAACCATGAGGCCAGAGTAAGAGTTAAGACCTTAACCATAAGGCCAGAGTATGAGTCTAAGACCTTAGCTATTAGGCCAGAGTAGGAGTTAAGACCTTAACCTGTAGGCCAGAGTACGAGTCTAAGACCTTAGTTATTAGGCCAGAGTAAGAGTTAAGACCTTAGCTGTTAGGCCAGAGTAAGAGTTAAGACCTTAACAAGTAGGCCAGAGTAAGAGTTAAGACCTTAACCTTTAGGCCATAGTACGAGTCTAAGACCTTAGCTATTAGGCCAGAGTAAGAGTTAAGACCTTAACCAGTAGGCCAGAGTAAGAGTTAAAACCTTAACCTGTAGGCCAGAGTAAGAGTTAAGACCTTAACCTGTAGGCCAGAGTACGAGTCTAAGACCTTAGCTATTAGGCCAGGGTAAGACTTAAGACCTTATCCAGTAGGCCAGAGTAAGAGTTAAGACCTTAGCTATTAGGCCAGAGTAAGAGTTAAGACCTTAACCAGTAGGCCAGAGTAAGAGTTAAGACCTTAACCAGTAGGCCAGAGTACGAGTCTAAGACCTTAGCTATTAGGCCAGAGTAAAACTTAAGACCTTAACCAGTAGGCCAGAGTAAGAGTTAAGAACTTAACCTGTAGGCCAGAGTAAGAGTTAAGACCTTAACCTGTAGGCCATAGTACGAGTCTAAGACCTTAGCTATTAGGCCAGAGTAAGAGTTAAGACCTTAGGTATTAGGCCAGAGTATGAGTTAAGACCTTAACCATTAAGCCAGAGTACGAGTCTAAGACCTTAGCTATTTAGCCAGAGTAAGAGTTAAGACCTTAGCTATTAGGCCAGAGTAAGAGTTAAGACCTTAACCATTAGGCCAGAGTACGAGTCTAAGACGTTAGCTATTAGGCCAGAGTAAGAGTTAAGACCTTAACCAGTAGGCCAGAGTGAGAGTTAAGACCTTAACCATTAGTCCAGAGTACGAGTCTAAGACCTTAGCTATTAGGCCAGAGTACGAGTCTAAGACCTTAGCTATTAGGCCAGAGTAAGAGTTAAGACCTTAGCTATTAGGCCAGAGTAAGAGTTAAGACCTTAGCTATTAGGCCAGAGTAAGAGTTAAGACTTTAACCATTAAGCCAGAGTAAGAATAAAGACCTTAAACATTAGGCCAGAGAAAGAGTCTAAGACCTTAACCATTAGGCCGGAGTAAGAGCTAAGACCTTAACCATTAGGCCAGAGTAAGAGTCTAAGACCTTAACCATTAGGCCAGAGTAAGAGTTAAGACCTTAACCATTAGGCCAGAGTAAGAGTCTGGCCAGAGTAAGAGTTAAGACCTTTACCATTAGGCCAGATTAAGAGTCTAAGACCTTAACCATTAGGCCAGAGTAAGAGTTAAGACCTTAACCATTAGGCCAGAGTAAGAGTCTAAGACCTTAACCATTATGTCAGAGTAAGAGTCTAAGACCTTAACCATTAGACCAGAGTAAGAGTTAAGACCTTAACCATTAGGCCAGAGTTTGAGTCTAAGACCTTAGCTATTAGGCCAGAGTAAGTGTTAAGACCTTAACCAGTAGGCCAGAGTAAGAGTTAAGACCTTAACCATTAGTCCAGAGTACGAGCGTAAGGCCTTAGCTATTAGGCCAGAGTAAGAGTTAAGACCTTAGCTATTAGGCCAGAGTAAGAGTTAAGACCTTAACCATTATGCCAGAGTAAGAGTTAAGACCTTAGCTATTAGGCCAGAGTAAGAGTTAAGACCTTAACTATTAGGCCAGAGTACGAGTCTAAGACCTTAGCTATTAGGCCAGAGTAAGAGTTAAGACCTTAACCAGTAGGCCAGAGTAACAGTTAAGACCTTAACCATTAGTCCAGAGTATGAGTCTAAGACCTTAGCTATTAGGCCAGAGAAAGAGTTAAGACCTTAGCTATTGGGCCAGAGTAAGAGTGAAGACCTTAACAATTAGGCCAGAGTACGAGTCTAAGACCTTAGCTATTAGGCCAGAGTAAGAGTTAAGACCTTAACCATTAGGCCAGAGTACGAGTCTAAGACCTTAACTATTAGGCCAGAGTAAGAATTAAGACCTTAGCTATTAGGCCTGAGTAAGAGTTAACACCTTAGCTATTAGGCCAGAGTACGAGTTAAGACCTTAACCAGTAGGCCAGAGTAAGAGTTAAGACCTTAACCTGTAGGCCAGAGTAGGAGTTAAGACCTAAACCTGTAGGCCATACTATGAGTCTAAGACCTTAGCTATAAGGCCAGAGTAAGAGTTAAGACCTTAGCTATTAGGCCAGAGTAAGAGCTAAGACCTTAACGAGTAGGCCAGAGTAAGAGTTAAGACCTAAGCTATTAGGCAAGAGTAAGAGTTAAGACCTTAACCATTAGGCTAGAGTAAGAGTTAAGACCTAAACCTGTAGGCCATAGTACGAGTCTAAGACCTTAGCTATTAGGCCAGAGTAAGAGTTAAGACCTTAACCAGTAGGCCAGAGTAAGAGTTAAAACCTTAACCTGTAGGCCAGAGTACGAGTCTAAGACCTTAGCTATTAGGCCAGAGTAAGAGTTAAGACCTTAGCTATTAGGCCAGAGTAGGAGTTAAGACCTTAACCATTAGGCCAGAGTACGAGTCTAAGACCTAAGCTATTAGGCAAGAGTAAGAGTTAAGACCTTAACCATTAGGCCAGAGTAAGAGTCTGGCCAGAGTAAGAGTTAAGACCTTTACCATTAGGCCAGATTAAGAGTCTAAGACCTTAACCATTAGGCCAGAGTAAGAGTTAAGACCTTAACCATTAGGCCTGAGTAAGAGTCTAAGACCTTAACCATTATGTCAGAGTAAGAGTCTAAGACCTTAACCATTAGGCCAGAGTAAGAGTTAAGACCTTAACCATTAGGCCAGAGTTTGAGTTTAAGACCTTAGCTATTAGGCCAGAGTAAGTGTTAAGACCTTAACCAGTAGGCCAGAGTAAGAGTTAAGACCTTAACCATTAGTCCAGAGTACGAGTCTAAGACCTTAGCTATTAGGCCAGAGTAAGAGTTAAGACCTTAGCTATTAGGCCAGAGTAAGAGTTAAGACCTTAACCATTATGCCAGAGTAAGAGTTAAGACCTTAGCTATTAGGCCAGAGTAAGAGTTAAGACATTAACCATTAGGCCAGAGTATGAGTCTAAGACCTTAGCTATTGGGCCAGAGTAAGAGTTAAGACCTTAACCATTAGGCCAGAGTACGAGTCTAAGACCTTAGCTATTAGGCCAGAGTAATAGTTAGGACCTTAACCAGTAGGCCAGAGTAAGAGTTAAGAACTTAACCATTAGTCCAGAGTACGAGTCTAAGACTTTAGCTATTAGGCCAGAGAAAGAGTTAAGACCTTAGCTATTGGGCCAGAGTAAGAGTGAAGACCTTAACCATTAGGCCAGAGTACGAGTCTAAGACCTTAGCTATTAGGCCAGAGTAAGAGTTAAGACCTTAACCATTAGGCCAGAGTACGAGTCTAAGACCTTAGCTATTAGGCCAGAGTAAGAATTAAGACCTTAGCTATTAGGCCAGAGTAAGAGTTAAGACCTTAGCTATTAGGCCAGAGTACGAGTCTAAGACCTTACTATTAGGCCAGAGTAAGAATTAAGACCTTAGCTATTAGGCCAGAGTAAGAGTTAAGACCTTAACCGTTAGGCCAGAGTACGAGTCTAAGACCTTAGCTATTAGGCCAGAGTAAGAGTTAAGACCTTAACCAGTAGGCCAGAGTAAGAGTTAAGACCTTAACCAAAAGGCCAGAGTATGAGTCTAAGACCTTAGCTATTAGGCCAGAGTAAGAGTTAAGACCTTAACCTGTAGGCCAGAGTACGAGTCTAAGACCTTAGTTATTAGGCCAGAGTAAGAGTTAAGACCTTAGCTGTTAGGCCAGAGTAAGAGTTAAGACCTTAACCAGTAGGCCAGAGTAAGAGTTAATACCTTAACCATTAGGCCAGAGTAAGAGTTAAGACCTTAACCAAAAGGCCAGAGTATGAGTCTAAGACCTTAGCTATTAGGCCAGAGTAAGAGTTAAGACCTTGGCTATTAGGCCAGAGTAAGAGTTAAGACCTTAACCAGTAGGCCAGAGTAAGAGTTAATACCTTAACCATTAGGCCAGAGTAAGAGTTAAGACCTTAACCAAAAGGCCAGAGTATGAGTCTAAGACCTTAGCTATTAGGCCAGAGTAAGAGTTAAGACCTTAACCTGTAGGCCAGAGTACGAGTCTAAGACCTTAGTTATTAGGCCAGAGTAAGAGTTAAGACCTTAGCTGTTAGGCCAGAGTAAGAGTTAAGACCTTAACAAGTGGGCCAGAGTAAGAGTTAAGACCTTAACCTGTAGGCCATAGTACGAGTCTAAGACCTTAGCTATTAGGCCAGAGTAAGAGTTAAGACCTTAACCAGTAGGCCAGAGTAAGAGTTAAGACCTTAACCTGTAGGCCAGAGTAAGAGTTAAGACCTTAACCTGTAGGCCAGAGTACGAGTCTAAGACCTTAGCTGTTAGGCCAGGGTAAGAGTTAAGACCTTATCCAGTAGGCCAGAGTAAGAGTTAAGACCTTAGCTATTAGGCCAGTGTAAGAGTTAAGACCTTAAGCAGTAGGCCAGAGTACGAGTCTAAGACCTTAGCTATTAGGCCAGAGTAAGAGTTAAGACCTTAACCAGTAGGCCAGAGTAAGAGTTAAGACCTTAACCAGTAGGCCAGAATACGAGTCTAAGACCTTAGCTATTAGGCCAGAGTAAAACTTAAGACCTTAACCAGGAGGCCAGAGTAAGAGTTAATAACTTAACCTGTAGGCCAGAAAAAGAGTTAAGATCTTAACCTGTAGGCCATAGTACGAGTCTAAGACCTTAGCTATTAGGCCAGAGTAAGAGTTAAGACCTTAGCTATTAGGCCAGAATATGAGTTAAGACCTTAACCATTAAGCCAGAGTACGAGTCTAAGACCTTGGCTATTTAGCCAGAGTAAGAGTTAAGACCTTAGCTATTAGGCCAGAGTAAGAGTTAAGACCTTAACCATTAGGCCAGAGTACGAGTCTAAGACGTTAGCTATTAGGCCAGAGTAAGAGTTAAGACCTTAACCAGTAGGCCAGAGTAAGAGTTAAGACCTTAACCATTAGTCCAGAGTACGAATCTAAGACCTTAGCTATTAGGCCAGAGTAAGAGTTAAGACCTTAGCTATTGGGCCAGAGTAAGAGTTAAGACCTTAGCTATTAGGCCAGAGTAAGAGTTAAGACCTTAACCTGTCGGCCATAGTACGAGTATAAGACCTTAGCTATTAGGCCAGAGTAAGAGTTAAGAACTTAGCCATCAGGCCAGAGTAAGAGTTAAGACCTTAACCAGTAGGCCAGAGTAAGAGTTAAGACCTTAACCTGTAGGCCAGAGTAGGAGTTAAGACCTAAACCTGTAGGACATACTATGAGTCTAAGACTATAGCTAATAGGCCAGAGTAAGTGTTAAGACCTTAACCAGTAGGCCAGAGTAAGAGTTAAGACCTTAACCATTAGTCCAGAGTACGAGCCTAAGACCTTAGCTATTAGGCCAGAGTAAGAGTTAAGACCTTAGCTATTAGGCCAGAGTAAGAGTTAAGACCTTAACCATTATGCCAGAGTAAGAGTTAAGACCTTAGCTATTAGGCCAGAGTAAGAGTTAAGACCTTAACTATTAGGCCAGAGTACGAGTCTAAGACCTTAGCTATTAGGCCAGAGTAAGAAATAAGACCTTAACCAGTAGGCCAGAGTAACAGTTAAGACCTTAACCATTAGTCCAGAGTATGAGTCTAAGACCTTAGCTATTAGGCCAGAGAAAGAGTTAAGACCTTAGCTATTGGGCCAGAGTAAGAGTGAAGACCTTAACAATTAGGCCAGAGTACGAGTTTAAGACCTTAGCTATTAGGCCAGAGTAAGAGTTAAGACCTTAACCATTAGGCCAGAGTACGAGTCTAAGACCTTAGCTATTAGGCCAGAGTAAGAATTAAGACCTTAGCTATTAGGCCTGAGTAAGAGTTAACACCTTAGCTATTAGGCCAGAGTACGAGTTAAGACCTTAACCAGTAGGCCAGAGTAATAGTTAAGACCTTAACCTGTAGGCCAGAGTAGGAGTTAAGACCTAAACCTGTAGGCCATACTATGAGTCTAAGACCTTAGCTATTAGACCAGAGTAAGAGTTAAGACCTTAGCTATTAGGCCAGAGTAAGAGCTAAGACCTTAACCAGTAGGCCGGAGTAAGAGTTAAGACCTAAGCTATTAGGCAAGAGTAAGAGTTAAGACTTTAACCATTAGGCCAGAGTAAGAGTTAAGACCTAAACCTGTAGGCCATAGTACGAGTCTAAGACCTTAGCTATTAGGCCAGAGTAAGAGTTAAGACCTTAACCAGTAGGCCAGAGTAAGAGTTAAAACCTTAACCTGTAGGCCAGAGTACGAGTCTAAGACCTTAGCTATTAGGCCAGAGTAAGAGTTAAGACCTTAGCTATCAGGCCAGTGTAGGAGTTAAGACCTTAACTATTAGGTCAGAGTACGAGTCTAAGACCTAAGCTATTAGGCAAGAGTAAGAGTTAATACCTTAACCATTAGGCCAGAGTAAGAGTCTGGCCAGAGTAAGAGTTAAGACCTTTACCACTAGGCCAGATTAAGAGTCTAAGACCTTAACCATTAGGCCAGAGTAAGAGTTAAGACCTTAACCATTAGGCCAGAGTAAGAGTCTAAGACCTTAACCATTATGTCAGAGTAAGAGTCTAAGACCTTAACCATTAGGCCAGAGTAAGAGTTAAGACCTTAACCATTAGGCCAGAGTTTGAGTCTAAGACCTTAGCTATTAGGCCAGAGTAAGTGTTAAGACCTTAACCAGTAGGCCAGAGTAAGAGTTAAGACCTTAACCATTAGTCCAGAGTACGAGTCTAAGACCTTAGCTATTAGGCCAGAGTAAGAGTTAAGACCTTAGCTATTAGGCCAGAGTAAGAGTTAAGACCTTAACCATTATGCCAGAGTAAGAGTTAAGACCTTAGCTATTAGGCCAGAGTAAGAGTTAAGACATTAACCATTAGGCCAGAGTATGAGTCTAAGACCTTAGCTATTGGGCCAGAGTAAGAGTTAAGACCTTAACCATTAGGCCAGAGTACGAGTCTAAGACCTTAGCTATTAGGCCAGAGTAAGAGTTAGGACCTTAACCAGTAGGCCAGAGTAAGAGTTAAGAACTTAACCATTAGTCCAGAGTACGAGTCTAAGACCTTAGCTATTAGGCCAGAGAAAGAGTTAAGACCTTAGCTATTGGGCCAGAGTAAGAGTGAAGACCTTAACCATTAGGCCAGAGTACGAGTCTAAGACCTTAGCTATTAGGCCAGAGTAAGAGTTAAGACCTTAACCATTAGGCCAGAGTACGAGTCTAAAACCTTAGCTATTAGGCCAGAGTAAGAATTAAGACCTTAGCTATTAGGCCAGAGTAAGAGTTAAGACCTTAGATATTAGGCCAGAGTACGAGTCTAAGACCTTAGCTATTAGGCCAGAGTAAGAGTTAAGACCTTAGCTATTAGGCCAGAGTAAGAGTTAAGACCTTAACCATTAGGCCAGAGTACGAGTCTAAGACCTTAGCTATTAGGCCAGAGTAAGATTTAAGACCTTAACCAGTAGGCCAGAGTAAGAGTTAAGACCTTAACCTGTAGGCCATAGTACGAGTCTAAGACCTTAGCTATTAGGCCAGAGTAAGAGTTAAGACCTTGGCTATTAGGCCAGAGTAAGAGTTAAGACCTTAGCTATTAGGCCAGAGTAAGAGTTAAGACCTTAGCTATTAGGCCAGAGTACGAGTCTAAGACCTTAGCCATTAGGCCAGAGTACGAGTCTAAGACCTTAGCTATTAGGCCAGAGTAAGAGTTAAGACCTTAGCTATTAGGCCAGAGTAAGAGTTAAGACCTTAGCTATTAGGCCAGAGTACGAGTCTAAGACCTTAGCTATTAGGCCAGAGTAAGAGTTAAGACCTTAGCTATTAGGCCAGAGTATGAGTTAAGACCTTAACCATTAAGCCAGAGTACGAGTCTAAGACCTTAGCTATTTAGCCAGAGTAAGAGTTAAGACCTTAGCTATTAGGCCAGAGTAAGAGTTAAGACCTTAACCATTAGGCCAGAGTACGAGTCTAAGACGTTAGCTATTAGGCCAGAGTAAGAGTTAAGACCTTAACCAGTAGGCCAGAGTAAGAGTTAAGACCTTAACCATTAGTCCAGAGTACGAGTCTAAGACCTTAGCTATTAGGCCAGAGTACGAGTTTAAGACCTTAGCTATTAGGCCAGAGTAAGAGTTAAGACCTTAGCTATTAGGCCAGAGTAAGAGTTAAGACCTTAGCTATTAGGCCAGAGTAAGAGTTAAGACTTTAACCATTAAGCCAGAGTAAGAATAAAGACCTTAACCATTAGGCCGGAGTAAGAGCTAACACCTTAACCATTAGGCCAGAGTAAGAGTCTAAGACCTTAACCAATAGGCCAGAGTAAGAGTTAAGACCTTAACCATTAGGCCAGAGTAAGAGTCTGGCCAGAGTAAGAGTTAAGACCTTTACCATTAGGCCAGATTAAGAGTCTAAGACCTTAACCATTAGGCCAGAGTAAGAGTTAAGACCTTAAAAATTAGGCCAGAGTAAGAGTCTAAGACCTTAACCATTATGTCAGAGTAAGCGTCTAAGACCTTAGCTATTAGGCCAGACTAAGAGTTAAGACCTTAACCATTAGGCCAGAGTACGGGTCTAAGACCTTAGCTATTAGGCCAGAGTAAGAGTTAAGACCTTAACCATTAGGCCAGAGTACGGGTCTAACACCTTAGCTATTAGGCCAGAGTAAGAATTAAGACCTTAAAAAGTAGGCCAGAGTAAGAGTTAAGACCTTAACGTGTAGGCCATAGTACGAGTCTAAGACCTTAGCTATTAGGCCAGAGTAAGAGTTAAGACCATAACCACTAGGCCAGAGTAAGAGTTAAGACCTTAACCTGTAGGCCATAGTACGATTCTAAGACCTTAGCTATTAGGCCAGAGTAAGAGTTAAGACCTTAGCTATTAGGCCTGAGTAAGAGTTAAGACCTTAACCATTAGGCCAGAGTACGAGTCTAAGACCTTAGCTATTAGGCCAGAGTAAGAGTTAAGACCTTAACCATTAGGCCAGAGTAAGAGTTAAGACCTTAAACATCAGGCCAGAGTATGAGTCTAAGACCTTAGCTATTAGGCCAGACTAAGAGTTAAGACCTTAGCTATTAGGCCAGAGTACGAGTCTAAGACCTTAGCTATTAGGCCAGAGTAAGAGTTAAGACCTTAACCAGTAGGCCAGAGTAAGAGTTAAGACCTAACCTGTATGCCATAGTACGAGTCTAAGACCTTAGCTATTAGGACAGAGTAAGAGTTAAGACCTTAGCTATTAGGCCAGAGTAAGAATTAAGACCTTAACCAGTAGGCCAGAGTAAGAGTTAAGACCTTAACCTGTAGGCCAGAGTAAGAGTTAAGACCTTAACCTGTAGGCCATAGTACGAGTCTTAGACCTTAGCTATTAGGCCAGAGTAAGAGTTAAGACCTTAGCTATTAGGCCAGAGTAAGAATTAAGACCTTAACCAGTAGGCCAGAGTAAGAGTTAAGACCTTAACCTGTAGGCCATAGTACGAGAATAAGACCTTAGCTATTAGGCCAGTGTAAGAGTTAAGACCTTAACCAGTAGGCCAGAGTATGAGTTAAGACCTTAACCATTAGGCCAGAGTACGAGTCTAAGACCTTAGCTATTAGGCCAGAGTAAGAGTTAAGACCTTAACTAGTAGGCCAGAGTAAGAATTAAGACCTTAACCAGTAGGCCAGAGTACGAGTCTAAGACCTTAGCTATTAGGCCAGAGTAAGAGTTAAGATCCTAACCATTAGACCAGAGTACAAGTCTAAGACCTTAGCTATTAGGCCAGACTAAGAGTTAAGACCTTAGCTATTAGGCCAGAGTATGAGTCTAAGAGCTTAGCTATTAGGCCAGAGTAAGAGCTAAGACCTTATCCATTAGGCCAGAGTACGAGTCTAAGACCTTAGCTATTAGGCCAGAGTAAGAGTTAAGACCTTAGCTATTAGGCCAGAGTAAGAGTTAAGACTTTAACCATTAAGCCAGAGTAAGAATAAAGACCTTAAACATTAGGCCAGAGAAAGAGTCTAAGACCTTAACCATTAGGCCGGAGTAAGAGCTAAGACCTTAACCATTAGGCCAGAGTAAGAGTCTAAGACCTTAACCATTAGGCCAGAGTAAGAGTCTGGCCAGAGTAAGAGTTAAGACCTTTACCATTAGGCCAGATTAAGAGTCTAAGACCTTAGCTATTAGGCCAGACTAAGAGTTAAGACCTTAACCATTAGGCCAGAGTACGAGTCTAAGACCTTAGCTATTAGGCCAGAGTAAGAGTTAAGACCTTAACCATTAGGCCAGAGTACGAGTCTAACACCTTAGCTATTAGGCCAGAGTAAGAGTTAAGACCTTAAACAGTAGGCCAGAGTAAGAGTTAAGACCTTAACCTGTAGGCCATAGTACGAGTCTAAGACCTTAGCTATTAGGCCAGAGTAAGAGTTAAGACCTTAACCAGTAGGCCAGAGTAAGAGTTAAGACCTTAACCTGTAGGCCATAGTACGAGTCTAAGACCTTAGCTATTAGGCCAGAGTAAGAGTTAATACCTTAGCGATTAGGCCTGAGAAAGAGTTAAGACCTTAACCATTAGGCCAGAGTACGAGTCTAAGACCTTAGCTATTAGGCCAGAGTAAGAGTTAAGACCTTAACCATTAGGCCAGAGTAAGAGTTAAGACCTTAACCATTAGGCCAGAGTACGAGTCTAAGACCTTAGCTATTAGGCCAGAGTAAGAGTTAAGACCTTAGCTATTAGGCCAGAGTAGGAGTTAAGACCTTAACCAGTAGGCCAGAGTAAGAGTTAAGCCCTTCACCATTAGGCCAGAGTACGAGTCTAAGACTTTATCTATTAGGCTAGAGTAAGAGTTAAGACCTTAACCAGTAGGCCAGAGTAAGAGCTAAGACCTTAACCATTAGGCCAGAGTACCAGTCTAAGACCTTAGCTATTAGGCCAGAGTAAGAGTTAAGACCTTAGCTATTAGGCCAGAGTAAGAGTTAAGACCTTAAACATCAGGCCAGAGTATGAGTCTAAGACCTTAGCTATTAGGCCAGACTAAGAGTTAAGACCTTAGCTATTAGGCCAGAGTACGAGTCTAAGACCTTAGCTATTAGGCCAGAGTAAGAGTTAAGACCTTAACCAGTAGGCCAGAGTAAGAGTTAAGACCTAACCTGTATGCCATAGTACGAGTCTAAGACCTTAGCTATTAGGACAGAGTAAGAGTTAAGACCTTAGCTATTAGGCCAGAGTAAGAATTAAGACCTTAACCAGTAGGCCAGAGTAAGAGTTAAGACCTTAACCTGTAGGCCAGAGTAAGAGTTAAGACCTTAACCTGTAGGCCATAGTACGAGTCTTAGACCTTAGCTATTAGGCCAGAGTAAGAGTTAAGACCTTAGCTATTAGGCCAGAGTAAGAATTAAGACCTTAACCAGTAGGCCAGAGTAAGAGTTAAGACCTTAACCTGTAGGCCATAGTACGAGAATAAGACCTTAGCTATTAGGCCAGTGTAAGAGTTAAGACCTTAACCAGTAGGCCAGAGTATGAGTTAAGACCTTAACCATTAGGCCAGAGTACGAGTCTAAGACCTTAGCTATTAGGCCAGAGTAAGAGTTAAGACCTTAACTAGTAGGCCAGAGTAAGAATTAAGACCTTAACCAGTAGGCCAGAGTACGAGTCTAAGACCTTAGCTATTAGGCCAGAGTAAGAGTTAAGATCCTAACCATTAGACCAGAGTACAAGTCTAAGACCTTAGCTATTAGGCCAGACTAAGAGTTAAGACCTTAGCTATTAGGCCAGAGTATGAGTCTAAGAGCTTAGCTATTAGGCCAGAGTAAGAGCTAAGACCTTATCCATTAGGCCAGAGTACGAGTCTAAGACCTTAGCTATTAGGCCAGAGTAAGAGTTAAGACCTTAGCTATTAGGCCAGAGTAAGAGTTAAGACTTTAACCATTAAGCCAGAGTAAGAATAAAGACCTTAAACATTAGGCCAGAGAAAGAGTCTAAGACCTTAACCATTAGGCCGGAGTAAGAGCTAAGACCTTAACCATTAGGCCAGAGTAAGAGTCTAAGACCTTAACCATTAGGCCAGAGTAAGAGTCTGGCCAGAGTAAGAGTTAAGACCTTTACCATTAGGCCAGATTAAGAGTCTAAGACCTTAGCTATTAGGCCAGACTAAGAGTTAAGACCTTAACCATTAGGCCAGAGTACGAGTCTAAGACCTGAGCTATTAGGCCAGAGTAAGAGTTAAGACCTTAACCATTAGGCCAGAGTACGAGTCTAACACCTTAGCTATTAGGCCAGAGTAAGAGTTAAGACCTTAAACAGTAGGCCAGAGTAAGAGTTAAGACCTTAACCTGTAGGCCATAGTACGAGTCTAAGACCTTAGCTATTAGGCCAGAGTAAGAGTTAAGACCTTAACCAGTAGGCCAGAGTAAGAGTTAAGACCTTAACCTGTAGGCCATAGTACGAGTCTAAGACCTTAGCTATTAGGCCAGAGTAAGAGTTAATACCTTAGCGATTAGGCCTGAGAAAGAGTTAAGACCTTAACCATTAGGCCAGAGTACGAGTCTAAGACCTTAGCTATTAGGCCAGAGTAAGAGTTAAGACCTTAACCATTAGGCCAGAGTAAGAGTTAAGACCTTAACCATTAGGCCAGAGTACGAGTCTAAGACCTTAGCTATTAGGCCAGAGTAAGAGTTAAGACCTTAGCTATTAGGCCAGAGTAGGAGTTAAGACCTTAACCAGTAGGCCAGAGTAAGAGTTAAGCCCTTCACCATTAGGCCAGAGTACGAGTCTAAGACCTTATCTATTAGGCTAGAGTAAGAGTTAAGACCTTAACCAGTAGGCCAGAGTAAGAGCTAAGACCTTAACCATTAGGCCAGAGTACCAGTCTAAGACCTTAGCTATTAGGCCAGAGTAAGAGTTAAGACCTTAGCTATTAGGCCAGAGTAAGAGTTAAGACCTTAACCATTAGGCCAGAGTACGAGTCTAAGACCTTAGCTATTAGGCCAGAGTAAGAGTTAAGACCTTAACCAGTAGGCCAGAGTAAGAGTTAAGAACTTAACCTGTAGGCCATAGTACGAGTCTAAGACCTTAGCTATTAGGCCAGAGTAAGAGTTAAGACCTTAGCTATTAGGCCAGAGTAAGAGTTAAGACCTTAACCATTAGGCCAAAGTACGAGTCTAAGACTTTAGCTATTAGGCCAGAGTAAGAGTTAAGACCTTAGCTATTAGGCCAGAGTAAAAGTTAAGACCTTAACCAGTAGGCCAGAGTAAGAGTTAAGACCTTAACCATTAGGCCAGAGTACGAGTCTAAGACCTTAGCTATTAGGCCAGAGTAAGAGTTAAGACCTTAACCAGTAGGCCAGTGTAAGAGTTAAGACCTTAACCATTAGGCCAGAGTACGAGTCTAAGACCTTAGCTATTAGGCCAGAATACTAGTCTAAGACCTTAGCTATTAGGCCAGAGTAAGAGTTAAGACCTTAGCTATTAGGCCAGAGTAAGAGTTAAGACCTTAGCTATTAGGCCAGAGTACGAGTCTAAGACCTTAGCTATTAGGCCAGAGTACGAGTATAAGACCTTAGCTATTAGGCCAGAGTAAGAGTTAAGACCTTAGCTATTAGGCCAGAGTAAGAGTTAAGACCTTAGCTATTAGGCCAGAGTACGAGTCTAAGACCTTAGCTATCAGGCCATAGTACGAGTCTTACACCATAGCTATTAGGCCAGAGTAAGAGTTAAGACCTTAACCATTAGGCCAGAATACGAGTCTAAGACCTTAGCTATTAGGCCAGAGTAAGAGTTAAGACCTTAACCATTAGGCCAGAGTAAGAGTTAAGACCTTAACCATTAGGCAAGAGTACGAGTCTAAGACCTTAGCTATTAGGACAGAGTAAGAGTTAAGACCTTAGCTATTAGGCCAGAGTAAGAGTTAAGACCTTAACCAGTAGGCCAGAGTAAGAGTTAAGACCTTAGCTATTAGGCCAGAGTAAGAGATAAGACGTTAACCATTCAGCCAGAGTAAGAATAAAGACCTTAAACATTAGGCCAGAGAAAGAGTCTAAGACCTTAACCATTAGGCCGGAGTAAGAGCTAAGACCTTAACCATTAGGCCAGAGTAAGAGTCTAAGACCTTAACCATTAGGCCAGAGTAAGAGTCTGGCCGGAGTAAGAGTTAAGACCTTTACCATTAGGCCAGATTAAGAGTCTAAGACCTTAACCATTAGGCCAAAGTACGAGTCTAAGACTTTAGCTATTAGGCCAGAGTAAGAGTTAAGACCTTAGCTATTAGGCCAGAGTAAAAGTTAAGACCTTAACCAGTAGGCCAGAGTAAGAGTTAAGACCTTAACCATTAGGCCAGAGTACGAGTCTAAGACCTTAGCTATTAGGCCAGAGTAAGAGTTAAGACCTTAACCAGTAGGCCAGTGTAAGAGTTAAGACCTTAACCATTAGGCCAGAGTAAGAGTCTGACCAGAGAAAGAGTTAAGACCTTAACCTGTAGGCCAGAGTAGGAGTTAAGACCTAAACCTGTAGGCCATACTATGAGTCTAAGCCCTTAGCTATTAGGCCAGAGCACTAGTCTAAGACCTTAGCTATTAGGCCAGAGTACGAGTCTAAGACCTTAGCTATTAGGCCAGAGTACGAGTATAAGACCTTAGCTATTAGGCCAGAGTAAGAGTTAAGACCTTAGCTATTAGGCCAGAGTAAGAGTTAAGACCTTAGCTATTAGGCCAGAGTACGAGTCTAAGACCTTAGCTATCAGGCCAGAGTAAGAGTTAAGACCTTAGCCATTAGGCCGGAGTAAGAGCTAAGACCTTAACCATTAGGCCAGAGTAAGAGTCTAAGACCTTAACCATTAGGCCAGAGTAAGAGTCTGACCAGAGAAAGAGTTAAGACCTTAACCTGTAGGCCAGAGTAGGAGTTAAGACCTAAACCTGTAGGCCATACTATGAGTCTAAGCCCTTAGCTATTAGGCCAGAGTAAGAGTTAAGACCTTAGCTATTAGGCCAGAGTAAGAGCTAAGACCTTAACCAGTAGGCCAGAGTAAGAGTTAAGACCTTAACCTGTAGGCCATAGTACGAGTCTAAGACCTTAGCTATTAGGCCAGAGTAAGAGTTAAGACCTTAACCAGCAGGCCAGAGTAAGAGTTAAAACCTTAACCTGTAGGCCAGAGTACGAGTCTAAGACCTTAGCTATTAGGCCAGAGTAAGAGTTAAGACCTTAACCAGTAGGCCAGAGTAAGAGTTAAGACCTTAACCATTAGTCCAGAGTACGAGTCTAAGACCTTAGCTATTAGGCCAGAGAAAGAGTTAAGACCTTAGCTATTAGGCCAGAGTAAGAGTTAAGACCTTAGCTATTAGGCCAGAGTACGAGTCTAAGACCTTAGCTATTAGGCCAGAGTAAGAGTTAAGACCTTAGCTATTAGGCCAGAGTACGAGTCTAAGACCTTAGCTATTAGGCCAGAGTAAGAGTTAAGACCTTAGCTATTAGGCCAGAGTAAGAGTTAAGACCTTAACCAGTAGGCCAGAGAAAGAGTTAAGACCTTAACCTGTAGGCCAGAGTAGGAGTTAAGACCTAAACCTGTAGGCCATACTATGAGTCTAAGCCCTTAGCTATTAGGCCAGAGTAAGAGTTAAGACCTTAGCTACTAGGCCAGAGTAAGAGCTAAGACCTTAACCAGTAGGCCAGAGTAAGAGTTAAGACCTTCACCATTAGGCCAGAGTACGAGTCTAAGACCTTAGCTATTAGGCCAGAGTAAGAGTTAAGACCTTAACCAGTAGGCCAGAGAAAGAGTTAAGACCTTAACCTGTAGGCCAGAGTAGGAGTTAAGACCTAAACCTGTAGGCCATACTATGAGTCTAAGCCCTTAGCTATTAGGCCAGAGTAAGAGTTAAGACCTTAGCTACTAGGCCAGAGTAAGAGCTAAGACCTTAACCAGTAGGCCAGAGTAAGAGTTAAGACCTTCACCATTAGGCCAGAGTACGAGTCTAAGACCTTAGCTATTAGGCCAGAGTAAGAGTTAAGACCTTAACCATTAGGCCAGAGTACGAGTCTAAGACCTTAGCTATTAGGCCAGAGTAAGAGTTAAGACCTTAACCAGTAGGCCAGTGTAAGAGTTAAGACCTTAACCATTAGGCCGGAGTACGAGTCTAAGACCTTAGCTATTAGGCCAGAGTACTAGTCTAAGACCTTAGCTATTAGGCCAGAGTAAGAGTTAAGACCTTAGCTATTAGGCCAGAGTAAGAGTTAAGACCTTATCTATTAGGCCAGAGTACGAGTCTAAGACCTTAGCTATTAGGCCAGAGTACGAGTATAAGACCTTAGCTATTAGGCCAGAGTAAGAGTTAAGACCTTAGCTATTAGGCCAGAGTAAGAGTTAAGACCTTAGCTATTAGGCCAGAGTACGAGTCTAAGACCTTAGCTATCAGGCCATAGTACGAGTCTTACACCAAAGCTATTAGGCCAGAGTAAGAGTTAAGACCTTAACCATTAGGCCAGAATACGAGTCTAAGACCTTAGCTATTAGGCCAGAGTAAGAGTTAAGACCTTAACCATTAGGCCAGAGTAAGAGTTAAGACCTTAACCATTAGGCAAGAGTACGAGTCTAAGACCTTAGCTATTAGGACAGAGTAAGAGTTAAGACCTTAGCTATTAGGCCAGAGTAAGAGTTAAGACCTTAACCAGTAGGCCAGAGTAAGAGTTAAGACCTTCACCATTAGGCCAGAGTACGAGTCTAAGACCTTAGCTATTAGGCCAGAGTAAGAGTTAAGACCTTAACCAGTAGGCCAGAGAAAGAGTTAAGACCTTAACCATTAGATCAGAGTAAGAGTTAAGACCTTAGCTATTAGGCCAGAGTAAGAGATAAGACGTTAACCATTCAGCCAGAGTAAGAATAAAGACCTTAAACATTAGGCCAGAGAAAGAGTCTAAGACCTTAACCATTAGGCCGGAGTAAGAGCTAAGACCTTAACCATTAGGCCAGAGTAAGAGTCTAAGACCTTAACCATTAGGCCAGAGTAAGAGTCTGGCCGGAGTAAGAGTTAAGACCTTTACCATTAGGCCAGATTAAGAGTCTAAGACCTTAACCATTAGGCCAAAGTACGAGTCTAAGACTTTAGCTATTAGGCCAGAGTAAGAGTTAAGACCTTAGCTATTAGGCCAGAGTAAAAGTTAAGACCTTAACCAGTAGGCCAGAGTAAGAGTTAAGACCTTAACCATTAGGCCAGAGTACGAGTCTAAGACCTTAGCTATTAGGCCAGAGTAAGAGTTAAGACCTTAACCAGTAGGCCAGTGTAAGAGTTAAGACCTTAACCATTAGGCCAGAGTATGAGTCTAAGACCTTAGCTATTAGGCCAGAGCACTAGTCTAAGACCTTAGCTATTAGGCCAGAGTAAGAGTTAAGACCTTAGCTATTAGGCCAGAGTACGAGTCTAAGACCTTAGCTATTAGGCCAGAGTACGAGTATAAGACCTTAGCTATTAGGCCAGAGTAAGAGTTAAGACCTTAGCTATTAGGCCAGAGTAAGAGTTAAGACCTTAGCTATTAGGCCAGAGTACGAGTCTAAGACCTTAGCTATCAGGCCAGAGTAAGAGTTAAGACCTTAGCCATTAGGCCGGAGTAAGAGCTAAGACCTTAACCATTAGGCCAGAGTAAGAGTCTAAGACCTTAACCATTAGGCCAGAGTAAGAGTCTGACCAGAGAAAGAGTTAAGACCTTAACCTGTAGGCCAGAGTAGGAGTTAAGACCTAAACCTGTAGGCCATACTATGAGTCTAAGCCCTTAGCTATTAGGCCAGAGTAAGAGTTAAGACCTTAGCTATTAGGCCAGAGTAAGAGCTAAGACCTTAACCAGTAGGCCAGAGTAAGAGTTAAGACCTTAACCTGTAGGCCATAGTACGAGTCTAAGACCTTAGCTATTAGGCCAGAGTAAGAGTTAAGACCTTAACCAGCAGGCCAGAGTAAGAGTTAAAACCTTAACCTGTAGGCCAGAGTACGAGTCTAAGACCTTAGCTATTAGGCCAGAGTAAGAGTTAAGACCTTAACCAGTAGGCCAGAGTAAGAGTTAAGACCTTAACCATTAGTCCAGAGTACGAGTCTAAGACCTTAGCTATTAGGCCAGAGAAAGAGTTAAGACCTTAGCTATTAGGCCAGAGTACGAGTCTAAGACCTTAGCTATTAGGCCAGAGTAAGAGTTAAGACCTTAGCTATTAGGCCAGAGTAAGAGTTAAGACCTTAACCAGTAGGCCAGAGAAAGAGTTAAGACCTTAACCTGTAGGCCAGAGTAGGAGTTAAGACCTAAACCTGTAGGCCATACTATGAGTCTAAGCCCTTAGCTATTAGGCCAGAGTAAGAGTTAAGACCTTAGCTACTAGGCCAGAGTAAGAGCTAAGACCTTAACCAGTAGGCCAGAGTAAGAGTTAAGACCTTCACCATTAGGCCAGAGTACGAGTCTAAGACCTTAGCTATTAGGCCAGAGTAAGAGTTAAGACCTTAACCAGTAGGCCAGAGAAAGAGTTAAGACCTTAACCATTAGATCAGAGTAAGAGTTAAGACCTTAGCTATTAGGCCAGAGTAAGAGATAAGACGTTAACCATTCAGCCAGAGTAAGAATAAAGACCTTAAACATTAGGCCAGAGAAAGAGTCTAAGACCTTAACCATTAGGCCGGAGTAAGAGTCTAAGACCTTAACCATTAGGCCAGAGTAAGAGTCTGGCCGGAGTAAGAGTTAAGACCTTTACCATTAGGCCAGATTAAGAGTCTAAGACCTTAACCATTAGGCCAAAGTACGAGTCTAAGACTTTAGCTATTAGGCCAGAGTAAGAGTTAAGACCTTAGCTATTAGGCCAGAGTAAAAGTTAAGACCTTAACCAGTAGGCCAGAGTAAGAGTTAAGACCTTAACCATTAGGCCAGAGTACGAGTCTAAGACCTTAGCTATTAGGCCAGAGTAAGAGTTAAGACCTTAACCAGTAGGCCAGTGTAAGAGTTAAGACCTTAACCATTAGGCCAGAGTACGAGTCTAAGACCTTAGCTATTAGGCCAGAGTACTAGTCTAAGACCTTAGCTATTAGGCCAGAGTAAGAGTTAAGACCTTAGCTATTAGGCCAGAGTAAGAGTTAAGACCTTAGCTATTAGGCCAGAGTACGAGTCTAAGACCTTAGCTATTAGGCCAGAGTACGAGTATAAGACCTTAGCTATTAGGCCAGAGTAAGAGTTAAGACCTTAGCTATTAGGCCAGAGTAAGAGTTAAGACCTTAGCTATTAGGCCAGAGTACGAGTCTAAGACCTTAGCTATCAGGCCATAGTACGAGTCTTACACCATAGCTATTAGGCCAGAGTAAGAGTTAAGACCTTAACCATTAGGCCAGAATACGAGTCTAAGACCTTAGCTGTTAGGCCAGAGTAAGAGTTAAGACCTTAACCATTAGGCCAGAGTAAGAGTTAAGACCTTAACCATTAGGCAAGAGTACGAGTCTAAGACCTTAGCTATTAGGCCAGAGTAAGAGTTAAGACCTTAGCTATTAGGCCAGAGTAAGAGTTAAGACCTTAACCAGTAGGCCAGAGTAAGAGTTAAGACCTTCACCATTAGGCCAGAGTACGAGTCTAAGACCTTAGCTATTAGGCCAGAGTAAGAGTTAAGACCTTAACCAGTAGGCCAGAGAAAGAGTTAAGACCTTAACCATTTGATCAGAGTAAGAGTTAAGACCTTAGCTATTAGGCCAGAGTAAGAGATAAGACGTTAACCATTCAGCCAGAGTAAGAATAAAGACCTTAAACATTAGGCCAGAGAAAGAGTCTAAGACCTTAACCATTAGGCCGGAGTAAGAGCTAAGACCTTAACCATTAGGCCAGAGTAAGAGTCTAAGACCTTAACCATTAGGCCAGAGTAAGAGTCTGGCCAGAGTAAGAGTTAAGACCTTTACCATTAGGCCAGATTAAGAGTCTAAGACCTTAACCATTAGGCCAGAGGAAGAGTTAAGACCTTAACCATTAGGCCAGAGTAAGAGTCTAAGACCTTAACCATTATGTCAGAGTAAGAGTCTAAGACCTTAACCATTAGGCCAGAGTAAGAGTTAAGACCTTAACCATTAGGCCAGAGTTTGAGTCTAAGACCTTAGCTATTAGGCGAGAGTAAGTGTTAAGACCTTAACCAGTAGGCCAGAGTAAGAGTTAAGACCTTAACCATTAGTCCAGAGTACGAGTCTAAGACCTTAGCTATTAGGCCAGAGTAAGAGTTAAGACCTTAGCTATTAGGCCAGAGTAAGAGTTAAGACCTTAACCATTATGCCAGAGTAAGAGTTAAGACCTTAGCTATTAGGCCAGAGTAAGAGTTAAGACCTTAACCATTAGGCCAGAGTACGGGTCTAACACCTTAGCTATTAGGCCAGAGTAAGAATTAAGACCTTAACCAGTAGGCCAGAGTAAGAGTTAAGACCTTAACCTGTAGGCCATAGTACGAGAATAAGACCTTAGCTATTAGGCCAGTGTAAGAGTTAAGACCTTAACCAGTAGGCCAGAGTATGAGTTAAGACCTTAACCATTAGGCCAGAGTACGAGTCTAAGACCTTAGCTATTAGGCCAGAGTAAGAGTTAAGACCTTAACTAGTAGGCCAGAGTAAGAATTAAGACCTTAACCAGTAGGCCAGAGTACGAGTCTAAGACCTTAGCTATTAGGCCAGAGTAAGAGTTAAGATCCTAACCATTAGACCAGAGTACAAGTCTAAGACCTTAGCTATTAGGCCAGACTAAGAGTTAAGACCTTAGCTATTAGGCCAGAGTATGAGTCTAAGAGCTTAGCTATTAGGCCAGAGTAAGAGCTAAGACCTTATCCATTAGGCCAGAGTACGAGTCTAAGACCTTAGCTATTAGGCCAGAGTAAGAGTTAAGACCTTAGCTATTAGGCCAGAGTAAGAGTTAAGACTTTAACCATTAAGCCAGAGTAAGAATAAAGACCTTAAACATTAGGCCAGAGAAAGAGTCTAAGACCTTAACCATTAGGCCGGAGTAAGAGCTAAGACCTTAACCATTAGGCCAGAGTAAGAGTCTAAGACCTTAACCATTAGGCCAGAGTAAGAGTCTGGCCAGAGTAAGAGTTAAGACCTTTACCATTAGGCCAGATTAAGAGTCTAAGACCTTAGCTATTAGGCCAGACTAAGAGTTAAGACCTTAACCATTAGGCCAGAGTACGAGTCTAAGACCTTAGCTATTAGGCCAGAGTAAGAGTTAAGACCTTAACCATTAGGCCAGAGTACGAGTCTAACACCTTAGCTATTAGGCCAGAGTAAGAGTTAAGACCTTAAACAGTAGGCCAGAGTAAGAGTTAAGACCTTAACCTGTAGGCCATAGTACGAGTCTAAGACCTTAGCTATTAGGCCAGAGTAAGAGTTAAGACCTTAACCAGTAGGCCAGAGTAAGAGTTAAGACCTTAACCTGTAGGCCATAGTACGAGTCTAAGACCTTAGCTATTAGGCCAGAGTAAGAGTTAATACCTTAGCGATTAGGCCTGAGAAAGAGTTAAGACCTTAACCATTAGGCCAGAGTACGAGTCTAAGACCTTAGCTATTAGGCCAGAGTAAGAGTTAAGACCTTAACCATTAGGCCAGAGTAAGAGTTAAGACCTTAACCATTAGGCCAGAGTACGAGTCTAAGACCTTAGCTATTAGGCCAGAGTAAGAGTTAAGACCTTAGCTATTAGGCCAGAGTAGGAGTTAAGACCTTAACCAGTAGGCCAGAGTAAGAGTTAAGCCCTTCACCATTAGGCCAGAGTACGAGTCTAAGACCTTATCTATTAGGCTAGAGTAAGAGTTAAGACCTTAACCAGTAGGCCAGAGTAAGAGCTAAGACCTTAACCATTAGGCCAGAGTACCAGTCTAAGACCTTAGCTATTAGGCCAGAGTAAGAGTTAAGACCTTAGCTATTAGGCCAGAGTAAGAGTTAAGACCTTAAACATCAGGCCAGAGTATGAGTCTAAGACCTTAGCTATTAGGCCAGACTAAGAGTTAAGACCTTAGCTATTAGGCCAGAGTACGAGTCTAAGACCTTAGCTATTAGGCCAGAGTAAGAGTTAAGACCTTAACCAGTAGGCCAGAGTAAGAGTTAAGACCTAACCTGTATGCCATAGTACGAGTCTAAGACCTTAGCTATTAGGACAGAGTAAGAGTTAAGACCTTAGCTATTAGGCCAGAGTAAGAATTAAGACCTTAACCAGTAGGCCAGAGTAAGAGTTAAGACCTTAACCTGTAGGCCAGAGTAAGAGTTAAGACCTTAACCTGTAGGCCATAGTACGAGTCTTAGACCTTAGCTATTAGGCCAGAGTAAGAGTTAAGACCTTAGCTATTAGGCCAGAGTAAGAATTAAGACCTTAACCAGTAGGCCAGAGTAAGAGTTAAGACCTTAACCTGTAGGCCATAGTACGAGAATAAGACCTTAGCTATTAGGCCAGTGTAAGAGTTAAGACCTTAACCAGTAGGCCAGAGTATGAGTTAAGACCTTAACCATTAGGCCAGAGTACGAGTCTAAGACCTTAGCTATTAGGCCAGAGTAAGAGTTAAGACCTTAACTAGTAGGCCAGAGTAAGAATTAAGACCTTAACCAGTAGGCCAGAGTACGAGTCTAAGACCTTAGCTATTAGGCCAGAGTAAGAGTTAAGATCCTAACCATTAGACCAGAGTACAAGTCTAAGACCTTAGCTATTAGGCCAGACTAAGAGTTAAGACCTTAGCTATTAGGCCAGAGTATGAGTCTAAGAGCTTAGCTATTAGGCCAGAGTAAGAGCTAAGACCTTATCCATTAGGCCAGAGTACGAGTCTAAGACCTTAGCTATTAGGCCAGAGTAAGAGTTAAGACCTTAGCTATTAGGCCAGAGTAAGAGTTAAGACTTTAACCATTAAGCCAGAGTAAGAATAAAGACCTTAAACATTAGGCCAGAGAAAGAGTCTAAGACCTTAACCATTAGGCCGGAGTAAGAGCTAAGACCTTAACCATTAGGCCAGAGTAAGAGTCTAAGACCTTAACCATTAGGCCAGAGTAAGAGTCTGGCCAGAGTAAGAGTTAAGACCTTTACCATTAGGCCAGATTAAGAGTCTAAGACCTTAGCTATTAGGCCAGACTAAGAGTTAAGACCTTAACCATTAGGCCAGAGTACGAGTCTAAGACCTTAGCTATTAGGCCAGAGTAAGAGTTAAGACCTTAACCATTAGGCCAGAGTACGAGTCTAACACCTTAGCTATTAGGCCAGAGTAAGAGTTAAGACCTTAAACAGTAGGCCAGAGTAAGAGTTAAGACCTTAACCTGTAGGCCATAGTACGAGTCTAAGACCTTAGCTATTAGGCCAGAGTAAGAGTTAAGACCTTAACCAGTAGGCCAGAGTAAGAGTTAAGACCTTAACCTGTAGGCCATAGTACGAGTCTAAGACCTTAGCTATTAGGCCAGAGTAAGAGTTAATACCTTAGCGATTAGGCCTGAGAAAGAGTTAAGACCTTAACCATTAGGCCAGAGTACGAGTCTAAGACCTTAGCTATTAGGCCAGAGTAAGAGTTAAGACCTTAACCATTAGGCCAGAGTAAGAGTTAAGACCTTAACCATTAGGCCAGAGTACGAGTCTAAGACCTTAGCTATTAGGCCAGAGTAAGAGTTAAGACCTTAGCTATTAGGCCAGAGTAGGAGTTAAGACCTTAACCAGTAGGCCAGAGTAAGAGTTAAGCCCTTCACCATTAGGCCAGAGTACGAGTCTAAGACCTTATCTATTAGGCTAGAGTAAGAGTTAAGACCTTAACCAGTAGGCCAGAGTAAGAGCTAAGACCTTAACCATTAGGCCAGAGTACCAGTCTAAGACCTTAGCTATTAGGCCAGAGTAAGAGTTAAGACCTTAGCTATTAGGCCAGAGTAAGAGTTAAGACCTTAACCATTAGGCCAGAGTACGAGTCTAAGACCTTAGCTATTAGGCCAGAGTAAGAGTTAAGACCTTAACCAGTAGGCCAGAGTAAGAGTTAAGAACTTAACCTGTAGGCCATAGTACGAGTCTAAGACCTTAGCTATTAGGCCAGAGTAAGAGTTAAGACCTTAGCTATTAGGCCAGAGTAAGAGTTAAGACCTTAACCATTAGGCCAAAGTACGAGTCTAAGACTTTAGCTATTAGGCCAGAGTAAGAGTTAAGACCTTAGCTATTAGGCCAGAGTAAAAGTTAAGACCTTAACCAGTAGGCCAGAGTAAGAGTTAAGACCTTAACCATTAGGCCAGAGTACGAGTCTAAGACCTTAGCTATTAGGCCAGAGTAAGAGTTAAGACCTTAACCAGTAGGCCAGTGTAAGAGTTAAGACCTTAACCATTAGGCCAGAGTACGAGTCTAAGACCTTAGCTATTAGGCCAGAATACTAGTCTAAGACCTTAGCTATTAGGCCAGAGTAAGAGTTAAGACCTTAGCTATTAGGCCAGAGTAAGAGTTAAGACCTTAGCTATTAGGCCAGAGTACGAGTCTAAGACCTTAGCTATTAGGCCAGAGTACGAGTATAAGACCTTAGCTATTAGGCCAGAGTAAGAGTTAAGACCTTAGCTATTAGGCCAGAGTAAGAGTTAAGACCTTAGCTATTAGGCCAGAGTACGAGTCTAAGACCTTAGCTATCAGGCCATAGTACGAGTCTTACACCATAGCTATTAGGCCAGAGTAAGAGTTAAGACCTTAACCATTAGGCCAGAATACGAGTCTAAGACCTTAGCTATTAGGCCAGAGTAAGAGTTAAGACCTTAACCATTAGGCCAGAGTAAGAGTTAAGACCTTAACCATTAGGCAAGAGTACGAGTCTAAGACCTTAGCTATTAGGACAGAGTAAGAGTTAAGACCTTAGCTATTAGGCCAGAGTAAGAGTTAAGACCTTAACCAGTAGGCCAGAGTAAGAGTTAAGACCTTAGCTATTAGGCCAGAGTAAGAGATAAGACGTTAACCATTCAGCCAGAGTAAGAATAAAGACCTTAAACATTAGGCCAGAGAAAGAGTCTAAGACCTTAACCATTAGGCCGGAGTAAGAGCTAAGACCTTAACCATTAGGCCAGAGTAAGAGTCTAAGACCTTAACCATTAGGCCAGAGTAAGAGTCTGGCCGGAGTAAGAGTTAAGACCTTTACCATTAGGCCAGATTAAGAGTCTAAGACCTTAACCATTAGGCCAAAGTACGAGTCTAAGACTTTAGCTATTAGGCCAGAGTAAGAGTTAAGACCTTAGCTATTAGGCCAGAGTAAAAGTTAAGACCTTAACCAGTAGGCCAGAGTAAGAGTTAAGACCTTAACCATTAGGCCAGAGTACGAGTCTAAGACCTTAGCTATTAGGCCAGAGTAAGAGTTAAGACCTTAACCAGTAGGCCAGTGTAAGAGTTAAGACCTTAACCATTAGGCCAGAGTAAGAGTCTGACCAGAGAAAGAGTTAAGACCTTAACCTGTAGGCCAGAGTAGGAGTTAAGACCTAAACCTGTAGGCCATACTATGAGTCTAAGCCCTTAGCTATTAGGCCAGAGCACTAGTCTAAGACCTTAGCTATTAGGCCAGAGTACGAGTCTAAGACCTTAGCTATTAGGCCAGAGTACGAGTATAAGACCTTAGCTATTAGGCCAGAGTAAGAGTTAAGACCTTAGCTATTAGGCCAGAGTAAGAGTTAAGACCTTAGCTATTAGGCCAGAGTACGAGTCTAAGACCTTAGCTATCAGGCCAGAGTAAGAGTTAAGACCTTAGCCATTAGGCCGGAGTAAGAGCTAAGACCTTAACCATTAGGCCAGAGTAAGAGTCTAAGACCTTAACCATTAGGCCAGAGTAAGAGTCTGACCAGAGAAAGAGTTAAGACCTTAACCTGTAGGCCAGAGTAGGAGTTAAGACCTAAACCTGTAGGCCATACTATGAGTCTAAGCCCTTAGCTATTAGGCCAGAGTAAGAGTTAAGACCTTAGCTATTAGGCCAGAGTAAGAGCTAAGACCTTAACCAGTAGGCCAGAGTAAGAGTTAAGACCTTAACCTGTAGGCCATAGTACGAGTCTAAGACCTTAGCTATTAGGCCAGAGTAAGAGTTAAGACCTTAACCAGCAGGCCAGAGTAAGAGTTAAAACCTTAACCTGTAGGCCAGAGTACGAGTCTAAGACCTTAGCTATTAGGCCAGAGTAAGAGTTAAGACCTTAACCAGTAGGCCAGAGTAAGAGTTAAGACCTTAACCATTAGTCCAGAGTACGAGTCTAAGACCTTAGCTATTAGGCCAGAGAAAGAGTTAAGACCTTAGCTATTAGGCCAGAGTAAGAGTTAAGACCTTAGCTATTAGGCCAGAGTACGAGTCTAAGACCTTAGCTATTAGGCCAGAGTAAGAGTTAAGACCTTAGCTATTAGGCCAGAGTACGAGTCTAAGACCTTAGCTATTAGGCCAGAGTAAGAGTTAAGACCTTAGCTATTAGGCCAGAGTAAGAGTTAAGACCTTAACCAGTAGGCCAGAGAAAGAGTTAAGACCTTAACCTGTAGGCCAGAGTAGGAGTTAAGACCTAAACCTGTAGGCCATACTATGAGTCTAAGCCCTTAGCTATTAGGCCAGAGTAAGAGTTAAGACCTTAGCTACTAGGCCAGAGTAAGAGCTAAGACCTTAACCAGTAGGCCAGAGTAAGAGTTAAGACCTTCACCATTAGGCCAGAGTACGAGTCTAAGACCTTAGCTATTAGGCCAGAGTAAGAGTTAAGACCTTAACCAGTAGGCCAGAGAAAGAGTTAAGACCTTAACCTGTAGGCCAGAGTAGGAGTTAAGACCTAAACCTGTAGGCCATACTATGAGTCTAAGCCCTTAGCTATTAGGCCAGAGTAAGAGTTAAGACCTTAGCTACTAGGCCAGAGTAAGAGCTAAGACCTTAACCAGTAGGCCAGAGTAAGAGTTAAGACCTTCACCATTAGGCCAGAGTACGAGTCTAAGACCTTAGCTATTAGGCCAGAGTAAGAGTTAAGACCTTAACCATTAGGCCAGAGTACGAGTCTAACACCTTAGCTATTAGGCCAGAGTAAGAGTTAAGACCTTAACCATTAGGCCAGAGTATGAGTCTAAGACCTTATCTATTAGGCTAGAGTAAGAGTTAAGACCTTAACCAGTAGGCCAGAGTAAGAGCTAAGACCTTAACCATTAGGCCAGAGTACCAGTCTAAGACCTTAGCTATTAGGCCAGAGTAAGAGTTAAGACCTTAGCTATTAGGCCAGAGTAAGAGTTAAGACCTTAACCATTAGGCCAGAGTACGAGTCTAAGACCTTAGCTATTAGGCCAGAGTAAGAGTTAAGACCTTAACCAGTAGGCCAGAGTAAGAGTTAAGAACTTAACCTGTAGGCCATAGTACGAGTCTAAGACCTTAGCTATTAGGCCAGAGTAAGAGTTAAGACCTTAGCTATTAGGCCAGAGTAAGAGTTAAGACCTTAACCATTAGGCCAAAGTACGAGTCTAAGACTTTAGCTATTAGGCCAGAGTAAGAGTTAAGACCTTAGCTATTAGGCCAGAGTAAAAGTTAAGACCTTAACCAGTAGGCCAGAGTAAGAGTTAAGACCTTAACCATTAGGCCAGAGTACGAGTCTAAGACCTTAGCTATTAGGCCAGAGTAAGAGTTAAGACCTTAACCAGTAGGCCAGTGTAAGAGTTAAGACCTTAACCATTAGGCCGGAGTACGAGTCTAAGACCTTAGCTATTAGGCCAGAGTACTAGTCTAAGACCTTAGCTATTAGGCCAGAGTAAGAGTTAAGACCTTAGCTATTAGGCCAGAGTAAGAGTTAAGACCTTAGCTATTAGGCCAGAGTACGAGTCTAAGACCTTAGCTATTAGGCCAGAGTACGAGTATAAGACCTTAGCTATTAGGCCAGAGTAAGAGTTAAGACCTTAGCTATTAGGCCAGAGTAAGAGTTAAGACCTTAGCTATTAGGCCAGAGTACGAGTCTAAGACCTTAGCTATCAGGCCATAGTACGAGTCTTACACCAAAGCTATTAGGCCAGAGTAAGAGTTAAGACCTTAACCATTAGGCCAGAATACGAGTCTAAGACCTTAGCTATTAGGCCAGAGTAAGAGTTAAGACCTTAACCATTAGGCCAGAGTAAGAGTTAAGACCTTAACCATTAGGCAAGAGTACGAGTCTAAGACCTTAGCTATTAGGACAGAGTAAGAGTTAAGACCTTAGCTATTAGGCCAGAGTAAGAGTTAAGACCTTAACCAGTAGGCCAGAGTAAGAGTTAAGACCTTCACCATTAGGCCAGAGTACGAGTCTAAGACCTTAGCTATTAGGCCAGAGTAAGAGTTAAGACCTTAACCAGTAGGCCAGAGAAAGAGTTAAGACCTTAACCATTAGATCAGAGTAAGAGTTAAGACCTTAGCTATTAGGCCAGAGTAAGAGATAAGACGTTAACCATTCAGCCAGAGTAAGAATAAAGACCTTAAACATTAGGCCAGAGAAAGAGTCTAAGACCTTAACCATTAGGCCGGAGTAAGAGCTAAGACCTTAACCATTAGGCCAGAGTAAGAGTCTAAGACCTTAACCATTAGGCCAGAGTAAGAGTCTGGCCGGAGTAAGAGTTAAGACCTTTACCATTAGGCCAGATTAAGAGTCTAAGACCTTAACCATTAGGCCAAAGTACGAGTCTAAGACTTTAGCTATTAGGCCAGAGTAAGAGTTAAGACCTTAGCTATTAGGCCAGAGTAAAAGTTAAGACCTTAACCAGTAGGCCAGAGTAAGAGTTAAGACCTTAACCATTAGGCCAGAGTACGAGTCTAAGACCTTAGCTATTAGGCCAGAGTAAGAGTTAAGACCTTAACCAGTAGGCCAGTGTAAGAGTTAAGACCTTAACCATTAGGCCAGAGTATGAGTCTAAGACCTTAGCTATTAGGCCAGAGCACTAGTCTAAGACCTTAGCTATTAGGCCAGAGTAAGAGTTAAGACCTTAGCTATTAGGCCAGAGTACGAGTCTAAGACCTTAGCTATTAGGCCAGAGTACGAGTATAAGACCTTAGCTATTAGGCCAGAGTAAGAGTTAAGACCTTAGCTATTAGGCCAGAGTAAGAGTTAAGACCTTAGCTATTAGGCCAGAGTACGAGTCTAAGACCTTAGCTATCAGGCCAGAGTAAGAGTTAAGACCTTAGCCATTAGGCCGGAGTAAGAGCTAAGACCTTAACCATTAGGCCAGAGTAAGAGTCTAAGACCTTAACCATTAGGCCAGAGTAAGAGTCTGACCAGAGAAAGAGTTAAGACCTTAACCTGTAGGCCAGAGTAGGAGTTAAGACCTAAACCTGTAGGCCATACTATGAGTCTAAGCCCTTAGCTATTAGGCCAGAGTAAGAGTTAAGACCTTAGCTATTAGGCCAGAGTAAGAGCTAAGACCTTAACCAGTAGGCCAGAGTAAGAGTTAAGACCTTAACCTGTAGGCCATAGTACGAGTCTAAGACCTTAGCTATTAGGCCAGAGTAAGAGTTAAGACCTTAACCAGCAGGCCAGAGTAAGAGTTAAAACCTTAACCTGTAGGCCAGAGTACGAGTCTAAGACCTTAGCTATTAGGCCAGAGTAAGAGTTAAGACCTTAACCAGTAGGCCAGAGTAAGAGTTAAGACCTTAACCATTAGTCCAGAGTACGAGTCTAAGACCTTAGCTATTAGGCCAGAGAAAGAGTTAAGACCTTAGCTATTAGGCCAGAGTACGAGTCTAAGACCTTAGCTATTAGGCCAGAGTAAGAGTTAAGACCTTAGCTATTAGGCCAGAGTAAGAGTTAAGACCTTAACCAGTAGGCCAGAGAAAGAGTTAAGACCTTAACCTGTAGGCCAGAGTAGGAGTTAAGACCTAAACCTGTAGGCCATACTATGAGTCTAAGCCCTTAGCTATTAGGCCAGAGTAAGAGTTAAGACCTTAGCTACTAGGCCAGAGTAAGAGCTAAGACCTTAACCAGTAGGCCAGAGTAAGAGTTAAGACCTTCACCATTAGGCCAGAGTACGAGTCTAAGACCTTAGCTATTAGGCCAGAGTAAGAGTTAAGACCTTAACCAGTAGGCCAGAGAAAGAGTTAAGACCTTAACCATTAGATCAGAGTAGGAGTTAAGACCTAAACCTGTAGGCCATACTATGAGTCTAAGCCCTTAGCTATTAGGCCAGAGTAAGAGTTAAGACCTTAGCTACTAGGCCAGAGTAAGAGCTAAGACCTTAACCAGTAGGCCAGAGTAAGAGTTAAGACCTTCACCATTAGGCCAGAGTACGAGTCTAAGACCTTAGCTATTAGGCCAGAGTAAGAGTTAAGACCTTAACCAGTAGGCCAGAGAAAGAGTTAAGACCTTAACCTGTAGGCCAGAGTAGGAGTTAAGACCTAAACCTGTAGGCCATACTATGAGTCTAAGCCCTTAGCTATTAGGCCAGAGTAAGAGTTAAGACCTTAGCTACTAGGCCAGAGTAAGAGCTAAGACCTTAACCAGTAGGCCAGAGTAAGAGTTAAGACCTTCACCATTAGGCCAGAGTACGAGTCTAAGACCTTAGCTATTAGGCCAGAGTAAGAGTTAAGACCTTAACCATTAGGCCAGAGTACGAGTCTAACACCTTAGCTATTAGGCCAGAGTAAGAGTTAAGACCTTAACCATTAGGCCAGAGTATGAGTCTAAGACCTTATCTATTAGGCTAGAGTAAGAGTTAAGACCTTAACCAGTAGGCCAGAGTAAGAGCTAAGACCTTAACCATTAGGCCAGAGTACCAGTCTAAGACCTTAGCTATTAGGCCAGAGTAAGAGTTAAGACCTTAGCTATTAGGCCAGAGTAAGAGTTAAGACCTTAACCATTAGGCCAGAGTACGAGTCTAAGACCTTAGCTATTAGGCCAGAGTAAGAGTTAAGACCTTAACCAGTAGGCCAGAGTAAGAGTTAAGAACTTAACCTGTAGGCCATAGTACGAGTCTAAGACCTTAGCTATTAGGCCAGAGTAAGAGTTAAGACCTTAGCTATTAGGCCAGAGTAAGAGTTAAGACCTTAACCATTAGGCCAAAGTACGAGTCTAAGACTTTAGCTATTAGGCCAGAGTAAGAGTTAAGACCTTAGCTATTAGGCCAGAGTAAAAGTTAAGACCTTAACCAGTAGGCCAGAGTAAGAGTTAAGACCTTAACCATTAGGCCAGAGTACGAGTCTAAGACCTTAGCTATTAGGCCAGAGTAAGAGTTAAGACCTTAACCAGTAGGCCAGTGTAAGAGTTAAGACCTTAACCATTAGGCCGGAGTACGAGTCTAAGACCTTAGCTATTAGGCCAGAGTACTAGTCTAAGACCTTAGCTATTAGGCCAGAGTAAGAGTTAAGACCTTAGCTATTAGGCCAGAGTAAGAGTTAAGACCTTAGCTATTAGGCCAGAGTACGAGTCTAAGACCTTAGCTATTAGGCCAGAGTACGAGTATAAGACCTTAGCTATTAGGCCAGAGTAAGAGTTAAGACCTTAGCTATTAGGCCAGAGTAAGAGTTAAGACCTTAGCTATTAGGCCAGAGTACGAGTCTAAGACCTTAGCTATCAGGCCATAGTACGAGTCTTACACCAAAGCTATTAGGCCAGAGTAAGAGTTAAGACCTTAACCATTAGGCCAGAATACGAGTCTAAGACCTTAGCTATTAGGCCAGAGTAAGAGTTAAGACCTTAACCATTAGGCCAGAGTAAGAGTTAAGACCTTAACCATTAGGCAAGAGTACGAGTCTAAGACCTTAGCTATTAGGACAGAGTAAGAGTTAAGACCTTAGCTATTAGGCCAGAGTAAGAGTTAAGACCTTAACCAGTAGGCCAGAGTAAGAGTTAAGACCTTCACCATTAGGCCAGAGTACGAGTCTAAGACCTTAGCTATTAGGCCAGAGTAAGAGTTAAGACCTTAACCAGTAGGCCAGAGAAAGAGTTAAGACCTTAACCATTAGATCAGAGTAAGAGTTAAGACCTTAGCTATTAGGCCAGAGTAAGAGATAAGACGTTAACCATTCAGCCAGAGTAAGAATAAAGACCTTAAACATTAGGCCAGAGAAAGAGTCTAAGACCTTAACCATTAGGCCGGAGTAAGAGCTAAGACCTTAACCATTAGGCCAGAGTAAGAGTCTAAGACCTTAACCATTAGGCCAGAGTAAGAGTCTGGCCGGAGTAAGAGTTAAGACCTTTACCATTAGGCCAGATTAAGAGTCTAAGACCTTAACCATTAGGCCAAAGTACGAGTCTAAGACTTTAGCTATTAGGCCAGAGTAAGAGTTAAGACCTTAGCTATTAGGCCAGAGTAAAAGTTAAGACCTTAACCAGTAGGCCAGAGTAAGAGTTAAGACCTTAACCATTAGGCCAGAGTACGAGTCTAAGACCTTAGCTATTAGGCCAGAGTAAGAGTTAAGACCTTAACCAGTAGGCCAGTGTAAGAGTTAAGACCTTAACCATTAGGCCAGAGTATGAGTCTAAGACCTTAGCTATTAGGCCAGAGCACTAGTCTAAGACCTTAGCTATTAGGCCAGAGTAAGAGTTAAGACCTTAGCTATTAGGCCAGAGTACGAGTCTAAGACCTTAGCTATTAGGCCAGAGTACGAGTATAAGACCTTAGCTATTAGGCCAGAGTAAGAGTTAAGACCTTAGCTATTAGGCCAGAGTAAGAGTTAAGACCTTAGCTATTAGGCCAGAGTACGAGTCTAAGACCTTAGCTATCAGGCCAGAGTAAGAGTTAAGACCTTAGCCATTAGGCCGGAGTAAGAGCTAAGACCTTAACCATTAGGCCAGAGTAAGAGTCTAAGACCTTAACCATTAGGCCAGAGTAAGAGTCTGACCAGAGAAAGAGTTAAGACCTTAACCTGTAGGCCAGAGTAGGAGTTAAGACCTAAACCTGTAGGCCATACTATGAGTCTAAGCCCTTAGCTATTAGGCCAGAGTAAGAGTTAAGACCTTAGCTATTAGGCCAGAGTAAGAGCTAAGACCTTAACCAGTAGGCCAGAGTAAGAGTTAAGACCTTAACCTGTAGGCCATAGTACGAGTCTAAGACCTTAGCTATTAGGCCAGAGTAAGAGTTAAGACCTTAACCAGCAGGCCAGAGTAAGAGTTAAAACCTTAACCTGTAGGCCAGAGTACGAGTCTAAGACCTTAGCTATTAGGCCAGAGTAAGAGTTAAGACCTTAACCAGTAGGCCAGAGTAAGAGTTAAGACCTTAACCATTAGTCCAGAGTACGAGTCTAAGACCTTAGCTATTAGGCCAGAGAAAGAGTTAAGACCTTAGCTATTAGGCCAGAGTACGAGTCTAAGACCTTAGCTATTAGGCCAGAGTAAGAGTTAAGACCTTAGCTATTAGGCCAGAGTAAGAGTTAAGACCTTAACCAGTAGGCCAGAGAAAGAGTTAAGACCTTAACCTGTAGGCCAGAGTAGGAGTTAAGACCTAAACCTGTAGGCCATACTATGAGTCTAAGCCCTTAGCTATTAGGCCAGAGTAAGAGTTAAGACCTTAGCTACTAGGCCAGAGTAAGAGCTAAGACCTTAACCAGTAGGCCAGAGTAAGAGTTAAGACCTTCACCATTAGGCCAGAGTACGAGTCTAAGACCTTAGCTATTAGGCCAGAGTAAGAGTTAAGACCTTAACCAGTAGGCCAGAGAAAGAGTTAAGACCTTAACCATTAGATCAGAGTAAGAGTTAAGACCTTAGCTATTAGGCCAGAGTAAGAGATAAGACGTTAACCATTCAGCCAGAGTAAGAATAAAGACCTTAAACATTAGGCCAGAGAAAGAGTCTAAGACCTTAACCATTAGGCCGGAGTAAGAGTCTAAGACCTTAACCATTAGGCCAGAGTAAGAGTCTGGCCGGAGTAAGAGTTAAGACCTTTACCATTAGGCCAGATTAAGAGTCTAAGACCTTAACCATTAGGCCAAAGTACGAGTCTAAGACTTTAGCTATTAGGCCAGAGTAAGAGTTAAGACCTTAGCTATTAGGCCAGAGTAAAAGTTAAGACCTTAACCAGTAGGCCAGAGTAAGAGTTAAGACCTTAACCATTAGGCCAGAGTACGAGTCTAAGACCTTAGCTATTAGGCCAGAGTAAGAGTTAAGACCTTAACCAGTAGGCCAGTGTAAGAGTTAAGACCTTAACCATTAGGCCAGAGTACGAGTCTAAGACCTTAGCTATTAGGCCAGAGTACTAGTCTAAGACCTTAGCTATTAGGCCAGAGTAAGAGTTAAGACCTTAGCTATTAGGCCAGAGTAAGAGTTAAGACCTTAGCTATTAGGCCAGAGTACGAGTCTAAGACCTTAGCTATTAGGCCAGAGTACGAGTATAAGACCTTAGCTATTAGGCCAGAGTAAGAGTTAAGACCTTAGCTATTAGGCCAGAGTAAGAGTTAAGACCTTAGCTATTAGGCCAGAGTACGAGTCTAAGACCTTAGCTATCAGGCCATAGTACGAGTCTTACACCATAGCTATTAGGCCAGAGTAAGAGTTAAGACCTTAACCATTAGGCCAGAATACGAGTCTAAGACCTTAGCTGTTAGGCCAGAGTAAGAGTTAAGACCTTAACCATTAGGCCAGAGTAAGAGTTAAGACCTTAACCATTAGGCAAGAGTACGAGTCTAAGACCTTAGCTATTAGGCCAGAGTAAGAGTTAAGACCTTAGCTATTAGGCCAGAGTAAGAGTTAAGACCTTAACCAGTAGGCCAGAGTAAGAGTTAAGACCTTCACCATTAGGCCAGAGTACGAGTCTAAGACCTTAGCTATTAGGCCAGAGTAAGAGTTAAGACCTTAACCAGTAGGCCAGAGAAAGAGTTAAGACCTTAACCATTTGATCAGAGTAAGAGTTAAGACCTTAGCTATTAGGCCAGAGTAAGAGATAAGACGTTAACCATTCAGCCAGAGTAAGAATAAAGACCTTAAACATTAGGCCAGAGAAAGAGTCTAAGACCTTAACCATTAGGCCGGAGTAAGAGCTAAGACCTTAACCATTAGGCCAGAGTAAGAGTCTAAGACCTTAACCATTAGGCCAGAGTAAGAGTCTGGCCAGAGTAAGAGTTAAGACCTTTACCATTAGGCCAGATTAAGAGTCTAAGACCTTAACCATTAGGCCAGAGGAAGAGTTAAGACCTTAACCATTAGGCCAGAGTAAGAGTCTAAGACCTTAACCATTATGTCAGAGTAAGAGTCTAAGACCTTAACCATTAGGCCAGAGTAAGAGTTAAGACCTTAACCATTAGGCCAGAGTTTGAGTCTAAGACCTTAGCTATTAGGCGAGAGTAAGTGTTAAGACCTTAACCAGTAGGCCAGAGTAAGAGTTAAGACCTTAACCATTAGTCCAGAGTACGAGTCTAAGACCTTAGCTATTAGGCCAGAGTAAGAGTTAAGACCTTAGCTATTAGGCCAGAGTAAGAGTTAAGACCTTAACCATTATGCCAGAGTAAGAGTTAAGACCTTAGCTATTAGGCCAGAGTAAGAGTTAATACATTAACCATTAGGCCAGAGTACGAGTCTAAGAGCTTAGCTATTGGGCCAGAGTAAGAGTTAAGACCTTAACCATTAGGCCAGAGTATGAGTCTAAGACCTTAGCTATTAGGCCAGAGTAAGAGTTAAGACCTTAACCAGTAGGCCAGAGTAAGAGTTAAGACCTTAACCATTAGTCCAGAGTACGAGTCTAAGACCTTAGCTATTAGGCCAGAGAAAGAGTTAAGACCTTAGCTATTAGGCCAGAGTAAGAGTTAAGACCTTAGCTATTAGGCCAGAGTACGAGTCTAAGACCTTAGCTATTAGGCCAGAGTAAGAGTTAAGACCTTAGCTATTAGGCCAGAGTACGAGTCTAAGACCTTAGCTATTAGGCCAGAGTAAGAGTTAAGACCATAGCTATTAGGCCAGAGTAAGAGTTAAGACCTTAACCAGTAGGCCAGAGAAAGAGTTAAGACCTTAACCTGTAGGCCAGAGTAGGAGTTAAGACCTAAACCTGTAGGCCATACTATGAGTCTAAGCCCTTAGCTATTAGGCCAGAGTAAGAGTTAAGACCTTAGCTATTAGGCCAGAGTAAGAGCTAAGACCTTAACCAGTAGGCCAGAGTAAGAGTTAAGACCTTAACCTGTAGGCCATAGTACGAGTCTAAGACCTTAGCTATTAGGCCAGAGTAAGAGTTAAGACCTTAGCTATTAGGCCAGAGTAGGAGTTAAGACCTTAACCAGTAGGCCAGAGTAAGAGTTAAGCCCTTCACCATTAGGCCAGAGTACGAGTCTAAGACCTTATCTATTAGGCTAGAGTAAGAGTTAAGACCTTAACCAGTAGGCCAGAGTAAGAGCTAAGACCTTAACCATTAGGCCAGAGTACCAGTCTAAGACCTTAGCTATTAGGCCAGAGTAAGAGTTAAGACCTTAGCTATTAGGCCAGAGTAAGAGTTAAGACCTTAAACATCAGGCCAGAGTATGAGTCTAAGACCTTAGCTATTAGGCCAGACTAAGAGTTAAGACCTTAGCTATTAGGCCAGAGTACGAGTCTAAGACCTTAGCTATTAGGCCAGAGTAAGAGTTAAGACCTTAACCAGTAGGCCAGAGTAAGAGTTAAGACCTAACCTGTATGCCATAGTACGAGTCTAAGACCTTAGCTATTAGGACAGAGTAAGAGTTAAGACCTTAGCTATTAGGCCAGAGTAAGAATTAAGACCTTAACCAGTAGGCCAGAGTAAGAGTTAAGACCTTAACCTGTAGGCCAGAGTAAGAGTTAAGACCTTAACCTGTAGGCCATAGTACGAGTCTTAGACCTTAGCTATTAGGCCAGAGTAAGAGTTAAGACCTTAGCTATTAGGCCAGAGTAAGAATTAAGACCTTAACCAGTAGGCCAGAGTAAGAGTTAAGACCTTAACCTGTAGGCCATAGTACGAGAATAAGACCTTAGCTATTAGGCCAGTGTAAGAGTTAAGACCTTAACCAGTAGGCCAGAGTATGAGTTAAGACCTTAACCATTAGGCCAGAGTACGAGTCTAAGACCTTAGCTATTAGGCCAGAGTAAGAGTTAAGACCTTAACTAGTAGGCCAGAGTAAGAATTAAGACCTTAACCAGTAGGCCAGAGTACGAGTCTAAGACCTTAGCTATTAGGCCAGAGTAAGAGTTAAGATCCTAACCATTAGACCAGAGTACAAGTCTAAGACCTTAGCTATTAGGCCAGACTAAGAGTTAAGACCTTAGCTATTAGGCCAGAGTATGAGTCTAAGAGCTTAGCTATTAGGCCAGAGTAAGAGCTAAGACCTTATCCATTAGGCCAGAGTACGAGTCTAAGACCTTAGCTATTAGGCCAGAGTAAGAGTTAAGACCTTAGCTATTAGGCCAGAGTAAGAGTTAAGACTTTAACCATTAAGCCAGAGTAAGAATAAAGACCTTAAACATTAGGCCAGAGAAAGAGTCTAAGACCTTAACCATTAGGCCGGAGTAAGAGCTAAGACCTTAACCATTAGGCCAGAGTAAGAGTCTAAGACCTTAACCATTAGGCCAGAGTAAGAGTCTGGCCAGAGTAAGAGTTAAGACCTTTACCATTAGGCCAGATTAAGAGTCTAAGACCTTAGCTATTAGGCCAGACTAAGAGTTAAGACCTTAACCATTAGGCCAGAGTACGAGTCTAAGACCTTAGCTATTAGGCCAGAGTAAGAGTTAAGACCTTAACCATTAGGCCAGAGTACGAGTCTAACACCTTAGCTATTAGGCCAGAGTAAGAGTTAAGACCTTAAACAGTAGGCCAGAGTAAGAGTTAAGACCTTAACCTGTAGGCCATAGTACGAGTCTAAGACCTTAGCTATTAGGCCAGAGTAAGAGTTAAGACCTTAACCAGTAGGCCAGAGTAAGAGTTAAGACCTTAACCTGTAGGCCATAGTACGAGTCTAAGACCTTAGCTATTAGGCCAGAGTAAGAGTTAATACCTTAGCGATTAGGCCTGAGAAAGAGTTAAGACCTTAACCATTAGGCCAGAGTACGAGTCTAAGACCTTAGCTATTAGGCCAGAGTAAGAGTTAAGACCTTAACCATTAGGCCAGAGTAAGAGTTAAGACCTTAACCATTAGGCCAGAGTACGAGTCTAAGACCTTAGCTATTAGGCCAGAGTAAGAGTTAAGACCTTAGCTATTAGGCCAGAGTAGGAGTTAAGACCTTAACCAGTAGGCCAGAGTAAGAGTTAAGCCCTTCACCATTAGGCCAGAGTACGAGTCTAAGACCTTATCTATTAGGCTAGAGTAAGAGTTAAGACCTTAACCATTAGGCCAGAGTACGAGTCTAAGACCTTAGCTATTAGGCCAGAGTAAGAGTTAAGACCTTAACCTGTCGGCCATAGTACGAGTATAAGACCTTAGCTATTAGGCCAGAGTAAGAGTTAAGAACTTAGCCATCAGGCCAGAGTAAGAGTTAAGACCTTAACCAGTAGGCCAGAGTAAGAGTTAAGACCTTAACCTGTAGGCCAGAGTAGGAGTTAAGACCTAAACCTGTAGGCCATACTATGAGTCTAAGACTATAGCTAATAGGCCAGAGTAAGTGTTAAGACCTTAACCAGTAGGCCAGAGTAAGAGTTAAGACCTTAACCATTAGTCCAGAGTACGAGCCTAAGACCTTAGCTATTAGGCCAGAGTAAGAGTTAGGACCTTAGCTATTAGGCCAGAGTAAGAGTTAAGACCTTAACCATTATGCCAGAGTAAGAGTTAAGACCTTAGCTATTAGGCCAGAGTAAGAGTTAAGACTTTAACTATTAGGCCAGAGTACGAGTCTAAGACCTTAGCTATTAGGCCAGAGTAAGAAATAAGACCTTAACCAGTAGGCCAGAGTAACAGTTAAGACCTTAACCATTAGTCCAGAGTATGAGTCTAAGACCTTAGCTATTAGGCCAGAGAAAGAGTTAAGACCTTAGCTATTGGGCCAGAGTAAGAGTGAAGACCTTAACAATTAGGCCAGAGTACGAGTCTAAGACCTTAGCTATTAGGCCAGAGTAAGAGTTAAGACCTTAACCATTAGGCCAGAGTACGAGTCTAAGACCTTAGCTATTAGGCCAGAGTAAGAATTAAGACCTTAGCTATTAGGCCTGAGTAAGAGTTAACACCTTAGCTATTAGGCCAGAGTACGAGTTAAGACCTTAACCAGTAGGCCAGAGTAAGAGTTAAGACCTTAACCTGTAGGCCAGAGTAGGAGTTAAGACCTAAACCTGTAGGCCATAGTACGAGTCTAAGACCTTAGCTATTAGGCCAGAGTAAGAGTTAAGACCTTAACCAGTAGGCCAGAGTAAGAGTTAAAACCTTAACCTGTAGGCCAGAGTACGAGTCTAAGACCTTAGCTATTAGGCCAGAGTAAGAGTTAAGACCTTAGCTATTAGGCCAGAGTAGGAGTTAAGACCTTAACCATTAGGCCAGAGTACGAGTCTAAGACCTAAGCTATTAGGCAAGAGTAAGAGTTAAGACCTTAACCATTAGGCCAGAGTAAGAGTCTGGCCAGAGTAAGAGTTAAGACCTTTACCATTAGGCCAGATTAAGAGTCTAAGACCTTAACCATTAGGCCAGAGTAAGAGTTAAGACCTTAACCATTAGGCCAGAGTAAGAGTCTAAGACCTTAACCATTATGTCAGAGTAAGAGTCTAAGACCTTAACCATTAGGCCAGAGTAAGAGTTAAGACCTTAACCATTAGGCCAGAGTTTGAGTCTAAGACCTTAGCTATTAGGCCAGAGTAAGTGTTAAGACCTTAACCAGTAGGCCAGAGTAAGAGTTAAGACCTTAACCATTAGTCCAGAGTACGAGTCTAAGACCTTAGCTATTAGGCCAGAGTAAGAGTTAAGACCTTATCTATTAGGCCAGAGTAAGAGTTAAGACCTTAACCATTATGCCAGAGTAAGAGTTAAGACCTTAGCTATTAGGCCAGAGTAAGAGTTAAGACATTAACCATTAGGCCAGAGTATGAGTCTAAGACCTTAGCTATTGGGCCAGAGTAAGAGTTAAGACCTTAACCATTAGGCCAGAGTACGAGTCTAAGACCTTAGCTATTAGGCCAGAGTAAGAGTTAGGACCTTAACCAGTAGGCCAGAGTAAGAGTTAAGAACTTAACCATTAGTCCAGAGTACGAGTCTAAGACCTTAGCTATTAGGCCAGAGAAAGAGTTAAGACCTTAGCTATTGGGCCAGAGTAAGAGTGAAGACCTTAACCATTAGGCCAGAGTACGAGTCTAAGACCTTAGCTATTAGGCCAGAGTAAGAGTTAAGACCTTAACCATTAGGCCAGAGTACGAGTCTAAGACCTTAGCTATTAGGCCAGAGTAAGAATTAAGACCTTAGCTATTAGGCCAGAGTAAGAGTTAAGACCTTAGCTATTAGGCCAGAGTACGAGTCTAAGACCTTAGCTATTAGGCCAGAGTAAGAATTAAGACCTTAGCTATTAGGCCAGAGTAAGAGTTAAGACCTTAACCATTAGACCTGAGTACGAGTCTAAGACCTTAGCTATTAGGCCAGAGTAAGAGTTAAGACCTTAACCAGTAGGCCAGAGTAAGAGTTAAGACCTTAACCAAAAGGCCAGAGTATGAGTCTAAGACCTTAGCTATTAGGCCAGAGTAAGAGTTAAGACCTTAACCTGTAGGCCAGAGTACGAGTCTAAGACCTTAGTTATTAGGCCAGAGTAAGAGTTAAGACCTTAGCTGTTAGGCCAGAGTAAGAGTTAAGACCTTAACTAGTAGGCCAGCGTAAGAGTTAATACCTTAACCATTAGGCCAAAGTAAGAGTTAAGACCTTAACCAAAAGGCCAGAGTATGAGTCTAAGACCTTCGCTATTAGACCAGAGTAAGAGTTAAGACCTTGGCTATTAGGCCAGAGTAAGAGTTAAGACCTTAACCAGTAGGCCAGAGTAAGAGTTAAGACCTTAACCAAAAGGCCAGAGTATGAGTCTAAGACCTTAGCTATTAGGCCAGAGTAAGAGTTAAGACCTTAACCTGTAGGCCAGAGTACGAGTCTAAGACCTTAGTTATTAGGCCAGAGTAAGAGTTAAGACCTTAGCTGTTAGGCCAGAGTAAGAGTTAAGACCTTAACAAGTGGGCCAGAGTAAGAGTTAAGACCTTAACCTGTAGGCCATAGTACAAGTCTAAGACCTTAGCTATTAGGCCAGAGTAAGAGTTAAGACCTTAACCTGTAGGCCAGAGTAAGAGTTAAGACCTTAACCTGTAGGCCAGAGTACGAGTCTAAGACCTTAGCTGTTAGGCCAGGGTAAGAGTTAAGACCTTATCCAGTAGGCCAGAGTAAGAGTTAAGACCTTATCTATTAGGCCAGTGTAAGAGTTAAGACCTTAAGCAGTAGGCCAGAGTACGAGTCTAAGACCTTAGCTATTAGGCCAGAGTAAGAGTTAAGACCTTAACCAGTAGGCCAGAGTAAGAGTTAAGACCTTAACCAGTAGGCCAGAATACGAGTCTAAGACCTTAGCTATTAGGCCAGAGTAAAACTTATGACCTTAACCAGTAGGCCAGAGTAAGAGTTAAGAACTTAACCTGTAGGCCAGAAAAAGAGTTAAGACCTTAACCTGTAGGCCATAGTACGAGTCTAAGACCTTAGCTATTAGGCCAGAGTGAGAGTTAAGACCTTAGCTATTAGGCCAGAGTATGAGTTAAGACCTTAACCATTAAGCCAGAGTACGAGTCTAAGACCTTGGCTATTTAGCCAGAGTAAGAGTTAAGACCTTAGCTATTAGGCCAGAGTAAGAGTTAAGACCTTAACCATTAGGCCAGAGTACGAGTCTAAGACGTTAGCTATTAGGCCAGAGTAAGAGTTAAGACCTTAACCAGTAGGCCAGAGTAAGAGTTAAGACATTAACCATTAGTCCAGAGTACGAGTCTAAGACCTTAGCTATTAGGCCAGAGTAAGAGTTAAGACCTTAGCTATTGGGCCAGAGTAAGAGTTAAGACCTTAACCATTAGGCCAGAGTACGAGTCTAAGACCTTAGCTATTAGGCCAGAGTAAGAGTTAAGACCTTAACCTGTCGGCCATAGTACGAGTATAAGACCTTAGCTATTAGGCCAGAGTAAGAGTTAAGAACTTAGCCATCAGGCCAGAGTAAGAGTTAAGACCTTAACCAGTAGGCCAGAGTAAGAGTTAAGACCTTAACCTGTAGGCCAGAGTAGGAGTTAAGACCTAAACCTGTAGGCCATACTATGAGTCTAAGACTATAGCTAATAGGCCAGAGTAAGTGTTAAGACCTTAACCAGTAGGCCAGAGTAAGAGTTAAGACCTTAACCATTAGTCCAGAGTACGAGCCTAAGACCTTAGCTATTAGGCCAGAGTAAGAGTTAAGACCTTAGCTATTAGGCCAGAGTAAGAGTTAAGACCTTAACCATTATGCCAGAGTAAGAGTTAAGACCTTAGCTATTAGGCCAGAGTAAGAGTTAAGACCTTAACTATTAGGCCAGAGTACGAGTCTAAGACCTTAGCTATTAGGCCAGAGTAAGAAATAAGACCTTAACCAGTAGGCCAGAGTAACAGTTAAGACCTTAACCATTAGTCCAGAGTATGAGTCTAAGACCTTAGCTATTAGGCCAGAGAAAGAGGTAAGACCTTAGCTATTGGGCCAGAGTAAGAGTGAAGACCTTAACAATTAGGCCAGAGTACGAGTCTAAGACCTTAGCTATTAGGCCAGAGTAAGAGTTAAGACCTTAACCATTAGGCCAGAGTACGAGTCTAAGACCTTAGCTATTAGGCCAGAGTAAGAATTAAGACCTTAGCTATTAGGCCTGAGTAAGAGTTAACACCTTAGCTATTAGGCCAGAGTACGAGTTAAGACCTTAACCAGTAGGCCAGAGTTAGAGTTAAGACCTTAACCTGTAGGCCAGAGTAGGAGTTAAGACCTAAACCTGTAGGCCATACTATGAGTCTAAGACCTTAGCTATTAGGCCAGAGTAAGAGTTAAGACCTTAGCTATTAGGCCAGAGTAAGAGCTAAGACCTTAACCAGTAGGCCAGAGTAAGAGTTAAGACCTAAGCTATTAGGCAAGAGTAAGAGTTAAGACCTTAACCATTAGGCCAGAGTAAGAGTTAAGACCTAAACCTGTAGGCCATAGTACGAGTCTAAGACCTTAGCTATTAGGCCAGAGTAAGAGTTAAGACCTTAACCAGTAGGCCAGAGTAAGAGTTAAAACCTTAACCTGTAGGCCAGAGTACGAGTCTAAGACCTTAGCTATTAGGCCAGAGTAAGAGTTAAGACCTTAGCTATTAGGCCAGTGTAGGAGTTAAGACCTTAACCATTAGGTCAGAGTACGAGTCTAAGACCTAAGCTATTAGGCAAGAGTAAGAGTTAATACCTTAACCATTAGGCCAGAGTAAGAGTCTGGCCAGAGTAAGAGTTAAGACCTTTACCATTAGGCCAGATTAAGAGTCTAAGACCTTAACCATTAGGCCAGAGTAAGAGTTAAGACCTTAACCATTAGGCCAGAGTAAGAGTCTAAGACCTTAACCATTATGTCAGAGTAAGAGTCTAAGACCTTAACCATTAGGCCAGAGTAAGAGTTAAGACCTTAACCATTAGGCCAGAGTTTGAGTCTAAGACCTTAGCTATTAGGCCAGAGTAAGTGTTAAGACCTTAACCAGTAGGCCAGAGTAAGAGTTAAGACCTTAACCATTAGTCCAGAGTACGAGTCTAAGACCTTAGCTATTAGGCCAGAGTAAGAGTTAAGACCTTAGCTATTAGGCCAGAGTAAGAGTTAAGACCTTAACCATTATGCCAGAGTAAGAGTTAAGACCTTAGCTATTAGGCCAGAGTAAGAGTTAAGACATTAACCATTAGGCCAGAGTACGAGTCTAAGACCTTAGCTATTGGGCCAGAGTAAGAGTTAAGACCTTAACCATTAGGCCAGAGAACGAGTCTAAGACCTTAGCTATTAGGCCAGAGTAAGAGTTAGGACCTTAACCAGTAGGCCAGAGTAAGAGTTAAGAACTTAACCATTAGTCCAGAGTACGAGTCTAAGACCTTAGCTATTAGGCCAGAGAAAGAGTTAAGACCTTAGCTATTAGGCCAGAGTAAGAGTGAAGACCTTAACCATTAGGCCAGAGTACGAGTCTAAGACCTTAGCTATTAGGCCAGAGTAAGAGTTAAGACCTTAACCATTAGGCCAGAGTACGAGTCTAAGACCTTAGCTATTAGGCCAGAGTAAGAATTAAGACCTTAGCTATTAGGCCAGAGTAAGAGTTAAGACCTTAGATATTAGGCCAGAGTACGAGTCTAAGACCTTAGCTATTAGGCCAGAGTAAGAGTTAAGACCTTAGCTATTAGGCCAGAGTAAGAGTTAAGACCTTAACCATCAGGCCAGAGTACGAGTCTAAGACCTTAGCTATTAGGCCAGAGTAAGAGTTAAGACCTTAACCAGTAGGCCAGAGTAAGAGTTAAGACCTTAACCTGTAGGCCATAGTACGAGTCTAAGACCTTAGCTATTAGGCCAGAGTAAGAGTTAAGACCTTGGCTATTAGGCCAGAGTAAGAGTTAAGACCTTAACCAGTAGGCCAGAGTAAGAGTTAATACCTTAACCATTAGGCCAGAGTAAGAGTTAAGACCTTAACCAAAAGGCCAGAGTATGTGTCTAAGACCTTAGCTATTAGGCCAGAGTAAGAGTTAAGACCTTAACCTGTAGGCCAGAGTACGAGTCTAAGACCTTAGTTATTAGGCCAGAGTAAGAGTTAAGACCTTAGCTGTTAGGCCAGAGTAAGAGTTAAGACCTTAACAAGTAGGCCAGAGTAAGAGTTAAGACCTTAACCTGTAGGCCATAGTACGAGTTTAAGACCTTAGCTATTAGGCCAGAGTAAGAGTTAAGACCTTAACCAGTAGGCCAGAGTAAGAGTTAAGACCTTAACCTGTAGGCCAGAGTAAGAGTTAAGCCTTAACCTGTAGGCCAGAGTACGAGTCTAAGACCTTAGCTGTTAGTCCAGGGTAAGAGTTAAGACCTTATCCAGTAGGCCAGAGTAAGAGTTAAGACCTTAGCTATTAGGCCAGAGTAAGAGTTAGGACCTTAAGCAGTAGGCCAGAGTTAGAGTTAAGACCTTAACCTGTAGGCCAGAGTAGGAGTTAAGACCTAAACCTGTAGGCCATACTATGAGTCTAAGACCTTAGCTATTAGGCCAGAGTAAGAGTTAAGACCTTAGCTATTAGGCCAGAGTAAGAGCTAAGACCTTAACCAGTAGGCCAGAGTAAGAGTTAAGACCTAAGCTATTAGGCAAGAGTAAGAGTTAAGACCTTAACCATTAGGCCAGAGTAAGAGTTAAGACCTAAACCTGTAGGCCATAGTACGAGTCTAAGACCTTAGCTATTAGGCCAGAGTAAGAGTTAAGACCTTAACCAGTAGGCCAGAGTAAGAGTTAAAACCTTAACCTGTAGGCCAGAGTACGAGTCTAAGACCTTAGCTATTAGGCCAGAGTAAGAGTTAAGACCTTAGCTATTAGGCCAGTGTAGGAGTTAAGACCTTAACCATTAGGTCAGAGTACGAGTCTAAGACCTAAGCTATTAGGCAAGAGTAAGAGTTAATACCTTAACCATTAGGCCAGAGTAAGAGTCTGGCCAGAGTAAGAGTTAAGACCTTTACCATTAGGCCAGATTAAGAGTCTAAGACCTTAACCATTAGGCCAGAGTAAGAGTTAAGACCTTAACCATTAGGCCAGAGTAAGAGTCTAAGACCTTAACCATTATGTCAGAGTAAGAGTCTAAGACCTTAACCATTAGGCCAGAGTAAGAGTTAAGACCTTAACCATTAGGCCAGAGTTTGAGTCTAAGACCTTAGCTATTAGGCCAGAGTAAGTGTTAAGACCTTAACCAGTAGGCCAGAGTAAGAGTTAAGACCTTAACCATTAGTCCAGAGTACGAGTCTAAGACCTTAGCTATTAGGCCAGAGTAAGAGTTAAGACCTTAGCTATTAGGCCAGAGTAAGAGTTAAGACCTTAACCATTATGCCAGAGTAAGAGTTAAGACCTTAGCTATTAGGCCAGAGTAAGAGTTAAGACATTAACCATTAGGCCAGAGTACGAGTCTAAGACCTTAGCTATTGGGCCAGAGTAAGAGTTAAGACCTTAACCATTAGGCCAGAGAACGAGTCTAAGACCTTAGCTATTAGGCCAGAGTAAGAGTTAGGACCTTAACCAGTAGGCCAGAGTAAGAGTTAAGAACTTAACCATTAGTCCAGAGTACGAGTCTAAGACCTTAGCTATTAGGCCAGAGAAAGAGTTAAGACCTTAGCTATTAGGCCAGAGTAAGAGTGAAGACCTTAACCATTAGGCCAGAGTACGAGTCTAAGACCTTAGCTATTAGGCCAGAGTAAGAGTTAAGACCTTAACCATTAGGCCAGAGTACGAGTCTAAGACCTTAGCTATTAGGCCAGAGTAAGAATTAAGACCTTAGCTATTAGGCCAGAGTAAGAGTTAAGACCTTAGATATTAGGCCAGAGTACGAGTCTAAGACCTTAGCTATTAGGCCAGAGTAAGAGTTAAGACCTTAGCTATTAGGCCAGAGTAAGAGTTAAGACCTTAACCATCAGGCCAGAGTACGAGTCTAAGACCTTAGCTATTAGGCCAGAGTAAGAGTTAAGACCTTAACCAGTAGGCCAGAGTAAGAGTTAAGACCTTAACCTGTAGGCCATAGTACGAGTCTAAGACCTTAGCTATTAGGCCAGAGTAAGAGTTAAGACCTTGGCTATTAGGCCAGAGTAAGAGTTAAGACCTTAACCAGTAGGCCAGAGTAAGAGTTAATACCTTAACCATTAGGCCAGAGTAAGAGTTAAGACCTTAACCAAAAGGCCAGAGTATGTGTCTAAGACCTTAGCTATTAGGCCAGAGTAAGAGTTAAGACCTTAACCTGTAGGCCAGAGTACGAGTCTAAGACCTTAGTTATTAGGCCAGAGTAAGAGTTAAGACCTTAGCTGTTAGGCCAGAGTAAGAGTTAAGACCTTAACAAGTAGGCCAGAGTAAGAGTTAAGACCTTAACCTGTAGGCCATAGTACGAGTTTAAGACCTTAGCTATTAGGCCAGAGTAAGAGTTAAGACCTTAACCAGTAGGCCAGAGTAAGAGTTAAGACCTTAACCTGTAGGCCAGAGTAAGAGTTAAGCCTTAACCTGTAGGCCAGAGTACGAGTCTAAGACCTTAGCTGTTAGTCCAGGGTAAGAGTTAAGACCTTATCCAGTAGGCCAGAGTAAGAGTTAAGACCTTAGCTATTAGGCCAGAGTAAGAGTTAGGACCTTAAGCAGTAGGCCAGAGTACGAGTCTAAGACCTTAGCTATTAGGCCAGAGTAAGAGTTAAGACCTTAACCAGTAGGCCAGAGTAAGAGTTAAGACCTTAACCAGTAGGCCAGAGTAGGAGTTAAGAACTTAACCTGTAGGCCAGAAAAAGAGTTAAGACCTTAACCTGTAGGCCATAGTACGAGTCTAAGACCTTAGCTATTAGGCCAGAGTAAGAGTTAAGACCTTAGCTATTAGGCCAGAGTATGAGTTAAAACCTTAACCATTAAGCCAGAGTACGAGTCTAAGACCTTGGCTATTTAGCCAGAGTAAGAGTTAAGACCTTAGCTATTAGGCCAGAGTAAGAGTTAAGACCTTAACCATTAGGCCAGAGTACAAGTCTAAGACGTTAGCTATTAGGCCAGAGTAAGAGTTAAGACCTTAACCAGTAGGCCAGAGTAAGAGTTAAGACCTTAACCATTAGTCCAGAGTACGAGTCTAAGACCTTAGCTATTAGGCCAGAGTAAGAGTTAAGACCTTAGCTATTGGGCCAGAGTAAGAGTTAAGACCTTAACCATTAGGCCAGAGTACGAGTCTAAGACCTTAGCTATTAGGCCAGAGTAAGAGTTAAGACCTTACCCTTTAGGCCATAGTACGAGTATAAGACCTTAGCTATTAGGCCAGAGAAAGAGTTAAGAACTTAGCTATCAGGCCAGAGTAAGAGTTAAGACCTTAACCAGTAGGCCAGAGTAAGAGTTAAGACCTTAACCTGTAGGCCAGAGTAGGAGTTAAGACCTAAACCTGTAGGCCATACTATGAGTCTAAGACCATAGCTAATAGGCCAGAGTAAGAGTTAAGACCTTAGCTATTAGGCCAGAGTAAGAGTTAAGACCTTAACCAGTAGGCCAGAGTAAGAGTTAAGACCTTAACCTGAAGGCCATAGTACGAGTCTAAGACCTTAGCTATTAGGCCAGAGTAAGAGTCAAGACCTTAGCTATTAGGCCAGAGTAAGAGTTAAGACCTTAACCTGTAGGCCAGAGTACGAGTCTAAGACCTTAGCTATTAGGCCAGAGTAAGAATTAAGACCTTAACCATTAGGCCAGAGTATGAGTCTAAGACCTTAGCTATTAGGCCAGAGTATGAGTCTAAGACCTTAGCTATTAGGCCAGAGTACGAGTCTAAGACCTTAGCTATTAGGCCAGAGTAAGAGTTAAGACCTTAGCTATTAGGCCAGAGTAAGAGTTAAGACCTTAACTATTAGGCCAGAGTACGAGTCTAAGACCTTAGCTATCAGGCCATAGTACGAGTCTTACACCTTAGCTATTAGGCCAGAGTAAGAGTTAAGACCTTAACCATTAGGCCAGAGTATGAGTCTAAGACCTTAGCTATTAGGCCAGAGTAAGAGTTAAGACCTTAGCTATTAGGCCAGGGTAAGAGTTAAGACGTTAACCAGTAGGCCAGAGTAAGAGTTAAGACCTTCACCATTAGGCCAGAGTACGAGTCTAAGACCTTAGCTATTAGGCCAGAGTAAGAGTTAAGACCTTAACCAGTAGACCAAAGTAAGAGTTAAGACCTTAACCATTAGGCCAGAGTACCAGTCTAAGACCTTAGCTATTAGGCCAGAGTACCAGTCTAAGACCTTAGCTATTAGGCCAGAGTAAGAGTTAAGACCTTAACCATTAGGCCAGAGTACGAGTCTAAGACCTTAGCTATTAGGCCAGAGTAAGAGTTAAGACCTTAACCAGTAGGCCAGAGTAAGAGTTAAGAACTTAACCTGTAGGCCATAGTACGAGTCTAAGACCTTAGCTATTAGGCCAGAGTAAGAGTTAAGACCTTAGCTATTAGGCCAGAGTAAGAGTTAAGACCTTAACCATTAGGCCAAAGTACGAGTCTAAGACCTTAGCTTTTAGGCCAGAGTAAGAGTTAAGACCTTAGCTATTAGGCCAGAATAAAAGTTAAAACCTTAACCAGTAGGCCAGAGTAAGAGTTAAGACCTTAACCATTAGGCCAGAGTACGAGTTAAGACCTTAACCATTAGGCCAGAGTACGAGTCTAAGACCTTAGCTATTAGGCCAGAGTACGAGTCTAAGACCTTAGCTATTAGGCCAGAGTAAGAGTTAAGACCTTAGCTATTAGGCCAGAGTAAGAGTTAAGACCTTAGCTATTAGGCCAGAGTACGAGTCTAAGACCTTAGCTATTAGGCCAGAGTACGAGTCTAAGACCTTAGCTATTAGGCCAGAGTAAGTGTTAAGACCTTAGCATTTAGGCCAGAGTAAGAGTTAAGACCATAGCTATTAGGCCAGATTACGAGTCTAAGACCTTAGCTATCAGGCCATAGTACGAGTCTTACACGTTAGCTATTAGGCCAGAGTAAGAGTTAAGACCTTAACCAGTAGGCCAGAGTAAGAGTTAAGACCTTAACCTGTAGGCCAGAGTAGGAGTTAAGACCTAAACCTGTAGGCCATACTATGAGTCTAAGACCATAGCTAATAGGCCAGAGTAAGAGTCAAGACCTTAGCTATTAGGCCAGAGTAAGAGTTAAGACCTTAACCTGTAGGCCAGAGTACGAGTCTAAGACCTTAGCTATTAGGCCAGAGTAAGAATTAAGACCTTAACCATTAGGCCAGAGTATGAGTCTAAGACCTTAGCTATTAGGCCAGAGTACGAGTCTAAGACCTTAGCTATTAGGCCAGAGTACGAGTCTAAGACCTTAGCTATTAGGCCAGAGTAAGAGTTAAGACCTTAGCTATTAGGCCAGAGTAAGAGTTAAGACCTTAACTGTTAGGCCAGAGTACGAGTCTAAGACCTTAGCTATCAGGCCATAGTACGAGTCTTACACCTTAGCTATTAGGCCAGAGTAAGAGTTAAGACCTTAACCATTAGGCCAGAGTACGAGTCTAAGACCTTAGCTATTAGGCCAGAGTAAGAGTTAAGACCTTAGCTATTAGGCCAGGGTAAGAGTTAAGACGTTAACCAGTAGGCCAGAGTAAGAGATAAGACCTTCACCATTAGGCCAGAGTACGAGTCTAAGACCTTAGCTATTAGGCCAGAGTAAGAGTTAAGACCTTAACCAGTAGACCAAAGTAAGAGTTAAGACCTTAACCATTAGGCCAGAGTACCAGTCTAAGACCTTAGCTATTAGGCCAGAGTAAGAGTTAAGACCTTAACCATTAGGCCAGAGTACGAGTCTAAGACCTTAGCTATTAGGCCAGAGTAAGAGTTAAGACCTTAACCAGTAGGCCAGAGTAAGAGTTAAGAACTTAACCTGTAGGCCATAGTACGAGTCTAAGACCTTAGCTATTAGGCCAGAGTAAGAGTTAAGACCTTAGCTATTAGGCCAGAGTAAGAGTTAAGACCTTAACCATTAGCCCAAAGTACGAGTCTAAGACCTTAGCTTTTAGGCCAGAGTAAGAGTTAAGACCTTAGCTATTAGGCCAGAGTAAAAGTTAAAACCTTAACCAGTAGGCCAGAGTAAGAGTTAAGACCTTAACCATTAGGCCAGAGTACGAGTCTAAGACCTTAGCTATTAGGCCAGAGTAAGAGTTAAGACCTTAACCAGTAGGCCAGTGTAAGAGTTAAGACCTTAACCATTAGGCCAGAGTACGAGTCTAAGACCTTAGCTATTAGGCCAGAGTACGAGTCTAAGACCTTAGCTATTAGGCCAGAGTAAGAGTTAAGACCTTAGCTATTAGGCCAGAGTAAGAGTTAAGACCTTAGCTATTAGGCCAGAGTACGAGTCTAAGACCTTAGCTATTAGGCCAGAGTACGAGTCTAAGACCTTAGCTATTAGGCCAGAGTAAGAGTTAAGACCTTAGCATTTAGGCCAGAGTAAGAGTTAAGACCATAGCTATTAGGCCAGAGTACGAGTCTAAGACCTTAGCTATCAGGCCATAGTACGAGTCTTACACGTTAGCTATTAGGCCAGAGTAAGAGTTAAGACCTTAACCAGTAGGCCAGAGTAAGAGTTAAGACCTTAACCTGTAGGCCAGAGTAGGAGTTAAGACCTAAACCTGTAGGCCATACTATGAGTCTAAGACCATAGCTAATAGGCCAGAGTAAGAGTTAAGACCTTAGCTATTAGGCCAGAGTAAGAGTTAAGACCTTAACCAGTAGGCCAGAGTAAGAGTTAAGACCTTAACCTGAAGGCCATAGTACGAGTCTAAGACCTTAGCTATTAGGCCAGAGTAAGAGTCAAGACCTTAGCTATTAGGCCAGAGTAAGAGTTAAGACCTTAACCTGTAGGCCAGAGTACGAGTCTAAGACCTTAGCTATTAGGCCAGAGTAAGAATTAAGACCTTAACCATTAGGCCAGAGTATGAGTCTAAGACCTTAGCTATTAGGCCAGAGTACGAGTCTAAGACCTTAGCTATTAGGCCAGAGTACGAGTCTAAGACCTTAGCTATTAGGCCAGAGTAAGAGTTAAGACCTTAGCTATTAGGCCAGAGTAAGAGTTAAGACCTTAACTATTAGGCCAGAGTACGAGTCTAAGACCTTAGCTATCAGGCCATAGTACGAGTCTTACACCTTAGCTATTAGGCCTGAGTAAGAGTTAAGACCTTAACCATTAGGCCAGAGTACGAGTCTAAGACCTTAGCTATTAGGCCAGAGTAAGAGTTAAGACCTTAGCTATTAGGCCAGGGTAAGAGTTAAGATGTTAACCAGTAGGCCAGAGTAAGAGTTAAGACCTTCACCATTAGGCCAGAGTACGAGTCTAAGACCTTAGCTATTAGGCCAGAGTAAGAGTTAAGACCTTAACCAGTAGACCAAAGTAAGAGTTAAGACCTTAACCATTAGGCCAGAGTACCAGTCTAAGACCTTAGCTATTAGGCCAGAGTACCAGTCTAAGACCTTAGCTATTAGGCCAGAGTAAGAGTTAAGACCTTAACCATTAGGCCAGAGTACGAGTCTAAGACCTTAGCTATTAGGCCAGAGTAAGAGTTAAGACCTTAACCAGTAGGCCAGAGTAAGAGTTAAGAACTTAACCTGTAGGCCATAGTACGAGTCTAAGACCTTAGCTATTAGGCCAGAGTAAGAGTTAAGACCTTAGCTATTAGGCCAGAGTAAGAGTTAAGACCTTAACCATTAGGCCAAAGTACGAGTCTAAGACCTTAGCTTTTAGGCCAGAGTAAGAGTTAAGACCTTAGCTATTAGGCCAGAGTAAAAGTTAAGACCTTAACCAGTAGGCCAGAGTAAGAGTTAAGACCTTAACCATTAGGCCAGAGTACGAGTCTAAGACCTTAGCTATTAGGCCAGAGTAAGAGTTAAGACCTTGACCAGTAGGCCAGTGTAAGAGTTAAGACCTTAACCATTAGGCCAGAGTACGAGTCTAAGACCTTAGCTATTAGGCCAGAGTACGAGTCTAAGACCTTAGCTATTAGGCCAGAGTAAGAGTTAAGACCTTAGCTATTAGGCCAGAGTAAGAGTTAAGACCTTAGCTATTAGGCCAGAGTACGAGTCTAAGACCTTAGCTATTAGGCCAGAGTACGAGTCTAAGACCTTAGCTATTAGGCCAGAGTAAGAGTTAAGACCTTAGCATTTAGGCCATAGTAAGAGTTAAGACCTTAGCTATTAGGCCAGAGTACGAGTCTAAGACCTTAGCTATTAGGCCATAGTACGAGTCTTACACGTTAGCTATTAGGCCAGAGTAAGAGTTAAGACCTTAGCTATTAGGCCAGAGTAAGAGTTAAGACCTTAACCAGTACGCCAGAGTAAGAGTTAAGACCTTAACCTGTAGGCCAGAGTGAGAGTCAAGACCTTAACCTGTAGGCCATAGTAGGAGTCTCTGACCTTAGCTATTAGGCCAGAGTAAGAGTTAAGACCTTAACCAGTAGGCCAGAGTAAGAGTTAAGACCTTAACCATTAGGCCAGAGTACGAGTCTAAGGCCTTAGCTATTAGGCCAGAGTAAGAGTTAAGACCTTAGCTATTAGGCCAGAGTAAGAGTCAAGACCGTAACCATTAAGCCAGAGTACGAGTCTAAGACCTTAGCTATTTAGCCAGAGTAAGAGTTAAGACCTTAGCAATTAGGCCAGAGTAAGAGTTAAGACCTTAACCATTACGCCTGAGTACGAGTCTAAGACCTTAGCTATTAGGCCAGAGTAAGTGTTAAGACCTGAGCTATTATGCCAGACTAAGAGTTAAGACCTTAACCATTATGCCTGAGTACGAGTCTAAGACCTTAGCTATTAGGCCAGAGTAAGTGTTAAGACCTGAGCTATTATGCCAGACTAAGAGTTAAGACCTTCATCAGTAGGCCAGAGTAAGAGTTAAGACCTTAACCAGTAGGCCAGAGTAAGAGTTAAGACCTTAATCATTAGGCCAGAGTACTAGTATTTGTATTTGTAATTGAACTTATACCGCGCAACTATCACCCAACGGGTATCTTGGCGCTCAGACTGTGATGGAGAAAAACTTCTGAACTAACAAAGTGTGTAGCCGCAGTGACAGAAGGAACAAAGGAAGATAGAAGGCGGATACCGATCAAGGAAATGGGAGATTAGGAGGCCATATGCCCTCCCCTGGGAAATAGCCAGGTCTTCAAACTTCGCCTGAAATCCATCAAGGAGTTAGCCTGTCTAATATTCAGGGGGAGTTCATTCCAAAGTCGCGGAGCCACTATACTAAAGGCCCTACCTCCCATCCTGGCCTTCTTGATCCTACCAGTGTTTAGCAAGAAGGCATTTGATGAACGGAGAGTCCTTTGAGGCTTGTACCAGGATATTTTCTCCTGTAGAGTGGTAGGGCCAAGACCGTGTGCCGCTCTGTAGACAATGCACAGGGATTTAAATTTAGCCCTTTCCACCATGGGAAGCCAATGAAGTTCTTGAAGCGCCAGCGTGGTTGAGGAGCCACGTTTCCTATTCAGCGCCAGTTTGGCTGCCATAGACTGGACCCTCTGCAAACTCTGATAAATGTAAAGAGGAGCTCCTAGATACAGAGAGTTGCAGTAGTCCAGCCTACTTAAGATGATACTACGAACCACCACAGGTCTTTTCTCCACAGGCAGGAGAGGTAGAATCTTCCGTAGGGCTTTCATGAGAGCACAGCACACTCCCACTGTTTTTTTAGCTTGAGTGGCCATCTGTAGATCATTGTCAAACATGACCCCCAGATTCCGCACCGTTGTCACTGGAACAGTGGGTTCCCCATCTGGGGCCATTCTGAACTCGAAAGGTAAGTCTCTTACTCCCGCTGGGGGGCAGTAGAGCACCTCAGTTTTGCCTCCGTTGAATTGCAGTGAGTTAGCCCTGAGCCAGTCCGAGGTCTGACGCATACACTTTTGGAAATCTTCCATATTCAAAGCTCCTTTGCCCTCCAGTGAGAACACTAGTTGGGTATCGTCCGCGTAATTAATAAGATCGATCCCATACGCTTTGATAATAGGAATTAGTGGCTGCAAATAAATGTTGAAGAGGATCGGGCTGATAGCCGATCCCTGAGGAACCCCATGTTCCATCAAGGTCTTACCGGAGGTAAAAGGGGGCAGAGAGACCACCTGTTGTCTCCCTGTGAGATAGGATTGTATCCATCTCAAGGCACATCCCTTCACTCCCAGATACTCCAGCCTATTCAACAGAATTTGGTGGTTTACCGTATCGAATGCGGCTGACATGTCTAAGAGGACCAAAACTGACGAAAGGCCTCTGTCAGCCCGCATCCGAAGGTTATCCAGCACCGTGACCTTAGCTATTAGGCCAGAGTAAGAGTTAAGACCTTAACCAGTAGGCCAGAGTAAGAGTTAAGACCTTAACCTGTAGGCCATAGTACGAGTCTAAGACCTTAGCTATTAGGCCAGAGTAAGAGTTAAGACCTTAACCAGTCGGCCAGAGTAAGAGTTAAGACCTTAACCAGTAGGCCAGAGTACGAATCTAACACCTTAGCTATTAGGCCAGAGTAAGAGTTAAGACCTTAACCAGTAGGCCAGTGTAAGAGTTAAGACCTTAACCATTAGGCCAGAGTACGAGTCTAAGACCTTAGCTATTAGGCCAGAGTATGAGTCTAAGACCTTAGCTATTAGGCCAGAGTAAGAGTTAAGACCTTAGCTATTAGGCCAGAGTAAGAGTTAAGACCTTAGGTATTAGGCCAGAGTACGAGTCTAAGACCTTAGCTATTAGGCCAGAGTACGAGTCTAAGACCTTAGCTATTAGGCCAGAGTAAGAGTTAAGACCTTAGCTATTAGGCCAGAGTAAGAGTTAAGACCTTAACCAGTACGCCAGAGTAAGAGTTAAGACCTTAACCTGTAGGCCAGAGTAAGAGTTAAGACCTTAGCCTGTAGGCCATAGTAGGAGTCTTAGACCTTAGCTATTAGGCCAGAGTAAGAGTTAAGACCTTAACCAGTAGGCCAGAGAAAGAGTTAAGACCTTAACCATTAGGCCAGAGTACGAGTCTAAGACCTTAGCTATTAGGCCAGAGTAAGAGTTAAGACCTTAGCTATTAGGCCAGAGTAAGAGTTAAGACCGTAACCATTAAGCCAGAGTACGAGTCTAAGACCTTAGCTATTAGGCCAGAGTAAGAGTTAAGACCTTATCTATTAGGCCAGAGTAAGAGTTAAGACCTTAACCATTATGCCAGAGTAAGAGTTAAGACCTTAGCTATTAGGCCAGAGTAAGAGTTAAGACATTAACCATTAGGCCAGAGTATGAGTCTAAGACCTTAGCTATTGGGCCAGAGTAAGAGTTAAGACCTTAACCATTAGGCCAGAGTACGAGTCTAAGACCTTAGCTATTAGGCCAGAGTAAGAGTTAGGACCTTAACCAGTAGGCCAGAGTAAGAGTTAAGAACTTAACCATTAGTCCAGAGTACGAGTCTAAGACCTTAGCTATTAGGCCAGAGAAAGAGTTAAGACCTTAGCTATTGGGCCAGAGTAAGAGTGAAGACCTTAACCATTAGGCCAGAGTACGAGTCTAAGACCTTAGCTATTAGGCCAGAGTAAGAGTTAAGACCTTAACCATTAGGCCAGAGTACGAGTCTAAGACCTTAGCTATTAGGCCAGAGTAAGAATTAAGACCTTAGCTATTAGGCCAGAGTAAGAGTTAAGACCTTAGCTATTAGGCCAGAGTACGAGTCTAAGACCTTAGCTATTAGGCCAGAGTAAGAATTAAGACCTTAGCTATTAGGCCAGAGTAAGAGTTAAGACCTTAACCATTAGACCTGAGTACGAGTCTAAGACCTTAGCTATTAGGCCAGAGTAAGAGTTAAGACCTTAACCAGTAGGCCAGAGTAAGAGTTAAGACCTTAACCAAAAGGCCAGAGTATGAGTCTAAGACCTTAGCTATTAGGCCAGAGTAAGAGTTAAGACCTTAACCTGTAGGCCAGAGTACGAGTCTAAGACCTTAGTTATTAGGCCAGAGTAAGAGTTAAGACCTTAGCTGTTAGGCCAGAGTAAGAGTTAAGACCTTAACTAGTAGGCCAGCGTAAGAGTTAATACCTTAACCATTAGGCCAGAGTAAGAGTTAAGACCTTAACCAAAAGGCCAGAGTATGAGTCTAAGACCTTCGCTATTAGGCCAGAGTAAGAGTTAAGACCTTGGCTATTAGGCCAGAGTAAGAGTTAAGACCTTAACCAGTAGGCCAGAGTAAGAGTTAAGACCTTAACCAAAAGGCCAGAGTATGAGTCTAAGACCTTAGCTATTAGGCCAGAGTAAGAGTTAAGACCTTAACCTGTAGGCCAGAGTACGAGTCTAAGACCTTAGTTATTAGGCCAGAGTAAGAGTTAAGACCTTAGCTGTTAGGCCAGAGTAAGAGTTAAGACCTTAACAAGTGGGCCAGAGTAAGAGTTAAGACCTTAACCTGTAGGCCATAGTACAAGTCTAAGACCTTAGCTATTAGGCCAGAGTAAGAGTTAAGACCTTAACCAGTAGGCCAGAGTAAGAGTTAAGACCTTAACCTGTAGGCCAGAGTAAGAGTTAAGACCTTAACCTGTAGGCCAGAGTACGAGTCTAAGACCTTAGCTGTTAGGCCAGGGTAAGAGTTAAGACCTTATCCAGTAGGCCAGAGTAAGAGTTAAGACCTTATCTATTAGGCCAGTGTAAGAGTTAAGACCTTAAGCAGTAGGCCAGAGTACGAGTCTAAGACCTTAGCTATTAGGCCAGAGTAAGAGTTAAGACCTTAACCAGTAGGCCAGAGTAAGAGTTAAGACCTTAACCAGTAGGCCAGAATACGAGTCTAAGACCTTAGCTATTAGGCCAGAGTAAAACTTAAGACCTTAACCAGTAGGCCAGAGTAAGAGTTAAGAACTTAACCTGTAGGCCAGAAAAAGAGTTAAGACCTTAACCTGTAGGCCAGAGTACGAGTCTAAGACCTTAGCTATCAGGCCATAGTACGAGTCTTACACGTTAGCTATTAGGCCAGAGTAAGAGTTAAGACCTTAACCAGTAGGCCAGAGTAAGAGTTAAGACCTTAACCTGTAGGCCAGAGTAGGAGTTAAGACCTAAACCTGTAGGCCATACTATGAGTCTAAGACCATAGCTAATAGGCCAGAGTAAGAGTTAAGACCTTAGCTATTAGGCCAGAGTAAGAGTTAAGACCTTAACCAGTAGGCCAGAGTAAGAGTTAAGACCTTAACCTGAAGGCCATAGTACGAGTCTAAGACCTTAGCTATTAGGCCAGAGTAAGAGTCAAGACCTTAGCTATTAGGCCAGAGTAAGAGTTAAGACCTTAACCTGTAGGCCAGAGTACGAGTCTAAGACCTTAGCTATTAGGCCAGAGTAAGAATTAAGACCTTAACCATTAGGCCAGAGTATGAGTCTAAGACCTTAGCTATTAGGCCAGAGTACGAGTTAAGACCTTAGCTATTAGGCCAGGGTAAGAGTTAAGATGTTAACCAGTAGGCCAGAGTAAGAGTTAAGACCTTCACCATTAGGCCAGAGTACGAGTCTAAGACCTTAGCTATTAGGCCAGAGTAAGAGTTAAGACCTTAACCAGTAGACCAAAGTAAGAGTTAAGACCTTAACCATTAGGCCAGAGTACCAGTCTAAGACCTTAGCTATTAGGCCAGAGTACCAGTCTAAGACCTTAGCTATTAGGCCAGAGTAAGAGTTAAGACCTTAACCATTAGGCCAGAGTACGAGTCTAAGACCTTAGCTATTAGGCCAGAGTAAGAGTTAAGACCTTAACCAGTAGGCCAGAGTAAGAGTTAAGAACTTAACCTGTAGGCCATAGTACGAGTCTAAGACCTTAGCTATTTGGCCAGAGTAAGAGTTAAGACCTTAGCTATTAGGCCAGAGTAAGAGTTAAGACCTTAACCATTAGGCCAAAGTACGAGTCTAAGACCTTAGCTTTTAGGCCAGAGTAAGAGTTAAGACCTTAGCTATTAGGCCAGAGTAAAAGTTAAGACCTTAACCAGTAGGCCAGAGTAAGAGTTAAGACCTTAACCATTAGGCCAGAGTACGAGTCTAAGACCTTAGCTATTAGGCCAGAGTAAGAGTTAAGACCTTGACCAGTAGGCCAGTGTAAGAATTAAGACCTTAACCATTAGGCCAAAGTACGAGTCTAAGACCTTAGCTTTTAGGCCAGAGTAAGAGTTAAGACCTTAGCTATTAGGCCAGAGTAAAAGTTAAGACCTTAACCAGTAGGCCAGAGTAAGAGTTAAGACCTTAACCATTAGGCCAGAGTACGAGTCTAAGACCTTAGCTATTAGGCCAGAGTAAGAGTTAAGACCTTGACCAGTAGGCCAGTGTAAGAGTTAAGACCTTAACCATTAGGCCAGAGTACGAGTCTAAGACCTTAGCTATTAGGCCAGAGTACGAGTCTAAGACCTTAGCTATTAGGCCAGAGTAAGAGTTAAGACCTTAGCTATTAGGCCAGAGTAAGAGTTAAGACCTTAGCTATTAGGCCAGAGTACGAGTCTAAGACCTTAGCTATTAGGCCAGAGTACGAGTCTAAGACCTTAGCTATTAGGCCAGAGTAAGAGTTAAGACCTTAGCATTTAGGCCATAGTAAGAGTTAAGACCTTAGCTATTAGGCCAGAGTACGAGTCTAAGACCTTAGCTATTAGGCCATAGTACGAGTCTTACACGTTAGCTATTAGGCCAGAGTAAGAGTTAAGACCTTAGCTATTAGGCCAGAGTAAGAGTTAAGACCTTAACCAGTACGCCAGAGTAAGAGTTAAGACCTTAACCTGTAGGCCAGAGTGAGAGTCAAGACCTTAACCTGTAGGCCATAGTAGGAGTCTCTGACCTTAGCTATTAGGCCAGAGTAAGAGTTAAGACCTTAACCAGTAGGCCAGAGTAAGAGTTAAGACCTTAACCATTAGGCCAGAGTACGAGTCTAAGGCCTTAGCTATTAGGCCAGAGTAAGAGTTAAGACCTTAGCTATTAGGCCAGAGTAAGAGTCAAGACCGTAACCATTAAGCCAGAGTACGAGTCTAAGACCTTAGCTATTTAGCCAGAGTAAGAGTTAAGACCTTAGCAATTAGGCCAGAGTAAGAGTTAAGACCTTAACCATTACGCCTGAGTACGAGTCTAAGACCTTAGCTATTAGGCCAGAGTAAGTGTTAAGACCTGAGCTATTATGCCAGACTAAGAGTTAAGACCTTAACCATTATGCCTGAGTACGAGTCTAAGACCTTAGCTATTAGGCCAGAGTAAGTGTTAAGACCTGAGCTATTATGCCAGACTAAGAGTTAAGACCTTCATCAGTAGGCCAGAGTAAGAGTTAAGACCTTAACCAGTAGGCCAGAGTAAGAGTTAAGACCTTAATCATTAGGCCAGAGTACTAGTATTTGTATTTGTAATTGAACTTATACCGCGCAACTATCACCCAACGGGTATCTTGGCGCTCAGACTGTGATGGAGAAAAACTTCTGAACTAACAAAGTGTGTAGCCGCAGTGACAGAAGGAACAAAGGAAGATAGAAGGCGGATACCGATCAAGGAAATGGGAGATTAGGAGGCCATATGCCCTCCCCTGGGAAATAGCCAGGTCTTCAAACTTCGCCTGAAATCCATCAAGGAGTTAGCCTGTCTAATATTCAGGGGGAGTTCATTCCAAAGTCGCGGAGCCACTATACTAAAGGCCCTACCTCCCATCCTGGCCTTCTTGATCCTACCAGTGTTTAGCAAGAAGGCATTTGATGAACGGAGAGTCCTTTGAGGCTTGTACCAGGATATTTTCTCCTGTAGAGTGGTAGGGCCAAGACCGTGTGCCGCTCTGTAGACAATGCACAGGGATTTAAATTTAGCCCTTTCCACCATGGGAAGCCAATGAAGTTCTTGAAGCGCCAGCGTGGTTGAGGAGCCACGTTTCCTATTCAGCGCCAGTTTGGCTGCCATAGACTGGACCCTCTGCAAACTCTGATAAATGTAAAGAGGAGCTCCTAGATACAGAGAGTTGCAGTAGTCCAGCCTACTTAAGATGATACTACGAACCACCACAGGTCTTTTCTCCACAGGCAGGAGAGGTAGAATCTTCCGTAGGGCTTTCATGAGAGCACAGCACACTCCCACTGTTTTTTTAGCTTGAGTGGCCATCTGTAGATCATTGTCAAACATGACCCCCAGATTCCGCACCGTTGTCACTGGAACAGTGGGTTCCCCATCTGGGGCCATTCTGAACTCGAAAGGTAAGTCTCTTACTCCCGCTGGGGGGCAGTAGAGCACCTCAGTTTTGCCTCCGTTGAATTGCAGTGAGTTAGCCCTGAGCCAGTCCGAGGTCTGACGCATACACTTTTGGAAATCTTCCATATTCAAAGCTCCTTTGCTCTCCAGTGAGAACACTAGTTGGGTATCGTCCGCGTAATTAATAAGATCGATCCCATACGCTTTGATAATAGGAATTAGTGGCTGCAAATAAATGTTGAAGAGGATCGGGCTGATAGCCGATCCCTGAGGAACCCCTTGTTCCATCAAGGTCTTACCGGAGGTAAAAGGGGGCAGAGAGACCACCTGTTGTCTCCCTGTGAGATAGGATTGTATCCATCTCAAGGCACATCCCTTCACTCCCAGATACTCCAGCCTATTCAACAGAATTTGGTGGTTTACCGTATCGAATGCGGCTGACATGTCTAAGAGGACCAAAACTGACGAAAGGCCTCTGTCAGCCCGCATCCGAAGGTTATCCAGCACCGTGACCTTAGCTATTAGGCCAGAGTAAGAGTTAAGACCTTAACCAGTAGGCCAGAGTAAGAGTTAAGACCTTAACCTGTAGGCCATAGTACGAGTCTAAGACCTTAGCTATTAGGCCAGAGTAAGAGTTAAGACCTTAACCAGTCGGCCAGAGTAAGAGTTAAGACCTTAACCAGTAGGCCAGAGTACGAATCTAACACCTTAGCTATTAGGCCAGAGTAAGAGTTAAGACCTTAACCAGTAGGCCAGTGTAAGAGTTAAGACCTTAACCATTAGGCCAGAGTACGAGTCTAAGACCTTAGCTATTAGGCCAGAGTATGAGTCTAAGACCTTAGCTATTAGGCCAGAGTAAGAGTTAAGACCTTAGCTATTAGGCCAGAGTAAGAGTTAAGACCTTAGGTATTAGGCCAGAGTACGAGTCTAAGACCTTAGCTATTAGGCCAGAGTACGAGTCTAAGACCTTAGCTATTAGGCCAGAGTAAGAGTTAAGACCTTAGCTATTAGGCCAGAGTAAGAGTTAAGACCTTAACCAGTACGCCAGAGTAAGAGTTAAGACCTTAACCTGTAGGCCAGAGTAAGAGTTAAGACCTTAGCCTGTAGGCCATAGTAGGAGTCTTAGACCTTAGCTATTAGGCCAGAGTAAGAGTTAAGACCTTAACCAGTAGGCCAGAGAAAGAGTTAAGACCTTAACCATTAGGCCAGAGTACGAGTCTAAGACCTTAGCTATTAGGCCAGAGTAAGAGTTAAGACCTTAGCTATTAGGCCAGAGTAAGAGTTAAGACCGTAACCATTAAGCCAGAGTACGAGTCTAAGACCTTAGCTATTAGGCCAGAGTAAGAGTTAAGACCTTATCTATTAGGCCAGAGTAAGAGTTAAGACCTTAACCATTATGCCAGAGTAAGAGTTAAGACCTTAGCTATTAGGCCAGAGTAAGAGTTAAGACATTAACCATTAGGCCAGAGTATGAGTCTAAGACCTTAGCTATTGGGCCAGAGTAAGAGTTAAGACCTTAACCATTAGGCCAGAGTACAAGTCTAAGACCTTAGCTATTAGGCCAGAGTAAGAGTTAGGACCTTAACCAGTAGGCCAGAGTAAGAGTTAAGAACTTAACCATTAGTCCAGAGTACGAGTCTAAGACCTTAGCTATTAGGCCAGAGAAAGAGTTAAGACCTTAGCTATTGGGCCAGAGTAAGAGTGAAGACCTTAACCATTAGGCCAGAGTACGAGTCTAAGACCTTAGCTATTAGGCCAGAGTAAGAGTTAAGACCTTAACCATTAGGCCAGAGTACGAGTCTAAGACCTTAGCTATTAGGCCAGAGTAAGAATTAAGACCTTAGCTATTAGGCCAGAGTAAGAGTTAAGACCTTAGCTATTAGGCCAGAGTACGAGTCTAAGACCTTAGCTATTAGGCCAGAGTAAGAATTAAGACCTTAGCTATTAGGCCAGAGTAAGAGTTAAGACCTTAACCATTAGACCTGAGTACGAGTCTAAGACCTTAGCTATTAGGCCAGAGTAAGAGTTAAGACCTTAACCAGTAGGCCAGAGTAAGAGTTAAGACCTTAACCAAAAGGCCAGAGTATGAGTCTAAGACCTTAGCTATTAGGCCAGAGTAAGAGTTAAGACCTTAACCTGTAGGCCAGAGTACGAGTCTAAGACCTTAGTTATTAGGCCAGAGTAAGAGTTAAGACCTTAGCTGTTAGGCCAGAGTAAGAGTTAAGACCTTAACTAGTAGGCCAGCGTAAGAGTTAATACCTTAACCATTAGGCCAGAGTAAGAGTTAAGACCTTAACCAAAAGGCCAGAGTATGAGTCTAAGACCTTCGCTATTAGGCCAGAGTAAGAGTTAAGACCTTGGCTATTAGGCCAGAGTAAGAGTTAAGACCTTAACCAGTAGGCCAGAGTAAGAGTTAAGACCTTAACCAAAAGGCCAGAGTATGAGTCTAAGACCTTAGCTATTAGGCCAGAGTAAGAGTTAAGACCTTAACCTGTAGGCCAGAGTACGAGTCTAAGACCTTAGTTATTAGGCCAGAGTAAGAGTTAAGACCTTAGCTGTTAGGCCAGAGTAAGAGTTAAGACCTTAACAAGTGGGCCAGAGTAAGAGTTAAGACCTTAACCTGTAGGCCATAGTACAAGTCTAAGACCTTAGCTATTAGGCCAGAGTAAGAGTTAAGACCTTAACCAGTAGGCCAGAGTAAGAGTTAAGACCTTAACCTGTAGGCCAGAGTAAGAGTTAAGACCTTAACCTGTAGGCCAGAGTACGAGTCTAAGACCTTAGCTGTTAGGCCAGGGTAAGAGTTAAGACCTTATCCAGTAGGCCAGAGTAAGAGTTAAGACCTTATCTATTAGGCCAGTGTAAGAGTTAAGACCTTAAGCAGTAGGCCAGAGTACGAGTCTAAGACCTTAGCTATTAGGCCAGAGTAAGAGTTAAGACCTTAACCAGTAGGCCAGAGTAAGAGTTAAGACCTTAACCAGTAGGCCAGAATACGAGTCTAAGACCTTAGCTATTAGGCCAGAGTAAAACTTAAGACCTTAACCAGTAGGCCAGAGTAAGAGTTAAGAACTTAACCTGTAGGCCAGAAAAAGAGTTAAGACCTTAACCTGTAGGCCATAGTATGAGTCTAAGACCTTAGCTATTAGGCCAGAGTGAGAGTTAAGACCTTAGCTATTAGGCCAGAGTATGAGTTAAGACCTTAACCATTAAGCCAGAGTACGAGTCTAAGACCTTGGCTATTTAGCCAGAGTAAGAGTTAAGACCTTAGCTATTAGGCCAGAGTAAGAGTTAAGACCTTAACCATTAGGCCAGAGTACGAGTCTAAGACGTTAGCTATTAGGCCAGAGTAAGAGTTAAGACCTTAACCAGTAGGCCAGAGTAAGAGTTAAGACATTAACCATTAGTCCAGAGTACGAGTCTAAGACCTTAGCTATTAGGCCAGAGTAAGAGTTAAGACCTTAGCTATTGGGCCAGAGTAAGAGTTAAGACCTTAACCATTAGGCCAGAGTACGAGTCTAAGACCTTAGCTATTAGGCCAGAGTAAGAGTTAAGACCTTAACCTGTCGGCCATAGTACGAGTATAAGACCTTAGCTATTAGGCCAGAGTAAGAGTTAAGAACTTAGCCATCAGGCCAGAGTAAGAGTTAAGACCTTAACCAGTAGGCCAGAGTAAGAGTTAAGACCTTAACCTGTAGGCCAGAGTAGGAGTTAAGACCTAAACCTGTAGGCCATACTATGAGTCTAAGACTATAGCTAATAGGCCAGAGTAAGTGTTAAGACCTTAACCAGTAGGCCAGAGTAAGAGTTAAGACCTTAACCATTAGTCCAGAGTACGAGCCTAAGACCTTAGCTATTAGGCCAGAGTAAGAGTTAAGACCTTAGCTATTAGGCCAGAGTAAGAGTTAAGACCTTAACCATTATGCCAGAGTAAGAGTTAAGACCTTAGCTATTAGGCCAGAGTAAGAGTTAAGACCTTAACTATTAGGCCAGAGTACGAGTCTAAGACCTTAGCTATTAGGCCAGAGTAAGAAATAAGACCTTAACCAGTAGGCCAGAGTAACAGTTAAGACCTTAACCATTAGTCCAGAGTATGAGTCTAAGACCTTAGCTATTAGGCCAGAGAAAGAGGTAAGACCTTAGCTATTGGGCCAGAGTAAGAGTGAAGACCTTAACAATTAGGCCAGAGTACGAGTCTAAGACCTTAGCTATTAGGCCAGAGTAAGAGTTAAGACCTTAACCATTAGGCCAGAGTACGAGTCTAAGACCTTAGCTATTAGGCCAGAGTAAGAATTAAGACCTTAGCTATTAGGCCTGAGTAAGAGTTAACACCTTAGCTATTAGGCCAGAGTACGAGTTAAGACCTTAACCAGTAGGCCAGAGTTAGAGTTAAGACCTTAACCTGTAGGCCAGAGTAGGAGTTAAGACCTAAACCTGTAGGCCATACTATGAGTCTAAGACCTTAGCTATTAGGCCAGAGTAAGAGTTAAGACCTTAGCTATTAGGCCAGAGTAAGAGCTAAGACCTTAACCAGTATGCCAGAGTAAGAGTTAAGACCTAAGCTATTAGGCAAGAGTAAGAGTTAAGACCTTAACCATTAGGCCAGAGTAAGAGTTAAGACCTAAACCTGTAGGCCATAGTACGAGTCTAAGACCTTAGCTATTAGGCCAGAGTAAGAGTTAAGACCTTAACCAGTAGGCCAGAGTAAGAGTTAAAACCTTAACCTGTAGGCCAGAGTACGAGTCTAAGACCTTAGCTATTAGGCCAGAGTAAGAGTTAAGACCTTAGCTATTAGGCCAGTGTAGGAGTTAAGACCTTAACCATTAGGTCAGAGTACGAGTCTAAGACCTAAGCTATTAGGCAAGAGTAAGAGTTAATACCTTAACCATTAGGCCAGAGTAAGAGTCTGGCCAGAGTAAGAGTTAAGACATTTACCATTAGGCCAGATTAAGAGTCTAAGACCTTAACCATTAGGCCAGAGTAAGAGTTAAGACCTTAACCATTAGGCCAGAGTAAGAGTCTAAGACCTTAACCATTATGTCTGAGTAAGAGTCTAAGACCTTAACCATTAGGCCAGAGTAAGAGTTAAGACCTTAACCATTAGGCCAGAGTTTGAGTCTAAGACCTTAGCTATTAGGCCAGAGTAAGTGTTAAGACCTTAACCAGTAGGCCAGAGTAAGAGTTAAGACCTTAACCATTAGTCCAGAGTACGAGTCTAAGACCTTAGCTATTAGGCCAGAGTAAGAGTTAAGACCTTAGCTATTAGGCCAGAGTAAGAGTTAAGACCTTAACCATTATGCCAGAGTAAGAGTTAAGACCTTAGCTATTAGGCCAGAGTAAGAGTTAAGACATTAACCATTAGGCCAGAGTACGAGTCTAAGACCTTAGCTATTGGGCCAGAGTAAGAGTTAAGACCTTAACCATTAGGCCAGAGAACGAGTCTAAGACCTTAGCTATTAGGCCAGAGTAAGAGTTAGGACCTTAACCAGTAGGCCAGAGTAAGAGTTAAGAACTTAACCATTAGTCCAGAGTACGAGTCTAAGACCTTAGCTATTAGGCCAGAGAAAGAGTTAAGACCTTAGCTATTAGGCCAGAGTAAGAGTGAAGACCTTAACCATTAGGCCAGAGTACGAGTCTAAGACCTTAGCTATTAGGCCAGAGTAAGAGTTAAGACCTTAACCATTAGGCCAGAGTACGAGTCTAAGACCTTAGCTATTAGGCCAGAGTAAGAATTAAGACCTTAGCTATTAGGCCAGAGTAAGAGTTAAGACCTTAGATATTAGGCCAGAGTACGAGTCTAAGACCTTAGCTATTAGGCCAGAGTAAGAGTTAAGACCTTAGCTATTAGGCCAGAGTAAGAGTTAAGACCTTAACCATCAGGCCAGAGTACGAGTCTAAGACCTTAGCTATTAGGCCAGAGTAAGAGTTAAGACCTTAACCAGTAGGCCAGAGTAAGAGTTAAGACCTTAACCTGTAGGCCATAGTACGAGTCTAAGATCTTAGCTATTAGGCCAGAGTAAGAGTTAAGACCTTGGCTATTAGGCCAGAGTAAGAGTTAAGACCTTAACCAGTAGGCCAGAGTAAGAGTTAATACCTTAACCATTAGGCCAGAGTAAGAGTTAAGACCTTAACCAAAAGGCCAGAGTATGTGTCTAAGACCTTAGCTATTAGGCCAGAGTAAGAGTTAAGACCTTAACCTGTAGGGCAGAGTACGAGTCTAAGACCTTAGTTATTAGGCCAGAGTAAGAGTTAAGACCTTAGCTGTTAGGCCAGAGTAAGAGTTAAGACCTTAACAAGTAGGCCAGAGTAAGAGTTAAGACCTTAACCTGTAGGCCATAGTACGAGTTTAAGACCTTAGCTTTTAGGCCAGAGTAAGAGTTAAGACCTTAACCAGTAGGCCAGAGTAAGAGTTAAGACCTTAACCTGTAGGCCAGAGTAAGAGTTAAGCCTTAACCTGTAGGCCAGAGTACGAGTCTAAGACCTTAGCTGTTAGTCCAGGGTAAGAGTTAAGACCTTATCCAGTAGGCCAGAGTAAGAGTTAAGACCTTAGCTATTAGGCCAGAGTAAGAGTTAGGACCTTAAGCAGTAGGCCAGAGTACGAGTCTAAGACCTTAGCTATTAGGCCAGAGTAAGAGTTAAGACCTTAACCAGTAGGCCAGAGTAAGAGTTAAGACCTTAACCAGTAGGCCAGAGTACGAGTCTAAGACTTTAGCTATTAGGCCAGAGTAAAACTTAAGACCTTAACCAGTAGGCCAGAGTAGGAGTTAAGAACTTAACCTGTAGGCCAGAAAAAGAGTTAAGACCTTAACCTGTAGGCCATAGTACGAGTCTAAGACCTTAGCTATTAGGCCAGAGTAAGAGTTAAGACCTTAGCTATTAGGCCAGAGTATGAGTTAAAACCTTAACCATTAAGCCAGAGTACGAGTCTAAGACCTTGGCTATTTAGCCAGAGTAAGAGTTAAGACCTTAGCTATTAGGCCAGAGTAAGAGTTAAGACCTTAACCATTAGGCCAGAGTACGAGTCTAAGACGTTAGCTATTAGGCCAGAGTAAGAGTTAAGACCTTAACCAGTAGGCCAGAGTAAGAGTTAAGACCTTAACCATTAGTCCAAAGTACGAGTCTAAGACCTTAGCTATTAGGCCAGAGTAAGAGTTAAGACCTTAGCTATTGGGCCAGAGTAAGAGTTAAGACCTTAACCATTAGGCCAGAGTACGAGTCTAAGACCTTAGCTATTAGGCCAGAGTAAGAGTTAAGACCTTACCCTTTAGGCCATAGTACGAGTATAAGACCTTAGCTATTAGGCCAGAGAAAGAGTTAAGAACTTAGCTATCAGGCCAGAGTAAGAGTTAAGACCTTAACCAGTAGGCCAGAGTAAGAGTTAAGACCTTAACCTGTAGGCCAGAGTAGGAGTTAAGACCTAAACCTGTAGGCCATACTATGAGTCTAAGACCATAGCTAATAGGCCAGAGTAAGAGTTAAGACCTTAGCTATTAGGCCAGAGTAAGAGTTAAGACCTTAACCAGTAGGCCAGAGTAAGAGTTAAGACCTTAACCTGAAGGCCATAGTACGAGTCTAAGACCTTAGCTATTAGGCCAGAGTAAGAGTCAAGACCTTAGCTATTAGGCCAGAGTAAGAGTTAAGACCTTAACCTGTAGGCCAGAGTACGAGTCTAAGACCTTAGCTATTAGGCCAGAGTAAGAATTAAGACCTTAACCATTAGGCCAGAGTATGAGTCTAAGACCTTAGCTATTAGGCCAGAGTATGAGTCTAAGACCTTAGCTATTAGGCCAGAGTACGAGTCTAAGACCTTAGCTATTAGGCCAGAGTAAGAGTTAAGACCTTAGCTATTAGGCCAGAGTAAGAGTTAAGACCTTAACTATTAGGCCAGAGTACGAGTCTATGACCTTAGCTATCAGGCCATAGTACGAGTCTTACACCTTAGCTATTAGGCCAGAGTAAGAGTTAAGACCTTAACCATTAGGCCAGAGTATGAGTCTAAGACCTTAGCTATTAGGCCAGAGTAAGAGTTAAGACCTTAGCTATTAGGCCAGGGTAAGAGTTAAGACGTTAACCAGTAGGCCAGAGTAAGAGTTAAGACCTTCACCATTAGGCCAGAGTACGAGTCTAAGACCTTAGCTATTAGGCCAGAGTAAGAGTTAAGACCTTAACCAGTAGACCAAAGTAAGAGTTAAGACCTTAACCATTAGGCCAGAGTACCAGTCTAAGACCTTAGCTATTAGGCCAGAGTACCAGTCTAAGACCTTAGCTATTAGGCCAGAGTAAGAGTTAAGACCTTAACCATTAGGCCAGAGTATGAGTCTAAGACCTTAGCTATTAGGCCAGAGTAAGAGTTAAGACCTTAACCAGTAGGCCAGAGTAAGAGTTAAGAACTTAACCTGTAGGCCATAGTACGAGTCTAAGACCTTAGCTATTAGGCCAGAGTAAGAGTTAAGACCTTAGCTATTAGGCCAGAATAAGAGTTAAGACCTTAACCATTAGGCCAAAGTACGAGTCTAAGACCTTAGCTTTTAGGCCAGAGTAAGAGTTAAGACCTTAGCTATTAGGCCAGAATAAAAGTTAAAACCTTAACCAGTAGGCCAGAGTAAGAGTTAAGACCTTAACCATTAGGCCAGAGTACGAGTCTAAGACCTTAGCTATTAGGCTAGAGTAAGAGTTAAGACCTTAACCAGTAGGCCAGTGTAAGAGTTAAGACCTTAACCATTAGGCCAGAGTACGAGTCTAAGACCTTAGCTATTAGGCCAGAGTACGAGTCTAAGACCTTAGCTATTAGGCCAGAGTAAGAGTTAAGACCTTAGCTATTAGGCCAGAGTAAGAGTTAATACCTTAGCTATTAGGCCAGAGTACGAGTCTAAGACCTTAGCTATTAGGCCAGAGTACGAGTCTAAGACCTTAGCTATTAGGCCAGAGTAAGTGTTAAGACCTTAGCATTTAGGCCAGAGTAAGAGTTAAGACCATAGCTATTAGGCCAGATTACGAGTCTAAGACCTTAGCTATCAGGCCATAGTACGAGTCTTACACGTTAGCTATTAGGCCAGAGTAAGAGTTGAGACCTTAACCAGTAGGCCAGAGTAAGAGTTAAGACCTTAACCTGTAGGCCAGAGTAGGAGTTAAGACCTAAACCTGTAGGCCATACTATGAGTCTAAGACCATAGCTAATAGGCCAGAGTAAGAGTCAAGACCTTAGCTATTAGGCCAGAGTAAGAGTTAAGACCTTAACCTGTAGGCCAGAGTACGAGTCTAAGACCTTAGCTATTAGGCCAGAGTAAGAATTAAGACCTTAACCATTAGGCCAGAGTATGAGTCTAAGACCTTAGCTATTAGGCCAGAGTACGAGTCTAAGACCTTAGCTATTAGGCCAGAGTACGAGTCTAAGACCTTAGCTATTAGGCCAGAGTAAGAGTTAAGACCTTAGCTATTAGGCCAGAGTAAGAGTTAAGACCTTAACTGTTAGGCCAGAGTACGAGTCTAAGACCTTAGCTATCAGGCCATAGTACGAGTCTTACACCTTAGCTATTAGGCCAGAGTAAGAGTTAAGACCTTAACCATTAGGCCAGAGTACGAGTCTAAGACCTTAGCTATTAGGCCAGAGTAAGAGTTAAGACCTTAGCTATTAGGCCAGGGTAAGAGTTAAGACGTTAACCAGTAGGCCAGAGTAAGAGATAAGACCTTCACCATTAGGCCAGAGTACGAGTCTAAGACCTTAGCTATTAGGCCAGAGTAAGAGTTAAGACCTTAACCAGTAGACCAAAGTAAGAGTTAAGACCTTAACCATTAGGCCAGAGTACCAGTCTAAGACCTTAGCTATTAGGCCAGAGTACCAGTCTAAGACCTTAGCTATTAGGCCAGAGTAAGAGTTAAGACCTTAACCATTAGGCCAGAGTACGAGTCTAAGACCTTAGCTATTAGGCCAGAGTAAGAGTTAAGACCTTAACCAGTAGGCCAGTGTAAGAGTTAAGACCTTAACCATTAGGCCAGAGTACGAGTCTAAGACCTTAGCTATTAGGCCAGAGTACGAGTCTAAGACCTTAGCTATTAGGCCAGAGTAAGAGTTAAGACCTTAGCTATTAGGCCAGAGTACGAGTCTAAGACCTTAGCTATTAGGCCAGAGTACGAGTCTAAGACCTTAGCTATTAGGCCAGAGTAAGAGTTAAGACATTAGCATTTAGGCCAGAGTAAGAGTTAAGACCATAGCTATTAGGCCAGAATACGAGTCTAAGACCTTAGCTATCAGGCCATAGTACGAGTCTTACACGTTAGCTATTAGGCCAGAGTAAGAGTTAAGACCTTAACCAGTAGGCCAGAGTAAGAGTTAAGACCTTAACCTGTAGGCCAGAGTAGGAGTTAAGACCTAAACCTGTAGGCCATACTATGAGTCTAAGACCATAGCTAATAGGCCAGAGTAAGAGTTAAGACCTTAGCTATTAGGCCAGAGTAAGAGTTAAGACCTTAACCAGTAGGCCAGAGTAAGAGTTAAGACCTTAACCTGAAGGCCATAGTACGAGTCTAAGACCTTAGCTATTAGGCCAGAGTAAGAGTCAAGACCTTAGCTATTAGGCCAGAGTAAGAGTTAAGACCTTAACCTGTAGGCCAGAGTACGAGTCTAAGACCTTAGCTATTAGGCCAGAGTAAGAATTAAGACCTTAACCATTAGGCCAGAGTATGAGTCTAAGACCTTAGCTATTAGGCCAGAGTACGAGTCTAAGACCTTAGCTATTAGGCCAGAGTACGAGTCTAAGACCTTAGCTATTAGGCCAGAGTAAGAGTTAAGACCTTAGCTATTAGGCCAGAGTAAGAGTTAAGACCTTAACTATTAGGCCAGAGTACGAGTCTAAGACCTTAGCTATCAGGCCATAGTACGAGTCTTACACCTTAGCTATTAGGCCTGAGTAAGAGTTAAGACCTTAACCATTAGGCCAGAGTACCAGTCTAAGACCTTAGCTATTAGGCCAGAGTACCAGTCTAAGACCTTAGCTATTAGGCCAGAGTAAGAGTTAAGACCTTAACCATTAGGCCAGAGTACGAGTCTAAGACCTTAGCTATTAGGCCAGAGTAAGAGTTAAGACCTTAACCAGTAGGCCAGAGTAAGAGTTAAGAACTTAACCTGTAGGCCATAGTACGAGTCTAAGACCTTAGCTATTAGGCCAGAGTAAGAGTTAAGACCTTAGCTATTAGGCTAGAGTAAGAGTTAAGACCTTAACCATTAGGCCAAAGTACGAGTCTAAGACCTTAGCTTTTAGGCCAGAGTAAGAGTTAAGACCTTAGCTATTAGGCCAGAGTAAAAGTTAAGACCTTAACCAGTAGGCCAGAGTAAGAGTTAAGACCTTAACCATTAGGCCAGAGTACGAGTCTAAGACCTTAGCTATTAGGCCAGAGTAAGAGTTAAGACCTTGACCAGTAGGCCAGTGTAAGAGTTAAGACCTTAACCATTAGGCCAGAGTACGAGTCTAAGACCTTAGCTATTAGGCCAGAGTACGAGTCTAAGACCTTAGCTATTAGGCCAGAGTAAGAGTTAAGACCTTAGCTATTAGGCCAGAGTAAGAGTTAAGACCTTAGCTATTAGGCCAGAGTACGAGTCTAAGACCTTAGCTATTAGGCCAGAGTACGAGTCTAAGACCTTAGCTATTAGGCCAGAGTAAGAGTTAAGACCTTAGCATTTAGGCCATAGTAAGAGTTAAGACCTTAGCTATTAGGCCAGAGTACGAGTCTAAGACCTTAGCTATTAGGCCATAGTACGAGTCTTACACGTTAGCTATTAGGCCAGAGTAAGAGTTAAGACCTTAGCTATTAGGCCAGAGTAAGAGTTAAGACCTTAACCAGTACGCCAGAGTAAGAGTTAAGACCTTAACCTGTAGGCCAGAGTGAGAGTCAAGACCTTAACCTGTAGGCCATAGTAGGAGTCTCTGACCTTAGCTATTAGGCCAGAGTAAGAGTTAAGACCTTAACCAGTAGGCCAGAGTAAGAGTTAAGACCTTAACCATTAGGCCAGAGTATGAGTCTAAGGCCTTAGCTATTAGGCCAGAGTAAGAGTTAAGACCTTAGCTATTAGGCCAGAGTAAGAGTCAAGACCGTAACCATTAAGCCAGAGTACGAGTCTAAGACCTTAGCTATTTAGCCAGAGTAAGAGTTAAGACCTTAGCAATTAGGCCAGAGTAAGAGTTAAGACCTTAACCATTACGCCTGAGTACGAGTCTAAGACCTTAGCTATTAGGCCAGAGTAAGTGTTAAGACCTGAGCTATTATGCCAGACTAAGAGTTAAGACCTTAACCATTATGCCTGAGTACGAGTCTAAGACCTTAGCTATTAGGCCAGAGTAAGTGTTAAGACCTGAGCTATTATGCCAGACTAAGAGTTAAGACCTTCATCAGTAGGCCAGAGTAAGAGTTAAGACCTTAACCAGTAGGCCAGAGTAAGAGTTAAGACCTTAATCATTAGGCCAGAGTACTAGTCTAAGACCTTAGCTATTAGGCCAGAGTAAGAGTTAAGACCTTAACCAGTAGGCCAGAGTAAGAGTTAAGACCTTAACCTGTAGGCCATAGTACGAGTCTAAGACCTTAGCTATTAGGCCAGAGTAAGAGTTAAGACCTTAACCAGTCGGCCAGAGTAAGAGTTAAGACCTTAACCAGTAGGCCAGAGTACGAATCTAACACCTTAGCTATTAGGCCAGAGTAAGAGTTAAGACCTTAACCAGTAGGCCAGTGTAAGAGTTAAGACCTTAACCATTAGGCCAGAGTACGAGTCTAAGACCTTAGCTATTAGGCCAGAGTATGAGTCTAAGACCTTAGCTATTAGGCCAGAGTAAGAGTTAAGACCTTAGCTATTAGGCCAGAGTAAGAGTTAAGACCTTAGGTATTAGGCCAGAGTACGAGTCTAAGACCTTAGCTATTAGGCCAGAGTACGAGTCTAAGACCTTAGCTATTAGGCCAGAGTAAGAGTTAAGACCTTAGCTATTAGGCCAGAGTAAGAGTTAAGACCTTAACCAGTACGCCAGAGTAAGAGTTAAGACCTTAACCTGTAGGCCAGAGTAAGAGTTAAGACCTTAACCTGTAGGCCATAGTAGGAGTCTTAGACCTTAGCTATTAGGCCAGAGTAAGAGTTAAGACCTTAACCAGTAGGCCAGAGAAAGAGTTAAGACCTTAACCATTAGGCCAGAGTACGAGTCTAAGACCTTAGCTATTAGGCCAGAGTAAGAGTTAAGACCTTAGCTATTAGGCCAGAGTAAGAGTTAAGACCGTAACCATTAAGCCAGAGTACGAGTCTAAGACCTTAGCTATTAGGCCAGAGTAAGAGTTAAGACCTTATCTATTAGGCCAGAGTAAGAGTTAAGACCTTAACCATTATGCCAGAGTAAGAGTTAAACCTTAGCTATTAGGCCAGAGTAAGAGTTAAGACATTAACCATTAGGCCAGAGTATGAGTCTAAGACCTTAGCTATTGGGCCAGAGTAAGAGTTAAGACCTTAACCATTAGGCCAGAGTACGAGTCTAAGACCTTAGCTATTAGGCCAGAGTAAGAGTTAGGACCTTAACCAGTAGGCCAGAGTAAGAGTTAAGAACTTAACCATTAGTCCAGAGTACGAGTCTAAGACCTTAGCTATTAGGCCAGAGAAAGAGTTAAGACCTTAGCTATTGGGCCAGAGTAAGAGTGAAGACCTTAACCATTAGGCCAGAGTACGAGTCTAAGACCTTAGCTATTAGGCCAGAGTAAGAGTTAAGACCTTAACCATTAGGCCAGAGTACGAGTCTAAGACCTTAGCTATTAGGCCAGAGTAAGAATTAAGACCTTAGCTATTAGGCCAGAGTAAGAGTTAAGACCTTAGCTATTAGGCCAGAGTACGAGTCTAAGACCTTAGCTATTAGGCCAGAGTAAGAATTAAGACCTTAGCTATTAGACCAGAGTAAGAGTTAAGACCTTAACCATTAGACCTGAGTACGAGTCTAAGACCTTAGCTATTAGGCCAGAGTAAGAGTTAAGACCTTAACCAGTAGGCCAGAGTAAGAGTTAAGACCTTAACCAAAAGGCCAGAGTATGAGTCTAAGACCTTAGCTATTAGGCCAGAGTAAGAGTTAAGACCTTAACCTGTAGGCCAGAGTACGAGTCTAAGACCTTAGTTATTAGGCCAGAGTAAGAGTTAAGACCTTAGCTGTTAGGCCAGAGTAAGAGTTAAGACCTTAACTAGTAGGCCAGCGTAAGAGTTAATACCTTAACCATTAGGCCAGAGTAAGAGTTAAGACCTTAACCAAAAGGCCAGAGTATGAGTCTAAGACCTTCGCTATTAGGCCAGAGTAAGAGTTAAGACCTTGGCTATTAGGCCAGAGTAAGAGTTAAGACCTTAACCAGTAGGCCAGAGTAAGAGTTAAGACCTTAACCAAAAGGCCAGAGTATGAGTCTAAGACCTTAGCTATTAGGCCAGAGTAAGAGTTAAGACCTTAACCTGTAGGCCAGAGTACGAGTCTAAGACCTTAGTTATTAGGCCAGAGTAAGAGTTAAGACCTTAGCTGTTAGGCCAGAGTAAGAGTTAAGACCTTAACAAGTGGGCCAGAGTAAGAGTTAAGACCTTAACCTGTAGGCCATAGTACAAGTCTAAGACCTTAGCTATTAGGCCAGAGTAAGAGTTAAGACCTTAACCAGTAGGCCAGAGTAAGAGTTAAGACCTTAACCTGTAGGCCAGAGTAAGAGTTAAGACCTTAACCTGTAGGCCAGAGTACGAGTCTAAGACCTTAGCTGTTAGGCCAGGGTAAGAGTTAAGACCTTATCCAGTAGGCCAGAGTAAGAGTTAAGACCTTATCTATTAGGCCAGTGTAAGAGTTAAGACCTTAAGCAGTAGGCCAGAGTACGAGTCTAAGACCTTAGCTATTAGGCCAGAGTAAGAGTTAAGACCTTAACCAGTAGGCCAGAGTAAGAGTTAAGACCTTAACCAGTAGGCCAGAATACGAGTCTAAGACCTTAGCTATTAGGCCAGAGTAAAACTTAAGACCTTAACCAGTAGGCCAGAGTAAGAGTTAAGAACTTAACCTGTAGGCCAGAAAAAGAGTTAAGACCTTAACCTGTAGGCCATAGTACGAGTCTAAGACCTTAGCTATTAGGCCAGAGTGAGAGTTAAGACCTTAGCTATTAGGCCAGAGTATGAGTTAAGACCTTAACCATTAAGCCAGAGTACGAGTCTAAGACCTTGGCTATTTAGCCAGAGTAAGAGTTAAGACCTTAGCTATTAGGCCAGAGTACGAGTCTAAGACGTTAGCTATTAGGCCAGAGTAAGAGTTAAGACCTTAACCAGTAGGCCAGAGTAAGAGTTAAGACATTAACCATTAGTCCAGAGTACGAGTCTAAGACCTTAGCTATTAGGCCAGAGTAAGAGTTAAGACCTTAGCTATTGGGCCAGAGTAAGAGTTAAGACCTTAACCATTAGGCCAGAGTACGAGTCTAAGACCTTAGCTATTAGGCCAGAGTAAGAGTTAAGACCTTAACCTGTCGGCCATAGTACGAGTATAAGACCTTAGCTATTAGGCCAGAGTAAGAGTTAAGAACTTAGCCATCAGGCCAGAGTAAGAGTTAAGACCTTAACCAGTAGGCCAGAGTAAGAGTTAAGACCTTAACCTGTAGGCCAGAGTAGGAGTTAAGACCTAAACCTGTAGGCCATACTATGAGTCTAAGACTATAGCTAATAGGCCAGAGTAAGTGTTAAGACCTTAACCAGTAGGCCAGAGTAAGAGTTAAGACCTTAACCATTAGTCCAGAGTACGAGCCTAAGACCTTAGCTATTAGGCCAGAGTAAGAGTTAAGACCTTAGCTATTAGGCCAGAGTAAGAGTTAAGACCTTAACCATTATGCCAGAGTAAGAGTTAAGACCTTAGGTATTAGGCCAGAGTAAGAGTTAAGACCTTAACTATTAGGCCAGAGTACGAGTCTAAGACCTTAGCTATTAGGCCAGAGTAAGAAATACGACCTTAACCAGTAGGCCAGAGTAACAGTTAAGACCTTAACCATTAGTCCAGAGTATGAGTCTAAGACCTTAGCTATTAGGCCAGAGAAAGAGGTAAGACCTTAGCTATTGGGCCAGAGTAAGAGTGAAGACCTTAACAATTAGGCCAGAGTACGAGTCTAAGACCTTAGCTATTAGGCCAGAGTAAGAGTTAAGACCTTAACCATTAGGCCAGAGTACGAGTCTAAGACCTTAGCTATTAGGCCAGAGTAAGAATTAAGACCTTAGCTATTAGGCCTGAGTAAGAGTTAACACCTTAGCTATTAGGCCAGAGTACGAGTTAAGACCTTAACCAGTAGGCCAGAGTTAGAGTTAAGACCTTAACCTGTAGGCCAGAGTAGGAGTTAAGACCTAAACCTGTAGGCCATACTATGAGTCTAAGACCTTAGCTATTAGGCCAGAGTAAGAGTTAAGACCTTAGCTATTAGGCCAGAGTAAGAGCTAAGACCTTAACCAGTAGGCCAGAGTAAGAGTTAAGACCTAAGCTATTAGGCAAGAGTAAGAGTTAAGACCTTAACCATTAGGCCAGAGTAAGAGTTAAGACCTAAACCTGTAGGCCATAGTACGAGTCTAAGACCTTAGCTATTAGGCCAGAGTAAGAGTTAAGACCTTAACCAGTAGGCCAGAGTAAGAGTTAAAACCTTAACCTGTAGGCCAGAGTACGAGTCTAAGACCTTAGCTATTAGGCCAGAGTAAGAGTTAAGACCTTAGCTATTAGGCCAGTGTAGGAGTTAAGACCTTAACCATTAGGTCAGAGTACGAGTCTAAGACCTAAGCTATTAGGCAAGAGTAAGAGTTAATACCTTAACCATTAGGCCAGAGTAAGAGTCTGGCCAGAGTAAGAGTTAAGACATTTACCATTAGGCCATATTAAGAGTCTAAGACCTTAACCATTAGGCCAGAGTAAGAGTTAAGACCTTAACCATTAGGCCAGAGTAAGAGTCTAAGACCTTAACCATTATGTCAGAGTAAGAGTCTAAGACCTTAACCATTAGGCCAGAGTAAGAGTTAAGACCTTAACCATTAGGCCAGAGTTTGAGTCTAAGACCTTAGCTATTAGGCCAGAGTAAGTGTTAAGACCTTAACCAGTAGGCCAGAGTAAGAGTTAAGACCTTAACCATTAGTCCAGAGTACGAGTCTAAGACCTTAGCTATTAGGCCAGAGTAAGAGTTAAGACCTTAGCTATTAGGCCAGAGTAAGAGTTAAGAACTTAACCATTAGTCCAGAGTACGAGTCTAAGACCTTAGCTATTAGGCCAGAGAAAGAGTTAAGACCTTAGCTATTAGGCCAGAGTAAGAGTTAAGACATTAACCATTAGGCCAGAGTACGAGTCTAAGACCTTAGCTATTGGGCCAGAGTAAGAGTTAAGACCTTAACCATTAGGCCAGAGAACGAGTCTAAGACCTTAGCTATTAGGCCAGAGTAAGAGTTAGGACCTTAACCAGTAGGCCAGAGTAAGAGTTAAGAACTTAACCATTAGTCCAGAGTACGAGTCTAAGACCTTAGCTATTAGGCCAGAGAAAGAGTTAAGACCTTAGCTATTAGGCCAGAGTAAGAGTGAAGACCTTAACCATTAGGCCAGAGTACGAGTCTAAGACCTTAGCTATTAGGCCAGAGTAAGAGTTAAGACCTTAACCATTAGGCCAGAGTACGAGTCTAAGACCTTAGCTATTAGGCCAGAGTAAGAATTAAGACCTTAGCTATTAGGCCAGAGTAAGAGTTAAGACCTTAGATATTAGGCCAGAGTACGAGTCTAAGACCTTAGCTATTAGGCCAGAGTAAGAGTTAAGACCTTAGCTATTAGGCCAGAGTAAGAGTTAAGACCTTAACCATCAGGCCAGAGTACGAGTCTAAGACCTTAGCTATTAGGCCAGAGTAAGAGTTAAGACCTTAACCAGTAGGCCAGAGTAAGAGTTAAGACCTTAACCTGTAGGCCATAGTACGAGTCTAAGACCTTAGCTATTAGGCCAGAGTAAGAGTTAAGACCTTGGCTATTAGGCCAGAGTAAGAGTTAAGACCTTAACCAGTAGGCCAGAGTAAGAGTTAATACCTTAACCATTAGGCCAGAGTAAGAGTTAAGACCTTAACCAAAAGGCCAGAGTATGTGTCTAAGACCTTAGCTATTAGGCCAGAGTAAGAGTTAAGACCTTAACCTGTAGGCCAGAGTACGAGTCTAAGACCTTAGTTATTAGGCCAGAGTAAGAGTTAAGACCTTAGCTGTTAGGCCAGAGTAAGAGTTAAGACCTTAACAAGTAGGCCAGAGTAAGAGTTAAGACCTTAACCTGTAGGCCATAGTACGAGTTTAAGACCTTAGCTATTAGGCCAGAGTAAGAGTTAAGACCTTAACCAGTAGGCCAGAGTAAGAGTTAAGACCTTAACCTGTAGGCCAGAGTAAGAGTTAAGCCTTAACCTGTAGGCCAGAGTACGAGTCTAAGACCTTAGCTGTTAGTCCAGGGTAAGAGTTAAGACTTTATCCAGTAGGCCAGAGTAAGAGTTAAGACCTTAGCTATTAGGCCAGAGTAAGAGTTAGGACCTTAAGCAGTAGGCCAGAGTACGAGTCTAAGACCTTAGCTATTAGGCCAGAGTAAGAGTTAAGACCTTAACCAGTAGGCCAGAGTAAGAGTTAAGACCTTAACCAGTAGGCCAGAGTACGAGTCTAAGACTTTAGCTATTAGGCCAGAGTAAAACTTAAGACCTTAACCAGTAGGCCAGAGTAGGAGTTAAGAACTTAACCTGTAGGCCAGAAAAAGAGTTAAGACCTTAACCTGTAGGCCATAGTACGAGTCTAAGACCTTAGCTATTAGGCCAGAGTAAGAGTTAAGACCTTAGCTATTAGGCCAGAGTATGAGTTAAAACCTTAACCATTAAGCCAGAGTACGAGTCTAAGACCTTGGCTATTTAGCCAGAGTAAGAGTTAAGACCTTAGCTATTAGGCCAGAGTAAGAGTTAAGACCTTAACCATTAGGCCAGAGTACGAGTCTAAGACGTTAGCTATTAGGCCAGAGTAAGAGTTAAGACCTTAACCAGTAGGCCAGAGTAAGAGTTAAGACCTTAACCATTAGTCCAGAGTACGAGTCTAAGACCTTAGCTATTAGGCCAGAGTAAGAGTTAAGACCTTAGCTATTGGGCCAGAGTAAGAGTTAAGACCTTAACCATTAGGCCATAGTACGAGTATAAGACCTTAGCTATTAGGCCAGAGAAAGAGTTAAGAACTTAGCTATCAGGCCAGAGTAAGAGTTAAGACCTTAACCAGTAGGCCAGAGTAAGAGTTAAGACCTTAACCTGTAGGCCAGAGTAGGAGTTAAGACCTAAACCTGTAGGCCATACTATGAGTCTAAGACCATAGCTAATAGGCCAGAGTAAGAGTTAAGACCTTAGCTATTAGGCCAGAGTAAGAGTTAAGACCTTAACCAGTAGGCCAGAGTAAGAGTTAAGACCTTAACCTGAAGGCCATAGTACGAGTCTAAGACCTTAGCTATTAGGCCAGAGTAAGAGTCAAGACCTTAGCTATTAGGCCAGAGTAAGAGTTAAGACCTTAACCTGTAGGCCAGAGTACGAGTCTAAGACCTTAGCTATTAGGCCAGAGTAAGAATTAAGACCTTAACCATTAGGCCAGAGTATGAGTCTAAGACCTTAGCTATTAGGCCAGAGTATGAGTCTAAGACCTTAGCTATTAGGCCAGAGTACGAGTCTAAGACCTTAGCTATTAGGCCAGAGTAAGAGTTAAGACCTTAGCTATTAGGCCAGAGTAAGAGTTAAGACCTTAACTATTAGGCCAGAGTACGAGTCTAAGACCTTAGCTATCAGGCCATAGTACGAGTCTTACACCTTAGCTATTAGGCCAGAGTAAGAGTTAAGACCTTAACCATTAGGCCAGAGTATGAGTCTAAGACCTTAGCTATTAGGCCAGAGTAAGAGTTAAGACCTTAGCTATTAGGCCAGGGTAAGAGTTAAGACGTTAACCAGTAGGCCAGAGTAAGAGTTAAGACCTTCACCATTAGGCCAGAGTACGAGTCTAAGACCTTAGCTATTAGGCCAGAGTAAGAGTTAAGACCTTAACCAGTAGACCAAAGTAAGAGTTAAGACCTTAACCATTAGGCCAGAGTACCAGTCTAAGACCTTAGCTATTAGGCCAGAGTACCAGTCTAAGACCTTAGCTATTAGGCCAGAGTAAGAGTTAAGACCTTAACCATTAGGCCAGAGTACGAGTCTAAGACCTTAGCTATTAGGCCAGAGTAAGAGTTAAGACCTTAACCAGTAGGCCAGAGTAAGAGTTAAGAACTTAACCTGTAGGCCATAGTACGAGTCTAAGACCTTAGCTATTAGGCCAGAGTAAGAGTTAAGACCTTAGCTATTAGGCCAGAGTAAGAGTTAAGACCTTAACCATTAGGCCAAAGTACGAGTCTAAGACCTTAGCTTTTAGGCCAGAGTAAGAGTTAAGACCTTAGCTATTAGGCCAGAATAAAAGTTAAAACCTTAACCAGTAGGCCAGAGTAAGAGTTAAGACCTTAACCATTAGGCCAGAGTACGAGTCTAAGACCTTAGCTATTAGGCTAGAGTAAGAGTTAAGACCTTAACCAGTAGGCCAGTGTAAGAGTTAAGACCTTAACCATTAGGCCAGAGTACGAGTCTAAGACCTTAGCTATTAGGCCAGAGTACGAGTCTAAGACCTTAGTTATTAGGCCAGAGTAAGAGTTAAGACCTTAGCTGTTAGGCCAGAGTAAGAGTTAAGACCTTAACAAGTGGGCCAGAGTAAGAGTTAAGACCTTAACCTGTAGGCCATAGTACAAGTCTAAGACCTTAGCTATTAGGCCAGAGTAAGAGTTAAGACCTTAACCAGTAGGCCAGAGTAAGAGTTAAGACCTTAACCTGTAGGCCAGAGTAAGAGTTAAGACCTTAACCTGTAGGCCAGAGTACGAGTCTAAGACCTTAGCTGTTAGGCCAGGGTAAGAGTTAAGACCTTATCCAGTAGGCCAGAGTAAGAGTTAAGACCTTATCTATTAGGCCAGTGTAAGAGTTAAGACCTTAAGCAGTAGGCCAGAGTACGAGTCTAAGACCTTAGCTATTAGGCCAGAGTAAGAGTTAAGACCTTAACCAGTAGGCCAGAGTAAGAGTTAAGACCTTAACCAGTAGGCCAGAATACGAGTCTAAGACCTTAGCTATTAGGCCAGAGTAAAACTTAAGACCTTAACCAGTAGGCCAGAGTAAGAGTTAAGAACTTAACCTGTAGGCCAGAAAAAGAGTTAAGACCTTAACCTGTAGGCCATAGTACGAGTCTAAGACCTTAGCTATTAGGCCAGAGTGAGAGTTAAGACCTTAGCTATTAGGCCAGAGTATGAGTTAAGACCTTAACCATTAAGCCAGAGTACGAGTCTAAGACCTTGGCTATTTAGCCAGAGTAAGAGTTAAGACCTTAGCTATTAGGCCAGAGTAAGAGTTAAGACCTTAACCATTAGGCCAGAGTACGAGTCTAAGACGTTAGCTATTAGGCCAGAGTAAGAGTTAAGACCTTAACCAGTAGGCCAGAGTAAGAGTTAAGACATTAACCATTAGTCCAGAGTACGAGTCTAAGACCTTAGCTATTAGGCCAGAGTAAGAGTTAAGACCTTAGCTATTGGGCCAGAGTAAGAGTTAAGACCTTAACCATTAGGCCAGAGTACGAGTCTAAGACCTTAGCTATTAGGCCAGAGTAAGAGTTAAGACCTTAACCTGTCGGCCATAGTACGAGTATAAGACCTTAGCTATTAGGCCAGAGTAAGAGTTAAGAACTTAGCCATCAGGCCAGAGTAAGAGTTAAGACCTTAACCAGTAGGCCAGAGTAAGAGTTAAGACCTTAACCTGTAGGCCAGAGTAGGAGTTAAGACCTAAACCTGTAGGCCATACTATGAGTCTAAGACTATAGCTAATAGGCCAGAGTAAGTGTTAAGACCTTAACCAGTAGGCCAGAGTAAGAGTTAAGACCTTAACCATTAGTCCAGAGTACGAGCCTAAGACCTTAGCTATTAGGCCAGAGTAAGAGTTAAGACCTTAGCTATTAGGCCAGAGTAAGAGTTAAGACCTTAACCATTATGCCAGAGTAAGAGTTAAGACCTTAGCTATTAGGCCAGAGTAAGAGTTAAGACCTTAACTATTAGGCCAGAGTACGTGTCTAAGACCTTAGCTATTAGGCCAGAGTAAGAAATAAGACCTTAACCAGTAGGCCAGAGTAACAGTTAAGACCTTAACCATTAGTCCAGAGTATGAGTCTAAGACCTTAGCTATTAGGCCAGAGAAAGAGGTAAGACCTTAGCTATTGGGCCAGAGTAAGAGTGAAGACCTTAACAATTAGGCCAGAGTACGAGTCTAAGACCTTAGCTATTAGGCCAGAGTAAGAGTTAAGACCTTAACCATTAGGCCAGAGTACGAGTCTAAGACCTTAGCTATTAGGCCAGAGTAAGAATTAAGACCTTAGCTATTAGGCCTGAGTAAGAGTTAACACCTTAGCTATTAGGCCAGAGTACGAGTTAAGACCTTAACCAGTAGGCCAGAGTTAGAGTTAAGACCTTAACCTGTAGGCCAGAGTAGGAGTTAAGACCTAAACCTGTAGGCCATACTATGAGTCTAAGACCTTAGCTATTAGGCCAGAGTAAGAGTTAAGACCTTAGCTATTAGGCCAGAGTAAGAGCTAAGACCTTAACCAGTAGGCCAGAGTAAGAGTTAAGACCTAAGCTATTAGGCAAGAGTAAGAGTTAAGACCTTAACCATTAGGCCAGAGTAAGAGTTAAGACCTAAACCTGTAGGCCATAGTACGAGTCTAAGACCTTAGCTATTAGGCCAGAGTAAGAGTTAAGACCTTAACCAGTAGGCCAGAGTAAGAGTTAAAACCTTAACCTGTAGGCCAGAGTACGAGTCTAAGACCTTAGCTATTAGGCCAGAGTAAGAGTTAAGACCTTAGCTATTAGGCCAGTGTAGGAGTTAAGACCTTAACCATTAGGTCAGAGTACAAGTCTAAGACCTAAGCTATTAGGCAAGAGTAAGAGTTAATACCTTAACCATTAGGCCAGAGTAAGAGTCTGGCCAGAGTAAGAGTTAAGACATTTACCATTAGGCCAGATTAAGAGTCTAAGACCTTAACCATTAGGCCAGAGTAAGAGTTAAGACCTTAACCATTAGGCCAGAGTAAGAGTCTAAGACCTTAACCATTATGTCAGAGTAAGAGTCTAAGACCTTAACCATTAGGCCAGAGTAAGAGTTAAGACCTTAACCATTAGGCCAGAGTTTGAGTCTAAGACCTTAGCTATTAGGCCAGAGTAAGTGTTAAGACCTTAACCAGTAGGCCAGAGTAAGAGTTAAGACCTTAACCATTAGTCCAGAGTACGAGTCTAAGACCTTAGCTATTAGGCCAGAGTAAGAGTTAAGACCTTAGCTATTAGGCCAGAGTAAGAGTTAAGACCTTAACCATTATGCCAGAGTAAGAGTTAAGACCTTAGCTATTAGGCCAGAGTAAGAGTTAAGACATTAACCATTAGGCCAGAGTACGAGTCTAAGACCTTAGCTATTGGGCCAGAGTAAGAGTTAAGACCTTAACCATTAGGCCAGAGAACGAGTCTAAGACCTTAGCTATTAGGCCAGAGTAAGAGTTAGGACCTTAACCAGTAGGCCAGAGTAAGAGTTAAGAACTTAACCATTAGTCCAGAGTACGAGTCTAAGACCTTAGCTATTAGGCCAGAGAAAGAGTTAAGACCTTAGCTATTAGGCCAGAGTAAGAGTGAAGACCTTAACCATTAGGCCAGAGTACGAGTCTAAGACCTTAGCTATTAGGCCAGAGTAAGAGTTAAGACCTTAACCATTAGGCCAGAGTACGAGTCTAAGACCTTAGCTATTAGGCCAGAGTAAGAATTAAGACCTTAGCTATTAGGCCAGAGTAAGAGTTAAGACCTTAGATATTAGGCCAGAGTACGAGTCTAAGACCTTAGCTATTAGGCCAGAGTAAGAGTTAAGACCTTAGCTATTAGGCCAGAGTAAGAGTTAAGACCTTAACCATCAGGCCGGAGTACGAGTCTAAGACCTTAGCTATTAGGCCAGAGTAAGAGTTAAGACCTTAACCAGTAGGCCAGAGTAAGAGTTAAGACCTTAACCTGTAGGCCATAGTACGAGTCTAAGACCTTAGCTATTAGGCCAGAGTAAGAGTTAAGACCTTGGCTATTAGGCCAGAGTAAGAGTTAAGACCTTAACCAGTAGGCCAGAGTAAGAGTTAATACCTTAACCATTAGGCCAGAGTAAGAGTTAAGACCTTAACCAAAAGGCCAGAGTATGTGTCTAAGACCTTAGCTATTAGGCCAGAGTAAGAGTTAAGACCTTAACCTGTAGGCCAGAGTACGAGTCTAAGACCTTAGTTATTAGGCCAGAGTAAGAGTTAAGACCTTAGCTGTTAGGCCAGAGTAAGAGTTAAGACCTTAACAAGTAGGCCAGAGTAAGAGTTAAGACCTTAACCTGTAGGCCATAGTACGAGTTTAAGACCTTAGCTATTAGGCCAGAGTAAGAGTTAAGACCTTAACCAGTAGGCCAGAGTAAGAGTTAAGACCTTAACCTGAAGGCCAGAGTAAGAGTTAAGCCTTAACCTGTAGGCCAGAGTACGAGTCTAAGACCTTAGCTGTTAGTCCAGGGTAAGAGTTAAGACCTTATCCAGTAGGCCAGAGTAAGAGTTAAGACCTTAGCTATTAGGCCAGAGTAAGAGTTAGGACCTTAAGCAGTAGGCCAGAGTACGAGTCTAAGACCTTAGCTATTAGGCCAGAGTAAGAGTTAAGACCTTAACCAGTAGGCCAGAGTAAGAGTTAAGACCTTAACCAGTAGGCCAGAGTACGAGTCTAAGACTTTAGCTATTAGGCCAGAGTAAAACTTAAGACCTTAACCAGTAGGCCAGAGTAGGAGTTAAGAACTTAACCTGTAGGCCAGAAAAAGAGTTAAGACCTTAACCTGTAGGCCATAGTACGAGTCTAAGACCTTAGCTATTAGGCCAGAGTAAGAGTTAATACCTTAGCTATTAGGCCAGAGTATGAGTTAAAACCTTAACCATTAAGCCAGAGTACGAGTCTAAGACCTTGGCTATTTAGCCAGAGTAAGAGTTAAGACCTTAGCTATTAGGCCAGAGTAAGAGTTAAGACCTTAACCATTAGGCCAGAGTACGAGTCTAAGACGTTAGCTATTAGGCCAGAGTAAGAGTTAAGACCTTAACCAGTAGGCCAGAGTAAGAGTTAAGACCTTAACCATTAGTCCAGAGTACGAGTCTAAGACCTTAGCTATTAGGCCAGAGTAAGAGTTAAGACCTTAGCTATTGGGCCAGAGTAAGAGTTAAGACCTTAACCATTAGGCCATAGTACGAGTATAAGACCTTAGCTATTAGGCCAGAGAAAGAGTTAAGAACTTAGCTATCAGGCCAGAGTAAGAGTTAAGACCTTAACCAGTAGGCCAGAGTAAGAGTTAAGACCTTAACCTGTAGGCCAGAGTAGGAGTTAAGACCTAAACCTGTAGGCCATACTATGAGTCTAAGACCATAGCTAATAGGCCAGAGTAAGAGTTAAGACCTTAGCTATTAGGCCAGATTAAGAGTTAAGACCTTAACCAGTAGGCCAGAGTAAGAGTTAAGACCTTAACCTGAAGGCCATAGTACGAGTCTAAGACCTTAGCTATTAGGCCAGAGTAAGAGTCAAGACCTTAGCTATTAGGCCAGAGTAAGAGTTAAGACCTTAACCTGTAGGCCAGAGTACGAGTCTAAGACCTTAGCTATTAGGCCAGAGTAAGAATTAAGACCTTAACCATTAGGCCAGAGTATGAGTCTAAGACCTTAGCTATTAGGCCAGAGTAAGAGTTAAGACCTTAACTATTAGGCCAGAGTACGAGTCTAAGACCTTAGCTATCAGGCCATAGTACGAGTCTTACACCTTAGCTATTAGGCCAGAGTAAGAGTTAAGACCTTAACCATTAGGCCAGAGTATGAGTCTAAGACCTTAGCTATTAGGCCAGAGTAAGAGTTAAGACCTTAGCTATTAGGCCAGGGTAAGAGTTAAGACGTTAACCAGTAGGCCAGAGTAAGAGTTAAGACCTTCACCATTAGGCCAGAGTACGAGTCTAAGACCTTAGCTATTAGGCCAGAGTAAGAGTTAAGACCTTAACCAGTAGACCAAAGTAAGAGTTAAGACCTTAACCATTAGGCCAGAGTACCAGTCTAAGACCTTAGCTATTAGGCCAGAGTACCAGTCTAAGACCTTAGCTATTAGGCCAGAGTAAGAGTTAAGACCTTAACCATTAGGCCAGAGTACGAGTCTAAGACCTTAGCTATTAGGCCAGAGTAAGAGTTAAGACCTTAACCAGTAGGCCAGAGTAAGAGTTAAGAACTTAACCTGTAGGCCATAGTACGAGTCTAAGACCTTAGCTATTAGGCCAGAGTAAGAGTTAAGACCTTAGCATTTAGGCCATAGTAAGAGTTAAGACCTTAGCTATTAGGCCAGAGTACGAGTCTAAGACCTTAGCTATTAGGCCATAGTACGAGTCTTACACGTTAGCTATTAGGCCAGAGTAAGAGTTAAGACCTTAGCTATTAGGCCAGAGTAAGAGTTAAGACCTTAACCAGTACGCCAGAGTAAGAGTTAAGACCTTAACCTGTAGGCCAGAGTGAGAGTCAAGACCTTAACCTGTAGGCCATAGTAGGAGTCTCAGACCTTAGCTATTAGGCCAGAGTAAGAGTTAAGACCTTAACCAGTAGGCCAGAGTAAGAGTTAAGACCTTAACTATTAGGCCAGAGTACGAGTCTAAGGCCTTAGCTATTAGGCCAGAGTAAGAGTTAAGACCTTAGCTATTAGGCCAGAGTAAGAGTCAAGACCGTAACCATTAAGCCAGAGTACGAGTCTAAGACCTTAGCTATTTAGCCAGAGTAAGAGTTAAGACCTTAGCAATTAGGCCAGAGTAAGAGTTAAGACCTTAACCATTACGCCTGAGTACGAGTCTAAGACCTTAGCTATTAGGCCAGAGTAAGTGTTAAGACCTGAGCTATTATGCCAGACTAAGAGTTAAGACCTTAACCATTATGCCTGAGTACGAGTCTAAGACCTTAGCTATTAGGCCAGAGTAAGTGTTAAGACCTGAGCTATTATGCCAGACTAAGAGTTAAGACCTTCATTAGTAGGCCAGAGTAAGAGTTAAGACCTTAACCAGTAGGCCAGAGTAAGAGTTAAGACCTTAATCATTAGGCCAGAGTACTAGTCTAAGACCTTAGCTATTAGGCCAGAGTAAGAGTTAAGACCTTAACCAGTAGGCCAGAGTAAGAGTTAAGACCTTAACCTGTAGGCCATAGTACGAGTCTAAGACCTTAGCTATTAGGCCAGAGTAAGAGTTAAGACCTTAACCAGTCGGCCAGAGTAAGAGTTAAGACCTTAACCAGTAGGCCAGAGTACGAATCTAACACCTTAGCTATTAGGCCAGAGTAAGAGTTAAGACCTTAACCAGTAGGCCAGTGTAAGAGTTAAGACCTTAACCATTAGGCCAGAGTACGAGTCTAAGACCTTAGCTATTAGGCCAGAGTATGAGTCTAAGACCTTAGCTATTAGGCCAGAGTAAGAGTTAAGACCTTAGCTATTAGGCCAGAGTAAGAGTTAAGACCTTAGGTATTAGGCCAGAGTACGAGTCTAAGACCTTAGCTATTAGGCCAGAGTACGAGTCTAAGACCTTAGCTATTAGGCCAGAGTAAGAGTTAAGACCTTAGCTATTAGGCCAGAGTAAGAGTTAAGACCTTAACCAGTATGCCAGAGTAAGAGTTAAGACCTTAACCTGTAGGCCAGAGTAAGAGTTAAGACCTTAACCTGTAGGCCATAGTAGGAGTCTTAGACCTTAGCTATTAGGCCAGAGTAAGAGTTAAGACCTTAACCAGTAGGCCAGAGAAAGAGTTAAGACCTTAACCATTAGGCCAGAGTACGAGTCTAAGACCTTAGCTATTAGGCCAGAGTAAGAGTTAAGACCTTAGCTATTAGGCCAGAGTAAGAGTTAAGACCGTAACCATTAAGCCAGAGTACGAGTCTAAGACCTTAGCTATTAGGCCAGAGTAAGAGTTAAGACCTTAGCTATTAGGCCAGAGTAAGAGTTAAGACCGTAACCATTAAGCCAGAGTACGAGTCTAAGACCTTAGCTATTTAGCCAGAGTAAGAGTTAAGACCTTAGCTATTTGGCCAGAGTAAGAGTTAAGACCTTAACCATTACGCCAGAGTACGAGTCTAAGACCTTAGCTATTAGGCCAGAGTAAGAGTTAAGACCTTAACCAGTAGGCCAGAGTACGAGTCTAAGACCTTAGCTATTAGGCCAGAGTAAGAGTTAAGACCTTAACCAGTAGGCCAGAGTAAGAGTCTAAGGCCTTAGCTATTAGGCCAGAGTAAGAGTTAAGACCTTAACCATTAGGCCAGAGTACGAGTCTAACACCTTAGCTATTAGGCCAGAGTAAGAGTTAAGACCTTAAACATTAGGCCAGAGTACGAATCTAAGACCTTAGCTATTAGGCCAGACTAAGAGTTAAGACCTTAGCTATTAGGCCAGAGTACGAGTCTAAGACCTTAGCTATTAGGCCAGAGTAAGAGTTAAGACCTTAACCAGTAGGCCAGAGTAAGAGTTAAGACCTAAACTGTATGCCATAGTACGAGTCTAAGACCTTAGCTATTAGGCCAGAGTAAGAGTTAAGACCTTAGCTATTAGGCCAGAGTAAGAATTAAGACCTTAACCAGTAGGCCAGAGTAAGAGTTAAGACCTTAACCTGTAGGCCATAGTACGATTTTAAGACCTTAGCTATTAGGCCAGAGTAAGAGTTAAGACCTTAACCAGTAGGCCAGAGTATGAGTTAAGACCTTAACCATTAGGCCAGAGTACGAGTCTAAGACCTTAGCTATTAGGCCAGAGTAAGAGTTAAGACCTTAACCAGTAGGCCAGAGTAAGAGTTAAGACCTTAACCAGTAGGCCAGAGTAAGAGTTAAGACCTTAATCATTAGGCCAGAGTACTAGTCTAAGACCTTAGCTATTAGGCCAGAGTAAGAGTTCAGACCTTAACCAGTAGGCCAGAGTAAGAGTTAAGACCTTAACCTGTAGGCCATAGTACGAGTCTAAGACCTTAGCTATTAGGCCAGAGTAAGAGTTAAGACCTTAACCAGTCGGCCAGAGTAAGAGTTAAGACCTTAACCAGTAGGACAGAGTACGAATCTAACACTTTAGCTATTAGGCCAGAGTAAGAGTTAAGACCTTAACCAGTAGGCCAGTGTAAGAGTTAAGACCTTAACCATTAGGCCAGAGTACGAGTCTAAGACCTTAGCTATTAGGCCAGAGTACGAGTCTAAGACCTTAGCTATTAGGCCAGAGTAAGAGTTAAGACCTTAGGTATTAGGCCAGAGTACGAGTCTAAGACCTTAGCTATTAGGCCAGAGTACGAGTCTAAGACCTTAGCTATTAGGCCAGAGTAAGAGTTAAGACCTTAGCTATTAGGCCAGAGTAAGAGTTAAGACCTTAGCTATTAGGCCAGAGTACGAGTCTAAGACCTTAGCTATCAGGCCATAGTACGAGTCTTACACCTTAGCTATTAGGCCAGAGTAAGAGTTAAGACCTTAGCTATTAGGCCAGAGTAAGAGTTAAGACCTTAACCAGTACGCCAGAGTAAGAGTTAAGACCTTAACCTGTAGGCCAGAGTAAGAGTTAAGACCTTAACCTGTAGGCCATAGTAGGAGTCTTAGACCTTAGCTATTAGGCCAGAGTAAGAGTTAAGACCTTAACCAGTAGGCCAGAGAAAGAGTTAAGACCTTAACCATTAGGCCAGAGAACGAGTCTAAGACCTTAGCTATTAGGCCAGAGTAAGAGTTAAGACCTTAGCTATTAGGCCAGAGTAAGAGTTAAGATCGTAACCATTAAGCCAGAGTACGAGTCTAAGACCTTAGCTATTTAGCCAGAGTAAGAGTTAAGACCTTAGCTATTTGGCCAGAGTAAGAGTTAAGACCTTAACCATTAGGCCAAAGTACGAGTCTAAGACCTTAGCTATTAGGCCAGAGTAAGAGTTAAGACCTTAGCTATTAGGCCAGAGTAAAAGTTAAGACCTTAACCAGTAGGCCAGAGTGAGAGTTAAGACCTTAACCATTAGGCCAGAGTACGAGTCTGGCCAGAGTAAGAGTTAAGACCTTTACCATTAGGCCAGATTAAGAGTCTAAGACCTTAACCATTAAGCCAGAGTAAGAATAAAGACCTTAAACATTAGGCCAGAGAAAGAGTCAGAGTAAGAGGTAAGACCTTAACCTGTAGGCAAGAGTAAGAGTTAAGACCTTAACCTGTAGGCCATAGTACGAGTCTTAGACCTTAGCTATTAGGCCAGAGTAAGAGTTAAGACCTTAGCTATTAGGCCAGAGTAAGAATTAAGACCTTAACCAGTAGGCCACAGTAAGAGTTAAGACCTTAACCTGTAGGCCATAGTACGAGTCTAAGACCTTAGCTATTAGGCCAGAGTAAGAGTTAAGACCTTAACCAGTAGGCCAGAGTATGAGTTAAGACCTTAACCATTAGGCCAGAGTACGAGTCTAAGACCTTAGCTATTAGGCCAGAGTAAGAGTTAAGACCTTAACCAGTAGGCCAGTGTAAGAGTTAAGACCTTAACCATTAGGCCAGAGTAAGAGTCTGGCCAGAGTAAGAGTTAAGACCTTTACCATTTGGCCAGATTAAGAGTCTAAGACCTTAACCATTAAGCCAGAGTAAGAATAAAGACCTTAAACATTAGGCCAGAGAAAGAGTCTAAGACCTTAACCATTAGGCAGGAGTAAGAGCTAAGACCTTAACCATTAGGCCAGAGTAAGAGTCTAAGACCTTAACCATTAGGCCAGAGTAAGAGTTAAGACCTTAACCATTAGGCCAGAGTAAGAGTCTGGCCAGAGTAAGAGTTAAGACCTTTACCATTAGGCCAGATTAAGAGTCTAAGACCTTAACCAGTAGGCCAGAGTAAGAGTTAAGACCTTAACCTGTAGGCCATAGTACGAGTCTAAGACCTTAGCTATTAGGCCAGAGTAAGAGTTAAGACCTTAGCTATTAGGCCTGAGTAAGAGTTAAGACCTTAACCATTAGGCCAGAGTACGAGTCTAGGACCTTAGCTATTAGGCCAGAGTAAGAGTTAAGACCTTAACCATTCGGCCAGAGTAAGAGTTAAGACCTTAACCATTAGGCCAGAGTACGAGTCTAAGACCTTAGCTATTAGGCCAGAGTAAGAGTTAAGACCTTAGCTATTAGGCCAGAGTAGGAGTTAAGACCTTAACCAGTTGGCCAGAGTAAGAGTTAAGCCCTTCACCATTAGGCCAGAGTACGAGTCTAAGACCTTAGCTATTAGGCCAGAGTAAGAGTTAAGACCTTAACCAGTAGGCCAGAGTAAGAGTTAAGACCTTAACCATTAGGCCAGAGTACCAGTCTAAGACCTTAGCTATTAGGCCAGAGTAAGAGTTAAGACCTTAGCTATTAGGCCAGAGTAAGAGTTAAGACCTTAACCATTAGGCCAGAGTACGAGTCTAAGACCTTAGCTATTAGGCCAGAGTAAGAGTTAAGACCTTAACCAGTAGGCCAGAGTAAGAGTTAAGAACTTAACCTGTAGGCCATAGTACGAGTCTAAGCCCTTAGCTATTAGGCCAGAGTAAGAGTTAAGACCTTAACCAGTAGGCCAGAGTAAGAGTTAAGACCTTAACCATTAGTCCAGAGTACGAGTCTAAGACCTTAGCTATTAGGCCAGAGTAAGAGTTAAGACCTTAACCAGTAGGCCAGAGTAAGAGTTAAGAACTTAACCTGTAGGCCATAGTACGAGTCTAAGACCTTAGCTATTAGGCCAGAGTAAGAGTTAAGACCTTAGCATTTAGGCCATAGTAAGAGTTAAGACCTTAGCTATTAGGCCAGAGTACGAGTCTAAGACCTTAGCTATTAGGCCATAGTACGAGTCTTACACGTTAGCTATTAGGCCAGAGTAAGAGTTAAGACCTTAGCTATTAGGCCAGAGTAAGAGTTAAGACCTTAACCAGTACGCCAGAGTAAGAGTTAAGACCTTAACCTGTAGGCCAGATTGAGAGTCAAGACCTTAACCTGTAGGCCATAGTAGGAGTCTCAGACCTTAGCTATTAGGCCAGAGTAAGAGTTAAGACCTTAACCAGTAGGCCAGAGTAAGAGTTAAGACCTTAACCATTAGGCCAGAGTACGAGTCTAAGGCCTTAGCTATTAGGCCAGAGTAAGAGTTAAGACCTTAGCTATTAGGCCAGAGTAAGAGTCAAGACCGTAACCATTAAGCCAGAGTACGAGTCTAAGACCTTAGCTATTTAGCCAGAGTAAGAGTTAAGACCTTAGCAATTAGGCCAGAGTAAGAGTTAAGACCTTAACCATTACGCCTGAGTACGAGTCTAAGACCTTAGCTATTAGGCCAGAGTAAGTGTTAAGACCTGAGCTATTATGCCAGACTAAGAGTTAAGACCTTAACCATTATGCCTGAGTACGAGTCTAAGACCTTAGCTATTAGGCCAGAGTAAGTGTTAAGACCTGAGCTATTATGCCAGACTAAGAGTTAAGACCTTCATCAGTAGGCCAGAGTAAGAGTTAAGACCTTAACCAGTAGGCCAGAGTAAGAGTTAAGACCTTAATCATTAGGCCAGAGTACTAGTCTAAGACCTTAGCTATTAGGCCAGAGTAAGAGTTAAGACCTTAACCAGTAGGCCAGAGTAAGAGTTAAGACCTTAACCTGTAGGCCATAGTACGAGTCTAAGACCTTAGCTATTAGGCCAGAGTAAGAGTTAAGACCTTAACCAGTCGGCCAGAGTAAGAGTTAAGACCTTAACCAGTAGGCCAGAGTACGAATCTAACACCTTAGCTATTAGGCCAGAGTAAGAGTTAAGACCTTAACCAGTAGGCCAGTGTAAGAGTTAAGACCTTAACCATTAGGCCAGAGTACGAGTCTAAGACCTTAGCTATTAGGCCAGAGTATGAGTCTAAGACCTTAGCTATTAGGCCAGAGTAAGAGTTAAGACCTTAGCTATTAGGCCAGAGTAAGAGTTAAGACCTTAGGTATTAGGCCAGAGTACGAGTCTAAGACCTTAGCTATTAGGCCAGAGTACGAGTCTAAGACCTTAGCTATTAGGCCAGAGTAAGAGTTAAGACCTTAGCTATTAGGCCAGAGTAAGAGTTAAGACCTTAACCAGTACGCCAGAGTAAGAGTTAAGACCTTAACCTGTAGGCCAGAGTAAGAGTTAAGACCTTAACCTGTAGGCCATAGTAGGAGTCTTAGACCTTAGCTATTAGGCCAGAGTAAGAGTTAAGACCTTAACCAGTAGGCCAGAGAAAGAGTTAAGACCTTAACCATTAGGCCAGAGTACGAGTCTAAGACCTTAGCTATTAGGCCAGAGTAAGAGTTAAGACCTTAGCTATTAGGCCAGAGTAAGAGTTAAGACCGTAACCATTAAGCCAGAGTACGAGTCTAAGACCTTAGCTATTAGGCCAGAGTAAGAGTTAAGACCTTAGCTATTAGGCCAGAGTAAGAGTTAAGACCGTAACCATTAAGCCAGAGTACGAGTCTAAGACCTTAGCTATTTAGCCAGAGTAAGAGTTAAGACCTTAGCTATTTGGCCAGAGTAAGAGTTAAGACCTTAACCATTACGCCAGAGTACGAGTCTAAGACCTTAGCTATTAGGCCAGAGTAAGAGTTAAGACCTTAACCAGTAGGCCAGAGTACGAGTCTAAGACCTTAGCTATTAGGCCAGAGTAAGAGTTAAGACCTTAACCAGTAGGCCAGAGTAAGAGTCTAAGGCCTTAGCTATTAGGCCAGAGTAAGAGTTAAGACCTTAACCATTAGGCCAGAGTACGAGTCTAACACCTTAGCTATTAGGCCAGAGTAAGAGTTAAGACCTTAAACATTAGGCCAGAGTACGAATCTAAGACCTTAGCTATTAGGCCAGACTAAGAGTTAAGACCTTAGCTATTAGGCCAGAGTACGAGTCTAAGACCTTAGCTATTAGGCCAGAGTAAGAGTTAAGACCTTAACCAGTAGGCCAGAGTAAGAGTTAAGACCTAAACTGTATGCCATAGTACGAGTCTAAGACCTTAGCTATTAGGCCAGAGTAAGAGTTAAGACCTTAGCTATTAGGCCAGAGTAAGAATTAAGACCTTAACCAGTAGGCCAGAGTAAGAGTTAAGACCTTAACCTGTAGGCCATAGTACGATTTTAAGACCTTAGCTATTAGGCCAGAGTAAGAGTTAAGACCTTAACCAGTAGGCCAGAGTATGAGTTAAGACCTTAACCATTAGGCCAGAGTACGAGTCTAAGACCTTAGCTATTAGGCCAGAGTAAGAGTTAAGACCTTAACCAGTAGGCCAGAGTAAGAGTTAAGACCTTAACCAGTAGGCCAGAGTAAGAGTTAAGACCTTAATCATTAGGCCAGAGTACTAGTCTAAGACCTTAGCTATTAGGCCAGAGTAAGAGTTCAGACCTTAACCAGTAGGCCAGAGTAAGAGTTAAGACCTTAACCTGTAGGCCATAGTACGAGTCTAAGACCTTAGCTATTAGGCCAGAGTAAGAGTTAAGACCTTAACCAGTCGGCCAGAGTAAGAGTTAAGACCTTAACCAGTAGGACAGAGTACGAATCTTACACTTTAGCTATTAGGCCAGAGTAAGAGTTAAGACCTTAACCAGTAGGCCAGTGTAAGAGTTAAGACCTTAACCATTAGGCCAGAGTACGAGTCTAAGACCTTAGCTATTAGGCCAGAGTACGAGTCTAAGACCTTAGCTATTAGGCCAGAGTAAGAGTTAAGACCTTAGGTATTAGGCCAGAGTACGAGTCTAAGACCTTAGCTATTAGGCCAGAGTACGAGTCTAAGACCTTAGCTATTAGGCCAGAGTAAGAGTTAAGACCTTAGCTATTAGGCCAGAGTAAGAGTTAAGACCTTAGCTATTAGGCCAGAGTACGAGTCTAAGACCTTAGCTATCAGGCCATAGTACGAGTCTTACACCTTAGCTATTAGGCCAGAGTAAGAGTTAAGACCTTAGCTATTAGGCCAGAGTAAGAGTTAAGACCTTAACCAGTACGCCAGAGTAAGAGTTAAGACCTTAACCTGTAGGCCAGAGTAAGAGTTAAGACCTTAACCTGTAGGCCATAGTAGGAGTCTTAGACCTTAGCTATTAGGCCAGAGTAAGAGTTAAGACCTTAACCAGTAGGCCAGAGAAAGAGTTAAGACCTTAACCATTAGGCCAGAGAACGAGTCTAAGACCTTAGCTATTAGGCCAGAGTAAGAGTTAAGACCTTAGCTATTAGGCCAGAGTAAGAGTTAAGATCGTAACCATTAAGCCAGAGTACGAGTCTAAGACCTTAGCTATTTAGCCAGAGTAAGAGTTAAGACCTTAGCTATTTGGCCAGAGTAAGAGTTAAGACCTTAACCATTAGGCCAAAGTACGAGTCTAAGACCTTAGCTATTAGGCCAGAGTAAGAGTTAAGACCTTAGCTATTAGGCCAGAGTAAAAGTTAAGACCTTAACCAGTAGGCCAGAGTGAGAGTTAAGACCTTAACCATTAGGCCAGAGTACGAGTCTGGCCAGAGTAAGAGTTAAGACCTTTACCATTAGGCCAGATTAAGAGTCTAAGACCTTAACCATTAAGCCAGAGTAAGAATAAAGACCTTAAACATTAGGCCAGAGAAAGAGTCAGAGTAAGAGGTAAGACCTTAACCTGTAGGCAAGAGTAAGAGTTAAGACCTTAACCTGTAGGCCATAGTACGAGTCTTAGACCTTAGCTATTAGGCCAGAGTAAGAGTTAAGACCTTAGCTATTAGGCCAGAGTAAGAATTAAGACCTTAACCAGTAGGCCACAGTAAGAGTTAAGACCTTAACCTGTAGGCCATAGTACGAGTCTAAGACCTTAGCTATTAGGCCAGAGTAAGAGTTAAGACCTTAACCAGTAGGCCAGAGTATGAGTTAAGACCTTAACCATTAGGCCAGAGTACGAGTCTAAGACCTTAGCTATTAGGCCAGAGTAAGAGTTAAGACCTTAACCAGTAGGCCAGAGTAAGAGTTAAGACCTTAACCATTAGGCCAGAGTAAGAGTCTGGCCAGAGTAAGAGTTAAGACCTTTACCATTTGGCCAGATTAAGAGTCTAAGACCTTAACCATTAAGCCAGAGTAAGAATAAAGACCTTAAACATTAGGCCAGAGAAAGAGTCTAAGACCTTAACCATTAGGCAGGAGTAAGAGCTAAGACCTTAACCATTAGGCCAGAGTAAGAGTCTAAGACCTTAACCATTAGGCCAGAGTAAGAGTTAAGACCTTAACCATTAGGCCAGAGTAAGAGTCTGGCCAGAGTAAGAGTTAAGACCTTTACCATTAGGCCAGATTAAGAGTCTAAGACCTTAACCAGTAGGCCAGAGTAAGAGTTAAGACCTTAACCTGTAGGCCATAGTACGAGTCTAAGACCTTAGCTATTAGGCCAGAGTAAGAGTTAAGACCTTAGCTATTAGGCCTGAGTAAGAGTTAAGACCTTAACCATTAGGCCAGAGTACGAGTCTAGGACCTTAGCTATTAGGCCAGAGTAAGAGTTAAGACCTTAACCATTCGGCCAGAGTAAGAGTTAAGACCTTAACCATTAGGCCAGAGTACGAGTCTAAGACCTTAGCTATTAGGCCAGAGTAAGAGTTAAGACCTTAGCTATTAGGCCAGAGTAAGAGTTAAGACCTTAACCAGTTGGCCAGAGTAAGAGTTAAGCCCTTCACCATTAGGCCAGAGTACGAGTCCAAGACCTTAGCTATTAGGCCAGAGTAAGAGTTAAGACCTTAACCAGTAGGCCAGAGTAAGAGTTAAGACCTTAACCATTAGGCCAGAGTACCAGTCTAAGACCTTAGCTATTAGGCCAGAGTAAGAGTTAAGACCTTAGCTATTAGGCCAGAGTAAGAGTTAAGACCTTAACCATTAGGCCAGAGTACGAGTCTAAGACCTTAGCTATTAGGCCAGAGTAAGAGTTAAGACCTTAACCAGTAGGCCAGAGTAAGAGTTAAGAACTTAACCTGTAGGCCATAGTACGAGTCTAAGCCCTTAGCTATTAGGCCAGAGTAAGAGTTAAGACCTTAACCAGTAGGCCAGAGTAAGAGTTAAGACCTTAACCATTAGTCCAGAGTACGAGTCTAAGACCTTAGCTATTAGGCCAGAGAAAGAGTTAAGACCTTAGCTATTGGGCCAGAGTAAGAGTGAAGACCTTAACCATTAGGCCAAAGTACGAGTCTAAGACCTTAGCTATTAGGCCAGAGTAAGAGTTAAGACCTTAGCTATTAGGCCAGAGTAAAAGTTAAGACCTTAACCAGCAGGCCAGAGTGAGAGTTAAGACCTTAACCATTATGCCAGAGTAAGAGTTAAGACCTTAGCTATTAGGCCAGAGTAAGAGTTAAGACCTTAGCTATTAGGCCAGAGTAAGAGTTAAGACCTTAACCAGTAGGCCAGAGTAAGAGTTAAGACCTTAACCTGTAGGCCAGAGTAAGAGTTAAGCCTTAACCTGTAGGCCAGAGTACGAGTCTAAGACCTTAGCTGTTAGTCCAGGGTAAGAGTTAAGACCTTATCCAGTAGGCCAGAGTAAGAGTTAAGACCTTAGCTATTAGGCCAGAGTAAGAGTTAGGACCTTAAGCAGTAGGCCAGAGTACGAGTCTAAGACCTTAGCTATTAGGCCAGAGTAAGAGTTAAGACCTTAACCAGTAGGCCAGAGTAAGAGTTAAGACCTTAACCAGTAGGCCAGAGTACGAGTCTAAGACTTTAGCTATTAGGCCAGAGTAAAACTTAAGACCTTAACCAGTAGGCCAGAGTAGGAGTTAAGAACTTAACCTGTAGGCCAGAAAAAGAGTTAAGACCTTAACCTGTAGGCCATAGTACGAGTCTAAGACCTTAGCTATTAGGCCAGAGTAAGAGTTAAGACCTTAGCTATTAGGCCAGAGTATGAGTTAAAACCTTAACCATTAAGCCAGAGTACGAGTCTAAGACCTTGGCTATTTAGCCAGAGTAAGAGTTAAGACCTTAGCTATTAGGCCAGAGTAAGAGTTAAGACCTTAACCATTAGGCCAGAGTACGAGTCTAAGACGTTAGCTATTAGGCCAGAGTAAGAGTTAAGACCTTAACCAGTAGGCCAGAGTAAGAGTTAAGACCTTAACCATTAGTCCAGAGTACGAGTCTAAGACCTTAGCTATTAGGCCAGAGTAAGAGTTAAGACCTTAGCTATTGGGCCAGAGTAAGAGTTAAGACCTTAACCATTAGGCCAGAGTACGAGTCTAAGACCTTAGCTATTAGGCCAGAGTAAGAGTTAAGACCTTACCCTTTAGGCCATAGTACGAGTATAAGACCTTAGCTATTAGGCCAGAGAAAGAGTTAAGAACTTAGCTATCAGGCCAGAGTAAGAGTTAAGACCTTAACCAGTAGGCCAGAGTAAGAGTTAAGACCTTAACCTGTAGGCCAGAGTAGGAGTTAAGACCTAAACCTGTAGGCCATACTATGAGTCTAAGACCATAGCTAATAGGCCAGAGTAAGAGTTAAGACCTTAGCTATTAGGCCAGAGTAAGAGTTAAGACCTTAACCAGTAGGCCAGAGTAAGAGTTAAGACCTTAACCTGAAGGCCATAGTACGAGTCTAAGACCTTAGCTATTAGGCCAGAGTAAGAGTCAAGACCTTAGCTATTAGGCCAGAGTAAGAGTTAAGACCTTAACCTGTAGGCCAGAGTACGAGTCTAAGACCTTAGCTATTAGGCCAGAGTAAGAATTAAGACCTTAACCATTAGGCCAGAGTATGAGTCTAAGACCTTAGCTATTAGGCCAGAGTACGAGTCTAAGACCTTAGCTATTAGGCCAGAGTAAGAGTTAAGACCTTAGCTATTAGGCCAGAGTAAGAGTTAAGACCTTAACTATTAGGCCAGAGTACGAGTCTAAGACCTTAGCTATCAGGCCATAGTACGAGTCTTACACCTTAGCTATTAGGCCAGAGTAAGAGTTAAGACCTTAACCATTAGGCCAGAGTGTGAGTCTAAGACCTTAGCTATTAGGCCAGAGTAAGAGTTAAGACCTTAGCTATTAGGCCAGGGTAAGAGTTAAGACGTTAACCAGTAGGCCAGAGTAAGAGTTAAGACCTTCACCATTAGGCCAGAGTACGAGTCTAAGACCTTAGCTATTAGGCCAGAGTAAGAGTTAAGACCTTAACCAGTAGACCAAAGTAAGAGTTAAGACCTTAACCATTAGGCCAGAGTACCAGTCTAAGACCTTAGCTATTAGGCCAGAGTACCAGTCTAAGACCTTAGCTATTAGGCCAGAGTAAGAGTTAAGACCTTAACCATTAGGCCAGAGTACGAGTCTAGGACCTTAGCTATTAGGCCAGAGTAAGAGTTAAGACCTTAACCAGTAGGCCAGAGTAAGAGTTAAGAACTTAACCTGTAGGCCATAGTACGAGTCTAAGACCTTAGCTATTAGGCCAGAGTAAGAGTTAAGACCTTAGCTATTAGGCCAGAGTAAGAGTTAAGACCTTAACCATTAGGCCAAAGTACGAGTCTAAGACCTTAGCTTTTAGGCCAGAGTAAGAGTTAAGACCTTAGCTATTAGGCCAGAATAAAAGTTAAAACCTTAACCAGTAGGCCAGAGTAAGAGTTAAGACCTTAACCATTAGGCCAGAGTACGAGTCTAAGACCTTAGCTATTAGGCTAGAGTAAGAGTTAAGACCTTAACCAGTAGGCCAGTGTAAGAGTTAAGACCTTAACCATTAGGCCAGAGTACGAGTCTAAGACCTTAGCTATTAGGCCAGAGTACGAGTCTAAGACCTTAGCTATTAGGCCAGAGTAAGAGTTAAGACCTTAGCTATTAGGCCAGAGTAAGAGTTAAGACCTTAGCTATTAGGCCAGAGTACGAGTCTAAGACCTTAGCTATTAGGCCAGAGTACGAGTCTAAGACCTTAGCTATTAGGCCAGAGTAAGTGTTAAGACCTTAGCATTTAGGCCAGAGTAAGAGTTAAGACCATAGCTATTAGGCCAGATTACGAGTCTAAGACCTTAGCTATCAGGCCATAGTACGAGTCTTACACGTTAGCTATTAGGCCAGAGTAAGAGTTAAGACCTTAACCAGTAGGCCAGAGTAAGAGTTAAGACCTTAACCTGTAGGCCAGAGTAGGAGTTAAGACCTAAACCTGTAGGCCATACTATGAGTCTAAGACCATAGCTAATAGGCCAGAGTAAGAGTCAAGACCTTAGCTATTAGGCCAGAGTAAGAGTTAAGACCTTAACCTGTAGGCCAGAGTACGAGTCTAAGACCTTAGCTATTAGGCCAGAGTAAGAATTAAGACCTTAACCATTAGGCCAGAGTATGAGTCTAAGACCTTAGCTATTAGGCCAGAGTACGAGTCTAAGACCTTAGCTATTAAGCCAGAGTACGAGTCTAAGACCTTAGCTATTAGGCCAGAGTAAGAGTTAAGACCTTAGCTATTAGGCCAGAGTAAGAGTTAAGACCTTAACTGTTAGGCCAGAGTACGAGTCTAAGACCTTAGCTATCAGGCCATAGTACGAGTCTTACACCTTAGCTATTAGGCCAGAGTAAGAGTTAAGACCTTAACCATTAGGCCAGAGTACGAGTCTAAGACCTTAGCTATTAGGCCAGAGTAAGAGTTAAGACCTTAGCTATTAGGCCAGGGTAAGAGTTAAGACGTTAACCAGTAGGCCAGAGTAAGAGATAAGACCTTCACCATTAGGCCAGAGTACGAGTCTAAGACCTTAGCTATTAGGCCAGAGTAAGAGTTAAGACCTTAACCAGTAGACCAAAGTAAGAGTTAAGACCTTAACCATTAGGCCAGAGTACCAGTCTAAGACCTTAGCTATTAGGCCAGAGTACCAGTCTAAGACCTTAGCTATTAGGCCAGAGTAAGAGTTAAGACCTTAACCATTAGGCCAGAGTACGAGTCTAAGACCTTAGCTATTAGGCCAGAGTAAGAGTTAAGACCTTAACCAGTAGGCCAGAGTAAGAGTTAAGAACTTAACCTGTAGGCCATAGTACGAGTCTAAGACCTTAGCTATTAGGCCAGAGTAAGAGTTAAGACCTTAGCTATTAGGCCAGAGTAAGAGTTAAGACCTTAACCATTAGCCCAAAGTACGAGTCTAAGACCTTAGCTTTTAGGCCAGAGTAAGAGTTAAGACCTTAGCTATTAGGCCAGAGTAAAAGTTAAAACCTTAACCAGTAGGCCAGAGTAAGAGTTAAGACCTTAACCATTAGGCCAGAGTACGAGTCTAAGACCTTAGCTATTAGGCCAGAGTAAGAGTTAAGACCTTAACCAGTAGGCCAGTGTAAGAGTTAAGACCTTAACCATTAGGCCAGAGTACGAGTCTAAGACCTTAGCTATTAGGCCAGAGTACGAGTCTAAGACCTTAGCTATTAGGCCAGAGTAAGAGTTAAGACCTTAGCTATTAGGCCAGAGTAAGAGTTAAGACCTTAGCTATTAGGCCAGAGTACGAGTCTAAGACCTTAGCTATTAGGCCAGAGTACGAGTCTAAGACCTTAGCTATTAGGCCAGAGTAAGAGTTAAGACCTTAGCATTTAGGCCAGAGTAAGAGTTAAGACCATAGCTATTAGGCCAGAGTACGAGTCTAAGACCTTAGCTATCAGGCCATAGTACGAGTCTTACACGTTAGCTATTAGGCCAGAGTAAGAGTTAAGACCTTAACCAGTAGGCCAGAGTAAGAGTTAAGACCTTAACCTGTAGGCCAGAGTAGGAGTTAAGACCTAAACCTGTAGGCCATACTATGAGTCTAAGACCATAGCTAATAGGCCAGAGTAAGAGTTAAGACCTTAGCTATTAGGCCAGAGTAAGAGTTAAGACCTTAGCTATTAGGCCAGAGTAAGAGTTAAGACCTTAACCTGTAGGCCAGAGTACGAGTCTAAGACCTTAGCTATTAGGCCATAGTAAGAATTAAGACCTTAACCATTAGGCCAGAGTATGAGTCTAAGACCTTAGCTATTAGGCCAGAGTACGAGTCTAAGACCTTAGCTATTAGGCCAGAGTACGAGTCTAAGACCTTAGCTATTAGGCCAGAGTAAGAGTTAAGACCTTAGCTATTAGGCCAGAGTAAGAGTTAAGACCTTAACTATTAGGCCAGAGTACGAGTCTAAGACCTTAGCTATCAGGCCATAGTACGAGTCTTACACCTTAGCTATTAGGCCTGAGTAAGAGTTAAGACCTTAACCATTAGGCCAGAGTACGAGTCTAAGACCTTAGCTATTAGGCCAGAGTAAGAGTTAAGACCTTAGCTATTAGGCCAGGGTAAGAGTTAAGATGTTAACCAGTAGGCCAGAGTAAGAGTTAAGACCTTCACCATTAGGCCAGAGTACGAGTCTAAGACCTTAGCTATTAGGCCAGAGTAAGAGTTAAGACCTTAACCAGTAGACCAAAGTAAGAGTTAAGACCTTAACCATTAGGCCAGAGTACCAGTCTAAGACCTTAGCTATTAGGCCAGAGTACCAGTCTAAGACCTTAGCTATTAGGCCAGAGTAAGAGTTAAGACCTTAACCATTAGGCCAGAGTACGAGTCTAAGACCTTAGCTATTAGGCCAGAGTAAGAGTTAAGACCTTAACCAGTAGGCCAGAGTAAGAGTTAAGAACTTAACCTGTAGGCCATAGTACGAGTCTAAGACCTTAGCTATTAGGCCAGAGTAAGAGTTAAGACCTTAGCTATTAGGCCAGAGTAAGAGTTAAGACCTTAACCATTAGGCCAAAGTACGAGTCTAAGACCTTAGCTTTTAGGCCAGAGTAAGAGTTAAGACCTTAGCTATTAGGCCAGAGTAAAAGTTAAGACCTTAACCAGTAGGCCAGAGTAAGAGTTAAGACCTTAACCATTAGGCCAGAGTACGAGTCTAAGACCTTAGCTATTAGGCCAGAGTAAGAGTTAAGACCTTGACCAGTAGGCCAGTGTAAGAGTTAAGACCTTAACCATTAGGCCAGAGTACGAGTCTAAGACCTTAGCTATTAGGCCAGAGTACGAGTCTAAGACCTTAGCTATTAGGCCAGAGTAAGAGTTAAGACCTTAGCTATTAGGCCAGAGTAAGAGTTAAGACCTTAGCTATTAGGCCAGAGTACGAGTCTAAGACCTTAGGTATTAGGCCAGAGTACGAGTCTAAGACCTTAGCTATTAGGCCAGAGTAAGAGTTAAGACCTTAGCATTTAGGCCATAGTAAGAGTTAAGACCTTAGCTATTAGGCCAGAGTACGAGTCTAAGACCTTAGCTATTAGGCCATAGTACGAGTCTTACACGTTAGCTATTAGGCCAGAGTAAGAGTTAAGACCTTAGCTATTAGGCCAGAGTAAGAGTTAAGACCTTAACCAGTACGCCAGAGTAAGAGTTAAGACCTTAACCTGTAGGCCAGAGTGAGAGTCAAGACCTTAACCTGTAGGCCATAGTAGGAGTCTCAGACCTTAGCTATTAGGCCAGAGTAAGAGTTAAGACCTTAACCAGTAGGCCAGAGTAAGAGTTAAGACCTTAACCATTAGGCCAGAGTACGAGTCTAAGGCCTTAGCTATTAGGCCAGAGTAAGAGTTAAGACCTTAGCTATTAGGCCAGAGTAAGAGTCAAGACCGTAACCATTAAGCCAGAGTACGAGTCTAAGACCTTAGCTATTTAGCCAGAGTAAGAGTTAAGACCTTAGCAATTAGGCCAGAGTAAGAGTTAAGACCTTAACCATTACGCCTGAGTACGAGTCTAAGACCTTAGCTATTAGGCCAGAGTAAGTGTTAAGACCTGAGCTATTATGCCAGACTAAGAGTTAAGACCTTAACCATTATGCCTGAGTACGAGTCTAAGACCTTAGCTATTAGGCCAGAGTAAGTGTTAAGACCTGAGCTATTATGCCAGACTAAGAGTTAAGACCTTCATCAGTAGGCCAGAGTAAGAGTTAAGACCTTAACCAGTAGGCCAGAGTAAGAGTTAAGACCTTAATCATTAGGCCAGAGTACTAGTCTAAGACCTTAGCTATTCGGCCAGAGTAAGAGTTAAGACCTTAACCAGTAGGCCAGAGTAAGAGTTAAGACCTTAACCTGTAGGCCATAGTACGAGTCTAAGACCTTAGCTATTAGGCCAGAGTAAGAGTTAAGACCTTAACCAGTCAGCCAGAGTAAGAGTTAAGACCTTAACCAGTAGGCCAGAGTACGAATCTAACACCTTAGCTATTAGGCCAGAGTAAGAATTAAGACCTTAACCAGTAGGCCAGTGTAAGAGTTAAGACCTTAACCATTAGGCCAGAGTACGAGTCTAAGACCTTAGCTATTAGGCCAGAGTATGAGTCTAAGACCTTAGCTATTAGGCCAGAGTAAGAGTTAAGACCTTAGCTATTAGGCCAGAGTAAGAGTTAAGACCTTAGGTATTAGGCCAGAGTACGAGTCTAAGACCTTAGCTATTAGGCCAGAGTACGAGTCTAAGACCTTAGCTATTAGGCCAGAGTAAGAGTTAAGACCTTAGCTATTAGGCCAGAGTAAGAGTTAAGACCTTAACCAGTACGCCAGAGTAAGAGTTAAGACCTTAACCTGTAGGCCAGAGTAAGAGTTAAGACCTTAACCTGTAGGCCATAGTAGGAGTCTTAGACCTTAGCTATTAGGCCAGAGTAAGAGTTAAGACCTTAACCAGTAGGCCAGAGAAAGAGTTAAGACCTTAACCATTAGGCCAGAGTACGAGTCTAAGACCTTAGCTATTAGGCCAGAGTAAGAGTTAAGACCTTAGCTATTAGGCCAGAGTAAGAGTTAAGACCGTAACCATTAAGCCAGAGTACGAGTCTAAGACCTTAGCTATTAGGCCAGAGTAAGAGTTAAGACCTTAGCTATTAGGCCAGAGTAAGAGTTAAGACCGTAACCATTAAGCCAGAGTACGAGTCTAAGACCTTAGCTATTTAGCCAGAGTAAGAGTTAAGACCTTAGCTATTTGGCCAGAGTAAGAGTTAAGACCTTAACCATTACGCCAGAGTACGAGTCTAAGACCTTAGCTATTAGGCCAGAGTAAGAGTTAAGACCTTAACCAGTAGGCCAGAGTACGAGTCTAAGACCTTAGCTATTAGGCCAGAGTAAGAGTTAAGACCTTAACCAGTAGGCCAGAGTAAGAGTCTAAGGCCTTAGCTATTAGGCCAGAGTAAGAGTTAAGACCTTAACCATTAGGCCAGAGTACGAGTCTAACACCTTAGCTATTAGGCCAGAGTAAGAGCTAAGACCTTAAACATTAGGCCAGAGTACGAATCTAAGACCTTAGCTATTAGGCCAGACTAAGAGTTAAGACCTTAGCTATTAGGCCAGAGTACGAGTCTAAGACCTTAGCTATTAGGCCAGAGTAAGAGTTAAGACCTTAACCAGTAGGCCAGAGTAAGAGTTAAGACCTAAACTGTATGCCATAGTACGAGTCTAAGACCTTAGCTATTAGGCCAGAGTAAGAGTTAAGACCTTAGCTATTAGGCCAGAGTAAGAATTAAGACCTTAACCAGTAGGCCAGAGTAAGAGTTAAGACCTTAACCTGTAGGCCATAGTACGATTTTAAGACCTTAGCTATTAGGCCAGAGTAAGAGTTAAGACCTTAACCAGTAGGCCAGAGTATGAGTTAAGACCTTAACCATTAGGCCAGAGTACGAGTCTAAGACCTTAGCTATTAGGCCAGAGTAAGAGTTAAGACCTTAACCAGTAGGCCAGAGTAAGAGTTAAGACCTTAACCAGTAGGCCAGAGTAAGAGTTAAGACCTTAATCATTAGGCCAGAGTACTAGTCTAAGACCTTAGCTATTAGGCCAGAGTAAGAGTTCAGACCTTAACCAGTAGGCCAGAGTAAGAGTTAAGACCTTAACCTGTAGGCCATAGTACGAGTCTAAGACCTTAGCTATTAGGCCAGAGTAAGAGTTAAGACCTTAACCAGTCGGCCAGAGTAAGAGTTAAGACCTTAACCAGTAGGACAGAGTACGAATCTAACACTTTAGCTATTAGGCCAGAGTAAGAGTTAAGACCTTAACCAGTAGGCCAGTGTAAGAGTTAAGACCTTAACCATTAGGCCAGAGTACGAGTCTAAGACCTTAGCTATTAGGCCAGAGTACGAGTCTAAGACCTTAGCTATTAGGCCAGAGTAAGAGTTAAGACCTTAGGTATTAGGCCAGAGTACGAGTCTAAGACCTTAGCTATTAGGCCAGAGTACGAGTCTAAGACCTTAGCTATTAGGCCAGAGTAAGAGTTAAGACCTTAGCTATTAGGCCAGAGTAAGAGTTAAGACCTTAGCTATTAGGCAAGAGTACGAGTCTAAGACCTTAGCTATCAGGCCATAGTACGAGTCTTACACCTTAGCTATTAGGCCAGAGTAAGAGTTAAGACCTTAGCTATTAGGCCAGAGAAAGAGTTAAGACCTTAACCAGTACGCCAGAGTAAGAGTTAAGACCTTAACCTGTAGGCCAGAGTAAGAGTTAAGACCTTAACCTGTAGGCCATAGTAGGAGTCTTAGACCTTAGCTATTAGGCCAGAGTAAGAGTTAAGACCTTAACCAGTAGGCCAGAGAAAGAGTTAAGACCTTAACCATTAGGCCAGAGAACGAGTCTAAGACCTTAGCTATTAGGCCAGAGTAAGAGTTAAGACCTTAGCTATTAGGCCAGAGTAAGAGTTAAGATCGTAACCATTAAGCCAGAGTACGAGTCTAAGACCTTAGCTATTTAGCCAGAGTAAGAGTTAAGACCTTAGCTATTTGGCCAGAGTAAGAGTTAAGACCTTAACCATTAGGCCAAAGTACGAGTCTAAGACCTTAGCTATTAGGCCAGAGTAAGAGTTAAGACCTTAGCTATTAGGCCAGAGTAAAAGTTAAGACCTTAACCAGTAGGCCAGAGTGAGAGTTAAGACCTTAACCATTAGGCCAGAGTACGAGTCTGGCCAGAGTAAGAGTTAAGACCTTTACCATTAGGCCAGATTAAGAGTCTAAGACCTTAACCATTAAGCCAGAGTAAGAATAAAGACCTTAAACATTAGGCCAGAGAAAGAGTCAGAGTAAGAGGTAAGACCTTAACCTGTAGGCAAGAGTAAGAGTTAAGACCTTAACCTGTAGGCCATAGTACGAGTCTTAGACCTTAGCTATTAGGCCAGAGTAAGAGTTAAGACCTTAGCTATTAGGCCAGAGTAAGAATTAAGACCTTAACCAGTAGGCCACAGTAAGAGTTAAGACCTTAACCTGTAGGCCATAGTACAAGTCTAAGACCTTAGCTATTAGGCCAGAGTAAGAGTTAAGACCTTAACCAGTAGGCCAGAGTATGAGTTAAGACCTTAACCATTAGGCCAGAGTACGAGTCTAAGACCTTAGCTATTAGGCCAGAGTAAGAGTTAAGACCTTAACCAGTAGCCCAGAGTAAGAGTTAAGACCTTAACCATTAGGCCAGAGTAAGAGTCTGGCCAGAGTAAGAGTTAAGACCTTTACCATTTGGCCAGATTAAGAGTCTAAGACCTTAACCATTAAGCCAGAGTAAGAATAAAGACCTTACACATTAGGCCAGAGAAAGAGTCTAAGACCTTAACCATTAGGCAGGAGTAAGAGCTAAGACCTTAACCATTAGGCCAGAGTAAGAGTCTAAGACCTTAACCATTAGGCCAGAGTAAGAGTTAAGACCTTAACCATTAGGCCAGAGTAAGAGTCTGGCCAGAGTAAGAGTTAAGACCTTTACCATTAGGCCAGATTAAGAGTCTAAGACCTTAACCAGTAGGCCAGAGTAAGAGTTAAGACCTTAACCTGTAGGCCATGGTACGAGTCTAAGACCTTAGCTATTAGGCCAGAGTAAGAGTTAAGACCTTAGCTATTAGGCCTGAGTAAGAGTTAAGACCTTAACCATTAGGCCAGAGTACGAGTCTAGGACCTTAGCTATTAGGCCAGAGTAAGAGTTAAGACCTTAACCATTCGGCCAGAGTAAGAGTTAAGACCTTAACCATTAGGCCAGAGTACGAGTCTAAGACCTTAGCTATTAGGCCAGAGTAAGAGTTAAGACCTTAGCTATTAGGCCAGAGTAAGAGTTAAGACCTTAACCAGTTGGCCAGAGTAAGAGTTAAGCCCTTCACCATTAGGCCAGAGTACGAGTCCAAGACCTTAGCTATTAGGCCAGAGTAAGAGTTAAGACCTTAACCAGTAGGCCAGAGTAAGAGTTAAGACCTTAACCATTAGGCCAGAGTACCAGTCTAAGACCTTAGCTATTAGGCCAGAGTAAGAGTTAAGACCTTAGCTATTAGGCCAGAGTAAGAGTTAAGACCTTAACCATTAGGCCAGAGTACGAGTCTAAGACCTTAGCTATTAGGCCAGAGTAAGAGTTAAGACCTTAACCAGTAGGCCAGAGTAAGAGTTAAGAACTTAACATGTAGGCCATAGTACGAGTCTAAGCCCTTAGCTATTAGGCCAGAGTAAGAGTTTAGACCTTAACCAGTAGGCCAGAGTAAGAGTTAAGACCTTAACCATTAGTCCAGAGTACGAGTCTAAGACCTTAGCTATTAGGCCAGAGAAAGAGTTAAGACCTTAGCTATTGGGCCAGAGTAAGAGTGAAGACCTTAACCATTAGGCCAAAGTACGAGTCTAAGACCTTAGCTATTAGGCCAGAGTAAGAGTTAAGACCTTAGCTATTAGGCCAGAGTAAAAGTTAAGACCTTAACCTGTAGGCCAGAGTAAGAGTTAAGCCTTAACCTGTAGGCCAGAGTACGAGTCTAAGACCTTAGCTGTTAGTCCAGGGTAAGAGTTAAGACCTTATCCAGTAGGCCAGAGTAAGAGTTAAGACCTAAGCTATTAGGCCAGAGTAAGAGTTAGGACCTTAAGCAGTAGGTCAGAGTACGAGTCTAAGACCTTAGCTATTAGGCCAGAGTAAGAGTTAAGACCTTAACCAGTAGGCCAGAGTAAGAGTTAAGACCTTAACCAGTAGGCCAGAGTACGAGTCTAAGTCTTTAGCTATTAGGCCAGAGTAAAACTTAAGACCTTAACCAGTACGCCAGAGTAAGAGTTAAGACCTTAACCTGTAGGCCAGAGTAAGAGTTAAGACCTTAACCTGTAGGCCATAGTACGAGTTTAAGACCTTAGCTATTAGGCCAGAGTAAGAGTTAAGACCTTAACCTGTAGGCCAGAGTAAGAGTTAAGCCTTAACCTGTAGGCCAGAGTACGAGTCTAAGACCTTAGCTGTTAGTCCAGGGTAAGAGTTAAGACCTTATCCAGTAGGCCAGAGTAAGAGTTAAGACCTTAGCTATTAGGCCAGAGTAAGAGTTAGGACCTTAAGCAGTAGGCCAGAGTACGAGTCTAAGACCTTAGCTATTAGGCCAGAGTAAGAGTTAAGACCTTAACCAGTAGGCCAGAGTAAGAGTTAAGACCTTAACCAGTAGGCCAGAGTACGAGTCTAAGACTTTAGCTATTAGGCCAGAGTAAAACTTAAGACCTTAACCAGTAGGCCAGAGTAGGAGTTAAGAACTTAACCTGTAGGCCAGAAAAAGAGTTAAGACCTTAACCTGTAGGCCATAGTACGAGTCTAAGACCTTAGCTATTAGGCCAGAGTAAGAGTTAAGACCTTAGCTATTAGGCCAGAGTATGAGTTAAAACCTTAACCATTAAGCCAGAGTACGAGTCTAAGACCTTGGCTATTTAGCCAGAGTAAGAGTTAAGACCTTAGCTATTAGGCCAGAGTAAGAGTTAAGACCTTAACCATTAGGCCAGAGTACGAGTCTAAGACCTTAGCTATTAGGCCAGAGTAAGAGTTAAGACCTTAGCTATTGGGCCAGAGTAAGAGTTAAGACCTTAACCATTAGGCCAGAGTACGAGTCTAAGACCTTAGCTATTAGGCCAGAGTAAGAGTTAAGACCTTACCCTTTAGGCCATAGTACGAGTATAAGACCTTAGCTATTAGGCCAGAGAAAGAGTTAAGAACTTAGCTATCAGGCCAGAGTAAGAGTTAAGACCTTAACCAGTAGGCCAGAGTAAGAGTTAAGACCTTAACCTGTAGGCCAGAGTAGGAGTTAAGACCTAAACCTGTAGGCCATACTATGAGTCTAAGACCATAGCTAATAGGCCAGAGTAAGAGTTAAGACCTTAGCTATTAGGCCAGAGTAAGAGTTAAGACCTTAACCAGTAGGCCAGAGTTAGAGTTAAGACCTTAACCTGAAGGCCATAGTACGAGTCTAAGACCTTAGCTATTAGGCCAGAGTAAGAGTCAAGACCTTAGCTATTAGGCCAGAGTAAGAGTTAAGACCTTAACCTGTAGGCCAGAGTACGAGTCTAAGACCTTAGCTATTAGGCCAGAGTAAGAATTAAGACCTTAACCATTAGGCCAGAGTATGAGTCTAAGACCTTAGCTATTAGGCCAGAGTATGAGTCTAAGACCTTAGCTATTAGGCCAGAGTACGAGTCTAAGACCTTAGCTATTAGGCCAGAGTAAGAGTTAAGACCTTAGCTATTAGGCCAGAGTAAGAGTTAAGACCTTAACTATTAGGCCAGAGTACGAGTCTAAGACCTTAGCTATCAGGCCATAGTACGAGTCTTACACCTTAGCTATTAGGCCAGAGTAAGAGTTAAGACCTTAACCATTAGGCCAGAGTATGAGTCTAAGACCTTAGCTATTAGGCCAGAGTAAGAGTTAAGACCTTAACCAGTAGGCCAGTGTAAGAGTTAAGACCTTAACCATTAGGCCAGAGTACGAGTCTAAGACCTTAGCTATTAGGCCAGAGTACGAGTCTAAGACCTTAGCTATTAGGCCAGAGTAAGAGTTAAGACCTTAGCTATTAGGCCAGAGTAAGAGTTAAGACCTTAGCTATTAGGCCAGAGTACGAGTCTAAGACCTTAGCTATTAGGCCAGAGTACGAGTCTAAGACCTTAGCTATTAGGCCAGAGTAAGAGTTAAGACCTTAGCATTTAGGCCAGAGTAAGAGTTAAGACCATAGCTATTAGGCCAGAGTACGAGTCTAAGACCTTAGCTATCAGGCCATAGTACGAGTCTTACACGTTAGCTATTAGGCCAGAGTAAGAGTTAAGACCTTAACCAGTAGGCCAGAGTAAGAGTTAAGACCTTAACCTGTAGGCCAGAGTAGGAGTTAAGACCTAAACCTGTAGGCCATACTATGAGTCTAAGACCATAGCTAATAGGCCAGAGTAAGAGTTAAGACCTTAGCTATTAGGCCAGAGTAAGAGTTAAGACCTTAACCAGTAGGCCAGAGTAAGAGTTAAGACCTTAACCTGAAGGCCATAGTACGAGTCTAAGACCTTAGCTATTAGGCCAGAGTAAGAGTCAAGACCTTAGCTATTAGGCCAGAGTAAGAGTTAAGACCTTAACCTGTAGGCCAGAGTACGAGTCTAAGACCTTAGCTATTAGGCCAGAGTAAGAATTAAGACCTTAACCATTAGGCCAGAGTATGAGTCTAAGACCTTAGCTATTAGGCCAGAGTACGAGTCTAAGACCTTAGCTATTAGGCCAGAGTACGAGTCTAAGACCTTAGCTATTAGGCCAGAGTAAGAGTTAAGACCTTAGCTATTAGGCCAGAGTAAGAGTTAAGACCTTAACTATTAGGCCAGAGTACGAGTCTAAGACCTTAGCTATCAGGCCATAGTACGAGTCTTACACCTTAGCTATTAGGCCTGAGTAAGAGTTAAGACCTTAACCATTAGGCCAGAGTACGAGTCTAAGACCTTAGCTATTAGGCCAGAGTAAGAGTTAAGACCTTAGCTATTAGGCCAGGGTAAGAGTTAAGATGTTAACCAGTAGGCCAGAGTAAGAGTTAAGACCTTCACCATTAGGCCAGAGTACGAGTCTAAGACCTTAGCTATTAGGCCAGAGTAAGAGTTAAGACCTTAACCAGTAGACCAAAGTAAGAGTTAAGACCTTAACCATTAGGCCAGAGTACCAGTCTAAGACCTTAGCTATTAGGCCAGAGTACCAGTCTAAGACCTTAGCTATTAGGCCAGAGTAAGAGTTAAGACCTTAACCATTAGGCCAGAGTACGAGTCTAAGACCTTAGCTATTAGGCCAGAGTAAGAGTTAAGACCTTAACCAGTAGGCCAGAGTAAGAGTTAAGAACTTAACCTGTAGGCCATAGTACGAGTCTAAGACCTTAGCTATTAGGCCAGAGTAAGAGTTAAGACCTTAGCTATTAGGCCAGAGTAAGAGTTAAGACCTTAACCATTAGGCCAAAGTACGAGTCTAAGACCTTAGCTTTTAGGCCAGAGTAAGAGTTAAGACCTTAGCTATTAGGCCAGAGTAAAAGTTAAGACCTTAACCAGTAGGCCAGAGTAAGAGTTAAGACCTTAACCATTAGGCCAGAGTACGAGTCTAAGACCTTAGCTATTAGGCCAGAGTAAGAGTTAAGACCTTGACCAGTAGGCCAGTGTAAGAGTTAAGACCTTAACCATTAGGCCAGAGTACGAGTCTAAGACCTTAGCTATTAGGCCAGAGTACGAGTCTAAGACCTTAGCTATTAGGCCAGAGTAAGAGTTAAGACCTTAGCTATTAGGCCAGAGTAAGAGTTAAGACCTTAGCTATTAGGCCAGAGTACGAGTCTAAGACCTTAGCTATTAGGCCAGAGTACGAGTCTAAGACCTTAGCTATTAGGCCAGAGTAAGAGTTAAGACCTTAGCATTTAGGCCATAGTAAGAGTTAAGACCTTAGCTATTAGGCCAGAGTACGAGTCTAAGACCTTAGCTATTAGGCCATAGTACGAGTCTTACACGTTAGCTATTAGGCCAGAGTAAGAGTTAAGACCTTAGCTATTAGGCCAGAGTAAGAGTTAAGACCTTAACCAGTACGCCAGAGTAAGAGTTAAGACCTTAACCTGTAGGCCAGAGTGAGAGTCAAGACCTTAACCTGTAGGCCATAGTAGGAGTCTCAGACCTTAGCTATTAGGCCAGAGTAAGAGTTAAGACCTTAACCAGTAGGCCAGAGTAAGAGTTAAGACCTTAACCATTAGGCCAGAGTACGAGTCTAAGGCCTTAGCTATTAGGCCAGAGTAAGAGTTAAGACCTTAGCTATTAGGCCAGAGTAAGAGTCAAGACCGTAACCATTAAGCCAGAGTACGAGTCTAAGACCTTAGCTATTTAGCCAGAGTAAGAGTTAAGACCTTAGCAATTAGGCCAGAGTAAGAGTTAAGACCTTAACCATTACGCCTGAGTACGAGTCTAAGACCTTAGCTATTAGGCCAGAGTAAGTGTTAAGACCTGAGCTATTATGCCAGACTAAGAGTTAAGACCTTAACCATTATGCCTGAGTACGAGTCTAAGACCTTAGCTATTAGGCCAGAGTAAGTGTTAAGACCTGAGCTATTATGCCAGACTAAGAGTTAAGACCTTCATCAGTAGGCCAGAGTAAGAGTTAAGACCTTAACCAGTAGGCCAGAGTAAGAGTTAAGACCTTAATCATTAGGCCAGAGTACTAGTCTAAGACCTTAGCTATTCGGCCAGAGTAAGAGTTAAGACCTTAACCAGTAGGCCAGAGTAAGAGTTAAGACCTTAACCTGTAGGCCATAGTACGAGTCTAAGACCTTAGCTATTAGGCCAGAGTAAGAGTTAAGACCTTAACCAGTCGGCCAGAGTAAGAGTTAAGACCTTAACCAGTAGGCCAGAGTACGAATCTAACACCTTAGCTATTAGGCCAGAGTAAGAGTTAAGACCTTAACCAGTAGGCCAGTGTAAGAGTTAAGACCTTAACCATTAGGCCAGAGTACGAGTCTAAGACCTTAGCTATTAAGCCAGAGTATGAGTCTAAGACCTTAGCTATTAGGCCAGAGTAAGAGTTAAGACCTTAGCTATTAGGCCAGAGTAAGAGTTAAGACCTTAGGTATTAGGCCAGAGTACGAGTCTAAGACCTTAGCTATTAGGCCAGAGTACGAGTCTAAGACCTTAGCTATTAGGCCAGAGTAAGAGTTAAGACCTTAGCTATTAGGCCAGAGTAAGAGTTAAGACCTTAACCTGTACGCCAGAGTAAGAGTTAAGACCTTAACCTGTAGGCCAGAGTAAGAGTTAAGACCTTAACCTGTAGGCCATAGTAGGAGTCTTAGACCTTAGCTATTAGGCCAGAGTAAGAGTTAAGACCTTAACCAGTAGGCCAGAGAAAGAGTTAAGACCTTAACCATTAGGCCAGAGTACGAGTCTAAGACCTTAGCTATTAGGCCAGAGTAAGAGTTAAGACCTTAGCTATTAGGCCAGAGTAAGAGTTAAGACCTTAACCATTAAGCCAGAGTACGAGTCTAAGACCTTAGCTATTAGGCCAGAGTAAGAGTTAAGACCTTAGCTATTAGGCCAGAGTAAGAGTTAAGACCGTAACCATTAAGCCAGAGTACGAGTCTAAGACCTTAGCTATTTAGCCAGAGTAAGAGTTAAGACCTTAGCTATTTGGCCAGAGTAAGAGTTAAGACCTTAACCATTACGCCAGAGTACGAGTCTAAGACCTTAGCTATTAGGCCAGAGTAAGAGTTAAGACCTTAACCAGTAGGCCAGAGTACGAGTCTAAGACCTTAGCTATTAGGCCAGAGTAAGAGTTAAGACCTTAACCAGTAGGCCAGAGTAAGAGTCTAAGGCCTTAGCTATTAGGCCAGAGTAAGAGTTAAGACCTTAACCATTAGGCCAGAGTACGAGTCTAACACCTTAGCTATTAGGCCAGAGTAAGAGTTAAGACCTTAAACATTAGGCCAGAGTACGAATCTAAGACCTTAGCTATTAGGCCAGACTAAGAGTTAAGACCTTAGCTATTAGGCCAGAGTACGAGTCTAAGACCTTAGCTATTAGGCCAGAGTAAGAGTTAAGACCTTAACCAGTAGGCCAGAGTAAGAGTTAAGACCTAAACTGTATGCCATAGTACGAGTCTAATACCTTAGCTATTAGGCCAGAGTAAGAGTTAAGACCTTAGCTATTAGGCCAGAGTAAGAATTAAGACCTTAACCAGTAGGCCAGAGTAAGAGTTAAGACCTTAACCTGTAGGCCATAGTACGATTTTAAGACCTTAGCTATTAGGCCAGAGTAAGAGTTAAGACCTTAACCAGTAGGCCAGAGTATGAGTTAAGACCTTAACCATTAGGCCAGAGTACGAGTCTAAGACCTTAGCTATTAGGCCAGAGTAAGAGTTAAGACCTTAACCAGTAGGCCAGAGTAAGAGTTAAGACCTTAACCAGTAGGCCAGAGTAAGAGTTAAGACCTTAATCATTAGGCCAGAGTACTAGTCTAAGACCTTAGCTATTAGGCCAGAGTAAGAGTTCAGACCTTAACCAGTAGGCCAGAGTAAGAGTTAAGACCTTAACCTGTAGGCCATAGTACGAGTCTAAGACCTTAGCTATTAGGCCAGAGTAAGAGTTAAGACCTTAACCAGTCGGCCAGAGTAAGAGTTAAGACCTTAACCAGTAGGACAGAGTACGAATCTAACACTTTAGCTATTAGGCCAGAGTAAGAGTTAAGACCTTAACCAGTAGGCCAGTGTAAGAGTTAAGACCTTAACCATTAGGCCAGAGTACGAGTCTAAGACCTTAGCTATTAGGCCAGAGTACGAGTCTAAGACCTTAGCTATTAGGCCAGAGTAAGAGTTAAGACCTTAGGTATTAGGCCAGAGTACGAGTCTAAGACCTTAGCTATTAGGCCAGAGTACGAGTCTAAGACCTTAGCTATTAGGCCAGAGTAAGAGTTAAGACCTTAGCTATTAGGCCAGAGTAAGAGTTAAGACCTTAGCTATTAGGCAAGAGTACGAGTCTAAGACCTTAGCTATCAGGCCATAGTACGAGTCTTACACCTTAGCTATTAGGCCAGAGTAAGAGTTAAGACCTTAGCTATTAGGCCAGAGTAAGAGTTAAGACCTTAACCAGTACGCCAGAGTAAGAGTTAAGACCTTAACCTGTAGGCCAGAGTAAGAGTTAAGACCTTAACCTGTAGGCCATAGTAGGAGTCTTAGACCTTAGCTATTAGGCCAGAGTAAGAGTTAAGACCTTAACCAGTAGGCCAGAGAAAGAGTTAAGACCTTAACCATTAGGCCAGAGAACGAGTCTAAGACCTTAGCTATTAGGCCAGAGTAAGAGTTAAGACCTTAGCTATTAGGCCAGAGTAAGAGTTAAGATCGTAACCATTAAGCCAGAGTACGAGTCTAAGACCTTAGCTATTTAGCCAGAGTAAGAGTTAAGACCTTAGCTATTTGGCCAGAGTAAGAGTTAAGACCTTAACCATTAGGCCAAAGTACGAGTCTAAGACCTTAGCTATTAGGCCAGAGTAAGAGTTAAGACCTTAGCTATTAGGCCAGAGTAAAAGTTAAGACCTTAACCAGTAGGCCAGAGTGAGAGTTAAGACCTTAACCATTAGGCCAGAGTACGAGTCTGGCCAGAGTAAGAGTTAAGACCTTTACCATTAGGCCAGATTAAGAGTCTAAGACCTTAACCATTAAGCCAGAGTAAGAATAAAGACCTTAAACATTAGGCCAGAGAAAGAGTCAGAGTAAGAGGTAAGACCTTAACCTGTAGGCAAGAGTAAGAGTTAAGACCTTAACCTGTAGGCCATAGTACGAGTCTTAGACCTTAGCTATTAGGCCAGAGTAAGAGTTAAGACCTTAGCTATTAGGCCAGAGTAAGAATTAAGACCTTAACCAGTAGGCCACAGTAAGAGTTAAGACCTTAACCTGTAGGCCATAGTACGAGTCTAAGACCTTAGCTATTAGGCCAGAGTAAGAGTTAAGACCTTAACCAGTAGGCCAGAGTATGAGTTAAGACCTTAACCATTAGGCCAGAGTACGAGTCTAAGACCTTAGCTATTAGGCCAGAGTAAGAGTTAAGACCTTAACCAGTAGGCCAGAGTAAGAGTTAAGACCTTAACCATTAGGCCAGAGTAAGAGTCTGGCCAGAGTAAGAGTTAAGACCTTTACCATTAGGCCAGATTAAGAGTCTAAGACCTTAACCAGTAGGCCAGAGTAAGAGTTAAGACCTTAAACATTAGGCCAGAGAAAGAGTCTGGCCAGAGTAAGAGTTAAGACCTTTACCATTAGGCCAGATTAAGAGTCTAAGACCTTAACCAGTAGGCCAGAGTAAGAGTTAAGACCTTAACCTGTAGGCCATAGTACGAGTCTAAGACCTTAGCTATTAGGCCAGAGTAAGAGTTAAGACCTTAGCTATTAGGCCTGAGTAAGAGTTAAGACCTTAACCATTAGGCCAGAGTACGAGTCTAGGACCTTAGCTATTAGGCCAGAGTAAGAGTTAAGACCTTAACCATTCGGCCAGAGTAAGAGTTAAGACCTTAACCAGTTGGCCAGAGTAAGAGTTAAGCCCTTCACCATTAGGCCAGAGTACGAGTCCAAGACCTTAGCTATTAGGCCAGAGTAAGAGTTAAGACCTTAACCAGTAGGCCAGAGTAAGAGTTAAGACCTTAACCATTAGGCCAGAGTACCAGTCTAAGACCTTAGCTATTAGGCCAGAGTAAGAGTTAAGACCTTAGCTATTAGGCCAGAGTAAGAGTTAAGACCTTAACCATTAGGCCAGAGTACGAGTCTAAGACCTTAGCTATTAGGCCAGAGTAAGAGTTAAGACCTTAACCAGTAGGCCAGAGTAAGAGTTAAGAACTTAACCTGTAGGCCATAGTACGAGTCTAAGCCCTTAGCTATTAGGCCAGAGTAAGAGTTAAGACCTTAACCAGTAGGCCAGAGTAAGAGTTAAGACCTTAACCATTAGTCCAGAGTACGAGTCTAAGACCTTAGCTATTAGGCCAGAGAAAGAGTTAAGACCTTAGCTATTGGGCCAGAGTAAGAGTGAAGACCTTAACCATTAGGCCAAAGTACGAGTCTAAGACCTTAGCTATTAGGCCAGAGTAAGAGTTAAGACCTTAGCTATTAGGCCAGAGTAAAAGTTAAGACCTTAACCTGTAGGCCAGAGTAAGAGTTAAGCCTTAACCTGTAGGCCAGAGTACGAGTCTAAGACCTTAGCTGTTAGTCCAGGGTAAGAGTTAAGACCTTATCCAGTAGGCCAGAGTAAGAGTTAAGACCTTAGCTATTAGGCCAGAGTAAGAGTTAAGACCTTAACCATTAGGCCAGAGTACGAGTCTAAGACCTTAGCTATTAGGCCAGAGTAAGAGTTAAGACCTTAACCAGTAGGCCAGAGTAAGAGTTAAGAACTTAACCTGTAGGCCATAGTACGAGTCTAAGCCCTTAGCTATTAGGCCAGAGTAAGAGTTAAGACCTTAACCAGTAGGCCAGAGTAAGAGTTAAGACCTTAACCATTAGTCCAGAGTACGAGTCTAAGACCTTAGCTATTAGGCCAGAGAAAGAGTTAAGACCTTAGCTATTGGGCCAGAGTAAGAGTGAAGACCTTAACCATTAGGCCAAAGTACGAGTCTAAGACCTTAGCTATTAGGCCAGAGGAAGAGTTAAGACCTTAGCTATTAGGCCAGAGTAAAAGTTAAGACCTTAACCTGTAGGCCAGAGTAAGAGTTAAGCCTTAACCTGTAGGCCAGAGTACGAGTCTAAGACCTTAGCTGTTAGTCCAGGGTAAGAGTTAAGACCTTATCCAGTAGGCCAGAGTAAGAGTTAAGACCTTAGCTATTAGGCCAGAGTAAGAGTTAGGACCTTAAGCAGTAGGTCAGAGTACGAGTCTAAGACCTTAGCTATTAGGCCAGAGTAAGAGTTAAGACCTTAACCAGTAGGCCAGAGTAAGAGTTAAGACCTTAACCAGTAGGCCAGAGTACGAGTCTAAGTCTTTAGCTATTAGGCCAGAGTAAAACTTAAGACCTTAACCAGTACGCCAGAGTAAGAGTTAAGACCTTAACCTGTAGGCCAGAGTAAGAGTTAAGACCTTAACCTGTAGGCCATAGTACGAGTTTAAGACCTTAGCTATTAGGCCAGAGTAAGAGTTGAGACCTTAACCTGTAGGCCAGAGTAAGAGTTAAGCCTTAACCTGTAGGCCAGAGTACGAGTCTAAGACCTTAGCTGTTAGTCCAGGGTAAGAGTTAAGACCTTATCCAGTAGGCCAGAGTAAGAGTTAAGACCTTAGCTATTAGGCCAGAGTAAGAGTTAGGACCTTAAGCAGTAGGCCAGAGTACGAGTCTAAGACCTTAGCTATTAGGCCAGAGTAAGAGTTAAGACCTTAACCAGTAGGCCAGAGTAAGAGTTAAGACCTTAACCAGTAGGCCAGAGTACGAGTCTAAGACTTTAGCTATTAGGCCAGAGTAAAACTTAAGACCTTAACCAGTAGGCCAGAGTAGGAGTTAAGAACTTAACCTGTAGGCCAGAAAAAGAGTTAAGACCTTAACCTGTAGGCCATAGTACGAGTCTAAGACCTTAGCTATTAGGCCAGAGTAAGAGTTAAGACCTTAGCTATTAGGCCAGAGTATGAGTTAAAACCTTAACCATTAAGCCAGAGTACGAGTCTAAGACCTTGGCTATTTAGCCAGAGTAAGAGTTAAGACCTTAGCTATTAGGCCAGAGTAAGAGTTAAGACCTTAACCATTAGGCCAGAGTACGAGTCTAAGACGTTAGCTATTAGGCCAGAGTAAGAGTTAAGACCTTAACCAGTAGGCCAGAGTAAGAGTTAAGACCTTAACCATTAGTCCAGAGTACGAGTCTAAGACCTTAGCTATTAGGCCAGAGTAAGAGTTAAGACCTTAGCTATTGGGCCAGAGTAAGAGTTAAGACCTTAACCATTAGGCCAGAGTACGAGTCTAAGACCTTAGCTATTAGGCCAGAGTAAGAGTTAAGACCTTACCCTTTAGGCCATAGTACGAGTATAAGACCTTAGCTATTAGGCCAGAGAAAGAGTTAAGAACTTAGCTATCAGGCCAGAGTAAGAGTTAAGACCTTAACCAGTAGGCCAGAGTAAGAGTTAAGACCTTAACCTGTAGGCCAGAGTAAGAGTTAAGACCTAAACCTGTAGGCCATACTATGAGTCTAAGACCATAGCTAATAGGCCAGAGTAAGAGTTAAGACCTTAGCTATTAGGCCAGAGTAAGAGTTAAGACCTTAACCAGTAGGCCAGAGTAAGAGTTAAGACCTTAACCTGAAGGCCATAGTACGAGTCTAAGACCTTAGCTATTAGGCCAGAGTAAGAGTCAAGACCTTAGCTATTAGGCCAGAGTAAGAGTTAAGACCTTAACCTGTAGGCCAGAGTACGAGTCTAAGACCTTAGCTATTAGGCCAGAGTAAGAATTAAGACCTTAACCATTAGGCCAGAGTATGAGTCTAAGACCTTAGCTATTAGGCCAGAGTATGAGTCTAAGACCTTAGCTATTAGGCCAGAGTACGAGTCTAAGACCTTAGCTATTAGGCCAGAGTAAGAGTTAAGACCTTAGCTATTAGGCCAGAGTAAGAGTTAAGACCTTAACTATTAGGCCAGAGTACGAGTCTAAGACCTTAGCTATCAGGCCATAGTACGAGTCTTACACCTTAGCTATTAGGCCAGAGTAAGAGTTAAGACCTTAACCATTAGGCCATAGTATGAGTCTAAGACCTTAGCTATTAGGCCAGAGTAAGAGTTAAGACCTTAACCAGTAGGCCAGTGTAAGAGTTAAGACCTTAACCATTAGGCCAGAGTACGAGTCTAAGACCTTAGCTATTAGGCCAGAGTACGAGTCTAAGACCTTAGCTATTAGGCCAGAGTAAGAGTTAAGACCTTAGCTATTAGGCCAGAGTAAGAGTTAAGACCTTAGCTATTAGGCCAGAGTACGAGTCTAAGACCTTAGCTATTAGGCCAGAGTACGAGTCTAAGACCTTAGCTATTAGGCCAGAGTAAGAGTTAAGACCTTAGCATTTAGGCCAGAGTAAGAGTTAAGACCATAGCTATTAGGCCAGAGTACGAGTCTAAGACCTTAGCTATCAGGCCATAGTACGAGTCTTACACGTTAGCTATTAGGCCAGAGTAAGAGTTAAGACCTTAACCAGTAGGCCAGAGTAAGAGTTAAGACCTTAACCTGTAGGCCAGAGTAGGAGTTAAGACCTAAACCTGTAGGCCATACTATGAGTCTAAGACCATAGCTAATAGGCCAGAGTAAGAGTTAAGACCTTAGCTATTAGGCCAGAGTAAGAGTTAAGACCTTAACCAGTAGGCCAGAGTAAGAGTTAAGACCTTAACCTGAAGGCCATAGTACGAGTCTAAGACCTTAGCTATTAGGCCAGAGTAAGAGTCAAGACCTTAGCTATTAGGCCAGAGTAAGAATTAAGACCTTAACCATTAGGCCAGAGTATGAGTCTAAGACCTTAGCTATTAGGCCAGAGTACGAGTCTAAGACCTTAGCTATTAGGCCAGAGTACGAGTCTAAGACCTTAGCTATTAGGCCAGAGTAAGAGTTAAGACCTTAGCTATTAGGCCAGAGTAAGAGTTAAGACCTTAACTATTAGGCCAGAGTACGAGTCTAAGACCTTAGCTATCAGGCCATAGTACGAGTCTTACACCTTAGCTATTAGGCCTGAGTAAGAGTTAAGACCTTAACCATTAGGCCAGAGTACGAGTCTAAGACCTTAGCTATTAGGCCAGAGTAAGAGTTAAGACCTTAGCTATTAGGCCAGGGTAAGAGTTAAGATGTTAACCAGTAGGCCAGAGTAAGAGTTAAGACCTTCACCATTAGGCCAGAGTACGAGTCTAAGACCTTAGCTATTAGGCCAGAGTAAGAGTTAAGACCTTAACCAGTAGACCAAAGTAAGAGTTAAGACCTTAACCATTAGGCCAGAGTACCAGTCTAAGACCTTAGCTATTAGGCCAGAGTACCAGTCTAAGACCTTAGCTATTAGGCCAGAGTAAGAGTTAAGACCTTAACCATTAGGCCAGAGTACGAGTCTAAGACCTTAGCTATTAGGCCAGAGTAAGAGTTAAGACCTTAACCAGTAGGCCAGAGTAAGAGTTAAGAACTTAACCTGTAGGCCATAGTACGAGTCTAAGACCTTAGCTATTAGGCCAGAGTAAGAGTTAAGACCTTAGCTATTAGGCCAGAGTAAGAGTTAAGACCTTAACCATTAGGCCAAAGTACGAGTCTAAGACCTTAGCCTTTAGGCCAGAGTAAGAGTTAAGACCTTAGCTATTAGGCCAGAGTAAAAGTTAAGACCTTAACCAGTAGGCCAGAGTAAGAGTTAAGACCTTAACCATTAGGCCAGAGTACGAGTCTAAGACCTTAGCTATTAGGCCAGAGTAAGAGTTAAGACCTTGACCAGTAGGCCAGTGTAAGAGTTAAGACCTTAACCATTAGGCCAGAGTACGAGTCTAAGACCTTAGCTATTAGGCCAGAGTACGAGTCTAAGACCTTAGCTATTAGGCCAGAGTAAGAGTTAAGACCTTAGCTATTAGGCCAGAGTAAGAGTTAAGACCTTAGCTATTAGGCCAGAGTACGAGTCTAAGACCTTAGCTATTAGGCCAGAGTACGAGTCTAAGACCTTAGCTATTAGGCCAGAGTACGAGTCTAAGACCTTAGCTATTAGGCCAGAGTAAGAGTTAAGACCTTAGCATTTAGGCCATAGTAAGAGTTAAGACCTTAGCTATTAGGCCAGAGTACGAGTCTAAGACCTTAGCTATTAGGCCATAGTACGAGTCTTACACGTTAGCTATTAGGCCAGAGTAAGAGTTAAGACCTTAGCTATTAGGCCAGAGTAAGAGTTAAGACCTTAACCAGTACGCCAGAGTAAGAGTTAAGACCTTAACCTGTAGGCCAGAGTGAGAGTCAAGACCTTAACCTGTAGGCCATAGTAGGAGTCTCAGACCTTAGCTATTAGGCCAGAGTAAGAGTTAAGACCTTAACCAGTAGGCCAGAGTAAGAGTTAAGACCTTAACCATTAGGCCAGAGTACGAGTCTAAGGCCTTAGCTATTAGGCCAGAGTAAGAGTTAAGACCTTAGCTATTAGGCCAGAGTAAGAGTCAAGACCGTAACCATTAAGCCAGAGTACGAGTCTAAGACCTTAGCTTTTTAGCCAGAGTAAGAGTTAAGACCTTAGCAATTAGGCCAGAGTAAGAGTTAAGACCTTAACCATTACGCCTGAGTACGAGTCTAAGACCTTAGCTATTAGGCCAGAGTAAGTGTTAAGACCTGAGCTATTATGCCAGACTAAGAGTTAAGACCTTAACCATTATGCCTGAGTACGAGTCTAAGACCTTAGCTATTAGGCCAGAGTAAGTGTTAAGACCTGAGCTATTATGCCAGACTAAGAGTTAAGACCTTCATCAGTAGGCCAGAGTAAGAGTTAAGACCTTAACCAGTAGGCCAGAGTAAGAGTTAAGACCTTAATCATTAGGCCAGAGTACTAGTCTAAGACCTTAGCTATTAGGCCAGAGTAAGAGTTAAGACCTTAACCAGTAGGCCAGAGTAAGAGTTAAGACCTTAACCTGTAGGCCATAGTACGAGTCTAAGACCTTAGCTATTAGGCCAGAGTAAGAGTTAAGACCTTAACCAGTCGGCCAGAGTAAGAGTTAAGACCTTAACCAGTAGGCCAGAGTACGAATCTAACACCTTAGCTATTAGGCCAGAGTAAGAGTTAAGACCTTAACCAGTAGGCCAGTGTAAGAGTTAAGACCTTAACCACTAGGCCAGAGTACGAGTCTAAGACCTTAGCTATTAGGCCAGAGTATGAGTCTAAGACCTTAGCTATTAGGCCAGAGTAAGAGTTAAGACCTTAGCTATTAGGCCAGAGTAAGAGTTAAGACCTTAGGTATTAGGCCAGAGTACGAGTCTAAGACCTTAGCTATTAGGCCAGAGTACGAGTCTAAGACCTTAGCTATTAGGCCAGAGTAAGAGTTAAGACCTTAGCTATTAGGCCAGAGTAAGAGTTAAGACCTTAACCAGTATGCCAGAGTAAGAGTTAAGACCTTAACCTGTAGGCCAGAGTAAGAGTTAAGACCTTAACCTGTAGGCCATAGTACGAGTTTAAGACCTTAGCTATTAGGCCAGAGTAAGAGTTAAGACCTTAACCAGTAGGCCAGAGTAAGAGTTAAGACCTTAACCTGTAGGCCAGAGTAAGAGTTAAGCCTTAACCTGTAGGCCAGAGTACGAGTCTAAGACCTTAGCTGTTAGTCCAGGGTAAGAGTTAAGACCTTATCCAGTAGGCCAGAGTAAGAGTTAAGACCTTAGCTATTAGGCCAGAGTAAGAGTTAGGACCTTAAGCAGTAGGCCAGAGTACGAGTCTAAGACCTTAGCTATTAGGCCAGAGTAAGAGTTAAGACCTTAACCAGTAGGCCAGAGTAAGAGTTAAGACCTTAACCAGTAGGCCAGAGTACGAGTCTAAGACTTTAGCTATTAGGCCAGAGTAAAACTTAAGACCTTAACCAGTAGGCCAGAGTAGGAGTTAAGAACTTAACCTGTAGGCCAGAAAAAGAGTTAAGACCTTAACCTGTAGGCCATAGTACGAGTCTAAGACCTTAGCTATTAGGCCAGAGTAAGAGTTAAGACCTTAGCTATTAGGCCAGAGTATGAGTTAAAACCTTAACCATTAAGCCAGAGTACGAGTCTAAGACCTTGGCTATTTAGCCAGAGTAAGAGTTAAGACCTTAGCTATTAGGCCAGAGTAAGAGTTAAGACCTTAACCATTAGGCCAGAGTACGAGTCTAAGACGTTAGCTATTAGGCCAGAGTAAGAGTTAAGACCTTAACCAGTAGGCCAGAGTAAGAGTTAAGACCTTAACCATTAGTCCAGAGTACGAGTCTAAGACCTTAGCTATTAGGCCAGAGTAAGAGTTAAGACCTTAGCTATTGGGCCAGAGTAAGAGTTAAGACCTTAACCATTAGGCCAGAGTACGAGTCTAAGACCTTAGCTATTAGGCCAGAGTAAGAGTTAAGACCTTACCCTTTAGGCCATAGTACGAGTATAAGACCTTAGCTATTAGGCCAGAGAAAGAGTTAAGAACTTAGCTATCAGGCCAGAGTAAGAGTTAAGACCTTAACCAGTAGGCCAGAGTAAGAGTTAAGACCTTAACCTGTAGGCCAGAGTAGGAGTTAAGACCTAAACCTGTAGGCCATACTATGAGTCTAAGACCATAGCTAATAGGCCAGAGTAAGAGTTAAGACCTTAGCTATTAGGCCAGTGTAAGAGTTAAGACCTTAACCAGTAGGCCAGAGTAAGAGTTAAGACCTTAACCTGAAGGCCATAGTACGAGTCTAAGACCTTAGCTATTAGGCCAGAGTAAGAGTCAAGACCTTAGCTATTAGGCCAGAGTAAGAGTTAAGACCTTAACCTGTAGGCCAGAGTACGAGTCTAAGACCTTAGCTATTAGGCCAGAGTAAGAATTAAGACCTTAACCATTAGGCCAGAGTATGAGTCTAAGACCTTAGCTATTAGGCCAGAGTATGAGTCTAAGACCTTAGCTATTAGGCCAGAGTACGAGTCTAAGACCTTAGCTATTAGGCCAGAGTAAGAGTTAAGACCTTAGCTATTAGGCCAGAGTAAGAGTTAAGACCTTAACTATTAGGCCAGAGTACCAGTCTAAGACCTTAGCTATCAGGCCATAGTACGAGTCTTACACCTTAGCTATTAGGCCAGAGTAAGAGTTAAGACCTTAACCATTAGGCCAGAGTATGAGTCTAAGACCTTAGCTATTAGGCCAGAGTAAGAGTTAAGACCTTAGCTATTAGGCCAGGGTAAGAGTTAAGACGTTAACCAGTAGGCCAGAGTAAGAGTTAAGACCTTAACCAGTAGACCAAAGTAAGAGTTAAGACCTTAACCATTAGGCCAGAGTACCAGTCTAAGACCTTAGCTATTAGGCCAGAGTACCAGTCTAAGACCTTAGCTATTAGGCCAGAGTAAGAGTTAAGACCTTAACCATTAGGCCAGAGTACGAGTCTAAGACCTTAGCTATTAGGCCAGAGTAAGAGTTAAGACCTTAACCAGTAGGCCAGAGTAAGAGTTAAGAACTTAACCTGTAGGCCATAGTACGAGTCTAAGACCTTAGTTATTAGGCCAGAGTAAGAGTTAAGACCTTAGCTATTAGGCCAGAGTAAGAGTTAAGACCTTAACCATTAGGCCAAAGTACGAGTCTAAGACCTTAGCTTTTAGGCCAGAGTAAGAGTTAAGACCTTAGCTATTAGGCCAGAATAAAAGTTAAAACCTTAACCAGTAGGCCAGAGTAAGAGTTAAGACCTTAACCATTAGGCCAGAGTACGAGTCTAAGACCTTAGCTATTAGGCTAGAGTAAGAGTTAAGACCTTAACCAGTAGGCCAGTGTAAGAGTTAAGACCTTAACCATTAGGCCAGAGTACGAGTCTAAGACCTTAGCTATTAGGCCAGAGTACGAGTCTAAGACCTTAGCTATTAGGCCAGAGTAAGAGTTAAGACCTTAGCTATTAGGCCAGAGTAAGAGTTAAGACCTTAGCTATTAGGCCAGAGTACGAGTCTAAGACCTTAGCTATTAGGCCAGAGTACGAGTCTAAGACCTTAGCTATTAGGCCAGAGTAAGTGTTAAGACCTTAGCATTTAGGCCAGAGTAAGAGTTAAGACCATAGCTATTAGGCCAGATTACGAGTCTAAGACCTTAGCTATCAGGCCATAGTACGAGTCTTACACGTTAGCTATTAGGCCAGAGTAAGAGTTAAGACCTTAACCAGTAGGCCAGAGTAAGAGTTAAGACCTTAACCTGTAGGCCAGAGTAGGAGTTAAGACCTAAACCTGTAGGCCATACTATGAGTCTAAGACCATAGCTAATAGGCCAGAGTAAGAGTCAAGACCTTAGCTATTAGGCCAGAGTAAGAGTTAAGACCTTAACCTGTAGGCCAGAGTACGAGTCTAAGACCTTAGCTATTAGGCCAGAGTAAGAATTAAGACCTTAACCATTAGGCCAGAGTATGAGTCTAAGACCTTAGCTATTAGGCCAGAGTACGAGTCTAAGACCTTAGCTATTAGGCCAGAGTACGAGTCTAAGACCTTAGCTATTAGGCCAGAGTAAGAGTTAAGACCTTAGCTATTAGGCCAGAGTAAGAGTTAAGACCTTAACTGTTAGGCCAGAGTACGAGTCTAAGACCTTAGCTATCAGGCCATAGTACGAGTCTTACACCTTAGCTATTAGGCCAGAGTAAGAGTTAAGACCTTAACCATTAGGCCAGAGTACGAGTCTAAGACCTTAGCTATTAGGCCAGAGTAAGAGTTAAGACCTTAGCTATTAGGCCAGGGTAAGAGTTAAGACGTTAACCAGTAGGCCAGAGTAAGAGATAAGACCTTCACCATTAGGCCAGAGTACGAGTCTAAGACCTTAGCTATTAGGCCAGAGTAAGAGTTAAGACCTTAACCAGTAGACCAAAGTAAGAGTTAAGACCTTAACCATTAGGCCAGAGTACCAGTCTAAGACCTTAGCTATTAGGCCAGAGTACCAGTCTAAGACCTTAGCTATTAGGCCAGAGTAAGAGTTAAGACCTTAACCATTAGGCCAGAGTACGAGTCTAAGACCTTAGCTATTAGGCCAGAGTAAGAGTTAAGACCTTAACCAGTAGGCCAGAGTAAGAGTTAAGAACTTAACCTGTAGGCCATAGTACGAGTCTAAGACCTTAGCTATTAGGCCAGAGTAAGAGTTAAGACCTTAGCTATTAGGCCAGAGTAAGAGTTAAGACCTTAACCATTAGCCCAAAGTACGAGTCTAAGACCTTAGCTTTTAGGCCAGAGTAAGAGTTAAGACCTTAGCTATTAGGCCAGAGTAAAAGTTAAAACCTTAACCAGTAGGCCAGAGTAAGAGTTAAGACCTTAACCATTAGGCCAGAGTACGAGTCTAAGACCTTAGCTATTAGGCCAGAGTAAGAGTTAAGACCTTAACCAGTAGGCCAGTGTAAGAGTTAAGACCTTAACCATTAGGCCAGAGTACGAGTCTAAGACCTTAGCTATTAGGCCAGAGTACGAGTCTAAGACCTTAGCTATTAGGCCAGAGTAAGAGTTAAGACCTTAGCTATTAGGCCAGAGTAAGAGTTAAGACCTTAGCTATTAGGCCAGAGTACAAGTCTAAGACCTTAGCTATTAGGCCAGAGTACGAGTCTAAGACCTTAGCTATTAGGCCAGAGTAAGAGTTAAGACCTTAGCATTTAGGCCAGAGTAAGAGTTAAGACCATAGCTATTAGGCCAGAGTACGAGTCTAAGACCTTAGCTATCAGGCCATAGTGCGAGTCTTACACGTTAGCTATTAGGCCAGAGTAAGAGTTAAGACCTTAACCAGTAGGCCAGAGTAAGAGTTAAGACCTTAACCTGTAGGCCAGAGTAGGAGTTAAGACCTAAACCTGTAGGCCATACTATGAGTCTAAGACCATAGCTAATAGGCCAGAGTAAGAGTTAAGACCTTAGCTATTAGGCCAGAGTAAGAGTTAAGACCTTAACCAGTAGGCCAGAGTAACAGTTAAGACCTTAACCTGAAGGCCATAGTACGAGTCTAAGACCTTAGCTATTAGGCCAGAGTAAGAGTCAAGACCTTAGCTATTAGGCCAGAGTAAGAGTTAAGACCTTAACCTGTAGGCCAGAGTACGAGTCTAAGACCTTAGCTATTAGGCCAGAGTAAGAATTAAGACCTTAACCATTAGGCCAGAGTATGAGTCTAAGACCTTAGCTATTAGGCCAGAGTACGAGTCTAAGACCTTAGCTATTAGGCCAGAGTACGAGTCTAAGACCTTAGCTATTAGGCCAGAGTAAGAGTTAAGACCTTAGCTATTAGGCCAGAGTAAGAGTTAAGACCTTAACTATTAGGCCAGAGTACGAGTCTAAGACCTTAGCTATCAGGCCATAGTACGAGTCTTACACCTTAGCTATTAGGCCTGAGTAAGAGTTAAGACCTTAACCATTAGGCCAGAGTACGAGTCTAAGACCTTAGCTATTAGGCCAGAGTAAGAGTTAAGACCTTAGCTATTAGGCCAGGGTAAGAGTTAAGATGTTAACCAGTAGGCCAGAGTAAGAGTTAAGACCTTCACCATTAGGCCAGAGTACGAGTCTAAGACCTTAGCTATTAGGCCAGAGTAAGAGTTAAGACCTTAACCAGTAGACCAAAGTAAGAGTTAAGACCTTAACCATTAGGCCAGAGTACCAGTCTAAGACCTTAGCTATTAGGCCAGAGTACCAGTCTAAGACCTTAGCTATTAGGCCAGAGTAAGAGTTAAGACCTTAACCATTAGGCCAGAGTACGAGTCTAAGACCTTAGCTATTAGGCCAGAGTAAGAGTTAAGACCTTAACCAGTAGGCCAGAGTAAGAGTTAAGAACTTAACCTGTAGGCCATAGTACGAGTCTAAGACCTTAGCTATTAGGCCAGAGTAAGAGTTAAGACCTTAGCTATTAGGCCAGAGTAAGAGTTAAGACCTTAACCATTAGGCCAAAGTACGAGTCTAAGACCTTAGCTTTTAGGCCAGAGTAAGAGTTAAGACCTTAGCTATTAGGCCAGAGTAAAAGTTAAGACCTTAACCAGTAGGCCAGAGTAAGAGTTAAGACCTTAACCATTAGGCCAGAGTACGAGTCTAAGACCTTAGCTATTAGGCCAGAGTAAGAGTTAAGACCTTGACCAGTAGGCCAGTGTAAGAGTTAAGACCTTAACCATTAGGCCAGAGTACGAGTCTAAGACCTTAGCTATTAGGCCAGAGTACGAGTCTAAGACCTTAGCTATTAGGCCAGAGTAAGAGTTAAGACCTTAGCTATTAGGCCAGAGTAAGAGTTAAGACCTTAGCTATTAGGCCAGAGTACGAGTCTAAGACCTTAGCTATTAGGCCAGAGTACGAGTCTAAGACCTTAGCTATTAGGCCAGAGTAAGAGTTAAGACCTTAGCATTTAGGCCATAGTAAGAGTTAAGACCTTAGCTATTAGGCCAGAGTACGAGTCTAAGACCTTAGCTATTAGGCCATAGTACGAGTCTTACACGTTAGCTATTAGGCCAGAGTAAGAGTTAAGACCTTAGCTATTAGGCCAGAGTAAGAGTTAAGACCTTAACCAGTACGCCAGAGTAAGAGTTAAGACCTTAACCTGTAGGCCAGAGTGAGAGTCAAGACCTTAACCTGTAGGCCATAGTAGGAGTCTCAGACCTTAGCTATTAGGCCAGAGTAAGAGTTAAGACCTTAACCAGTAGGCCAGAGTAAGAGTTAAGACCTTAACCATTAGGCCAGAGTACGAGTCTAAGGCCTTAGCTATTAGGCCAGAGTAAGAGTTAAGACCTTAGCTATTAGGCCAGAGTAAGAGTCAAGACCGTAACCATTAAGCCAGAGTACGAGTCTAAGACCTTAGCTATTTAGCCAGAGTAAGAGTTAAGACCTTAGCAATTAGGCCAGAGTAAGAGTTAAGACCTTAACCATTACGCCTGAGTACGAGTCTAAGACCTTAGCTATTAGGCCAGAGTAAGTGTTAAGACCTGAGCTATTATGCCAGACTAAGAGTTAAGACCTTAACCATTATGCCTGAGTACGAGTCTAAGACCTTAGCTATTAGGCCAGAGTAAGTGTTAAGACCTGAGCTATTATGCCAGACTAAGAGTTAAGACCTTCATCAGTAGGCCAGAGTAAGAGTTAAGACCTTAACCAGTAGGCCAGAGTAAGAGTTAAGACCTTAATCATTAGGCCAGAGTACTAGTCTAAGACCTTAGCTATTAGGCCAGAGTAAGAGTTAAGACCTTAACCAGTAGGCCAGAGTAAGAGTTAAGACCTTAACCTGTAGGCCATAGTACGAGTCTAAGACCTTAGCTATTAGGCCAGAGTAAGAGTTAAGACCTTAACCAGTCGGCCAGAGTAAGAGTTAAGACCTTAACCAGTAGGCCAGAGTACGAATCTAACACCTTAGCTATTAGGCCAGAGTAAGAGTTAAGACCTTAACCAGTAGGCCAGTGTAAGAGTTAAGACCTTAACCATTAGGCCAGAGTACGAGTCTAAGACCTTAGCTATTAGGCCAGAGTATGAGTCTAAGACCTTAGCTATTAGGCCAGAGTAAGAGTTAAGACCTTAGCTATTAGGCCAGAGTAAGAGTTAAGACCTTAGGTATTAGGCCAGAGTACGAGTCTAAGACCTTAGCTATTAGGCCAGAGTACGAGTCTAAGACCTTAGCTATTAGGCCAGAGTAAGAGTTAAGACCTTAGCTATTAGGCCAGAGTAAGAGTTAAGACCTTAACCAGTACGCCAGAGTAAGAGTTAAGACCTTAACCTGTAGGCCAGAGTAAGAGTTAAGACCTTAACCTGTAGGCCATAGTAGGAGTCTTAGACCTTAGCTATTAGGCCAGAGTAAGAGTTAAGACCTTAACCAGTAGGCCAGAGAAAGAGTTAAGACCTTAACCATTAGGCCAGAGTACGAGTCTAAGACCTTAGCTATTAGGCCAGAGTAAGAGTTAAGACCTTAGCTATTAGGCCAGAGTAAGAGTTAAGACCGTAACCATTAAGCCAGAGTACGAGTCTAAGACCTTAGCTATTAGGCCAGAGTAAGAGTTAAGACCTTAGCTATTAGGCCAGAGTAAGAGTTAAGACCGTAACCATTAAGCCAGAGTACGAGTCTAAGACCTTAGCTATTTAGCCAGAGTAAGAGTTAAGACCTTAGCTATTTGGCCAGAGTAAGAGTTAAGACCTTAACCATTACGCCAGAGTACGAGTCTAAGACCTTAGCTATTAGGCCAGAGTAAGAGTTAAGACCTTAACCAGTAGGCCAGAGTACGAGTCTAAGACCTTAGCTATTAGGCCAGAGTAAGAGTTAAGACCTTAACCAGTAGGCCAGAGTAAGAGTCTAAGGCCTTAGCTATTAGGCCAGAGTAAGAGTTAAGACCTTAACCATTAGGCCAGAGTACGAGTCTAACACCTTAGCTATTAGGCCAGAGTAAGAGTTAAGACCTTAAACATTAGGCCAGAGTACGAATCTAAGACCTTAGCTATTAGGCCAGACTAAGAGTTAAGACCTTAGCTATTAGGCCAGAGTACGAGTCTAAGACCTTAGCTATTAGGCCAGAGTAAGAGTTAAGACCTTAACCAGTAGGCCAGAGTAAGAGTTAAGACCTAAACTGTATGCCATAGTACGAGTCTAAGACCTTAGCTATTAGGCCAGAGTAAGAGTTAAGACCTTAGCTATTAGGCCAGAGTAAGAATTAAGACCTTAACCAGTAGGCCAGAGTAAGAGTTAAGACCTTAACCTGTAGGCCATAGTACGATTTTAAGACCTTAGCTATTAGGCCAGAGTAAGAGTTAAGACCTTAACCAGTAGGCCAGAGTATGAGTTAAGACCTTAACCATTAGGCCAGAGTACGAGTCTAAGACCTTAGCTATTAGGCCAGAGTAAGAGTTAAGACCTTAACCAGTAGGCCAGAGTAAGAGTTAAGACCTTAACCAGTAGGCCAGAGTAAGAGTTAAGACCTTAATCATTAGGCCAGAGTACTAGTCTAAGACCTTAGCTATTAGGCCAGAGTAAGAGTTCAGACCTTAACCAGTAGGCCAGAGTAAGAGTTAAGACCTTAACCTGTAGGCCATAGTACGAGTCTAAGACCTTAGCTATTAGGCCAGAGTAAGAGTTAAGACCTTAACCAGTCGGCCAGAGTAAGAGTTAAGACCTTAACCAGTAGGACAGAGTACGAATCTAACACTTTAGCTATTAGGCCAGAGTAAGAGTTAAGACCTTAACCAGTAGGCCAGTGTAAGAGTTAAGACCTTAACCATTAGGCCAGAGTACGAGTCTAAGACCTTAGCTATTAGGCCAGAGTACGAGTCTAAGACCTTAGCTATTAGGCCAGAGTAAGAGTTAAGACCTTAGGTATTAGGCCAGAGTACGAGTCTAAGACCTTAGCTATTAGGCCAGAGTACGAGTCTAAGACCTTAGCTATTAGGCCAGAGTAAGAGTTAAGACCTTAGCTATTAGGCCAGAGTAAGAGTTAAGACCTTAGCTATTAGGCCAGAGTACGAGTCTAAGACCTTAGCTATCAGGCCATAGTACGAGTCTTACACCTTAGCTATTAGGCCAGAGTAAGAGTTAAGACCTTAGCTATTAGGCCAGAGTAAGAGTTAAGACCTTAACCAGTACGCCAGAGTAAGAGTTAAGACCTTAACCTGTAGGCCAGAGTAAGAGTTAGGACCTTAACCTGTAGGCCATAGTAGGAGTCTTAGACCTTAGCTATTAGGCCAGAGTAAGAGTTAAGACCTTAACCAGTAGGCCAGAGAAAGAGTTAAGACCTTAACCATTAGGCCAGAGTACGAGTCTAAGACCTTAGCTATTAGGCCAGAGTAAGAGTTAAGACCTTAGCTATTAGGCCAGAGTATGAGTTAAGACCTTAACCATTAAGCCAGAGTACGAGTCTAAGACCTTAGCTATTTAGCCAGAGTAAGAGTTAAGACCTTAGCTATTTGGCCAGAGTAAGAGTTAAGACCTTAACCATTAGGCCAAAGTACGAGTCTAAGACCTTAGCTATTAGGCCAGAGTAAGAGTTAAGACCTTAGCTATTAGGCCAGAGTAAAAGTTAAGACCTTAACCAGTAGGCCAGAGTGAGAGTTAAGACCTTAACCATTAGGCCAGAGTACGAGTCTGGCCAGAGTAAGAGTTAAGACCTTTACCATTAGGCCAGATTAAGAGTCTAAGACCTTAACCATTAAGCCAGAGTAAGAATAAAGACCTTAAACATTAGGCCAGAGAAAGAGTCAGAGTAAGAGGTAAGACCTTAACCTGTAGGCAAGAGTAAGAGTTAAGACCTTAACCTGTAGGCCATAGTACGAGTCTTAGACCTTAGCTATTAGGCCAGAGTAAGAGTTAAGACCTTAGCTATTAGGCCAGAGTAAGAATTAAGACCTTAACCAGTAGGCCACAGTAAGAGTTAAGACCTTAACCTGTAGGCCATAGTACGAGTCTAAGACCTTAGCTATTAGGCCAGAGTAAGAGTTAAGACCTTAACCAGTAGGCCAGAGTATGAGTTAAGACCTTAACCATTAGGCCAGAGTACGAGTCTAAGACCTTAGCTATTAGGCCAGAGTAAGAGTTAAGACCTTAACCAGTAGGCCAGAGTAAGAGTTAAGACCTTAACCATTAGGCCAGAGTAAGAGTCTGGCCAGAGTAAGAGTTAAGACCTTTACCATTTGGCCAGATTAAGAGTCTAAGACCTTAACCATTAAGCCAGAGTAAGAATAAAGACCTTAAACATTAGGCCAGAGAAAGAGTCTAAGACCTTAACCATTAGGCAGGAGTAAGAGCTAAGACCTTAACCATTAGGCCAGAGTAAGAGTCTAAGACCTTAACCATTAGGCCAGAGTAAGAGTTAAGACCTTAACCATTAGGCCAGAGTAAGAGTCTGGCCAGAGTAAGAGTTAAGACCTTTACCATTAGGCCAGATTAAGAGTCTAAGACCTTAACCAGTAGGCCAGAGTAAGAGTTAAGACCTTAACCTGTAGGCCATAGTACGAGTCTAAGACCTTAGCTATTAGGCCAGAGTAAGAGTTAAGACCTTAACCATTCGGCCAGAGTAAGAGTTAAGACCTTAACCATTAGGCCAGAGTACGAGTCTAAGACCTTAGCTATTAGGCCAGAGTAAGAGTTAAGACCTTAGCTATTAGGCCAGAGTAAGAGTTAAGACCTTAACCAGTTGGCCAGAGTAAGAGTTAAGCCCTTCACCATTAGGCCAGAGTACGAGTCCAAGACCTTAGCTATTAGGCCAGTGTAAGAGTTAAGACCTTAACCAGTAGGCCAGAGTAAGAGTTAAGACCTTAACCATTAGGCCAGAGTACCAGTCTAAGACCTTAGCTATTAGGCCAGAGTAAGAGTTAAGACCTTAGCTATTAGGCCAGAGTAAGAGTTAAGACCTTAACCATTAGGCCAGAGTACGAGTCTAAGACCTTAGCTATTAGGCCAGAGTAAGAGTTAAGACCTTAACCAGTAGGCCAGAGTAAGAGTTAAGAACTTAACCTGTAGGCCATAGTACGAGTCTAAGCCCTTAGCTATTAGGCCAGAGTAAGAGTTAAGACCTTAACCAGTAGGCCAGAGTAAGAGTTAAGACCTTAACCATTAGTCCAGAGTACGAGTCTAAGACCTTAGCTATTAGGCCAGAGAAAGAGTTAAGACCTTAGCTATTGGGCCAGAGTAAGAGTGAAGACCTTAACCATTAGGCCAAAGTACGAGTCTAAGACCTTAGCTATTAGGCCAGAGTAAGAGTTAAGACCTTAGCTATTAGGCCAGAGTAAAAGTTAAGACCTTAACCAGCAGGCCAGAGTGAGAGTTAAGACCTTAACCATTATGCCAGAGTAAGAGTTAAGACCTTAGCTATTAGGCCAGAGTAAGAGTTAAGACCTTAGCTATTAGGCCAGAGTAAGAGTTAAGACCTTAACCATTAGGCCAGAGTACGAGTCTAAGACCTTAGCTATTAGGCCAGAGTAAGAGTTAAGACCTTAACCAGTAGCCCAGTGTAAGAGTTAAGACCTTAACCATTAGGCCAGAATACGAGTCTAAGACCTTAGCTATTAGGCCAGAGTAAGAGTTAAGACCTTAGCTATTAGGCCAGAGTACGAGTCTAAGACCTTAGCTATTAGGCCAGAGTACGAGTCTAAGACCTTAGCTATTAGGCCAGAGTAAGAGTTAAGACCTTAGCTATTAGGCCAGAGTACGAGTCTAAGACCTTAGCTATCAGGCCATAGTACGAGTCTTACACTATAGCTATTAGGCCAGAGTAAGAGTTAAGACCTTAACCATTAGGCCAGAATACGAGTCTAAGACCCTAGCTATTAGGCCAAAGTAAGAGTTAAGACCTTAACCATTAGGCCAGAGTAAGAGTTAAGACCTTAACCATTAGGCAAGAGTACGAGTCTAAGACCTTAGCTATTAGGCCAGAGTAAGAGTTAAGACCTTAGCTATTAGGCCAGAGTAAGAGTTAAGACCTTAACCAATAGGCCAGAGTAAGAGTTAAGACCTTCACCATTAGGCCAGAGTACGAGTCTAAGACCTTAGCTATTAGGCCAGAGTAAGAGTTAAGACCTTAACCAGTAGGCCAAAGTAAGAGTTAAGACCTTAACCATTAGGCCAGAGTACCAGTCCAAGACCTTAGCTATTAGGCCAGAGTAAGAGTTAAGACCTTAGCTATTAGGCCAGAGTAAGAGTTAAGACCTTAACCATTAGGCCAGAGTACGAGTCTAAGACCTTAGCTATTAGGCCAGAGTAAGAGTTAAGACCTTAACCAGTAGGCCAGAGTAAGAGTTAAGAACTTAACCTGTAGGCCATAGTACGAGTCTAAGACCTTAGCTATTAGGCCAGAGTAAGAGTTAAGACCTTAGCTATTAGGCCAGAGTAAGAGTTAAGACCTTAATCATTAGGCCAAAGTACGAGTCTAAGACCTTAGCTATTAGGCCAGAGTAAGAATTAAGACCTTAGCTATTAAGCCAGAGTAAAAGTTAAGACCTTAACCAGTAGACAAGAGTAAGAGTTAAGACCTTAACCATTAGGCCAGAGTACGAGTCTAAGACCTTAGCTATTAGGCCAGAGTAAGAGTTAAGACCTTAACCAGTAGGCCAGTGTAAGAGTTAAGACCTTAACCATTAGGCCAGAGTACGAGTCTAAGACCTTAGCTATTAGGCCAGAGTAAGAGTTAAGACCTTAACCAGTAGGCCAGAGTAAGAGTTAAGACCTTAACCATTAGGCCAGAGTACCAGTCTAAGACCTTAGCTATTAGGCCAGAGTAAGAGTTAAGACCTTAGCTATTAGGCCAGAGTAAGAGTTAAGACCTTAACCATTAGGCCAGAGTACGAGTCTAAGACCGTAGCTATTAGGCCAGAGTAAGAGTTAAGACCTTAACCAGTAGGCCAGAGTAAGAGTTAAGAACTTAACCTGTAGGCCATAGTACGAGTCTAAGACCTTAGCTATTAGGCCAGAGTAAGAGTTAAGACCTTAACCATTAGGCCAAAGTACGAGTCTAAGACCTTAGCTATTAGGCCAGAGTAAGAGTTAAGACCTTAGCTATTAGGCCAGAGTAAAAGTTAAGACCTTAGCCAGTAGGCCAGAGTAAGAGTTAAGACCTTAACCATTAGGCCAGAGTACGAGTCTAAGACCTTAGCTATTAGGCCAGAGTAAGAGTTAAGACCTTAGCTATTAGGCCAGAGTAAGAGTTAAGACCTTAACCAGTACGCCAGTGTAAGAGTTAAGACCTTAACCTGTAGGCCAGAGTAAGAGTTAAGACCTTAACCAGTAGGCCAGTGTAAGAGTTAAGACCTTAACCATTAGGCCAGAGTACGAGTCTAAGACCTTAGCTATTAGGCCAGAGTACGAGTCTAAGACCTTAGCTATTAGGCCAGAGTAAGAGTTAAGACCTTAGCTATTAGGCCAGAGTAAGAGTTAAGACCTTAGCTATTAGGCCAGAGTACGAGTCTAAGACCTTAGCTATTAGGCCAGAGTAAGAGTTAAGACCTTAACCAGTAGGCCAGTGTAAGAGTTAAGACCTTAACCATTAGGCCAGAGTACGAGTCTAAGACCTTAGCTATTAGGCCATAGTACGAGTCTTAGACCTTAGCTATTAGGCCAGAGTAAGAGTTAAGACCTTAGCTATTAGGCCAGAGTAAGAGTTAAGACCTTAGCTATTAGGCCAGAGTACGAGTCTAAGACCTTAGCTATTAGGCCAGAGTACGAGTCTAAGACTTTAGCTATTAGGCCAGAGTAAGAGTTAAGACCTTAGCTATTAGGCCAGAGTAAGAGTTAAGACCTTAGCTATTAGGCCAGAGTACGAGTCTAAGACCTTAGCTATTAGGCCAGAGTAAGAGTTAAGACCTTAACCAGTAGGCCAGTGTAAGAGTTAAGACCTTAACCATTAGGCCAGAGTAAGAGTTAAGACCTTAGCTATTAGGCCAGAGTACGAGTCTAAGACCTTAGCTATTAGGCCAGAGTAAGAGTTAAGACCTTAACCAGTAGGCCAGTGTAAGAGTTAAGACCTTAACCATTAGGCCAGAGTACGAGTCTAAGACCTTAGCTATTAGGCCAGAGTACGAGTCTAAGACCTTAGCTATTAGGCCAGAGTAAGAGTTAAGACCTTAGCTAGTAGGCCAGAGTAAGAGTTAAGACCTTAGCTATTAGGCCAGAGTACGAGTCTAAGACCTTATCTATTAGGCCAGTGTACGAGTCTAAGACCTTAGCTATTAGGCCAGAATAAGAGTTAAGACCTTAGCTATTAGGCCAGAGTAAGAGTTAAGACCTTAGCTATTAGGCCAGAGTACGAGTCTAAGACCTTAGCTATCAGGCCATAGTACGAGTCTTACACCTTAGCTGTTAGGCCAGAGTAAGAGTTAAGACCTTAACCAGTACGCCAGTGTAAGAGTTAAGAACTTAACCTGTAGGCCAGAGTAAGAGTTAAGACCTTAACCTGTAGGCCATAGTAGGAGTCCTAGACCTTAGCTATTAGGCCAGAGTAAGAGTTAAGACCTTAACCAGTAGGCCAGAGTAAGAGTTAAGACCTTAACCATTAGGCCAGAGTACGATTCTAAGACCTTAGCTATTAGGCCAGAATAAGAGTTAAGACCTTAGCTATTAGGCCAGAGTAAGAGTTAAGACCGTAACCATTAAGCCAGAGTACAAGTCTAGGACCTTAGCTATTTAGCAAGAGTAAGAGTTAAGACCTTAGCTATTAGGCCAGAGTAAGAGTTAAGACCTTAACCATTACGCCAGAGTACGAGTCTAAGACCTTATCTATTAGGCCAGAGTAAGTGTTAAGACCTGAGCTATTATGCCAGACTGAGAGTTAAGACCTTAATCAGTAGGCCAGAGTAAGAGTTAAGACCTTAACCAGTAGGCCAGAGTAAGAGTTAAGACCTTAACCTGTAGGCCATAGTACGAGTCTAAGACCTTAGCTATTAGGCCAGAGTAAGAGTTAAGACCTTAGCTATTAGGCCTAAGTAAGAGTTAAGACCTTAACCATTAGGCCAGAGTACGAGTCTAAGACCTTAGCTATTAGGCCAGAGTAAGAGTTAAGACCTTAACCATTAGGCCAGAGTAAGAGTTAAGACCTTAACCATTAGGCCAGAGTACGAGTCTAAGACCTTAGCTATTAGGCCAGAGTAAGAGTTAAGACCTTAGCTATTAGGCCAGAGTAAGAGTTAAGACCTTAACCAGTTGGCCAGAGTAAGAGTTAAGCCCTTCACCATTAGGCCAGAGTACGAGTCTAAGACCTTAGCTATTAGGCCAGAGTAAGAGTTAAGACCTTAACCATTAGGCCAGAGTACCAGTCTAAGACCTTAGCTATTAGGCCAGAGTAAGAGTTAAGACCTTAGCTATTAGGCCAGAGTAAGAGTTAAGACCTTAACCATTAGGCCAGAGTATGTGTCTAAGACCTTAGCTATTAGGCCAGAGTAAGAGTTAAGACCTTAACCATTAGGCCAGAGTAAGAGTTAAGAACTTAACCTGTAGGCCATAGTACGAGTCTAAGACCTTAGCTATTAGGCCAGAGTAAGAGTTAAGACCTTAGCTATTAGGCCAGAGTAAGAGTTAAGACCTTAACCATTAGGCCAAAGTACGAGTCTAAGACCTTAGCTATTAGGCCAGAGTAAAAGTTAAGACCTTAACCAGTAGGCCAGAGTGAGAGTTAAGACCTTAACCATTAGGCCAGAGTACGAGTCTAAGACCTTAGCTATTAGGCCAGAGTAAGAGTTAAGACCTTAACCAGTAGCCCAGTGTGAGAGTTAAGACCTTAACCATTAGGCCAGAATACGAGTCTAAGACCTTAGCTATTAGGCCAGAGTAAGAGTTAAGACCTTAGCTATTAGGCCAGAGTAAGAGTTAAGACCTTAACCATTAGGCCAAAGTACGAGTCTAAGACCTTAGCTATTAGGCCAGAGTAAGAGTTAAGACCTTAGCTATTAGGCCAGAGTAAAAGTTAAGACCTTAACCAGTAAGCCAGAGTGAGAGTTAAGACCTTAACCATTATGCCAGAGTAAGAGTTAAGACCTTAGCTATTAGGCCAGAGTAAGAGTTAAGACCTTAACCATTAGGCCAGAGTACGAGTCTAAGACCTTAGCTATTAGGCCAGAGTAAGAGTTAAGACCTTAACCAGTAGCCCAGTGTAAGAGTTAAGACCTTAACCATTAGGCCAGAATACGAGTCTAAGACCTTAGCTATTAGGCCAGAGTAAGAGTTAAGACCTTAGCTATTAGGCCAGAGTACGAGTCTAAGACCTTAGCTATCAGGCCATAGTACGAGTCTTACACCATAGCTATTAGGCCAGAGTAAGAGTTAAGACCTTAACCATTAGGCCAGAATACGAGTCTAAGACCTTAGCTATTAGGCCAAAGTAAGAGTTAAGACCTTAACCATTAGGCCAGAGTAAGAGTTAAGACCTTAACCATTATGCAAGAGTACGAGTCTAAGACCTTAGCTATTAGGCCAGAGTAAGAGTTAAGACCTTAGCTATTAGGCCAGAGTACGAGTCTAAGACCTTAGCTATTAGGCCAGAGTAAGAGTTAAGACCTTAACCATTAGGCCAGAGTACGAGTCTAAGACCTTAGCTATTAGGCCAGAGTAAGAGTTAAGACCTTAACCAGTAGGCCAAAGTAAGAGTTAAGACCATAACCATTAGGCCAAAGTACCAGTCTAAGACCTTAGCTATTAGGCCAGAGTAAGAGTTAAGACCTTAGCTATTAGGCCAGAGTAAGAGTTAAGACCTTAACCATTAGGCCAGAGTACGAGTCTAAGACCATAGCTATTAGGCCAGAGTAAGAGTGAAGACCTTAACCAGTAGGCCAGAGTAAGAGTTAAGAACTTAACCTGTAGGCCATAGTACGAGTCTAAGACCTTAGCTATTAGGCCAGAGTAAGAGTTAAGACCTTAGCTATTAGGCCAGAGTAAGAGTTAAGACCTTAACCATTAGGCCAAAGTATGAGTCTAAGACCTTAGCTATTAGGCCAGAGTAAGAATTAAGACCTTAGCTATTAGGCCAGAGTAAAAGTTAAGACCTTAACCAGTAGACAAGAGTAAGAGTTAAGACCTTAACCATTAGGTCGGAGTACGAGTCTAAGACCTTAGCTATTAGGCCAGAGTAAGAGTTAAGACCTTAACCAGTAGGCCAGTGTAAGAGTTAAGACCTTAACCATTAGGCCAGAGTACGAGTCTAAGACCTTAGCTATTAGGCCAGAGTAAGAGTTAAGACCTTAACCAGTAGGCCAGAGTAAGAGTTAAGACCTTAACCATTAGGCCAGAGTACCAGTCTAAGACCTTAGCTATTAGGCCAGAGTAAGAGTTAAGACCTTAACCTGTAGGCCAGAGTATGAGTTAAGACCTTAACCATTAGGCCAGAGTACGAGTCTAAGACCTTAGCTATTAGGCCAGAGTAAGAGTTAAGACCTTAACCAGTAGGCCAGAGTTAGAGTTAAGACCTTAACCATTAGACCAGAGTAAGAGTCTGGCCAGAGTAAGAGTTAAGACCTTTACCATTAGGCCAGATTAAGAGTCTAAGACCTTAACCATTAAGCCAGAGTAAGAATAAAGACCTTAAACATTAGGCCAGAGAAAGAGTCTAAGACCTTAACCATTAGGCCGGAGTAAGAGCTCAGACCTTAACCATTAGGCCAGAGTAAGAGTCTAAGACCTTAACCATTAGGCCAGAGTAAGAGTTAAGACCTTAACCATTAGGCCAGAGTAAGAGTCTGGCCAGAGTAAGAGTTAAGACCTTTACCATTAGGCCAGATTAAGAGTCTAAGACCTTAACCATTAGGCCAGAGTAAGAGTTAAGACCTTAACCATTAGGCCAGAGTAAGAGTCTAAGACCTTAACCATTATGTCAGAGTAAGAGTCTAAGACCTTAGCTATTAGGCCAGACTAAGAGTTAAGACCTTAACCATTAGGCAAGAGTACGAGTCTAAGACCTTAGCTATTAGGCCAGAGTAAGAGTTAAGACCGTAACCATTAGGCCAGAGTACGAGTCTAACACCTTAGCTATTAGGCCAGAGTAAGAGTTAAGACCTTAACCATTAGGCCAGAGTATGAGTCTAAGACCTTAGCTATTAGGCCAGAGTAAGAGTTAAGACCTTAACCAGTAGGCCAGAGTACGAGTTAAGACCTTAACCTGTAGGCCATAGTACGAGTCTAAGACCTTAGCTATTAGGCCAGAGTAAGAGTTTAGACCTTAGCTATTAGGCCTGAGTAAGAGTTAAGACCTTAACCATTAGGCCAGAGTACGAGTCTAAGACCCTAGCTATTAGGCCAGAGTAAGAGTTAAGACCTTAACCATTAGGCCAGAGTAAGAGTTAAGACCTTAACCATTAGGCCAGAGTACGAGTCTAAGACCTTAGCTATTAGGCCAGAGTAAGAGTTAAGACCTTAGCTATTAGGCCAGAGTAAGAGTTAAGACCTTAACCAGTTGGCCAGAGTAAGAGTTAAGCCCTTCACCATTAGGCCAGAGTGCAAGTCTAAGACCTTAGCTATTAGGCCAGAGTAAGAGTTAAGACCTTAACCAGTAGGCCAGAGTAAGAGTTAAGACCTTAACCATTAGGCCAGAGTACCAGTCTAAGACCTTAGCTATTAGGCCAGAGTAAGAGTTAAGACCTTAGCTAATAGGCCAGAGTAAGAGTTAAGACCTTAAAAATTAGGCCAGAGTACGAGTCTAAGACGTTAGCTATTAGGCCAGAGTAAGACTTAAGACCTTAGCTATTAGGCCAGAGTAAAAGTTAAGACCTTAACCAGTAGGCCAGAGTGAGAGTTAAGACCTTAACCATTAGGCCAGAGTACGAGTCTAAGACCTTAGCTATTAGGCCAGAGTAAGAGTTAAGACCTTAACCAGTAGCCCAGTGTAAGAGTTAAGACCTTAACCATTAGGCCAGAATACGAGTCTAAGACCTTAGCTATTAGGCCAGAGTAAGAGTTAAGACCTTAGCTATTAGGCCAGAGTAAGAGTTAAGACCTTAACCATTAGGCCAAAGTACGAGTATAAGACCTTAGCTATTAGGCCAGAGTAAGAGTTAAGACCTTAGCTATTAGGCCAGAGTAAAAGTTAAGACCTTAACCATTAGGCCAGAGTGAGAGTTAAGACCTTAACCATTATGCCAGAGTAAGAGTTAAGACCTTAGCTATTAGGCCAGAGTAAGAGTTAAGACCTTAACCATTAGGCCAGAGTACGAGTCTAAGACCTTAGCTATTAGGCCAGAGTAAGAGTTAAGACCTTAACCAGTAGCCCAGTGTAAGAGTTAAGACCTTAACCATTAGGCCAGAATACGAGTCTAAGACCTTAGCTATTAGGCCAGAGTAAGAGTTAAGACCTTAGCTATTAGGCCAGAGTACGAGTCTAAGACCTTAGCTATTAGGCCAGAGTACGAGTCTAAGACCTTAGCTATTACGCCAGAGTAAGAGTTAAGACCTTAGCTATTAGGCCAGAGTACGAGTCTAAGACCTTAGCCATATAGCCATAGTACGAGTCTTACACTATAGCTATTAGGCCAGAGTAAGAGTTAAGACCTTAACCATTAGGCCAGAATACAAGTCTAAGACCTTAGCTATTAGGCCAAAGTAAGAGTTAAGACATTAACCATTAGGCCAGAGTAAGAGTTAAGACGTTAACCATTAGGCAAGAGTACGAGTCTAAGACCTTAGCTATTAGGCCAAAGTAAGAGTTAAGACCTTAGCTATTAGGCCAGAGTAAGAGTTAAGACCTTAACCAATAGGCCAGAGTAAGAGTTAAGACCTTCACCATTAGGCCAGAGTACGAGTCTAAGACCTTAGCTATTAGGCCAGAGTAAGAGTTAAGACCTTAACCAGTAGGCCAAAGTAAGAGTTAAGACCTTAACCATTAGGCCAGAGTACCAGTCTAAGACCTTAGCTATTAGGCCAGAGTAAGAGTTAAGACCTTAGCTATTAGGCCAGAGTAAGAGTTAAGACCTTAACCATTAGGCCAGAGTACGAGTCTAAGACCTTAGCTATTAGGCCAGAGTAAGAGTTAAGACCTTAACCAGTAGGCCAGAGTAAGAGTTAAGAACTTAACCTGTAGGCCATAGTACGAGTCTAAGACCTTAGCTATTAGGCCAGAGTAAGAGTTAAGACCTTAGCTATTAGGCCAGAGAAAGAGTTAAGACCTTAACCATTAGGCCAAAGTACGAGTCTAAGACCTTAGCTATTAGGCCAGAGTAAGAATTAAGACCTTAGGTATTAGGCCAGAGTAAAAGTTAAGACCTTAACCAGTAGACAAGAGTAAGAGTTAAGACCTTAACCATTAGGCCAGAGTACGAGTCTAAGACCTTAGCTATTAGGCCAGAGTAAGAGTTAAGACCTTAGCTATTAGGCCAGAGTAAGAGTTAAGACATTAACCATTAGGCCAGAGTACGAGTCTAAGACCTTAGCTATTAGGCCAGTGAGGAAATATGAATTTTATGATCAGTTATGTCCCCTATCTTAGACCCCAACGACTCCATGTACATGCTACAAGTACATGTATGTTCCCTCCAGTTCCAGCTAAGAAGACGCAAATACATGTGCGTCCAACGCCAACATGTCCTCTTTCAGATCCGCCATGAATGGGTCAAATAGTCCATTCCTAAGTATGATTGGCCACCGACTTTATATGGTTCACTTTTCACGTTTTACAGTTCAGGCGAGTAGGCCCTGAATTCTGTCATCAAGCCTTTTCCTGCTTCTGCCTCTGAAATGCTCCAGCCTGGACCTGCATCCGTGTCCATGAACTTTGTCTTACTCCCTGCACGGCTAGCGGTGCCTGACGCGGCCTGTTGCCTGCCAAAAACTGTATTCAGCCTTCAAGTTATCTGCTCCACTCCTCATCCAATGCATTCCTGTCTAGTAGTTTAGGTAAACATCCTTCCAGCTACCGAGCAAAAGGCTCGGCCTCGCTATCTCTATGCAAGTAATTCATAGCTCCTGTTACCATGGAAGATTCCTGCCCCCTCGCATCTCATGTAGACACATAGACGCTTGTACATGCACTAACAGTCAGTATAGAATAGATTCCGTCCGAGAGACCTTTCCTTTTGGATAAAACAGTTCCTTAAACAAAGATATTAGATACGATTTGGGATTAGGTTGACCTGACCCCCCAGACTTCTGTCTCCATATGTAGAGCTAAATGTCAATTCCCCTTCACCCTCTAGTTGCACGTCAATCACACGTCAATCACACGTCATGCGGCTGCGCGCGCATCTCTGCCAAATATTTCTGCTGACACTGCAGGATTCTCTTATGGATCCACCCACTTGTGACATCATTTTAAATGACGTTTCTAGTATACGCCTGTATTTACGCCTATTTTCATTACATATGTGTATTCTTATCTGTATTATCAGCTGTTACGCCTCCTGCATCTGTCTTAATGCAATGCTTTTCATATATATATTGTTACTTGTCAATAATGTATTGCCTATCCCTTCCTGAACCTTCGTGGTGATGGAATAAGATTGCCTGGTTCGAACCATAATTCCTTTGTAAGGAATAAAGCCCTTTTCAGAACCTCTAATACCACGGATTCTGCCTCTTATTTTGACTGAGTTTATTCTTACTAGACTTTTCCGCATAAAAATAGTACAGGTAATTTAAATATTTACCACATAAATTGGCGCCCGAATAGGGACACTTTCTCATCTCACGCGCCGGAGGTGCGTTGCAGGCCCGGTCTCCTGCCACAGCTGGACGGACAAAAACGCGTACCCGCAGGATTTCCTGTATCTCCCTCCGGCCAAGCAGGGGTGACTGAGGCTGCGATCAACACCCAGACGAGGCGGTGAGAAGTGCGAAGTATCCCGACCAGAGCCTAGCTGAGAGAGCAAGATCCGAGGTATACAGAGGCCCACCAGGTTCCGAAGTTCCGAGTCCAGTCGAGTCCAGTCCGGTCCAGTTCAGTTCAGTTCCGAGGCCTTCCGTTCCGTGCTACCCGGTGAGTACCGTTGCTGGGGAGGCAGTTAGACGTGCACATTAATTTGTGCCGGTCCTGACGGGTTTGGGTACACAGATCCGGTCTGCACTGTTTTAGCAGTGTATCTGTACTGTTTAGCAGTATATCCAGTATGTTCATGTATATAATTCAGTATTATCTAGTATTAGTATTATGTCAGTAACTAGTTTTCTTCTAATTATCATTGTTCGTTAAATGTTAAATGTTTTACTGTGTTTAAAAATTGTGGTATGAATGAGTGTTCATTATTGTGTTTATTGTATTAATTGTGTTCAAGTCCAGTTTGAGTAAGAATCAAGTAGGAAGGTTTAAAGATGCCGTTCTTTTCAAAATTAAGACAGATCAAAACTAGAAAAGGAGTACTCGAAGAAGCTGTTCCCATTCCACCTAGGGACACTCCAGGGTATTTTATGTATCATAAACATGGCCTAGATGCCGTATTATATCTTGACTTATGGGTGGACTACACCAAGAATCTAGCAGAAAGTCAGAGGTGGCCCGCAGCTGGGACATGGGATGCAGATTGCATCATGAGAGTAGAAGAAGAATTATGGAAAAAGAAAGCCAGACAGTCACAGAAAGATGCTATTGAGTTATGGCGTAAAGAATCGCATAGGCGCACAGAGAAAGCGCTCAGACTGGAAGAGAAAAGTAGGGAGAACTCAAATAAAGCCCGAGAAAATGTATTAGTTGAGGAAGGTATCCGAGTAAAAACAGAACAAGTAGACAGACAACGAAATGCTCTTATGAATGGTATGTATCCTCTTTTAGCCGAAGGTCTACCTAAGGCCACCCCGGAAATACCGAAAGATTTGCCACCCCCATTACTCCCGATTAAAGCACATCCCAAGACCGCAAAAGATATTTTCCTTTCCTCCTATTTAGACGATGTAGCTCCGGAATATGTTAATGTTCCACCACACACGCCACCTGTCGATGGTGCTCTACCCCGAGAACATCCGCCCCCAACTCCGCAACCACAAACTCCTCCGCATATTCCAACAGGTCCATTTGTTTCCACCACTTTTCCTGCATCCACAGTTTCTACCTTACACCCCACAAATCCTTTTGTGCCTAGCACCTCAGAAGGTGCGACAGGAGGTGCGGCAGCAATTTTTGCCACGCCACCATCACGAAGCAAATCGTCTCTTAGAGATTTAGCAAACCAACGTACACCCCAAATAGCAACGTCCGACATGTTTAAGGAACATCTTGTAGATTGTAGATATGATCCAGTGCCCGGTAAAAATGACAGAATGCTGCTATCATCACTACGTATACGACGAGCTTCAATGTATTTAACGACACTACCAGGAATGATTAATCATCTAGACAATATATATCGCTTTGTCCAAACAGGGCAAGGCCCTGAAAGTATTGACGAAGCCATGGATTACCAGAAAGTGGATATACAGAGACTACTGTTACGCTTCTTCATAAACTGCTTGATCAGAGACAGAGATAGGTCCGAGGTAGATCAGGATGAAATGCAAGTACTTACCAGATGGGGTCAGAATATATCAGAGGGAAAACATGATAAACAGACATGTATAGTAGCTATGTGCCGGAAAATCCGCAAAGAAGTAGAACGAATACATAAAGCCAGATTGGAGGCAGACAAAACTGAATCAGAGGGAGAAGAGGAGGAAGAATCAGAAATGCCCACAGGACAATTAGAAACGATAGCTTATGTAGGTAGGGGAAGACCTTGTAGTAATACCAGATACTTTAATGATCCAATACGTCCGATACGTCCAGAATGCAACAGACATTTTCAAACCCCTATGCTAAATACGAAGTCCCCTGAACACTTATTCCAGGCTGCTGATAAATTACTCCGAGACCGAAGGGGGTATCATATGCTCGATTCTATGGATGAACAAGAATTAGCCAGGTCAGCAGTACAATGGGCTGACAGTTCTGAAAAATACAGTGATGATGCGCTAGCACACACGTTTTTGAACCTTACCCCAGACGAACAGCGTTTAGCTGGTATATACATGATACAACACCTCGTTATATTGTATAGAAGCCAACACTCCGATCCTGGTCCCCTACCTGATATACTGATAGAATTACTCACAAATAAATGGAGAGGTTCAGGTACTGATTTGATTAAAGAAATTCTAGAATATCGACACCAGTACATTGTCTTCGTATGCCCAGAACATGTTTCAGTTCCCCCCAAGTTGGAAAGAAAAACGTATCACATAGACAGACAGAATCCCTTACGCGAAGTACACCCAATCAGAGGTGAGGACAATATTTTTAAACGCGTGTTTGTGTACGCGCCCATAACTAAAATTTCATTATTAGAAATGAAGAAAGTAGTACCTAGCCATGACAAAGACCCAGCAGGTTTCCACCGTGAGATAAAAGACATGTTACTCATGGGAGAGTATACTTACCCAGACATTATGAAAATATTAAAAGTCCTATTACCGGCCGGTATTTACGAGAAACTCAAAGAAAAGGAATGGGAGGTGGGAGACCAAAAGATAGATTGGACAGCATTAGAAAACGAAGAAAAGGCCCGAGCTGCAGGTTCAGGGCTTGGGGAAAGGACTACAGCATTACCAGGATTATTAGTGCAGGTACTACCACGTTTATTAACTACGAAAAAGGAAGACTGGGGTGCAATCTCAGCCTGTAAACAAAAACAAGATGAAGACACTAGTGATTTCTATTCCCGATTTGAAAAATGTTTTGGTATTAATAGTGACATAAAAGCAAGTAGTGAGTCATATCCACATCTGTTTGTGACAAAATTAGTTGAAAATTCTCTGCCCCAAGTTAAGAGTAGAGTGCTGAAATTCGAGAGTACTTGGCAAGGTAACACACCGTCACAGATGTTACAAATGTTACAATATCATCACAATAGAATTAGAGAAGAACAAGAACATGAACAAAGACGTATGAAAGACACGAAAATTAAAATGCTTGTTGCTCAGTCAGTTCCAGCTGACGGTCATAAAAAGGGTACGACACAGTCCAATGATTCAGCGGGTCCTGTGAGAGGGACATGCAACTATTGTAAACAGCTAGGTCATTATATACATGATTGCGCAGTTCTGAAACATAATATCTCTACGGGTATAACGAAAGAGAGACCACGTCCGCCTAGACAGGATCAGATCCAACCACAAGTACCTCAGAATATACAGTCTATGCCAGCTGGACAGCAGACCGTACCACAACCACAACAACAACAACAACAACAGCCACAGCCTATTGCTGCAACACAAAACACGACACAACAGATGTACCAGTATGCACAAAATGACTATCCAGAGTATCAGCGCTACACATGAAATAGCCTAGAGAGGGAAGTTGGCCTACCCCTTATTGAGGTTCCTGTAGATCAAGAGGGTCCTTATGTACAGAGTCAAGTATTAGGGAAAGACAGAAAGTTTCTACTCGATACAGGGGCAAGCAGAACCACTATCAGTCACAGCGAAGTCCCAGGGGCACCCCTCTCAGGCTCACAAAATATTTCCCTTGGTTTTTCAGGAAAGCCCACTATTAACGAAGTATCGCAACCACTTGCATTCACAGTCGGTCCATTAACACGGACTACAGATCTATTGCTTACTAAATCATGTCCAGAAAACTTGTTAGGTATAAAAACATTGAAGGCTCTAGGAGCTGTAATATGTTGTTCTCCGGAAGGAGTACGACTATTTTTGTGTGACTTTAAAGGTCACTACGTGTCTAGAGACATGGATCACCGATTACAGAATCTACCTGCACATTTATGGGCACAAGGCCCCACTGATGTAGGTTGTATGCACATTACACCATATCGAGTCACACTCAAAACAGGAGTAGTACTACCACGAATGCGACAATATAAATTACCACCAGATGCTGTAGTGGCTTTGCTGCAAATCATTGACGAGCTCATTGCACAAGGAGTGGTCGTGGAAACCGACTCCAGTGTATGTAATTCCCAGATAATTCCGATTCTTAAACGAACAGATCCAAAAGCACCACCAGTATATCGATTAGTTATTGATCTGCGAGAATTAAATAAATGCATTGTACCACAATACCCCGTGGTCCCAGATATCTCTTCATTGCTAACAGCCATAGATTCAGAAGCAACGTTCTTTACTGTAATTGATCTCAAGAACGCTTTCTTTAGCGTCCCAATCAATCCGGAAAGCCAATATTTGTTCGGATTCAGTTTAAATGGACGAAGTTTTAAATTTGCGCGTGCACCTCAAGGATTCACAGAAAGCCCCAGCATCTATAGCCAGGCATTGAAAAGAGAACTTGACAGTATCCACATGCCAGCTAACACTGCCCTGCTTCAATACGTCGATGATCTGCTGATCACCGCCCGAAGCGAACCTGAATGTGAAAAAGCATCACTGACGGTTTTACATTTCTTAGCCGACAAGGGGCACAAAGTGTCCCCTTCAAAGCTGCAATTCTGTGTCCAGCAAGTTGTGTACCTTGGGCACTTGCTGTCCAAGGGTGGAAGACAGCTTACACCCGACCGTATCCAGTTAATTGTTAACATGTCGCCACCCAAGACACAAAAGGAGGTACGGGCATTCATAGGCCTCACTTCATACTGTAGGCAGTGGATCCCTCAATATGCATTTCTAGCGAAACCACTCATTCAGTTGACAACACAGGAGGCAGCGACATCGACTGTCCTCCCTTGGACTCAGGAACATACACAAGCTTTTGAAAGCTTAAAGAAAGCTTTATGCCAAGCACCTGTTTTAGCAACGCCATGTTACAGCAAATGTTTTACACTTTTTGTTACAGAACGTGAAGGTACTGCTTTGTCAGTACTCACGCAGGAACAAGCAGGATCACACAAGCCATGTGCTTATTTTTCTAGTACATTAGATCCCGTAGCTCAGGCTCTTCCTGCGTGCCTGAAATCAGTCGCAGCAACAGCTTTAGCAATCAGACAAAGCAATGCCATAGTGTTAGGACATCAATTGACAGTACAAGTACCACACGCAGTAGAGGTTCTCTTGAACCGGACCCAAACACAACACTTGACTATAGCAAGACTGACGGGCTATGAATTGACATTGTTCCAGCCACACATAGAAATCAGACGTTGTAGTACATTAAATCCTGCCACACTTTTGCCATTAAGTGGAACAGACCCATTGGCACATGATTGTATTGAAGTTATTACTATTACGACGAAACCCAGACAAGACTTGACAGATATTCCATTATCAGATCCAGACCTGACATTGTATGTAGATGGTTCATGCATGAGAACGAATACAGGAGAGTTAGTGGCCGCTTATGCAGTCACAACAGATACTGAAATTATTGAAACGAATTGTATCAATACCTTGTCAGCTCAAGCAGCAGAGCTCATCGCTCTGACACAAGCCTGTATTCAAGCCAAAAATAAGAAAGTCAACATATACACAGATTCACGTTATGCATTCGGAGTCGTCCATGACTTCGGCGTACTTTGGCGAGAGAGAGGTTATTTAACTTCTCACGGTGCCCACATTCAGCACGGTCCCCTTATTCAAGCTCTGTTAGATGCAATACATCTGCCGACTGCAATATCGATTATGAAGTGGAAAGCCCATACAAAAGTGACTGACATTATTTCACAGGGTAACGACCTAGCTGACAGAACAGCTAAACAGACTGCTCAGAATCAGACTCATCCAACTGACACGACAAAGACAATAGTTCCGACACCAACACACTGCATGACAGTTAAGGATCCCGCCCTTGATGTAATTGACATACAGACACATGCTACACCAGAAGAAATAAAGAGATGGACTGAATTAGGAGGGATCCAAACGGATCAAGGATGGATGACGAAGGGAAAATCTATATGGTTTCTCCCCGACTCAATGGTTCAGGTCATCATTAACACAATACATAGTCCAGCGCACCTAGGAGAGAAAGCTATGCTAGACAGCATTCAACACATTTGGTTCAATAAACACTTGCGAGCAGCAGCTAAACAGAAAGTACGTACCTGCATGATTTGTTGTCAGTTCAATCCAGGAAAAGGCGTACCTGTAGAACAGGGTGGATTTCAACCCCCCGATCACCCTTTTGAAGTCCTCCAGATGGATTATATCCAGATGGAACGATGTCGAGGATTCAAATATGTCCTCGTAGTTGTATGCGCTCTTTCCCGGTGGACAGAGGTGTATCCCGTCTCGAATTACACTGCCCCGACTACTGCCAAACAGTTAGTTCGAGAATTCTTCCCACTGTATGGTTTGCCCCGTATCGTGTACTCAGATAATGGCCAGCCGTTCTCATCCGAGCTAATGAAACATGTTTCACTTCTGTTGGGCTACCAATGGAAATTCCACTGTGTCCGACATCCCGAGGCAGCAGGTCTCGTGGAGCGACATAATCAAACTCTGAAAATTAGACTGTCCAAAGTATGTAGAGAAAAAGGTGTCGACTGGATAGTAGCTTTACCGGTTGCGCTCTTTTACATGAGAATGGTAGCACACTCTCGAACAGGGCTATCCCCGTATGAGGTGATCTTCGGTAGACCACCAAATATGTGGGGGACGCCTATACCTCGTAAAATAACTGATGTTGATTGTAATATGCTGACAGATTACCTGGCTTCCTTGATGTCTGCACTACAATCTTGTCGTTCACAGGTAGCTGCAGCTTTTCCCGATAACACTGAGGTGAAGCCCCATGACGTGGTTCCGGGAGATATTGTACTTGTAAGGAACTTCGACAGAAGGAACCCGCTGGAGCCTCGCTGGCAGTCGCCTAAACTCGTCTTATTGACCACAAGGACAGCTGTGAAGATTGAGGGACGTAAAGGGTGGTTGCACTCGAGCCATATCAAAAAATGTCATGGACTATCATCCGACTTGAATTATCAGCCCTGCATTCCCTCACAGACTGACTCAAAACTCCCCCTGGTTGACAAGACAGAAAAAGAAAACTATAAACTGAAACTAAGGTCTAGCAAGTCAGACAATTTGATTGTTTAAGTCCTCTCCAAGGTGAATCGGTTGAATTTGTCTCTGACATGTATCCTCTAGACCGAAATAGAGAGAGAAATAGACAGAAACAGCTCAAGAAACATGCGTACTGTAAATCACTTCGTAGTCACTGCATAGTGACATTGTTAATTATGTTTTTTCTAAGTCTTCTGATTATCATTGCCAGTATATCATTACACATGTATTACCCTATTTCCAAGCGTGCTTCCAATGCTACTGCCGAACATTCTTTTAGCGAATTACCCCCGCATGAGTTGTCCTATAGATTTGCGCTGCGCAACAACACATTCATTAGTATGTTACATCATTCTAATCAGACCAGCAATGCTACAAATTGTTGGATATGTGGCCGACTCCCTCCCTATCAGAAATATAGGGGAGTTCTGCCCCTCTTTCCGTATCCATTCACACACAATGGCTCCTGTGGAGCATGGTTTAGTTTGATTAATTCCCTAGATTCAAATTCAGTAGTTTATCAAGACAACTGGGTTTGGGGAAACCTGAACCTAGTTTTACTTAAAGTCTGCTACCCTAACAAGGAGGGACTTCCCAAAAGAACAGGAACTGATCTAGAAAATGAAGTATATGGACTAGGTAACTTTACACTTAATCTCATGATCCTGAATGTTGAATCCGAAGCTACACCAATCTTGCCCGCTATGTCAGTATTTCCAGTTAGAGGCGAATTATGTGTAAGAAAGAACGGTTCAATACACATGGGCCATAGTAAATGTACCACTGTAATAGAATTCAATGATAAAGGCAAGTCTACATTTAGAGCTTCTCGTCACTCCTACTTCATCTGTGGTCACACCGCATACATACGCCTACCCCTAGATTGGGATGGTACCTGTTACATTGCATTCCTTCTACCACCTGTTTTCCTAGCCCGCCTGATTACCATAGGAATACCCATTTAGTACACAATAGACAGCAGAGAGATCTCCCGATTGTCGACTACACCGAAACAGCATGGGAGCAATACACAGATTTCAATAAAGGTTTCTTTCCCTACATAGGTACAGTCACTAATATTAAGTTGATACGTAGATTAACTAGAACCCTTGAAGCAGTAGTGAATGAAACTACTTCCGCCTTAGGCAACTTAACAGAGGAGCAGTCTGCGATGCGGATTGTTGTTCTTCAAAATCGTCTTGTCCTTGACGTCATCCTGGCCGATAGGGGCGGAGCTTGTAGGGTCATCGGATCAAGTTGCTGTGTTTTCATACCAGAAAACGCGCCGTCAGTATATAAAGTCATAACTCGACTTCATAAGATCGTAAGCCAGATACACCAGAATCCAGGCACCTGGACTTGGTCCGGTTGGTTCTGGAGCGTGTTGTCAGCCTGGGGATGGAGGATCCTATCCTTCCTAGGTATTGGCTTTCTCATACTATTCAGTTGCTGCTTGTGTCTACAATGTGGGCCAGCGATTTGTGGTCTGTGTGCCACATCGTGTATCCCGCCTTCAAATTTTCATTCGAGATCCCGGAAGAAGAAAGAAGAACAAATGATGCTATATGAACAGATTGATGGATTGATGAAAATGGATATTTCATAAGGGTCCGTAGGGGACAAGGAGGGAATGAGGAAATATGAATTTTATGATCAGTTATGTCCCCTATCTTAGACCCCAACGACTCCATGTACATGCTACAAGTACATGTATGTTCCCTCCAGTTCCAGCTATGAAGACGCAAATACATTTGCGTCCAACGCCAACATGTCCTCTTTCAGATCCGCCATGAATGGGTCAAATAGTCCATTCCTAAGTATGATTGGCCACCGACTTTATATGGTTCACTTTTCACGTTTTACAGTTCAGGCGAGTAGGCCCTGAATTCTGTCATCAAGCCTTTTCCTGCTTCTGCCTCTGAAATGCTCCAGCCTGGACCTGCATCCGTGTCCATGAACTTTGTCTTACTCCCTGCGCGGCTAGCGGTGCCTGACGCGGCCTGTTGCCTGCCAAAAACTGTATTCAGCCTTCAAGTTATCTGCTCCGCTCCTCATCCAATGCATTCCTGTCTAGTAGTTTAGGTAAACATCCTTCCAGCTACCGAGCAAAAGGCTCGGCCTCGCTATCTCTATGCAAGTAATTCATAGCTCCTGTTACCATGGAAGATTCCTGCCCCCTCGCATCTCATGTAGACACATAGACGCTTGTACATGCACTAACAGTCAGTATAGAATAGATTCCGTCCGAGAGACCTTTCCTTTTGGATAAAACAGTTCCTTAAACAAAGATATTAGATACGATTTGGGATTAGGTTGACCTGACCCCCCAGACTTCTGTCTCCATATGTAGAGCTAAATGTCAATTCCCCTTCACCCTCTAGTTGCACGTCAATCACACGTCAATCACACGTCATGCGGCTGCGCGCGCATCTCTGCCAAATATTTCTGCTGACACTGCAGGATTCTCTTATGGATCCACCCACTTGTGACATCATTTTAAATGACGTTTCTAGTATACGCCTGTATTTACGCCTATTTTCATTACGTATGTGTATTCTTATCTGTATTATCAGCTGTTACGCCTCCTGCATCTGTCTTAATGCAATGCTTTTCATATATATATTGTTACTTGTCAATAATGTATTGCCTATCCCTTCCTGAACCTTCGTGGTGATGGAATAAGATTGCCTGGTTCGAACCATAATTCCTTTGTAAGGAATAAAGCCCTTTTCAGAACCTCTAATACCACGGATTCTGCCTCTTATTTTGACTGAGTTTATTCTTACTAGACTTTTCCGCATAAAAATAGTACAGGTAATTTAAATATTTAACACACCAGAGTAAGAGTTAAGACCTTAACCAGTAGGCCTGAGTAAGAGTTAAGAACTTAACCTGTAGGCCATAGTACGAGTCTAAGACCTTAGCTATTAGGCCAGAGTAAGAGTTAAGACCTTAGCTATTAGGCCAGAGTAAGAGTTAAGACCTTAACCATTAGGCCAAAGTACGAGTCTAAGACCTTAGCTATTAGGCCAGAGTAAGAGTTAAGACCTTAGCTATTAGGCCAGAGTAAAAGTTAAGACCTTAACCAGTAGGCCAGAGTAAGAGTTAAGACCTTAACCATTAGGCCAGAGTACGAGTCTAAGACCTTAGCTATTAGGCCAGAGTAAGAGTTAAGACCTTAACCAGTAGGCCAGTGTAAGAGTTAAGACCTTAACCATTAGGCCAGAGTACGAGTCCAAGGCCTTAGCTATTAGGCCAGAGTAAGAGTTAAGACCATAACCGGTAGGCCAGTGTAAGAGTTAAGACCTTAACCATTAGGCCAGAGTACGAGTCTAAGACCTTAGCTATTAGGCCAGAGTACGAGTCTAAGACCTTAGCTATTAGGCCAGAGTAAGAGTTAAGACCTTAGCTATTAGGCCAGAGTACGAGTCTAAGACCTCAGCTATTAGGCCAGAGTAAGAGTTAAGACCTTAACCAGTAGGCCAGTGTAAGAGTTAAGACCTTAACCATTAGGCCAGAGTACGAGTCTAAGACCTTAGCTATTAGGCCATAGTACGAGTCTAAGACCTTAGCTATTAGGCCAGAGTAAGAGTTAAGACCTTAGCTATTAGGCCAGAGTAAGAGTTAAGACCTTAGCTATTAGGCCAGAGTACGAGTCTAAGACCTTAGCTATTAGGCCAGAGTGCGAGTCTAAGACTTTAGCTATTAGGCCAGAGTAAGAGTTAAGACCTTAGCTATTAGGCCAGAGTAAGAGTTAAGACCTTAGCTATTAGGCCAGAGTACGAGTCTAACACCTTAGCTATTAGGCCAGAGTAAGAGTTAAGACCTTAACCAGTAGGCCAGTGTAAGAGTTAAGACCTTAACCATTAGGCCAGAGTATGAGTCTAAGACCTTAGCTATTAGGCCAGAGTACGAGTCTTAGACCTTAGGTATTAGGCCAGAGTAAGAGTTAAGACCTTAGCTATTAGGCCAGAGTAAGAGTTAAGACCTTAGCTATTAGGCCAGAGTACGAGTCTAAGACCTTAGCTATTAGGCCAGAGTACGAGTCTAAGACCTTAGCTATTAGGCCAGAATAAGAGTTAAGACCTTAGCTATTAGGCCAGAGTAAGAGTTAAGACCTTAGCTATTAGGCCAGAGTACGAGTCTAAGACCTTAGCTATCAGGCCATAGTACGAGTCTTACACCTTAGCTATTAGGCCAGAGTAAGAGTTAAGACCTTAACCAGTACGCCAGTGTAAGAGTTAAGACCTTAACCTGTAGGCCAGAGTAAGAGTTAAGACCTTAACCTGTAGGCCATAGTAGGAGTCTTAGACCTTAGCTATTAGGCCAGAGTAAGAGTTAAGACCTTAACCAGTAGGCCAGAGTAAGAGTTAAGACCTTAACCATTAGGCCAGAGTACGAGTCTAAGACCTTAGCTATTAGGCCAGAGTAAGAGTTAAGACCTTAGCTATTAGGCCAGAGTAAGAGTTAAGACTGTAACCATTAAGCCAGAGTACTAGTCTAAGACCTTAGCTATTTAGCCAGAGTAAGAGTTAAGACCTTAGCTATTAGGCCAGAGTAAGAGTTAAGACCTAAACCATTACGCCAGAGTACGAGTCTAAGACCTTATCTATTAGGCCAGAGTAAGTGTTAAGACCTTAACCAGTAGGCCAGAGTACGAGTCTAAGACCTTAGCTATTAGGCCAGAGTAAGAGTTAAGACCTTTACCAGTAGGCCAGAGTAAGAGTTAAGACCTTAACCTGTAGGCCATAGTACGAGTCTAAGGCCTTAGCTATTAGGCCAGAGTAAGAGTTAAGACCTTAACCATTAGGCCAGAGTACGAGTCTAACACCTTAGCTATTAGGCCAGAGTAAGAGTTAAGACCTTAAACATTAGGCCAGAGTACGAGTCTAAGACCTTAGCTATTAGGCCAGACTAAGAGTTAAGACCTTAGCTATTAGGCCAGAGTACGAGTCTAAGACCTTAGCTATTAGGCCAGAGTAAGAGTTAAGACCTTAACCAGTAGGCCAGAGAAAGAGTTAAGACCTAACCTGTATGCCATAGTACGAGTCTAAGACCTTAGCTATTAGGCCAGAGTAAGAGTTAAGACCTTAGCTATTAGGCCAGAGTAAGAATTAAGACCTTAACCAGTAGGCCAGAGTAAGAGTTAAGACCTTAACCTGTAGGCCAGAGTAAGAGTTAAGACCTTAACCTGTAGGCCATAGTACGAGTCTTAGACCTTAGCTATTAGGCCAGAGTAAGAGTTAAGACCTTAGCTATTAGGCCAGAGTAAGAATTAAGACCTTAACCAGTAGGCCAGAGTAAGAGTTAAGACCTTAACCTGTAGGCCATAGTACGAGTCTAAGACCTTAGCTATTAGGCCAGAGTAAGAGTTAAGACCTTAACCAGTAGGCCAGAGTATGAGTTAAGACCTTAACCATTAGGCCAGAGTACGAGTCTAAGACCTTAGCTATTAGGCCAGAGTAAGAGTTAAGACCTTAACCAGTAGGCCAGAGTAAGAGTTAAGACCTTAACCATTAGACCAGAGTAAGAGTCTGGCCAGAGTAAGAGTTAAGACCTTTACCATTAGGCCAGATTAAGAGTCTAAGACCTTAACCATTAAGCCAGAGTAAGAATAAAGACCTTAAACATTAGGCCAGAGAAAGAGTCTAAGACCTTAACCATTAGGCCGGAGTAAGAGCTAAGACCTTAACCATTAGGCCAGAGTAAGAGTCTAAGACCTTAACCATTAGGCCAGAGTAAGAGTTAAGACCTTAACCATTAGGCCAGAGTAAGAGTCTGGCCAGAGTAAGAGTTAAGACCTTTACCATTAGGCCAGATTAAGAGTCTAAGACCTTAACCATTAGGCCAGAGTAAGAGTTAAGACCTTAACCATTAGGCCAGAGTAAGAGTCTAAGACCTTAACCATTATGTCAGAGTAAGAGTCTAAGACCTTAGCTATTAGGCCAGACTAAGAGTTAAGACCTTAACCATTAGGCCAGAGTACGAGTCTAAGACCTTAGCTATTAGGCCAGAGTAAGAGTTAAGACCATAACCATTAGGCCAGAGTACGAGTCTAACACCTTAGCTATTAGGCCAGAGTAAGAGTTAAGACCTTAACCATTAGGCCAGAGTATGAGTCTAAGACCTTACCTATTAGGCCAGAGTAAGAGTTAAGACCTTAACCAGTAGGCCAGAGTAAGAGTTAAGACCTTAACCTGTAGGCCATAGTACGAGTCTAAGACCTTAGCTATTAGGCCAGAGTAAGAGTTAAGACCTTAGCTATTAGGCCTGAGTAAGAGTTAAGACCTTAACCATTAGGCCAGAGTACGAGTCTAAGACCCTAGCTATTAGGCCAGAGTAAGAGTTAAGACCTTAACCATTAGGCCAGAGTAAGAGTTAAGACCTTAAACATTAGGCCAGAGTACGAGTCTAAGACCTTAGCTATTAGGCCAGAGTAAGAGTTAAGACCTTAGCTATTAGGCCAGAGTAAGAGTTAAGACCTTAACCAGTTGGCCAGAGTAAGAGTTAAGCCCTTCACCATTAGGCCAGAGTACAAGTCTAAGACCTTAGCTATTAGGCCAGAGTAAGAGTTAAGACCTTAACCAGTAGGCCAGAGTAAGAGTTAAGACCTTAACCATTAGGCCAGAGTACCAGTCTAAGACCTTAGCTATTAGGCCAGAGTAAGAGTTAAGACCTTAGCTAATAGGCCAGAGTAAGAGTTAAGACCTTAACCATTAGGCCAGAGTACGAGTCTAAGACGTTAGCTATTAGGCCAGAGTAAGACTTAAGACCTTAGCTATTAGGCCAGAGTAAAAGTTAAGACCTTAACCAGTAGGCCAGAGTGAGAGTTAAGACCTTAACCATTAGGCCAGAGTACGAGTCTAAGACCTTAGCTATTAGGCCAGAGTAAGAGTTAAGACCTTAACCAGTAGCCCAGTGTAAGAGTTAAGACCTTAACCATTAGGCCAGAATACGAGTCTAAGACCTTAGCTATTAGGCCAGAGTAAGAGTTAAGACCTTAGCTATTAGGCCAGAGTAAGAGTTAAGACCTTAACCATTAGGCCAAAGTACGAGTATAAGACCTTAGCTATTAGGCCAGAGTAAGAGTTAAGACCTTAGCTATTAGGCCAGAGTAAAAGTTAAGACCTTAACCAGTAGGCCAGAGTGAGAGTTAAGACCTTAACCATTATGCCAGAGTAAGAGTTAAGACCTTAGCTATTAGGCCAGAGTAAGAGTTAAGACCTTAACCATTAGGCCAGAGTACGAGTCTAAGACCTTAGCTATTAGGCCAGAGTAAGAGTTAAGACCTTAACCAGTAGCCCAGTGTAAGAGTTAAGACCTTAACCATTAGGCCAGAATACGAGTCTAAGACCTTAGCTATTAGGCCAGAGTAAGAGTTAAGACCTTAGCTATTAGGCCAGAGTACGAGTCCAAGACCTTAGCTATTAGGCCAGAGTACGAGTCTAAGACCTTAGGCCAGAGTAAGAGTTAAGACCTTAGCTATTAGGCCAGAGTACGAGTTAAGACCTTAACCATTAAGCCAGAGTACGAGTCTAAGACCTTAGCCTTTTAGCCAGAGTAAGAGTTAAGACCTTAGCTATTAGGCCAGAGTAAGAGTTAAGACCTTAACCATTAGGCCAGAGTATGAGTCTAAGACGTTAGCTATTAGGCCAGAGTAAGAGTTAAGACCTTAACCAGTAGGCCAGAGTAAGAGTTAAGACCTTAACCATTAGTCCAGAGTACGAGTCTAAGACCTTAGCTATTAGGCCAGAGTAAGAGTTAAGACCTTAGCTATTGGGCCAGAGTAAGAGTTAAGACCTTAACCATTAGGCCAGAGTACGAGTCTAAGACCTTAGCTATTAGGCCAGAGTAAGAGTTAAGACCTTAACCTGTAGGCCATAGTAAGAGTATAAGACCTTAGCTATTAGGCCAGAGTAAGAGTTAAGAACTTAGCTATCAGGCCAGAGTAAGAGTTAAGGCCTTAACCAGTAGGCCAGAGTAAGAGTTAAGACCTTAACCTGTAGGCCAGGGTAGGAGTTAAGACCTAAACCTGTAGGCCATACTATGAGTCTAAGACCTTAGCTAATAGGCCAGAGTAAGAGATAAGACCTTAGCTATTAGGCCAGAGTAAGAGTTAAGACCTTAACCAGTAGGCCAGAGTAAGAGTTAAGACCTTAACCTGAAGGCCTTAGTACAAGTCTAAGACCTTAGATATTAGGCCAGAGTAAGAGTCAAGACCTTAGCTATTAGGCCAGAGTAAGAGTTAAGACCTTAACCTGTAGGCCAGAGTATGAGTCTAAGACCTTAGCTATTAGGCCAGAGTACGAGTCTAAGACCTTAGCTGTTAGGCCAGAGTAAGAGTTAAGACCTTAACCATTAGGCCAGAGTACGAGTCTAAGACCTTAGCTATTAGGCCAGAGTAAGAGTTAAGACCTTAACCAGTAGGCCAGAGTAAGAGTTAAGACCTTAACCTGTAGGCCATAGTACGAGTCTAAGACCTTAGCTATTAGGCCAGGGTAAAAGTTAAGACCTTAACCAGTAGGCCAGAGTAAGAGTTAAGAACTTAACCTGTAGGCCAGAGTAAGAGTTAAGACCTCAACCTGTAGGCCATAGTACGAGTCTAAGACCTTAGCTATTAGGCCAGAGTAAGAGTTAAGACCTTAGCTATTAGGCCAGAGTACCAGTTAAGACATTAACCATTAAGCCAGAGTACGAGTCTAAGACCTTAGCTTTTTAGCCAGAGTAAGAGTTAAGACCTTAGCTATTAGGCCAGAGTAAGAGTTAAGACCTTAACCATTAGGCCAGAGTATGAGTCTAAGACGTTAGCTATTAGGCCAGAGTAAGAGTTAAGACCTTAACCAGTAGGCCAGAGTAAGAGTTAAGACCTTAACCATTAGTCCAGAGTATGAGTCTAAGACCTTAGCTATTAGGCCAGAGTAAGAGTTAAGACCTTAGCTATTGGGCCAGAGTAAGAAGTAAGACCTTAACCATTAGGCCAGAGTAAGAGTTAAGACCTCAACCTGTAGGCCATAGTATGAGTCTAAGACCTTAGCTATTAGGCCAGAGTAAGAGTTAAGACCTTAACCAGTAGGCCAGAGTAAGAGTTAAAACCGTACCCTGTAGGCCAGAGTACGAGTCTAAGACCTTAGCTATTAGGCCAGAGTAAGAGTTAAGACCTTAGCTATTAGGCCAGAGTAGGAGTTAAGACCTTAACCATTAGGCCAGAGTACGAGTCTAAGACCTAAGCTATTAGGCCAGAGTCAGAGTTAAGACCTTAGCTATTAGACCAGAGTAAGAGTTAAGACCTTAACCAGTAGGCGAGAGTTAGAGTTAAGACCTTAACCTGTAGGCCATAGTACGAGTCTAAGACCTTAGCTATTAGGCCAGAGTAAGAGTTAAGACCTTGGCTATTAGGCCAGAGTAAGAGTTAAGACCTTAACCAGTAGGCCAGAGTAAGAGTTAATACCGTAACCATTAGGCCAGAGTAAGAGTTAAGACCTTAACCATAAGGCCGGAGTATGAGTCTAAGACCTTAGCTATTAGGCCAGAGTAAGAGTTAAGACCTTAACCTGTAGGCCAGAGTACGAGTCTAAGACCTTAGCTGTTAGGCCAGAGTAAGAGTTAAGACCTTAACCAGTACGCCAGAGTAAGAGTTAAGACCTTAACCTGTAGGCCATAGTACGAGTTTAAGACCTTAGCTATTAGGCCAGAGTAAGAGTTAAGACCTTAACCAGTAGGCCAGAGTAAGAGTTAAGACCTTAACCTGTAGGCCAGAGTAAGAGTTAAGACCTTAACCTGTAGGCCAGAGTACGAGTCTAAGACCTTAGCTATTAGGCCAGGGTAAGAGTTAAGACCTTATCCAGTAGGCCAGAGTAAGAGTGAAGACCTTAGCTATTAGGCCAGAGTAAGAGTTAAGACCTTAAGCAGTAGGCCAGAGTAAGAGTTAAGACCTTAACCTGTAGGCCATAGTACGAGTCTAAGACCTTAGCTATTAGGCCAGAGTAAAAGTTAAGACCTTAACCAGTAGGCCAGAGTAAGAGTTAAGAACTTAACCTGTAGGCCAGAGTAAGAGTTAAGACCTTAACCTATAGGCCATAGTACGAGTCTAAGACCTTAGCTATTAGGCCAGAGTAAGAGTTAAGACCTTAGCTAGTAGGCCAGAGTACGAGTTAAGACCTTAACCATTAAGCCAGAGTACGAGTCTAAGACCTTAGCTTTTTAGCCAGAGTAAGAGTTAAGGCCTTAGCTATTAGGCCAGAGTAAGAGTTAAGACCTTAACCATTAGGCCAGAGTATGAGTCTAAGACGTTAGCTATTAGGCCAGAGTAAGAGTTAAGACCTTAACCAGTAGGCCAGAGTAAGAGTTAAGACCTTAACCATTAGTCCAGAGTACGAGTCTAAGACCTTAGCTATTAGGCCAGAGTAAGAGTTAAGACCTTAGCTATTGGGCCAGAGTAAGAGTTAAGACCTTAACCATTAGGCCAGAGTACGAGTCTAAGACCTTAGCTATTAGGCCAGAGTAAGAGTTAAGACCTTAACCTGTAGGCCATAGTAAGAGTATAAGACCTTAGCTATTAGGCCAGAGTAAGAGTTAAGAACTTAGCTATCAGGCCAGAGTAAGAGTTAAGACCTTAACCAGTAGGCCAGAGTAAGAGTTAAGACCTTAACCTGTAGGCCAGGGTAGGAGTTAAGACATAAACCTGTAGGCCATACTATGAGTCTAAGACCTTAGCTAATAGGCCAGAGTAAGAGATAAGACCTTAGCTATTAGGCCAGAGTAAGAGTTAAGACCTTAACCAGTAGGCCAGAGTAAGAGTTAAGACCTTAACCTGAAGGCCATAGTACGAGTCTAAGGCCTTAGATATTAGGCCAGAGTAAGAGTCAAGACCTTAGCTATTAGGCCAGAGTAAGAGTTAAGACCTTAACCTGTAGGCCAGAGTATGAGTCTAAGACCTTAGCTATTAGGCCAGAGTACGAGTCTAAGACCTTAGCTGTTAGGCCAGAGTAAGAGTTAAGACTTTAACCATTAGGCCAGAGTACGAGTCTAAGACCTTAGCTATTAGGCCAGAGTAAGAGTTAAGACCTTAACCAGTAGGCCAGAGTACGAGTCTAAGACCTTAGCTATTAGGCCAGAGTAAGAGTTAAGACCTTAACCAGTAGGCCAGAGTAAGAGTTAAGACCTTAACCTGTAGGCCATAGTACGAGTCTAAGACCTTAGCTATTAGGCCAGAGTAAGAGTTAAGACCTTAGCTATTAGGCCAGAGTAAGAGTTAAGACCTTAACCAGTAGGCCAGAGTAAGAGTTAAGACCTAACCTGTATGCCATAGTACGAGTCTAAGACCTTAGCTATTAGGCCAGAGTAAGAGTTAAGACCTTAGCTATTAGGCCAGAGTAAGAATTAAGACCTTAACCAGTAGGCCAGAGTAAGAGTTAAGACCTTAACCTGTAGGCCAGAGTAAGAGTTAAGACCTTAACCTGTAGGCCATAGTACGAGTCTTAGACCTTAGCTATTAGGCCAGAGTAAGAGTTAAGACCTTAGCTATTAGGCCAGAGTAAGAATTAAGACCTTAAAAAGTAGGCCAGAGTAAGAGTTAAGACCTTAACCTGTAGGCCATAGTACGAGTCTAAGACCTTAGCTATTAGGCCAGAGTAAGAGTTAAGACCTTAACCAGTAGGCCAGAGTATGAGTTAAGACCTTAACCATTAGGCCAGAGTACGAGTCTAAGACCTTAGCTATTAGGCCAGAGTAAGAGTTAAGACCTTAACCAGTAGGCCAGAGTAAGAGTTAAGACCTTAACCATTAGGCCAGAGTAAGAGTCTGGCCAGAGTAAGAGTTAAGACCTTTACCATTAGGCCAGATTAAGAGTCTAAGACCTTAACCATTAAGCCAGAGTAAGAATAAAGACCTTAAACATTAGGCCAGAGAAAGAGTCTAAGACCTTAACCATTAGGCCGGAGTAAGAGCTAAGACCTTAACCATTAGGCCAGAGTAAGAGTCTAAGACCTTAACCATTAGGCCAGAGTAAGAGTTAAGACCTTAACCATTAGTCCAGAGTAAGAGTCTGGCCAGAGTAAGAGTAAAGACCTTTACCATTAGGCCAGATTAAGAGTCTAAGACCTTAACCATTAGGCCAGAGTAAGAGTTAAGACCTTAACCAGTAGGCCAGAGTAAGAGTTAAGACCTTAACCTGAATGCCATAGTACGAGTCTAAGACCTTAGATATTAGGCCAGAGTAAGAGTCAAGACCTTAGCTATTAGGCCAGAGTAAGAGTTAAGACCTTAACCTCTAGGCCAGAGTATGAGTCTAAGACCTTAGCTATTAGGCCAGAGTACGAGCCTAAGACCTTAGCTGTTAGGCCAGAGTAAGAGTTAAGACCTTAACCATTAGGCCAGAGTACGAGTCTAAGACCTTAGCTATTAGGCCAGAGTAAGAGTTAAGACCTTAACCAGTAGGCCAGAGTACGAGTCTAAGACCTTAGCTATTAGGCCAGAGTAAGAGTTAAGACCTTAACCAGTAGGCCAGAGTAAGAGTTAAGACCTTAACCTGTAGGCCATAGTACGAGTCTAAGACCTTAGCTATTAGGCCAGCGTAAGAGTTAAGACCTTAACCATTAGGCCAGAGTATGAGTCTAACACCTTAGCTATTAGGCCAGAGTAAGAGTTAAGACCTTAAACATTAGGCCAGAGTACGAGTCTAAGACCTAGCTATTAGGCCAGACTAAGAGTTAAGACCTTAGCTATTAGGCCAGAGTACGAGTCTAAGACCTTAGCTATTAGGCCAGAGTAAGAGTTAAGACCTTAACCAGTAGGCCAGAGTAAGAGTTAAGACCTAACCTGTATGCCATAGTACGAGTCTAAGACCTTAGCTATTAGGCCAGAGTAAGAGTTAAGACCTTAGCTATTAGGCCAGAGTAAGAATTAAGACCTTAACCAGTAGGCCAGAGTAAGAGTTAAGACCTTAACCTGTAGGCCAGAGTAAGAGTTAAGACCTTAACCTGTACGCCATAGTACGAGTCTTAGACCTTAGCTATTAGGCCAGAGTAAGAGTTAAGACCTTAGCTATTAGGCCAGAGTAAGAATTAAGACCTTAACCAGTAGGCCAGAGTAAGAGTTAAGACCTTAACCTGTAGGCCATAGTACGAGTCTAAGACCTTAGCTATTAGGCCAGAGTAAGAGTTAAGACCTTAACCAGTAGGCCAGAGTATGAGTTAAGACCTTAACCATTAGGCCAGAGTACGAGTCTAAGACCTTAGCTATTAGGCCAGAGTAAGAGTTAAGACCTTAACCAGTAGGCCAGAGTAAGAGTTAAGACCTTAACCAATAGGCCAGAGTAAGAGTCTGGCCAGAGTAAGAGTTAATACCTTTACCATTAGGCCAGAGTACGAGTCTAAGACCTTAGCTATTAGGCCAGAGTAAGAGTTAAGACCTTAACCAGTAGGCCAGTGTAAGAGTTAAGACCTTAACCATTAGGCCAGAGTACGAGTCTAAGACCTTAGCTATTAGGCCAGAGTACGAGTCTAAGACCTTAGGTATTAGGCCAGAGTAAGAGTTAAGACCTTAGCTATTAGGCCAGAGTAAGAGTTAAGACCTTAGCTATTAGGCCAGAGTACGAGTCTAAGACCTTAGCTATTAGGCCAGAGTACGAGTCTAAGACCTTAGCTATTAGGCCAGAATAAGAGTTAAGACCTTAGCTATTAGGCCAGAGTAAGAGTTAAGACCTTAGCTATTAGGCCAGAGTACGAGTCTAAGACCTTAGCTATCAGGCCATAGTACGAGTCTTACACCTTAGCTATTAGGCCAGAGTAAGAGTCTAAGACCTTAACCAGTACGCCAGTGTAAGAGTTAAGACCTTAACATGTAGGCCAGAGTAAGAGTTAACACCTTAACCTGTAGGCCATAGTAGGAGTCTTAGACCTTAGCTATTAGGTCAGAGTAAGAGTTAAGACCTTAACCAGTAGGCCAGAGTAAGAGTTAAGACCTTAACCATTAGGCCAGAGTACGAGTCTAAGACCTTAGCTATTAGGCCAGAGTAAGAGTTAAGACCTTAACCATTACGCCAGAGTACGAGTCTAAGACCTTATCTATTAGGCCAGAGTAAGTGTTAAGACCTGAGCTATTATGCCAGACTGAGAGTTAAGACCTTAATCAGTAGGCCAGAGTAAGAGTTAAGACCCTAACCAGTAGGCCAGAGTAAGAGTTAAGACCTTAACCATTAGGCCAGAGTACAAGACTAAGACCTTAGCTATTAGGCCAGAGTAAGAGTTAAGACCTTAACCAGTAGGCCAGAGTAAGAGTTAAGACCTTAACCTGTAGGCCATAGTATGAGTCTAAGACCTTAGCTATTAGGCCAGAGTAAGAGTTAAGACCTTAACCAGTCGGCCAGAGTAAGAGTTAAGACCTTAACCAGTAGGCCAGAGTACGAGTCTAACACCTTAGCTATTAGGCCAGAGTAAGAGTTAAGACCTTAACCAGTAGGCCAGAGAAAGAGTTAAGACCTTAACCATTAGACCAGAGTACGAGTCTAAGACCTTAGCTATTAGGCCAGAGTAAGAGTTAAGACCTTAACCAGTAGGCCAGAGTAAGAGATAAGACCTTAACCAGTAGGCCAGAGTACGAGTCTAAGACCTTAGCTATTAGGCCAGAGTAAGAGTTAAGACCTTAGCTATTAGGCCAGAGTAAGAGTTAAGACGTTAACCATTAAGCCAGAGTAAGAATAAAGACCTTAAACATTAGGCCAGAGAAAGAGTCTAAGACCTTAACCATTAGGCCGGAGTAAGAGCTAAGACCTTAACCATTAGGCCAGAGTAAGAGTTAAGACCTTAACCATGAGGCCAGAGTAAGAGTTAAGACTTTAACCATTATGCCAGAGTAAGAGTTAAGACCTTAGCTATTAGGCCAGAGTAAGAGTTAAGACCTTAACCATTAGGCCAGAGTATGAGTCTAAGACCTTAGCTATTAGGCCAGAGTAAGAGTTAAGACCTTAACCAGTAGGCCAGAGTAAGAGTTAAGACCTTAACCATTAGTCCAGAGTACGAGTCTAAGACCTTAGCTATTAGGCCAGAGAAAGAGTTAAGACCTTAGCTATTGGGCCAGAGTAAGAGTGAAGACCTTAACCATTAGGCCAGAGTACGAGTCTAAGACCTTAGCTATTAGGCCAGAGTAAGAGTTAATACCTTAACCATTAGGCCAGAGTATGAGTCTAAGACCTTAGCTATTAGGCAAGAGTAAGAATTAAGACCTTAGCTATTAGGCCTGAGTAAGAGTTAAGACCTTAGCTATTAGGCCAGAGTACGAGTTAAGACCTTAACCAGTAGGCCAGAGTAAGAGTTAATACCTTAACCTGTAGGCCAGAGTAGGAGTTAAGACCTAAACCTGTAGGCCATAGTACGAGCCTAAGACCTTAGCTATTAGGCCAGAGTAAGAGTTAAGACCTTAACCAGTAGGCCAGAGTAAGAGTTAAAACCTTAACCTGTAGGCCAGAGTACGAGTCTAAGACCTTAGCTATTAGGCCAGAGTAAGAGTTAAGACCTTAGCTATTAGGCTAGAGTAAGAGTTAAGACCTTAACCATTAGGCCAGAGTACGAGTCTAAGACCTAAGCTATTAGGCCAGAGTAAGAGTTAAGACCTTAGCTATTAGGCCAGAGAAAGAGTTAAGACCTTAACCAGTAGGCGAGAGTGAGAGTTAAGACCTTAACCTGTAGGCCATAGTATGAGTCTAAGACCTTAGCTATTAGGCCAGAGTAAGAGTTAAGACCTTGGCTATTAGGCCAGAGTAAGAGTTAAGACCTTAACCCGTAGGCCAGAGTAAGAGTTAATACCTTAACCATTAGTCCAGAGTACGAGTCTAAGACCTTAGCTATTAGGCCAGAGAAAGAGTTAAGACCTTAGCTATTGGGCCAGAGTAAGAGTGAAGACCTTAACAATTAGGCCAGAGTACGAGTCTAAGACCTTAGCTATTAGGCCAGAGTAAGAGTTAAGACCTTAACTATTTGGCCAGAGTACGAGTCTAAGACCTTAGCTGTTAGGCCAGAGTAAGAGTTAAGACCTTAACCAGTAGGCCAGAGTAACAGTTAAGACCTTAACCATTAGTCCAGAGTACGAGTCTAAGACCTTAGCTATTAGGCCAGAGAAAGAGTTAAGACCTTAGCTATTAGGCCAGAGTAAGAGTTAAGACCTTAACCAGTAGGCCAGAGTAAGAGTTAAGACCTAACCTGTATGCCATAGTACGAGTCCAAGACCTTAGCTATTAGGCCAGAGTAAGAGTTAAGACCTTAGCTATTAGGCCAGAGTAAGAATTAAGACCTTAACCAGTAGGCCAGAGTAAGAGTTAAGACCTTAACCTGTAGGCCAGAGTAAGAGTTAAGACCTTAACCTGTAGGCCATAGTACGAGTCTTAGACCTTAGCTATTAGGCCAGAGTAAGAGTTAAGACCTTAGCTATTAGGCCAGAGTAAGAATTAAGACCTTAACCAGTAGGCCAGAGTAAGAGTTAAGACCTTAACCTGTAGGCCATAGTACGAGTCTAAGACCTTAGCTATTAGGCCAGAGTAAGAGTTAAGACCTTAACCAGTAGGCCAGAGTATGAGTTAAGACCTTAACCATTAGGCCAGAGTACGAGTCTAAGACCTTAGCTATTAGGCCAGAGTAAGAGTTAAGACCTTAACCAGTAGGCCAGAGTAAGAGTTAAGACCTTAACCAATAGGCCAGAGTAAGAGTCTGGCCAGAGTAAGAGTTAATACCTTTACCATTAGGCCAGAGTACGAGTCTAAGACCTTAGCTATTAGGCCAGAGTAAGAGTTAAGACCTTAACCAGTAGGCCAGTGTAAGAGTTAAGACCTTAACCATTAGGCCAGAGTACGAGTCTAAGACCTTAGCTATTAGGCCAGAGTACGAGTCTAAGACCTTAGGTATTAGGCCAGAGTAAGAGTTAAGACCTTAGCTATTAGGCCAGAGTAAGAGTTAAGACCTTAGCTATTAGGCCAGAGTACGAGTCTAAGACCTTAGCTATTAGGCCAGAGTACGAGTCTAAGACCTTAGCTATTAGGCCAGAATAAGAGTTAAGACCTTAGCTATTAGGCCAGAGTAAGAGTTAAGACCTTAGCTATTAGGCCAGAGTACGAGTCTAAGACCTTAGCTATCAGGCCATAGTACGAGTCTTACACCTTAGCTATTAGGCCAGAGTAAGAGTTAAGACCTTAACCAGTACGCCAGTGTAAGAGTTAAGACCTTAACATGTAGGCCAGAGTAAGAGTTAACACCTTAACCTGTAGGCCATAGTAGGAGTCTTAGACCTTAGCTATTAGGTCAGAGTAAGAGTTAAGACCTTAACCAGTAGGCCAGAGTAAGAGTTAAGACCTTAACCATTAGGCCAGAGTACGAGTCTAAGACCTTAGCTATTAGGCCAGAGTAAGAGTTAAGACCTTAGCTATTAGGCCAGAGTAAGAGTTAAGACTGTAACCATTAAGCCAGAGTACTAGTCTAAGACCTTAGCTATTTAGCCAGAGTAAGAGTTAAGACCTTAGCTATTAGGCCAGAGTAAGAGTTAAGACCTTAACCATTACGCCAGAGTACGAGTCTAAGAACTTATCTATTAGGCCAGAGTAAGTGTTAAGACCTGAGCTATTATGCCAGACTGAGAGTTAAGACCTTAATCAGTAGGCCAGAGTAAGAGTTAAGACCTTAACCAGTAGGCCAGAGTAAGAGTTAAGACCTTAACCATTAGGCCAGAGTACAAGACTAAGACCTTAGCTATTAGGCCAGAGTAAGAGTTAAGACCTTAACCAGTAGGCCAGAGTAAGAGTTAAGACCTTAACCTGTAGGCCATAGTATGAGTCTAAGACCTTAGCTATTAGGCCAGAGTAAGAGTTAAGACCTTAACCAGTCGGCCAGAGTAAGAGTTAAGACCTTAACCAGTAGGCCAGAGTACAAGTCTAACACCTTAGCTATTAGGCCAGAGTAAGAGTTAAGACCTTAACCAGTAGGCCAGAGAAAGAGTTAAGACCTTAACCATTAGACCAGAGTACGAGTCTAAGACCTTAGCTATTAGGCCAGAGTAAGAGTTAAGACCTTAACCAGTAGGTCAGAGTAAGAGATAAGACCTTAACCAGTAGGCCAGAGTACGAGTCTAAGACCTTAGCTATTAGGCCAGAGTAAGAGTTAAGACCTTAGCTATTAGGCCAGAGTAAGAGTTAAGACGTTAACCATTAAGCCAGAGTAAGAATAAAGACCTTAAACATTAGGCCAGAGAAAGAGTCTAAGACCTTAACCATTAGGCCAGGGTAAGAGCTAAGACCTTAACCATTAGGCCAGAGTAAGAGTTAAGACCTTAACCATTAGGCCAGAGTAAGAGTTAAGACTTTAACCATTATGCCAGAGTAAGAGTTAAGACCTTAACCAGTAGGCCAGAGTAAGAGTTAAGACCTTAACCATTAGTCCAGAGTACGAGTCTAAGACCTTAGCTATTAGGCCAGAGAAAGAGTTAAGACCTTAGCTATTGGGCCAGAGTAAGAGTGAAGACCTTAACCATTAGGTCAGAGTACGAGTCTATGACCTTAGCTATTAGGCCAGAGTAAGAGTTAATACCTTAACCATTAGGCCAGAGTACGAGTCTAAGACCTTAGCTATTAGGCAAGAGTAAGAATTAAGACCTTAGCTATTAGGCCTGAGTAAGAGTTAAGACCTTAGCTATTAGGCCAGAGTACGAGTTAAGACCTTAACCAGTAGGCCAGAGTAAGAGTTAAAACCTTAACCTGTAGGCCAGAGTAGGAGTTAAGACCTAAACCTGTAGGCCATAGTACGAGCCTAAGACCTTAGCTATTAGGCCAGAGTAAGAGTTAAGACCTTAACCAGTAGGCCAGAGTAAGAGTTAAAACCTTAACCTGTAGGCCAGAGTACGAGTCTAAGACCTTAGCTATTAGGCCAGAGTAAGAGTTAAGACCTTAGCTATTAGGCTAGAGTAAGAGTTAAGACCTTAACCATTAGGCCAGAGTACGAGTCTAAGACCTAAGCTATTAGGCCAGAGTAAGAGTTAAGACCTTAGCTATTAGGCCAGAGTAAGAGTTAAGACCTTGGCTATTAGGCCAGAGTAAGAGTTAAGACCTTAACCCGTAGGCCAGAGTAAGAGTTAATACCTTAACCATTAGTCCAGAGTACGAGTCTAAGACCTTAGCTATTAGGCCAGAGAAAGAGTTAAGACCTTAGCTATTGGGCCAGAGTAAGAGTGAAGACCTTAACAATTAGGCCAGAGTACGAGTCTAAGACCTTAGCTATTACGCCAGAGTAAGAGTTAAGACCTTAACTATTTGGCCAGAGTACGAGTCTAAGACCTTAGCTATTAGGCCAGAGTAAGAGTTAAGACCTTAACCAGTAGGCCAGAGTAACAGTTAAGACCTTAACCATTAGTCCAGAGTACGAGTCTAAGACCTTAGCTATTAGGCCAGAGAAAGAGTTAAGACCTTAGCTATTGGGCCAGGTAAGAGTGAAGACCTTAACAATTAGGCCAGAGTACGAGTCTAAGACCTTAGCTATTAGGCCAGAGTAAGAGTTAAGACCTTAGCTATTAGGCCAGAGTAAGAGTTAAGACCTTAACCATTAGGCCAGAGTACGAGTCTAAGACCTTAGCTATTAGGCCAGAGTAAGAATTAAGACCTTAGCTATTAGGCCTGAGTAAGAGTTAACACCTTAGCTATTAGGCCAAAGTACGAGTTAAGACCTTAACCAGTAGGGCAGAGTAAGAGTTAAGACCTTAACCTGTAGGCCAGAGTAGGAGTTAAGACCTAAACCTGTAGGCCATACTATGAGTCTAAGACCTTAGCTATTAGGCCAGAGTAAGAGTTAAGACCTTAGCTATTAGGCCAGAGTAAGAGCTAAGACCTTAACCAGTAGGCCAGAGTAAGAGTTAAGACCTTAACCTGTAGGCCATAGTACGAGTCTAAGACCTTAGCTATTAGGCCAGAGTAAGAGTTAAGACCTTAACCAGTAGGCCAGAGTAAGAGTTAAAACCTTAACCTGTAGGCCAGAGTACGAGTCTAAGACCTTAGCTATTAGGCCAGAGTAGGAGTTAAGACCTTAACCATTAGGCCAGAGTATGAGTCTAAGACCTAAGCTATTAGGCCAGAGTAAGAGTTAAGACCTTAGCTATTAGGCCAGAGTAAGAGTTAAGACCTTAACCAGTAGGCGAGAGTTAGAGTTAAGACCTTAACTTGTAGGCCATAGTACGAGTCTAAGACCTTAGCTATTAGGCCAGAGTAAGAGTTAAGACCTTGGCTATTAGGCCAGAGTAAGAGTTAAGATCTTAACCAGTAGGCCAGAGTAAGAGTTAATACCGTAACCATTAGGCCAGAGTAAGAGTTAAGACCTTAACCATAAGGCCGGAGTATGAGTCTAAGACCTTAGCTATTAGGCCAGAGTAAGAGTTAAGACCTTAACCTGTAGGCCAGAGTACGAGTCTAAGACCTTAGCTGTTAGGCCAGAGTAAAAGTTAAGACCTTAACCAGTACGCCAGAGTAAGAGTTAAGACCTTAATCTGGAGGCCATAGTACGAGTCTCAGACCTTAGCTATTAGGCCAGAGTAAGAGTTAAGACCTTAACCAGTAAGCCAGAGTAAGAGTTAAGACCTTAACCTGTAGGCCAGAGTAAGAGTTAAGACCTTAACCTGTAGGCCAGAGTACGAGTCTAAGACCTTAGCTATTAGACCAGGGTAAGAGTTAAGACCTTATCCAGTAGGCCAGAGTAAGAGTGAAGACCTTAACTATTAGGCCAGAGTAAGAGTTAAGACCTTAAGCAGTAGGCCAGAGTAAGAGTTAAGACCTTAACCTGTAGGCCATAGTACGAGTCTAAGACCTTAGCTATTAGGCCAGAGTAAAAGTTAAGACCTTAACCAGTAGGCCAGAGTAAGAGTTAAGAACTTAACCTGTAGGCCAGAGTAAGAGTTAAGACCTTAACCTGTAGGCAATAGTACGAGTCTAAGACCTTAGCTATTAGGCCAGAGTAAGAGTTAAGACCTTAGCTATTAGGCCAGAGTACCAGTTAAGACCTTAACCATTAAGCCAGAGTACGAGTCTAAGACCTTAGCTTTTTAGCCAGAGTAAGAGTTAAGACCTTAGCTATTAGGCCAGAGTAAGAGTTAAGACCTTAACCATTAGGCCAGAGTATGAGTCTAAGACGTTAGCTATTAGGCCAGAGTAAGAGTTAAGACCTTAACCAGTAGGCCAGAGTAAGAGTTAAGACCTTAACCATTAGTCCAGAGTACGAGTCTAAGACCTTAGCTATTAGGCCAGAGTAAGAGTTAAGACCTTAGCTATTGGGCCAGAGTAAGAGTTAAGACCTTAACCATTAGGCCAGAGTAAGAGTTAAGACCTTAACCATTAGTCCAGAGTACGAGTCTAAGACCTTAGCTATTAGGCCAGAGAAAGAGTTAAGACCTTAGCTATTGGGCCAGAGTAAGAGTGAAGACCTTAACCATTAGGCCAGAGTACGAGTCTAAGACCTTAGCTATTAGGCCAGAGTAAGAGTTAATACCTTAACCATTAGGCCAGAGTACGAGTCTAAGACCTTAGCTATTAGGCAAGAGTAAGAATTAAGACCTTAGCTATTAGGCCTGAGTAAGAGTTAAGACCTTAGCTATTAGGCCAGAGTACGAGTTAAGACCTTAACCAGTAGGCCAGAGTAAGAGTTAAGACCTTAACCTGTAGGCCAGAGTAGGAGTTATGACCTAAACCTGTAGGCCATAGTACGAGTCTAAGACCTTAGCTATTAGGCCAGAGTAAGAGTTAAGACCTTAACCAGTAGGCCAGAGTAAGAGTTAAAACCTTAACCTGTAGGCCAGAGTACGAGTCTAAGACCTTAGCTATTAGGCCAGAGTAAGAGTTAAGACCTTAGCTATTAGGCTAGAGTAAGAGTTAAGACCTTAACCATTAGGCCAGAGTACGAGTCTAAGACCTAAGCTATTAGGCCAGAGTAAGAGTTAAGACCTTAGCTATTAGGCCAGAGTAAGAGTTAAGACCTTAACCAGTAGGCGAGAGTGACAGTTAAGACCTTAACCTGTAGGCCATAGTATGAGTCTAAGACCTTAGCTATTAGGCCAGAGTAAGAGTTAAGACCTTGGCTATTAGGCCAGGGTAAGAGTTAAGACCTTAACCCGTAGGCCAGAGTAAGAGTTAATACCTTAACCTTTAGTCCAGAGTACGAGTCTAAGACCTTAGCTATTAGGCCAGAGAAAGAGTTAAGACCTTAGCTATTGGGCCAGAGTAAGAGTGAAGACCTTAACAATTAGGCCAGAGTACGAGTCTAAGACCTTAGCTATTAGGCCAGAGTAAGAGTTAAGACCTTAACTATTAGGCCAGAGTACGAGTCTAAGACCTTAGCTATTAGGCCAGAGTAAGAGTTAAGACCTTAACCAGTAGGCCAGAGTAACAGTTAAGACCTTAACCATTAGTCCAGAGTACGAGTCTAAGACCTTAGCTATTAGGCCAGAGAAAGAGTTAAGACCTTAGCTATTGGGCCAGGTAAGAGTGAAGACCTTAACAATTAGGCCAGAGTACGAGTCTAAGACCATAGCTATTAGGCCAGAGTAAGAATTAAGACCTTAACCATTAGGCCAGAGTACGAGTCTAAGACCTTAGCTATTAGGCCAGAGTAAAAATTAAGACCTTAGCTATTAGGCCTGAGTAAGAGTTAACACCTTAGCTATTAGGCCAGAGTACGAGTTAAGACCTTAGCTATTAGGCCAAGAGTAAGAATTAAGACCTTAGCTATTAGGCCAGAGTACGAGTCTAAGACCTTAGCTATTAGGCCAGAGTAAGAGTTAAGACCTTAGCTATTAGGCCAGAGTAAGAGTTAAGACCTTAACCATTAGGCCAGAGTACGAGTCTAAGACCTTAGCTATTAGGCCAGAGTAAGAATTAAGACCTTAGATATTAGGCCTGAGTAAGAGTTAACACCTTAGCTATTAGGCCAAAGTACGAGTTAAGACCTTAACCAGTAGGGCAGAGTAAGAGTTAAGACCTTAACCTGTAGGCCAGAGTAGGAGTTAAGACCTAAACCTGTAGGCCATACTATGAGTCTAAGACCTTAGCTATTAGGCCAGAGTAAGAGTTAAGACCTTAGCTATTAGGCCAGAGTAAGAGCTAAGACCTTAACCAGTAGGCCAGAGTAAGAGTTAAGACCTTAACCTGTAGGCCATAGTACGAGTCTAAGACCTTAGCTATTAGGCCAGAGTAAGAGTTAAGACCTTAACCAGTAGGCCAGAGTATGAGTTAAGACCTTAACCATTAGGCCAGAGTACGAGTCTAAGACCTTAGCTATTAGGCCAGAGTAAGAGTTAAGACCTTAACCAGTAGGCCAGAGTAAGAGTTAAGACCTTAACCATTAGGCCAGAGTAAGAGTCTGGCCAGAGTAAGAGTTAAGACCTTTACCATTAGGCCAGATTAAGAGTCTAAGACCTTAACCATTAAGAAAGAGTAAGAATAAAGACCTTAAACATTAGGCCAGAGAAAGAGTCTAAGACCTTAACCATTAGGCCGGAGTAAGAGCTAAGACCTTAACCATTAGGCCAGAGTAAGAGTCTAAGACCTTAACAATTAGGCCAGAGTAAGAGTTAAGACCTTAACCATTAGTCCAGAGTAAGAGTCTGGCCAGAGTAAGAGTAAAGACCTTTACCATTAGGCCAGATTAAGAGTCTAAGACCTTAACCATTAGGCCAGAGTAAGAGTTAAGACCTTAACCAGTAGGCCAGAGTAAGAGTTAAGACCTTAACCTGAAGGCCATAGTACGAGTCTAAGACCTTAGATATTAGGCCAGAGTAAGAGTCAAGACCTTAGCTATTAGGCCAGAGTAAGAGTTAAGACCTTAACCTCTAGGCCAGAGTATGAGTCTAAGACCTTAGCTATTAGGCCAGAGTACGAGCCTAAGACCTTAGCTGTTAGGCCAGAGTAAGAGTTAAGACCTTAACCAGTAGGCCAGAGTACGAGTCTAAGACCTTAGCTATTAGGCCAGAGTAAGAGTTAAGACCTTAACCAGTAGGCCAGAGTAAGAGTTAAGACCTTAACCTGTAGGCCATAGTATGAGTCTAAGACCTTAGCTATTAGGCCAGCGTAAGAGTTAAGACCTTAACCATTAGGCCAGAGTATGAGTCTAACACCTTAGCTATTAGGCCAGAGTAAGAGTTAAGACCTTAAACATTAGGCCAGAGTACGAGTCTAAGACCTAGCTATTAGGCCAGACTAAGAGTTAAGACCTTAGCTATTAGGCCAGAGTACGAGTCTAAGACCTTAGCTATTAGGCCAGAGTAAGAGTTAAGACCTTAACCAGTAGGCCAGAGTAAGAGTTAAGACCTAACCTGTATGCCATAGTACGAGTCTAAGACCTTAGCTATTAGGCCAGAGTAAGAGTTAAGACCTTAGCTATTAGGCCAGAGTAAGAATTAAGACCTTAACCAGTAGGCCAGAGTAAGAGTTAAGACCTTAACCTATAGGCCAGAGTAAGAGTTAAGACCTTAACCTGTAGGCCATAGTACGAGTCTTAGACCTTAGCTATTAGGCCAGAGTAAGAGTTAAGACCTTAGCTATTAGGCCAGAGTAAGAATTAAGACCTTAACCAGTAGGCCAGAGTAAGAGTTAAGACCTTAACCTGTAGGCCATAGTACGAGTCTAAGACCTTAGCTATTAGGCCAGAGTAAGAGTTAAGACCTTAACCAGTAGGCCAGAGTATGAGTTAAGACCTTAACCATTAGGCCAGAGTACGAGTCTAAGACCTTAGCTATTAGGCCAGAGTAAGAGTTAAGACCTTAACCAGTAGGCCAGAGTAAGAGTTAAGACCTTAACCATTAGGCCAGAGTAAGAGTCTGGCCAGACTAAGAGTTAATACCTTTACCATTAGGCCAGAGTACGAGTCTAAGACCTTAGCTATTAGGCCAGAGTAAGAGTTAAGACCTTAACCAGTAGGCCAGTGTAAGAGTTAAGACCTTAACCATTAGGCCAGAGTACGAGTCTAAGACCTTAGCTATTAGGCCAGAGTACGAGTCTAAGACCTTAGGTATTAGGCCAGAGTAAGAGTTAAGACCTTAGCTATTAGGCCAGAGTAAGAGTTAAGACCTTAGCTATTAGGCCAGAGTACGAGTCTAAGACCTTAGCTATTAGGCCAGAGTACGAGTCTAAGACCTCAGCTATTAGGCCAGAATAAGAGTTAAGACCTTAGCTATTAGGCCAGAGTAAGAGTTAAGACCTTAGCTATTAGGCCAGAGTACGAGTCTAAGACCTTAGCTATCAGGCCATAGTACGAGTCTTACACCTTAGCTATTAGGCCAGAGTAAGAGTTAAGACCTTAACCAGTACGCCAGTGTAAGAGTTAAGACCTTAACATGTAGGCCAGAGTAAGAGTTAACACCTTAACCTGTAGGCCATAGTAGGAGTCTTAGGCCTTAGCTATTAGGCCAGAGTAAGAGTTAAGACCTTAACCATTAGGCCAGAGTACGAGTCTAAGACCTTAGCTATTAGGCCAGAGTAAGAGTTAAGACCTTAGCTATTAGGCCAGAGTAAGAGTTAAGACTGTAACCATTAAGCCAGAGTACTAGTCTAAGACCTTAGCTATTTAGCCAGAGTAAGAGTTAAGACCTTAGCTATTAGGCCAGAGTAAGAGTTAAGACCTTAACCATTACGCCAGAGTACGAGTCTAAGACCTTATCTATTAGGCCAGAGTAAGTGTTAAGACCTGAGCTATTATGCCAGACTGAGAGTTAAGACCTTAATCAGTAGGCCAGAGTAAGAGTTAAGACCTTAACCAGTAGGCCAGAGTAAGAGTTAAGACCTTAACCATTAGGCCAGAGTACAAGACTAAGACCTTAGCTATTAGGCCAGAGTAAGAGTTAAGACCTTAACCAGTAGGCCAGAGTAAGAGTTAAGACCTTAACCTGTAGGCCATAGTATGAGTCTAAGACCTTAGCTATTAGGCCAGAGTAAGAGTTAAGACCTTAACCAGTCGGCCAGAGTAAGAGTTAAGACCTTAACCAGTAGGCCAGAGTACGAGTCTAACACCTTAGCTATTAGGCCAGAGTAAGAGTTAAGACCTTAACCAGTAGGCCAGAGAAAGAGTTAAGACCTTAACCATTAGACCAGAGTACGAGTCTAAGACCTTAGCTATTACGCCAGAGTAAGAGTTAAGACCTTAACCAGTAGGCCAGAGTAAGAGTTAAGACCTAAACCAGTAGGCCAGAGTACGAGTCTAAGACCTTAGCTATTAGGCCAGAGTAAGAGTTAAGACCTCAGCTATTAGGCCAGAGTAAGAGTTAAGACGTTAACCATTAAGCCAGAGTAAGAATAAAGACCTTAAACATTAGGCCAGAGAAAGAGTCTAAGACCTTAACCATTAGGCCGGAGTAAGAGCTAAGACCTTAACCATTAGGCCAGAGTAAGAGTTAAGACCTTAACCATTAGGCCAGAGTAAGAGTTAAGACTTTAACCATTATGCCAGGGTAAGAGTTAAGACCTTAGCTATTAGGCCAGAGTAAGAGTTAAGACCTTAACCATTAGGCCAGAGTATGAGTCTAAGACCTTAGCTATTAGGCCAGAGTAAGAGTTAAGACCTTAACCAGTAGGCCAGAGTAAGAGTTAAGACCTTAACCATTAGTCCAGAGTACGAGTCTAAGACCTTAGCTATTAGGCCAGAGAAAGAGTTAAGACCTTAGCTATTGGGCCAGAGTAAGAGTGAAGACCTTAACCATTAGGCCAGAGTACGAGTCTAAGACCTTAGCTATTAGGCCAGAGTAAGAGTTAATACCTTAACCATTAGGCCAGAGTACGAGTCTAAGACCTTAGCTATTAGGCAAGAGTAAGAATTAAGACCTTAGCTATTAGGCCTGAGTAAGAGTTAAGACCTTAGCTATTAGGCCAGAGTACGAGTTAAGACCTTAACCAGTAGGCCAGAGTAAGAGTTAAGACATTAACCTGTAGGCCAGAGTAGGAGTTAAGACCTAAACCTGTAGGCCATAGTACGAGCCTAAGACCTTAGCTATTAGGCCAGAGTAAGAGTTAAGACCTTAACCAGTAGGCCAGAGTAAGAGTTAAAACCTTAACCTGTAGGCCAGAGTACGAGTCTAAGACCTTAGCTATTAGGCCAGAGTAAGAGTTAAGACCTTAGCTATTAGGCTAGAGTAAGAGATAAGACCTTAACCATTAGGCCAGAGTACGAGTCTAAGACCTAAGCTATTAGGCCAGAGTAAGAGTTAAGACCTTAGCTATTAGGCCAGAGAAAGAGTTAAGACCTTAACCAGTAGGCGAGAGTGAGAGTTAAGACCTTAACCTGTAGGCCATAGTATGAGTCTAGGACCTTAGCTATTAGGCCAGAGTAAGAGTTAAGACCTTGGCTATTAGGCCAGAGTAAGAGTTAAGACCTTAACCCGTAGGCCAGAGTAAGAGTTAATACCTTAACCATTAGTCCAGAGTACGAGTCTAAGACCTTAGCTATTAGGCCAGAGAAAGAGTTAAGACCTTAGCTATTGGGCCAGAGTAAGAGTGAAGACCTTAACAATTAGGCCAGAGTACGAGTCTAAGACCTTAGCTATTAGGCCAGAGTAAGAGTTAAGACCTTAACTATTTGGCCAGAGTACGAGTCTAAGACCTTAGCTATTAGGCCAGAGTAAGAGTTAAGACCTTAACCAGTAGGCCAGAGTAACAGTTAAGACCTTAACCATTAGTCCAGAGTACGAGTCTAAGACCTTAGCTATTAGGCTAGAGAAAGATTTAAGACCTTAGCTATTGGGCCAGGTAAGAGTGAAGACCTTAACAATTAGGCCAGAGTACAAGTCTAAGACCTTAGCTATTAGGCCAGAGTAAGAGTTAAGACCTTAGCTATTAGGCCAGAGTAAGAGTTAAGACCTTAACCATTAGGCCAGAGTACGAGTCTAAGACCTTAGCTATTAGGCCAGAGTAAGAGTTAAGACCTTAGCTATTAGGCCAGAGTAAGAATTAAGACCTTAGCTATTAGGCCTGAGTAAGAGTTAACACCTTAGCTATTAGGCCAAAGTACGAGTTAAGACCTTAACCAGTAGGGCAGAGTAAGAGTTAAGACCTTAACCTGTAGGCCAGAGTAGTAGTTAAGACCTAAACCTGTAGGCCATACTATGAGTCTAAGACCTTAGCTATTAGGCCAGAGTAAGAGTTAAGACCTTAGCTATTAGGCCAGAGTAAGAGCTAAGACCTTAACCAGTAGGCCAGAGTAAGAGTTAAGACCTTAACCTGTAGGCCATAGTACGAGTCTAAGACCTTAGCTATTAGGCCAGAGTAAGAGTTAAGACCTTAACCAGTAGGCCAGAGTAAGAGTTAAAACCTTAACCTGTAGGCCAGAGTACGAGTCTAAGACCTTAGCTATTAGGCCAGAGTAGGAGTTAAGACCTTAACCATTAGGCCAGAGTACGAGTCTAAGACCTAAGCTATTATGCCAGAGTAAGAGTTAAGACCTTAGCTATTAGGCCAGAGTAAGAGTTAAGACCTTAACCAGTAGGCGAGAGTTAGAGTTAAGACCTTAACTTGTAGGCCATAGTACGAGTCTAAGACCTTAGCTATTAGGCCAGAGTAAGAGTTAAGACCTTGGCTATTAGGCCAGAGTAAGAGTTAAGATCTTAACCAGTAGGCCAGAGTAAGAGTTAATACCGTAACCATTAGGCCAGAGTAAGAGTTAAGACCTTAACCATAAGGCCGGAGTATGAGTCTAAGACCTTAGCTATTAGGCCAGAGTAAGAGTTAAGACCTTAACCTGTAGGCCAGAGTACGAGTCTAAGACCTTAGCTGTTAGGCCAGAGTAAAAGTTAAGACCTTAACCAGTACGCCAGAGTAAGAGTTAAGACCTTAATCTGGAGGCCATAGTACGAGTCTCAGACCTTAGCTATTAGGCCAGAGTAAGAGTTAAGACCTTAACCAGTAAGCCAGAGTAAGAGTTAAGACCTTAACCTGTAGGCCAGAGTAAGAGTTAAGACCTTAACCTGTAGGCCAGAGTACGAGTCTAAGACCTTAGCTATTAGGCCAGAGTAAAAGTTAAGACCTTAACCAGTAGGCCAGAGTAAGAGTTAAGAACTTAACCTGTAGGCCAGAGTAAGAGTTAAGACCTTAACCTGTAGGCCATAGTACGAGTCTAAGACCTTAGCTATTAGGCCAGAGTAAGAGTTAAGACCTTAGCTATTAGGCCAGAGTACCAGTTAAGACCTTAACCATTAAGCCAGAGTACGAGTCTAAGACCTTAGCTTTTTAGCCAGAGTAAGAGTTAAGACCTTAGCTATTAGACCAGAGTAAGAGTTAAGACCTTAACCATTAGGCCAGAGTATGAGTCTAAGACGTTAGCTATTAGGCTAGAGTAAGAGTTAAGACCTTAACCAGTAGGCCAGAGTAAGAGTTAAGACCTTAACCATTAGTCCAGAGTATGAGTCTAAGACCTTAGCTATTAGGCCAGAGTAAGAGTTAAGACCTTAGCTATTGGGCCAGAGTAAGAGTTAAGACCTTAACCATTAGGCCAGAGTAAGAGTTAAGACCTCAACCTGTAGGCCATAGTATGAGTCTAAGACCTTAGCTATTAGGCCAGAGTAAGAGTTAAGACCTTAACCAGTAGGCCAGAGTAAGAGTTAAAACCTTACCCTGTAGGCCAGAGTACGAGTCTAAGACCTTAGCTATTAGGCCAGAGTAAGAGTTAAGACCTTAGCTATTAGGCCAGAGTAGGAGTTAAGACCTTAACCATTAGGCCAGAGTACGAGTCTAAGACCTAAGCTATTAGGCCAGAGTAAGAGTTAAGACCTTAGCTATTAGACCAGAGTAAGAGTTAAGACCTTAACCAGTAGGCGAGAGTTAGAGTTAAGACCTTAACCTGTAGGCCATAGTACGAGTCTAAGACCTTAGCTATTAGGCCAGAGTAAGAGTTAAGACCTTGGCTATTAGGCCAGAGTAAGAGTTAAGACCTTAACCAGTAGGCCAGAGTAAGAGTTAATACCGTAACCATTAGGCCAGAGTAAGAGTTAAGACCTTAACCATAAGGCCGGAGTATGAGTCTAAGACATTAGCTATTAGGCCAGAGTAAGAGTTAAGACCTTAACCATTAGGCCAGAGTAAGAGTTAAGACCTTAACCATTAGTCCAGAGTACGAGTCTAAGACCTTAGCTATTAGGCCAGAGAAAGAGTTAAGACCTTAGCTATTGGGCCAGAGTAAGAGTGAAGACCTTAACCATTAGGCCAGAGTACGAGTCTAAGACCTTAGCTATTAGGCCAGAGTAAGAGTTAATACCTTAACCATTAGGCCAGAGTACGAGTCTAAGACCTTAGCTATTAGGCAAGAGTAAGAATTAAGACCTTAGCTATTAGGCCTGAGTAAGAGTTAAGACCTTAGCTATTAGGCCAGAGTATGAGTTAAGACCTTAACCAGTAGGCCAGAGTAAGAGTTAAGACCTTAACCTGTAGGCCAGAGTAGGTGTTATGACCTAAACCTGTAGGCCATAGTACGAGTCTAAGACCTTAGCTATTAGGCCAGAGTAAGAGTTAAGACCTTAACCAGTAGGCCAGAGTAAGAGTTAAAACCTTAACATGTAGGCCAGAGTACGAGTCTAAGACCTTAGCTATTAGGCCAGAGTAAGAGTTAAGACCTTAGCTATTAGGCTAGAGTAAGAGTTAAGACCTTAACCATTAGGCCAGAGTACGAGTCTAAGACCTAAGCTATTAGGCCAGAGTAAGAGTTAAGACCTTAGCTATTAGGCCAGAGTAAGAGTTAAGACCTTAACCAGTAGGCGAGAGTGAGAGTTAAGACCTTAACCTGTAGGCCATAGTATGAGTCTAAGACCTTAGCTATTAGGCCAGAGTAAGAGTTAAGACCTTGGCTATTAGGCCAGGGTAAGAGTTAAGACCTTAACCCGTAGGCCAGAGTAAGAGTTAATACCTTAACCATTAGTCCAGAGTACGAGTCTAAGACCTTAGCTATTAGGCCAGAGAAAGAGTTAAGACCTTAGCTATTGGGCCAGAGTAAGAGTGAAGACCTTAACAATTAGGCCAGAGTACGAGTCTAAGACCTTAGCTATTAGGCCAGAGTAAGAGTTAAGACCTTAACTATTAGGCTAGAGTACGAGTCTAAGACCTTAGCTATTAGGCCAGAGTAAGAGTTAAGACCTTAACCAGTAGGCCAGAGTAACAGTTAAGACCTTAACCATTAGTCCAGAGTACGAGTCTAAGACCTTAGCTATTAGGCCAGAGAAAGAGTTAAGACCTTAGCTATTGGGCCAGGTAAGAGTGAAGACCTTAACAATTAGGCCAGAGTACGAGTCTAAGACCATAGCTATTAGGCCAGAGTAAGAGTTAAGACCTTAACCATTAGGCCAGAGTACGAGTCTAAGACCTTAGCTATTAGGCCAGAGTAAAAATTAAGACCTTAGCTATTAGGCCTGAGTAAGAGTTAACACCTTAGCTATTAGGCCAGAGTACGAGTTAAGACCTTAGCTATTAGGCCAAGAGTAAGAATTAAGACCTTAGCTATTAGGCCAGAGTAGGAGTCTAAGACCTTAGCTATTAGGCCAGAGTAAGAGTTAAGACCTTAGCTATTAGGCCAGAGTAAGAGTTAAGACCTTAACCATTAGGCCAGAGTACGAGTCTAAGACCTTAGCTATTAGGCCAGAGTAAGAATTAAGACCTTAGATATTAGGCCTGAGTAAGAGTTAACACCTTAGCTATTAGGCCAAAGTACGAGTTAAGACCTTAACCAGTAGGGCAGAGTAAGAGTTAAGACCTTAACCTGTAGGCCAGAGTAGGAGTTAAGACCTAAACCTGTAGGCCATACTATGAGTCTAAGACCTTAGCTATTAGGCCAGAGTAAGAGTTAAGACCTTAGCTATTAGGCCAGAGTAAGAGCTAAGACCTTAACCAGTAGGCCAGAGTAAGAGTTAAGACCTTAACCTGTAGGCCATAGTACGAGTCTAAGACCTTAGCTATTAGGCCAGAGTAAGAGTTAAGACCTTAACCAGTAGGCCAGAGTATGAGTTAAGACCTTAACCATTAGGCCAGAGTACGAGTCTAAGACCTTAGCTATTAGGCCAGAGTAAGAGTTAAGACCTTAACCAGTAGGCCAGAGTAAGAGTTAAGACCTTAACCATTAGGCCAGAGTAAGAGTCTGGCCAGAGTAAGAGTTAAGACCTTTACCATTAGGCCAGATTAAGAGTCTAAGACCTTAACCATTAAGCCAGAGTAAGAATAAAGACCTTAAACATTAGGCCAGAGAAAGAGTCTAAGACCTTAACCATTAGGCCGGAGTAAGAGCTAAGACCTTAACCATTAGGCCAGAGTAAGAGTCTAAGACCTTAACAATTAGGCCAGAGTAAGAGTTAAGACCTTAACCATTAGTCCAGAGTAAGAGTCTGGCCAGAGTAAGAGTAAAGACCTTTACCATTAGGCCAGATTAAGAGTCTAAGACCTTAACCATTAGGCCAGAGTAAGAGTTAAGACCTTAACCAGTAGGCCAGAGTAAGAGTTAAGACCTTAACCTGAAGGCCATAGTACGAGTCTAAGACCTTAGATATTAGGCCAGAGTAAGAGTCAAGACCTTAGCTATTAGGCCAGAGTAAGAGTTAAGACCTTAACCTCTAGGCCAGAGTATGAGTCTAAGACCTTAGCTATTAGGCCAGAGTACGAGCCTAAGACCTTAGCTGTTAGGCCAGAGTAAGAGTTAAGACCTTAACAATTAGGCCAGAGTACGAGTCTAAGACCTTAGCTATTAGGCCAGAGTAAGAGTTAAGACCTTAACCAGTAGGCCAGAGTACGAGTCTAAGACCTTAGCTATTAGGCCAGAGTAAGAGTTAAGACCTTAACCAGTAGGCCAGAGTAAGAGTTAAGACCTTAACCTGTAGGCCATAGTACGAGTCTAAGACCTTAGCTATTAGGCCAGCGTAAGAGTTAAGACCTTAACCATTAGGCCAGAGTATGAGTCTAACACCTTAGCTATTAGGCCAGAGTAAGAGTTAAGACCTTAAACATTAGGCCAGAGTACGAGTCTAAGACCTAGCTATTAGGCCAGACTAAGAGTTAAGACCTTAGCTATTAGGCCAGAGTACGAGTCTAAGACCTTAGCTATTAGGCCAGAGTAAGAGTTAAGACCTTAACCAGTAGGCCAGAGTAAGAGTTAAGACCTAACCTGTATGCCATAGTACGAGTCTAAGACCTTAGCTATTAGGCCAGAGTAAGAGTTAAGACCTTAGCTATTAGGCCAGAGTAAGAATTAAGACCTTAACCAGTAGGCCAGAGTAAGAGTTAAGACCTTAACCTGTAGGCCAGAGTAAGAGTTAAGACCTTAACCTGTAGGCCATAGTACGAGTCTTAGACCTTAGCTATTAGGCCAGAGTAAGAGTTAAGACCTTAGCTATTAGGCCAGAGTAAGAATTAAGACCTTAACCAGTAGGCCAGAGTAAGAGTTAAGACCTTAACCTGTAGGCCATAGTACGAGTCTAAGACCTTAGCTATTAGGCCAGAGTAAGAGTTAAGACCTTAACCAGTAGGCCGGAGTATGAGTTAAGACCTTAACCATTAGGCCAGAGTACGAGTCTAAGACCTTAGCTATTAGGCCAGAGTAAGAGTTAAGACCTTAACCAGTAGGCCAGAGTAAGAGTTAAGACCTTAACCATTAGGCCAGAGTAAGAGTCTGGCCAGAGTAAGAGTTAATACCTTTACCATTAGGCCAGAGTACGAGTCTAAGACCTTAGCTATTAGGCCAGAGTAAGAGTTAAGACCTTAACCAGTAGGCCAGTGTAAGAGTTAAGACCTTAACCATTAGGCCAGAGTACGAGTCTAAGACCTTAGCTATTAGGCCAGAGTACGAGTCTAAGACCTTAGGTATTAGGCCAGAGTAAGAGTTAAGACCTTAGCTATTAGGCCAGAGTAAGAGTTAAGACCTTAGCTATTAGGCCAGAGTACGAGTCTAAGACCTTAGCTATTAGGCCAGAGTACGAGTCTAAGACCTCAGCTATTAGGCCAGAATAAGAGTTAAGACCTTAGCTATTAGGCCAGAGTAAGAGTTAAGACCTTAGCTATTAGGCCAGAGTACGAGTCTAAGACCTTAGCTATCAGGCCATAGTACGAGTCTTACACCTTAGCTATTAGGCCAGAGTAAGAGTTAAGACCTTAACCAGTACGCCAGTGTAAGAGTTAAGACCTTAACATGTAGGCCAGAGTAAGAGTTAACACCTTAACCTGTAGGCCATAGTAGGAGTCTTAGGCCTTAGCTATTAGGCCAGAGTAAGAGTTAAGACCTTAACCATTAGGCCAGAGTACGAGTCTAAGACCTTAGCTATTAGGCCAGAGTAAGAGTTAAGACCTTAGCTATTAGGCCAGAGTAAGAGTTAAGACTGTAACCATTAAGCCAGAGTACTAGTCTAAGACCTTAGCTATTTAGCCAGAGTAAGAGTTAAGACCTTAGCTTTTAGGCCAGAGTAAGAGTTAAGACCTTAACCATTACGCCAGAGTACGAGTCTAAGACCTTATCTATTAGGCCAGAGTAAGTGTTAAGACCTGAGCTATTATGCCAGACTGAGAGTTAAGACCTTAATCAGTAGGCCAGAGTAAGAGTTAAGACCTTAACCAGTAGGCCAGAGTAAGAGTTAAGACCTTAACCATTAGGCCAGAGTACAAGACTAAGACCTTAGCTATTAGGCCAGAGTAAGAGTTAAGACCTTAACCAGTAGGCCAGAGTAAGAGTTAAGACCTTAACCTGTAGGCCATAGTATGAGTCTAAGACCTTAGCTATTAGGCCAGAGTAAGAGTTAAGACCTTAACCAGTCGGCCAGAGTAAGAGTTAAGACCTTAACCAGTAGGCCAGAGTACGAGTCTAACACCTTAGCTATTAGGCCAGAGTAAGAGTTAAGACCTTCACCAGTAGGCCAGAGAAAGAGTTAAGACCTTAACCATTAGACCAGAGTATGAGTCTAAGACCTTAGCTATTACGCCAGAGTAAGAGTTAAGACCTTAACCAGTAGGCCAGAGTAAGAGTTAAGACCTTAACCTGTAGGCCAGAGTACGAGTCTAAGACCTTAGCTATTAGGCCAGAGTAAGAGTTAAGACCTTAGCTATTAGGCCAGAGTAAGAGTTAAGACGTTAACCATTAAGCCAGAGTAAGAATAAAGACCTTAAACATTAGGCCAGAGAAAGAGTCTAAGACCTTAACCATTAGGCCGGAGTAAGAGCTAAGACCTTAACCATTAGGCCAGAGTAAGAGTTAAGACCTTAACCATTAGGCCAGAGTAAGAGTTAAGACTTTAACCATTATGCCAGAGTAAGAGTTAAGACCTTAGCTATTAGGCCAGAGTAAGAGTTAAGACCTTAACCATTAGGCCAGAGTATGAGTCTAAGACCTTAGCTATTAGGCCAGAGTAAGAGTTAAGACCTTAACCAGTAGGCCAGAGTAAGAGTTAAGACCTTAACCATTAGTCCAGAGTACGAGTCTAAGACCTTAGCTATTAGGCCAGAGAAAGAGTTAAGACCTTAGCTATTGGGCCAGAGTAAGAGTGAAGACCTTAACCATTAGGCCAGAGTACGAGTCTAAGACCTTAGCTATTAGGCCAGAGTAAGAGTTAATACCTTAACCATTAGGCCAGAGTACGAGTCTAAGACCTTAGCTATTAGGCAAGAGTAAGAATTAAGACCTTAGCTATTAGGCCTGAGTAAGAGTTAAGACCTTAGCTATTAGGCCAGAGTACGAGTTAAGACCTTAACCAGTAGGCCAGAGTAAGAGTTAAGACATTAACCTGTAGGCCAGAGTAGGAGTTAAGACCTAAACCTGTAGGCCATAGTACGAGCCTAAGACCTTAGCTATTAGGCCAGAGTAAGAGTTAAGACCTTAACCAGTAGGCCAGAGTAAGAGTTAAAACCTTAACCTGTAGGCCAGAGTACGAGTCTAAGACCTTAGCTATTAGGCCAGAGTAAGAGTTAAGACCTTAGCTATTAGGCTAGAGTAAGAGATAAGACCTTAACCATTAGGCCAGAGTACGAGTCTAAGACCTAAGCTATTAGGCCAGAGTAAGAGTTAAGACCTTAGCTATTAGGCCAGAGAAAGAGTTAAGACCTTAACCAGTAGGCGAGAGTGAGAGTTAAGACCTTAACCTGTAGGCCATAGTATGAGTCTAGGACCTTAGCTATTAGGCCAGAGTAAGAGTTAAGACCTTGGCTATTAGGCCAGAGTAAGAGTTAAGACCTTAACCCGTAGGCCAGAGTAAGAGTTAATACCTTAACCATTAGTCCAGAGTACGAGTCTAAGACCTTAGCTATTAGGCCAGAGAAAGAGTTAAGACCTTAGCTATTGGGCCAGAGTAAGAGTGAAGACCTTAACAATTAGGCCAGAGTACGAGTCTAAGACCTTAGCTATTAGGCCAGAGTAAGAGTTAAGACCTTAACTATTTGGCCAGAGTACGAGTCTAAGACCTTAGCTATTAGGCCAGAGTAAGAGTTAAGACCTTAACCAGTAGGCCAGAGTAACAGTTAAGACCTTAACCATTAGTCCAGAGTACGAGTCTAAGACCTTAGCTATTAGGCTAGAGAAAGATTTAAGACCTTAGCTATTGGGCCAGGTAAGAGTGAAGACCTTAACAATTAGGCCAGAGTACGAGTCTAAGACCTTAGCTATTAGGCCAGAGTAAGAGTTAAGACCTTAGCTATTAGGCCAGAGTAAGAGTTAAGACCTTAACCATTAGGCCAGAGTACGAGTCTAAGACCTTAGCTATTAGGCCAGAGTAAGAGTTAAGACCTTAGCTATTAGGCCAGAGTAAGAATTAAGACCTTAGCTATTAGGCCTGAGTAAGAGTTAACACCTTAGCTATTAGGCCAAAGTACGAGTTAAGACCTTAACCAGTAGGGCAGAGTAAGAGTTAAGACCTTAACCTGTAGGCCAGAGTAGGAGTTAAGACCTAAACCTGTAGGCCATACTATGAGTCTAAGACCTTAGCTATTAGGCCAGAGTAAGAGTTAAGACCTTAGCTATTAGGCCAGAGTAAGAGCTAAGACCTTAACCAGTAGGCCAGAGTAAGAGTTAAGACCTTAACCTGTAGGCCATAGTACGAGTCTAAGACCTTAGCTATTAGGCCAGAGTAAGAGTTAAGACCTTAACCAGTAGGCCAGAGTAAGAGTTAAAACCTTAACCTGTAGGCCAGAGTACGAGTCTAAGACCTTAGCTATTAGGCCAGAGTAGGAGTTAAGACCTTAACCATTAGGCCAGAGTACGAGTCTAAGACCTAAGCTATTATGCCAGAGTAAGAGTTAAGACCTTAGCTATTAGGCCAGAGTAAGAGTTAAGACCTTAACCAGTAGGCAAGAGTTAGAGTTAAGACCTTAACTTGTAGGCCATAGTACGAGTCTAAGACCTTAGCTATTAGGCCAGAGTAAGAGTTAAGACCTTGGCTATTAGGCCAGAGTAAGAGTTAAGATCTTAACCAGTAGGCCAGAGTAAGAGTTAATACCGTAACCATTAGGCCAGAGTAAGAGTTAAGACCTTAACCATAAGGCCGGAGTATGAGTCTAAGACCTTAGCTATTAGGCCAGAGTAAGAGTTAAGACCTTAACCTGTAGGCCAGAGTACGAGTCTAAGACCTTAGCTGTTAGGCCAGAGTAAAAGTTAAGACCTTAACCAGTACGCCAGAGTAAGAGTTAAGACCTTAATCTGGAGGCCATAGTACGAGTCTCAGACCTTAGCTATTAGGCCAGAGTAAGAGTTAAGACCTTAACCAGTAAGCCAGAGTAAGAGTTAAGACCTTAACCTGTAGGCCAGAGTAAGAGTTAAGACCTTAACCTGTAGGCCAGAGTACGAGTCTAAGACCTTAGCTATTAGACCAGGGTAAGAGTTAAGACCTTATCCAGTAGGCCAGAGTAAGAGTTAAGACCTTAACCTGTAGGCCATAGTACGAGCCTAAGACCTTAGCTATTAGGCCAGAGTAAAAGTTAAGACCTTAACCAGTAGGCCAGAGTAAGAGTTAAGAACTTAACCTGTAGGCCAGAGTAAGAGTTAAGACCTTAACCTGTAGGCCATAGTACGAGTCTAAGACCTTAGCTATTAGGCCAGAGTAAGAGTTAAGACCTTAGCTATTAGGCCAGAGTACCAGTTAAGACCTTAACCATTAAGCCAGAGTACAAGTCTAAGACCTTAGCTTTTTAGCCAGAGTAAGAGTTAAGACCTTAGCTATTAGACCAGAGTAAGAGTTAAGACCTTAACCATTAGGCCAGAGTATGAGTCTAAGACGTTAGCTATTAGGCTAGAGTAAGAGTTAAGACCTTAACCAGTAGGCCAGAGTAAGAGTTAAGACCTTAACCATTAGTCCAGAGTATGAGTCTAAGACCTTAGCTATTAGGCCAGAGTAAGAGTTAAGACCTTAGCTATTGGGCCAGAGTAAGAGTTAAGACCTTAACCATTAGGCCAGAGTAAGAGTTAAGACCTCAACCTGTAGGCCATAGTATGAGTCTAAGACCTTAGCTATTAGGCCAGAGTAAGAGTTAAGACCTTAACCAGTAGGCCAGAGTAAGAGTTAAAACCTTACCCTGTAGGCCAGAGTACGAGTCTAAGACCTTAGCTATTAGGCCAGAGTAAGAGTTAAGACCTTAGCTATTAGGCCAGAGTAGGAGTTAAGTCCTTAACCATTAGGCCAGAGTACGAGTCTAAGACCTAAGCTATTAGGCCAGAGTAAGAGTTAAGACCTTAGCTATTAGACCAGAGTAAGAGTTAAGACCTTAACCAGTAGGCGAGAGTTAGAGTTAAGACCTTAACCTGTAGGCCATAGTACGAGTCTAAGACCTTAGCTATTAGGCCAGAGTAAGAGTTAAGACCTTGGCTATTAGGCCAGAGTAAGAGTTAAGACCTTAACCAGTAGGCCAGAGTAAGAGTTAATACCGTAACCATTAGGCCAGAGTAAGAGTTAAGACCTTAACCATAAGGCCGGAGTATGAGTCTAAGACCTTAGCTATTAGGCCAGAGTAAGAGTTAAGACCTTAACCTGTAGGCCAGAGTACGAGTCTAAGACCTTAGCTGTTAGGCCAGAGTAAGAGTTAAGACCTTAACCAGTACGCCAGAGTAAGAGTTAAGACCTTAACCTGTAGGCCATAGTACGAGTTTAAGACCTTAGCTATTAGGCCAGAGTAAGAGTTAAGACCTTAACCAGTAGGCCAGAGTAAGAGTTAAGACCTTAACCTGTAGGCCAGAGTAAGAGTTAAGACCTTAACCTGTAGGCCAGAGTACGAGTCTAAGACCTTAGCTATTAGGCCAGGGTAAGAGTTAAGACCTTATCCAGTAGGCCAGAGTAAGAGTGAAGACCTTAGCTATTAGGCCAGAGTAAGAGTTAAGACCTTAAGCAGTAGGCCAGAGTAAGAGTTAAGACCTTAACCTGTAGGCCATAGTACGAGTCTAAGACCTTAGCTATTAGGCCAGAGTAAAAGTTAAGACCTTAACCAGTAGGCCAGAGTAAGAGTTAAGAACTTAACCTGTAGGCCAGAGTAAGAGTTAAGACCTTAACCTGTAGGCCATAGTACGAGTCTAAGACCTTAGCTATTAGGCCAGAGTAAGAGTTAAGACCTTAGCTATTAGGCCAGAGTACGAGTTAAGACCTTAACCATTAAGCCAGAGTACGAGTCTAAGACCTTAGCTTTTTAGCCAGAGTAAGAGTTAAGACCTTAGCTATTAGGCCAGAGTAAGAGTTAAGACCTTAACCATTAGGCCAGAGTATGAGTCTAGGACGTTAGCTATTAGGCCAGAGTAAGAGTTAAGACCTTAACCAGTAGGCCAGAGTAAGAGTTAAGACCTTAATCATTAGTCCAGAGTACGAGTCTAAGACCTTAGCTATTAGGCCAGAGTAAGAGTTAAGACCTTAGCTATTGGGCCAGAGTAAGAGTTAAGACCTTAACCATTAGGCCAGAGTACGAGTCTAAGACCTTAGCTATTAGGCCAGAGTAAGAGTTAAGACCTTAACCTGTAGGCCATAGTAAGAGTATAAGACCTTAGCTATTAGGCCAGAATAAGAGTTAAGAACTTAGCTATCAGGCCAGAGTAAGAGTTAAGACCTTAACCAGTAGGCCAGAGTAAGAGTTAAGACCTTAACCTGTAGGCCAGGGTAGGAGTTAAGACCTAAACCTGTATGCCATACTATGAGTCTAAGACCTTAGCTAATAGGCCAGAGTAAGAGTTAAGACCTTGGCTATTAGGCCAGAGTAAGAGTTAAGACCTTAACCCGTAGGCCAGAGTAAGAGTTAATACCTTAACCATTAGTCCAGAGTACGAGTCTAAGACCTTAGCTATTAGGCCAGAGAAAGAGTTAAGACCTTAGCTATTGGGCCAGAGTAAGAGTGAAGACCTTAACAATTAGGCCAGAGTACGAGTCTAAGACCTTAGCTATTAGGCCAGAGTAAGAGTTAAGACCTTAACTATTAGGCCAGAGTACGAGTCTAAGACCTTAGCTATTAGGCCAGAGTAAGAGTTAAGACCTTAACCAGTAGGCCAGAGTAACAGTTAAGACCTTAACCATTAGTCCAGAGTACGAGTCTAAGACCTTAGCTATTAGGCCAGAGAAAGAGTTAAGACCTTAGCTATTGGGCCAGGTAAGAGTGAAGACCTTAACAATTAGGCCAGAGTACGAGTCTAAGACCATAGCTATTAGGCCAGAGTAAGAGTTAAGACCTTAACCATTAGGCCAGAGTACGAGTCTAAGACCTTAGATATTAGGCCAGAGTAAAAATTAAGACCTTAGCTATTAGGCCTGAGTAAGAGTTAACACCTTAGCTATTAGGCCAAAGTACGAGTTAAGACCTTAGCTATTAGGCCAAGAGTAAGAATTAAGACCTTAGCTATTAGGCCAGAGTACGAGTCTAAGACCTTAGCTATTAGGCCAGAGTAAGAGTTAAGACCTTAGCTATTAGGCCAGAGTAAGAGTTAAGACCTTAACCATTAGGCCAGAGTACGAGTCTAAGACCTTAGCTGTTAGGCCAGAGTAAGAGTTAAGACCTTAACCATTAGGCCAGAGTACGAGTCTAAGACCTTAGCTATTAGGCCAGAGTAAGAGTTAAGACCTTAACCAGTAGGCCAGAGTACGAGTCTAAGACCTTAGCTATTAGGCCAGAGTAAGAGTTAAGACCTTAACCAGTAGGCCAGAGTAAGAGTTAAGACCTTAACCTGTAGGCCATAGTACGAGTCTAAGACCTTAGCTATTAGGCCAGTGTAAGAGTTAAGACCTTAACCATTAGGCCAGAGTATGAGTCTAACACCTTAGCTATTAGGCCAGAGTAAGAGTTAAGACCTTAAACATTAGGCCAGAGTACGAGTCTTAGACCTAGCTATTAGGCCAGACTAAGAGTTAAGACCTTAGCTATTAGGCCAGAGTACGAGTCTAAGACCTTAGCTATTAGGCCAGAGTAAGAGTTAAGACCTTAACCAGTAGGCCAGAGTAAGAGTTAAGACCTAACCTGTATGCCATAGTGCGAGTCTAAGACCTTAGCTATTAGGCCAGAGTAAGAGTTAAGACCTTAGCTATTAGGCCAGAGTAAGAATTAAGACCTTAACCAGTAGGCCAGAGTAAGAGTTAAGACCTTAACCTGTAGGCCAGAGTAAGAGTTAAGACCTTAACCTGTAGGCCATAGTACGAGTCTTAGACCTTAGCTATTAGGCCAGAGTAAGAGTTAAGACCTTAGCTATTAGGCCAGAGTAAGAATTAAGACCTTAACCAGTAGGCCAGAGTAAGAGTTAAGACCTTAACCTGTAGGCCATAGTACGAGTCTAAGACCTTAGCTATTAGGCCAGAGTAAGAGTTAAGACCTTAACCAGTAGGCCAGAGTATGAGTTAAGACCTTAACCAATAGGCCAGAGTACGAGTCTAAGACCTTAGCTATTAGGCCAGAGTAAGAGTTAAGACCTTAACCAGTAGGCCAGAGTAAGAGTTAAGACCTTAACCATTAGGCCAGAGTAAGAGTCTGGCCAGAGTAAGAGTTAATACCTTTACCATTAGGCCAGAGTACGAGTCTAAGACCTTAGCTATTAGGCCAGAGTAAGAGTTAAGACCTTAACCAGTAGGCCAGTGTAAGAGTTAAGACCTTAACCATTAGGCCAGAGTACGAGTCTAAGACCTTAGCTATTAGGCCAGAGTACGAGTCTAAGACCTTAGGTATTAGGCCAGAGTAAGAGTTAAGACCTTAGCTATTAGGCCAGAGTAAGAGTTAAGACCTTAGCTATTAGGCCAGAGTACGAGTCTAAGACCTTAGCTATTAGGCCAGAGTACGAGTCTAAGACCTCAGCTATTAGGCCAGAATAAGAGTTAAGACCTTAGCTATTAGGCCAGAGTAAGAGTTAAGACCTTAGCTATTAGGCCAGAGTACGAGTCTAAGACCTTAGCTATCAGGCCATAGTACGAGTCTTACACCTTAGCTATTAGGCCAGAGTAAGAGTTAAGACCTTAACCAGTACGCCAGTGTAAGAGTTAAGACCTTAACATGTAGGCCAGAGTAAGAGTTAACACCTTAACCTGTAGGCCATAGTAGGAGTCTTAGACCTTAGCTATTAGGCCAGAGTAAGAGTTAAGACCTTAACCATTAGGCCAGAGTACGAGTCTAAGACCTTAGCTATTAGGCCAGAGTAAGAGTTAAGACCTTAGCTATTAGGCCAGAGTAAGAGTTAAGACTGTAACCATTAAGCCAGAGTACTAGTCTAAGACCTTAGCTATTTAGCCAGAGTAAGAGTTAAGACCTTAGCTATTAGGCCAGAGTAAGAGTTAAGACCTTAACCATTACGCCAGAGTACGAGTCTAAGACCTTATCTATTAGGCCAGAGTAAGTGTTAAGACCTGAGCTATTATGCCAGACTGAGAGTTAAGACCTTAATCAGAAGGCCAGAGTAAGAGTTAAGACCTTAACCAGTAGGCCAGAGTAAGAGTTAAGACCTTAACCATTAGGCCAGAGTACAAGACTAAGACCTTAGCTATTAGGCCAGAGTAAGAGTTAAGACCTTAACCAGTAGGCCAGAGTAAGAGTTAAGACCTTAACCTGTAGGCCATAGTATGAGTCTAAGACCTTAGCTATTAGGCCAGAGTAAGAGTTAAGACCTTAACCAGTCGGCCAGAGTAAGAGTTAAGACCTTAACCAGTAGGCCAGAGTACGAGTCTAACACCTTAGCTATTAGGCCAGAGTAAGAGTTAAGACCTTAACCAGTAGGCCAGAGAAAGAGTTAAGACCTTAACCATTAGACCAGAGTACGAGTCTAAGACCTTAGCTATTACGCCAGAGTAAGAGTTAAGACCTTAACCAGTAGGCCAGAGTAAGAGTTAAGACCTTAACCAGTAGGCCAGAGTACGAGTCTAAGACCTTAGCTATTAGGCCAGAGTAAGAGTTAAGACCTTAGCTATTAGGCCAGAGTAAGAGTTAAGACGTTAACCATTAAGCCAGAGTAAGAATAAAGACCTTAAACATTAGGCCAGAGAAAGAGTCTAAGACCTTAACCATTAGGCCGGAGTAAGAGCTAAGACCTTAACCATTAGGCCAGAGTAAGAGTTAAGACCTTAACCATTAGGCCAGAGTAAGAGTTAAGACTTTAACCATTATGCCAGAGTAAGAGTTAAGACCTTAGCTATTAGGCCAGAGTAAGAGTTAAGACCTTAACCATTAGGCCAGAGTATGAGTCTAAGACCTTAGCTATTAGGCCAGAGTAAGAGTTAAGACCTTAACCAGTAGGCCAGAGTAAGAGTTAAGACCTTAACCATTAGTCCAGAGTACGAGTCTAAGACCTTAGCTATTAGGCCAGAGAAAGAGTTAAGACCTTAGCTATTGGGCCAGAGTAAGAGTGAAGACCTTAACCATTAGGCCAGAGTACGAGTCTAAGACCTTAGCTATTAGGCCAGAGTAAGAGTTAATACCTTAACCATTAGGCCAGAGTACGAGTCTAAGACCTTAGCTATTAGGCAAGAGTAAGAGTTAAGACCTTAACCAGTAGGCCAGAGTAAGAGTTAAGACCTTAACCATTAGTCCAGAGTACGAGTCTAAGACCTTAGCTATTAGGCCAGAGAAAGAGTTAAGACCTTAGCTATTGGGCCAGAGTAAGAGTGAAGACCTTAACCATTAGGCCAGAGTACGAGTCTAAGACCTTAACCAGTAGGCCAGAGTAAGAGTTAAGACCTTAACCATTAGGCCAGAGTAAGAGTCTGGCCAGAGTAAGAGTTAAGACCTTTACCATTAGGCCAGATTAAGAGTCTAAGACCTTAACCATTAAGCCAGAGTAAGAATAAAGACCTTAAACATTAGGCCAGAGAAAGAGTCTAAGACCTTAACCATTAGGCCGGAGTAAGAGCTAAGACCTTAACCATTAGGCCAGACTAAGAGTCTAAGACCTTAACCATTAGGCCAGAGTAAGAGTTAAGACCTTAACCATTAGTCCAGAGTAAGAGTCTGGCCAGAGTAAGAGTAAAGACCTTTACCATTAGGCCAGATTAAGAGTCTAAGACCTTAACCATTAGGCCAGAGTAAGAGTTAAGACCTTAACCAGTAGGCCAGAGTAAGAGTTAAGACCTTAACCTGAAGGCCATAGTACGAGTCTAAGACCTTAGATATTAGGCCAGAGTAAGAGTCAAGACCTTAGCTATTAGGCCAGAGTAAGAGTTAAGACCTTAACCTCTAGGCCAGAGTATGAGTCTAAGACCTTAGCTATTAGGCCAGAGTACGAGCCTAAGACCTTAGCTGTTAGGCCAGAGTAAGAGTTAAGACCTTAACCATTAGGCCAGAGTACGAGTCTAAGACCTTAGCTATTAGGCCAGAGTAAGAGTTAAGACCTTAACCAGTAGGCCAGAGTACGAGTCTAAGACCTTAGCTATTAGGCCAGAGTAAGAGTTAAGACCTTAACCAGTAGGCCAGAGTAAGAGTTAAGACCTTAACCTGTAGGCCATAGTACGAGTCTAAGACCTTAGCTATTAGGCCAGCGTAAGAGTTAAGACCTTAACCATTAGGCCAGAGTATGAGTCTAACACCTTAGCTATTAGGCCAGAGTAAGAGTTAAGACCTTAAACATTAGGCCAGAGTACGAGTCTTAGACCTAGCTATTAGGCCAGACTAAGAGTTAAGACCTTAGCTATTAGGCCAGAGTACGAGTCTAAGACCTTAGCTATTAGGCCAGAGTAAGAGTTAAGACCTTAACCAGTAGGCCAGAGTAAGAGTTAAGACCTAACCTGTATGCCATAGTGCGAGTCTAAGACCTTAGCTATTAGGCCAGAGTAAGAGTTAAGACCTTAGCTATTAGGCCAGAGTAAGAATTAAGACCTTAACCAGTAGGCCAGAGTAAGAGTTAAGACCTTAACCTGTAGGCCAGAGTAAGAGTTAAGACCTTAACCTGTAGGCCATAGTACGAGTCTTAGACCTTAGCTATTAGGCCAGAGTAAGAGTTAAGACCTTAGCTATTAGGCCAGAGTAAGAATTAAGACCTTAACCAGTAGGCCAGAGTAAGAGTTAAGACCTTAACCTGTAGGCCATAGTACGAGTCTAAGACCTTAGCTATTAGGCCAGAGTAAGAGTTAAGACCTTAACCAGTAGGCCAGAGTATGAGTTAAGACCTTAACCATTAGGCCAGAGTACGAGTCTAAGACCTTAGCTATTAGGCCAGAGTAAGAGTTAAGACCTTAACCAGTAGGCCAGAGTAAGAGTTAAGACCTTAACCATTAGGCCAGAGTAAGAGTCTGGCCAGAGTAAGAGTTAATACCTTTACCATTAGGCCAGAGTACGAGTCTAAGACCTTAGCTATTAGGCCAGAGTAAGAGTTAAGACCTTAACCAGTAGGCCAGTGTAAGAGTTAAGACCTTAACCATTAGGCCAGAGTACGAGTCTAAGACCTTAGCTATTAGGCCAGAGTACGAGTCTAAGACCTTAGGTATTAGGCCAGAGTAAGAGTTAAGACCTTAGCTATTAGGCCAGAGTAAGAGTTAAGACCTTAGCTATTAGGCCAGAGTACGAGTCTAAGACCTTAGCTATTAGGCCAGAGTACGAGTCTAAGACCTCAGCTATTAGGCCAGAATAAGAGTTAAGACCTTAGCTATTAGGCCAGAGTAAGAGTTAAGACCTTAGCTATTAGGCCAGAGTACGAGTCTAAGACCTTAGCTATCAGGCCATAGTACGAGTCTTACACCTTAGCTATTAGGCCAGAGTAAGAGTTAAGACCTTAACCAGTACGCCAGTGTAAGAGTTAAGACCTTAACATGTAGGCCAGAGTAAGAGTTAACACCTTAACCTGTAGGCCATAGTAGGAGTCTTAGACCTTAGCTATTAGGCCAGAGTAAGAGTTAAGACCTTAACCATTAGGCCAGAGTACGAGTCTAAGACCTTAGCTATTAGGCCAGAGTAAGAGTTAAGACCTTAGCTATTAGGCCAGAGTAAGAGTTAAGACTGTAACCATTAAGCCAGAGTACTAGTCTAAGACCTTAGCTATTTAGCCAGAGTAAGAGTTAAGACCTTAGCTATTAGGCCAGAGTAAGAGTTAAGACCTTAACCATTACGCCAGAGTACGAGTCTAAGACCTTATCTATTAGGCCAGAGTAAGTGTTAAGACCTGAGCTATTATGCCAGACTGAGAGTTAAGACCTTAATCAGTAGGCCAGAGTAAGAGTTAAGACCTTAACCAGTAGGCCAGAGTAAGAGTTAAGACCTTAACCATTAGGCCAGAGTACAAGACTAAGACCTTAGCTATTAGGCCAGAGTAAGAGTTAAGACCTTAACCAGTAGGCCAGAGTAAGAGTTAAGACCTTAACCTGTAGGCCATAGTATGAGTCTAAGACCTTAGCTATTAGGCCAGAGTAAGAGTTAAGACCTTAACCAGTCGGCCAGAGTAAGAGTTAAGACCTTAACCAGTAGGCCAGAGTACGAGTCTAACACCTTAGCTATTAGGCCAGAGTAAGAGTTAAGACCTTAACCAGTAGGCCAGAGAAAGAGTTAAGACCTTAACCATTAGACCAGAGTACGAGTCTAAGACCTTAGCTATTGAGCCAGAGTAAGAGTTAAGACCTTAACCAGTAGGCCAGAGTAAGAGTTAAGACCTTAACCAGTAGGCCAGAGTACGAGTCTAAGACCTTAGCTATTAGGCCAGAGTAAGAGTTAAGACCTTAGCTATTAGGCCAGAGTAAGAGTTAAGACGTTAACCATTAAGCCAGAGTAAGAATAAAGACCTTAAACATTAGGCCAGAGAAAGAGTCTAAGACCTTAACCATTAGGCCGGAGTAAGAGCTAAGACCTTAACCATTAGGCCAGAGTAAGAGTTAAGACCTTAACCATTAGGCCAGAGTAAGAGTTAAGACTTTAACCATTATGCCAGAGTAAGAGTTAAGACCTTAGCTATTAGGCCAGAGTAAGAGTTAAGACCTTAACCATTAGGCCAGAGTATGAGTCTAAGACCTTAGCTATTAGGCCAGAGTAAGAGTTAAGACCTTAACCAGTAGGCCAGAGTAAGAGTTAAGACCTTAACCATTAGTCCAGAGTACGAGTCTAAGACCTTAGCTATTAGGCCAGAGAAAGAGTTAAGACCTTAGCTATTGGGCCAGAGTAAGAGTGAAGACCTTAACCATTAGGCCAGAGTACGAGTCTAAGACCTTAGCTATTAGGCCAGAGTAAGAGTTAATACCTTAACCATTAGGCCAGAGTACGAGTCTAAGACCTTAGCTATTAGGCAAGAGTAAGAATTAAGACCTTAGCTATTAGGCCTGAGTAAGAGTTAAGACCTTAGCTATTAGGCCAGAGTACGAGTTAAGACCTTAACCAGTAGGCCAGAGTAAGAGTTAAGACATTAACCTGTAGGCCAGAGTAGGAGTTAAGACCTAAACCTGTAGGCCATAGTACGAGCCTAAGACCTTAGCTATTAGGCCAGAGTAAGAGTTAAGACCTTAACCAGTAGGCCAGAGTAAGAGTTAAAACCTTAACCTGTAGGCCAGAGTACGAGTCTAAGACCTTAGCTATTAGGCCAGAGTAAGAGTTAAGACCTTAGCTATTAGGCTAGAGTAAGAGATAAGACCTTAACCATTAGGCCAGAGTACGAGTCTAAGACCTAAGCTATTAGGCCAGAGTAAGAGTTAAGACCTTAGCTATTAGGCCAGAGAAAGAGTTAAGACCTAAACCAGTAGGCGAGAGTGAGAGTTAAGACATTAACCTGTAGGCCATAGTATGAGTCTAAGACCTTAGCTATTAGGCCAGAGTAAGAGTTAAGACCTTGGCTATTAGGCCAGAGTAAGAGTTAAGACCTTAACCCATAGGCCAGAGTAAGAGTTAATACCTTAACCATTAGTCCAGAGTACGAGTCTAAGACCTTAGCTATTAGGCCAGAGAAAGAGTTAAGACCTTAGCTATTGGGCCAGAGTAAGAGTGAAGACCTTAACAATTAGGCCAGAGTACGAGTCTAAGACCTTAGCTATTAGGCCAGAGTAAGAGTTAAGACCTTAACTATTTGGCCAGAGTACGAGTCTAAGACCTTAGCTATTAGGCCAGAGTAAGAGTTAAGACCTTAACCAGTAGGCCAGAGTAACAGTTAAGACCTTAACCATTAGTCCAGAGTACGAGTCTAAGACCTTAGCTATTAGGCCAGAGATAGATTTAAGACCTTAGCTATTGGGCCAGGTAAGAGTGAAGACCTTAACAATTAGGCCAAAGTACGAGTCTAAGACCTTAGCTATTAGGCCAGAGTAAGAGTTAAGACCTTAGCTATTAGGCCAGAGTAAGAGTTAAGACCTTAACCATTAGGCCAGAGTACGAGTCTAAGACCTTAGCTATTAGGCCAGAGTAAGAATTAAGACCTTAGCTATTAGGCCTGAGTAAGAGTTAACACCTTAGCTATTAGGCCAAAGTACGAGTTAAGACCTTAACCAGTAGGGCAGAGTAAGAGTTAAGACCTTAACCTGTAGGCCAGAGTAGGAGTTAAGACCTAAACCTGTAGGCCATACTATGAGTCTAAGACCTTAGCTATTAGGCCAGAGTAAGAGTTAAGACCTTAGCTATTAGGCCAGAGTAAGAGCTAAGACCTTAACCAGTAGGCCAGAGTAAGAGTTAAGACCTTAACCTGTAGGCCATAGTACGAGTCTAAGACCTTAGCTATTAGGCCAGAGTAAGAGTTAAGACCTTAACCAGTAGGCCAGAGTAAGAGTTAAAACCTTAACCTGTAGGCCAGAGTACGAGTCTAAGACCTTAGCTATTAGGCCAGAGTAGGAGTTAAGACCTTAACCATTAGGCCAGAGTACGAGTCTAAGACCTAAGCTATTATGCCAGAGTAAGAGTTAAGACCTTAGCTATTAGGCCAGAGTAAGAGTTAAGACCTTAACCAGTAGGCGAGAGTTAGAGTTAAGACCTTAACTTGTAGGCCATAGTACGAGTCTAAGACCTTAGCTATTAGGCCAGAGTAAGAGTTAAGACCTTGGCTATTAGGCCAGAGTAAGAGTTAAGATCTTAACCAGTAGGCCAGAGTAAGAGTTAATACCGTAACCATTAGGCCAGAGTAAGAGTTAAGACCTTAACCATAAGGCCGGAGTATGAGTCTAAGACCTTAGCTATTAGGCCAGAGTAAGAGTTAAGACCTTAACCTGTAGGCCGGAGTACGAGTCTAAGACCTTAGCTGTTAGGCCAGAGTAAAAGTTAAGACCTTAACCAGTACGCCAGAGTAAGAGTTAAGACCTTAATCTGGAGGCCATAGAACGAGTCTCAGACCTTAGCTATTAGGCCAGAGTAAGAGTTAAGACCTTAACCAGTAAGCCAGAGTAAGAGTTAAGACCTTAACCTGTAGGCCAGAGTAAGAGTTAAGACCTTAACCTGTAGGCCAGAGTACGAGTCTAAGACCTTAGCTATTAGGCCAGAGTAAAAGTTAAGACCTTAACCAGTAGGCCAGAGTAAGAGTTAAGAACTTAACCTGTAGGCCAGAGTAAGAGTTAAGACCTTAACCTGTAGGCCATAGTACGAGTCTAAGACCTTAGCTATTAGGCCAGAGTAAGAGTTAAGACCTTAGCTATTAGGCCAGAGTACCAGTTAAGACCTTAACCATTAAGCCAGAGTACGAGTCTAAGACCTTAGCTTTTTAGCCAGAGTAAGAGTTAAGACCTTAGCTATTAGACCAGAGTAAGAGTTAAGACCTTAACCATTAGGCTAGAGTATGAGTCTAAGACGTTAGCTATTAGGCTAGAGTAAGAGTTAAGACCTTAACCAGTAGGCCAGAGTAAGAGTTAAGACCTTAACCATTAGTCCAGAGTATGAGTCTAAGACCTTAGCTATTAGGCCAGAGTAAGAGTTAAGACCTTAGCTATTGGGCCAGAGTAAGAGTTAAGACCTTAACCATTAGGCCAGAGTAAGAGTTAAGACCTCAACCTGTAGGCCATAGTATGAGTCTAAGACCTTAGCTATTAGGCCAGAGTAAGAGTTAAGACCTTAACCAGTAGGCCAGAGTAAGAGTTAAAACCTTACCCTGTAGGCCAGAGTACGAGTCTAAGACCTTAGCTATTAGGCCAGAGTAAGAGTTAAGACCTTAGCTATTAGGCCAGAGTAGGAGTTAAGACCTTAACCATTAGGCCAGAGTACGAGTCTAAGACCTAAGCTATTAGGCCAGAGTAAGAGTTAAGACCTTAGCTATTAGACCAGAGTAAGAGTTAAGACCTTAACCAGTAGGCGAGAGTTAGAGTTAAGACCTTAACCTGTAGGCCATAGTACGAGTCTAAGACCTTAGCTATTAGGCCAGAGTAAGAGTTAAGACCTTGGCTATTAGGCCAGAGTAAGAGTTAAGACCTTAACCAGTAGGCCAGAGTAAGAGTTAATACCGTAACCATTAGGCCAGAGTAAGAGTTAAGACCTTAACCATAAGGCCGGAGTATGAGTCTAAGACCTTAGCTATTAGGCCAGAGTAAGAGTTAAGACCTTAACCTGTAGGCCAGAGTACGAGTCTAAGACCTTAGCTGTTAGGCCAGAGTAAGAGTTAAGACCTTAACCAGTACGCCAGAGTAAGAGTTAAGACCTTAACCTGTAGGCCATAGTACGAGTTTAAGACCTTAGCTATTAGGCCAGAGTAAGAGTTAAGACCTTAACCAGTAGGCCAGAGTAAGAGTTAAGACCTTAACCTGTAGGCCAGAGTAAGAGTTAAGACCTTAACCTGTAGGCCAGAGTACGAGTCTAAGACCTTAGCTATTAGGCCAGAGTAAGAGTTAAGACCTTAACCAGTAGGCCAGAGTAACAGTTAAGACCTTAACCATTAGTCCAGAGTACGAGTCTAAGACCTTAGCTATTGGGCCAGGTAAGAGTGAAGACCTTAACAATTAGGCCAAAGTACGAGTCTAAGACCTTAGCTATTAGGCCAGAGTAAGAGTTAAGACCTTAGCTATTAGGCCAGAGTAAGAGTTAAGACCTTAACCATTAGGCCAGAGTACGAGTCTAAGACCTTAGCTATTAGGCCAGAGTAAGAATTAAGACCTTAGCTATTAGGCCTGAGTAAGAGTTAACACCTTAGCTATTAGGCCAAAGTACGAGTTAAGACCTTAACCAGTAGGGCAGAGTAAGAGTTAAGACCTTAACCTGTAGGCCAGAGTAGGAGTTAAGACCTAAACCTGTAGGCCATACTATGAGTCTAAGACCTTAGCTATTAGGCCAGAGTAAGAGTTAAGACCTTAGCTATTAGGCCAGAGTAAGAGCTAAGACCTTAACCAGTAGGCCAGAGTAAGAGTTAAGACCTTAACCTGTAGGCCATAGTACGAGTCTAAGACCTTAGCTATTAGGCCAGAGTAAGAGTTAAGACCTTAACCAGTAGGCCAGAGTAAGAGTTAAAACCTTAACCTGTAGGCCAGAGTACGAGTCTAAGACCTTAGCTATTAGGCCAGAGTAGGAGTTAAGACCTTAACCATTAGGCCAGAGTACGAGTCTAAGACCTAAGCTATTATGCCAGAGTAAGAGTTAAGACCTTAGCTATTAGGCCAGAGTAAGAGTTAAGACCTTAACCAGTAGGCGAGAGTTAGAGTTAAGACCTTAACTTGTAGGCCATAGTACGAGTCTAAGACCTTAGCTATTAGGCCAGAGTAAGAGTTAAGACCTTGGCTATTAGGCCAGAGTAAGAGTTAAGATCTTAACCAGTAGGCCAGAGTAAGAGTTAATACCGTAACCATTAGGCCAGAGTAAGAGTTAAGACCTTAACCATAAGGCCGGAGTATGAGTCTAAGACCTTAGCTATTAGGCCAGAGTAAGAGTTAAGACCTTAACCAGTAGGCGAGAGTTAGAGTTAAGACCTTAACCTGTAGGCCATAGTACGAGTCTAAGACCTTAGCTATTAGGCCAGAGTAAGAGTTAAGACCTTGGCTATTAGGCCAGAGTAAGAGTTAAGACCTTAACCAGTAGGCCAGAGTAAGAGTTAATACCGTAACCATTAGGCCAGAGTAAGAGTTAAGACCTTAACCATAAGGCCGGAGTATGAGTCTAAGACCTTAGCTATTAGGCCAGAGTAAGAGTTAAGACCTTAACCTGTAGGCCAGAGTACGAGTCTAAGACCTTAGCTGTTAGGCCAGAGTAAGAGTTAAGACCTTAACCAGTACGCCAGAGTAAGAGTTAAGACCTTAACCTGTAGGCCATAGTACGAGTTTAAGACCTTAGCTATTAGGCCAGAGTAAGAGTTAAGACCTTAACCAGTAGGCCAGAGTAAGAGTTAAGACCTTAACCTGTAGGCCAGAGTAAGAGTTAAGACCTTAACCTGTAGGCCAGAGTACGAGTCTAAGACCTTAGCTATTAGGCCAGAGTAAGAGTTAAGACCTTAACCAGTAGGCCAGAGTAACAGTTAAGACCTTAACCATTAGTCCAGAGTACGAGTCTAAGACCTTAGCTATTGGGCCAGGTAAGAGTGAAGACCTTAACAATTAGGCCAAAGTACGAGTCTAAGACCTTAGCTATTAGGCCAGAGTAAGAGTTAAGACCTTAGCTATTAGGCCAGAGTAAGAGTTAAGACCTTAACCATTAGGCCAGAGTACGAGTCTAAGACCTTAGCTATTAGGCCAGAGTAAGAATTAAGACCTTAGCTATTAGGCCTGAGTAAGAGTTAACACCTTAGCTATTAGGCCAAAGTACGAGTTAAGACCTTAACCAGTAGGGCAGAGTAAGAGTTAAGACCTTAACCTGTAGGCCAGAGTAGGAGTTAAGACCTAAACCTGTAGGCCATACTATGAGTCTAAGACCTTAGCTATTAGGCCAGAGTAAGAGCTAAGACCTTAACCAGTAGGCCAGAGTAAGAGTTAAGACCTTAACCTGTAGGCCATAGTACGAGTCTAAGACCTTAGCTATTAGGCCAGAGTAAGAGTTAAGACCTTAACCAGTAGGCCAGAGTAAGAGTTAAAACCTTAACCTGTAGGCCAGAGTACGAGTCTAAGACCTTAGCTATTAGGCCAGAGTAGGAGTTAAGACCTTAACCATTAGGCCAGAGTACGAGTCTAATACCTAAGCTATTATGCCAGAGTAAGAGTTAAGACCTTAGCTATTAGGCCAGAGTAAGAGTTAAGACCTTAACCAGTAGGCGAGAGTTAGAGTTAAGACCTTAACTTGTAGGCCATAGTACGAGTCTAAGACCTTAGCTATTAGGCCAGAGTAAGAGTTAAGACCTTGGCTATTAGGCCAGAGTAAGAGTTAAGATCTTAACCAGTAGGCCAGAGTAAGAGTTAATACCGTAACCATTAGGCCAGAGTAAGAGTTAAGACCTTAACCATAAGGCCGGAGTATGAGTCTAAGACCTTAGCTATTAGGCCAGAGTAAGAGTTAAGACCTTAACCTGTAGGCCAGAGTACGAGTCTAAGACCTTAGCTGTTAGGCCAGAGTAAAAGTTAAGACCTTAACCAGTACGCCAGAGTAAGAGTTAAGACCTTAATCTGGAGGCCATAGAACGAGTCTCAGACCTTAGCTATTAGGCCAGAGTAAGAGTTAAGACCTTAACCAGTAAGCCAGAGTAAGAGTTAAGACCTTAACCTGTAGTCCAGAGTAAGAGTTAAGACCTTAACCTGTAGGCCAGAGTACGAGTCTAAGACCTTAGCTATTAGGCCAGAGTAAAAGTTAAGACCTTAACCAGTAGGCCAGAGTAAGAGTTAAGAACTTAACCTGTAGGCCAGAGTAAGAGTTAAGACCTTAACCTGTAGGCCATAGTACGAGTCTAAGACCTTAGCTATTAGGCCAGAGTAAGAGTTAAGACCTTAGCTATTAGGCCAGAGTACCAGTTAAGACCTTAACCATTAAGCCAGAGTACGAGTCTAAGACCTTAGCTTTTTAGCCAGAGTAAGAGTTAAGACCTTAGCTATTAGACCAGAGTAAGAGTTAAGACCTTAACCATTAGGCCAGAGTATGAGTCTAAGACGTTAGCTATTAGGCTAGAGTAAGAGTTAAGACCTTAACCAGTAGGCCAGAGTAAGAGTTAAGACCTTAACCATTAGTCCAGAGTATGAGTCTAAGACCTTAGCTATTAGGCCAGAGTAAGAGTTAAGACCTTAGCTATTGGGCCAGAGTAAGAGTTAAGACCTTAACCATTAGGCCAGAGTAAGAGTTAAGACCTCAACCTGTAGGCCATAGTATGAGTCTAAGACCTTAGCTATTAGGCCAGAGTAAGAGTTAAGACCTTAACCAGTAGGCCAAAGTAAGAGTTAAAACCTTACCCTGTAGGCCAGAGTACGAGTCTAAGACCTTAGCTATTAGGCCAGAGTAAGAGTTAAGACCTTAGCTATTAGGCCAGAGTAGGAGTTAAGACCTTAACCATTAGGCCAGAGTACGAGTCTAAGACCTAAGCTATTAGGCCAGAGTAAGAGTTAAGACCTTAGCTATTAGACCAGAGTAAGAGTTAAGACCTTAACCAGTAGGCGAGAGTTAGAGTTAAGACCTTAACCTGTAGGCCATAGTACGAGTCTAAGACCTTAGCTATTAGGCCAGAGTAAGAGTTAAGACCTTGGCTATTAGGCCAGAGTAAGAGTTAAGACCTTAACCAGTAGGCCAGAGTAAGAGTTAATACCGTAACCATTAGGCCAGAGTAAGAGTTAAGACCTTAACCATAAGGCCGGAGTATGAGTCTAAGACCTTAGCTATTAGGCCAGAGTAAGAGTTAAGACCTTAACCTGTAGGCCAGAGTACGAGTCTAAGACCTTAGCTGTTAGGCCAGAGTAAGAGTTAAGACCTTAACCAGTACGCCAGAGTAAGAGTTAAGACCTTAACCTGTAGGCCATAGTACGAGTTTAAGACCTTAGCTATTAGGCCAGAGTAAGAGTTAAGACCTTAACCAGTAGGCCAGAGTAAGAGTTAAGACCTTAACCTGTAGGCCAGAGTAAGAGTTAAGACCTTAACCTGTAGGCCAGAGTACGAGTCTAAGACCTTAGCTATTAGGCCAGGGTAAGAGTTAAGACCTTATCCAGTAGGCCAGAGTAAGAGTGAAGACCTTAGCTATTAGGCCAGAGTAAGAGTTAAGACCTTAAGCAGTAGGCCAGAGTAAGAGTTAAGACCTTAACCTGTAGGCCATAGTACGAGTCTAAGACCTTAGCTATTAGGCCAGAGTAAAAGTTAAGACCTTAACCAGTAGGCCAGAGTAAGAGTTAAGAACTTAACCTGTAGGCCAGAGTAAGAGTTAAGACCTTAACCTGTAGGCCATAGTACGAGTCTAAGACCTTAGCTATTAGGCCAGAGTAAGAGTTAAGACCTTAGCTATTAGGCCAGAGTACGAGTTAAGACCTTAACCATTAAGCCAGAGTACGAGTCTAAGACCTTAGCTTTTTAGCCAGAGTAAGAGTTAAGACCTTAGCTATTAGGCCAGAGTAAGAGTTAAGACCTTAACCATTAGGCCAGAGTATGAGTCTAGGACGTTAGCTATTAGGCCAGAGTAAGAGTTAAGACCTTAACCAGTAGGCCAGAGTAAGAGTTAAGACCTTAACCATTAGTCCAGAGTACGAGTCTAAGACCTTAGCTATTAGGCCAGAGTAAGAGTTAAGACCTTAGCTATTGGGCCAGAGTAAGAGTTAAGACCTTAACCATTAGGCCAGAGTACGAGTCTAAGACCTTAGCTATTAGGCCAGAGTAAGAGTTAAGACCTTAACCTGTAGGCCATAGTAAGAGTATAAGACCTTAGCTATTAGGCCAGAATAAGAGTTAAGAACTTAGCTATCAGGCCAGAGTAAGAGTTAAGACCTTAACCAGTAGGCCAGAGTAAGAGTTAAGACCTTAACCTGTAGGCCAGGGTTGGAGTTAAGACCTAAACCTGTAGGCCATACTATGAGTCTAAGACCTTAGCTAATAGGCCAGAGTAAGAGATAAGACCTTAGCTATTAGGCCAGAGTAAGAGTTAAGACCTTAACCAGTAGGCCAGAGTAAGAGTTAAGACCTTAACCTGAAGGCCATAGTACGAGTCTAAGACCTTAGATATTAGGCCAGAGTAAGAGTCAAGACCTTTGCTATTAGGCCAGAGTAAGAGTTAAGACCTTAACCTGTAGGCCAGAGTATGAGTCTAAGTACTTAGCTATTAGGCCAGAGTACGAGTCTAAGACCTTAGCTGTTAGGCCAGAGTAAGAGTTAAGACCTTAACCATTAGGCCAGAGTACGAGTCTAAGACCTTAGCTATTAGGCCAGAGTAAGAGTTAAGACCTTAACCAGTAGGCCAGAGTACGAGTCTAAGACCTTAGCTATTAGGCCAGAGTAAGAGTTAAGACCTTAACCAGTAGGCCAGAGTAAGAGTTAAGACCTTAACCTGTAGGCCATAGTTCGAGTCTAAGACCTTAGCTATTAGGCCAGAGTAAGAGTTAAGACCTTAACCATTAGGCCAGAGTACGAGTCTAACACCTTAGCTATTAGGCCAGACTAAGAGTTAAGACCTTAGCTATTAGGCCAGAGTACGAGTCTAAGACCTTAGCTATTAGGCCAGAGTAAGAGTTAAGACCTTAACCAGTAGGCCAGAGTAAGAGTTAAGACCTAACCTGTATGCCATAGTACGAGTCTAAGACCTTAGCTATTAGGCCAGAGTAAGAGTTAAGACCTTAGCTATTAGGCCAGAGTAAGAATTAAGACCTTAACCAGTAGGCCAGAGTAAGAGTTAAGACCTTAACCTGTAGGCCAGAGTAAGAGTTTAGACCTTAACCTGTAGGCCATAGTACGAGTCTTAGACCTTAGCTATTAGGCCAGAGTAAGAGTTAAGACCTTAGCTATTAGGCCAGAGTAAGAATTAGGACCTTAACCAGTAGGCCAGAGTAAGAGTTAAGACCTTAACCTGTAGGCCATAGTACGAGTCTAAGACCTTAGCTATTAGGCCAGAGTAAGAGTTAAGACCTTAACCAGTAGGCCAGAGTATGAGTTAAGACCTTAACCATTAGGCCAGAGTACGAGTCTAAGACCTTAGCTATTAGGCCAGAGTAAGAGTTAAGACCTTAACCAGTAGGCCAGAGTAAGAGTTAAGACCTTAACCATTAGGCCAGAGTAAGAGTCTGGCCAGAGTAAGAGTTAAGACCTTTACCATTAGGCCAGATTAAGAGTCTAAGACCTTAACCATTAAGCCAGAGTAAGAATAAAGACCTTAAACATTAGGCCAGAGAAAGAGTCTAAGACCTTAACCATTAGGCCGGAGTAAGAGCTAAGACCTTAACCATTAGGCCAGAGTAAGAGTCTAAGACCTTAACCATTAGGCCAGAGTAAGAGTTAAGACCTTAACCATTAGTCCAGAGTAAGAGTCTGGCCAGAGTAAGAGTAAAGACCTTTACCATTAGGCCAGATTAAGAGTCTAAGACCTTAACCATTAGGCCAGAGTAAGAGTTAAGACCTTAACCAGTAGGCCAGAGTAAGAGTTAAGACCTTAACCTAAAGGCCATAGTACGAGTCTAAGACCTTAGATATTAGGCCAGAGTAAGAGTCAAGACCTTAGCTATTAGGCCAGAGTAAGAGTTAAGACCTTAACCTGTAGGCCAGAGTATGAGTCTAAGACCTTAGCTATTAGGCCAGAGTACGAGCCTAAGACCTTAGCTGTTAGGCCAGAGTAAGAGTTAAGACCTTAACCATTAGGCCAGAGTACGAGTCTAAGACCTTAGCTATTAGGCCAGAGTAAGAGTTAAGACCTTAACCAGTAGGCCAGAGTACGAGTCTAAGACCTTAGCTATTAGGCCAGAGTAAGAGTTAAGACCTTAACCAGTAGGCCAGAGTAAGAGTTAAGACCTTAACCTGTAGGCCATAGTACGAGTCTAAGACCTTAGCTATTAGGCCAGCGTAAGAGTTAAGACCTTAACCATTAGGCCAGAGTATGAGTCTAACACCTTAGCTATTAGGCCAGAGTAAGAGTTAAGACCTTAAACATTAGGCCAGAGTACGAGTCTAGGACCTAGCTATTAGGCCAGACTAAGAGTTAAGACCTTAGCTATTAGGCCAGAGTACGAGTCTAAGACCTTAGCTATTGGGCCAGAGTAAGAGTGAAGACCTTAACCATTAGGCCAGAGTACGAGTCTAAGACCTTAGCTATTAGGCCAGAGTAAGAGTTAATACCTTAACCATTAGGCCAGAGTACGAGTCTAAGACCTTAGCTATTAGGCAAGAGTAAGAATTAAGACCTTAGCTATTAGGCCTGAGTAAGAGTTAAGACCTTAGCTATTAGGCCAGAGTACGAGTTAAGACCTTAACCAGTAGGCCAGAGTAAGAGTTAAGACATTAACCTGTAGGCCAGAGTAGGAGTTAAGACCTAAACCTGTAGGCCATAGTACGAGCCTAAGACCTTAGCTATTAGGCCAGAGTAAGAGTTAAGACCTTAACCAGTAGGCCAGAGTAAGAGTTAAAACCTTAACCTGTAGGCCAGAGTACGAGTCTAAGACCTTAGCTATTAGGCCAGAGTAAGAGTTAAGACCTTAGCTATTAGGCTAGAGTAAGAGATAAGACCTTAACCATTAGGCCAGAGTACGAGTCTAAGACCTAAGCTATTAGGCCAGAGTAAGAGTTAAGACCTTAGCTATTAGGCCAGAGAAAGAGTTAAGACCTAAACCAGTAGGCGAGAGTGAGAGTTAAGACATTAACCTGTAGGCCATAGTATGAGTCTAAGACCTTAGCTATTAGGCCAGAGTAAGAGTTAAGACCTTGGCTATTAGGCCAGAGTAAGAGTTAAGACCTTAACCCATAGGCCAGAGTAAGAGTTAATACCTTAACCATTAGTCCAGAGTACGAGTCTAAGACCTTAGCTATTAGGCCAGAGAAAGAGTTAAGACCTTAGCTATTGGGCCAGAGTAAGAGTGAAGACCTTAACAATTAGGCCAGAGTACGAGTCTAAGACCTTAGCTATTAGGCCAGAGTAAGAGTTAAGACCTTAACTATTTGGCCAGAGTACGAGTCTAAGACCTTAGCTATTAGGCCAGAGTAAGAGTTAAGACCTTAACCAGTAGGCCAGAGTAACAGTTAAGACCTTAACCATTAGTCCAGAGTACGAGTCTAAGACCTTAGCTATTAGGCCAGAGATAGATTTAAGACCTTAGCTATTGGGCCAGGTAAGAGTGAAGACCTTAACAATTAGGCCAAAGTACGAGTCTAAGACCTTAGCTATTAGGCCAGAGTAAGAGTTAAGACCTTAGCTATTAGGCCAGAGTAAGAGTTAAGACCTTAACCATTAGGCCAGAGTACGAGTCTAAGACCTTAGCTATTAGGCCAGAGTAAGAATTAAGACCTTAGCTATTAGGCCTGAGTAAGAGTTAACACCTTAGCTATTAGGCCAAAGTACGAGTTAAGACCTTAACCAGTAGGGCAGAGTAAGAGTTAAGACCTTAACCTGTAGGCCAGAGTAGGAGTTAAGACCTAAACCTGTAGGCCATACTATGAGTCTAAGACCTTAGCTATTAGGCCAGAGTAAGAGTTAAGACCTTAGCTATTAGGCCAGAGTAAGAGCTAAGACCTTAACCAGTAGGCCAGAGTAAGAGTTAAGACCTTAACCTGTAGGCCATAGTACGAGTCTAAGACCTTAGCTATTAGGCCAGAGTAAGAGTTAAGACCTTAACCAGTAGGCCAGAGTAAGAGTTAAAACCTTAACCTGTAGGCCAGAGTACGAGTCTAAGACCTTAGCTATTAGGCCAGAGTAGGAGTTAAGACCTTAACCATTAGGCCAGAGTACGAGTCTAAGACCTAAGCTATTATGCCAGAGTAAGAGTTAAGACCTTAGCTATTAGGCCAGAGTAAGAGTTAAGACCTTAACCAGTAGGCGAGAGTTAGAGTTAAGACCTTAACTTGTAGGCCATAGTACGAGTCTAAGACCTTAGCTATTAGGCCAGAGTAAGAGTTAAGACCTTGGCTATTAGGCCAGAGTAAGAGTTAAGATCTTAACCAGTAGGCCAGAGTAAGAGTTAATACCGTAACCATTAGGCCAGAGTAAGAGTTAAGACCTTAACCATAAGGCCGGAGTATGAGTCTAAGACCTTAGCTATTAGGCCAGAGTAAGAGTTAAGACCTTAACCTGTAGGCCGGAGTACGAGTCTAAGACCTTAGCTGTTAGGCCAGAGTAAAAGTTAAGACCTTAACCAGTACGCCAGAGTAAGAGTTAAGACCTTAATCTGGAGGCCATAGAACGAGTCTCAGACCTTAGCTATTAGGCCAGAGTAAGAGTTAAGACCTTAACCAGTAAGCCAGAGTAAGAGTTAAGACCTTAACCTGTAGGCCAGAGTAAGAGTTAAGACCTTAACCTGTAGGCCAGAGTACGAGTCTAAGACCTTAGCTATTAGGCCAGAGTAAAAGTTAAGACCTTAACCAGTAGGCCAGAGTAAGAGTTAAGAACTTAACCTGTAGGCCAGAGTAAGAGTTAAGACCTTAACCTGTAGGCCATAGTACGAGTCTAAGACCTTAGCTATTAGGCCAGAGTAAGAGTTAAGACCTTAGCTATTAGGCCAGAGTACCAGTTAAGACCTTAACCATTAAGCCAGAGTACGAGTCTAAGACCTTAGCTTTTTAGCCAGAGTAAGAGTTAAGACCTTAGCTATTAGACCAGAGTAAGAGTTAAGACCTTAACCATTAGGCTAGAGTATGAGTCTAAGACGTTAGCTATTAGGCTAGAGTAAGAGTTAAGACCTTAACCAGTAGGCCAGAGTAAGAGTTAAGACCTTAACCATTAGTCCAGAGTATGAGTCTAAGACCTTAGCTATTAGGCCAGAGTAAGAGTTAAGACCTTAGCTATTGGGCCAGAGTAAGAGTTAAGACCTTAACCATTAGGCCAGAGTAAGAGTTAAGACCTCAACCTGTAGGCCATAGTATGAGTCTAAGACCTTAGCTATTAGGCCAGAGTAAGAGTTAAGACCTTAACCAGTAGGCCAGAGTAAGAGTTAAAACCTTACCCTGTAGGCCAGAGTACGAGTCTAAGACCTTAGCTATTAGGCCAGAGTAAGAGTTAAGACCTTAGCTATTAGGCCAGAGTAGGAGTTAAGACCTTAACCATTAGGCCAGAGTACGAGTCTAAGACCTAAGCTATTAGGCCAGAGTAAGAGTTAAGACCTTAGCTATTAGACCAGAGTAAGAGTTAAGACCTTAACCAGTAGGCGAGAGTTAGAGTTAAGACCTTAACCTGTAGGCCATAGTACGAGTCTAAGACCTTAGCTATTAGGCCAGAGTAAGAGTTAAGACCTTGGCTATTAGGCCAGAGTAAGAGTTAAGACCTTAACCAGTAGGCCAGAGTAAGAGTTAATACCGTAACCATTAGGCCAGAGTAAGAGTTAAGACCTTAACCATAAGGCCGGAGTATGAGTCTAAGACCTTAGCTATTAGGCCAGAGTAAGAGTTAAGACCTTAACCTGTAGGCCAGAGTACGAGTCTAAGACCTTAGCTGTTAGGCCAGAGTAAGAGTTAAGACCTTAACCAGTACGCCAGAGTAAGAGTTAAGACCTTAACCTGTAGGCCATAGTACGAGTTTAAGACCTTAGCTATTAGGCCAGAGTAAGAGTTAAGACCTTAACCAGTAGGCCAGAGTAAGAGTTAAGACCTTAACCTGTAGGCCAGAGTAAGAGTTAAGACCTTAACCTGTAGGCCAGAGTACGAGTCTAAGACCTTAGCTATTAGGCCAGAGTAAGAGTTAAGACCTTAACCAGTAGGCCAGAGTAACAGTTAAGACCTTAACCATTAGTCCAGAGTACGAGTCTAAGACCTTAGCTATTGGGCCAGGTAAGAGTGAAGACCTTAACAATTAGGCCAAAGTACGAGTCTAAGACCTTAGCTATTAGGCCAGAGTAAGAGTTAAGACCTTAGCTATTAGGCCAGAGTAAGAGTTAAGACCTTAACCATTAGGCCAGAGTACGAGTCTAAGACCTTAGCTATTAGGCCAGAGTAAGAATTAAGACCTTAGCTATTAGGCCTGAGTAAGAGTTAACACCTTAGCTATTAGGCCAAAGTACGAGTTAAGACCTTAACCAGTAGGGCAGAGTAAGAGTTAAGACCTTAACCTGTAGGCCAGAGTAGGAGTTAAGACCTAAACCTGTAGGCCATACTATGAGTCTAAGACCTTAGCTATTAGGCCAGAGTAAGAGTTAAGACCTTAGCTATTAGGCCAGAGTAAGAGCTAAGACCTTAACCAGTAGGCCAGAGTAAGAGTTAAGACCTTAACCTGTAGGCCATAGTACGAGTCTAAGACCTTAGCTATTAGGCCAGAGTAAGAGTTAAGACCTTAACCAGTAGGCCAGAGTAAGAGTTAAAACCTTAACCTGTAGGCCAGAGTACGAGTCTAAGACCTTAGCTATTAGGCCAGAGTAGGAGTTAAGACCTTAACCATTAGGCCAGAGTACGAGTCTAAGACCTAAGCTATTATGCCAGAGTAAGAGTTAAGACCTTAGCTATTAGGCCAGAGTAAGAGTTAAGACCTTAACCAGTAGGCGAGAGTTAGAGTTAAGACCTTAACTTGTAGGCCATAGTACGAGTCTAAGACCTTAGCTATTAGGCCAGAGTAAGAGTTAAGACCTTGGCTATTAGGCCAGAGTAAGAGTTAAGATCTTAACCAGTAGGCCAGAGTAAGAGTTAATACCGTAACCATTAGGCCAGAGTAAGAGTTAAGACCTTAACCATAAGGCCGGAGTATGAGTCTAAGACCTTAGCTATTAGGCCAGAGTAAGAGTTAAGACCTTAACCAGTAGGCGAGAGTTAGAGTTAAGACCTTAACCTGTAGGCCATAGTACGAGTCTAAGACCTTAGCTATTAGGCCAGAGTAAGAGTTAAGACCTTGGCTATTAGGCCAGAGTAAGAGTTAAGACCTTAACCAGTAGGCCAGAGTAAGAGTTAATACCGTAACCATTAGGCCAGAGTAAGAGTTAAGACCTTAACCATAAGGCCGGAGTATGAGTCTAAGACCTTAGCTATTAGGCCAGAGTAAGAGTTAAGACCTTAACCTGTAGGCCAGAGTACGAGTCTAAGACCTTAGCTGTTAGGCCAGAGTAAGAGTTAAGACCTTAACCAGTACGCCAGAGTAAGAGTTAAGACCTTAACCTGTAGGCCATAGTACGAGTTTAAGACCTTAGCTATTAGGCCAGAGTAAGAGTTAAGACCTTAACCAGTAGGCCAGAGTAAGAGTTAAGACCTTAACCTGTAGGCCAGAGTAAGAGTTAAGACCTTAACCTGTAGGCCAGAGTACGAGTCTAAGACCTTAGCTATTAGGCCAGAGTAAGAGTTAAGACCTTAACCAGTAGGCCAGAGTAACAGTTAAGACCTTAACCATTAGTCCAGAGTACGAGTCTAAGACCTTAGCTATTGGGCCAGGTAAGAGTGAAGACCTTAACAATTAGGCCAAAGTACGAGTCTAAGACCTTAGCTATTAGGCCAGAGTAAGAGTTAAGACCTTAGCTATTAGGCCAGAGTAAGAGTTAAGACCTTAACCATTAGGCCAGAGTACGAGTCTAAGACCTTAGCTATTAGGCCAGAGTAAGAATTAAGACCTTAGCTATTAGGCCTGAGTAAGAGTTAACACCTTAGCTATTAGGCCAAAGTACGAGTTAAGACCTTAACCAGTAGGGCAGAGTAAGAGTTAAGACCTTAACCTGTAGGCCAGAGTAGGAGTTAAGACCTAAACCTGTAGGCCATACTATGAGTCTAAGACCTTAGCTATTAGGCCAGAGTAAGAGTTAAGACCTTAGCTATTAGGCCAGAGTAAGAGCTAAGACCTTAACCAGTAGGCCAGAGTAAGAGTTAAGACCTTAACCTGTAGGCCATAGTACGAGTCTAAGACCTTAGCTATTAGGCCAGAGTAAGAGTTAAGACCTTAACCAGTAGGCCAGAGTAAGAGTTAAAACCTTAACCTGTAGGCCAGAGTACGAGTCTAAGACCTTAGCTATTAGGCCAGAGTAGGAGTTAAGACCTTAACCATTAGGCCAGAGTACGAGTCTAATACCTAAGCTATTATGCCAGAGTAAGAGTTAAGACCTTAGCTATTAGGCCAGAGTAAGAGTTAAGACCTTAACCAGTAGGCGAGAGTTAGAGTTAAGACCTTAACTTGTAGGCCATAGTACGAGTCTAAGACCTTAGCTATTAGGCCAGAGTAAGAGTTAAGACCTTGGCTATTAGGCCAGAGTAAGAGTTAAGATCTTAACCAGTAGGCCAGAGTAAGAGTTAATACCGTAACCATTAGGCCAGAGTAAGAGTTAAGACCTTAACCATAAGGCCGGAGTATGAGTCTAAGACCTTAGCTATTAGGCCAGAGTAAGAGTTAAGACCTTAACCTGTAGGCCAGAGTACGAGTCTAAGACCTTAGCTGTTAGGCCAGAGTAAAAGTTAAGACCTTAACCAGTACGCCAGAGTAAGAGTTAAGACCTTAATCTGGAGGCCATAGAACGAGTCTCAGACCTTAGCTATTAGGCCAGAGTAAGAGTTAAGACCTTAACCAGTAAGCCAGAGTAAGAGTTAAGACCTTAACCTGTAGTCCAGAGTAAGAGTTAAGACCTTAACCTGTAGGCCAGAGTACGAGTCTAAGACCTTAGCTATTAGGCCAGAGTAAAAGTTAAGACCTTAACCAGTAGGCCAGAGTAAGAGTTAAGAACTTAACCTGTAGGCCAGAGTAAGAGTTAAGACCTTAACCTGTAGGCCATAGTACGAGTCTAAGACCTTAGCTATTAGGCCAGAGTAAGAGTTAAGACCTTAGCTATTAGGCCAGAGTACCAGTTAAGACCTTAACCATTAAGCCAGAGTACGAGTCTAAGACCTTAGCTTTTTAGCCAGAGTAAGAGTTAAGACCTTAGCTATTAGACCAGAGTAAGAGTTAAGACCTTAACCATTAGGCCAGAGTATGAGTCTAAGACGTTAGCTATTAGGCTAGAGTAAGAGTTAAGACCTTAACCAGTAGGCCAGAGTAAGAGTTAAGACCTTAACCATTAGTCCAGAGTATGAGTCTAAGACCTTAGCTATTAGGCCAGAGTAAGAGTTAAGACCTTAGCTATTGGGCCAGAGTAAGAGTTAAGACCTTAACCATTAGGCCAGAGTAAGAGTTAAGACCTCAACCTGTAGGCCATAGTATGAGTCTAAGACCTTAGCTATTAGGCCAGAGTAAGAGTTAAGACCTTAACCAGTAGGCCAAAGTAAGAGTTAAAACCTTACCCTGTAGGCCAGAGTACGAGTCTAAGACCTTAGCTATTAGGCCAGAGTAAGAGTTAAGACCTTAGCTATTAGGCCAGAGTAGGAGTTAAGACCTTAACCATTAGGCCAGAGTACGAGTCTAAGACCTAAGCTATTAGGCCAGAGTAAGAGTTAAGACCTTAGCTATTAGACCAGAGTAAGAGTTAAGACCTTAACCAGTAGGCGAGAGTTAGAGTTAAGACCTTAACCTGTAGGCCATAGTACGAGTCTAAGACCTTAGCTATTAGGCCAGAGTAAGAGTTAAGACCTTGGCTATTAGGCCAGAGTAAGAGTTAAGACCTTAACCAGTAGGCCAGAGTAAGAGTTAATACCGTAACCATTAGGCCAGAGTAAGAGTTAAGACCTTAACCATAAGGCCGGAGTATGAGTCTAAGACCTTAGCTATTAGGCCAGAGTAAGAGTTAAGACCTTAACCTGTAGGCCAGAGTACGAGTCTAAGACCTTAGCTGTTAGGCCAGAGTAAGAGTTAAGACCTTAACCAGTACGCCAGAGTAAGAGTTAAGACCTTAACCTGTAGGCCATAGTACGAGTTTAAGACCTTAGCTATTAGGCCAGAGTAAGAGTTAAGACCTTAACCAGTAGGCCAGAGTAAGAGTTAAGACCTTAACCTGTAGGCCAGAGTAAGAGTTAAGACCTTAACCTGTAGGCCAGAGTACGAGTCTAAGACCTTAGCTATTAGGCCAGGGTAAGAGTTAAGACCTTATCCAGTAGGCCAGAGTAAGAGTGAAGACCTTAGCTATTAGGCCAGAGTAAGAGTTAAGACCTTAAGCAGTAGGCCAGAGTAAGAGTTAAGACCTTAACCTGTAGGCCATAGTACGAGTCTAAGACCTTAGCTATTAGGCCAGAGTAAAAGTTAAGACCTTAACCAGTAGGCCAGAGTAAGAGTTAAGAACTTAACCTGTAGGCCAGAGTAAGAGTTAAGACCTTAACCTGTAGGCCATAGTACGAGTCTAAGACCTTAGCTATTAGGCCAGAGTAAGAGTTAAGACCTTAGCTATTAGGCCAGAGTACGAGTTAAGACCTTAACCATTAAGCCAGAGTACGAGTCTAAGACCTTAGCTTTTTAGCCAGAGTAAGAGTTAAGACCTTAGCTATTAGGCCAGAGTAAGAGTTAAGACCTTAACCATTAGGCCAGAGTATGAGTCTAGGACGTTAGCTATTAGGCCAGAGTAAGAGTTAAGACCTTAACCAGTAGGCCAGAGTAAGAGTTAAGACCTTAACCATTAGTCCAGAGTACGAGTCTAAGACCTTAGCTATTAGGCCAGAGTAAGAGTTAAGACCTTAGCTATTGGGCCAGAGTAAGAGTTAAGACCTTAACCATTAGGCCAGAGTACGAGTCTAAGACCTTAGCTATTAGGCCAGAGTAAGAGTTAAGACCTTAACCTGTAGGCCATAGTAAGAGTATAAGACCTTAGCTATTAGGCCAGAATAAGAGTTAAGAACTTAGCTATCAGGCCAGAGTAAGAGTTAAGACCTTAACCAGTAGGCCAGAGTAAGAGTTAAGACCTTAACCTGTAGGCCAGGGTTGGAGTTAAGACCTAAACCTGTAGGCCATACTATGAGTCTAAGACCTTAGCTAATAGGCCAGAGTAAGAGATAAGACCTTAGCTATTAGGCCAGAGTAAGAGTTAAGACCTTAACCAGTAGGCCAGAGTAAGAGTTAAGACCTTAACCTGAAGGCCATAGTACGAGTCTAAGACCTTAGATATTAGGCCAGAGTAAGAGTCAAGACCTTTGCTATTAGGCCAGAGTAAGAGTTAAGACCTTAACCTGTAGGCCAGAGTATGAGTCTAAGTACTTAGCTATTAGGCCAGAGTACGAGTCTAAGACCTTAGCTGTTAGGCCAGAGTAAGAGTTAAGACCTTAACCATTAGGCCAGAGTACGAGTCTAAGACCTTAGCTATTAGGCCAGAGTAAGAGTTAAGACCTTAACCAGTAGGCCAGAGTACGAGTCTAAGACCTTAGCTATTAGGCCAGAGTAAGAGTTAAGACCTTAACCAGTAGGCCAGAGTAAGAGTTAAGACCTTAACCTGTAGGCCATAGTTCGAGTCTAAGACCTTAGCTATTAGGCCAGAGTAAGAGTTAAGACCTTAACCATTAGGCCAGAGTACGAGTCTAACACCTTAGCTATTAGGCCAGACTAAGAGTTAAGACCTTAGCTATTAGGCCAGAGTACGAGTCTAAGACCTTAGCTATTAGGCCAGAGTAAGAGTTAAGACCTTAACCAGTAGGCCAGAGTAAGAGTTAAGACCTAACCTGTATGCCATAGTACGAGTCTAAGACCTTAGCTATTAGGCCAGAGTAAGAGTTAAGACCTTAGCTATTAGGCCAGAGTAAGAATTAAGACCTTAACCAGTAGGCCAGAGTAAGAGTTAAGACCTTAACCTGTAGGCCAGAGTAAGAGTTTAGACCTTAACCTGTAGGCCATAGTACGAGTCTTAGACCTTAGCTATTAGGCCAGAGTAAGAGTTAAGACCTTAGCTATTAGGCCAGAGTAAGAATTAGGACCTTAACCAGTAGGCCAGAGTAAGAGTTAAGACCTTAACCTGTAGGCCATAGTACGAGTCTAAGACCTTAGCTATTAGGCCAGAGTAAGAGTTAAGACCTTAACCAGTAGGCCAGAGTATGAGTTAAGACCTTAACCATTAGGCCAGAGTACGAGTCTAAGACCTTAGCTATTAGGCCAGAGTAAGAGTTAAGACCTTAACCAGTAGGCCAGAGTAAGAGTTAAGACCTTAACCATTAGGCCAGAGTAAGAGTCTGGCCAGAGTAAGAGTTAAGACCTTTACCATTAGGCCAGATTAAGAGTCTAAGACCTTAACCATTAAGCCAGAGTAAGAATAAAGACCTTAAACATTAGGCCAGAGAAAGAGTCTAAGACCTTAACCATTAGGCCGGAGTAAGAGCTAAGACCTTAACCATTAGGCCAGAGTAAGAGTCTAAGACCTTAACCATTAGGCCAGAGTAAGAGTTAAGACCTTAACCATTAGTCCAGAGTAAGAGTCTGGCCAGAGTAAGAGTAAAGACCTTTACCATTAGGCCAGATTAAGAGTCTAAGACCTTAACCATTAGGCCAGAGTAAGAGTTAAGACCTTAACCAGTAGGCCAGAGTAAGAGTTAAGACCTTAACCTAAAGGCCATAGTACGAGTCTAAGACCTTAGATATTAGGCCAGAGTAAGAGTCAAGACCTTAGCTATTAGGCCAGAGTAAGAGTTAAGACCTTAACCTGTAGGCCAGAGTATGAGTCTAAGACCTTAGCTATTAGGCCAGAGTACGAGCCTAAGACCTTAGCTGTTAGGCCAGAGTAAGAGTTAAGACCTTAACCATTAGGCCAGAGTACGAGTCTAAGACCTTAGCTATTAGGCCAGAGTAAGAGTTAAGACCTTAACCAGTAGGCCAGAGTACGAGTCTAAGACCTTAGCTATTAGGCCAGAGTAAGAGTTAAGACCTTAACCAGTAGGCCAGAGTAAGAGTTAAGACCTTAACCTGTAGGCCATAGTACGAGTCTAAGACCTTAGCTATTAGGCCAGCGTAAGAGTTAAGACCTTAACCATTAGGCCAGAGTATGAGTCTAACACCTTAGCTATTAGGCCAGAGTAAGAGTTAAGACCTTAAACATTAGGCCAGAGTACGAGTCTAGGACCTAGCTATTAGGCCAGACTAAGAGTTAAGACCTTAGCTATTAGGCCAGAGTACGAGTCTAAGACCTTAGCTATTAGGCCAGAGTAAGAGTTAAGACCTTAACCAGTAGGCCAGAGTAAGAGTTAAGACCTAACCTGTATGCCATAGTACGAGTCTAAGACCTTAGCTATTAGGCCAGAGTAAGAGTTAAGACCTTAGCTATTAGGCCAGAGTAAGAATTAAGACCTTAACCAGTAGGCCAGAGTAAGAGTTAAGACCTTAACCTGTAGGCCAGAGTAAGAGTTAAGACCTTAACCTGTAGGCCATAGTACGAGTCTTAGACCTTAGCTATTAGGCCAAAGTAAGAGTTAAGACCTTAGCTATTAGGCCAGAGTAAGAATTAGGACCTTAACCAGTAGGCCAGAGTAAGAGTTAAGACCTTAACATGTAGGCCATAGTACGAGTCTAAGACCTTAGCTATTAGGCCAGAGTAAGAGTTAAGACCTTAACCAGTAGGCCAGAGTATGAGTTAAGACCTTAACCATTAGGCCAGAGTACGAGTCTAAGACCTTAGCTATTAGGCCAGAGTAAGAGTTAAGACCTTAACCAGTAGGCCAGAGTAAGAGTTAAGACCTTAACCATTAGGCCAGAGTAAGAGTCTGGCCAGAGTAAGAGTTAATACCTTTACCATTAGGCCAGATTAAGAGTCTAAGACCTTAACCATTAAGCCAGAGTAAGAATAAAGACCTTAAACATTAGGCCAGAGAAAGAGTCTAAGACCTTAACCATTAGGCCGGAGTAAGAGCTAAGACCTTAACCATTAGGCCAGAGTAAGAGTCTAAGACCTTAACCATTAGGCCAGAGTAAGAGTTAAGACCTTAACCATTAGGCCAGAGAAGAGTCTGGCCAGAGTAAGAGTTAAGACCTTTACCATTAGGCCAGATTAAGAGTCTAAGACCTTAACCATTAGGCCAGAGTAAGAGTTAAGACCTTAACCATTAGGCCAGAGTAAGAGTCTAAGACCTTGACCATTATGTCAGAGTAAGAGTCTAAGACCTTAGCTATTAGGCCAGACTAAGAGTTAAGACCTTAACCAATAGGCCAGAGTACGAGTCTAAGACCTTAGCTATTAGGCCAGAGTAAGAGTTAAGACCTTAACCATTAGGCCAGAGTACGAGTCTAACACCTTAGCTATTAGGCCAGAGTAAGAGTTAAGACCTTAACCATTAGGCCAGAGTATAAGTCTAAGACCTTAGCTATTAGGCCAGAGTAAGAGTTAAGACCTTAACCAGTAGGCCAGAGTAAGAGTTAAGACCTTAACCTGTAGGCCATAGTACGAGTCTAAGACCTTAGCTATTAGGCCAGAGTAAGAGTTAAGACCTTAGCTATTAGGCCTGAGTAAGAGTTAAGACCTTAACCATTAGGCCAGAGTACGAGTCTAAGACCTTAGCTATTAGGCCAGAGTAAGAGTTAAGACCTTAACCATTAGGCCAGAGTAAGAGTTAAGACCTTAACCATTAGGCCAGAGTACGAGTCTAAGACCTTAGCTATTAGGCCAGAGTAAGAGTTAAGACCTTAGCTATTAGGCCAGAGTAAGAGTTAAGACCTTAACCAGTTGGCCAGAGTAAGAGTTAAGCCCTTAACCTGTAGGCCATAGTACGAGTCTAAGACCTTAGCTATTAGGCCAGAGTAAGAGTTAAGACCTTAACCAGTAGGCCAGAGTAAGAGTTAAAACCTTAACCTGTAGGCCAGAGTACGAGTCTAAGACCTTAGCTATTAGGCCAGAGTAGGAGTTAAGACCTTAACCATTAGGCCAGAGTACGAGTCTAAGACCTAAGCTATTATGCCAGAGTAAGAGTTAAGACCTTAGCTATTAGACCAGAGTAAGAGTTAAGACCTTAACCAGTAGGCGAGAGTTAGAGTTAAGACCTTAACTTGTAGGCCATAGTACGAGTCTAAGACCTTAGCTATTAGGCCAGAGTAAGAGTTAAGACCTTGGCTATTAGGCCAGAGTAAGAGTTAAGATCTTAACCAGTAGGCCAGAGTAAGAGTTAATACCGTAACCATTAGGCCAGAGTAAGAGTTAAGACCTTAACCATAAGGCCGGAGTATGAGTCTAAGACCTTAGCTATTAGGCCAGAGTAAGAGTTAAGACCTTAACCTGTAGGCCAGAGTACGAGTCTAAGACCTTAGCTGTTAGGCCAGAGTAAAAGTTAAGACCTTAACCAGTACGCCAGAGTAAGAGTTAAGACCTTAATCTGGAGGCCATAGTACGAGTCTCAGACCTTAGCTATTAGGCCAGAGTAAAAGTTAAGACCTTAACCAGTAAGCCAGAGTAAGAGTTAAGACCTTAACCTGTAGGCCAGAGTAAGAGTTAAGACCTTAACCTGTAGGCCAGAGTACGAGTCTAAGACCTTAGCTATTAGACCAGGGTAAGAGTTAAGACCTTATCCAGTAGGCCAGAGTAAGAGTTAAGACCTTAACCTGTAGGCCATAGTACGAGTCTAAGACCTTAGCTATTAGGCCAGAGTAAAAGTTAAGACCTTAACCAGTAGGCCAGAGTAAGAGTTAAGAACTTAACCTGTAGGCCAGAGTAAGAGTTAAGACCTTAACCTGTAGGCCATAGTACGAGTCTAAGACCTTAGCTATTAGGCCAGAGTAAGAGTTAAGACCTTAGCTATTAGGCCAGAGTACCAGTTAAGACCTTAACCATTAAGCCAGAGTACGAGTCTAAGACCTTAGCTTTTTAGCCAGAGTAAGAGTTAAGACCTTAGCTATTAGACCAGAGTAAGAGTTAAGACCTTAACCATTAGGCCAGAGTATGAGTCTAAGACGTTAGCTATTAGGCTAGAGTAAGAGTTAAGACCTTAACCAGTAGGCCAGAGTAAGAGTTAAGACCTTAACCATTAGGCCAGAGTAAGAGTTAAGACCTCAACCTGTAGGCCATAGTATGAGTCTAAGACCTTAGCTATTAGGCCAGAGTAAGAGTTAAGACCTTAACCAGTAGGCCAGAGTAAGAGTTAAAACCTTACCCTGTAGGCCAGAGTACGAGTCTAAGACCTTAGCTATTAGGCCAGAGTAAGAGTTAAGACCTTAGCTATTAGGCCAGAGTAGGAGTTAAGACCTTAACCATTAGGCCAGAGTACGAGTCTAAGACCTAAGCTATTAGGCCAGAGTAAGAGTTAAGACCTTAGCTATTAGACCAGAGTAAGAGTTAAGACCTTAACCAGTAGGCGAGAGTTAGAGTTAAGACCTTAACCTGTAGGCCATAGTACGAGTCTAAGACCTTAGCTATTAGGCCAGAGTAAGAGTTAAGACCTTGGCTATTAGGCCAGAGTAAGAGTTAAGACCTTAACCAGTAGGCCAGAGTAAGAGTTAATACCGTAACCATTAGGCCAGAGTAACAGTTAAGACCTTAACCATAAGGCCGGAGTATGAGTCTAAGACCTTAGCTATGAGGCCAGAGTAAGAGTTAAGACCTTAACCTGTAGGCCAGAGTACGAGTCTAAGACCTTAGCTGTTAGGCCAGAGTAAGAGTTAAGACCTTAACCAGTACGCCAGAGTAAGAGTTAAGACCTTAACCTGTAGGCCATAGTACGAGTTTAAGACCTTAGCTATTAGGCCAGAGTAAGAGTTAAGACCTTAACCAGTAGGCCAGAGTAAGAGTTAAGACCTTAACCTGTAGGCCAGAGTAGGAGTTAAGACCTTAACCTGTAGGCCAGAGTACGAGTCTAAGACATTAGCTATTAGGCCAGGGTAAGAGTTAAGACCTTATCCAGTAGGCCAGAGTAAGAGTGAAGACCTTAGCTATTAGGCCAGAGTAAGAGTTAAGACCTTAAGCAGTAGGCCAGAGTAAGAGTTAAGACCTTAACCTGTAGGCCATAGTACGAGTCTAAGACCTTAGCTATTAGGCCAGAGTAAAAGTTAAGACCTTAACCAGTAGGCCAGAGTAAGAGTTAAGAACTTAACCTGTAGGCCAGAGTAAGAGTTAAGACCTTAACCTGTAGGCCATAGTACGAGTCTAAGACCTTAGCTATTAGGCCAGAGTAAGAGTTAAGACCTTAGCTATTAGGCCAGAGTACGAGTTAAGACCTTAACCATTAAGCCAGAGTACGAGTCTAAGACCTTAGCTTTTTAGCCAGAGTAAGAGTTAAGACCTTAGCTATTAGGCCAGAGTAAGAGTTAAGACCTTAACCATTAGGCCAGAGTATGAGTCTAGGACGTTAGCTATTAGGCCAGAGTAAGAGTTAAGACCTTAACCAGTAGGCCAGAGTAAGAGTTAAGACCTTAACCATTAGTCCAGAGTACGAGTCTAAGACCTTAGCTATTAGGCCAGAGTAAGAGTTAAGACCTTAGCTATTGGGCCAGAGTAAGAGTTAAGACCTTAACCATTAGGCCAGAGTACGAGTCTAAGACCTTAGCTATTAGGCCAGAGTAAGAGTTAAGACCTTAACCTGTAGGCCATAGTAAGAGTATAAGACCTTAGCTATTAGGCCAGAATAAGAGTTAAGAACTTAGCTATCAGGCCAGAGTAAGAGTTAAGACCTTAACCAGTAGGCCAGAGTAAGAGTTAAGACCTTAACCTGTAGGCCAGGGTAGGAGTTAAGACCTAAACCTGTAGGCCATACTATGAGTCTAAGACCTTAGCTAATAGGCCAGAGTAAGAGATAAGACCTTAGCTATTAGGCCAGAGTAAGAGTTAAGACCTTAACCAGTAGGCCAGAGTAAGAGTTAAGACCTTAACCTGAAGGCCATAGTACGAGTCTAAGACCTTAGATATTAGGCCAGAGTAAGAGTCAAGACCTTAGCTATTAGGCCAGAGTAAGAGTTAAGACCTTAACCTGTAGGCCAGAGTATGAGTCTAAGACCTTAGCTATTAGGCCAGAGTACGAGTCTAAGACCTTAGCTGTTAGGCCAGAGTAAGAGTTAAGACCTTAACCATTAGGCCAGAGTACGAGTCTAAGACCTTAGCTATTAGGCCAGAGTAAGAGTTAAGACCTTAACCAGTAGGCCAGAGTACGAGTCTAAGACCTTAGCTATTAGGCCAGAGTAAGAGCTAAGACCTTAACCAGTAGGCCAGAGTAAGAGTTAAGACCTTAACCTGTAGGCCATAGTACGAGTCTAAGACCTTAGCTATTAGGCCAGAGTAAGAGTTAAGACCTTAACCATTAGGCCAGAGTACGAGTCTAACACCTTAGCTATTAGGCCAGACTAAGAGTTAAGACCTTAGCTATTAGGCCAGAGTACGAGTCTAAGACCTTAGCTATTAGGCCAGAGTAAGAGTTAAGACCTTAACCAGTAGGCCAGAGTAAGAGTTAAGACCTAACCTGTATGCCATAGTACGAGTCTAAGACCTTAGCTATTAGGCCAGAGTAAGAGTTAAGACCTTAGCTATTAGGCCAGAGTAAGAATTAAGACCTTAACCAGTAGGCCAGAGTAAGAGTTAAGACCTTAACCTGTAGGCCAGAGTAAGAGTTAAGACCTTAACCTGTAGGCCATAGTACGAGTCTTAGACCTTAGCTATTAGGCCAGAGTAAGAGTTAAGACCTTAGCTATTAGGCCAGAGTAAGAATTAGGACCTTAACCAGTAGGCCAGAGTAAGAGTTAAGACCTTAACCTGTAGGCCATAGTACGAGTCTAAGACCTTAGCTATTAGGCCAGAGTACGAGTCTAAGACCTTAGCTATTAGGCCAGAGTAAGAGTTAAGACCTTAACCAGTAGGCCAGAGTAAGAGTTAAGACCTTAACCATTAGGCCAGAGTAAGAGTCTGGCCAGAGTAAGAGTTAAGACCTTTACCATTAGGCCAGATTAAGAGTCTAAGACCTTAACCATTAAGCCAGAGTAAGAATAAAGACCTTAAACATTAGGCCAGAGAAAGAGTCTAAGACCTTAACCATTAGGCCGGAGTAAGAGCTAAGACCTTAACCATTAGGCCAGAGTAAGAGTCTAAGACCTTAACCATTAGGCCAGAGTAAGAGTTAAGACCTTAACCATTAGTCCAGAGTAAGAGTCTGGCCAGAGTAAGAGTGAAGACCTTTACCATTAGGCCAGATTAAGAGTCTAAGACCTTAACCATTAGGCCAGAGTAAGAGTTAAGACCTTAACCAGTAGGCCAGAGTAAGAGTTAAGACCTTAACCTGAAGGCCATAGTACGAGTCTAAGACCTTAGATATTAGGCCAGAGTAAGAGTCAAGACCTTAGCTATTAGGCCAGAGTAAGAGTTAAGACCTTAACCTGTAGGCCAGAGTATGAGTCTAAGACCTTAGCTATTAGGCCAGAGTACGAGCCTAAGACCTTAGCTGTTAGGCCAGAGTAAGAGTTAAGACCTTAACCATTAGGCCAGAGTACGAGTCTAAGACCTTAGCTATTAGGCCAGAGTAAGAGTTAAGACCTTAACCAGTAGGCCAGAGTACGAGTCTAAGACCTTAGCTATTAGGCCAGAGTAAGAGTTAAGACCTTAACCAGTAGGCCAGAGTAAGAGTTAAGACCTTAACCTGTAGGCCATAGTACGAGTCTAAGACCTTAGCTATTAGGCCAGCGTAAGAGTTAAGACCTTAACCATTAGGCCAGAGTATGAGTCTAACACCTTAGCTATTAGGCCAGAGTAAGAGTTAAGACCTTAAACATTAGGCCAGAGTACGAGTCTAGGACCTAGCTATTAGGCCAGACTAAGAGTTAAGACCTTAGCTATTAGGCCAGAGTACGAGTCTAAGACCTTAGCTATTAGGCCAGAGTAAGAGTTAAGACCTTAACCAGTAGGCCAGAGTAAGAGTTAAGACCTAACCTGTATGCCATAGTACGAGTCTAAGACCTTAGCTATTAGGCCAGAGTAAGAGTTAAGACCTTAGCTATTAGGCCAGAGTAAGAATTAAGACCTTAACCAGTAGGCCAGAGTAAGAGTTAAGACCTTAACCTGTAGGCCAGAGTAAGAGTTAAGACCTTAACCTGTAGGCCATAGTACGAGTCTTAGACCTTAGCTATTAGGCCAAAGTAAGAGTTAAGACCTTAGCTATTAGGCCAGAGTAAGAATTAAGACCTTAACCAGTAGGCCAGAGTAAGAGTTAAGACCTTAACATGTAGGCCATAGTACGAGTCTAAGACCTTAGCTATTAGGCCAGAGTAAGAGTTAAGACCTTAACCAGTAGGCCAGAGTATGAGTTAAGACCTTAACCATTAGGCCAGAGTACGAGTCTAAGACCTTAGCTATTAGGCCAGAGTAAGAGTTAAGACCTTAACCAGTAGGCCAGAGTAAGAGTTAAGACCTTAACCATTAGGCCAGAGTAAGAGTCTGGCCAGAGTAAGAGTTAATACCTTTACCATTAGGCCAGATTAAGAGTCTAAGACCTTAACCATTAAGCCAGAGTAAGAATAAAGACCTTAAACATTAGGCCAGAGAAAGAGTCTAAGACCTTAACCATTAGGCCGGAGTAAGAGTCTAAGACCTTAACCATTAGGCCAGAGTAAGAGTTAAGACCTTAACCATTAGGCCAGAGTAAGAGTCTGGCCAGAGTAAGAGTTAAGACCTTTACCATTAGGCCAGATTAAGAGTCTAAGACCTTAACCATTAGGCCAGAGTAAGAGTTAAGACCTTAACCATTAGGCCAGAGTAAGAGTCTAAGACCTTGACCATTATGTCAGAGTAAGAGTCTAAGACCTTAGCTATTAGGCCAGACTAAGAGTTAAGACCTTAACCAATAGGCCAGAGTATGAGTCTAAGACCTTAGCTATTAGGCCAGAGTAAGAGTTAAGACCTTAACCATTAGGCCAGAGTACGAGTCTAACACCTTAGCTATTAGGCCAGAGTAAGAGTTAAGACCTTAACCATTAGGCCAGAGTATACGTCTAAGACCTTAGCTATTAGGCCAGAGTAAGAGTTAAGACCTTAACCAGTAGGCCAGAGTAAGAGTTAAGACCTTAACCTGTAGGCGATAGTACGAGTCTAAGACCTTAGCTATTAGGCCAGAGTAAGAGTTAAGACCTTAGCTATTAGGCCTGAGTAAGAGTTAAGACCTTAACCATTAGGCCAGAGTACGAGTCTAAGACCTTAGCTATTAGGCCAGAGTAAGAGTTAAGACCTTAACCATTAGGCCAGAGTAAGAGTTAAGACCTTAACCATTAGGCCAGAGTACGAGTCTAAGACCTTAGCTATTAGGCCAGAGTAAGAGTTAAGACCTTAGCTATTAGGCCAGAGTAAGAGTTAAGACCTTAACCAGTTGGCCAGAGTAAGAGTTAAGCCCTTCACCATTAGGCCAGAGTACGAGTCTAAGACCTTAGCTATTAGGCCAGAGTAAGAGTTAAGACCTTAACCAGTAGGCCAGAGTAAGAGTTAAGACCTTAACCATTAGGCCAGAGTACCAGTCTAAGACCTTAGCTATTAGGCCAGAGTAAGAGTTAAGGCCTTAGCTATTAGGCCAGAGAAAGAGTTAAGACCTTAACCATTAGGCCAGAGTACGAGTCTAAGACCTTAGCTATTAGGCCAGAGCAAGAGTTAAGACCTTAACCAGTAGGCCAGAGTAAGAGTTAAGAACTTAACCTGTAGGCCATAGTACGAGTCTAAGACCTTAGCTATTAGGCCAGAGTAAGAGTTAAGACATTAGCTATTAGGCCTGAGTAAGAGTTAAGACCTTAACCATTAGGCCAAAGTACGAGTCTAAGACCTTAGCTATTAGGCCAGAGTAAGAGTTAAGACCTTAGCTATTAGGCCAGAGTAAGAGTTAAGACCTTAACCAGTAGCCCAGTGTAAGAGTTAAGACCTTAACCATTAGGCCAGAATACGAGTCTAAGACCTTAGCTATTAGGCCAGAGTAAGAGTTAAGACCTTAGCTATTAGGCCAGAGTAAGAGTTAAGATCTTAACCATTAGGCCAAAGTACGAGTCTAAGACCTTAGCTATTAGGCCAGAGTAAGAGTTAAGACCTTAGCTATTAGGCCAGAGTAAAAGTTAAGACCTTAACCAGTAGGCCAGAGTGAGAGTTAAGACCTTAACCGTTAGGCCAGAGTACGAGTCTAAGACCTTAGCTATTAGGCCAGAGTAAGAGTTAAGACCTTAACCAGTAGCCCAGTGTAAGAGTTAAGACCTTAACCATTAGGCCAGAATACGAGTCTAAGACCTTAGCTATTAGGCTAGAGTAAGAGTTAAGACCTTAGCTATTAGGCCAGAGTACGAGTCTAAGACCTTAGCTATTAGGCCAGAGTACGAGTCTAAGTCCTTAGCTATTAGGCCAGAGTAAGAGTTAAGACCTTAGCTATTAGGCCAGAGTACGAGTCTAAGACCTTAGCTATCAGGCCATAGTACGAGTCTTACACTATAGCTATTAGGCCAGAGTAAGAGTTAAGACCTTAACCATTAGGCCAGAATACGAGTCTAAGACCTTAGCTATTAGGCCAAAGTAAGAGTTAAGACCTTAACCATTAGGCCAGAGTAAGAGTTAAGACCTTAACCATTAGGCAAGAGTACGAGTCTAAGACCTTAGCTATTAGGCCAGAGTAAGAGTTAAGACCTTAGCTATTAGGCCAGAGTAAGAGTTAAGACCTTAACCAATAGGCCAGAGTAAGAGTTAAGACCTTCACCATTAGGCCAGAGTACGAGTCTAAGACCTTAGCTATTAGGCCAGAGTAAGAGTTAAGACCTTAACCATTAGGCCAGAGTGCCAGTCTAAGACCTTAGCTATTAGGCCAGAGTAAGAGTTAAGACTTTAGCTATTAGGCCAGAGTAAGAGTTAAGACCTTAACCATTAGGCCAGAGTACGAGTCTAAGACCTTAGCTATTAGGCCAGAGTAAGAGTTAAGACCTTAACCAGTAGGCAAGAGTAAGAGTTAAGAACTTAAACTGTAGGCCATTGTACGAGTCTAAGACCTTAGCTATTAGGCCAGAGTAAGAGTTAAGACCTTAGCTATTAGGCCAGACTAAGAGTTAAGACCTTAACCATTAGGCCAAAGTACGAGTCTAAGACCTTAGCTATTAGGCCAGAGTAAGAGTTAAGACCTTAGCTATTAGGCCAGAGTAAAAGTTAAGACCTTAACCAGTAGGCCAGAGTAAGAGTTAAGACCTTAACCATTAGGCCAGAGTACGAGTCTAAGACCTTAGCTATTAGGCCAGAGTAAGAGTTAAGACCTTAACCAGTAGGCCAGGGTAAGAGTTAAGACCTTAGCCATTAGGCCAGAGTAGGAGTCTAAGACCTTAGCTATTAGGCCAGAGTAAGAGTTAAGACCTTAACCAGTACGCCAGTGTAAGAGTTAAGACCTTAACCATTAGGCCAGAGTACGAGTCTAAGACCTTAGCTATTAGGCCAGAGTACGAGTCTAAGACCTTAGCTATTAGGCCAGAGTAAGAGTTAAGACCTTAGCTATTAGGCCAGAGTAAGAGTTAAGACCTTAGCTATTAGGCCAGAGTACGAGTCTAAGACCTTAGCTATTAGGCCAGAGTAAGAGTTAAGACCTTAACCAGTAGGCCAGAGTAAGAGTTAAGAACTTAACCTGTAGGCCATAGTATGAGTCTAAGACCTTAGCTATTAGGCCAGAGTAAGAGTTAAGACATTAGCTATTAGGCCTGAGTAAGAGTTAAGACCTTAACCATTAGGCCAAAGTACGAGTCTATGACCTTAGCTATTAGGCCAGAGTAAGAGTTAAGACCTTAGCTATTAGGCCAGAGTAAAAGTTAAGACCTTAACCAGTAGGCCAGAGTGAGAGTTAAGACCTTAACCATTAGGCCAGAGTACGAGTCTAAGACCTTAGCTATTAGGCCAGAGTAAGAGTTAAGACCTTAGCCAGTAGCCCAGTGTAAGAGTTAAGACCTTAACCATTAGGCCAGAATACGAGTCTAAGACCTTAGCTATTAGGCCAGAGTAAGAGTTAAGACCTTAGCTATTAGGCCAGAGTAAGAGTTAAGATCTTAACCATTAGGCCAAAGTACGAGTCTAAGACCTTAGCTATTAGGCCAGAGTAAGAGTTAAGACCTTAGCTATTAGGCCAGAGTAAAAGTTAAGTCCTTAACCAGTAGGCCAGAGTGAGAGTTAAGACCTTAACCATTAGGCCAGAGTACGAGTCTAAGACCTTAGCTATTAGGCAAGAGTAAGAGTTAAGACCTTAACCAGTAGCCCAGTGTAAGAGATAAGACCTTAACCATTTGGCCAGAATACGAGTCTAAGACCTTAGCTATTAGGCTAGAGTAAGAGTTAAGACCTTAGCTATTAGGCCAGAGTACGAGTCTAAGACCTTAGCTATTAGGCCAGAGTACGAGTCTAAGACCTTAGCTATTAGGCCAGAGTAAGAGTTAAGACCTTAGCTATTAGGCCAGAGTACGAGTCTAAGACCTTAGCTATCAGGCCATAGTACGAGTCTTACACTATAGCTATTAGGCCAGAGTAAGAGTTAAGACCTTAACCATTAGGCCAGAATACGAGTCTAAGACCTTAGCTATTAGGCCAGAGTAAGAGTTAAGACCTTAGCTATTAGGCCAGAGTAAGAGTTAAGACCTTAGCTATTAGGCCAGAGTACGAGTCTAAGACCTTAGCTATTAGGCCAGAGTAAGAGTTAAGACCTTAACCAGTAGGCCAGTGTAAGAGTTAAGACCTTAACCATTAGGCCAGAGTACGAGTCTAAGACCTTAGCTATTAGGCCAGAGTACGAGTCTAAGACCTTAGCTATTAGGCCAGAGTAAGAGTTAAGACCTTAGCTATTAGGCCAGAGTAAGAGTTAAGACCTTAGCTATTAGGCCAGAGTACGAGTCTAAGACCTTAGCTATTAGGCCAGAGTACGAGTCTAAGACCTTAGCTATTAGGCCAGAATAAGAGTTAAGACCTTAGCTATTAGGCCAGAGTAAGAGTTAAGACCTTAGCTATTAGGCCAGAGTAAGAGTTAAGACATTAGCTATTAGGCCAGAGTACGAGTCTAAGACCTTAGCTATCAGGCCATAGTACGAGTCTTACACTATAGCTATTAGGCCAGAGTAAGAGTTAAGACCTTAACCATTAGGCCAGAATACGAGTATAAGACCTTAGCTATTAGGCCAAAGTAAGAGTTAAGACCTTAACCATTAGGCCAGAGTAAGAGTTAAGACCTTAACCATTAGGCAAGAGTACAAGTCTAAGACCTTAGCTATTAGGCCAGAGTAAGAGTTAAGACCTTAGCTATTAGGCCAGAGTAAGAGTTAAGACCTTAACCAATAGGCCAGAGTAAGAGTTAAGACCTTCACCATTAGGCCAGAGTACGAGTCTAAGACCTTAGCTATTAGGCCAGAGTAAGAGTTAAGACCTTAACCAGTAGGCCAAAGTAAGAGTTAAGACCTTAACCATTAGGCCAGAGTACCAGTCTAAGACCTTAGCTATTAGGCCAGAGTAAGAATTAAGACCTTAGCTATTAGGCTAGAGTAAGCGTTAAGACCTTAACCATTAGGCCAGAGTACGAGTCTAAGACCTTAGCTATTAGGCCAGAGTAAGAGTTAAGACCTTAACCAGTAGGCCAGAGTAAGAGTTAAGACCTTAACCTGTAGGCCATAGTACGAGTCTAAGACCTTAGCTATTAGGCCAGCATAAGAGTTAGGACCTTAGCTATTAGGCCAGAGTAAGAGTTAAGACCTTAACCATTAGGCCAAAGTACGGGTCTAAGACCTTAGCTATTAGGCCAGAGTAAGAATTAAGACCTTAGCTATTAGGCCAGAGTAAAAGTTAAGACCTTAACCAGTAGACAAGAGTAAGAGTTAAGACCTTAACCATTAGGCCAGAGTACGAGTCTAAGACCTTAGCTATTAGGCCAGAGTAAGAGTTAAGACCTTAACCAGTAGGCCAGTGTAAGAGTTAAGACCTTAACCATTAGGCCAGAGTACGAGTCTAAGACCTTAGCTATTAGGCCAGAGTAAGAGTTAAGACCTTAACCAGTAGGCCAGAGTAAGAGTTAAGACCTAACCTGTATGCCATAGTACGAGTCTAAGACCTTAGCTATTAGGCCAGAGTAAGAGTTAAGACCTTAGCTATTAGGCCAGAGTAAGAATTAAGACCTTAACCAGTAGGCCAGAGTAAGAGTTAAGACCTTAACCTGTAGGCCAGAGTAAGAGTTAAGACCTTAACCTGTAGGCCATAGTACGAGTCTTAGACCTTAGCTATTAGGCCAGAGTAAGAGTTAAGACCTTAGCTATTAGGCCAGAGTAAGAATTAGGACCTTAACCAGTAGGCCAGAGTAAGAGTTAAGACCTTAACCTGTAGGCCATAGTACGAGTCTAAGACCTTAGCTATTAGGCCAGAGTAAGAGTTAAGACCTTAACCAGTAGGCCAGAGTATGAGTTAAGACCTTAACCATTAGGCCAGAGTACGAGTCTAAGACCTTAGCTATTAGGCCAGAGTAAGAGTTAAGACCTTAACCAGTAGGCCAGAGTAAGAGTTAAGACCTTAACCATTAGGCCAGAGTAAGAGTCTGGCCAGAGTAAGAGTTAAGACCTTTACCATTAGGCCAGATTAAGAGTCTAAGACCTTAACCATTAAGCCAGAGTAAGAATAAAGACCTTAAACATTAGGCCAGAGAAAGAGTCTAAGACCTTAACCATTAGGCCGGAGTAAGAGCTAAGACCTTAACCATTAGGCCAGAGTAAGAGTCTAAGACCTTAACCATTAGGCCAGAGTAAGAGTTAAGACCTTAACCATTAGTCCAGAGTAAGAGTCTGGCCAGAGTAAGAGTAAAGACCTTTACCATTAGGCCAGATTAAGAGTCTAAGACCTTAACCATTAGGCCAGAGTAAGAGTTAAGACCTTAACCAGTAGGCCAGAGTAAGAGTTAAGACCTTAACCTGAAGGCCATAGTACGAGTCTAAGACCTTAGATATTAGGCCAGAGTAAGAGTCAAGACCTTAGCTATTAGGCCAGAGTAAGAGTTAAGACCTTAACCTGTAGGCCAGAGTATGAGTCTAAGACCTTAGCTATTAGGCCAGAGTACGAGCCTAAGACCTTAGCTGTTAGGCCAGAGTAAGAGTTAAGACCTTAACCATTAGGCCAGAGTACGAGTCTAAGACCTTAGCTATTAGGCCAGAGTAAGAGTTAAGACCTTAACCAGTAGGCCAGAGTACGAGTCTAAGACCTTAGCTATTAGGCCAGAGTAAGAGTTAAGACCTTAACCAGTAGGCCAGAGTAAGAGTTAAGACCTTAACCTGTAGGCCATAGTACGAGTCTAAGACCTTAGCTATTAGGCCAGCGTAAGAGTTAAGACCTTAACCATTAGGCCAGAGTATGAGTCTAACACCTTAGCTATTAGGCCAGAGTAAGAGTTAAGACCTTAAACATTAGGCCAGAGTACGAGTCTAGGACCTAGCTATTAGGCCAGACTAAGAGTTAAGACCTTAGCTATTAGGCCAGAGTACGAGTCTAAGACCTTAGCTATTAGGCCAGAGTAAGAGTTAAGACCTTAACCAGTAGGCCAGAGTAAGAGTTAAGACCTAACCTGTATGCCATAGTACGAGTCTAAGACCTTAGCTATTAGGCCAGAGTAAGAGTTAAGACCTTAGCTATTAGGCCAGAGTAAGAATTAAGACCTTAACCAGTAGGCCAGAGTAAGAGTTAAGACCTTAACCTGTAGGCCAGAGTAAGAGTTAAGACCTTAACCTGTAGGCCATAGTACGAGTCTTAGACCTTAGCTATTAGGCCAAAGTAAGAGTTAAGACCTTAGCTATTAGGCCAGAGTAAGAATTAAGACCTTAACCAGTAGGCCAGAGTAAGAGTTAAGACCTTAACATGTAGGCCATAGTACGAGTCTAAGACCTTAGCTATTAGGCCAGAGTAAGAGTTAAGACCTTAACCAGTAGGCCAGAGTATGAGTTAAGACCTTAACCATTAGGCCAGAGTACGAGTCTAAGACCTTAGCTATTAGGCCAGAGTAAGAGTTAAGACCTTAACCAGTAGGCCAGAGTAAGAGTTAAGACCTTAACCATTAGGCCAGAGTAAGAGTCTGGCCAGAGTAAGAGTTAATACCTTTACCATTAGGCCAGATTAAGAGTCTAAGACCTTAACCATTAAGCCAGAGTAAGAATAAAGACCTTAAACATTAGGCCAGAGAAAGAGTCTAAGACCTTAACCATTAGGCCGGAGTAAGAGCTAAGACCTTAACCATTAGGCCAGAGTAAGAGTCTAAGACCTTAACCATTAGGCCAGAGTAAGAGTTAAGACCTTAACCATTAGGCCAGAGTAAGAGTCTGGCCAGAGTAAGAGTTAAGACCTTTACCATAAGGCCAGATTAAGAGTCTAAGACCTTAACCATTAGGCCAGAGTAAGAGTTAAGACCTTAACCATTAGGCCAGAGTAAGAGTCTAAGACCTTGACCATTATGTCAGAGTAAGAGTCTAAGACCTTAGCTATTAGGCCAGACTAAGAGTTAAGACCTTAACCAATAGGCCAGAGTACGAGTCTAAGACCTTAGCTATTAGGCCAGAGTAAGAGTTAAGACCTTAACCATTAGGCCAGAGTACGAGTCTAACACCTTAGCTATTAGGCCAGAGTAAGAGTTAAGACCTTAACCATTAGGCCAGAGTATAGGTCTAAGACCTTAGCTATTAGGCCAGAGTAAGAGTTAAGACCTTAACCAGTAGGCCAGAGTAAGAGTTAAGACCTTAACCTGTAGGCCATAGTACGAGTCTAAGACCTTAGCTATTAGGCCAGAGTAAGAGTTAAGACCTTAGCTATTAGGCCTGAGTAAGAGTTAAGACCTTAACCATTAGGCCAGAGTACGAGTCTAAGACCTTAGCTATTAGGCCAGAGTAAGAGTTAAGACCTTAACCATTAGGCCAGAGTAAGAGTTAAGCCCTTCACCATTAGGCCAGAGTACGAGTCTAAGACCTTAGCTATTAGGCCAGAGTAAGAGTTAAGACCTTAACCAGTAGGCCAGAGTAAGAGTTAAGACCTTAACCATTAGGCCAGAGTACCAGTCTAAGACCTTAGCTATTAGGCCAGAGTAAGAGTTAAGGCCTTAGCTATTAGGCCAGAGAAAGAGTTAAGACCTTAACCATTAGGCCAGAGTACGAGTCTAAGACCTTAGCTATTAGGCCAGAGCAAGAGTTAAGACCTTAACCAGTAGCCCAGTGTAAGAGTTAAGACCTTAACCATTAGGCCAGAATACGAGTCTAAGACCTTAGCTATTAGGCCAGAGTAAGAGTTAAGACCTTAGCTATTAGGCCAGAGTAAGAGTTAAGATCTTAACCATTAGGCCAAAGTACGAGTCTAAGACCTTAGCTATTAGGCCAGAGTAAGAGTTAAGACCTTAGCTATTAGGCCAGAGTAAAAGTTAAGACCTTAACCAGTAGGCCAGAGTGAGAGTTAAGACCTTAACCATTAGGCCAGAGTACGAGTCTAAGACCTTAGCTATTAGGCCAGAGTAAGAGTTAAGACCTTAACCAGTAGCCCAGTGTAAGAGTTAAGACCTTAACCATTAGGCCAGAATACGAGTCTAAGACCTTAGCTATTAGGCTAGAGTAAGAGTTAAGACCTTAGCTATTAGGCCAGAGTACGAGTCTAAGACCTTAGCTATTAGGCCAGAGTACGAGTCTAAGACCTTAGCTATTAGGCCAGAGTAAGAGTTAAGACCTTAGCTATTAGGCCAGAGTACGAGTCTAAGACCTTAGCTATCAGGCCATAGTACGAGTCTTACACTATAGCTATTAGGCCAGAGTAAGAGTTAAGACCTTAACCATTAGGCCAGAATACGAGTCTAAGACCTTAGCTATTAGGCCAAAGTAAGAATTAAGACCTTAACCATTAGGCCAGAGTAAGAGTTAAGACCTTAACCATTAGGCAAGAGTACGAGTCTAAGACCTTAGCTATTAGGCCAGAGTAAGAGTTAAGACCTTAGCTATTAGGCCAGAGTAAGAGTTAAGACCTTAACCAATAGGCCAGAGTAAGAGTTAAGACCTTCACCATTAGGCCAGAGTACGAGTCTAAGACCTTAGCTATTAGGCCAGAGTAAGAGTTAAGACCTTAACCATTAGGCCAGAGTGCCAGTCTAAGACCTTAGCTATTAGGCCAGAGTAAGAGTTAAGACTTTAGCTATTAGGCCAGAGTAAGAGTTAAGACCTTAACCATTAGGCCAGAGTACGAGTCTAAGACCTTAGCTATTAGGCCAGAGTAAGAGTTAAGACCTTAACCAGTAGGCAAGAGTAAGAGTTAAGAACTTAACCTGTAGGCCATTGTACGAGTCTAAGACCTTAGCTATTAGGCCAGAGTAAGAGTTAAGACCTTAGCTATTAGGCCAGAGTAAGAGTTAAGACCTTAACCATTAGGCCAAAGTACGAGTCTAAGACCTTAGCTATTAGGCCAGAGTAAGAGTTAAGACCTTAGCTATTAGGCCAGAGTAAAAGTTAAGACCTTAACCAGTAGGCCAGAGTAAGAGTTAAGACCTTAACCATTAGGCCAGAGTACGAGTCTAAGACCTTAGCTATTAGGCCAGAGTAAGAGTTAAGACCTTAACCAGTAGGCCAGGGTAAGAGTTAAGACCTTAGCCATTAGGCCAGAGTAGGAGTCTAAGACCTTAGCTATTAGGCCAGAGTAAGAGTTAAGACCTTAACCAGTACGCCAGTGTAAGAGTTAAGACCTTAACCATTAGGCCAGAGTACGAGTCTAAGACCTTAGCTATTAGGCCAGAGTACGAGTCTAAGACCTTAGCTATTAGGCCAGAGTAAGAGTTAAGACCTTAGCTATTAGGCCAGAGTAAGAGTTAAGACCTTAGCTATTAGGCCAGATTACGAGTCTAAGACCTTAGCTATTAGGCCCGAGTAAGAGTTAAGACCTTAACCAGTAGGCCAGAGTAAGAGTTAAGAACTTAACCTGATGCCATAGTATGAGTATAAGACCTTAGCTATTAGGCCAGAGTAAGAGTTAAGACATTAGCTATTAGGCCTGAGTAAGAGTTAAGACCTTAACCATTAGGCCAAAGTACGAGTCTAAGACCTTAGCTATTAGGCCAGAGTAAGAGTTAAGACCTTAGCTATTAGGCCAGAGTAAAAGTTAAGACCTTAACCAGTAGGCCAGAGTGAGAGTTAAGACCTTAACCATTAGGCCAGAGTACGAGTCTAAGACCTTAGCTATTAGGCCAGAGTAAGAGTTAAGACCTTAGCCAGTAGCCCAGTGTAAGAGTTAAGACCTTAACCATTAGGCCAGAATACGAGTCTAAGACCTTAGCTATTAGGCCAGAGTAAGAGTTAAGACCTTAGCTATTAGGCCAGAGTAAGAGTTAAGATCTTAACCAGTAGGCCAAAGTACGAGTCTAAGACCTTAGCTATTAGGCCAGAGTAAGAGTTAAGACCTTAGCTATTAGGCCAGAGTAAAAGTTAAGTCCTTAACCAGTAGGCCAGAGTGAGAGTTAAGACCTTAACCATTAGGCCAGAGTACGAGTCTAAGACCTTAGCTATTAGGCAAGAGTAAGAGTTAAGACCTTAACTAGTAGCCCAGTGTAAGAGTTAAGACCTTAACCATTAGGCCAGAATACGAGTCTAAGACCTTAGCTATTAGGCTAGAGTAAGAGTTAAGACCTTAGCTATTAGGCCAGAGTACGAGTCTAAGACCTTAGCTATTAGGCCAGAGTAAGAGTTAAGACCTTAGCTATTAGGCCAGAGTACGAGTCTAAGACCTTAGCTATCAGGCCATAGTACGAGTCTTACACTATAGCTATTAGGCCAGAGTAAGAGTTAAGACCTTAACCATTAGGCCAGAATACGAGTCTAAGACCTTAGCTATTAGGCCAGAGTAAGAGTTAAGACCTTAGCTATTAGGCCAGAGTAAGAGTTAAGACCTTAGCTATTAGGCCAGAGTACGAGTCTAAGACCTTAGCTATTAGGCCAGAGTAAGAGTTAAGACCTTAACCAGTAGGCCAGTGTAAGAGTTAAGACCTTAACCATTAGGCCAGAGTACGAGTCTAAGACCTTAGCTATTAGGCCAGAGTACGAGTCTAAGACCTTAGCTATTAGGCCAGAGTAAGAGTTAAGACCTTAGCTATTAGGCCAGAGTAAGAGTTAAGACCTTAGCTATTAGGCCAGAGTACGAGTCTAAGACCTTAGCTATTAGGCCAGAGTACGAGTCTAAGACCTTAGCTATTAGGCCAGAATAAGAGTTAAGACCTTAGCTATTAGGCCAGAGTAAGAGTTAAGACCTTAGCTATTAGGTCAGAGTAAGAGTTAAGACATTAGCTATTAGGCCAGAGTACGAGTCTAAGACCTTAGCTATCAGGCCATAGTACGAGTCTTACACTATAGCTATTAGGCCAGAGTAAGAGTTAAGACCTTAACCATTAGGCCAGAATACGAGTATAAGACCTTAGCTATTAGGCCAAAGTAAGAGTTAAGACCTTAACCATTAGGCCAGAGTAAGAGTTAAGACCTTAACCATTAGGCAAGAGTACAAGTCTAAGACCTTAGCTATTAGGCCAGAGTAAGAGTTAAGACCTTAGCTATTAGGCCAGAGTAAGAGTTAAGACCTTAACCAGTAGGCCAGAGTAAGAGTTAAGACCTTCACCATTAGGCCAGAGTACGAGTCTAAGACCTTAGCTATTAGGCCAGAGTAAGAGTTAAGACCTTAACCAGTAGGCCAAAGTAAGAGTTAAGACCTTAACCATTAGGCCAGAGTACCAGTCTAAGACCTTAGCTATTAGGCCAGAGTAAGAGTTAAGACCTTAGCTATTAGGCTAGAGTAAGCGTTAAGACCTTAATCATTAGGCCAGAGTACGAGTCTAAGACCTTAGCTATTAGGCCAGAGTAAGAGTTAAGACCTTAACCAGTAGGCCAGAGTAAGAGTTAAGACCTTAACCTGTAGGCCATAGTACGAGTCTAAGACCTTAGCTATTAGGCCAGCATAAGAGTTAGGACCTTAGCTATTAGGCCAGAGTAAGAGTTAAGACCTTAACCATTAGGCCAAAGTACGGGTCTAAGACCTTAGCTATTAGGCCAGAGTAAGAATTAAGACCTTAGCTATTAGGCCAGAGTAAAAGTTAAGACCTTAACCAGTAGACAAGAGTAAGAGTTAAGACCTTAACCATTAGGCCAGAGTACGAGTCTAAGACCTTAGCTATTAGGCCAGAGTAAGAGTTAAGACCTTAACCAGTAGGCCAGTGTAAGAGTTAAGACCTTAACCATTAGGCCAGAGTACGAGTCTAAGACCTTAGCTATTAGGCCAGAGTAAGAGTTAAGACCTTAAAAATTAGGCCAGAGTACCAGTCTAAGACCTTAGCTATTAGGCCAGAGTAAGAGTTAAGACTTTAGCTATTAGGCCAGAGTAAGAGTTAAGACCTTAACCATTAGGCCAGAGTACGAGTCTAAGACCTTAGCTATTAGGCCAGAGTAAGAGTTAAGACCTTAACCAGTAGGCAAGAGTAAGAGTTAAGAACTTAACCTGTAGGCCATAGTACGAGTCTAAGACCTTAGCTATTAGGCCAGAGTAAGAGTTAAGACCTTAGCTATTAGGCCAGAGTAAGAGTTAAGACCTTAACCATTAGGCCAAAGTACGAGTCTAAGAGCTTAGCTATTAGGCCAGAGTAAGAGTTAAGACCTTAGCTATTAGGCCAGAGTAAAAGTTAAGACCTTAACCAGTAGGCCAGAGTAAGAGTTAAGACCTTAACCATTAGGCCAGAGTACGAGTCTAAGACCTTAGCTATTAGGGCAGAGTAAGAATTAAGACCTTAACCAGTAGGCCAGTGTAAGAGTTAAGACCTTAGCCATTAGGCCAGAGTACGAGTCTAAGACCTTAGCTATTAGGCCAGAGTAAGAGTTAAGACCTTAACCAGTAGGCCAGTGTAAGAGTTAAGACCTTAACCATTAGGCCAGAGTACGAGTCTAAGACCTTAGCTATTAGGCCAGAGTACGAGTCTAAGACCTTAGCTATTAGGCCAGAGTAAGAGTTAAGACCTTAGCAATTAGGCCAGAGTAAGAGTTAAGACCTTAGCTATTAGGCCAGAGTACGAGTCTAAGACCTTAGCTATTAGGTCAGAGTAAGAGTTAAGACCTTAACCAGTAGGCCAGTGTAAGAGTTAGGACCTTAACCATTAGGCCAGAGTACGAGTCTAAGACCTTAGCTATTAGGCCAGAGTACGAGTCTAAGACCTTAGCTATTAGGCCAGAGTAAGAGTTAAGACCTTAGCTATTAGGCCAGAGTAAGAGTTAAGACCTTAGCTATTAGGCCAGAGTACGAGTCTAAGACCTTAGCTATTAGGCCAGAGTACGAGTCTAAGACCTTAGCTATTAGGCCAGAATAAGAGTTAAGACCTTAGCTATTAGGCCAGAGTAAGAGTTAAGACCTTAGCTATTAGGCCAGAGTACGAGTCTAAGACCTTAGCTATCAGGCCATAGTACGAGTCTTACACCTTAGCTATTAGGCCAGAGTAAGAGTTAGGACCTTAACCAGTACGCCAGTGTAAGAGTTAAGACCTTAACCTGTAGGCCAGAGTAAGAGTTAAGACCTTAACCTGTAGGCCATAGTAGGAGTCTTAGACCTTAGCTATTAGGCCAGAGTAAGAGTTAAGACCTTAACCAGTAGGCCAGAGTAAGAGTTAAGACCTTAACCATTAGGCCAGAGTACGAGTCTAAGACCTTAGCTATTTAGCCAGAGTAAGAGTTAAGACCTTAGCTATTAGGCCAGAGTAAGAGTTAAGACCTTAACCATTACACCAGAGTACGAGTCTAAGACCTTAGCTATTAGGCCAGAGTAAGTGTTAAGACCTGAGCTATTATTCCAGACTGAGAGTTAAGACCTTAATCAGTAGGCCAGAGTAAGGGTTAAGACCTTAACCAGTAGGCCAGAGTAAGAGTTAAGACCTTAACCATTAGGCCAGAGTACGAGTCTAAGACCTTAGCTATTTAGCCAGAGTAAGAGTTAAGACCTTAGCTATTAGGCCAGAGTAAGAGTTAAGACCTTAACCATTACACCAGAGTACGAGTCTAAGACCTTAGCTATTAGGCCAGAGTAAGTGTTAAGACCTGAGCTATTATTCCAGACTGAGAGTTAAGACCTTAATCAGTAGGCCAGAGTAAGGGTTAAGACCTTAACCAGTAGGCCAGAGTAAGAGTTAAGACCTTAACCATTAGGCCAGAGTACGAGTCTAAGACCTTAGCTATTAGGCCAGAGTAAGAGTTAAGACCTTAACCAGTCGGCCAGAGTAAGAGTTAAGACCTTAACCAGTAGGCCACAGTACGAGTCTAACACCTTAGCTATTAGGCCGGAGTAAGAGTTAAGACCTTAACCAGTAGCCCAGTGTAAGAGTTAAGACCTTAACCATTAGGCCAGAATACGAGTCTAAGACCTTAGCTATTAGGCTAGAGTAAGAGTTAAGACCTTAGCTATTAGGCCAGAGTACGAGTCTAAGACCTTAGCTATTAGGCCAGAGTACGAGTCTAAGACCTTAGCTATTAGGCCAGAGTAAGAGTTAAGACCTTAGCTATTAGGCCAGAGTACGAGTCTAAGACCTTAGCTATCAGGCCATAGTACGAGTCTTACGCTATAGCTATTAGGCCAGAGTAAGAGTTAAGACCTTAACCATTAGGCCAGAATACGATCTAAGACCTTAGCTATTAGGCCAAAGTAAGAGTTAAGACCTTAACCATTAGGCCAGAGTAAGAGTTAAGACCTTAACCATTAGGCAAGAGTACGAGTCTAAGACCTTAGCTATTAGGCCAGAGTAAGAGTTAAGACCTTAGCTATTAGGCCAGAGTAAGAGTTAAGACCTTAACCAATAGGCCAGAGTAAGAGTTAAGACCTTCACCATTAGGCCAGAGTACGAGTCTAAGACCTTAGCTATTAGGCCAGAGTAAGAGTTAAGACCTTAACCAGTAGGCCAAAGTAAGAGTTAAGACCTTAACCATTAGGCCAGAGTACCAGTCTAAGACCTTAGCTATTAGGCCAGAGTAAGAGTTAAGACCTTAGCTATTAGGCTAGAGTAAGAGTTAAGACCTTAACCATTAGGCCAGAGTACAAGTCTAAGACCTTAGCTATTAGGCCAGAGTAAGAGTTAAGACCTTAACCAGTAGGCCAGAGTAAGAGTTAAGAACTTAACCTGTAGGCCATAGTACGAGTCTAAGACCTTAGCTATTAGGCCAGCATAAAAGTTAGGACCTTAGCTATTATGCCAGAGTAAGAGTTAAGACCTTAACCATTAGGCCAAAGTATGAGTCTAAGACCTTAGCTATTAGGCCAGAGTAAGAATTAAGACCTTAGCTATTAGGCCAGCGTAAAAGTTAAGACCTTAACCAATAGACAAGAGTAAGAGTTAAGACCTTAACCTGTAGGCCAGAGTAAGAGTTAAGACCTTAACCTGTAGGCCATAGTAGGAGTCTTAGACCTTAGCTATTAGGCCAGAGTAAGAGTTAAGACCTTAACCAGTAGGCCAGAGTAAGAGTTAAGACCTTAACCATTAGGCCAGAGTACGAGTCTAAGACCTTAGCTATTAGGCCAGAGTAAGAGTTAAGACCTTAGCTATTAGGCCAGAGTAAGAGTTAAGACCGTAACCATTAAGCCAGAGTACGAGTCTAAGACCTTAGCTATTTAGCCAGAGTAAGAGTTAAGACCTTAGCTATTAGGCCAGAGTAAGAGTTAAGACCTTAACCATTACGCCAGAGTACAAGTCTAAGACCTTAGCTATTAGGCCAGAGTAAGTGTTAAGACCTGAGCTATTATGCCAGACTGAGAGTTAAGACCTTAATCAGTAGGCCAGAGTAAGAGTTAAGACCTTAACCAGTAGGCCAGAGTAAGAGTTAAGACCTTAACCATTAGGCCAGAGTACGAGTCTAAGACCTTAGCTATTAGGCCAGAGTAAGAGTTAAGACCTTAACCAGTCGGCCAGAGTAAGAGTTAAGACCTTAACCAGTAGGCCACAGTACGAGTCTAACACCTTAGCTATTAGGCCAGAGTAAGAGTTAAGACCTTAACCAGTAGCCCAGTGTAAGAGTTAAGACCTTAACCATTAGGCCAGAATACGAGTCTAAGACCTTAGCTATTAGGCCAGAGTACGAGTCTAAGACCTTAGCTATCAGGCCATAGTACGAGTCTTACACTATAGCTATTAGGCCAGTGTAAGAGTTAAGACCTTAACCATTAGGCCAGAATACGAGTCTAAGACCTTAGCTATTAGGCCAAAGTAAGAGTTAAGACCTTAACCATTAGGCCAGAGTAAGAGTTAAGACCTTAACCATTAGGCAAGAGTACGAGTCTAAGACCTTAGCTATTAGGCCAGAGTAAGAGTTAAGACCTTAGCTATTAGGCCAGAGTAAGAGTTAAGACCTTAACCAATAGGCCAGAGTAAGAGTTAAGACCTTCACCATTAGGCCAGAGTACGAGTCTAAGACCTTAGCTATTAGGCCAGAGTAAGAGTTAAGACCTTAACCAGTAGGCCAAAGTAAGAGTTAAGACCTTAACCATTAGGCCAGAGTACCAGTCTAAGACCTTAGCTATTAGGCCAGAGTAAGAGTTAAGACCTTAGCTATTAGGCTAGAGTAAGAGTTAAGACCTTAACCATTAGGCCAGAGTACAAGTCTAAGACCTTAGCTATTAGGCCAGAGTAAGAGTTAAGACCTTAACCAGTAGGCCAGAGTAAGAGTTAAGAACTTAACCTGTAGGCCATAGTACGAGTCTAAGACCTTAGCTATTAGGCCAGCATAAGAGTTAGGACCTTAGCTATTATGCCAGAGTAAGAGTTAAGACCTTAACCATTAGGCCAAAGTACGAGTCTAAGACCTTAGCTATTAGGCCAGAGTAAGAAATAAGACCTTAGCTATTAGGCCAGAGTAAAAGTTAAGACCTTAACCAGTAGACAAGAGTAAGAGTTAAGACCTTAACCATTAGGCCAGAGTAAGAGTTAAGACCTTAACCTGTAGGCCATAGTAGGAGTCTTAGACCTTAGCTATTAGGCCAGAGTAAGAGTTAAGACCTTAACCAGTAGGCCAGAGTAAGAGTTAAGACCTTAACCATTAGGCCAAAGTACGAGTCTAAGACCTTAGCTATTAGGCCAGAGTAAGAATTAAGACCTTAGCTATTAGGCCAGCGTAAAAGTTAAGACCTTAACCAATAGACAAGAGTAAGAGTTAAGACCTTAACCTGTAGGCCAGAGTAAGAGTTAAGACCTTAACCTGTAGGCCATAGTAGGAGTCTTAGACCTTAGCTATTAGGCCAGAGTAAGAGTTAAGACCTTAACCAGTAGGCCAGAGTAAGAGTTAAGACCTTAACCATTAGGCCAGAGTACGAGTCTAAGACCTTAGCTATTAGGCCAGAGTAAGAGTTAAGACCTTAGCTATTAGGCCAGAGTAAGAGTTAAGACCGTAACCATTAAGCCAGAGTACGAGTCTAAGACCTTAGCTATTTAGCCAGAGTAAGAGTTAAGACCTTAGCTATTAGGCCAGAGTAAGAGTTAAGACCTTAACCATTACGCCAGAGTACGAGTCTAAGACCTTAGCTATTAGGCCAGAGTAAGTGTTAAGACCTGAGCTATTATGCCAGACTGAGAGTTAAGACCTTAATCAGTAGGCCAGAGTAAGAGTTAAGACCTTAACCAGTAGGCCAGAGTAAGAGTTAAGACCTTAACCATTAGGCCAGAGTACGAGTCTAAGACCTTAGCTATTAGGCCAGAGTAAGAGTTAAGACCTTAACCAGTCGGCCAGAGTAAGAGTTAAGACCTTAACCAGTAGGCCACAGTACGAGTCTAACACCTTAGCTATTAGGCCAGAGTAAGAGTTAAGACCTTAACCAGTAGCCCAGTGTAAGTGTTAAGACCTTAACCATTAGGCCAGAATACGAGTCTAAGACCTTAGCTATTAGGCCAGAGTACGAGTCTAAGACCTTAGCTATCAGGCCATAGTACGACTCTTACACTATAGCTATTAGGCCAGTGTAAGAGTTAAGACCTTAACCATTAGGCCAGAATACGAGTCTAAGACCTTAGCTATTAGGCCAAAGTAAGAGTTAAGACCTTAACCATTAGGCCAGAGTAAGAGTTAAGACCTTAACCATTAGGCAAGAGTACGAGTCTAAGACCTTAGCTATTAGGCCAGAGTAAGAGTTAAGACCTTAGATATTAGGCCAGAGTAAGAGTTAAGACCTTAACCAATAGGCCAGAGTAAGAGTTAAGATCTTCACCATTAGGCCAGAGTACGAGTCTAAGACCTTAGCTATTAGGCCAGAGTAAGAGTTAAGACCTTAACCAGTAGGCCAGAGTAAGAGTTAAGACCTTAACCTGTAGGCCATAGTAGGAGTCTTAGACCTTAGCTATTAGGCCAGAGTAAGAGTTAAGACCTTAACCAGTAGGCCAGAGTAAGAGTTAAGACCTTAACCATTAGGCCAGAGTACGAGTCTAAGACCTTAGCTATTAGGCCAGAGTAAGAGTTAAGACCTTAGCTATTAGGCTAGAGTAAGAGTTAAGACCTTAACCATTAGGCCAGAGTACAAGTCTAAGACCTTAGCTATTAGGCCAGAGTAAGAGTTAAGACCTTAACCAGTAGGCCAGAGTAAGAGTTAAGAACTTAACCTGTAGGCCATAGTACGAGTCTAAGACCTTAGCTATTAGGCCAGCATAAGAGTTAGGACCTTAGCTATTATGCCAGAGTAAGAGTTAAGACCTTAACCATTAGGCCAAAGTACGAGTCTAAGACCTTAGCTATTAGGCCAGAGTAAGAAATAAGACCTTAGCTATTAGGCCAGAGTAAAAGTTAAGACCTTAACCAGTAGACAAGAGTAAGAGTTAAGACCTTAACCATTAGGCCAGAGTACGAGTCTAAGACCTTAGCTATTAGGCCAGAGTAAGAGTTAAGACCTTAACCAGTAGGCCAGTGTAAGAGTTAAGACCTTAACCATTAGGCCAGAGTACGAGTCTAAGACCTTAGCTATTAGGCCAGAGTACGAGTCTAAGACCTTAGCTATTAGGCCAGAGTAAGAGTTAAGACCTTAGCTATTAGGCCAGAGTAAGAGTTAAGACCTTAGCTATTAGGCCAGTGTAAGAGTTAAGACCTTAACCATTAGGCCAGAGTACGAGTCTAAGACCTTAGCTATTAGGCCAGAGTAAGAGTTAAGATCTTAACCAGTAGGCCAGTGTAAGAGTTAAGACCTTAACCATTAGGCCAGAGTACGAGTCTAAGACCTTAGCTATTAGGCCAGAGTACGAGTCTAAGACCTTAGCTATTAGGCCAGAGTAAGAGTTAAGACCTTAGCTATTAGGCCAGAGTAAGAGTTAAGACCTTAGCTATTAGGCCAGAGTACGAGTCTAAGACCTTAGCTATTAGGCCAGAGTAAGAGTTAAGACCTTAACCAGTAGGCCAGTGTAAGAGTTAAGACCTTAACCATTAGGCCAGAGTACGAGTCTAAGACCTTAGCTATTAGGCCATAGTACGAGTCTAAGACCTTAGCTATTAGGCCAGAGTAAGAGTTAAGACCTTAGCTATTAGGCCAGAGTAAGAGTTAAGACCTTAGCTATTAGGCCAGAGTACGAGTCTAAGACCTTAGCTATTAGGCCAGAGTACGAGTCTAAGACCATAGCTATTAGGCCAGAGTAAGAGTTAAGACCTTAGCTATTAGGCCAGAGTAAGAGTTAAGACCTTAGCTATTAGGCCAGAGTACGAGTCTAAGACCTTAGCTATTAGGCCAGAGTAAGAGTTAAGACCTTAACCAGTAGGCCAGTGTAAGAGTTAAGACCTTAACCATTAGGCCAGAGTACGAGTCTAAGACCTTAGCTATTAGGCCAGAGTACGAGTCTAAGACCTTAGCTATTAGGCCAGAGTAAGAGTTAAGACCTTAGCTATTAGGCCAAAGTAAGAGTTAAGACCTTAGCTATTAGGCCAGAGTACGAGTCTAAGACCTTAGCTATTAGGCCAGAGTACGAGTCTAAGACCTTAGCTATTAGGCCAGAATAAGAGTTAAGACCTTAGCTATTAGGCCAGAGTAAGAGTTAAGACCTTAGCTATTAGGCCAGAGTACGAGTCTAAGACCTTAGCTATCAGGCCATAGTACGAGTCTTACACCTTAGCTATTAGGCCAGAGTAAGAGTTAGGACCTTAACCAGTACGCCAGTGTAAGAGTTAAGACCTGAACCTGTAGGCCATAGTAGGAGTCTTAGACCTTAGCTATTAGGCCAGAGTAAGAGTTAAGACCTTAACCAGTAGGCCAGAGTAAGAGTTAAGACCTTAACCATTAGGCCAGAGTACGAGTCTAAGACCTTAGCTATTAGGCCAGAGTAAGAGTTAAGACCTTAGCTATTAGGCCAGAGTAAGAGTTAAGACCGTAACCATTAAGCCAGAGTACGAGTCTAAGACCTTAGCTATTTAGCCAGAGTAAGAGTAAAGACCTTAGCTATTAGGCCAGAGTAAGAGTTAAGACCTTAACCATTACGCCAGAGTACGAGTCTAAGACCTTAGCTATTAGGCCAGAGTAAGTGTTAAGACCTGAGCTATTATGCCAGACTGAGAGTTAAGACCTTAATCAGTAGGCCAGAGTAAGAGTTAAGACCTTAACCAGTAGGCCAGAGTAAGAGTTAAGACCTTAACCATTAGGCCAGAGTACGAGTCTAAGACCTTAGCTATTAGGCCAGAGTAAGAGTTAAGACCTTAACCAGTCGGCCAGAGTAAGAGTTAAGACCTTAACCAGTAGGCCACAGTACGAGTCTAACACCTTAGCTATTAGGCCAGAGTAAGAGTTAAGACCTTAACCAGTAGGCCAGAGAAAGAGTTAAGACCTTAACCATTAGACCGGAGTACGAGTCTAAGACCTTAGCTATTAGGCCAGAGTAAGAGTTAAGACCTTAACCAGTAGGCCAGAGTAAGAGTTAAGACCTTAACCAGTAGGCCAGAGTACGAGTCTAAGACCTTAGCTATTAGGCCAGAGTAAGAGTTAAGACCTTAGCTATTAGGCCAGAGTAAGAGTTAAGACGTTAACCATTAAGCCAGAGTAAGAATAAAGACCTTAAACATTATGCCAGAGAAAGAGTCTAAGACCTTAACCATTAGGCCGGAGTAAGAGCTAAGACCTTAACCAGTAGGCGAGAGTGAGAGTTAAGACCTTAACCATTAGTCCAGAGTACGAGTCTAAGACCTTAGCTATTAGGCCAGAGAAAGAGTTAAGACCTTAGCTTTTGGGCCAGAGTAAGAGTAAAGACCTTAACCATTAGGCCAGAGTACGAGTCTAAGACCTTAGCTATTAGGCCAGAGTAAGAGTTAAGACCTTAACCATTAGGCCAGAGTACGAGTCTAAGACCTTAGCTATTAGGCCAGAGTAAGAATTAGGACCTTAGCTATTAGGCCTGAGTAAGAGTTAAGACCTTAGCTATGAGGCCAGAGTACGAGTTAAGACCTTAACCAGTAGGCCAGAGTAAGAGTTAAGACCTTAACCTGTAGGCCAGAGTAGGAGTTAAGACCTAAACCTGTAGGCCATAGTACGAGTCTAAGACCTTAGCTATTAGGCCAGAGTAAGAGTTAAGACCTTAACCAGTAGGCCAGAGTAAGAGTTAAAACCTTAACCTGTAGGCCAGAGTACGAGTCTAAGACCATAGCTATTATGCCAGAGTAAGAGTTAAGACCTTAGCTATTAGGCCAGAGTAAGAGTTAAGACCTTAGCTATTAGGCCAGAGTAAGAGTTAAGACCTTAGCTATTAGGCCAGAGTAAGAGTTAAGACCTTAGCTATTAGGCCAGAGTACGAGTCTAAGACCTTAGCTATCAGGCCATAGTACGAGTCTTACACTATAGCTATTAGGCCAGAGTAAGAGTTAAGACCTTAACCATTAGGCCAGAATACGAGTCTAAGACCTTAGCTATTAGGCCAAAGTAAGAGTTAAGACCTTAACCATTAGGCCAGAGTACGAGTCTAAGACCTTAGCTATTAGGCCAGAGTAAGAGTTAAGACCTTAGCTATTAGGCCAGAGTAAGAGTTAAGACCTTAACCAATAGGCCAGAGTAAGAGTTAAGACCTTCACCATTAGGCCAGAGTACGAGTCTAAGACCTTAGCTATTAGGCCAGAGTAAGAGTTAAGACCTTAACCAGTAGGCCAAAGTAAGAGTTAAGACCTTAACCATTAGGCCAGAGTACCAGTCTAAGACCTTAGCTATTAGGCCAGAGTAAGAGTTAAGACCTTAGCTATTAGGCTAGAGTAAGCGTTAAGACCTTAACCATTAGGCCAGAGTACGAGTCTAAGACCTTAGCTATTAGGCCAGAGTAAGAGTTAAGACCTTAACCAGTAGGCCAGAGTAAGAGTTAAGAACTTAACCTGTAGGCCATAGTACGAGTCTAAGACCTTAGCTATTAGGCCAGCATAAGAGTTAGGACCTTAGCTATTAGGCCAGTGTAAGAGTTAAGACCTTAACCATTAGGCCAAAGTACGGGTCTAAGACCTTAGCTATTAGGCCAGAGTACGAGTCTAAGACCATAGCTATTAGGCCAGAGTAAGAGTTAAGACCTTAGCTATTAGGCCAGAGTAAGAGTTAAGACCTTAGCTATTAGGCCAGAGTACGAGTCTAAGACCTTAGCTATTAGGCCAGAGTAAGAGTTAAGACCTTAACCAGTAGGCCAGTGTAAGAGTTAAGACCTTAACCATTAGGCCAGAGTACGAGTCTAAGACCTTAGCTATTAGGCCAGAGTACGAGTCTAAGACCTTAGCTATTAGGCCAGAGTAAGAGTTAAGACCTTAGCTATTAGGCCAAAGTAAGAGTTAAGACCTTAGCTATTAGGCCAGAGTACGAGTCTAAGACCTTAGCTATTAGGCCAGAGTACGAGTCTAAGACCTTAGCTATTAGGCCATAGTACGAGTCTAAGACCTTAGCTATTAGGCCAGAGTAAGAGTTAAGACCTTAGCTATTAGGCCAGAGTAAGAGTTAAGACCTTAGCTATTAGGCCAGAGTACGAGTCTAAGACCTTAGCTATTAGGCCAGAGTACGAGTCTAAGACCATAGCTATTAGGCCAGAGTAAGAGTTAAGACCTTAGCTATTAGGCCAGAGTAAGAGTTAAGACCTTAGCTATTAGGCCAGAGTACGAGTCTAAGACCTTAGCTATTAGGCCAGAGTAAGAGTTAAGACCTTAACCAGTAGGCCAGTGTAAGAGTTAAGACCTTAACCATTAGGCCAGAGTACGAGTCTAAGACCTTAGCTATTAGGCCAGAGTACGAGTCTAAGACCTTAGCTATTAGGCCAGAGTAAGAGTTAAGACCTTAGCTATTAGGCCAAAGTAAGAGTTAAGACCTTAGCTATTAGGCCAGAGTACGAGTCTAAGACCTTAGCTATTAGGCCAGAGTACGAGTCTAAGACCTTAGCTATTAGGCCAGAATAAGAGTTAAGACCTTAGCTATTAGGCCAGAGTAAGAGTTAAGACCTTAGCTATTAGGCCAGAGTACGAGTCTAAGACCTTAGCTATCAGGCCATAGTACGAGTCTTACACCTTAGCTATTAGGCCAGAGTAAGAGTTAGGACCTTAACCAGTACGCCAGTGTAAGAGTTAAGACCTGAACCTGTAGGCCATAGTAGGAGTCTTAGACCTTAGCTATTAGGCCAGAGTAAGAGTTAAGACCTTAACCAGTAGGCCAGAGTAAGAGTTAAGACCTTAACCATTAGGCCAGAGTACGAGTCTAAGACCTTAGCTATTAGGCCAGAGTAAGAGTTAAGACCTTAGCTATTAGGCCAGAGTAAGAGTTAAGACCGTAACCATTAAGCCAGAGTACGAGTCTAAGACCTTAGCTATTTAGCCAGAGTAAGAGTAAAGACCTTAGCTATTAGGCCAGAGTAAAAGTTAAGACCTTAACCATTACGCCAGAGTACGAGTCTAAGACCTTAGCTATTAGGCCAGAGTAAGTGTTAAGACCTGAGCTATTATGCCAGACTGAGAGTTAAGACCTTAATCAGTAGGCCAGAGTAAGAGTTAAGACCTTAACCAGTAGGCCAGAGTAAGAGTTAAGACCTTAACCATTAGGCCAGAGTACGAGTCTAAGACCTTAGCTATTAGGCCAGAGTAAGAGTTAAGACCTTAACCAGTCGGCCAGAGTAAGAGTTAAGACCTTAACCAGTAGGCCACAGTACGAGTCTAACACCTTAGCTATTAGGCCAGAGTAAGAGTTAAGACCTTAACCAGTAGGCCAGAGAAAGAGTTAAGACCTTAACCATTAGACCGGAGTACGAGTCTAAGACCTTAGCTATTAGGCCAGAGTAAGAGTTAAGACCTTAACCAGTAGGCCAGAGTAAGAGTTAAGACCTTAACCAGTAGGCCAGAGTACGAGTCTAAGACCTTAGCTATTAGGCCAGAGTAAGAGTTAAGACCTTAGCTATTAGGCCAGAGTAAGAGTTAAGACGTTAACCATTAAGCCAGAGTAAGAATAAAGACCTTAAACATTATGCCAGAGAAAGAGTCTAAGACCTTAACCATTAGGCCGGAGTAAGAGCTAAGACCTTAACCAGTAGGCGAGAGTGAGAGTTAAGACGTTAACCATTAGTCCAGAGTACGAGTCTAAGACCTTAGCTATTAGGCCAGAGAAAGAGTTAAGACCTTAGCTTTTGGGCCAGAGTAAGAGTAAAGACCTTAAGCATTAGGCCAGAGTACGAGTCTAAGACCTTAGCTATTAGGCCAGAGTAAGAGTTAAGACCTTAACCATTAGGCCAGAGTACGAGTCTAAGACCTTAGCTATTAGGCCAGAGTAAGAATTAGGACCTTAGCTATTAGGCCTGAGTAAGAGTTAAGACCTTAGCTATGAGGCCAGAGTACGAGTTAAGACCTTAACCAGTAGGCCAGAGTAAGAGTTAAGACCTTAACCTGTAGGCCAGAGTAGGAGTTAAGACCTAAACCTGTAGGCCATAGTACGAGTCTAAGACCTTAGCTATTAGGCCAGAGTAAGAGTTAAGACCTTAACCAGTAGGCCAGAGTAAGAGTTAAAACCTTAACCTGTAGGCCAGAGTACGAGTCTAAGACCATAGCTATTATGCCAGAGTAAGAGTTAAGACCTTAGCTATTAGGCCAGAGTAAGAGTTAAGACCTTAGCTATTAGGCCAGAGTAAGAGTTAAGACCTTAGCTATTAGGCCAGAGTAAGAGTTAAGACCTTATCTATTAGGCCAGAGTACGAGTCTAAGACCTTAGCTATCAGGCCATAGTACGAGTCTTACACTATAGCTATTAGGCCAGAGTAAGAGTTAAGACCTTAACCATTAGGCCAGAATACGAGTCTAAGACCTTAGCTATTAGGCCAAAGTAAGAGTTAAGACCTTAACCATTAGGCCAGAGTACGAGTCTAAGACCTTAGCTATTAGGCCAGAGTAAGAGTTAAGACCTTAGCTATTAGGCCAGAGTAAGAGTTAAGACCTTAACCAATAGGCCAGAGTAAGAGTTAAGACCTTCACCATTAGGCCAGAGTACGAGTCTAAGACCTTAGCTATTAGGCCAGAGTAAGAGTTAAGACCTTAACCAGTAGGCCAAAGTAAGAGTTAAGACCTTAACCATTAGGCCAGAGTACCAGTCTAAGACCTTAGCTATTAGGCCAGAGTAAGAGTTAAGACCTTAGCTATTAGGCTAGAGTAAGCGTTAAGACCTTAACCATTAGGCCAGAGTACGAGTCTAAGACCTTAGCTATTAGGCCAGAGTAAGAGTTAAGACCTTAACCAGTAGGCCAGAGTAAGAGTTAAGAACTTAACCTGTAGGCCAGAGTACGAGTCTAAGACCATAGCTATTATGCCAGAGTAAGAGTTAAGACCTTAGCTATTAGGCCAGAGTAAGAGTTAAGACCTTAGCTATTAGGCCAGAGTAAGAGTTAAGACCTTAGCTATTAGGCCAGAGTAAGAGTTAAGACCTTATCTATTAGGCCAGAGTACGAGTCTAAGACCTTAGCTATCAGGCCATAGTACGAGTCTTACACTATAGCTATTAGGCCAGAGTAAGAGTTAAGACCTTAACCATTAGGCCAGAATACGAGTCTAAGACCTTAGCTATTAGGCCAAAGTAAGAGTTAAGACCTTAACCATTAGGCCAGAGTACGAGTCTAAGACCTTAGCTATTAGGCCAGAGTAAGAGTTAAGACCTTAACCAATAGGCCAGAGTAAGAGTTAAGACCTTCACCATTAGGCCAGAGTACGAGTCTAAGACCTTAGCTATTAGGCCAGAGTAAGAGTTAAGACCTTAGCTATTAGGCCAGAGTAAGAGTTAAGACCGTAACCATTAAGCCAGAGTACGAGTCTAAGACCTTAGCTATTTAGCCAGAGTAAGAGTAAAGACCTTAGCTATTAGGCCAGAGTAAGAGTTAAGACCTTAACCATTACGCCAGAGTACGAGTCTAAGACCTTAGCTATTAGGCCAGAGTAAGTGTTAAGACCTGAGCTATTATGCCAGACTGAGAGTTAAGACCTTAATCAGTAGGCCAGAGTAAGAGTTAAGACCTTAACCAGTAGGCCAGAGTAAGAGTTAAGACCTTAACCATTAGGCCAGAGTACGAGTCTAAGACCTTAGCTATTAGGCCAGAGTAAGAGTTAAGACCTTAACCAGTCGGCCAGAGTAAGAGTTAAGACCTTAACCAGTAGGCCACAGTACGAGTCTAACACCTTAGCTATTAGGCCAGAGTAAGAGTTAAGACCTTAACCAGTAGGCCAGAGAAAGAGTTAAGACCTTAACCATTAGACCGGAGTACGAGTCTAAGACCTTAGCTATTAGGCCAGAGTAAGAGTTAAGACCTTAACCAGTAGGCCAGAGTAAGAGTTAAGACCTTAACCAGTAGGCCAGAGTACGAGTCTAAGACCTTAGCTATTAGGCCAGAGTAAGAGTTAAGACCTTAGCTATTAGGCCAGAGTAAGAGTTAAGACGTTAACCATTAAGCCAGAGTAAGAATAAAGACCTTAAACATTATGCCAGAGAAAGAGTCTAAGACCTTAACCATTAGGCCGGAGTAAGAGCTAAGACCTTAACCAGTAGGCGAGAGTGAGAGTTAAGACCTTAACCATTAGTCCAGAGTACGAGTCTAAGACCTTAGCTATTAGGCCAGAGAAAGAGTTAAGACCTTAGCTTTTGGGCCAGAGTAAGAGTAAAGACCTTAAGCATTAGGCCAGAGTACGAGTCTAAGACCTTAGCTATTAGGCCAGAGTAAGAGTTAAGACCTTAACCATTAGGCCAGAGTACGAGTCTAAGACCTTAGCTATTAGGCCAGAGTAAGAATTAGGACCTTAGCTATTAGGCCTGAGTAAGAGTTAAGACCTTAGCTATGAGGCCAGAGTACGAGTTAAGACCTTAACCAGTAGGCCAGAGTAAGAGTTAAGACCTTAACCTGTAGGCCAGAGTAGGAGTTAAGACCTAAACCTGTAGGCCATAGTACGAGTCTAAGACCTTAGCTATTAGGCCAGAGTAAGAGTTAAGACCTTAACCAGTAGGCCAGAGTAAGAGTTAAAACCTTAACCTGTAGGCCAGAGTACGAGTCTAAGACCATAGCTATTATGCCAGAGTAAGAGTTAAGACCTTAGCTATTAGGCCAGAGTAAGAGTTAAGACCTTAGCTATTAGGCCAGAGTAAGAGTTAAGACCTTAGCTATTAGGCCAGAGTAAGAGTTAAGACCTTATCTATTAGGCCAGAGTACGAGTCTAAGACCTTAGCTATCAGGCCATAGTACGAGTCTTACACTATAGCTATTAGGCCAGAGTAAGAGTTAAGACCTTAACCATTAGGCCAGAATACGAGTCTAAGACCTTAGCTATTAGGCCAAAGTAAGAGTTAAGACCTTAACCATTAGGCCAGAGTACGAGTCTAAGACCTTAGCTATTAGGCCAGAGTAAGAGTTAAGACCTTAGCTATTAGGCCAGAGTAAGAGTTAAGACCTTAACCAATAGGCCAGAGTAAGAGTTAAGACCTTCACCATTAGGCCAGAGTACGAGTCTAAGACCTTAGCTATTAGGCCAGAGTAAGAGTTAAGACCTTAACCAGTAGGCCAAAGTAAGAGTTAAGACCTTAACCATTAGGCCAGAGTACCAGTCTAAGACCTTAGCTATTAGGCCAGAGTAAGAGTTAAGACCTTAGCTATTAGGCTAGAGTAAGCGTTAAGACCTTAACCATTAGGCCAGAGTACGAGTCTAAGACCTTAGCTATTAGGCCAGAGTAAGAGTTAAGACCTTAACCAGTAGGCCAGAGTAAGAGTTAAGAACTTAACCTGTAGGCCAGAGTACGAGTCTAAGACCATAGCTATTATGCCAGAGTAAGAGTTAAGACCTTAGCTATTAGGCCAGAGTAAGAGTTAAGACCTTAGCTATTAGGCCAGAGTAAGAGTTAAGACCTTAGCTATTAGGCCAGAGTAAGAGTTAAGACCTTATCTATTAGGCCAGAGTACGAGTCTAAGACCTTAGCTATCAGGCCATAGTACGAGTCTTACACTATAGCTATTAGGCCAGAGTAAGAGTTAAGACCTTAACCATTAGGCCAGAATACGAGTCTAAGACCTTAGCTATTAGGCCAAAGTAAGAGTTAAGACCTTAACCATTAGGCCAGAGTACGAGTCTAAGACCTTAGCTATTAGGCCAGAGTAAGAGTTAAGACCTTAGCTATTAGGCCAGAGTAAGAGTTAAGACCTTAACCAATAGGCCAGAGTAAGAGTTAAGACCTTCACCATTAGGCCAGAGTACGAGTCTAAGACCTTAGCTATTAGGCCAGAGTAAGAGTTAAGACCTTAACCAGTAGGCCAAAGTAAGAGTTAAGACCTTAACCATTAGGCCAGAGTACCAGTCTAAGACCTTAGCTATTAGGCCAGAGTAAGAGTTAAGACCTTAGCTATTAGGCTAGAGTAAGCGTTAAGACCTTAACCATTAGGCCAGAGTACGAGTCTAAGACCTTAGCTATTAGGCCAGAGTAAGAGTTAAGACCTTAACCAGTAGGCCAGAGTAAGAGTTAAGAACTTAACCTGTAGGCCATAGTACGAGTCTAAGACCTTAGCTATTAGGCCAGCATAAGAGTTAGGACCTTAGCTATTAGGCCAGTGTAAGAGTTAAGACCTTAACCATTAGGCCAAAGTACGGGTCTAAGACCTTAGCTATTAGGCCAGAGTAAGAATTAAGACCTTAACTATTAGGCCAGAGTAAAAGTTAAGACCTTAACCAGTAGACAAGAGTAAGAGTTAAGACCTTAACCACTAGTCCAGAGTACGAGTCTAAGACCTTAGCTATTAGGCCAGAGTAAGAGTTAAGACCTTAACAAGTAGGCCAGTGTAAGAGTTAAGACCTTAACCATTAGGCCAGAGTACGAGTCTAAGACCTTAGCTATTAGGCCAGAGTAAGAGTTAAGACCTTAACCATTAGGCCAGAGTACCAGTCTAAGACCTTAGCTATTAGGCCAGAGTAAGAGTTAAGACTTTAGCTATTAGGCCAGAGTAAGAGTTAAGACCTTAACCATTAGGCCAGAGTACGAGTCTAAGACCTTAGCTATTAGGCCAGAGTAAGAGTTAAGACCTTAACCAGTAGGCAAGAGTAATAGTTAAGAACTTAACCTGTAGGCCATAGTACGAGTCTAAGACCTTAGCTTTTAGGCCAGAGTAAGAGTTAAGACCTTAGCTATTAGGCCAGAGTAAGAGTTAAGACCTTAACCATTAGGCCAAAGTACGAGTCTAAGACCTTAGCTATAAGGCCAGAGTAAGAGTTAAGACCTTAGCTATTAGGCCAGAGTAAAAGTTAAGACCTTAACCAGTAGGCCAGAGTAAGAGTTAAGACCTTAACCATTAGGCCAGAGTACGAGTCTAAGACCTTAGTGTAGGAGAGTGGAATCTGACTAATGGTTGCCCCCAACTTTTTGCCTGGTATTTAAGTGGTTTTTTGACTAGTCTGGCTGGGATCCTGCTATCCAGGACCCCAGCCTATCTGCTTTCTCCCTAAAACTGTTGTGAGTACTCTAGGTACAAACATAATTGGATGCTGGGCATGCCCTACCAGACCCTTGTAGATGGTACCCTAGGTACCCAGGGCACGGGTCCCCCAGTAGGCCTACCAGGGCTGCAGCACTTATTGTGCCACCCTGGGACAGCCACCCAAACTGACACCACCAGGCCACTACTGTAGCCTGGGTAAGGTGGTGCTAGCACCCCTTACAGGGACGTAGGTACCCTATGTCCCATACCATACAACACATATACTCTCATAGGTCACCCCTATGGCAGGCCCTGGTAATCCTACAGGGCTGGGTGCTGAGGTATGTGTGAGGGGGGACCCCTACGTGAGTAGGGCCTCCCTGCAACCTTCGTAAAAACGTTACTGGGTTGTTTGTAGTGTAGCCATACCATATACTCTTAACCGCATTATAAGTTATTGCGTCATCGCTGTAACTTTGGAATGGCTACACCGAACCATATCGTGTTTGGTGTCAAACATGAAGGAATCATACCCCCAGTCCAGCCATGGGCATGGGGGCACGATTCCCCCTTGCTAGGAGGGTGATATGGGAAAAGCGGTAGAATTTGGAAACCAATTTAAAAGTGCACATGTACCACAAAATGGCTACTGTTCGCCACCTACACGACTCTGGCTGGCTGTTGCTGGGGAAAACCCCAGCCTCGCCATCTGGACAATAGGGCTCCTGTGGCAGGGAGGTGCCAGCACCTCCCCAGACAGGATATGTGGATTGGAACAGGGTGGGTGCACCAAAAGTCCATTCAGAGTTGCACGTAGGCAGCTGCAGAGCCCCAATTCTGCATACACCGCCTGGAACCGGTTCAGGGGCATCCTGCCCCTCGCCCAGGCGGGAAACACACAAAGGGGAGTGGGTGTAGCCACCCTTTCCCGCCTCTACTCTGATTGGTAGGCTCTATTTTGGACCATCCCCTAATCTTGGGGATATATGGGAATAACTTTGCCCTAGAGCCTTAGATTCGTACAGGACTTCACAGAACTGACCTTCGACGAGCTGCTGCCCAGCTGACTGAAGAAATCTCCCTTGGGATAAAGGAGTTATCCCCCTGCTTGGCAGGCACCTAAAAGACTACAAGATACCCGGTTGGAACTTCGTTGCTCTCACGACCTTCGACGCCTTCCAGCGACCTCGAGGTGGGTCTCCAGTGCATCCCAGCATCCTGTGAGCGTGCCCAGCAAGTCTGAGCACCCTGGACCACGTGGGTGTCGAGATCCCCGCATACCCCGAGACACCGGCCACCTCTTGTCCAGCACACGACCCCGACCAGTGGGGAAGTTGTGCTTTGGCCCATTCTTGAGCCAACCTTCAAGCAGCATTTGTGCCGACCCTCAGCTCCCTGGCCCGCTCCGGTGGCCCGTGGGAGCCCTTTTACGCACTCCATTTTGCTGCCTTCCGTGGTCCCTTGTCTCTCGACTTGTGGGCCCTGACGGAGGACAATCTTCTTTTCTAAGAGTTCCCCTGGTTGCTCCAGGCCTGCTCTACGCTCCCTGCAAAAGAGAGCACCCTCAGACCACGTGGGTCTGCACCAGCAGCTGCTTTGTTCATCTTGCGTGGGTTGCGGTTGCCAATGCTTAGTGGATCCAATCGGGACACTAACACCGCAGCGACCCTCAGCCGACGTGGGACAGTCGCCCTCCAGAAGCTGGCCTTCCTTGAAGCCTCCCGGAGCCCGTGACTGCAGAGCCCAGCTGTATCTTCCACACCTGAAGCACCCGACATCCACGAGCTCCTTCCTGTGAGCTCCCTGGTCACTGTGCTGTGACCCAGACTCTGTCCCCTCTGCTTTCAGGTTCATCTTTGTCTTTTCTTCAACTTTAAATCTTCACGACTTCAGCGACACTTCCAGCTAGCAGCAGTTTGGACTCCTTTTCCATAGAAAATCAGCCCGCGACCCGACATCAGAATCGACCTATGCACCCGGCTTCCCTGGGGCAGGTAACAGTGGTACTTCGGTACTTCCGTGGTGGTGGGCTCTCCAAAGCCTTAAGTCTCAAGCCTTAACTTTGTACTGTTGTTAGAAGTGTCCTTAAACCTTAATTATTCAACCGCGACATTCTCCATAGGCTAACATTGCGATCCCGACAGCAACTTCTCGCACTGCACACGCCTCCCGTGGGTCCCCTTCCTCTTAACTGTGGGTGGATTCTTAAGGGGCCAGCGATCCTGAATGCCCTAGGCATTGCCTGTAGAATTGTCGTGGTTCTTATACCACTATTTTAGTATATGGTTTGGTCCCCCCCTGGGGCCCATTGATTTCTGTGCTATTTATTGTGTTTAGAAATGCTTGTTTGAATTGTAACTTTGCCACTAGCCACATAAAGTGTCTGTGGGATTCTGTCTAGAATAAATACATATATTTTATATTTATACCTGTGTGGGCTACTCTTTCATTTGGTTATTCAAGAGGTTATTATGGTAAAACAATAAGCTTAACACTCCTTCAAGACTTAGCCTGAAGGCTGCTCTCCACAGCTACCACTAGGATAGCTTTCTTTAAAGGTTGTCTTAAACCTATCATCAATAGGAGTCGAATTGGACTGGTGCAAGGTGTCCCTATAACTAGGAACAGCATATGCCAGGCCAACTTCTCACATTGGTGTGCAGCGGTTGGATTCAAGCTTGCCATTGTTTTACCAGATAACACATTGAATTTCTAAAGTGAAAGCCACAAGGTACCAAAGGTACATATAAATTCAAGCTAGAATACAATAAGTTCTACTGAACTTGGAGTTGTGTGTAGAGGGTCTAGCACACCTTGACTACAACTCAAGAGAGGGTTCAGTAGGCCACACTTAGTGTAGGTAGATACATCACTACACTAAACATGTCTTCAGGTGGCACTAAGGCTATGGAAGGACCCCAGAGGGTCCCAGTAGATAAGTATGATAATTTCACCTTTGCAGAGCTCAGGGAAATGTGCACCCTTAGGGGACTGAAGACAGAAAGAGGTGCCAACACAAAACGTCTCAAGGAGATCCTGCTCATAGCAGACTTTATGGAGTCCATAGGATCCAGAGGGACGGACAGAGTGGGTGGGCACCCCTCAGAAGAGGACACTCCCAGAGTGGAATCTGAAGAGGAACAGGAAGAGGATGAAAATCCTTACCTGGAAGAAACAAACCACTCACAGCATGGAGGTGATGGCCCAAGAGGCACTCCCTCCACCCTTAAAAGGGGAGTGGTGGGTCCAAGAAGGAACAGATCCCCCTCAGTGGGATCCAACCATTCTAAGGGATCCAAAGGGTCCTCTGCCTCTTCTCAGAGAAGAGAAACCTCTCATGAGAGGAAATGCAGACTGATCAAATTTGAGCAGGCTAAGCTTGAGCTTAAAAGAGAACAGTTAGCATTAGACAGGGAAACCCTGGAGCTTCAGAAAGCTTCAAGAAAGTGGGGTCTAGAGATCCCTGGTGGCAGTAATGAAACCCCTAGAGTTAGAGAGAGAGTCCCTGACAATAGGAACCTCCACAAGATTGTGCCCCCCTATCAGAATGGGGATGATATCCACAAATGGATATCTGCTCTTGAAAGGGCCTGTAGAGTACAGAGGGTCCCTGTAGAGCAGTGGGCAGCAATCCTGTGGCTCTCCTTTTCAGATAAAGGGAGAGACAAGCTCCTCTCTGTAAGAGAAGAGGATGCTGATGATTATTACATCTTGAAAGCTGCTTTAATAGATGGGTTTGGCTTAACCACTGATCAATACAGACTTAAGTTCAGAGACACCCAGAAAGCACAGAATCAGGATTGGGTAGACTTTGTGGATTGTGCAACCAAGGCACTGGAAGGTTGGTTAAATGGCAGTAAAGTTAATGATTATCAAGGATTGTATAATCTCATTATGAGGGAGCAGATTCTTAATAATTGTCAGAACCAACTTTTACACCAGCACCTGGTGGACTCTGATCTGACCTCTCCCCAAGAATTGGGAAAGAAGGCAGACAAATGGGTCAGAACCAGGATCAGGCCTAAGAACCAAGTTGGTGACCAGAAGAAGGATTCCACTAAGCCCAAAGAGAAAGGTGGGGATGATAAACAAGAAAAGTCATCTGAAGGGCCCCAAAAAACCAGTGCTGGGGGTGGGTCCCAAAATACTTCCTCTAATACCAAGAAACCCTATTGCCATGTCTGTAAGAAACCTGGCCACTGGAAAACTGACTCCAGCTGTCCTAAAAATGGCAATAAAGAAAATGTTCCTCCAAAACCAGCTCCAACACCTCCTGTTACTACTAGTAGTAATCCCCCAGGTGGTGGGAGTGCACCCAAAAACTTAGTTGGGTTCTCTTTGGGGACACCAGTGGACTCTGGCCTAGCCAGGTCCCCTGCATTAGCAACTATGGTCTGTGATGGTGGCATGGGGTTTGCCAACTTTACCATGAGCCCCAGTATTCTGGGCAGGTACAGACAAGAACCAATAATCAATGGTCAGAAGGCTGTGGCCTATAAGGACACAGGGGCCACTGTCACCATGGTGACCAAGAGGCTAGTGCCCCTAGATCAGCTTTTACCTGGGTTTAGCTATCAGGTGACCAACATTGATGGAGTCAGGAAAGATCATCCCATGGCAGTGATAAATCTCAGCTGGGGAGGAGTCACTGGCCCCAAGAGGGTGGCAGTGTCCCCAAACTTGCCTGTAGATTGTTTACTGGGGAATGATCTAGAAATCTCAGCCTGGGCTGAGGTTGACCACAAGGCCCATTTGAAAATGGTAGGAATTCCTGAAAGAGTGGATGAGACCCTGAGGGCCTCACCTCCACCCCAGGAGAAAATAGAAAGAGTGAAGCCTGAAACTATGGATCACTCTACACAAACAGAGAGCATGGGGGAGGAAGAGCAGTCTTCCCCCCACCAGACTACAGGTAAAGGGCAAGTTTCTCAGGGAACTGACCCTGCCCCTTGTGAAGTAACTGCCCCAGAAGTGGACAGGCTTGGCCTGCCCACCTCTCTGATGGCAGGGGATCCTTCCAAGGTGGTACCCAGTCTGGAGCAGGTATCCTGCCCCTCTCTACCCTGCCTCAGTCAGCCCAGGGCTGCAGAGGTCAGGGAGGCCAGTGGACCCTTACTGGGCCCCTGTCCAGAGGAACCCCCTCATCAAGAGATTAGGGACACCCAGCAGAGTAGTTTCAGCCAGGTGAATATTCCTCTACAAACTGAGGGATCCCCCTTACCCCTAGGTATAGGCACCCCTCAAATGGATGTTGTTGAGCACAGGGAAACCTGGGGCCTAGCTGCCCCAAACCTTCCAGTGCCCTCCACTATTCCAGCCAAAGGGATCCAACCCCCAGCTGTAGGCAGCCAGAGGTTGACCCTTAGGGCCAGATATGACACCGTCATGGGCAGAAAGGCTTCCATAGTGGCCAGTGATCTGAGGAGGTTGAGACCAACCCAAGTAGGGTCTCACTTCCAGACTCAGACACCCCACCAGCCCACCTCTGACCCAAAAACCAATACAGGTAATTTCCCTAGACTTTGGAGAAACTCTAGAACCCCTTGGGGTAGGATTTCCCAAGTGGACCATGACACAGGGAGCAACCATGTTAGTACAGGTTCTTCCTTATATGGCCACTCAGGAAATAAAGGCTTATCTGGACAAGGTTAGCCTTATCTCCTTTCGTTTGGGGGGGGGTTATGTAGGAGAGTGGAATCTGACTAATGGTTGCCCCCAACTTTTTGCCTGGTATTTAAGTGGTTTTTTGACTAGTCTGGCTGGGATCCTGCTATCCAGGACCCCAGCCTATCTGCTTTCTCCCTAAAACTGTTGTGAGTACTCTAGGTACAAACATAATTGGATGCTGGGCATGCCCTACCAGACCCTTGTAGATGGTACCCTAGGTACCCAGGGCACGGGTCCCCCAGTAGGCCTACCAGGGCTGCAGCACTTATTGTGCCACCCTGGGACAGCCACCCAAACTGACACCACCAGGCCACTACTGTAGCCTGGGTAAGGTGGTGCTAGCACCCCTTACAGGGACGTAGGTACCCTATGTCCCATACCATACAACACATATACTCTCATAGGTCACCCCTATGGCAGGCCCTGGTAATCCTACAGGGCTGGGTGCTGAGGTATGTGTGAGGGGGGACCCCTACGTGAGTAGGGCCTCCCTGCAACCTTCGTAAAAACGTTACTGGGTTGTTTGTAGTGTAGCCATACCATATACTCTTAACCGCATTATAAGTTATTGCGTCATCGCTGTAACTTTGGAATGGCTACACCGAACCATATCGTGTTTGGTGTCAAACATGAAGGAATCATACCCCCAGTCCAGCCATGGGCATGGGGGCACGATTCCCCCTTGCTAGGAGGGTGATATGGGAAAAGCGGTAGAATTTGGAAACCAATTTAAAAGTGCACATGTACCACAAAATGGCTACTGTTCGCCACCTACACGACTCTGGCTGGCTGTTGCTGGGGAAAACCCCAGCCTCGCCATCTGGACAATAGGGCTCCTGTGGCAGGGAGGTGCCAGCACCTCCCCAGACAGGATATGTGGATTGGAACAGGGTGGGTGCACCAAAAGTCCATTCAGAGTTGCACGTAGGCAGCTGCAGAGCCCCAATTCTGCATACACCGCCTGGAACCGGTTCAGGGGCATCCTGCCCCTCGCCCAGGCGGGAAACACACAAAGGGGAGTGGGTGTAGCCACCCTTTCCCGCCTCTACTCTGATTGGTAGGCTCTATTTTGGACCATCCCCTAATCTTGGGGATATATGGGAATAACTTTGCCCTAGAGCCTTAGATTCGTACAGGACTTCACAGAACTGACCTTCGACGAGCTGCTGCCCAGCTGACTGAAGAAATCTCCCTTGGGATAAAGGAGTTATCCCCCTGCTTGGCAGGCACCTAAAAGACTACAAGATACCCGGTTGGAACTTCGTTGCTCTCACGACCTTCGACGCCTTCCAGCGACCTCGAGGTGGGTCTCCAGTGCATCCCAGCGTCCTGTGAGCGTGCCCAGCAAGTCTGAGCACCCTGGACCACGTGGGTGTCGAGATCCCCGCATACCCCGAGACACCGGCCACCTCTTGTCCAGCACACGACCCCGACCAGTGGGGAAGTTGTGCTTTGGCCCATTCTTGAGCCAACCTTCAAGCAGCATTTGTGCCGACCCTCAGCTCCCTGGCCCGCTCCGGTGGCCCGTGGGAGCCCTTTTACGCACTCCATTTTGCTGCCTTCCGTGGTCCCTTGTCTCTCGACTTGTGGGCCCTGACGGAGGACAATCTTCTTTTCTAAGAGTTCCCCTGGTTGCTCCAGGCCTGCTCTACGCTCCCTGCAAAAGAGAGCACCCTCAGACCACGTGGGTCTGCACCAGCAGCTGCTTTGTTCATCTTGCGTGGGTTGCGGTTGCCAATGCTTAGTGGATCCAATCGGGACACTAACACCGCAGCGACCCTCAGCCGACGTGGGACAGTCGCCCTCCAGAAGCTGGCCTTCCTTGAAGCCTCCCGGAGCCCGTGACTGCAGAGCCCAGCTGTATCTTCCACACCTGAAGCACCCGACATCCACGAGCTCCTTCCTGTGAGCTCCCTGGTCACTGTGCTGTGACCCAGACTCTGTCCCCTCTGCTTTCAGGTTCATCTTTGTCTTTTCTTCAACTTTAAATCTTCACGACTTCAGCGACACTTCCAGCTAGCAGCAGATTGGACTCCTTTTCCATAGAAAATCAGCCCGCGACCCGACATCAGAATCGACCTATGCACCCGGCTTCCCTGGGGCAGGTAACAGTGGTACTTCGGTACTTCCGTGGTGGTGGGCTCTCCAAAGCCTTAAGTCTCAAGCCTTAACTTTGTACTGTTGTTAGAAGTGTCCTTAAACCTTAATTATTCAACCGCGACATTCTCCATAGGCTAACATTGCGATCCCGACAGCAACTTCTCGCACTGCACACGCCTCCCGTGGGTCCCCTTCCTCTTAACTGTGGGTGGATTCTTAAGGGGCCAGCGATCCTGAATGCCCTAGGCATTGCCTGTAGAATTGTCGTGGTTCTTATACCACTATTTTAGTATATGGTTTGGTCCCCCCCTGGGGCCCATTGATTTCTGTGCTATTTATTGTGTTTAGAAATGCTTGTTTGAATTGTAACTTTGCCACTAGCCACATAAAGTGTCTGTGGGATTCTGTCTAGAATAAATACATATATTTTATATATATACCTGTGTGGGCTACTCTTTCATTTGGTTATTCAAGAGGTTATTATGGTAAAACAATAAGCTTAACACTCCTTCAAGACTTAGCCTGAAGGCTGCTCTCCACAGCTACCACTAGGATAGCTTTCTTTAAAGGTTGTCTTAAACCTATCATCAATAGGAGTCGAATTGGACTGGTGCAAGGTGTCCCTATAACTAGGAACAGCATATGCCAGGCCAACTTCTCACACTTAGCTATTAGGCTAGAGTAAGAGTTAAGACCTTAACCAGTAGGCCAGTGTAAGAGTTAAGACCTTAACCATTAGGCCAGAGTACGAGTCTAAGACCTTAGCTATTAGGCCAGAGTACGAGTCTAAGACCTTAGCTATTAGGCCAGAGTAAGAGTTAAGACCTTAGCTATTAGGCCAGAGTAAGAGTTAAGACCTTAGCTATTAGGCCAGAGTAGGAGTCTAAGACCTTAGCTATTAGGCCAGAGTAAGAGTTAAGACCTTAACCAGTAGGCCAGTGTAAGAGTTAAGACCTTAACCATTAGGCCAGAGTACGAGTCTAAGACATTAGCTATTAGGCCATAGTACGAGTCTAAGACCTTAGCTATTAGGCCAGAGTAAGAGTTAAGACCTTAGCTATTAGGCCAGAGTAAGAGTTAAGACCTTAGCTATTAGGCCAGAGTACGAGTCTAAGACCTTAGCTATTAGGCCAGAGTACGAGTCTAAGACCTTAGCTATTAGGCCAGAGTAAGAGTTAAGACCTCAGCTATTAGGCCAGAGTAAGAGTTAAGACCTTAGCTATTAGGCCAGAGTAAGAGTCTAAGACCGTAGCTATTAGGCCAGAGTAAGAGTTAAGACCTAAACCAGTAGGCCAGTGTAAGAGTTAAGACCTTAACCATTAGGCCAGAGTACGAGTCTAAGACCTTAGCTATTAGGCCAGAGTACGAGTCTAAGACCTTAGCTATTAGGCCAGAGTAAGAGTTAAGACCTTAGCTATTAGGCCAGAGTAAGAGTTAAGACCTTAGCTATTAGGCCAGAGTACAAGTCTAAGACCTTAGCTATTAGGCCAGAGTACGAGTCTAAGACCTTAGCTATTAGGCCAGAATAAGAGTTAAGACCTTAGCTATTAGGCCAGAGTAAGAGTTAAGACCTTAGCTATTAGGCCAGAGTATGAGTCTAAGACCTTAGCTATCAGGCCATAGTACGAGTCTTACACCTTAGCTATTAGGCCAGAGTAAGAGTTAGGACCTTAACCAGTACGCCAGTGTAAGAGTTAAGACCTTAACCTGTAGGCCAGAGTAAGAGTTAAGACCTTAACCTGTAGGCCATAGTAGGAGTCTTAGACCTTAGCTATTAGGCCAGAGTAAGAGTTAACACCTTAACCAGTAGGCCAGAGTAAGAGTTAAGACCTTAACCATTAGGCCAGAGTACGAGTCTAAGACCTTAGCTATTAGGCCAGAGTAAGAGTTAAGACCTTAGCTATTAGGCCAGAGTAAGAGTTAAGAACGTAACCATTAAGCCAGAGTACGAGTCTAAGACCTTAGCTATTTAGCCAGAGTAAGAGTTAAGACCTTAGCTATTAGGCCAGAGTAAGAGTTAAGACCTTAACCATTACGCCAGAGTACGAGTCTAAGACCTTAGCTATTAGGCCAGAGTAAGTGTTAAGACCTGAGCTATTATGCCAGACTGAGAGTTAAGACCTTAATCAGTAGGCCAGAGTAAGAGTTAAGACCTTAACCAGTAGGCCAGAGTAAGAGTTAAGACCTTAACCATTAGGCCAGAGTACGAGTCTAAGACCTTAGCTATTAGGCCAGAGTAAGAGTTAAGACCTTAACCAGTCGGCCAGAGTAAGAGTTAAGACCTTAACCAGTAGGCCACAGTACGAGTCTAACACCTTAGCTATTAGGCCAGAGTAAGAGTTAAGACCTTAACCAGTAGCCCAGTGTAAGAGTTAAGACCTTAACCATTAGGCCAGAATACGAGTCTAAGACCTTAGCTATTAGGCTAGAGTAAGAGTTAAGACCTTAGCTATTAGGCCAGAGTACGAGTCTAAGACCTTAGCTATTAGGCCAGAGTACGAGTCTAAGACCTTAGCTATTAGGCCAGAGTAAGAGTTAAGACCTTAGCTATTAGGCCAGAGTACGAGTCTAAGACCTTAGCTATCAGGCCATAGTACGAGTCTTACACTATAGCTATTAGGCCAGAGTAAGAGTTAAGACCTTAACCATTAGGCCAGAATACGAGTCTAAGACCTTAGCTATTAGGCCAAAGTAAGAGTTAAGACCTTAACCATTAGGCCAGAGTAAGAGTTAAGACCTTAACCATTAGGCAAGAGTACGAGTCTAAGACCTTAGCTATTAGGCCAGAGTAAGAGTTAAGACCTTAGCTATTAGGCCAGAGTAAGAGTTTAGACCTTAACCAATAGGCCAGAGTAAGAGTTAAGACCTTCACCATTAGGCCAGAGTACGAGTCTAAGAACTTAGCTATTAGGCCAGAGTAAGAGTTAAGACCTTAACCAGTAGGCCAAAGTAAGAGTTAAGACCTTAACCATTAGGCCAGAGTACCAGTCTAAGACCTTAGCTATTAGGCCAGAGTAAGAGTTAAGACCTTAGCTATTAGGCTAGAGTAAGAGTTAAGACCTTAACCATTAGGCCAGAGTACGAGTCTAAGACCTTAGCTATTAGGCCAGAGTAAGAGTTAAGACCTTAACCAGTAGGCCAGAGTAAGAGTTAAGAACTTAACCTGTAGGCCATAGTACAAGTCTAAGACCTTAGCTATTAGGCCAGCATAAGAGTTAGGACATTAGCTATTATGCCAGAGTAAGAGTTAAGACCTTAACCATTAGGCCAGAGTACGAGTCTAAGACCTTAGCTATTAGGCCAGAGTAAGAGTTAAGACCTTAACCAGTAGGCCAGTGTAAGAGTTAAGACCTTAACCATTAGGCCAGAGTACGAGTCTAAGACATTAGCTATTAGGCCAGAGTAAGAGTTAAGACCTTAACCATTAGGCCAGAGTACCAGTCTAAGACCTTAGCTATTAGGCCAGAGTAAGAGTTAAGACTTTAGCTATTAGGCCAGAGTAAGAGTTAAGACCTTAACCATTAGGCCAGAGTACGAGTCTAAGACCTTAGCTATTAGGCCAGAGTAAGAGTTAAGACCTTAACCAGTAGGCAAGAGTAAGAGTTAAGACCTTAACCTGTAGGCCATAGTACAAGTCTAAGACCTTAGCTATTAGGCCAGAGTAAGAGTTAAGACCTTAGCTGTTAGGCCAGAGTAAGAGTTAAGACCTTAACCATTCGGCCAAAGTACGAGTCTAAGACCTTAGCTATTAGGCCAGAGTAAGAGTTAAGACCTTAGCTATTAGGCCAGAGTAAAAGTTAAGACCTTAACCAGTAGGCCAGAGTAAGAGTTAAGACCTTAACTATTAGGCCAGAGTACGAGTCTAAGACCTTAGCTATTAGGCCAGAGTAAGAGTTAAGACCTTAACCAGTAGGCCAGTGTAAGAGTTAAGACCTTAACCATTAGGCCAGAGTACGAGTCTAAGACCTTAGCTATTAGGCCAGAGTAAGAGTTAAGACCTTAACCAGTAGGCCAGTGTAAGAGTTAAGACCTTAACCATTAGGCCAGAGTACGAGTCTAAGACCTTAGCTATTAGGCCAGAGTACGAGTCTAAGACCTTAGCTATTAGGCCAGAGTAAGAGTTAAGACCTTAGCTATTAAGCCAGAGTAAGAGTTAAGACCTTAGCTATTAGGCCAGAGTACGAGTCTAAGACCTTAGCTATTTGGCCAGAGTAAGAGTTAAGACCTTAACCAGTAGGCAGTGTAAGAGTTAAGACCTTAACCATTAGGCCAGAGTACGAGTCTAAGACCTTAGCTATTAGGCCATAGTACGAGTCTAAGACCTTAGCTATTAGGCCAGAGTAAGAGTTAAGACCTTAGCTATTAGGCCAGAGTAAGAGTTAAGACCTTAGCTATTAGGCCAGAGTACGAGTCTAAGACCTTAGCTATTAGGCCAGAGTACGAGTCTAAGACCTTAGCTATTAGGCCAGAGTAAGAGTTAAGACCTCAGCTATTAGGCCAGAGTAAGAGTTAAGACCTTAGCTATTAGGCCAGAGTACGAGTCTAAGACCTTAGCTATTAGGCCAGAGTAAGAGTTAAGACCTTAACCAGTAGGCCAGTGTAAGAGTTAAGACCTTAACCATTAGGCCAGAGTACGAGTCTAAGACCTTAGCTATTAGGCCAGAGTACGAGTCTAAGACCTTAGCTATTAGGCCAGAGTAAGAGTTAAGACCTTAGCTATTAGGCCAGAGTAAGAGTTAAGACCTTAGCTATTAGGCTATAGTACGAGTCTAAGACCTTAGCTATTAGGCCAGAGTACGAGTCTAAGACCTTAGCTATTAGGCCAGAATAAGAGTTAAGACCTTAGCTATTAGGCCAGAGTAAGAGTTAAGACCTTAGCTATTTGGCCAGAGTACGAGTCTAAGACCTTAGCTATCAGGCCATAGTACGAGTCTTACACCTTAGCTATTAGGCCAGAGTAAGAGTTAGGACCTTAACCTGTAGGCCAGAGTAAGAGTTAAGACCTTAACCTGTAGGCCATAGTAGAAGTCTTAGACCTTAGCTATTAGGCCAGAGTAAGAGTTAAGACCTTAACCAGTAGGCCAGAGTAAGAGTTAAGACCTTAACCATTCGGCCAGAGTACGAGTCTAAGACCTTAGCTATTAGGCCAGAGTAAGAGTTAAGACCTTAGCTATTAGGCCAGAGTAAGAGTTAAGACCGTAACCATTAAGCCAGAGTACGAGTCTAAGACCTTAGCTATTTAGCCAGAGTAAGAGTTAAGACCTTAGCTATTAGGCCAGAGTAAGAGTTAAGACCTTAACCATTACGCCAGAGTACGAGTCTAAGACCTTAGCTATTAGGCCAGAGTAAGTGTTAAGACCTGAGCTATTATGCCAGACTGAGAGTTAAGACTTTAATCAGTAGGCCAGAGTAAGAGTTAAGACCTTAACCAGTAGGCCAGAGTAAGAGTTAAGACCTTAACCATTAGGCCAGAGTACGAGTCTAAGACCTTAGCTATTAGGCCAGAGTAAGAGTTAAGACCTTAACCAGTCGGCCAGAGTAAGAGTTAAGACCTTAACCAGTAGGCCACAGTACGAGTCTAACACCTTAGCTATTAGGCCAGAGTAAGAGTTAAGACCTTAACCAGTAGGCCAGAGAAAGAGTTAAGACCTTAACCATTAGACCGGAGTACGAGTCTAAGACCTTAGCTATTAGGCCAGAGTAAGAGTTAAGACCTTAACCAGTAGGCCAGAGTAAGAGTTAAGACCTTAACCAGTAGGCCAGAGTACGAGTCTAAGACCTTAGCTATTAGGCCAGAGTAAGAGTTAAGACCTTAGCTATTAGGCCAGAGTAAGAGTTAAGACGTTAACCATTAAGCCAGAGTAAGAATAAAGACCTTAAACATTAGGCCAGAGAAAGAGTCTAAGACCTTAACCATTAGGCCGGAGTAAGAGCTAAGACCTTAACCATTAGGCCAGAGTAAGAGTTAAGACCTTAACCATTAGGCCAGAGTAAGAGTTAAGACCTTAACCATTATGCCAGTGTAGGAGAGTGGAATCTGACTAATGGTTGCCCCCAACTTTTTGCCTGGTATTTAAGTGGTTTTTGACTAGTCTGGCTGGGATCCTGCTATCCAGGACCCCAGCCTATCTGCTTTCTCCCTAAAACTGTTGTGAGTACTCTAGGTACAAACATAATTGGATGCTGGGCATGCCCTTCCAGTCCCTTGTAGATGGTACCCTAGGTACCCAGGGCACGGGTCCCCCAGTAGGCCTACCAGGGCTGCAGCACTTATTGTGCCACCCTGGGACAGCCACCCAAACTGACACCACCAGGCCACTACTGTAGCCTGGGTAAGGTGGTGCTAGCACCCCTTACAGGGACGTAGGTACCCTATGTCCCATACCATACAACACATATACTCTCATAGGTCACCCCTATGGCAGGCCCTGGTAATCCTACAGGGCTGGGTGCTGAGGTATGTGTGAGGGGGGACCCCTACGTGAGTAGGGCCTCCCTGCAACCTTCGTAAAAACGTTACTGGGTTGTTTGTAGTGTAGCCATACCATATACTCTTAACCGCATTATAAGTTATTGCGTCATCGCTGTAACTTTGGAATGGCTACACCGAACCATATCGTGTTTGGTGTCAAACATGAAGGAATCATACCCCCAGTCCAGCCATGGGCATGGGGGCACGATTCCCCCTTGCTAGGAGGGTGATATGGGGAAAGCGGTAGAATTTGGAAACCAATTTAAAAGTGCACATGTACCACAAAATGGCTACTGTTCGCCACCTACACGACTCTGGCTGGCTGTTGCTGGGGAAAACCCCAGCCTCGCCATCTGGACAATAGGGCTCCTGTGGCAGGGAGGTGCCAGCACCTCCCCAGACAGGATATGTGGATTGGAACAGGGTGGGTGCACCAAAAGTCCATTCAGAGTTGCACGTAGGCAGCTGCAGAGCCCCCATTCTGCATACACCGCCTGGAACCGGTTCAGGGGCATCCTGCCCCTCGCCCAGGCGGGAAACACACAAAGGGGAGTGGGTGTAGCCACCCTTTCCCGCCTCTACTCTGATTGGTAGGCTCTATTTTGGACCATCCCCTAATCTTGGGGATATAGGGGAATAACTTTGCCCTAGAGCCTTAGATTCGTACAGGACTTCACAGAACTGACCTTCGACGAGCTGCTGCCCAGCTGACTGAAGAAATCTCCCTTGGGATAAAGGAGTTATCCCCCTGCTTGGCAGGCACCTAAAAGACTACAAGATACCCGGTTGGAACTTCGTTGCTCTCACGACCTTCGACGCCTTCCAGCGACCTCGAGGTGGGTCTCCAGTGCATCCCAGCGTCCTGTGAGCGTGCCCAGCAAGTCTGAGCACCCTGGACCACGTGGGTGTCGAGATCCCCGCATACCCCGAGACACCGGCCACCTCTTGTCCAGCACACGACCCCGACCAGTGGGGAAGTTGTGCTTTGGCCCATTCTTGAGCCAACCTTCAAGCAGCATTTGTGCCGACCCTCAGCTCCCTGGCCCGCTCCGGTGGCCCGTGGGAGCCCTTTTACGCACTCCATTTTGCTGCCTTCCGCGGTCCCTTGTCTCTCAACTTGTGGGCCCTGACGGAGGACAATCTTCTTTGCTAAGAGTTCCCCTGGTTGCTCCAGGCCTGCTCTACGCTCCCTGCAAAAGAGAGCACCCTCAGACCACGTGGGTCTGCACCAGCAGCTGCTTTGTTCATCTTGCATGGGTTGCGGTTGCCAATGCTTAGTGGATCCAATCGGGACACTAACACCGCAGCGACCCTCAGCCGACGTGGGACAGTCGCCCTCCAGAAGCTGGCCTTCCTTGAAGCCTCCCGGAGCCCGTGACTGCAGAGCCCAGCTGTATCTTCCACACCTGAAGCACCCGACATCCACGAGCTCCTTCCTGTGAGCTCCCTGGTCACTGTGCTGTGACCCAGACTCTGTCCCCTCTGCTTTCAGGTTCATCTTTGTCTTTTCTTCAACTTTAATCTTCACGACTTCAGCGACACTTCCAGCTAGCAGCAGTTTGGACTCCTTTTCCATAGAAAATCAGCCCGCGACCCGACATCAGAATCGACCTATGCACCCGGCTTCCCTGGGGCAGGTAACAGTGGTACTTCGGTACTTCCGTGGTGGTGGGCTCTCCAAAGCCTTAAGTCTCAAGCCTTAACTTTGTACTGTTGTTAGAAGTGTCCTTAAACCTTAATTATTCAACCGCGACATTCTCCATAGGCTAACATTGCGATCCCGACAGCAACTTCTCGCACTGCACACGCCTCCCGTGGGTCCCCTTCCTCTTAACTGTGGGTGGATTCTTAAGGGGCCAGCGATCCTGAATGCCCTAGGCATTGCCTGTAGAATTGTCGTGGTTCTTATACCACTATTTTAGTATATGGTTTGGTCCCCCCCTGGGGCCCATTGATTTCTGTGCTATTTATTGTGTTTAGAAATGCTTGTTTGAATTGTAACTTTGCCACTAGCCACATAAAGTGTCTGTGGGATTCTGTCTAGAATAAATACATATATTTTATATATATACCTGTGTGGGCTACTCTTTCATTTGGTTATTCAAGAGGTTATTATGGTAAAACAATAAGCTTAACACTCCTTCAAGACTTAGCCTGAAGGCTGCTCTCCACAGCTACCACTAGGATAGCTTTCTTTAAAGGTTGTCTTAAACCTATCATCAATAGGAGTCGAATTGGACTGGTGCAAGGTGTCCCTATAACAAGGGACAGCATATGCCAGGCCAACTTCTCACATTGGTGTGCAGCGGTTGGATTCAAGCTTGCCATTGTTTTACCAGATAACACATTGAATTTCTAAAGTGAAAGCCACAAGGTACCAAAGGTACAGATAAATTCAAGCTAGAATACAATAAGTTCTACTGAACTTGGAGTTGTGTGTAGAGGGTCTAGCACACCTTGACTACAACTCATGAGAGGGTTCAGTAGGCCACACTTAGTGTAGGTAGATACATCACTACACTAAACATGTCTTCAGGTGGCACTAAGGCTATGGAAGGACCCCAGAGGGTCCCAGTAGATAAGTATGATAATTTCACCTTTGCTGAGCTCAGGGAAATGTGCACCCTTAGGGGACTGAAGACAGAAAGAGGTGCCAACACAAAACGTCTCAAAGAGATCCTGCTCATAGCAGACTTTATGGAGTCCATAGGATCCAGAGGGACGGACAGAGTGGGTGGGCACCCCTCAGAAGAGGACACTCCCAGAGTGGAATCTGAAGAGGAACAGGAAGAGGATGAAAATCCTGACCTGGAAGAAACAGACCACTCACAGCATGGAGGTGATGGCCCAAGAGGCACTCCCTCCACCCTTAAAAGGGGAGTGGTGGGTCCAAAAAGGAACAGATCCCCCTCAGTGGGATCCAACCATTCTAAGGGATCCAAAGGGTCCTCTGCCTCTTCTCAGAGAAGAGAAACCTCTCATGAGAGGAAATGCAGACTGATCAAATTTGAGCAGGCTAAGCTTGAGCTTAAAAGAGAACAGTTAGCATTAGACAGGGAAACCCTGGAGCTTCAGAAAGCTTCAAGAAAGTGGGGTCTAGAGATCCCTGGTGGCAGTGATAAAACCCCTAGAGTTAGAGAGAGAGTCCCTGACAATAGGAACCTCCACAAGATTGTGCCCCCCTATCAGAATGGGGATGATATCCACAAATGGATATCTGCTCTTGAAAGGGCCTGTAGAGTACAGAGGGTCCCTGTAGAGCAGTGGGCAGCAATCCTGTGGCTCTCCTTTTCAGATAAAGGGAGAGACAAGCTCCTCTCTGTAAGAGAAGAGGATGCTGATGATTATTATGTCCTGAAAGATGCTTTAATAGATGGGTTTGGCTTAACCACTGATCAATACAGACTTAAGTTCAGAGACACCCAGAAAGCACAAAATCAGGATTGGGTAGACTTTGTGGATTGTGCAACCAAGGCACTGGAAGGTTGGTTAAATGGCAGTAAAGTTAATGATTATCAAGGATTGTATAATCTCATTATGAGGGAGCAGATTCTTAATAATTGTCAGAACCAACTTTTACACCAGCACCTGGTGGACTCTGATCTGACCTCTCCCCAAGAATTGGGAAAGAAGGCAGACAAATGGGTCAGAACCAGGATCAGGCCTAAGAACCAAGTTGGTGACCAGAAGAAGGATTCCACTAAGCCCAAAGAGAAAGGTGGGGAGGATAAACAAGAAAAGTCATCTGAAGGGCCCCAACAAACCAGTGCTGGGGGTGGGTCCCAAAATACTTCCTCTAATACCAAGAAACCCTATTGCCATGTCTGTAAGAAACCTGGCCACTGGAAAACTGACTCCAGCTGTCCTAAAAATGGCAATAAAGAAAATGTTCCTCCAAAACCAGCTCCAACACCTCCTGTTACTACTAGTAGTAATCCCCCAGGTGGTGGGAGTGCACCCAAAAACTTAGTTGGGTTCTCTTTGGGGACACCAGTGGACTCTGGCCTAGCCAGGTCCCCTGCATTAGCAACTATGGTCTGTGATGGTGGCATGGGGTTTGCCAACTTTACCATGAGCCCCAGTATTCTGGGCAGGTACAGACAAGAACCAATAATCAATGGTCAGAAGGCTGTGGCCTATAAGGACACAGGGGCCACTGTCACCATGGTGACCAAGAGGCTAGTGCCCCTAGATCAGCTTTTACCTGGGTTTAGCTATCAGGTGACCAACATTGATGGAGTCAGGAAAGATCATCCCATGGCAGTGATACATCTCAGCTGGGGAGGAGTCACTGGCCCCAAGAGGGTGGCAGTGTCCCCAAACTTGCCTGTAGATTGTTTACTGGGGAATGATCTAGAAATCTCAGCCTGGGCTGAGGTTGACCACAAGGCCCATTTGAAAATGGTAGGAATTCCTGAAAGAGTGGATGAGACCCTGAGGGCCTCACCTCCACCCCAGGAGAAAATAGAAAGAGTGAAGCCTGAAACTATGGATCACTCTACACAAACAGAGAGCATGGGGGAGGAAGAGCAGTCTTCCCCCCACCAGACTACAGGTAAAGGGCAAGTTTCTCAGGGAACTGACCCTGCCCCTTGTGAAGTAACTGCCCCAGAAGTGGACAGGCTTGGCCTGCCCACCTCTCTGATGGCAGGGGATCCTTCCAAGGTGGTACCCAGTCTGGAGCAGGTATCCTGCCCCTCTCTACCCTGCCTCAGTCAGCCCAGGGCTGCAGAGGTCAGGGAGGCCAGTGGACCCTTACTGGGCCCCTGTCCAGAGGAACCCCCTCATCAAGAGATTAGGGACACCCAGCAGAGTAGTTTCAGCCAGGTGAATATTCCTCTACAAACTGAGGGATCCCCCTTACCCCTAGGTATAGGCACCCCTCAAATGGATGTTGTTGAGCACAGGGAAACCTGGGGCCTAGCTGCCCCAAACCTTCCAGTGCCCTCCACTATTCCAGCCAAAGGGATCCAGCCCCCAGCTGTAGGCAGCCAGAGGTTGACCCTTAGGGCCAGATATGACACCGTCATGGGCAGAAAGGCTTCCATAGTGGCCAGTGATCTGAGGAGGTTGAGACCAACCCAAGTAGGGTCTCACTTCCAGACTCAGACACCCCACCAGCCCACCTCTGACCCAAAAACCAATACAGGTAATTTCCCTAGACTTTGGAGAAACTCTAGAACCCCTTGGGGTAGGATTTCCCAAGTGGACCATGACACAGGGAGCAACCATGTTAGTACAGGTTCTTCCTTATATGGCCACTCAGGAAATAAAGGCTTATCTGGACAAGGTTAGCCTTATCTCCTTTCGTTTGGGGGGGGGTTATGTAGGAGAGTGGAATCTGACTAATGGTTGCCCCCAACTTTTTGCCTGGTATTTAAGTGGTTTTTGACTAGTCTGGCTGGGATCCTGCTATCCAGGACCCCAGCCTATCTGCTTTCTCCCTAAAACTGTTGTGAGTACTCTAGGTACAAACATAATTGGATGCTGGGCATGCCCTTCCAGTCCCTTGTAGATGGTACCCTAGGTACCCAGGGCACGGGTCCCCCAGTAGGCCTACCAGGGCTGCAGCACTTATTGTGCCACCCTGGGACAGCCACCCAAACTGACACCACCAGGCGCTACTGTAGCCTGGGTAAGGTGGTGCTAGCACCCCTTACAGGGACGTAGGTACCCTATGTCCCATACCATACAACACATATACTCTCATAGGTCACCCCTATGGCAGGCCCTGGTAATCCTACAGGGCTGGGTGCTGAGGTATGTGTGAGGGGGGACCCCTACGTGAGTAGGGCCTCCCTGCAACCTTTGTAAAAACGTTACTGGGTTGTTTGTAGTGTAGCCATACCATATACTCTTAACCGCATTATAAGTTATTGCGTCATCGCTGTAACTTTGGAATGGCTACACCGAACCATATCGTGTTTGGTGTCAAACATGAAGGAATCATACCCCCAGTCCAGCCATGGGCATGGGGGCACGATTCCCCCTTGCTAGGAGGGTGATATGGGGAAAGCGGTAGAATTTGGAAACCAATTTAAAAGTGCACATGTACCACAAAATGGCTACTGTTCGCCACCTACACGACTCTGGCTGGCTGTTGCTGGGGAAAACCCCAGCCTCGCCATCTGGACAATAGGGCTCCTGTGGCAGGGAGGTGCCAGCACCTCCCCAGACAGGATATGTGGATTGGAACAGGGTGGGTGCACCAAAAGTCCATTCAGAGTTGCACGTAGGCAGCTGCAGAGCCCCCATTCTGCATACACCGCCTGGAACCGGTTCAGGGGCATCCTGCCCCTCGCCCAGGCGGGAAACACACAAAGGGGAGTGGGTGTAGCCACCCTTTCCCGCCTCTACTCTGATTGGTAGGCTCTATTTTGGATCATCCCCTAATCTTGGGGATATAGGGGAATAACTTTGCCCTAGAGCCTTAGATTCGTACAGGACTTCACAGAACTGACCTTCGACGAGCTGCTGCCCAGCTGACTGAAGAAATCTCCCTTGGGATAAAGGAGTTATCCCCCTGCTTGGCAGGCACCTAAAAGACTACAAGATACCCGGTTGGAACTTCGTTGCTCTCACGACCTTCGACGCCTTCCAGCGACCTCGAGGTGGGTCTCCAGTGCATCCCAGCGTCCTGTGAGCGTGCCCAGCAAGTCTGAGCACCCTGGACCACGTGGGTGTCGAGATCCCCGCATACCCCGAGACACCGGCCACCTCTTGTCCAGCACACGACCCCGACCAGTGGGGAAGTTGTGCTTTGGCCCATTCTTGAGCCAACCTTCAAGCAGCATTTGTGCCGACCCTCAGCTCCCTGGCCCGCTCCGGTGGCCCGTGGGAGCCCTTTTACGCACTCCATTTTGCTGCCTTCCGCGGTCCCTTGTCTCTCGACTTGTGGGCCCTGACGGAGGACAATCTTCTTTGCTAAGAGTTCCCCTGGTTGCTCCAGGCCTGCTCTACGCTCCCTGCAAAAGAGAGCACCCTCAGACCACGTGGGTCTGCACCAGCAGCTGCTTTGTTCATCTTGCGTGGGTTGCGGTTGCCAATGCTTAGTGGATCCAATCGGGACACTAACACCGCAGCGACCCTCAGCCGACGTGGGACAGTCGCCCTCCAGAAGCTGGCCTTCCTTGAAGCCTCCCGGAGCCCGTGACTGCAGAGCCCAGCTGTATCTTCCACACCTGAAGCACCCGACATCCACGAGCTCCTTCCTGTGAGCTCCCTGGTCACTGTGCTGTGACCCAGACTCTGTCCCCTCTGCTTTCAGGTTCATCTTTGTCTTTTCTTCAACTTTAATCTTCACGACTTCAGCGACACTTCCAGCTAGCAGCAGTTTGGACTCCTTTTCCATAGAAAATCAGCCCGCGACCCGACATCAGAATCGACCTATGCACCCGGCTTCCCTGGGGCAGGTAACAGTGGTACTTCGGTACTTCCGTGGTGGTGGGCTCTCCAAAGCCTTAAGTCTCAAGCCTTAACTTTGTACTGTTGTTAGAAGTGTCCTTAAACCTTAATTATTCAACCGCGACATTCTCCATAGGCTAACATTGCGATCCCGACAGCAACTTCTCGCACTGCACACGCCTCCCGTGGGTCCCCTTCCTCTTAACTGTGGGTGGATTCTTAAGGGGCCAGCGATCCTGAATGCCCTAGGCATTGCCTGTAGAATTGTCGTGGTTCTTATACCACTATTTTAGTATATGGTTTGGTCCCCCCCTGGGGCCCATTGATTTCTGTGCTATTTATTGTGTTTAGAAATGCTTGTTTGAATTGTAACTTTGCCACTAGCCACATAAAGTGTCTGTGGGATTCTGTCTAGAATAAATACATATATTTTATATATATACCTGTGTGGGCTACTCTTTCATTTGGTTATTCAAGAGGTTATTATGGTAAAACAATAAGCTTAACACTCCTTCAAGACTTAGCCTGAAGGCTGCTCTCCACAGCTACCACTAGGATAGCTTTCTTTAAAGGTTGTCTTAAACCTATCATCAATAGGAGTCGAATTGGACTGGTGCAAGGTGTCCCTATAACAAGGGACAGCATATGCCAGGCCAACTTCTCACAGCCAGAGTAAGAGTTAAGACCTTAGCTATTAGGCCAGAGTAAGAGTTAAGACCTTAACCATTAGGCCAGAGTATGAGTCTAAGACCTTAGCTATAAGGCCAGAGTAAGAGTTAAGACCTTAACCAGTAGGCCAGAGTAAGAGTTAAGACCTTAACCATTAGTCCAGAGTACGAGTCTAAGACCTTAGCTATTAGGCCAGAGAAAGAGTTAAGGCCTTAGCTATTGGGCCAGAGTAGGAGTGAAGACTTTAACCATTAGGCGAGAGTACGAGTCTAAGACCTTAGCTATTAGGCCAGAGTAAGAGTTAAGACCTTAACCATTAGGCCAGAGTACGAGTCTAAGACCTTAGCTATTAGGCCAGAGTAAGAATTAGGACCTTAGCTATTAGGCCTGAGTAAGAGTTAAGACCTTAGCTATGAGGCCAGAGTATGAGTTAAGACCTTAACCAGTAGGCCAGAGTAAGAGTTAAGACCTTAACCTGTAGGCCAGAGTAGGAGTTAAGACCTAAACCTGTAGGCCATAGTACGAGTCTAAGACCTTAGCTATTAGGCCAGCGTAAGAGTTAAGACCTTAACCAGTAAGCCAGAGTAAGAGTTAAAACCTTAACCTGTAGGCCAGAGTACGAGTCTAAGACCATAGCTATTAGGCCAGAGTAAGAGTTAAGACCTTAGCTATTAGGCTAGAGTAAGAGTTAAGACCTTAACCATTAGGCCAGAGTACGAGTCTAAGACCTAAGCTATTAGGCCAGAGTAAGAGTTAAGACCTTAGCTATTAGGCCAGAGTAAGAGTTAAGACCTTAGCTATTAGGCCAGAGTAAGAGTTAAGACCTTAACCAGTAGGCGAGAGTGAGAGTTAAGACCTTAACCTGTAGGCCATAGTATGAGTCTAAGACCTTAGCTATTAGGCCAGAGTAAGAGTTAAGACCTTGGCTATTAGGCCAGAGTAAGAGTTAAGACCTTAACCAGTAGGCCAGAGTAAGAGTTAATACCTTAACCATTAGGCCAGAGTAAGAGTTAAGACCTTAACCATAAGGCCAGAGTATGAGTCTAAGACCTTAGCTATTAGGCCAGAGTAAGAGTTAAGACCTTAACCTGTAGGCCAGAGTACGAGTCTAAGACCTTAGCTGTTAGGCCAGAGTAAGAGTTAAGACCTTAACCAGTAGGCCAGAGTAAGAGTTAAGACCTTAACCTGTAGGCCATACTACGAGTCTAAGACCTTAGCTATTAGGCCAGAGTAAGAGTTAAGACCTTAACCAGTAGGCCAGAGTAAGAGTTAAGACCTTAACCTGTAGTCCAGAGTAAGAGTTAAGACCTTAACCTGTAGGCCAGAGTACGAGTCTAAGACCTTAGCTATTAGGCCAGAGTAAGAGTTAAGACCTTAGCTATTAGGCCAGAGTAAGAGTTAAGACCTTAACCAGTTGGCCAGAGTAAGAGTTAAGCCCTTCACCATTAGGCCAGAGTACGAGTCTAAGACCTTAGCTATTAGGCCAGAGTAAGAGTTAAGACCTTAACCAGTAGGCCAGAGTAAGAGTTAAGACCTTAACCATTAGGCCAGAGTACCAGTCTAAGACCTTAGCTATTAGGCCAGAGTAAGAGTTAAGACCTTAGCTATTAGGCCAGAGTAAGAGTTAAGACCTTAACCAATAGGCCAGAGTAAGAGTTAAGACCTTCACCATTAGGCCAGAGTACGAGTCTAAGACCTTAGCTATTAGGCCAGAGTAAGAGTTAAGACCTTAACCAGTAGGCCAAAGTAAGAGTTAAGACCTTAACCATTAGGCCAGAGTACCAGTCTAAGACCTTAGCTATTAGGCCAGAGTAAGAGTTAAGACCTTAGCTATTAGGCTAGAGTAAGCGTTAAGACCTTAACCATTAGGCCAGAGTACGAGTCTAAGACCTTAGCTATTAGGCCAGAGTAAGAGTTAAGACCTTAACCAGTAGGCCAGAGTAAGAGTTAAGAACTTAACCTGTAGGCCATAGTACGAGTCTAAGACCTTAGCTATTAGGCCAGCATAAGAGTTAGGACCTTAGCTATTAGGCCAGTGTAAGAGTTAAGACTTTAACCATTAGGCCAAAGTACGGGTCTAAGACCTTAGCTATTAGGCCAGAGTAAGAATTAAGACCTTAACTATTAGGCCAGAGTAAAAGTTAAGACCTTAACCAGTAGACAAGAGTAAGAGTTAAGACCTTAACCACTAGTCCAGAGTACGAGTCTAAGACCTTAGCTATTAGGCCAGAGTAAGAGTTAAGACCTTAACCAGTAGGCCAGTGTAAGAGTTAAGACCTTAACCATTAGGCCAGAGTACGAGTCTAAGACCTTAGCTATTAGGCCAGAGTAAGAGTTAAGACCTTAACCATTAGGCCAGAGTACCAGTCTAAGACCTTAGCTATTAGGCCAGAGTAAGAGTTAAGACTTTAGCTATTAGGCCAGAGTAAGAGTTAAGACCTTAACCATTAGGCCAGAGTACGAGTCTAAGACCTTAGCTATTAGGCCAGAGTAAGAGTTAAGACCTTAACCAGTAGGCAAGAGTAAGAGTTAAGAACTTAACCTGTAGGCCATAGTACGAGTCTAAGACCTTAGCTTTTAGGCCAGAGTAAGAGTTAAGACCTTAGCTATTAGGCCAGAGTAAGAGTTAAGACCTTAACCATTAGGCCAAAGTACGAGTCTAAGACCTTAGCTATAAGGCCAGAGTAAGAGTTAAGACCTTAGCTATTAGGCCAGAGTAAAAGTTAAGACCTTAACCAGTAGGCCAGAGTAAGAGTTAAGACCTTAACCATTAGGCCAGAGTACGAGTCTAAGACCTTAGCTATTAGGCTAGAGTAAGAGTTAAGACCTTAACCAGTAGGCCAGTGTAAGAGTTAAGACCTTAACCATTAGGCCAGAGTACGAGTCTAAGACCTTAGCTATTAGGCCAGAGTACGAGTCTAAGACCTTAGCTATTAGGCCAGAGTAAGAGTTAAGACCTTAGCTATTAGGCCAGAGTAAGAGTTAAGACCTTAGCTATTAGGCCAGAGTAGGAGTCTAAGACCTTAGCTATTAGGCCAGAGTAAGAGTTAAGACCTTAACCAGTAGGCCAGTGTAAGAGTTAAGACCTTAACCATTAGGCCAGAGTACGAGTCTAAGACATTAGCTATTAGGCCATAGTACGAGTCTAAGACCTTAGCTATTAGGCCAGAGTAAGAGTTAAGACCTTAGCTATTAGGCCAGAGTAAGAGTTAAGACCTTAGCTATTAGGCCAGAGTACGAGTCTAAGACCTTAGCTATTAGGCCAGAGTACGAGTCTAAGACCTTAGCTATTAGGCCAGAGTAAGAGTTAAGACCTCAGCTATTAGGCCAGAGTAAGAGTTAAGACCTTAGCTATTAGGCCAGAGTAAGAGTCTAAGACCGTAGCTATTAGGCCAGAGTAAGAGTTAAGACCTAAACCAGTAGGCCAGTGTAAGAGTTAAGACCTTAACCATTAGGCCAGAGTACGAGTCTAAGACCTTAGCTATTAGGCCAGAGTACGAGTCTAAGACCTTAGCTATTAGGCCAGAGTAAGAGTTAAGACCTTAGCTATTAGGCCAGAGTAAGAGTTAAGACCTTAGCTATTAGGCCAGAGTACGAGTCTAAGACCTTAGCTATTAGGCCAGAGTACGAGTCTAAGACCTTAGCTATTAGGCCAGAATAAGAGTTAAGACCTTAGCTATTAGGCCAGAGTAAGAGTTAAGACCTTAGCTATTAGGCCAGAGTATGAGTCTAAGACCTTAGCTATCAGGCCATAGTACGAGTCTTACACCTTAGCTATTAGGCCAGAGTAAGAGTTAGGACCTTAACCAGTACGCCAGTGTAAGAGTTAAGACCTTAACCTGTAGGCCAGAGTAAGAGTTAAGACCTTAACCTGTAGGCCATAGTAGGAGTCTTAGACCTTAGCTATTAGGCCAGAGTAAGAGTTAACACCTTAACCAGTAGGCCAGAGTAAGAGTTAAGACCTTAACCATTAGGCCAGAGTACGAGTCTAAGACCTTAGCTATTAGGCCAGAGTAAGAGTTAAGACCTTAGCTATTAGGCCAGAGTAAGAGTTAAGAACGTAACCATTAAGCCAGAGTACGAGTCTAAGACCTTAGCTATTTAGCCAGAGTAAGAGTTAAGACCTTAGCTATTAGGCCAGAGTAAGAGTTAAGACCTTAACCATTACGCCAGAGTACGAGTCTAAGACCTTAGCTATTAGGCCAGAGTAAGTGTTAAGACCTGAGCTATTATGCCAGACTGAGAGTTAAGACCTTAATCAGTAGGCCAGAGTAAGAGTTAAGACCTTAACCAGTAGGCCAGAGTAAGAGTTAAGACCTTAACCATTAGGCCAGAGTACGAGTCTAAGACCTTAGCTATTAGGCCAGAGTAAGAGTTAAGACCTTAACCAGTCGGCCAGAGTAAGAGTTAAGACCTTAACCAGTAGGCCACAGTACGAGTCTAACACCTTAGCTATTAGGCCAGAGTAAGAGTTAAGACCTTAACCAGTAGCCCAGTGTAAGAGTTAAGACCTTAACCATTAGGCCAGAATACGAGTCTAAGACCTTAGCTATTAGGCTAGAGTAAGAGTTAAGACCTTAGCTATTAGGCCAGAGTACGAGTCTAAGACCTTAGCTATTAGGCCAGAGTACGAGTCTAAGACCTTAGCTATTAGGCCAGAGTAAGAGTTAAGACCTTAGCTATTAGGCCAGAGTACGAGTCTAAGACCTTAGCTATCAGGCCATAGTATGAGTCTTACACTATAGCTATTAGGCCAGAGTAAGAGTTAAGACCTTAACCATTAGGCCAGAATACGAGTCTAAGACCTTAGCTATTAGGCCAAAGTAAGAGTTAAGACCTTAACCATTAGGCCAGAGTAAGAGTTAAGACCTTAACCATTAGGCAAGAGTACGAGTCTAAGACCTTAGCTATTAGGCCAGAGTAAGAGTTAAGACCTTAGCTATTAGGCCAGAGTAAGAGTTTAGACCTTAACCAATAGGCCAGAGTAAGAGTTAAGACCTTCACCATTAGGCCAGAGTACGAGTCTAAGAACTTAGCTATTAGGCCAGAGTAAGAGTTAAGACCTTAACCAGTAGGCCAAAGTAAGAGTTAAGACCTTAACCATTAGGCCAGAGTACCAGTCTAAGACCTTAGCTATTAGGCCAGAGTAAGAGTTAAGACCTTAGCTATTAGGCTAGAGTAAGAGTTAAGACCTTAACCATTAGGCCAGAGTACGAGTCTAAGACCTTAGCTATTAGGCCAGAGTAAGAGTTAAGACCTTAACCAGTAGGCCAGAGTAAGAGTTAAGAACTTAACCTGTAGGCCATAGTACGAGTCTAAGACCTTAGCTATTAGGCCAGCATAAGAGTTAGGACATTAGCTATTATGCCAGAGTAAGAGTTAAGACCTTAACCATTAGGCCAGAGTACGAGTCTAAGACCTTAGCTATTAGGCCAGAGTAAGAGTTAAGACCTTAACCAGTAGGCCAGTGTAAGAGTTAAGACCTTAACCATTAGGCCAGAGTACGAGTCTAAGACATTAGCTATTAGGCCAGAGTAAGAGTTAAGACCCTAACCATTAGGCCAGAGTACCAGTCTAAGACCTTAGCTATTAGGCCAGAGTAAGAGTTAAGACTTTAGCTATTAGGCCAGAGTAAGAGTTAAGACCTTAACCATTAGGCCAGAGTACGAGTCTAAGACCTTAGCTATTAGGCCAGAGTAAGAGTTAAGACCTTAACCAGTAGGCAAGAGTAAGAGTTAAGACCTTAACCTGTAGGCCATAGTACAAGTCTAAGACCTTAGCTATTAGGCCAGAGTAAGAGTTAAGACCTTAGCTGTTAGGCCAGAGTAAGAGTTAAGACCTTAACCATTCGGCCAAAGTACGAGTCTAAGACCTTAGCTATTAGGCCAGAGTAAGAGTTAAGACCTTAGCTATGAGGCCAGAGTAAAAGTTAAGACCTTAGCTATTAGGCCAGAGTAAGAGTTAAGACCTTAACCAGTAGGCAAGAGTAAGAGTTAAGACCTTAACCTGTAGGCCATAGTACAAGTCTAAGACCTTAGCTATTAGGCCAGAGTAAGAGTTAAGACCTTAGCTGTTAGGCCAGAGTAAGAGTTAAGACCTTAACCATTAGGCCAGAGTACGAGTCTAAGACCTTAGCTATTAAGCCAGAGTAAGAGTTAAGACCTTAGCTATTAGGCCAGAGTACGAGTCTAAGACCTTAGCTATTTGGCCAGAGTAAGAGTTAAGACTTTAACCAGTAGGCAGTGTAAGAGTTAAGACCTTAACCATTAGGCCAGAGTACGAGTCTAAGACCTTAGCTATTAGGCCATAGTACGAGTCTAAGACCTTAGCTATTAGGCCAGAGTAAGAGTTAAGACCTTAGCTATTAGGCCAGAGTAAGAGTTAAGACCTTAGCTATTAGGCCAGAGTACGAGTCTAAGACCTTAGCTATTAGGCCAGAGTACGAGTCTAAGACCTTAGCTATTAGGCCAGAGTAAGAGTTAAGACCTCAGCTATTAGGCCAGAGTAAGAGTTAAGACCTTAGCTATTAGGCCAGAGTACGAGTCTAAGACCTTAGCTATTAGGCCAGAGTAAGAGTTAAGACCTTAACCAGTAGGCCAGTGTAAGAGTTAAGACCTTAACCATTAGGCCAGAGTACGAGTCTAAGACCTTAGCTATTAGGCCAGAGTACGAGTCTAAGACCTTAGCTATTAGGCCAGAGTAAGAGTTAAGACCTTAGCTATTAGGCTAGAGTACGAGTCTAAGACCTTAGCTATTAGGCCAGAGTACGAGTCTAAGACCTTAGCTATTAGGCCAGAATAAGAGTTAAGACCTTAGCTATTAGGCCAGAGTAAGAGTTAAGACCTTAGCTATTTGGCCAGAGTACGAGTCTAAGACCTTAGCTATCAGGCCATAGTACGAGTCTTACACCTTAGCTATTAGGCCAGAGTAAGAGTTAGGACCTTAACCTGTAGGCCAGAGTAAGAGTTAAGACCTTAACCTGTAGGCCATAGTAGAAGTCTTAGACCTTAGCTATTAGGCCAGAGTAAGAGTTAAGACCTTAACCAGTAGGCCAGAGTAAGAGTTAAGACCTTAACCATTCGGCCAGAGTACGAGTCTAAGACCTTAGCTATTAGGCCAGAGTAAGAGTTAAGACCTTAGCTATTAGGCCAGAGTAAGAGTTAAGACCGTAACCATTAAGCCAGAGTACGAGTCTAAGACCTTAGCTATTTAGCCAGAGTAAGAGTTAAGACCTTAGCTATTAGGCCAGAGTAAGAGTTAAGACCTTAACCATTACGCCAGAGTACGAGTCTAAGACCTTAGCTATTAGGCCAGAGTAAGTGTTAAGACCTGAGCTATTATGCCAGACTGAGAGTTAAGACCTTAATCAGTAGGCCAGAGTAAGAGTTAAGACCTTAACCAGTAGGCCAGAGTAAGAGTTAAGACCTTAACCATTAGGCCAGAGTACGAGTCTAAGACCTTAGCTATTAGGCCAGAGAAAGAGTTAAGGCCTTAGCTATTGGGCCAGAGTAAGAGTGAAGACTTTAACCATTAGGCGAGAGTACGAGTCTAAGACCTTAGCTATTAGGCCAGAGTAAGAGTTAAGACCTTAACCATTAGGCCAGAGTACGAGTCTAAGACCTTAGCTATTAGGCCAGAGTAAGAATTAGGACCTTAGCTATTAGGCCTGAGTAAGAGTTAAGACCTTAGCTATGAGGCCAGAGTATGAGTTAAGACCTTAACCAGTAGGCCAGAGTAAGAGTTAAGACCTTAACCTGTAGGCCAGAGTAGGAGTTAAGACCTAAACCTGTAGGCCATAGTACGAGTCTAAGACCTTAGCTATTAGGCCAGCGTAAGAGTTAAGACCTTAACCAGTAGGCCAGAGTAAGAGTTAAACCCTTAACCTGTAGGCCAGAGTACGAGTCTAAGACCATAGCTATTAGGCCAGAGTAAGAGTTAAGACCTTAGCTATTAGGCTAGAGTAAGAGTTAAGACCTTAACCATTAGGCCAGAGTACGAGTCTAAGACCTAAGCTATTAGGCCAGAGTAAGAGTTAAGACCTTAGCTATTAGGCCAGAGTAAGAGTTAAGACCTTAGCTATTAGGCCAGAGTAAGAGTTAAGACCTTAACCAGTAGGCGAGAGTGAGAGTTAAGACCTTAACCTGTAGGCCATAGTATGAGTCTAAGACCTTAGCTATTAGGCCAGAGTAAGAGTTAAGACCTTGGCTATTAGGCCAGAGTAAGAGTTAAGACCTTAACCAGTAGGCCAGAGTAAGAGTTAATACCTTAACCATTAGGCCAGAGTAAGAGTTAAGACCTTAACCATAAGGCCAGAGTATGAGTCTAAGACCTTAGCTATTAGGCCAGAGTAAGAGTTAAGACCTTAACCTGTAGGCCAGAGTACGAGTCTAAGACCTTAGCTGTTAGGCCAGAGTAAGAGTTAAGACCTTAACCAGTAGGCCAGAGTAAGAGTTAAGACCTTAACCTGTAGGCCATACTACGAGTCTAAGACCTTAGCTATTAGGCCAGAGTAAGAGTTAAGACCTTAACCAGTAGGCCAGAGTAAGAGTTAAGACCTTAACCTGTAGTCCAGAGTAAGAGTTAAGACCTTAACCTGTAGGCCAGAGTACGAGTCTAAGACCTTAGCTATTAGGCCAGAGTAAGAGTTAAGACCTTAGCTATTAGGCCAGAGTAAGAGTTAAGACCTTAACCAGTTGGCCAGAGTAAGAGTTAAGCCCTTCACCATTAGGCCAGAGTACGAGTCTAAGACCTTAGCTATTAGGCCAGAGTAAGAGTTAAGACCTTAACCAGTAGGCCAGAGTAAGAGTTAAGACCTTAACCATTAGGCCAGAGTACCAGTCTAAGACCTTAGCTATTAGGCCAGAGTAAGAGTTAAGACCTTAGCTATTAGGCCAGAGTAAGAGTTAAGACCTTAGCTATTAGGCCAGAGTACGAGTCTAAGACCTTAGCTATTAGGCCATAGTACGAGTCTAAGACCTTAGCTATTAGGCCAGAGTAAGAGTTAAGACCTTAGCTATTAGGCCAGAGTTTGAGTTAAGACCTTAGCTATTAGGCCAGAGTACGAGTCTAAGACCTTAGCTATTAGGCCAGAGTACGAGTCTAAGACCTTAGCTATTAGGCCAGAGTAAGAGTTAAGACCTTAGCTATTAGGCCAGAGTATGAGTCTAAGACCTTAGCTATCAGGCCATAGTACGAGTCTTGCACCTTAGCTATTAGGCCAGAGTAAGAGTTAGGACCTTAACCAGTACGCCAGTGTAAGAGTTAAGACCTTAACCTGTAGGCCAGAGTAAGAGTTAAGACCTTAACCTGTAGGCCATAGTAGGAGTCTTAGACCTTAGCTATTAGGCCAGAGTAAGAGTTAAGACCTTAACCAGTAGGCCAGAGTAAGAGTTAAGACCGTAGCTATTAGGCCAGAGTAAGAGTTAAGACCGTAACCATTAAGCCAGAGTACGAGTCTAAGACCTTAGCTATTTAGCCAGAGTAAGAGTTAAGACCTTAGCTATTAGGCCAGAGTAAGAGTTAAGACCTTAACCATTACGCCAGAGTACGAGTCTAAGACCTTAGCTATTAGGCCAGAGTAAGTGTTAAGACCAAAGCTATTATGCCAGACTGAGAGTTAAGACCTTAATCAGTAGGCCAGAGTAAGAGTTAAGACCTTAACCAGTAGGCCAGAGTAAGAGTTAAGACCTTAACTATTAGGCCAGAGTACGAGTCTAAGACCTTAGCTATTAGGCCAGAGTAAGAGTTAAGACCTTAACCAGTCGGCCAGAGTAAGAGTTAAGACCTTAACCAGTAGGCCACAGTACGAGTCTAACACCTTAGCTATTAGGCCAGAGTAAGAGTTAAGACCTTAACCAGTAGCCCAGTGTAAGAGTTAAGACCTTAACCATTAGGCCAGAATACGAGTCTAAGACCTTAGCTATTAGGCTAGAGTAAGAGTTAAGACCTTAGCTATTAGGCCAGAGTACGAGTCTAAGACCTTAGCTATTAGGCCAGAGTACGAGTCTAAGACCTTAGCTATTAGGCCAGAGTAAGAGTTAAGACCTTAGCTATTAGGCCAGAGTACGAGTCTAAGACCTTAGCTATCAGGCCATAGTACGAGTCTTACACTATAGCTATTAGGCCAGAGTAAGAGTTAAGACCTTAACCATTAGGCCAGAATACGAGTCTAAGACCTTAGCTATTAGGCCAAAGTAAGAGTTGAGACCTTAACCATTAGGCCAGAGTAAGAGTTAAGACCTTAACCATTAGGCAAGAGTACGAGTCTAAGACCTTAGCTATTAGGCCAGAGTAAGAGTTAAGACCTTAGCTATTAGGCCAGAGTAAGAGTTTAGACCTTAACCAATAGGCCAGAGTAAGAGTTAAGACCTTCACCATTAGGCCAGAGTACGAGTCTAAGACCTTAGCTATAAGGCCAGAGTAAGAGTTAAGACCTTAACCAGTAGGCCAAAGTAAGAGTTAAGACTAGGCCTGGGCAAAAATTTCGTTCCGTTCGCGGAAATTGCGATATTTTGACATTTTTGCGTTCCGCGGAGAGCGCGAAAATGTCAAAAATTCCGGTTTCCGCAGCTTGGCGATAATTTGTTTCTTGCTCGCGCTGTAAAATGATACATTCTCGCGCGCGCGCGATCGCCTTACCTGAATCCCTGCGTTCGCCGACAAGTTTTCTTGATCCGGTCGCGTTCTCCATGAGATGTTGTATTGTTTTTAGCCATTTGCGCTGTCTCGCGACAGTTCGCGCCCGCAGTGACGTCATGCGTCGCGCGATCACGTCTTTCTTCTCGCGATCATGCACCGCGAGAACAACTCAAAACAAGATGGCCGCGCCCGCAAGCAGCCACATGGGTAAGTTGGCGACCCGCAACCATGCAGAAAATCGCGCGAACATGCCGGAAAAAAACTTCCGCATCTTCGCGATATTTCTGCTTGTTTGCGATAATTTTAAACATTCTCGCGATAATTTGCGAAGGTTAATTCCGCAAATTCCGCCCACCCCTAGTTAAGACCTTAACCATTAGGCCAGAGTACCAGTCTAAGACCTTAGCTATTAGGCCAGAGTAAGAGTTAAGACCTTAGCTATTAGGCTAGAGTAAGAGTTAAGACCTTAACCATTAGGCCAGAGTACGAGTCTAAGACCTTAGCTATTAGGCCAGAGTAAGAGTTAAGACCTTAACCAGTAGGCCAGAGTAAGAGTTAAGAACTTAACCTGTAGGCCATAGTACGAGTCTAAGACCTTAGCTATTAGGCCAGCATAAGAGTTAGGACCTTAGCTATTATGCCAGAGTAAGAGTTAAGACCTTAACCATTAGGCCAAAGTACGAGTCTAAGACCTTAGCTATTAGGCCAGAGTAAGAATTAAGACCTTAGCTATTAGGCCAGAGTAAAAGTTAAGACCTTAACCAGTAGACAAGAGTAAGAGTTAAGACCTTAACCATTAGGCCAGAGTACGAGTCTAAGACCTTAGCTATTAGGCCAGAGTAAGAGTTAAGACCTTAACCAGTAGGCCAGTGTAAGAGTTAAGACCCTAACAATTAGGCCAGAGTATGAGTCTAAGACCTTAGCTATTAGGCCAGAGTAAGAGTTAAGACCTTAACCATTAGGCCAGAGTACCAGTCTAAGACCTTAGCTATTAGGCCAGAGTAAGAGTTAAGACTTTAGCTATTAGGCCAGAGTAAGAGTTAAGACCTTAACCATTAGGCCAGAGTACGAGTCTAAGACCTTAGCTATTAGGCCAGAGTAAGAGTTAAGACCTTAACCAGTAGAAAAGAGTAAGAGTTAAGAACTTAACCTGTAGGCCATAGTACAAGTCTAAGACCTTAGCTATTAGGCCAGAGTAAGAGTTAGGACCTTAGCTATTAGGCCAGAGTAAGAGTTAAGACCTTAACCATTCGGCCAAAGTACGAGTTTAAGACCTTAGCTATTAGGCCAGAGTAAGAGTTAAGACCTTAGCTATTAGGCCAGAGTAAAAGTTAAGACCTTAACCAGTAGGCCAGAGTAAGAGTTAAGACCTTAACTATTAGGCCAGAGTACGAGTCTAAGACCTTAGCTATTAGGCCAGAGTAAGAGTTAAGACCTTAACCAGTAGGCCAGTGTAAGAGTTAAGACCTTAACCATTAGGCCAGAGTACGAGTTTAAGACCTTAGCTATTAGGCCAGAGTAAGAGTTAAGACCTTAACCAGTAGGCCAGTGTAAGAGTTAAGACCTTAACCATTAGGCCAGAGTACGAGTCTAAGACCTTAGCTATTAGGCCAGAGTACGAGTCTAAGACCTTAGCTATTAGGCCAGAGTAAGAGTTAAGACCTTAGCTATTAGGCCAGAGTAAGAGTTAAGACCTTAGCTATTAGGCCAGAGTACGAGTCTAAGACCTTAGCTATTAGGCCAGAGTAAGAGTTAAGACCTTAACCAGTAGGCCAGTGTAAGAGTTAAGACCTTAACCATTAGGCCAGAGTACGAGTCTAAGACCTTAGCTATTAGGCCATAGTACGAGTCGAAGACCTTAGCTATTAGGCCAGAGTAAGAGTTAAGACCTTAGCTATTAGGCCAGAGTACGAGTCTAAGACCTTAGCTATTAGGCCAGAGTACGAGTCTAAGACCTTAGCTATTAGGCCAGAGTAAGAGTTAAGACCTCAGCTATTAGGCCAGAGTAAGAGTTAAGACCTTAGCTATTAGGCCAGAGTACGAGTCTAAGACCTTAGCTATTAGGCCAGAGTAAGAGTTAAGACCTTAACCAGTAGGCCAGTGTAAGAGTTAAGACCTTAACCATTAGGCCAGAGTACGAGTCTAAGACCTTAGCTATTAGGCCAGAGTACGAGTCTAAGACCTTAGCTATTAGGCCAGAGTAAGAGTTAAGACCTTAGCTATTAGGCCAGAGTAAGAGTTAAGACCTTAGCTATTAGGCCAGAGTACGAGTCTAAGACCTTAGCTATTAGGCCAGAATAAGAGTTAAGACCTTAACCATTAGGCCAGAGTACGAGTCTAAGACCTTAGCTATTAGGCCATAGTACGAGTCGAAGACCTTAGCTATTAGGCCAGAGTAAGAGTTAAGACCTTAGCTATTAGGCCAGAGTACGAGTCTAAGACCTTAGCTATTAGGCCAGAGTACGAGTCTAAGACCTTAGCTATTAGGCCAGAGTAAGAGTTAAGACCTCAGCTATTAGGCCAGAGTAAGAGTTAAGACCTTAGCTATTAGGCCAGAGTACGAGTCTAAGACCTTAGCTATTAGGCCAGAGTAAGAGTTAAGACCTTAACCAGTAGGCCAGTGTAAGAGTTAAGACCTTAACCATTAGGCCAGAGTACGAGTCTAAGACCTTAGCTATTAGGCCAGAGTACGAGTCTAAGACCTTAGCTATTAGGCCAGAGTAAGAGTTAAGACCTTAGCTATTAGGCCAGAGTAAGAGTTAAGACCTTAGCTATTAGGCCAGAGTACGAGTCTAAGACCTTAGCTATTAGGCCAGAATAAGAGTTAAGACCTTAGCTATTAGGCCAGAGTAAGAGTTAAGACCTTAGCTATTTGGCCAGAGTACGAGTCTAAGACCTTAGCTATCAGGCCATAGTACGAGTCTTACACCTTAGCTATTAGGCCAGAGTAAGAGTTAGGACCTTAACCTGTAGGCCAGAGTAAGAGTTAAGACCTTAACCAGTAGGCCAGAGTAAGAGTTAAGACCTTAACCATTAGGCCAGAGTACGAGTCCAAGACCTTAGCTATTAGGCCAGAGTAAGAGTTAAGACCTTAGCTATTAGGCCAGAGTAAGAGTTAAGACCGTAACCATTAAGCCAGAGTACGAGTCTAAGACCTTAGCTATTTAGCCAGAGTAAGAGTTAAGACCTTAACTATTAGGCCAGAGTAAGAGTTAAGACCTTAACCATTACGCCAGCGTACAAGTCTAAGACCTTAGATATTAGGCCAGAGTAAGTGTTAAGACCTGAGCTATTATGCCAGACTGAGAGTTAAGACCTTAATCAGTAGGCCAGAGTAAGAGTTAAGACCTTAACCAGTAGGCCAGAGTAAGAGTTAAGACCTTAACCATTAGGCCAGAGTACGAGTCTAAGACCTTAGCTATTAGGCCAGAGTAAGAGTTAAGACCTTAACCAGTCGGCCAGAGTAAGAGTTAAGACCTTAACCAGTAGGCCACAGTACGAGTCTAACACCTTAGCTATTAGGCCAGAGTAAGAGTTAAGACCTTAACCAGTAGGCCAGAGAAAGAGTTAAGACCTTAACCATTAGACCGGAGTACGAGTCTAAGACCTTAGCTATTAGGCCAGAGCAAGAGTTAAGACATTAACCAGTAGGCCAGAGTAAGAGTTAAGACCTTAACCAGTAGGCCAGAGTACGAGTCTAAGACCTTAGCTATTAGGCCAGAGTAAGAGTTAAGACCTTAGCTATTAGGCCAGAGTAAGAGTTAAGACGTTAACCATTAAGCCAGAGTAAGAATAAAGACCTTAAACATTAGGCCAGAGAAAGAGTCTAAGACCTTAACCATTAGGCCGGAGTAAGAGCTAAGACCTTAACCAGTAGGCCAGTGTAAGAGTTAAGACCCTAACAATTAGGCCAGAGTATGAGTCTAAGACCTTAGCTATTAGGCCAGAGTAAGAGTTAAGACCTTAACCATTAGGCCAGAGTACCAGTCTAAGACCTTAGCTATTAGGCCAGAGTAAGAGTTAAGACTTTAGCTATTAGGCCAGAGTAAGAGTTAAGACCTTAACCATTAGGCCAGAGTACGAGTCTAAGACCTTAGCTATTAGGCCAGAGTAAGAGTTAAGACCTTAACCAGTAGAAAAGAGTAAGAGTTAAGAACTTAACCTGTAGGCCATAGTACAAGTCTAAGACCTTAGCTATTAGGCCAGAGTAAGAGTTAGGACCTTAGCTATTAGGCCAGAGTAAGAGTTAAGACCTTAACCATTCGGCCAAAGTACGAGTTTAAGACCTTAGCTATTAGGCCAGAGTAAGAGTTAAGACCTTAGCTATTAGGCCAGAGTAAAAGTTAAGACCTTAACCAGTAGGCCAGAGTAAGAGTTAAGACCTTAACTATTAGGCCAGAGTACGAGTCTAAGACCTTAGCTATTAGGCCAGAGTAAGAGTTAAGACCTTAACCAGTAGGCCAGTGTAAGAGTTAAGACCTTAACCATTAGGCCAGAGTACGAGTTTAAGACCTTAGCTATTAGGCCAGAGTAAGAGTTAAGACCTTAACCAGTAGGCCAGTGTAAGAGTTAAGACCTTAACCATTAGGCCAGAGTACGAGTCTAAGACCTTAGCTATTAGGCCAGAGTACGAGTCTAAGACCTTAGCTATTAGGCCAGAGTAAGAGTTAAGACCTTAGCTATTAGGCCAGAGTAAGAGTTAAGACCTTAGCTATTAGGCCAGAGTACGAGTCTAAGACCTTAGCTATTAGGCCAGAGTAAGAGTTAAGACCTTAACCAGTAGGCCAGTGTAAGAGTTAAGACCTTAACCATTAGGCCAGAGTACGAGTCTAAGACCTTAGCTATTAGGCCATAGTACGAGTCGAAGACCTTAGCTATTAGGCCAGAGTAAGAGTTAAGACCTTAGCTATTAGGCCAGAGTACGAGTCTAAGACCTTAGCTATTAGGCCAGAGTACGAGTCTAAGACCTTAGCTATTAGGCCAGAGTAAGAGTTAAGACCTCAGCTATTAGGCCAGAGTAAGAGTTAAGACCTTAGCTATTAGGCCAGAGTACGAGTCTAAGACCTTAGCTATTAGGCCAGAGTAAGAGTTAAGACCTTAACCAGTAGGCCAGTGTAAGAGTTAAGACCTTAACCATTAGGCCAGAGTACGAGTCTAAGACCTTAGCTATTAGGCCAGAGTACGAGTCTAAGACCTTAGCTATTAGGCCAGAGTAAGAGTTAAGACCTTAGCTATTAGGCCAGAGTAAGAGTTAAGACCTTAGCTATTAGGCCAGAGTACGAGTCTAAGACCTTAGCTATTAGGCCAGAATAAGAGTTAAGACCTTAACCATTAGGCCAGAGTACGAGTCTAAGACCTTAGCTATTAGGCCATAGTACGAGTCGAAGACCTTAGCTATTAGGCCAGAGTAAGAGTTAAGACCTTAGCTATTAGGCCAGAGTACGAGTCTAAGACCTTAGCTATTAGGCCAGAGTACGAGTCTAAGACCTTAGCTATTAGGCCAGAGTAAGAGTTAAGACCTCAGCTATTAGGCCAGAGTAAGAGTTAAGACCTTAGCTATTAGGCCAGAGTACGAGTCTAAGACCTTAGCTATTAGGCCAGAGTAAGAGTTAAGACCTTAACCAGTAGGCCAGTGTAAGAGTTAAGACCTTAACCATTAGGCCAGAGTACGAGTCTAAGACCTTAGCTATTAGGCCAGAGTACGAGTCTAAGACCTTAGCTATTAGGCCAGAGTAAGAGTTAAGACCTTAGCTATTAGGCCAGAGTAAGAGTTAAGACCTTAGCTATTAGGCCAGAGTACGAGTCTAAGACCTTAGCTATTAGGCCAGAATAAGAGTTAAGACCTTAGCTATTAGGCCAGAGTAAGAGTTAAGACCTTAGCTATTTGGCCAGAGTACGAGTCTAAGACCTTAGCTATCAGGCCATAGTACGAGTCTTACACCTTAGCTATTAGGCCAGAGTAAGAGTTAGGACCTTAACCTGTAGGCCAGAGTAAGAGTTAAGACCTTAACCAGTAGGCCAGAGTAAGAGTTAAGACCTTAACCATTAGGCCAGAGTACGAGTCCAAGACCTTAGCTATTAGGCCAGAGTAAGAGTTAAGACCTTAGCTATTAGGCCAGAGTAAGAGTTAAGACCGTAACCATTAAGCCAGAGTACGAGTCTAAGACCTTAGCTATTTAGCCAGAGTAAGAGTTAAGACCTTAACTATTAGGCCAGAGTAAGAGTTAAGACCTTAACCATTACGCCAGCGTACAAGTCTAAGACCTTAGATATTAGGCCAGAGTAAGTGTTAAGACCTGAGCTATTATGCCAGACTGAGAGTTAAGACCTTAATCAGTAGGCCAGAGTAAGAGTTAAGACCTTAACCAGTAGGCCAGAGTAAGAGTTAAGACCTTAACCATTAGGCCAGAGTACGAGTCTAAGACCTTAGCTATTAGGCCAGAGTAAGAGTTAAGACCTTAACCAGTCGGCCAGAGTAAGAGTTAAGACCTTAACCAGTAGGCCACAGTACGAGTCTAACACCTTAGCTATTAGGCCAGAGTAAGAGTTAAGACCTTAACCAGTAGGCCAGAGAAAGAGTTAAGACCTTAACCATTAGACCGGAGTACGAGTCTAAGACCTTAGCTATTAGGCCAGAGCAAGAGTTAAGACATTAACCAGTAGGCCAGAGTAAGAGTTAAGACCTTAACCAGTAGGCCAGAGTACGAGTCTAAGACCTTAGCTATTAGGCCAGAGTAAGAGTTAAGACCTTAGCTATTAGGCCAGAGTAAGAGTTAAGACGTTAACCATTAAGCCAGAGTAAGAATAAAGACCTTAAACATTAGGCCAGAGAAAGAGTCTAAGACCTTAACCATTAGGCCGGAGTAAGAGCTAAGACCTTAACCATTAGGCCAGAGTAAGAGTTAAGACCTTAACCATTAGGCCAGAGTAAGAGTTAAGACCTTAACCATTATGCCAGAGTAAGAGTTAAGACCTTAGCTATTAGGCCAGAGTAAGAGTTAAGACCTTAACCAGTAGGCCAGTGTAAGAGTTAAGACCTTAACCATTAGGCCAGAGTACGAGTCTAAGACCTTAGCTATTAGGCCAGAGTACGAGTCTAAGACCTTAGCTATTAGGCCAGAGTAAGAGTTAAGACCTTAGCTATTAGGCCAGAGTAAGAGTTAAGACCTTAGCTATTAGGCCAGAGTACGAGTCTAAGACCTTAGCTATTAGGCCAGAGTAAGAGTTAAGACCTTAACCAGTAGGCCAGTGTAAGAGTTAAGACCTTAACCATTAGGCCAGAGTACGAGTCTAAGACCTTAGCTATTAGGCCATAGTACGAGTCTAAGACCTTAGCTATTAGGCCAGAGTAAGAGTTAAGACCTTAGCTATTAGGCCAGAGTAAGAGTTAAGACCTTAGCTATTAGGCCAGAGTACGAGTCTAAGACCTTAGCTATTAGGCCAGAGTACGAGTCTAAGACCTTAGCTATTAGGCCAGAGTAAGAGTTAAGAAATCAGCTATTAGGCCAGAGTAAGAGTTAAGACCTTAGCTATTAGGCCAGAGTACGAGTCTAAGACCTTAGCTATTAGGCCAGAGTAAGAGTTAATACCTTAACCAGTAGGCCAGTGTAAGAGTTAAGACCTTAACCATTAGGCCAGAGTACGAGTCTAAGACCTTAGCTATTAGGCCAGAGTAACAGTTAAGACCTTAGCTATTAGGCCAGAGTAAGAGTTAAGACCTTAGCTATTAGGCCAGAGTACGAGTCTAAGACCTTAGCTATTAGGCCAGAGTAAGAGTCTAAGACCTTAGCTATTAGGCCAGAATAAGAGTTAAGACCTTAGCTATTAGGCCAGAGTAAGAGTTAAGACCTTAGCTATTTGGCCAGAGTACGAGTCTAAGACCTTAGCTATCAGGCCATAGTACGAGTCTTACACCTTAGCTATTAGGCCAGAGTAAGAGTTAGGACCTTAACCTGTAGGCCAGAGTAAGAGTTAAGACCTTAACCTGTAGGCCATAGTAGGAGTCTTAGACCTTAGCTATTAGGCCAGAGTAAGAGTTAAGACCTTAACCAGTAGGCCAGAGTAAGAGTTAAGACCTTAACCATTAGGCCAGAGTACGAGTCCAAGACCTTAGCTATTAGGCCAGAGTAAGAGTTAAGACCTTAGCTATTAGGCCAGAGTAAGAGTTAAGACCGTAACCATTAAGCCAGAGTACGAGTCTAAGACCTTAGCTATTTAGCCAGAGTAAGAGTTAAGACCTTAACTATTAGGCCAGAGTAAGAGTTAAGACCTTAACCATTACGCCAGCGTACGAGTCTAAGACCTTAGATATTAGGCCAGAGTATGTGTTAAGACCTGAGCTATTATGCCAGACTGAGAGTTAAGACCTTAATCAGTAGGCCAGAGTAAGAGTTAAGACCTTAACCAGTAGGCCAGAGTAAGAGTTAAGACCTTAACCATTAGGCCAGAGTACGAGTCTAAGACCTTAGCTATTAGGCCAGAGTAAGAGTTAAGACCTTAACCAGTCGGCCAGAGTAAGAGTTAAGACCTTAACCAGTAGGCCACAGTACGAGTCTAACACCTTAGCTATTAGGCCAGAGTAAGAGTTAAGACCTTAACCAGTAGGCCAGAGAAAGAGTTAAGACCTTAACCATTAGACCGGAGTACGAGTCTAAGACCTTAGCTATTAGGCCAGAGCAAGAGTTAAGACCTTAACCAGTAGGCCAGAGTAAGAGTTAAGACCTTAACCAGTAGGCCAGAGTACGAGTCTAAGACCTTAGCTATTAGGCCAGAGTAAGAGTTAAGACCTTAGCTATTAGGCCAGAGTAAGAGTTAAGACGTTAACCATTAAGCCAGAGTAAGAATAAAGACCTTAAACATTAGGCCAGAGAAAGAGTCTAAGACCTTAACCATTAGGCCGGAGTAAGAGCTAAGACCTTAACCATTAGGCCAGAGTAAGAGTTAAGACCTTAACCATTAGGCCAGAGTAAGAGTTAAGACCTTAACCATTATGCCAGAGTAAGAGTTAAGACCTTAGCTATTAGGCCAGAGTAAGAGTTAAGACCTTAACCAGTAGGCCAGTGTAAGAGTTAAGACCTTAACCATTAGGCCAGAGTACGAGTCTAAGACCTTAGCTATTAGGCCAGAGTACGAGTCTAAGACCTTAGCTATTAGGCCAGAGTAAGAGTTAAGACCTTAGCTATTAGGCCAGAGTAAGAGTTAAGACCTTAGCTATTAGGCCAGAGTACGAGTCTAAGACCTTAGCTATTAGGCCAGAGTAAGAGTTAAGACCTTAACCAGTAGGCCAGTGTAAGAGTTAAGACCTTAACCATTAGGCCAGAGTACGAGTCTAAGACCTTAGCTATTAGGCCATAGTACGAGTCTAAGACCTTAGCTATTAGGCCAGAGTAAGAGTTAAGACCTTAGCTATTAGGCCAGAGTAAGAGTTAAGACCTTAGCTATTAGGCCAGAGTACGAGTCTAAGACCTTAGCTATTAGGCCAGAGTACGAGTCTAAGACCTTAGCTATTAGGCCAGAGTAAGAGTTAAGAAATCAGCTATTAGGCCAGAGTAAGAGTTAAGACCTTAGCTATTAGGCCAGAGTACGAGTCTAAGACCTTAGCTATTAGGCCAGAGTAAGAGTTAATACCTTAACCAGTAGGCCAGTGTAAGAGTTAAGACCTTAACCATTAGGCCAGAGTACGAGTCTAAGACCTTAGCTATTAGGCCAGAGTAAGAGTTAAGACCTTAGCTATTAGGCCAGAGTAAGAGTTAAGACCTTAGCTATTAGGCCAGAGTACGAGTCTAAGACCTTAGCTATTAGGCCAGAGTACGAGTCTAAGACCTTAGCTATTAGGCCAGAATAAGAGTTAAGACCTTAGCTATTAGGCCAGAGTAAGAGTTAAGACCTTAGCTATTTGGCCAGAGTACGAGTCTAAGACCTTAGCTATCAGGCCATAGTACGAGTCTTACACCTTAGCTATTAGGCCAGAGTAAGAGTTAGGACCTTAACCTGTAGGCCAGAGTAAGAGTTAAGACCTTAACCTGTAGGCCATAGTAGGAGTCTTAGACCTTAGCTATTAGGCCAGAGTAAGAGTTAAGACCTTAACCAGTAGGCCAGAGTAAGAGTTAAGACCTTAACCATTAGGCCAGAGTACGAGTCCAAGACCTTAGCTATTAGGCCAGAGTAAGAGTTAAGACCTTAGCTATTAGGCCAGAGTAAGAGTTAAGACCGTAACCATTAAGCCAGAGTACGAGTCTAAGACCTTAGCTATTTAGCCAGAGTAAGAGTTAAGACCTTAGCTATTAGGCCAGAGTAAGAGTTAAGACCTTAACCATTACGCCAGCGTACGAGTCAAAGACCTTAGCTATTAGGCCAGAGTAAGTGTTAAGACCTGAGCTATTATGCCAGACTGAGAGTTAAGACCTTAATCAGTAGGCCAGAGAAAGAGTTAAGACCTTAACCATTAGACCGGAGTACGAGTCTAAGACCTTAGCTATTAGGCCAGAGTAAGAGTTAAGACCTTAACCAGTAGGCCAGAGTAAGAGTTAAGACCTTAACCAGTAGGCCAGAGTACGAGTCTAAGACCTTAGCTATTAGGCCAGAGTAAGAGTTAAGACCTTAGCTATTAGGCCAGAGTAAGAGTTAAGACGTTAACCATTAAGCCAGAGTAAGAATAAAGACCTTAAACATTAGGCCAGAGAAAGAGTCTAAGACCTTAACCATTAGGCCGGAGTAAGAGCTAAGACCTTAACCATTAGGCCAGAGTAAGAGTTAAGACCTTAACCATTATGCCAGAGTAAGAGTTAAGACCTTAGCTATTAGGCCAGAGTAAGAGTTAAGACCTTAACCATTAGGCCAGAGTATGAGTCTAAGACCTTAGCTATAAGGCCAGAGTAAGAGTTAAGACCTTAACCAGTAGGCCAGAGTAGGAGTTAGGACCTTAACCATGTCCAGAGTACGAGTCTAAGACCTTAGCTATTAGGCCAGAGAAAGAGTTAAGAACTTAGCTATTGGGCCAGAGTAAGGGTGAAGACTTTAACCATTAGGCCAGAGTACAAGTCTAAGACCTTAGCTATTAGGCCAGAGTAAGAGTTAAGACCTTAACCATTAGGCCAAAGTACGAGTCTAAGACCTTAGCTATTAGGCCAGAGTAAGAATTAGGACCTTAGCTATTAGGCCTGAGTAAGAGTTAAGACCTTAGCTATGAGGCCAGAGTACGAGTTAAGACCTTAACCAGTAGGCCAGAGTAAGAGTTAAGACCTTAACCTGTAGGCCAGAGTAGGAGTTAAGACCTAAACCTGTAGGCCATAGTACGAGTCTAAGACCTTAGCTATTAGGCCAGAGTAAGAGTTAAGACCTTAACCAGTAGGCCAGAGTAAGAGTTAAAACCTTAACCTGTAGGCCAGAGTACGAGTCTAAGACCATAGCTATTAGGCCAGAGTAAGAGTTAAGACCTTAGCTATTAGGCTAGAGTAAGAGTTAAGACCTTAACCATTAGGCCAGAGTACGAGTCTAAGACCTAAGCTATTAGGCCAGAGTAAGAGTTAAGACCTTAGCTATTAGGCCAGAGTAAGAGTTAAGACCTTAACCAGTAGGCGAGAGTGAGAGTTAAGACCTTAACCTGTAGGCCATAGTATGAGTCTAAGACCTTAGCTATTAGGCCAGAGTAAGAGTTAAGACCTTGGCTATTAGGCCAGAGTAAGAGTTAAGACCTTAACCAGTAGGCCAGAGAAAGAGTTAATACCTTAACCATTAGGCCAGAGTAAGAGTTAAGACCTTAACCATAAGGCCAGAGTATGAGTCTAAGACCTTAGCTATTAGGCCAGAGTAAGAGTTAAGACCTTAACCTGTAGGCCAGAGTACGAGTCTAAGACCTTAGCTGTTAGGCCAGAGTAAGAGTTAAGACCTTAACCAGCAGGCCAGAGTAAGAGTTAAGACCTTAACCTGTAGGCCATACTACGAGTCTAAGACCTTAGCTATTAGGCCAGAGTAAGAGTTAAGACGTTAACCAGTAGGCCAGAGTAAGAGTTAAGACCTTAACCTGTAGTCCAGAGTAAGAGTTAAGACCTTAACCTGTAGGCCAGAGTACGAGTCTAAGACCTTAGCTATTAGGCCAGAGTAAGGGTTAAGACCTTAGCTATTAGGCCAGAGTAAGAGTTAAGACCTTAACCAGTTGGCCAGAGTAAGAGTTAAGCCCTTCACCATTAGGCCAGAGTACGAGTCTAAGACCTTAGCTATTAGGCCAGAGTAAGAGTTAAGACCTTAACCAGTAGGCCAGAGTAAGAGTTAAGACCTTAACCATTAGGCCAGAGTACCAGTCTAAGACCTTAGCTATTAGGCCAGAGTAAGAGTTAAGACCTTAGCTATTAGGCCAGAGTAAGAGTTAAGACCTTAACCATTAGGCCAGAGTACGAGTCTAAGACCTTAGCTATTAGGCCAGAGTAAGAGTTAAGACCTTAACCATTAGGCCAGAGTACAAGTCTAAGACCTTAGCTATTAGGCCAGAGTAAGAGTTAAGACCTTATCCAGCAGGCCAGAGTAAGAGTTAAGACCTTATCTATTAGGCCAGAGTAAGAGTTAAGACCTTAGCTATTAGGCCAGAAAAGAGTTAAGACCTTAAGCAGTAGGCCAGAGTAAGAGTTAAGACCTTAAACTGTAGGCCATAGTACGAGTCTAAGACCTTAGCTATTAGGCCAGAGTAAGAGTTAAGACCTTAGCTATTAGGCCAGAGTAAGAGTTAAGACCTTAACCAGTTGGCCAGAGTAAGAGTTAAGCCCTTCACCATTAGGCCAGAGTACGAGTCTAAGACCTTAGCTATTAGGCCAGAGTAAGAGTTAAGACCTTAACCAGTAGGCCAGAGTAAGAGTTAAGACCTTAACCATTAGGCCAGAGTAAGAGTTAAGACCTTAACCATTAGGCAAGAGTACGAGTCTAAGACCTTAGCTATTAGGCCAGAGTAAGAGTTAAGACCGTAGCTATTAGGCCAGAGTAAGAGTTTAGACCTTAACCAATAGGCCAGAGTAAGAGTTAAGACCTTCACCATTAGGCCAGAGTACGAGTCTAAGACCTTAGCTATAAGGCCAGAGTAAGAGTTAAGACCTTAACCAGTAGGCCAAAGTAAGAGTTAAGACCTTAACCATTAGGCCAGAGTACCAGTCTAAGACCTTAGCTATTAGGCCAGAGTAAGAGTTAAGACCTTAGCTATTAGGCTAGAGTAAGAGTTAAGACCTTAACCATTAGGCCAGAGTACGAGTCTAAGACCTTAGCTATTAGGCCAGAGTAAGAGTTAAGACCTTAACCAGTAGGCCAGAGTAAGAGTTAAGAACTTAACCTGTAGGCCATAGTACGAGTCTAAGACCTTAGCTATTAGGCCAGCATAAGAGTTAGGACCTTAGCTATTATGCCAGAGTAAGAGTTAAGACCTTAACCATTAGGCCAAAGTACGAGTCTAAGACCTTAGCTATTAGGCCAGAGTAAGAATTAAGACCTTAGCTATTAGGCCAGAGTAAAAGTTAAGACCTTAACCAGTAGACAAGAGTAAGAGTTAAGACCTTAACCATTAGGCCAGAGTACGAGTCTAAGACCTTAGCTATTAGGCCAGAGTAAGAGTTAAGACCTTAACCAGTAGGCCAGTGTAAGAGTTAAGACCCTAACAATTAGGCCAGAGTATGAGTCTAAGACCTTAGCTATTAGGCCAGAGTAAGAGTTAAGACCTTAACCATTAGGCCAGAGTACCAGTCTAAGACCTTAGCTATTAGGCCAGAGTAAGAGTTAAGACTTTAGCTATTAGGCCAGAGTAAGAGTTAAGACCTTAACCATTAGGCCAGAGTACGAGTCTAAGACCTTAGCTATTAGGCCAGAGTAAGAGTTAAGACCTTAACCAGTAGGCAAGAGTAAGAGTTAAGAACTTAACCTGTAGGCCATAGTACAAGTCTCAGACCTTAGCTATTAGGCCAGAGTAAGAGTTAAGACCTTAGCTATTAGGCCAGAGTAAGAGTTAAGACCTTAACCATTCGGCCAAAGTACGAGTCTAAGACCTTAGCTATTAGGCCAGAGTAAGAGTTAAGACCTTAGCTATTAGGCCAGAGTAAAAGTTAAGACCTTAACCAGTAGGCCAGAGTAAGAGTTAAGACCTTAACTATTAGGCCAGAGTACGAGTCTAAGACCTTAGCTATTAGGCCAGAGTAAGAGTTAAGACCTTAACCAGTAGGCCAGTGTAAGAGTTAAGACCTTAACCATTAGGCCAGAGTACAAGTCTAAGACCTTAGCTATTAGGCCAGAGTAAGAGTTAAGACCTTAACCAGTAGGCCAGTGTAAGAGTTAAGACCTTAACCATTAGGCCAGAGTACGAGTCTAAGACCTTAGCTATTAGGCCAGAGTACGAGTCTAAGACCTTAGCTATTAGGCCAGAGTAAGAGTTAAGACCTTAGCTATTAGGCCAGAGTAAGAGTTAAGACCTTAGCTATTAGGCCAGAGTACGAGTCTAAGACCTTAGCTATTAGGCCAGAGTAAGAGTTAAGACCTTAACCAGTAGGCCAGTGTAAGAGTTAAGACCTTAACCATTAGGCCAGAGTACGAGTCTAAGACCTTAGCTATTAGGCCATAGTACGAGTCTAAGACCTTAGCTATTAGGCCAGAGTAAGAGTTAAGACCTTAGCTATTAGGCCAGAGTACGAGTCTAAGACCTTAGCTATTAGGCCAGAGTACGAGTCTAAGACCTTAGCTATTAGGCCAGAGTAAGAGTTAAGACCTCAGCTATTAGGCCAGAGTAAGAGTTAAGACCTTAGCTATTAGGCCAGAGTACGAGTCTAAGACCTTAGCTATTAGGCCAGAGTAAGAGTTAAGACCTTAACCAGTAGGCCAGTGTAAGAGTTAAGACCTTAACCATTAGGCCAGAGTACGAGTCTAAGACCTTAGCTATTAGGCCAGAGTACGAGTCTAAGACCTTAGCTATTAGGCCAGAGTAAGAGTTAAGACCTTAGCTATTAGGCCAGAGTAAGAGTTAAGACCTTAGCTATTAGGCCAGAGTACGAGTCTAAGACCTTAGCTATTAGGCCAGAGTACGAGTCTTACACCTTAGCTATTAGGCCAGAGTAAGAGTTAGGACCTTAACCTGTAGGCCAGAGTAAGAGTTAAGACCTTAACCAGTAGGCCAGAGTAAGAGTTAAGACCTTAACCATTAGGCCAGAGTACGAGTCCAAGACCTTAGCTATTTGGCCAGAGTAAGAGTTAAGACCTTAGCTATTAGGCCAGAGTAAGAGTTAAGACCGTAACCATTAAGCCAGAGTACGAGTCTAAGACCTTAGCTATTTAGCCAGAGTAAGAGTTAAGACCTTAGCTATTAGGCCAGAGTAAGAGTTAAGACCTTAACCATTACGCCAGCGTACGAGTCTAAGACCTTAGATATTAGGCCAGAGTAAGTGTTAAGACCTGAGCTATTATGCCAGACTGAGAGTTAAGACCTTAATCAGTAGGCCAGAGTAAGAGTTAAGACCTTAACCAGTAGGCCAGAGTAAGAGTTAAGACCTTAACCATTAGGCCAGAGTACAAGTCTAAGACCTTAGCTATTAGGCCAGAGTAAGAGTTAAGACCTTAACCAGTCGGCCAGAGTAAGAGTTAAGACCTTAACCAGTAGGCCACAGTACGAGTCTAACACCTTAGCTATTAGGCCAGAGTAAGAGTTAAGACCTTAACCAGTAGGCCAGAGAAAGAGTTAAGACCTTAACCATTAGACCGGAGTAGGAGTCTAAGACCTTAGCTATTAGGCCAGAGCAAGAGTTAAGACCTTAACCAGTAGGCCAGAGTAAGAGTTAAGACCTTAACCAGTAGGCCAGAGTACGAGTCTAAGACCTTAGCTAGTAGGCCAGAGTAAGAGTTAAGACCTTAGCTATTAGGCCAGAGTAAGAGTTAAGACGTTAACCATTAAGCCAGAGTAAGAATAAAGACCTTAAACATTAGGCCAGAGAAAGAGTCTAAGACCTTAACCATTAGGCCGGAGTAAGAGCTAAGACCTTAACCATTAGGCCAGAGTAAGAGTTAAGACCTTAACCATTAGGCCAGAGTAAGAGATAAGACCTTAACCATTATGCCAGAGTAAGAGTTAAGACCTTAGCTATTAGGCCAGAGTAAGAGTTAAGACCTTAACCAGTAGGCCAGTGTAAGAGTTAAGACCTTAACCATTAGGCCAGAGTACGAGTCTAAGACCTTAGCTATTAGGCCAGAGTACGAGTCTAAGACCTTAGCTATTAGGCCAGAGTAAGAGTTAAGACCTTAGCTATTAGGCCAGAGTAAGAGTTAAGACCTTAGCTATTAGGCCAGAGTACGAGTCTAAGACCTTAGCTATTAGGCCAGAGTACGAGTCTAAGACCTTAGCTATTAGGCCAGAGTAAGAGTTAAGAAATCAGCTATTAGGCCAGAGTAAGAGTTAAGACCTTAGCTATTAGGCCAGAGTACGAGTCTAAGACCTTAGCTATTAGGCCAGAGTAAGAGTTAAGACCTTAACCAGTAGGCCAGTGTAAGAGTTAAGACCTTAACCATTAGGCCAGAGTACGAGTCTAAGACCTTAGCTATTAGGCCAGAGTAAGAGTTAAGACCTTAGCTATTAGGCCAGAGTAAGAGTTAAGACCTTAGCTATTAGGCCAGAGTACGAGTCTAAGACCTTAGCTATTAGGCCAGAGTACGAGTCTAAGACCTTAGCTATTAGGCCAGAATAAGAGCTAAGACCTTAGCTATTAGGCCAGAGTAAGAGTTAAGACCTTAGCTATTTGGCCAGAGTACGAGTCTAAGACCTTAGCTATCAGGCCATAGTACGAGTCTTACACCTTAGCTATTAGGCCAGAGTAAGAGTTAGGACCTTAACCTGTAGGCCAGAGTAAGAGTTAAGACCTTAACCTGTAGGCCATAGTAGGAGTCTTAGACCTTAGCTATTAGGCCAGAGTAAGAGTTAAGACCTTAACCAGTAGGCCAGAGTAAGAGTTAAGACCTTAACCATTAGGCCAGAGTACGAGTCCAAGACCTTAGCTATTAGGCCAGAGTAAGAGTTAAGACCTTAGCTATTAGGCCAGAGTAAGAGTTAAGACCGTAACCATTAAGCCAGAGTACGAGTCTAAGACCTTAGCTATTTAGCCAGAGTAAGAGTTAAGACCTTAGCTATTAGGCCAGAGTAAGAGTTAAGACCTTAACCATTACGCCAGCGTACGAGTCTAAGACCTTAGCTATCAGGCCAGAGTAAGTGTTAAGACCTGAGCTATTATGCCAGACTGAGAGTTAAGACCTTAATCAGTAGGCCAGAGTAAGAGTTAAGACCTTAACCAGTAGGCCAGAGTAAGAGTTAAGACCTTAACCATTAGGCCAGAGTACGAGTCTAAGACCTTAGCTATTAGGCCAGAGTAAGAGTTAAGACCTTAACCAGTCGGCCAGAGTAAGAGTTAAGACCTTAACCAGTAGGCCACAGTACGAGTCTAACACCTTAGCTATTAGGCCAGAGTAAGAGTTAAGACCTTAACCAGTAGGCCAGAGAAAGAGTTAAGACCTTAACCATTAGACCGGAGTACGAGTCTAAGACCTTAGCTATTAGGCCAGAGTAAGAGTTAAGACCTTAACCAGTAGGCCAGAGTAAGAGTTAAGACCTTAACCAGTAGGCCAGAGTACGAGTCTAAGACCTTAGCTATTAGGCCAGAGTAAGAGTTAAGACCTTAGCTATTAGGCCAGAGTAAGAGTTAAGACGTTAACCATTAAGCCAGAGTAAGAATAAAGACCTTAAACATTAGGCCAGAGAAAGAGTCTAAGACCTTAACCATTAGGCCGGAGTAAGAGCTAAGACCTTAACCATTAGGCCAGAGTAAGAGTTAAGACCTTAACCATTATGCCAGAGTAAGAGTTAAGACCTTAGCTATTAGGCCAGAGTAAGAGTTAAGACCTTAACCATTAGGCCAGAGTATGAGTCTAAGACCTTAGCTATAAGGCCAGAGTAAGAGTTAAGACCTTAACCAGTAGGCCAGAGTAAGAGTTAAGACCTTAACCATTAGTCCAGAGTACGAGTCTAAGACCTTAGCTATTAGGCCAGAGAAAGAGTTAAGACCCTAGCTATTGGGCCAGAGTAAGAGTGAAGACTTTAACCATTAGGCCAGAGTACGAGTCTAAGACCTTAGCTATTAGGCCAGAGTAAGAGTTAAGACCTTAACCATTAGGCCAAAGTACGAGTCTAAGACCTTAGCTATTAGGCCAGAGTAAGAATTAGGACCTTAGCTATTAGGCCTGAGTAAGAGTTAAGACCTTAGCTATGAGGCCAGAGTACGAGTTAAGACCTTAACCAGTAGGCCAGAGTAAGAGTTAAGACCTTAACCTGTAGGCCAGAGTAGGAGTTAAGACCTAAACCTGTAGGCCATAGTACGAGTCTAAGACCTTAGCTATTAGGCCAGAGTAAGAGTTAAGACCTTAACCAGTAGGCCAGAGTAAGAGTTAAAACCTTAACCTGTAGGCCAGAGTACGAGTCTAAGACCATAGCTATTAGGCCAGAGTAAGAGTTAAGACCTTAGCTATTAGGCTAGAGTAAGAGTTAAGACCTTAACCATTAGGCCAGAGTACGAGTCTAAGACCTAAGCTATTAGGCCAGAGTAAGAGTTAAGACCTTAGCTATTAGGCCAGAGTAAGAGTTAAGACCTTAACCAGTAGGCGAGAGTGAGAGTTAAGACCTTAACCTGTAGGCCATAGTATGAGTCTAAGACCTTAGCTATTAGGCCAGAGTAAGAGTTAAGACCTTGGCTATTAGGCCAGAGTAAGAGTTAAGACCTTAACCAGTAGGCCAGAGTAAGAGTTAATACCTTAACCATTAGGCCAGAGTAAGAATTAAGACCTTAACCATAAGGCCAGAGTATGAGTCTAAGACCTTAGCTATTAGGCCAGAGTAAGAGTTAAGACCTTAACCTGTAGGCCAGAGTACGAGTCTAAGACCTTAGCTGTTAGGCCAGAGTAAGAGTTAAGACCTTAACCAGCAGGCCAGAGTAAGAGTTAAGACCTTAACCTGTAGGCCATACTACGAGTCTAAGACCTTAGCTATTAGGCCAGAGTAAGAGTTAAGACCTTAACCAGTAGGCCAGAGTAAGAGTTAAGACCTTAACCTGTAGTCCAGAGTAAGAGTTAAGACCTTAACCTGTAGGCCAGAGTACGAGTCTAAGACCTTAGCTATTAGGCCAGAGTAAGGGTTAAGACCTTAGCTATTAGGCCAGAGTAAGAGTTAAGACCTTAACCAGTTGGCCAGAGTAAGAGTTAAGCCCTTCACCATTAGGCCAGAGTACGAGTCTAAGACCTTAGCTATTAGGCCAGAGTAAGAGTTAAGACCTTAGCTATTAGGCCAGAGTAAGAGTTAAGACCTTAACCATTAGGCCAGAGTATGAGTCTAAGACCTTAGCTATAAGGCCAGAGTAAGAGTTAAGACCTTAACCAGTAGGCCAGAGTAAGAGTTAAGACCTTAACCATTAGTCCAGAGTACGAGTCTAAGACCTTAGCTATTAGGCCAGAGAAAGAGTTAAGACCCTAGCTATTGGGCCAGAGTAAGAGTGAAGACTTTAACCATTAGGCCAGAGTACGAGTCTAAGACCTTAGCTATTAGGCCAGAGTAAGAGTTAAGACCTTAACCATTAGGCCAAAGTACGAGTCTAAGACCTTAGCTATTAGGCCAGAGTAAGAATTAGGACCTTAGCTATTAGGCCTGAGTAAGAGTTAAGACCTTAGCTATGAGGCCAGAGTACGAGTTAAGACCTTAACCAGTAGGCCAGAGTAAGAGTTAAGACCTTAACCTGTAGGCCAGAGTAGGAGTTAAGACCTAAACCTGTAGGCCATAGTACGAGTCTAAGACCTTAGCTATTAGGCCAGAGTAAGAGTTAAGACCTTAACCAGTAGGCCAGAGTAAGAGTTAAAACCTTAACCTGTAGGCCAGAGTACGAGTCTAAGACCATAGCTATTAGGCCAGAGTAAGAGTTAAGACCTTAGCTATTAGGCTAGAGTAAGAGTTAAGACCTTAACCATTAGGCCAGAGTACGAGTCTAAGACCTAAGCTATTAGGCCAGAGTAAGAGTTAAGACCTTAGCTATTAGGCCAGAGTAAGAGTTAAGACCTTAACCAGTAGGCGAGAGTGAGAGTTAAGACCTTAACCTGTAGGCCATAGTATGAGTCTAAGACCTTAGCTATTAGGCCAGAGTAAGAGTTAAGACCTTAACCTGTAGGCCAGAGTACGAGTCTAAGACCTTAGCTGTTAGGCCAGAGTAAGAGTTAAGACCTTAACCAGCAGGCCAGAGTAAGAGTTAAGACCTTAACCTGTAGGCCATACTACGAGTCTAAGACCTTAGCTATTAGGCCAGAGTAAGAGTTAAGACCTTAACCAGTAGGCCAGAGTAAGAGTTAAGACCTTAACCTGTAGTCCAGAGTAAGAGTTAAGACCTTAACCTGTAGGCCAGAGTACGAGTCTAAGACCTTAGCTATTAGGCCAGAGTAAGGGTTAAGACCTTAGCTATTAGGCCAGAGTAAGAGTTAAGACCTTAACCAGTTGGCCAGAGTAAGAGTTAAGCCCTTCACCATTAGGCCAGAGTACCAGTCTAAGACCTTAGCTATTAGGCCAGAGTAAGAGTTAAGACCTTAGCTATTAGGCCAGAGTAAGAGTTAAGACCTTAACCATTAGGCCAGAGTACGAGTCTAAGACCTTAGCTATTAGGCCAGAGTAAGAGTTAAGACCTTAACCATTAGGCCAGAATACGAGTCTAAGACCTTAGCTATTAGGCCAGAGTAAGAGTTAAGACCTTATCCAGTAGGCCAGAGTAAGAGTTAAGACCTTAGCTATTAGGCCAGAGTAAGAGTTAAGACCTTAGCTATTAGGCCAGAAAAGAGTTAAGACCTTAAGCAGTAGGCCAGAGTAAGAGTTAAGACCTTAACCTGTAGGCCATAGTACGAGTCTAAGACCTTAGCTATTAGGCCAGAGTAAGAGTTAAGACCTTAGCTATTAGGCCAGAGTAAGAGTTAAGACCTTAACCAGTTGGCCAGAGTAAGAGTTAAGCCCTTCACCATTAGGCCAGAGTACGAGTCTAAGACCTTAGCTATTAGGCCAGAGTAAGAGTTAAGACCTTAACCAGTAGGCCAGAGTAAGAGTTAAGACCTTAACCATTAGGCCAGAGTACCAGTCTAAGACCTTAGCTATTAGGCCAGAGTAAGAGTTAAGACCTTAGCTATTAGGCCAGAGTAAGAGTTAAGACTTTAACCATTAGGCCAGAGTACGAGTCTAAGACCTTAGCTATTAGGCCAGAGTAAGAGTTAAGACCTTAGCTATTAGGCCAGAGTAAAAGTTAAGACCTTAACCAGTAGGCCAGAGTGAGAGTTAAGACCTTAACCATTAGGCCAGAGTACGAGTCTAAGACCTTAGCTATTAGGCCAGAGTAAGAGTTAAGACCTTAACCAGTAGCCCAGTGTAAGAGTTAAGACCTTACCCATTAGGCCAGAATACGAGTCTAAGACCTTAGCTATTAGGCCAGAGTAAGAGTTAAGACCTTAGCTATTAGGCCAGAGTAAGAGTTAAGACCTTAACCATTAGGCCAAAGTACGAGTCTAAGACCTTAGCTATTAGGCCAGAGTAAGAGTTAAGACCTTAGCTGTTAGGCCAGAGTAAAAGTTAAGACCTTAACCAGTAGGCCAGAGTGAGAGTTAAGACCTTAACCATTAGGCCAGAGTACGAGTCTAAGACCTTAGCTATTAGGCCAGAGTAAGAGTTAAGACCTTAACCAGTAGCCCAGTGTAAGAGTTAAGACCTTAACCATTAGGCCAGAATACGAGTCTAAGACCTTAGCTATTAGGCCAGAGTAAGAGTTAAGACCTTAGCTATTAGGCCAGAGTACGAGTCTAAGACCTTAGCTATTAGGCCAGAGTACGAGTCTAAGACCTTAGCTATTAGGCCAGAGTAAGAGTTAAGACCTTAGCTATTAGGCCAGAGTACGAGTCTAAGACCTTAGCTATCAGGCCATAGTACGAGTCTTACACTATAGCTATTAGGCCAGAGTAAGAGTTAAGACCTTAACCATTAGGCCAGAATACGAGTTTAAGACCTTAGCTATTAGGCCAAAGTAAGAGTTAAGACCTTAACCATTAGGCCAGAGTAAGAGTTAAGACCTTAACCATTAGGCAAGAGTACGAGTCTAACACCTTAGCTATTAGGCCAGAGTAAGAGTTAAGACCTTAACCAATAGGCCAGAGTAAGAGTTAAGACCTTCACCATTAGGCCAGAGTACGAGTCTAAGACCTTAGCTATTAGGCCAGAGTAAGAGTTAAGACCTTAACCAGTAGGCCAGAGTAAGAGTTAAAACCTTAACCATTAGGCCAGAGTACGAGTCTAAGACCATAGCTATAAGGCCAGAGTAAGAGTTAAAACCTTAACCAGTAGGCCAGAGTAAGAGTTAAGACCTTAACCATTAGTCCAGAGTACGAGTCTAAGACCTTAGCTATTAGGCCAGAGAAAGAGTTAAGACCTTAGCTATTGGGCCAGAGTAAGAGTGAAGACTTTAACCATTAGGCCAGAGTACGAGTCTAAGACCTTAGCTATTAGGCCAGAGTAAGAGTTAAGACCTTAACCATTAGGCCAAAGTACGAGTCTAAGACCTTAGCTATTAGGCCAGAGTAAGAATTAGGACCTTAGCTATTAGGCCTGAGTAAGAGTTAAGACCTTAGCTATGAGGCCAGAGTACGAGTTAAGACCTTAACCAGTAGGCCAGAGTAAGAGTTAAGACCTTAACCTGTAGGCCAGAGTAGGAGTTAAGACCTAAACCTGTAGGCCATAGTACGAGTCTAAGACCTTAGCTATTAGGCCAGAGTAAGAGTTAAGACCTTAACCAGTAGGCCAGAGTAAGAGTTAAAACCTTAACCTGTAGGCCAGAGTAAGAGTTAAGACCTTAGCTATTAGGCCAGAGTAAAAGTTAAGACCTTAACCAGTAGGCCAGAGTGAGAGTTAAGACCTTAACCATTAGGCCAGAGTACGAGTCTAAGACCTTAGCTATTAGGCCAGAGTAAGAGTTAAGACCTTAACCAGTAGCCCAGTGTAAGAGTTAAGACCTTACCCATTAGGCCAGAATACGAGTCTAAGACCTTAGCTATTAGGCCAGAGTAAGAGTTAAGACCTTAGCTATTAGGCCAGAGTAAGAGTTAAGACCTTAACCATTAGGCCAAAGTACGAGTCTAAGACCTTAGCTATTAGGCCAGAGTAAGAGTTAAGACCTTAGCTGTTAGGCCAGAGTAAAAGTTAAGACCTTAACCAGTAGGCCAGAGTGAGAGTTAAGACCTTAACCATTAGGCCAGAGTACGAGTCTAAGACCTTAGCTATTAGGCCAGAGTAAGAGTTAAGACCTTAACCAGTAGCCCAGTGTAAGAGTTAAGACCTTAACCATTAGGCCAGAATACGAGTCTAAGACCTTAGCTATTAGGCCAGAGTAAGAGTTAAGACCTTAGCTATTAGGCCAGAGTACGAGTCTAAGACCTTAGCTATTAGGCCAGAGTACGAGTCTAAGACCTTAGCTATTAGGCCAGAGTAAGAGTTAAGACCTTAGCTATTAGGCCAGAGTACGAGTCTAAGACCTTAGCTATCAGGCCATAGTACGAGTCTTACACTATAGCTATTAGGCCAGAGTAAGAGTTAAGACCTTAACCATTAGGCCAGAATACGAGTTTAAGACCTTAGCTATTAGGCCAAAGTAAGAGTTAAGACCTTAACCATTAGGCCAGAGTAAGAGTTAAGACCTTAACCATTAGGCAAGAGTACGAGTCTAACACCTTAGCTATTAGGCCAGAGTAAGAGTTAAGACCTTAACCAATAGGCCAGAGTAAGAGTTAAGACCTTCACCATTAGGCCAGAGTACGAGTCTAAGACCTTAGCTATTAGGCCAGAGTAAGAGTTAAGACCTTAACCAGTAGGCCAGAGTAAGAGTTAAAACCTTAACCATTAGGCCAGAGTACGAGTCTAAGACCATAGCTATAAGGCCAGAGTAAGAGTTAAGACCTTAACCAGTAGGCCAGAGTAAGAGTTAAGACCTTAACCATTAGTCCAGAGTACGAGTCTAAGACCTTAGCTATTAGGCCAGAGAAAGAGTTAAGACCTTAGCTATTAGGCCAGAGTAAGAGTGAAGACTTTAACCATTAGGCCAGAGTACGAGTCTAAGACCTTAGCTATTAGGCCAGAGTAAGAGTTAAGACCTTAACCATTAGGCCAAAGTACGAGTCTAAGACCTTAGCTATTAGGCCAGAGTAAGAATTAGGACCTTAGCTATTAGGCCTGAGTAAGAGTTAAGACCTTAGCTATGAGGCCAGAGTACGAGTTAAGACCTTAACCAGTAGGCCAGAGTAAGAGTTAAGACCTTAACCTGTAGGCCAGAGTAGGAGTTAAGACCTAAACCTGTAGGCCATAGTACGAGTCTAAGACCTTAGCTATTAGGCCAGAGTAAGAGTTAAGACCTTAACCAGTAGGCCAGAGTAAGAGTTAAAACCTTAACCTGTAGGCCAGAGTACGAGTCTAAGACCATAGCTATTAGGCCAGAGTAAGAGTTAAGACCTTAGCTATTAGGCTAGAGTAAGAGTTAAGACCTTAACCATTAGGCCAGAGTACGAGTCTAAGACCTAAGCTATTAGGCCAGAGTAAGAGTTAAGACCTTAGCTATTAGGCCAGAGTAAGAGTTAAGACCTTAACCAGTAGGCGAGAGTGAGAGTTAAGACCTTAACCTGTAGGCCATAGTATGAGTCTAAGACCTTAGCTATTAGGCCAGAGTAAGAGTTAAGACCTTGGCTATTAGGCCAGAGTAAGAGTTAAGACCCTAACCAGTAGGCCAGAGTAAGAGTTAATACCTTAACCATTAGGCCAGAGTAAGAGTTAAGACCTTAACCATAAGGCCAGAGTATGAGTCTAAGACCTTAGCTATTAGGCCAGAGTAAGAGTTAAGACCTTAACCTGTAGGCCAGAGTACGAGTCTAAGACCTTAGCTGTTAGGCCAGAGTAAGAGATAAGACCTTAACCAGCAGGCCAGAGTAAGAGTTAAGACCTTAACCTGTAGGCCATACTACGAGTCTAAGACCTTAGCTATTAGGCCAGAGTAAGAGTTAAGACCTTAACCAGTAGGCCAGAGTAAGAGTTAAGACCTTAACCTGTAGTCCAGAGTAAGAGTTAAGACCTTAACCTGTAGGCCAGAGTACGAGTCTAAGACCTTAGCTATTAGGCCAGAGTAAGGGTTAAGACCTTAGCTATTAGGCCAGAGTAAAAGTTAAGACCTTAACCAGTTGGCCAGAGTAAGAGTTAAGCCCTTCACCATTAGGCCAGAGTACGAGTCTAAGACCTTAGCTATTAGGCCAGAGTAAGAGTTAAGACCTTAACCAGTAGGCCAGAGTAAGAGTTAAGACCTTAACCATTAGGCCAGAGTACCAGTCTAAGACCTTAGCTATTAGGCCAGAGTAAGAGTTAAGACCTTAGCTATTAGGCCAGAGTAAGAGTTAAGACCTTAACCATTAGGCCAGAGTACGAGTCTAAGACCTTAGCTATTAGGCCAGAGTAAGAGTTAAGACCTTAACCATTAGGCCAGAGTACGAGTCTAAGACCTTAGCTATTAGGCCAGAGTAAGAGTTAAGACCTTATCCAGTAGGCCAGAGTAAGAGTTAAGACCTTAGCTATTAGGCCAGAGTAAGAGTTAAGACCTTAGCTATTAGGCCAGAAAAGAGTTAAGACCTTAAGCAGTAGGCCAGAGTAAGAGTTAAGACCTTAACCTGTAGGCCATAGTACGAGTCTAAGACCTTAGCTATTAGGCCAGAGTAAGAGTTAAGACCTTAGCTATTAGGCCAGAGTAAGAGTTAAGACCTTAACCAGTTGGCCAGAGTAAGAGTTAAGCCCTTCACCATTAGGCCAGAGTACGAGTCTAAGACCTTAGCTATTAGGCCAGAGTAAGAGTTAAGACCTTAACCAGTAGGCCAGAGTAAGAGTTAAGACCTTAACCATTAGCCCAGAGTACCAGTCTAAGACCTTAGCTATTAGGCCAGAGTAAGAGTTAAGACCTTAGCTATTAGGCCAGAGTAAGAGTTAAGACTTTAACCATTAGGCCAGAGTACGAGTCTAAGACCTTAGCTATTAGGCCAGAGTAAGAGTTAAGACCTTAGCTATTAGGCCAGAGTAAAAGTTAAGACCTTAACCAGTAGGCCAGAGTGAGAGTTAAGACCTTAACCATTAGGCCAGAGTACGAGTCTAAGACCTTAGCTATTAGGCCAGAGTAAGAGTTAAGACCTTAACCAGTAGCCCAGTGTAAGAGTTAAGACCTTACCCATTAGGCCAGAATACGAGTCTAAGACCTTAGCTATTAGGCCAGAGTAAGAGTTAAGACCTTAGCTATTAGGCCAGAGTAAGAGTTAAGACCTTAACCATTAGGCCAGAGTACGAGTCTAAGACCTTAGCTATTAGGCCAGAGTAAGAGTTAAGACCTTAACCAGTAGGCCAGAGTAAGAGTTAAGAACTTAACCTGTAGGCCATAGCACGAGTCTAAGACCTTAGCTATTAGGCCAGAGTAAGAGTTAAGACCTTAGCTATTAGGCCAGAGTAAGAGTTAAGACCTTAACCATTAGGCCAAAGTACGAGTCTAAGACATTAGCTATTAGGCCAGAGTAAGAATTAAGACCTTAGCTATTAGGCCAGAGTAAAAGTTAAGACCTTAACCAGTAGACAAGAGTAAGAGTTAAGACCTTAACCATTAGGCCAGAGTACGAGTCAAAGACCTTAGCTATTAGGCCAGAGTATGAGTCTAAGACCTTAGCTATTAGGCCAGAGTAAGAGTTAAGACCTTAACCTGTAGGCCAGAGTACGAGTCTAAGACCTTAGCTGTTAGGCCAGAGTAAGAGTTAAGACCTTAACCAGTAGGCCAGAGTAAGAGTTAAGACCTTAACCTGTAGGCCATACTACGAGTCTAAGACCTTAGCTATTAGGCCAGAGTAAGAGTTAAGACCTTAACCAGTAGGCCAGAGTAAGAGTTAAGACCTTAACCTGTATTCCAGAGTAAGAGTTAAGACCTTAACCTGTAGGCCAGAGTACGAGTCTAAGACCTTAGCTATTAGGCCAGAGTAAGGGTTAAGACCTTAGCTATTAGGCCAGAGTAAGAGTTAAGACCTTAACCAGTTGGCCAGAGTAAGAGTTAAGCCCTTCACCATTAGGCCAGAGTACGAGTCTAAGACCTTAGCTATTAGGCCAGAGTAAGAGTTAAGACCTTAACCAGTAGGCCAGAGTAAGAGTTAAGACCTTAACCATTAGGCCAGAGTACCAGTCTAAGACCTTAGCTATTAGGCCAGAGTAAGAGTTAAGACCTTAGCTATTAGGCCAGAGTAAGAGTTAAGACCTTAACCATTAGGCCAGAGTACGAGTCTAAGACCTTAGCTATTAGGCCAGTGTAAGAGTTAAGACCTTAACCATTAGGCCAGAGTACGAGTCTAAGACCTTAGCTATTAGGCCAGAGTAAGAGTTAAGACCTTATCCAGTAGGCCAGAGTAAGAGTTAAGACCTTAGCTATTAGGCCAGAGTAAGAGTTAAGACCTTAGCTATTGGGCCAGAAAAGAGTTAAGACCTTAAGCAGTAGGCCAGAGTAAGAGTTAAGACCTTAACCTGTAGGCCATAGTACGAGTCTAAGACCTTAGCTATTAGGCCAGAGTAAGAGTTAAGACCTTAGCTATTAGGCCAGAGTAAGAGTTAAGACCTTAACCAGTTGGCCAGAGTAAGAGTTAAGCCCTTCACCATTAGGCCAGAGTACGAGTCTAAGACCTTAGCTATTAGGCCAGAGTAAGAGTTAAGACCTTAACCAGTAGGCCAGAGTAAGAGTTAAGACCTTAACCATTAGGCCAGAGTACCAGTCTAAGACCTTAGCTATTAGGCCAGAGTAAGAGTTAAGACCTTAGCTATTAGGCCAGAGTAAGAGTTAAGACTTTAACCATTAGGCCAGAGTACGAGTCTAAGACCTTAGCTATTAGGCCAGAGTAAGAGTTAAGACCTTAGCTATTAGGCCAGAGTAAAAGTTAAGACCTTAACCAGTAGGCCAGAGTGAGAGTTAAGACCTTAACCATTAGGCCAGAGTACGAGTCTAAGACCTTAGCTATTAGGCCAGAGTAAGAGTTAAGACCTTAACCAGTAGCCCAGTGTAAGAGTTAAGACCTTACCCATTAGGCCAGAATACGAGTCTAAGACCTTAGCTATTAGGCCAGAGTAAGAGTTAAGACCTTAGCTATTAGGCCAGAGTAAGAGTTAAGACCTTAAACATTAGGCCAAAGTACGAGTCTAAGACCTTAGCTATTAGGCCAGAGTAAGAGTTAAGACCTTAGCTGTTAGGCCAGAGTAAAAGTTAAGACCTTAACCAGTAGGCCAGAGTGAGAGTTAAGACCTTAACCATTAGGCCAGAGTACGAGTCTAAGACCTTAGCTATTAGGCCAGAGTAAGAGTTAAGACCTTAACCAGTAGCCCAGTTTAAGAGTTAAGACCTTAACCATTAGGCCAGAATACGAGTCTAAGACCTTAGCTATTAGGCCAGAGTAAGAGTTAAGACCTTAGCTATTAGGCCAGAGTACGAGTCTAAGACCTTAGCTATTAGGCCAGAGTACGAGTCTAAGACCTTAGCTATTAGGCAAGAGTAAGAGTTAAGACCTTAGCTATTAGGCCAGAGTACGAGTCTAAGACCTTAGCTATCAGGCCATAGTACGAGTCTTACACTATAGCTATTAGGCCAGAGTAAGAGTTAAGACCTTAACCATTAGGCCAGAATACGAGTCTAAGACCTTAGCTATTAGGCCAAAGTAAGAGTTAAGACCTTAACCATTAGGCCAGAGTAAGAGTTAAGACCTTAACCATTAGGCAAGAGTACGAGTCTAACACCTTAGCTATTAGGCCAGAGTAAGAGTTAAGACCTTAACCAATAGGCCAGAGTAAGAGTTAAGACCTTCACCATTAGGCCAGAGTACGAGTCTAAGACCTTAGCTATTAGGCCAGAGTAAGAGTTAAGACCTTAACCAGTAGGCCAGAGTAAGAGTTAAGACCTTAACCATTAGGCCAGAGTACCAGTCTAAGACCTTAGCTATTAGGCCAGAGTAAGAGTTAAGACCTTAGCTATTAGGCCAGAGTAAGAGTTAAGACCTTAACCATTAGGCCAGAGTACGAGTCTAAGACCTTAGCTATTAGGCCAGAGTAAGAGTTAAGACCTTAACCAGTAGGCCAGAGTAAGAGTTAAGAACTTAACCTGTAGGCCATAGCACGAGTCTAAGACCTTAGCTATTAGGCCAGAGCAAGAGTTAAGACCTTAGCTATTAGGCCAGAGTAAGAGTTAAGACCTTAACCATTAGGCCAAAGTACGAGTCTAAGACATTAGCTATTAGGCCAGAGTAAGAATTAAGACCTTAGCTATTAGGCCAGAGTAAAAGTTAAGACCTTAACCAGTAGACAAGAGTAAGAGTTAAGACCTTAACCATTAGGCCAGAGTACGAGTCAAAGACCTTAGCTATTAGGCCAGAGTAAGAGTTAAGACCTTAACCAGTAGGCCAGTGTAAGAGTTAAGACCTTAACCATTAGGCCAGAGTACGAGTCTAAGACCTTAGCTATTAGGCCAGAGTAAGAGTTAAGACCTTAACCAGTAGGCCAGAGTAAGAGTTAAGACCTTAACCATTAAGCCAGAGTATCAGTCTAAGACCTTAGCTATAATGCCAGAGTAAGAGTTAAGACCTTAGCTATTAGGCCAGAGTAAGAGTTAAGACCTTAACCAGTAGGCCAGAGTAAGAGTTAAGACCTTAACCTGTAGGCCATAGTACGAGTCTAAGACCTTAGCTATTAGGCCAGAGTAAGAGTTAAGACCTTAACCAGTCGGCCAGAGTAAGAGTTAAGACCTTAACCAGTAGGCCAGAGTACGAATCTAACACCTTAGCTATTAGGCCAGAGTAAGAGTTAAGACCTTAACCAGTAGGCCAGAGAAAGAGTTAAGACCTTAACCATTAGACCAGAGTACGAGTCTAAGACCTTAGCTATTAGGCCTGAGTAAGAGTTAAGACCTTAACCAGTAGGCCAGAGTAAGAGTTAAGACCTTAACCAGTAGACCAGGGTACGAGTCTAAGACCTTAGCTATTAGGCCAGAGTAAGAGTTAAGACCTTAACCAGTAGGCCAGAGAAAGAGTTAAGACCTTAACCATTAGATCAGAGTACGAGTCTAAGACCGTAGCTATTAGGCCAGAGTAAGAGTTAAGACCTTAGCTATTAGGCCAGAGTAAGAGTTAAGACGTTAACCATTAAGCCAGAGTAAGAATAAAGACCTTAAACATTAGGCCAGAGAAAGAGTCTAAGACCTTAACCATTAGGCCAGAGTAAGAGCTAAGACCTTAACCATTAGGCCAGAGTAAGAGTCTAAGACCTTAACCATTAGGCCAGAGTAAGAGTTAAGACCTTAACCATTAGGCCAGAGTAAGAGTATGGCCAGAGTAAGAGTTAAGACCTTTACCATTAGGCCAGATTAAGAGTCTAAGACCTTAACCATTAGGCCAGAGTAAGAGTTAAGACCTTAACCATTAGGCCGGAGTAAGAGTCTAAGACCTTAACCATTATGTCAGAGTAAGAGTCTAAGACCTTAACCATTAGGCCAGAGTAAGAGTTAAGACCTTAACCATTAGGCCAGAGTTTGAGTCTAAGACCTTAGCTATTAGGCCAGAGTAAGTGTTAAGACCTTAACCAGTAGGCCAGAGTAAGAGTTAAGACCTTAACCATTAGTCCAGAGTACGAGTCTAAGACCTTAGCTATTAGGCCAGAGTAAGAGTTAAGACCTTAGCTATTAGGCCAGAGTAAGAGTTAAGACCTTAACCATTATGCCAGAGTAAGAGTTAAGACCTTAGCTATTAGGCCAGAATAAGAGTTAAGACCTTAACCATTAGGCCAGAGTACGAGTCTAAGACCTTAGCTATTAGGCCAGAGTAAAACTTAAGACCTTAACCAGTAGGCCAGAGCAAGAGTTAAGACCTTAACCATTAGTCCAGAGTACGAGCCTAAGACCTTAGCTATTAGGCCAGATAAAGAGTTAAGACCTTAGCTATTGGGCCAGAGTAAGAGTGAAGACCTTAACCATTAGGCCAGAGTACGAGTCTAAGACCTTAGCTATTAGGCCAGAGTAAGAGTTAAGTTCTTAACCATTAGTCCAGAGTACGATTCTAAGACCTTTGCTATTAGGCCAGAGTACGAGTTAAGACCTTAACCAGTAGGCCAGAGTAAGAGTTAAGACCTTAACCTGTAGGCCAGAGTAGGACTTAAGACCTAAACCTGTAGGCCATACTATGAGTCTAAGACCTTAGCTATTAGGCCAGAGTAAGAGTTAAGACCTTAGCTATTAGGCCAGAGTAAGAGCTAATACCTTAACCAGTAGGCCAGAGTAAGAGTTAAGACCTTAACCTGTAGGCCATAGTACGAGTCTAAGACCTTAGCTATTAGGCCAGAGTAAGATTTAAGACCTTAACCAGTAGGCCAGAGTAAGAGTTAAAACCTTAACCTGTAGGCCAGAGTATGGGTCTAAGACCTTAGCTATTAGGCCAGAGTAAGAGTTAAGACCTTAGCTATTAGGCCAGAGTAAGAGTTAAGATCTTAACCATTAGGCCAGAGTACGAGTCTAAGACCTAAGCTATTAGGCCAGAGTAAGAGTTAAGACCTTAGCTATTAGGCCAGAGTAAGAGTTAAGACCTTAACCAGAAGGCGAGAGTGAGAGTTAAGACCTTAACCTGTAGGCCATAGTACGAGTCTAAGACCTTAGCTATTAGGCCAGAGTAAGAGTTAAGACCTTGGCTATTAGGCCAGAGTAAGAGTTAAGACCTTAACCAGTAGGCCAGAGTAAGAGTTAATACCTTAACCATTAGGCCAGAGTAAGAATTAAGACCTTAACCATAAGGCCAGAGTATGAGTCTAAGACCTTAGCTATTAGGCCAGAGTAAGAGTTAAGACCTTAATCTGTAGGCCAGAGTACGAGTCTAAGACCTTAGCTGTTAGGCCAGAGTAAGAGTTAAGACCTTAACCAGTAGGCCAGAGTAAGAGTTAAGACCTTAACCTGTAGGCCATAGTACGAGTCTAAGACCTTAGCTATTAGGCCAGAGTAAAAGTTAAGACCTTAACCAGCAGGCCAGAGTAAGAGTTAAGAACTTAACCTGTAGGCCAGAGTAAGAGTTAAGACCTTAACCTGTAGGCCATAGTACGAGTCTAAGACCTTAGCTATTAGGCCAGAGTAAGAGTTAAGACCTCAGCTATTAGGCCAGAGTATGAGTTAAGACCTTAACCATTAAGCCAGAGTATGAGTCTAAGACCTTAGCTATTTAGCCAGAGTAAGAGTTAAGACCTTAGCTATTATGCCAGAGTAAGAGTTAAGACCTTAACCATTAGGCCAGAGTACGAGTCTAAGACGTTAGCTATTAGGCCAGAGTAAGAGTTAAGACCTTAACCAGTAGGCCAGAGTAAGAGTTAAGACCTTAACCATTAGTCCAGAGTACGAGTCTAAGACCTTAGCTATTAGGCCAGAGTAAGAGTTAAGACCTTAGCTATTGGGCCAGAGTAAGAGTTAAGACCTTAACCATTAGGCCATAGTACGAGTATAAGACCTTAGCTATTAGGCCAGAGTAAGAGTTAAGAACTTAGCTATCAGGCTAGAGTAAGAGTTAAGACCTTAACCAGTAGGCCAGAGTAAGAGTTAAGACCTTAACCTGTAGGCCAGAGTAGGAGTTAAGACCTAAACCTGTAGGCCATACTATGAGTCTAAGACCTTGGCTAATAGGCCAGAGTAAGAGTTAAGACCTTAGCTATTAGGCCAGAGTAAGAGTTAAGACCTTAACCAGTAGGCCAGAGTAAGAGTTAAGACCTTAACCTGAAGGCCAGAGTACGAGTCTAAGACCTTAGCTATTAGGCCAGAGTAAGAATTAAGACCTTAACCATTAGGCCAGTGTATGAGTCTAAGACCTTAGCTATTGGGCCAGAGTACGAGTCTAAGACCTTAGCTATTAGGCCAGAGTAAGAGTTAAGACCTTAACCATTAGGCCAGAGTACGAGTCTAAGACTTTAGCTATTAGGCCAGAGCAAGAGTTAAGACCTGAACCAGTAGGCCAGAGTACGAGTCTAAGACCTTAGCTATTAGGCCAGAGTAAGAGTTAAGACCTTAACCAGTAGGCCAGAGTAAGAGTTAAGACCTTAACCTGTAGGCCATAGTACGAGTCTAAGACCTTAGCTATTAGGCCAGAGTAAGAGTTAAGACCTTAACCATTAGGCCAGAGTACGAGTCTAACACCTTAGCTATTAGGCCAGAGTACGAGTCTAAGACCTTAGCTATTAGGCCAGACTAAGAGTTATGACCTTAGCTATTAGGCCAGAGTACGAGTCTAAGACCTTAGCTATTAGGCCAGAGTAAGAGTTAAGACCTTAACCAGTAGGCCAGAGTAAGAGTTAAGACCTAACCTGTATGCCAAAGTACGAGTCGAAGACCTTAGCTATTAGGCCAGAGTAAGAGTTAAGACCTTAGCTATTAGGCCAGAGTAAGAATTAAGACCTTAACCAGTAGGCCAGAGTAAGAGTTAAGACCTTAACCTGTAGGCCATAGTACGAGTCTTAGACCTTAGCTATTAGGCCAGAGTAAGAGTTAAGACCTTAGCTATTAGGCCAGAGTAAGAATTAAGACCTTAACCAGTAGGCCAGAGTAAGAGTTAAGACCTTAACCTGTAGGCCATAGTACGAGTCTAAGACCTTAGCTATTAGGCCAGAGTAAGAGTTAAGACCTTAACCAGTAGGCCAGAGTATGAGTTAAGACCTTAACCATTAGACCAGAGTACGAGTCTAAGACCTTAGCTATTAGGCCGGAGTAAGAGTTAAGACCTTAACTAGTAGGCCTGAGTAAGAGTTAAGACCTTAACCAGTAGGCCAGAGTACGAGTCTAAGACCTTAGCTATTAGGCCAGAGTAAGAGTTAAGATCCTAACCATTAGACCAGAGTACGAGTCTAAGACCTTAGCTATTAGGCCAGACTAAGAGTTAAGACCTTAGCTATTAGGCCAGAGTATGAGTCTAAGAGCTTAGCTATTAGGCCAGAGTAAGAGCTAAGACCTTAACCATTAGGCCAGAGTACGAGTCTAAGACCTTAGCTATTAGGCCAGAGTAAGAGTTAAGACCTTAGCTATTAGGCCAGAGTAAGAGTTAAGACTTTAACCATTAAGCCAGAGTAAGAATAAAGACCTTAAACATTGGGCAAGAGAAAGAGTCTAAGACCTTAACCATTAGGCCGGAGTAAGAGCTAAGACCTTAACCATTAGGCCAGAGTAAGAGTCTAAGACCTTAACCATTAGGCCAGAGTAAGAGTTAAGACCTTAACCATTAGGCCAGAGTAAGAGTCTGGCCAGAGTAAGAGTTAAGACCTTTACCATTAGGCCAGATTAAGAGTCTAAGACCTTAACTATTAGGCCAGAGTAAGAGTTAAGACCTTAACCATTAGGCCAGCGTAAGAGTCTAAGACCTTAACCATTATGTCAGAGTAAGAGTCTAAGACCTTAGCTATTAGGCCAGACTAAGAGTTAAGACCTTAACCATTAGGCCAGAGTACGAGTCTAAGACCTTAGCTATTAGGCCAGAGTAAGAGTTAAGACCTTAACCATTAGGCCAGAGTACGAGTCTAACACCTTAGCGATTAGGCCAGAGTAAGAATTAAGACCTTAAACAGTAGGCCAGAGTAAGAGTTAAGTCCTTAACCTGTAGGCCTTAGTACGAGTCTAAGACCTTAGCTATTAGGCCAGAGTAAGAGTTAAGACCTTAACCATTAGGCCAGAGTACGAGTCTAAGACCTAAGCTATTATGCCAGAGTAAGAGTTAAGACCTTAGCTATTAGGCCAGAGTAAGAGTTAAAACCTTAACCAGTAGGCGAGAGTGAGAGTTAAGACCTTAACCTGTAGGCCATAGTACGAGTCTAAGACGTTAGCTATTAGGCCAGAGTAAGAGTTAAGACCTTAACCAGTAGGCCAGAGTAAGAGTTAAGAACTTAACCTGTAGGCCATAGTACGAGTCTAAGACCTTAGCTATTAGGCCAGATTAAGAGTTAAGACCTTAGCTATTAGGCCAGAGTAAGAGTTAAGACCTTAACCATTAGGCCAAAGTACGAGTCTAAGACCTTAGCTATTAGGCCAGAGTAAGAATTAAGACCTTAGCTATTAGGCCAGAGTAAAAGTTAAGACCTTAACCAGTAGACAAGAGTAAGAGTTAAGACCTTAACCATTAGGCCAGAGTACGAGTCTAAGACCTTAGCTATTAGGCCAGAGTAAGAGTTAAGACCTTAACCAGTAGGCCAGTGTAAGAGTTAAGACCTTAACCATTAGGCCAGAGTACGAGTCTAAGACCTTAGCTATTAGGCCAGAGTAAGAGTTAAGACCTTAACCAGTAGGCCAGAGTAAGAGTTAAGACCTTAACCATTAGGCCAGAGCACCAGTCTAAGACCTTAGCTATTAGGCCAGAGTAAGAGTTAAGACCTTAGCTATTAGGCCAGAGTAAGAGTTAAGACCTTAACCATTAGGCCAGAGTACGAGTCTAAGACCTTAGCTATTAGGCCAGAGTAAGAGTTAAGACCTTAACCAGTAGGCCAGAGTAAGAGTTAAGAACTTAACCTGTAGGCCATAGTACGAGTCTAAGACCTTAGCTATTAGGCCAGAGTAAGAGTTATGACCTTAGCTATTAGGCCAGAGTAAGAGTTAAGACCTTAACCATTAGGCCAAAGTACGAGTCTAAGACCTTAGCTATTAGGCCAGAGTAAGAGTTAAGACCTTAGCTATTAGGCCAGAGTAAAAGTTAAGACCTTAACCAGTAGGCCAGAGTAAGAGTTAAGACCTTAACCATTAGGCCAGAGTACGAGTCTAAGACCTTAGCTATTAGGCCAGAGTAAGAGTTAAGACCTTAACCAGTAGGCCAGTGTAAGAGTTAAGACCTTAACCATTAGGCCAGAGTACGAGTCTAAGACCTTAGCTATTAGGGCAGAGTAAGAGTTAAGACCTTAACCAGTAGGCCAGAGTAAGAGTTAAGACCTTAACCATTAGGCCAGAATACGAGTCTAAGACCTTAGCTATTAGGCCAGAGTAAGAGTTAAGACCTTAACCAGTAGGCCAGAGTAAGAGTTAAGAACTTAACCTGTAGGCCATAGTACGAGTCTAAGACCTTAGCTATTAGGCCAGAGTAAGAGTTAAGACCTTAGCTATTAGGCCAGAGTAAGAGTTAAGACCTTAGCTATTAGGCCAGAGTACGAGTCTAAGACCTTAGCTATTAGGCCAGAGTACGAGTCTAAGAACTTAGCTATTAGGCCAGAATAAGAGTTAAGACCTTAGCTATTAGGCCAGAGTAAGAGTTAAGACCTTAGCTGTTAGGCCAGAGTACGAGTCTAAGACCTTATCTATCAGGCCATAGTACGAGTCTTACACCTTAGCTATTAGGCCAGAGTAAGAGTTAAGACCTTAACCAGTACGCCAGTGGAAGAGTTAAGACCTTAACCTGTAGGCCAGAGTAAGAGTTAAGACCTTAACCTGTAGGCCATAGTAGGAGTCTTAGACCTTAGCTATTAGGACAGAGTAAGAGTTAAGACCTTAACCAGTAGGCCAGTGTAAGAGTTAAGACCTTAACCATTAGGCCAGAGTACGAGTCTAAGACCTTAGCTATTAGGCCAGAGTACGAGTCTAAGACCTTAGTTATTAGGCCAGAGTAAGAGTTAAGACCTTAGCTATTAGGCCAGAGTAAGAGTTAAGACCTTAGCTATTAGGCCAGAGTACGAGTCTAAGACCTTAGCTATTAGGCCAGAGTAAGAGTTAAGACCTTAACCAGTAGGCCAGTGTAAGAGTTAAGACCTTAACCATTAGGCCAGAGTACGAGTCTAAGACCTTAGCTATTAGGCCATAGTACGAGTCTAAGACCTTAGCTATTAGGCCAGAGTAAGAGTTAAGACCTTAGCTATTAGGCCAGAGTAAGAGTTAAGACCTTAGCTATTAGGCCAGAGTACGAGTCTAAGACCTTAGCTATTAGGCCAGAGTACGAGTCTAAGACCTTAGCTATTAGGCCAGAGTAAGAGTTAAGACCTTAGCTATTAGGCCAGAGTAAGAGTTAAGACCTTAGCTATTAGGCCAGAGTACGAGTCTAAGACCTTAGCTATTAGGCCAGAGTAAGAGTTAAGACCTTAACCAGTAGGCCAGAGTGAGAGTTAAGACCTTAACCAGTAGGCCAGAGTACGAGTCTAAGACCTTAGCTATTAGGCCAGAGTAAGAGTTAAGACCTTAGCTTTTAGGCCTGAGTACGAGTCTAAGACCTTAGCTATTAGGCCAGAGTAAGAGGTAAGACCTTAACCATTAGGCCAGAGTACGAGTCTAAGACCTTAGCTATTAGGCCAGAGTAAGAGTTAAGACCTTAACCAGTAGGCCAGTGTAAGAGTTAAGACCTTAACCATTAGGCCAGAGTACGAGTCTAAGACCTTAGCTATTAGGCCAGAGTAAGAGTTAAGACCTTAACCAGTAGGCCAGAGTAAGAGTTAAGACCTTAACCATTAGGCCAGAGTACCAGTCTAAGACCTTAGCTATTAGGCCAGAGTAAGAGTTAAGACCTTAGCTATTAGGCCAGAGTAAGAGTTAAGACCTTAACCATTAGGCCAGAGTACGAGTCTAAGACCTTAGCTATTAGGCCAGAGTAAGAGTTAAGACCTTAACCAGTAGGCCAGAGTAAGAGTTAAGAACTTAACCTGTAGGCCATAGTACGAGTCTAACACCTTAGCTATTAGGCCAGAGTAAGAGTTAAGACCTTAGCTATTAGGCCAGAGTAAGAGTTAAGACCTTAACCATTAGGCCAAAGTACGAGTCTAAGACGTTAGCTATTAGGCCAGAGTAAGAGTTAAGACCTTAGCTATTAGGCCAGAGTAAAAGTTAAGACCTTAACCAGTAGGCCAGAGTAAGAGTTAAGACCTTAACCATTAGGCCAGAGTACGAGTCTAAGACCTTAGCTATTAGGCCAGAGTAAGAGTTAAGATCTTAACCAGTAGGCCAGTGTAAGAGTTAAGACCTTAACCATTAGGCCAGAGTACGAGTCTAAGACCTTAGCTATTAGGCCAGAGTAAGAGTTAAGACCTTAACCAGTAGGCCAGAGTAAGAGTTAAGACCTTAACCATTAGGCCAGAGTACGAGTCTAAGACCTTAGCTATTAGGCAAGAGTAAGAGTTAAGACCTTAACCAGTAGGCCAGAGTAAGTGTTAAGAACTTAACCTGTAGGCCATAGTACGAGTCTAAGACCTTAGCTATTAGGCCAGAGTAAGAGTTAAGACCTTAGCTATTAGGCCAGAGTAAGAGTTAAGACCTTAGCTATTAGGCCAGAGTACGAGTCTAAGACCTTAGCTATTAGGCCAGAGTACGAGTCTAAGAACTTAGCTATTAGGCCAGAATAAGAGTTAAGACCTTAGCTATTAGGCCAGAGTAAGAGTTAAGACCTTAGCTATTAGGCCAGAGTACGAGTCTAAGACCTTAGCTATCAGGCCATAGTACGAGTCTTACACCTTAGCTATTAGGCCAGAGTAAGAGTTAAGACCTTAACCAGTACGCCAGTGTAAGAGTTAAGACCTTAACCTGTAGGCCAGAGTAAGAGTTAAGACCTTAACCTGTAGGCCATAGTAGGAGTCTTAGACCTTAGCTATTAGGCCAGAGTAAGAGTTAAGACCTTAACCAGTAGGCCAGTGTAAGAGTTAAGACCTTAACCATTGGGAGGAGCCAAGATGGCGACCGGGACGGCAGCGTAGACTCCCGGCTCTGTGAACCTCCGCATCCCGCACGGATATCCTGCATGAGATCCTTATTCTGCGCTACGAGATCGTGTTCGTAAACGAAAGTGGCAACCGATCGTGTGACTCTGAGGTTTCTGACTGCCGTACCGCCGGAGAAATCAGCGGTTGAACTTTGCGGCCCGTGCGGTCCTGAAGCCGGGACCTCGAGTGGACGCCTTGGCCGGGCGGCAGTTTAACAACAGTGGCCTGTGGTGACTGGGTGGAGTCGGTCCGCCGGAGTGGTGCTCCCCTCAGCCTGCATTTTGCTGTGGTCGCTCCCCCCTGCTGAGCGCTGCGGACCGAGGACATGCCCGGGTGTGCCATTCTCGGATTCTGTGGTGTTTGCCCCTGCCTTTGACGGTGAGCTGCCCGGACGCCGTCCCTGGCTCGCCCTGATCCTTGCGGGCTGCTCCCGGCTTTTCGCGGGAGCTGGTCCGTGGCGGAGACGACTGTTGCCCGTGACCGCGCAACGGCTGAATCTGTGCCTGCCCCAGGATCCCTGTCTTCAGCGACGTGGACCTTGAGGCGTTGGTCCCGTGGTCCTGGCCCCAATACGAGTCGGGCCTTCCCAGCGGCCATTTTGTCACTATGCAGCCTACCATCCTGTCCGCTGGGACGCAGCGGGACTGGGGGTGTGTGACGGTCGGGAGTGTGGCAGAGCGATCGGAGAGAGCTGCTCTGGGGTACGGCGACCTCCTGGAGGCCCTTGGTGCCCTTCATTACTCCTTGGCTCATGGCGCCGGGGTCCTGGGGAGGAAGCTTGATGGTGAGGTATCAGCGTTGGGACAGTGGCGGCATGCTGGTCCACAAGTACACAGTGGCTTTCCACACTGCACACAGGAGGAAGATGTTGCGGCCCCCCCCGCGATTAGTGTACAGCCGGACACTCCGGACAGTATGCTACCGTGTGGTCGGCTAACTGTGGGCTTGATCTGCTCCGGAGGTATTGGACCTGAGCGGAAGATGGTGGCCTTGTCCCGTGCGCGGTCTCCGGCGGCCCAGGGACGATTCCAGCAACGTGTGTCTCATTTGACTGATTCAGCCTGTCTGGACCTTGTGTGCAGTGCAGATCCTGGGGCAGCACTGGAAAAGACGCCCCTCCATGAAGCGGTCCGTGCTGATGCTCAGAGACTTCCACCCCACCTGTGTGCGTCGCTTCCCGACTGTTTTTGGACACTCCTGTACCTTGGGACATCGGACATGGTGCTGGGTCGAGGGGCAGGCATGGGCAGAATCGCAAAGAGCGGTCAAGGCTGAGGCTGATCGTTCGGGGGTGGTCACCTAGTAGACAGGCGGACTCATGGTTGCGTGCTCTCATGGTTATTCGCATAGTTGGTGCATAATGCTCCCCACTCCCCCCCCCTTTTTTGATATGATCGACTTGGTGCTGCTAATTGTTTGCTGTGGGGAGACTTCACCGTGCGGGAGAAGCCGGGGGTATGTTTTGAAGGCCCTCCTCCAGTTTATTACATTCTCTCCGCCCCCCCGTCTGGGGGGGCTCTTTCTTACTCCTTTTTTCCCTGTCTCTTCTATATTTCGGGTCTAGTTCCAGGGCGACAGGCACACTGCTGGGGGGTGGGGCCATACTCATTCGCAGAGGTGCAGGGTGGGGGGATGGGGGAGGGGACTCTTTAGTCTTTATCTCTTTTTCCATGGCCTCCTTTTTCTTCTCTGTTTCTTTTTGCTTGTTTTTCTGGGATCAGCGCGGTACACCTCTCTTATTGTGAATCGTTTGCTCTTAATGTGTGCCACAGTTTCCGGGGGGTTCGCTGGGCTTTAGGTACGGGGACCTGTAGGCGCAACTATCTTTGATATTTCTCCCCATCCGTACTTTCCCGTGTCTGCGCCATTGATTCAATGTATTGCTGCTTATTGTTTACGTCTCTTATCCTTGCCCCTTATCGCTGTTGGGAAATTGTTTGGCACCTGATCCTACTGTTTTGTTTTATTATAAAATGAAAAACCCTTTCTCTCCTGGTGTCCTACCTGTGCGGCTCATTGGCCGGACTATATTGTATTGTAGACTTTGCTCTCCGAGGTGCCGCCTGTGTTTACATTTGCCTTTATTGTTCTGATTGCTTGACGGCCGGCCCCGGGGGGTTGTAGGCCCATACGTGTAAATGATTGAAACGTCAATAAAGGTTTTTCAAAAAAAAAAAAAAAAAAAGACCTTAACCATTAGGCCAGAGTACGAGTCTAAGACCTTAGCTATTAGGCCAGAGTACGAGTCTAAGACCTTAGCTATTAGGCCAGAGTAAGAGTTAAGACCTTAGCTATTAGGCCAGAGTAAGAGTTAAGACCTTAGCTATTAGGCCAGAGTACGAGTCTAAGACCTTAGCTATTAGGCCAGAGTAAGAGTTAAGACCTTAACCAGTAGGCCAGTGTAAGAGTTAGGACCTTAACCATTAGGCCAGAGTACGAGTCTAAGACCTTAGCTATTAGGCCATAGTACGAGTCTAAGACCTTAGCTATTAGGCCAGAGTACGAGTCTAAGACCTTAGCTATTAGGCCAGAGTAAGAGTTAAGACCTTAGCTATTAGGCCAGAGTAAGAGTTAAGACCTTAGCTATTAGGCCAGAGTACAAGTCTAAGACCTTAGCTATTAGGCCAGAGTAAGAGTTAAGACCTTAACCAGTAGGCCAGTGTAAGAGTTAAGACCTTAACCATTAGGCCAGAGTATGAGTCTAAGACCTTAGCTATTAGGCCAGAGTACGAGTCTAAGACCTTAGCTATTAGGCCAGAGTAAGAGTTAAGACCTTAGCTATTAGGCCAGAGTAAGAGTTAAGACCTTAGCTATTAGGCCAGAGTACGAGTCTAAGACCTTAGCTATTAGGCCAGAGTACGAGACTAAGACCTTAGCTATTAGGCCAGAATAAGAGTTAAGACCTTAGCTATTAGGCCAGAGTAAGAGTTAAGACCTTAGCTATTAGGCCAGAGTACGAGTCTTAGACCTTAGCTGTCAGGCCATAGTACGAGTCTTACACCTTAGCTATTAGGCCAGAGTAAGAGTTAAGACCTTAACCAGTACGCCAGTGTAAGAGTTAAGACCTTAACCTGTAGGCCAGAGTAAGAGTTAAGACCTTAACCTGTAGGCCATAGTAGGAGTCTTAGACCTTAGCTATTAGGCCAGAGTAAGAGTTAAGACCTTAACCAGTAGGCCAGAGTAAGAGTTAAGACCTTAACCATTAGGCCAGAGTACGAGTCTAAGACCTTAGCTATTAGGCCAGAGTAAGAGTTAAGACCTTAGCTATTAGGCCAGAGTAGGAGTTAAGACCGTAACCATTAAGCCAGAGTACGAGTCTAAGACCTTAGCTATTTAGCCAGAGAAAGAGTTAAGACCTTAGCTATTAGGCCAGAGTAAGAGTTAAGACCTTAGCCATTATGCCAGAGTACGAGTCTAAGACCTTAGCTATTAGGCCAGAGTAAGTGTTAAGACCTGAGCTATTATGCCAGACTGAGAGTTAAGACCTTAATCAGTAGGCCAGAGTAAGGGTTAAGACCTTAACCAGTAGGCCAGAGTAAGAGTTAAGACCTTAACCAGTAGGCCAGAGTACGAGTCTAACGCCTTAGCTATTAGGCCAGAGTAAGAGTTAAGACCTTAACCAGTAGGCCAGAGAAAGAGTTAAGACCTTAACCATTAGACCAGAGTACGAGTCTAAGACCTTAGCTATTAGGCCAGAGTAAGAGTTAAGACCTTAACCAGTAGACCAGAGTACGAGTCTAAGACCTTAGCTATTAGGCCAGAGTAAGAGTTAAGACCTTAACCAGTAGGCCAGAGAAAGAGTTAAGACCTTAACCTTTAGATCAGAGTACGAGTCTAAGACCGTAGCTATTAGGCCAGAGTAAGAGTTAAGACCTTAGCTATTAGGCCAGAGTAAGAGTTAAGACGTTAACCATTAAGCCAGAGTAAGAATAAAGACCTTAAGTATTAGGCCAGAGAAAGAGTCTAAGACCTTAACCATTAGGCCGGAGTAAGAGCTAAGACCTTAAACATTAGGCAAGAGTAAGAGTCTAAGACCTTAACCATTAGGCCAGAGTAAGAGTTAAGACCTTAACCATTAGGCCAGAGTAAGAGTCTAAGACCTTAACCATTATGTCAGAGTAAGAGTCTAAGACCTTAACCATTAGGCCAGAGTAAGAGTTAAGACCTTAACCATTAGGCCAGAGTTTGAGTCTAAGACCTTAGCTATTAGGCCAGAGTAAGTGTTAAGACCTTAACCAGTAGGCCAGAGTAAGAGTTAAGACCTTAACCATTAGTCCAGAGTATGAGTCTAAGACCTTAGCTATTAGGCCAGAGTAAGAGTTATGACCTTAGCTATTAGGCCAGAGTAAGAGTTAAGACCTTAACCATTATGCCAGAGTAAGAGTTAAAACCTTAGCTATTAGGCCAGAAAAAGAGTTAAGACCTTAACCATTAGGCCAGAGTACGAGTCTAAGACCTTAGCTATTAGGCCAGAGTAAGAGTTAAGACCTTAACCAGTAGGCCAGAGCAAGAGTTAAAACCTTAACCATTAGTCCAGAGTACGAGTCTAAGACCTTAGCTATTAGGCCAGATAAAGAGTTAAGACCTTAGCTATTGGGCCAGAGTAAGAGTGAAGACCTTAACCATTAGGCCAGAGTTTGAGTCTAAGACCTTAGCTATTAGGCCAGAGTAAGTGTTAAGACCTTAACCAGTAGGCCAGAGTAAGAGTTAAGACCTTAACCATTAGTCCAGAGTATGAGTCTAAGACCTTAGCTATTAGGCCAGAGTAAGAGTTAAGACCTTAACCATTATGCCAGAGTAAGAGTTAAGACCTTAGCTATTAGGCCAGAATAAGAGTTAAGACCTTAACCATTAGGCCAGAGTACGAGTCTAAGACCTTAGCTATTAGGCCAGAGTAAGAGTTAAGAACTTAGCTATTAGGCCAGAGTAAGAGTTAAGACGTTAACCATTAAGCCAGAGTAAGAATAAAGACCTTAAACATTAGGCCAGAGAAAGAGTCTAAGACCTTAACCATTAGGCCGGAGTAAGAGCTAAGACCTTAACCATTAGGCCAGAGTAAGAGTTAAGACCTTAACCATTAGGCCAGAGTAAGAGTTAAGACCTTAACCATTATGCCAGAGTAAGAGTTAAGACCTTAGCTATTAGGCCAGAGTAAGAGTTAAGACCTTAACCATTAGGCCAGAGTATGAGTCTAAGACCTTAGCTATAAGGCCAGAGTAAGAGTTAAGACCTTAACCAGTAGGCCAGAGTAAGAGTTAAAACCTTAACCATTAGTCCAGAGTACGAGTCTAAGACCTTAGCTATTAGGCCAGAGAAAGAGTTAAGACCTTAGCTATTGGGGCAGAGTAAGAGTGAAGACCTTCAACATTAGGCCAGAGTACGAGTCTAAGACCTTAGCTATTAGGCCAGAGTAAGAGTTAAGACCTTAACCATTAGGCCAGAGTACGAGTCTAAGACCTTAGCTATTAGGCCAGAGTAAGAATTAGGACCTTAGCTATTAGGCCTGAGTAAGAGTTAAGACCTTAGCTATGAGGCCAGAGTACGAGTTAAGACCTTAACCAGTAGGCCAGAGTAAGAGTTCAGACCTTAACCTGTAGGCCAGAGTAGGAGTTAAGACCTAAACCTGTAGGCCATAGTACGAGTCTAAGACCTTAGCTATTAGGCCAGAGTAAGAGTTAAGACCTTAACCAGTAGGCCAGAGTAAGAGTTAAAACCTTAACCTGTAGGCCAGAGTACGAGTCTAAGACCATAGCTATTAGGCCAGAGTAAGAGTTAAGACCTTAGCTATTATGCTAGAGTAAGAGTTAAGACCTTAACCATTAGGCCAGAGTACGAGTCTAAGACCTAAGCTATTAGGCCAGAGTAAGAGTTAAGACCTTAGCTATTAGGCCAGAGTAAGAGTTAAGACCTTAACCAGTAGGCGAGAGTGAGAGTTAAGACCTTAACCTGTAGGCCATAGTATGAGTCTAAGACCTTAGCTATTAGGCCAGAGTAAGAGTTAAGACCTTGGCTATTAGGCCAGAGTAAGAGTTAAGACCTTAACCAGTAGGCCAGAGTAAGAGTTAATACCTTAACCATTAGGCCAGAGTAAGAGTTAAGACCTTAACCATAAGGCCAGAGTATTAGTCTAAGACCTTAGCTATTAGGCCAGAGTAAGAGTTAAGACCTTAACCTGTAGGCCAGAGTACGAGTCTAAGACCTTAGCTGTTAGGCCAGAGTAATTGTTAAGACCTTAACCAGTAGGCCAGAGTAAGAGTTAAGACCTTAACCTGTAGGCCATACTACGAGTCTAAGACCTTAGCTATTAGGCCAGAGTAAGAGTTAAGACCTTAACCAGTAGGCCAGAGTTATAGTTAAGACCTTAACCTGTAGTGCAGAGTAAGAGTTAAGACCTTAACCTGTAGGCCAGAGTACGAGTCTAAGACCTTAGCTATTAGGCCAGAGTAAGAGTTAAGACCTTAGCTATTAGGCCAGAGTAAGAGTTAAGACCTTAACCAGTTGGCCAGAGTAAGAGTTAAGCCCTTCACCATTAGGCCAGAGTACGAGTCTAAGACCTTAGCTATTAGGCCAGAGTAAGAGTTAAGACCTTAACCATTAGGCCAGAGTACCAGTCTAAGACCTTAGCTATTAGGCCAGAGTAAGAGTTAAGACCTTAGCTATTAGGCCAGAGTAAGAGTTAAGACCTTAACCATTAGGCAAGAGTACGAGTCTAAGACCTTAGCTATTAGGCCAGAGTAAGAGTTAAGACCTTAACCATTAGGCCAGAGTACGAGTCTAAGACCTTAGCTATTAGGCCAGAGTAAGAGTTAAGACCTTATCCAGTAGGCCAGAGTAAGAGTTAAGACCTTAGCTATTAGGCCAGAGTAAGAGTTAAGACCTTAGCTATTATGCTAGAGTAAGAGTTAAGACCTTAACCATTAGGCCAGAGTACGAGTCTAAGACCTAAGCTATTAGGCCAGAGTAAGAGTTAAGACCTTAGCTATTAGGCCAGAGTAAGAGTTAAGACCTTAACCAGTAGGCGAGAGTGAGAGTTAAGACCTTAACCTGTAGGCCATAGTATGAGTCTAAGACCTTAGCTATTAGGCCAGAGTAAGAGTTAAGACCTTGGCTATTAGGCCAGAGTAAGAGTTAAGACCTTAACCAGTAGGCCAGAGTAAGAGTTAATACCTTAACCATTAGGCCAGAGTAAGAATTAAGACCTTAACCATAAGGCCAGAGTATGAGTCTAAGACCTTAGCTATTAGGCCAGAGTAAGAGTTAAGACCTTAACCTGTAGGCCAGAGTACGAGTCTAAGACCTTAGCTGTTAGGCCAGAGTAAGAGTTAAGACCTTAACCAGCAGGCCAGAGTAAGAGTTAAGACCTTAACCTGTAGGCCATACTACGAGTCTAAGACCTTAGCTATTAGGCCAGAGTAAGAGTTAAGACCTTAACCAGTAGGCCAGAGTAAGAGTTAAGACCTTAACCTGTAGTCCAGAGTAAGAGTTAAGACCTTAACCTGTAGGCCAGAGTACGAGTCTAAGACCTTAGCTATTAGGCCAGAGTAAGGGTTAAGACCTTAGCTATTAGGCCAGAGTAAGAGTTAAGACCTTAACCAGTTGGCCAGAGTAAGAGTTAAGCCCTTCACCATTAGGCCAGAGTACGAGTCTAAGACCTTAGCTATTAGGCCAGAGTAAGAGTTAAGACCTTAGCTATTAGGCCAGAGTAAGAGTTAAGACCTTAACCATTAGGCCAGAGTATGAGTCTAAGACCTTAGCTATAAGGCCAGAGTAAGAGTTAAGACCTTAACCAGTAGGCCAGAGTAAGAGTTAAGACCTTAACCATTAGTCCAGAGTACGAGTCTAAGACCTTAGCTATTAGGCCAGAGAAAGAGTTAAGACCCTAGCTATTGGGCCAGAGTAAGAGTGAAGACTTTAACCATTAGGCCAGAGTACGAGTCTAAGACCTTAGCTATTAGGCCAGAGTAAGAGTTAAGACCTTAACCATTAGGCCAAAGTACGAGTCTAAGACCTTAGCTATTAGGCCAGAGTAAGAATTAGGACCTTAGCTATTAGGCCTGAGTAAGAGTTAAGACCTTAGCTATGAGGCCAGAGTACGAGTTAAGACCTTAACCAGTAGGCCAGAGTAAGAGTTAAGACCTTAACCTGTAGGCCAGAGTAGGAGTTAAGACCTAAACCTGTAGGCCATAGTACGAGTCTAAGACCTTAGCTATTAGGCCAGAGTAAGAGTTAAGACCTTAACCAGTAGGCCAGAGTAAGAGTTAAAACCTTAACCTGTAGGCCAGAGTACGAGTCTAAGACCATAGCTATTAGGCCAGAGTAAGAGTTAAGACCTTAGCTATTAGGCTAGAGTAAGAGTTAAGACCTTAACCATTAGGCCAGAGTACGAGTCTAAGACCTAAGCTATTAGGCCAGAGTAAGAGTTAAGACCTTAGCTATTAGGCCAGAGTAAGAGTTAAGACCTTAACCAGTAGGCGAGAGTGAGAGTTAAGACCTTAACCTGTAGGCCATAGTATGAGTCTAAGACCTTAGCTATTAGGCCAGAGTAAGAGTTAAGACCTTAACCTGTAGGCCAGAGTACGAGTCTAAGACCTTAGCTGTTAGGCCAGAGTAAGAGTTAAGACCTTAACCAGCAGGCCAGAGTAAGAGTTAAGACCTTAACCTGTAGGCCATACTACGAGTCTAAGACCTTAGCTATTAGGCCAGAGTAAGAGTTAAGACCTTAACCAGTAGGCCAGAGTAAGAGTTAAGACCTTAACCTGTAGTCCAGAGTAAGAGTTAAGACCTTAACCTGTAGGCCAGAGTACGAGTCTAAGACCTTAGCTATTAGGCCAGAGTAAGGGTTAAGACCTTAGCTATTAGGCCAGAGTAAGAGTTAAGACCTTAACCAGTTGGCCAGAGTAAGAGTTAAGCCCTTCACCATTAGGCCAGAGTACCAGTCTAAGACCTTAGCTATTAGGCCAGAGTAAGAGTTAAGACCTTAGCTATTAGGCCAGAGTAAGAGTTAAGACCTTAACCATTAGGCCAGAGTACGAGTCTAAGACCTTAGCTATTAGGCCAGAGTAAGAGTTAAGACCTTAACCATTAGGCCAGAATACGAGTCTAAGACCTTAGCTATTAGGCCAGAGTAAGAGTTAAGACCTTATCCAGTAGGCCAGAGTAAGAGTTAAGACCTTAGCTATTAGGCCAGAGTAAGAGTTAAGACCTTAGCTATTAGGCCAGAAAAGAGTTAAGACCTTAAGCAGTAGGCCAGAGTAAGAGTTAAGACCTTAACCTGTAGGCCATAGTACGAGTCTAAGACCTTAGCTATTAGGCCAGAGTAAGAGTTAAGACCTTAGCTATTAGGCCAGAGTAAGAGTTAAGACCTTAACCAGTTGGCCAGAGTAAGAGTTAAGCCCTTCACCATTAGGCCAGAGTACGAGTCTAAGACCTTAGCTATTAGGCCAGAGTAAGAGTTAAGACCTTAACCAGTAGGCCAGAGTAAGAGTTAAGACCTTAACCATTAGGCCAGAGTACCAGTCTAAGACCTTAGCTATTAGGCCAGAGTAAGAGTTAAGACCTTAGCTATTAGGCCAGAGTAAGAGTTAAGACTTTAACCATTAGGCCAGAGTACGAGTCTAAGACCTTAGCTATTAGGCCAGAGTAAGAGTTAAGACCTTAGCTATTAGGCCAGAGTAAAAGTTAAGACCTTAACCAGTAGGCCAGAGTGAGAGTTAAGACCTTAACCATTAGGCCAGAGTACGAGTCTAAGACCTTAGCTATTAGGCCAGAGTAAGAGTTAAGACCTTAACCAGTAGCCCAGTGTAAGAGTTAAGACCTTACCCATTAGGCCAGAATACGAGTCTAAGACCTTAGCTATTAGGCCAGAGTAAGAGTTAAGACCTTAGCTATTAGGCCAGAGTAAGAGTTAAGACCTTAACCATTAGGCCAAAGTACGAGTCTAAGACCTTAGCTATTAGGCCAGAGTAAGAGTTAAGACCTTAGCTGTTAGGCCAGAGTAAAAGTTAAGACCTTAACCAGTAGGCCAGAGTGAGAGTTAAGACCTTAACCATTAGGCCAGAGTACGAGTCTAAGACCTTAGCTATTAGGCCAGAGTAAGAGTTAAGACCTTAACCAGTAGCCCAGTGTAAGAGTTAAGACCTTAACCATTAGGCCAGAATACGAGTCTAAGACCTTAGCTATTAGGCCAGAGTAAGAGTTAAGACCTTAGCTATTAGGCCAGAGTACGAGTCTAAGACCTTAGCTATTAGGCCAGAGTACGAGTCTAAGACCTTAGCTATTAGGCCAGAGTAAGAGTTAAGACCTTAGCTATTAGGCCAGAGTACGAGTCTAAGACCTTAGCTATCAGGCCATAGTACGAGTCTTACACTATAGCTATTAGGCCAGAGTAAGAGTTAAGACCTTAACCATTAGGCCAGAATACGAGTTTAAGACCTTAGCTATTAGGCCAAAGTAAGAGTTAAGACCTTAACCATTAGGCCAGAGTAAGAGTTAAGACCTTAACCATTAGGCAAGAGTACGAGTCTAACACCTTAGCTATTAGGCCAGAGTAAGAGTTAAGACCTTAACCAATAGGCCAGAGTAAGAGTTAAGACCTTCACCATTAGGCCAGAGTACGAGTCTAAGACCTTAGCTATTAGGCCAGAGTAAGAGTTAAGACCTTAACCAGTAGGCCAGAGTAAGAGTTAAAACCTTAACCATTAGGCCAGAGTACGAGTCTAAGACCATAGCTATAAGGCCAGAGTAAGAGTTAAAACCTTAACCAGTAGGCCAGAGTAAGAGTTAAGACCTTAACCATTAGTCCAGAGTACGAGTCTAAGACCTTAGCTATTAGGCCAGAGAAAGAGTTAAGACCTTAGCTATTGGGCCAGAGTAAGAGTGAAGACTTTAACCATTAGGCCAGAGTACGAGTCTAAGACCTTAGCTATTAGGCCAGAGTAAGAGTTAAGACCTTAACCATTAGGCCAAAGTACGAGTCTAAGACCTTAGCTATTAGGCCAGAGTAAGAATTAGGACCTTAGCTATTAGGCCTGAGTAAGAGTTAAGACCTTAGCTATGAGGCCAGAGTACGAGTTAAGACCTTAACCAGTAGGCCAGAGTAAGAGTTAAGACCTTAACCTGTAGGCCAGAGTAGGAGTTAAGACCTAAACCAGTAGGCCATAGTACGAGTCTAAGACCTTAGCTATTAGGCCAGAGTAAGAGTTAAGACCTTAACCAGTAGGCCAGAGTAAGAGTTAAAACCTTAACCTGTAGGCCAGAGTAAGAGTTAAGACCTTAGCTATTAGGCCAGAGTAAAAGTTAAGACCTTAACCAGTAGGCCAGAGTGAGAGTTAAGACCTTAACCATTAGGCCAGAGTACGAGTCTAAGACCTTAGCTATTAGGCCAGAGTAAGAGTTAAGACCTTAACCAGTAGCCCAGTGTAAGAGTTAAGACCTTACCCATTAGGCCAGAATACGAGTCTAAGACCTTAGCTATTAGGCCAGAGTAAGAGTTAAGACCTTAGCTATTAGGCCAGAGTAAGAGTTAAGACCTTAACCATTAGGCCAAAGTACGAGTCTAAGACCTTAGCTATTAGGCCAGAGTAAGAGTTAAGACCTTAGCTGTTAGGCCAGAGTAAAAGTTAAGACCTTAACCAGTAGGCCAGAGTGAGAGTTAAGACCTTAACCATTAGGCCAGAGTACGAGTCTAAGACCTTAGCTATTAGGCCAGAGTAAGAGTTAAGACCTTAACCAGTAGCCCAGTGTAAGAGTTAAGACCTTAACCATTAGGCCAGAATACGAGTCTAAGACCTTAGCTATTAGGCCAGAGTAAGAGTTAAGACCTTAGCTATTAGGCCAGAGTACGAGTCTAAGACCTTAGCTATTAGGCCAGAGTACGAGTCTAAGACCTTAGCTATTAGGCCAGAGTAAGAGTTAAGACCTTAGCTATTAGGCCAGAGTACGAGTCTAAGACCTTAGCTATCAGGCCATAGTACGAGTCTTACACTATAGCTATTAGGCCAGAGTAAGAGTTAAGACCTTAACCATTAGGCCAGAATACGAGTTTAAGACCTTAGCTATTAGGCCAAAGTAAGAGTTAAGACCTTAACCATTAGGCCAGAGTAAGAGTTAAGACCTTAACCATTAGGCAAGAGTACGAGTCTAACACCTTAGCTATTAGGCCAGAGTAAGAGTTAAGACCTTAACCAATAGGCCAGAGTAAGAGTTAAGACCTTCACCATTAGGCCAGAGTACGAGTCTAAGACCTTAGCTATTAGGCCAGAGTAAGAGTTAAGACCTTAACCAGTAGGCCAGAGTAAGAGTTAAAACCTTAACCATTAGGCCAGAGTACGAGTCTAAGACCATAGCTATAAGGCCAGAGTAAGAGTTAAGACCTTAACCAGTAGGCCAGAGTAAGAGTTAAGACCTTAACCATTAGTCCAGAGTACGAGTCTAAGACCTTAGCTATTAGGCCAGAGTAGGAGTTAAGACCTAAACCTGTAGGCCATAGTACGAGTCTAAGACCTTAGCTATTAGGCCAGAGTAAGAGTTAAGACCTTAACCAGTAGGCCAGAGTAAGAGTTAAAACCTTAACCTGTAGGCCAGAGTACGAGTCTAAGACCATAGCTATTAGGCCAGAGTAAGAGTTAAGACCTTAGCTATTAGGCTAGAGTAAGAGTTAAGACCTTAACCATTAGGCCAGAGTACGAGTCTAAGACCTAAGCTATTAGGCCAGAGTAAGAGTTAAGACCTTAGCTATTAGGCCAGAGTAAGAGTTAAGACCTTAACCAGTAGGCGAGAGTGAGAGTTAAGACCTTAACCTGTAGGCCATAGTATGAGTCTAAGACCTTAGCTATTAGGCCAGAGTAAGAGTTAAGACCTTGGCTATTAGGCCAGAGTAAGAGTTAAGACCCTAACCAGTAGGCCAGAGTAAGAGTTAATACCTTAACCATTAGGCCAGAGTAAGAGTTAAGACCTTAACCATAAGGCCAGAGTATGAGTCTAAGACCTTAGCTATTAGGCCAGAGTAAGAGTTAAGACCTTAACCTGTAGGCCAGAGTACGAGTCTAAGACCTTAGCTGTTAGGCCAGAGTAAGAGATAAGACCTTAACCAGCAGGCCAGAGTAAGAGTTAAGACCTTAACCTGTAGGCCATACTACGAGTCTAAGACCTTAGCTATTAGGCCAGAGTAAGAGTTAAGACCTTAACCAGTAGGCCAGAGTAAGAGTTAAGACCTTAACCTGTAGTCCAGAGTAAGAGTTAAGACCTTAACCTGTAGGCCAGAGTACGAGTCTAAGACCTTAGCTATTAGGCCAGAGTAAGGGTTAAGACCTTAGCTATTAGGCCAGAGTAAAAGTTAAGACCTTAACCAGTTGGCCAGAGTAAGAGTTAAGCCCTTCACCATTAGGCCAGAGTACGAGTCTAAGACCTTAGCTATTAGGCCAGAGTAAGAGTTAAGACCTTAACCAGTAGGCCAGAGTAAGAGTTAAGACCTTAACCATTAGGCCAGAGTACCAGTCTAAGACCTTAGCTATTAGGCCAGAGTAAGAGTTAAGACCTTAGCTATTAGGCCAGAGTAAGAGTTAAGACCTTAACCATTAGGCCAGAGTACGAGTCTAAGACCTTAGCTATTAGGCCAGAGTAAGAGTTAAGACCTTAACCATTAGGCCAGAGTACGAGTCTAAGACCTTAGCTATTAGGCCAGAGTAAGAGTTAAGACCTTATCCAGTAGGCCAGAGTAAGAGTTAAGACCTTAGCTATTAGGCCAGAGTAAGAGTTAAGACCTTAGCTATTAGGCCAGAAAAGAGTTAAGACCTTAAGCAGTAGGCCAGAGTAAGAGTTAAGACCTTAACCTGTAGGCCATAGTACGAGTCTAAGACCTTAGCTATTAGGCCAGAGTAAGAGTTAAGACCTTAGCTATTAGGCCAGAGTAAGAGTTAAGACCTTAACCAGTTGGCCAGAGTAAGAGTTAAGCCCTTCACCATTAGGCCAGAGTACGAGTCTAAGACCTTAGCTATTAGGCCAGAGTAAGAGTTAAGACCTTAACCAGTAGGCCAGAGTAAGAGTTAAGACCTTAACCATTAGCCCAGAGTACCAGTCTAAGACCTTAGCTATTAGGCCAGAGTAAGAGTTAAGACCTTAGCTATTAGGCCAGAGTAAGAGTTAAGACTTTAACCATTAGGCCAGAGTACGAGTCTAAGACCTTAGCTATTAGGCCAGAGTAAGAGTTAAGACCTTAGCTATTAGGCCAGAGTAAAAGTTAAGACCTTAACCAGTAGGCCAGAGTGAGAGTTAAGACCTTAACCATTAGGCCAGAGTACGAGTCTAAGACCTTAGCTATTAGGCCAGAGTAAGAGTTAAGACCTTAACCAGTAGCCCAGTGTAAGAGTTAAGACCTTACCCATTAGGCCAGAATACGAGTCTAAGACCTTAGCTATTAGGCCAGAGTAAGAGTTAAGACCTTAGCTATTAGGCCAGAGTAAGAGTTAAGACCTTAACCATTAGGCCAGAGTACGAGTCTAAGACCTTAGCTATTAGGCCAGAGTAAGAGTTAAGACCTTAACCAGTAGGCCAGAGTAAGAGTTAAGAACTTAACCTGTAGGCCATAGCACGAGTCTAAGACCTTAGCTATTAGGCCAGAGTAAGAGTTAAGACCTTAGCTATTAGGCCAGAGTAAGAGTTAAGACCTTAACCATTAGGCCAAAGTACGAGTCTAAGACATTAGCTATTAGGCCAGAGTAAGAATTAAGACCTTAGCTATTAGGCCAGAGTAAAAGTTAAGACCTTAACCAGTAGACAAGAGTAAGAGTTAAGACCTTAACCATTAGGCCAGAGTACGAGTCAAAGACCTTAGCTATTAGGCCAGAGTATGAGTCTAAGACCTTAGCTATTAGGCCAGAGTAAGAGTTAAGACCTTAACCTGTAGGCCAGAGTACGAGTCTAAGACCTTAGCTGTTAGGCCAGAGTAAGAGTTAAGACCTTAACCAGTAGGCCAGAGTAAGAGTTAAGACCTTAACCTGTAGGCCATACTACGAGTCTAAGACCTTAGCTATTAGGCCAGAGTAAGAGTTAAGACCTTAACCAGTAGGCCAGAGTAAGAGTTAAGACCTTAACCTGTATTCCAGAGTAAGAGTTAAGACCTTAACCTGTAGGCCAGAGTACGAGTCTAAGACCTTAGCTATTAGGCCAGAGTAAGGGTTAAGACCTTAGCTATTAGGCCAGAGTAAGAGTTAAGACCTTAACCAGTTGGCCAGAGTAAGAGTTAAGCCCTTCACCATTAGGCCAGAGTACGAGTCTAAGACCTTAGCTATTAGGCCAGAGTAAGAGTTAAGACCTTAACCAGTAGGCCAGAGTAAGAGTTAAGACCTTAACCATTAGGCCAGAGTACCAGTCTAAGACCTTAGCTATTAGGCCAGAGTAAGAGTTAAGACCTTAGCTATTAGGCCAGAGTAAGAGTTAAGACCTTAACCATTAGGCCAGAGTACGAGTCTAAGACCTTAGCTATTAGGCCAGTGTAAGAGTTAAGACCTTAACCATTAGGCCAGAGTACGAGTCTAAGACCTTAGCTATTAGGCCAGAGTAAGAGTTAAGACCTTATCCAGTAGGCCAGAGTAAGAGTTAAGACCTTAGCTATTAGGCCAGAGTAAGAGTTAAGACCTTAGCTATTGGGCCAGAAAAGAGTTAAGACCTTAAGCAGTAGGCCAGAGTAAGAGTTAAGACCTTAACCTGTAGGCCATAGTACGAGTCTAAGACCTTAGCTATTAGGCCAGAGTAAGAGTTAAGACCTTAGCTATTAGGCCAGAGTAAGAGTTAAGACCTTAACCAGTTGGCCAGAGTAAGAGTTAAGCCCTTCACCATTAGGCCAGAGTACGAGTCTAAGACCTTAGCTATTAGGCCAGAGTAAGAGTTAAGACCTTAACCAGTAGGCCAGAGTAAGAGTTAAGACCTTAACCATTAGGCCAGAGTACCAGTCTAAGACCTTAGCTATTAGGCCAGAGTAAGAGTTAAGACCTTAGCTATTAGGCCAGAGTAAGAGTTAAGACTTTAACCATTAGGCCAGAGTACGAGTCTAAGACCTTAGCTATTAGGCCAGAGTAAGAGTTAAGACCTTAGCTATTAGGCCAGAGTAAAAGTTAAGACCTTAACCAGTAGGCCAGAGTGAGAGTTAAGACCTTAACCATTAGGCCAGAGTACGAGTCTAAGACCTTAGCTATTAGGCCAGAGTAAGAGTTAAGACCTTAACCAGTAGCCCAGTGTAAGAGTTAAGACCTTACCCATTAGGCCAGAATACGAGTCTAAGACCTTAGCTATTAGGCCAGAGTAAGAGTTAAGACCTTAGCTATTAGGCCAGAGTAAGAGTTAAGACCTTAAACATTAGGCCAAAGTACGAGTCTAAGACCTTAGCTATTAGGCCAGAGTAAGAGTTAAGACCTTAGCTGTTAGGCCAGAGTAAAAGTTAAGACCTTAACCAGTAGGCCAGAGTGAGAGTTAAGACCTTAACCATTAGGCCAGAGTACGAGTCTAAGACCTTAGCTATTAGGCCAGAGTAAGAGTTAAGACCTTAACCAGTAGCCCAGTTTAAGAGTTAAGACCTTAACCATTAGGCCAGAATACGAGTCTAAGACCTTAGCTATTAGGCCAGAGTAAGAGTTAAGACCTTAGCTATTAGGCCAGAGTACGAGTCTAAGACCTTAGCTATTAGGCCAGAGTACGAGTCTAAGACCTTAGCTATTAGGCAAGAGTAAGAGTTAAGACCTTAGCTATTAGGCCAGAGTACGAGTCTAAGACCTTAGCTATCAGGCCATAGTACGAGTCTTACACTATAGCTATTAGGCCAGAGTAAGAGTTAAGACCTTAACCATTAGGCCAGAATACGAGTCTAAGACCTTAGCTATTAGGCCAAAGTAAGAGTTAAGACCTTAACCATTAGGCCAGAGTAAGAGTTAAGACCTTAACCATTAGGCAAGAGTACGAGTCTAACACCTTAGCTATTAGGCCAGAGTAAGAGTTAAGACCTTAACCAATAGGCCAGAGTAAGAGTTAAGACCTTCACCATTAGGCCAGAGTACGAGTCTAAGACCTTAGCTATTAGGCCAGAGTAAGAGTTAAGACCTTAACCAGTAGGCCAGAGTAAGAGTTAAGACCTTAACCATTAGGCCAGAGTACCAGTCTAAGACCTTAGCTATTAGGCCAGAGTAAGAGTTAAGACCTTAGCTATTAGGCCAGAGTAAGAGTTAAGACCTTAACCATTAGGCCAGAGTACGAGTCTAAGACCTTAGCTATTAGGCCAGAGTAAGAGTTAAGACCTTAACCAGTAGGCCAGAGTAAGAGTTAAGAACTTAACCTGTAGGCCATAGCACGAGTCTAAGACCTTAGCTATTAGGCCAGAGCAAGAGTTAAGACCTTAGCTATTAGGCCAGAGTAAGAGTTAAGACCTTAACCATTAGGCCAAAGTACGAGTCTAAGACATTAGCTATTAGGCCAGAGTAAGAATTAAGACCTTAGCTATTAGGCCAGAGTAAAAGTTAAGACCTTAACCAGTAGACAAGAGTAAGAGTTAAGACCTTAACCATTAGGCCAGAGTACGAGTCAAAGACCTTAGCTATTAGGCCAGAGTAAGAGTTAAGACCTTAACCAGTAGGCCAGTGTAAGAGTTAAGACCTTAACCATTAGGCCAGAGTACGAGTCTAAGACCTTAGCTATTAGGCCAGAGTAAGAGTTAAGACCTTAACCAGTAGGCCAGAGTAAGAGTTAAGACCTTAACCATTAAGCCAGAGTATCAGTCTAAGACCTTAGCTATAATGCCAGAGTAAGAGTTAAGACCTTAGCTATTAGGCCAGAGTAAGAGTTAAGACCTTAACCAGTAGGCCAGAGTAAGAGTTAAGACCTTAACCTGTAGGCCATAGTACGAGTCTAAGACCTTAGCTATTAGGCCAGAGTAAGAGTTAAGACCTTAACCAGTCGGCCAGAGTAAGAGTTAAGACCTTAACCAGTAGGCCAGAGTACGAATCTAACACCTTAGCTATTAGGCCAGAGTAAGAGTTAAGACCTTAACCAGTAGGCCAGAGAAAGAGTTAAGACCTTAACCATTAGACCAGAGTACGAGTCTAAGACCTTAGCTATTAGGCCTGAGTAAGAGTTAAGACCTTAACCAGTAGGCCAGAGTAAGAGTTAAGACCTTAACCAGTAGACCAGGGTACGAGTCTAAGACCTTAGCTATTAGGCCAGAGTAAGAGTTAAGACCTTAACCAGTAGGCCAGAGAAAGAGTTAAGACCTTAACCATTAGATCAGAGTACGAGTCTAAGACCGTAGCTATTAGGCCAGAGTAAGAGTTAAGACCTTAGCTATTAGGCCAGAGTAAGAGTTAAGACGTTAACCATTAAGCCAGAGTAAGAATAAAGACCTTAAACATTAGGCCAGAGAAAGAGTCTAAGACCTTAACCATTAGGCCAGAGTAAGAGCTAAGACCTTAACCATTAGGCCAGAGTAAGAGTTAAGACCTTTACCATTAGGCCAGATTAAGAGTCTAAGACCTTAACCATTAGGCCAGAGTAAGAGTTAAGACCTTAACCATTAGGCCGGAGTAAGAGTCTAAGACCTTAACCATTATGTCAGAGTAAGAGTCTAAGACCTTAACCATTAGGCCAGAGTAAGAGTTAAGACCTTAACCATTAGGCCAGAGTTTGAGTCTAAGACCTTAGCTATTAGGCCAGAGTAAGTGTTAAGACCTTAACCAGTAGGCCAGAGTAAGAGTTAAGACCTTAACCATTAGTCCAGAGTACGAGTCTAAGACCTTAGCTATTAGGCCAGAGTAAGAGTTAAGACCTTAGCTATTAGGCCAGAGTAAGAGTTAAGACCTTAACCATTATGCCAGAGTAAGAGTTAAGACCTTAGCTATTAGGCCAGAATAAGAGTTAAGACCTTAACCATTAGGCCAGAGTACGAGTCTAAGACCTTAGCTATTAGGCCAGAGTAAGACTTAAGACCTTAACCAGTAGGCCAGAGCAAGAGTTAAGACCTTAACCATTAGTCCAGAGTACGAGCCTAAGACCTTAGCTATTAGGCCAGATAAAGAGTTAAGACCTTAGCTATTGGGCCAGAGTAAGAGTGAAGACCTTAACCATTAGGCCAGAGTACGAGTCTAAGACCTTAGCTATTAGGCCAGAGTAAGAGTTAAGTTCTTAACCATTAGTCCAGAGTACGATTCTAAGACCTTTGCTATTAGGCCAGAGTACGAGTTAAGACCTTAACCAGTAGGCCAGAGTAAGAGTTAAGACCTTAACCTGTAGGCCAGAGTAGGACTTAAGACCTAAACCTGTAGGCCATACTATGAGTCTAAGACCTTAGCTATTAGGCCAGAGTAAGAGTTAAGACCTTAGCTATTAGGCCAGAGTAAGAGCTAATACCTTAACCAGTAGGCCAGAGTAAGAGTTAAGACCTTAACCTGTAGGCCATAGTACGAGTCTAAGACCTTAGCTATTAGGCCAGAGTAAGATTTAAGACCTTAACCAGTAGGCCAGAGTAAGAGTTAAAACCTTAACCTGTAGGCCAGAGTATGGGTCTAAGACCTTAGCTATTAGGCCAGAGTAAGAGTTAAGACCTTAGCTATTAGGCCAGAGTAAGAGTTAAGATCTTAACCATTAGGCCAGAGTACGAGTCTAAGACCTAAGCTATTAGGCCAGAGTAAGAGTTAAGACCTTAGCTATTAGGCCAGAGTAAGAGTTAAGACCTTAACCAGAAGGCGAGAGTGAGAGTTAAGACCTTAACCTGTAGGCCATAGTACGAGTCTAAGACCTTAGCTATTAGGCCAGAGTAAGAGTTAAGACCTTGGCTATTAGGCCAGAGTAAGAGTTAAGACCTTAACCAGTAGGCCAGAGTAAGAGTTAATACCTTAACCATTAGGCCAGAGTAAGAATTAAGACCTTAACCATAAGGCCAGAGTATGAGTCTAAGACCTTAGCTATTAGGCCAGAGTAAGAGTTAAGACCTTAATCTGTAGGCCAGAGTACGAGTCTAAGACCTTAGCTGTTAGGCCAGAGTAAGAGTTAAGACCTTAACCAGTAGGCCAGAGTAAGAGTTAAGACCTTAACCTGTAGGCCATAGTACGAGTCTAAGACCTTAGCTATTAGGCCAGAGTAAAAGTTAAGACCTTAACCAGCAGGCCAGAGTAAGAGTTAAGAACTTAACCTGTAGGCCAGAGTAAGAGTTAAGACCTTAACCTGTAGGCCATAGTACGAGTCTAAGACCTTAGCTATTAGGCCAGAGTAAGAGTTAAGACCTCAGCTATTAGGCCAGAGTATGAGTTAAGACCTTAACCATTAAGCCAGAGTATGAGTCTAAGACCTTAGCTATTTAGCCAGAGTAAGAGTTAAGACCTTAGCTATTATGCCAGAGTAAGAGTTAAGACCTTAACCATTAGGCCAGAGTACGAGTCTAAGACGTTAGCTATTAGGCCAGAGTAAGAGTTAAGACCTTAACCAGTAGGCCAGAGTAAGAGTTAAGACCTTAACCATTAGTCCAGAGTACGAGTCTAAGACCTTAGCTATTAGGCCAGAGTAAGAGTTAAGACCTTAGCTATTGGGCCAGAGTAAGAGTTAAGACCTTAACCATTAGGCCATAGTACGAGTATAAGACCTTAGCTATTAGGCCAGAGTAAGAGTTAAGAACTTAGCTATCAGGCTAGAGTAAGAGTTAAGACCTTAACCAGTAGGCCAGAGTAAGAGTTAAGACCTTAACCTGTAGGCCAGAGTAGGAGTTAAGACCTAAACCTGTAGGCCATACTATGAGTCTAAGACCTTGGCTAATAGGCCAGAGTAAGAGTTAAGACCTTAGCTATTAGGCCAGAGTAAGAGTTAAGACCTTAACCAGTAGGCCAGAGTAAGAGTTAAGACCTTAACCTGAAGGCCAGAGTACGAGTCTAAGACCTTAGCTATTAGGCCAGAGTAAGAATTAAGACCTTAACCATTAGGCCAGTGTATGAGTCTAAGACCTTAGCTATTGGGCCAGAGTACGAGTCTAAGACCTTAGCTATTAGGCCAGAGTAAGAGTTAAGACCTTAACCATTAGGCCAGAGTACGAGTCTAAGACTTTAGCTATTAGGCCAGAGCAAGAGTTAAGACCTGAACCAGTAGGCCAGAGTACGAGTCTAAGACCTTAGCTATTAGGCCAGAGTAAGAGTTAAGACCTTAACCAGTAGGCCAGAGTAAGAGTTAAGACCTTAACCTGTAGGCCATAGTACGAGTCTAAGACCTTAGCTATTAGGCCAGAGTAAGAGTTAAGACCTTAACCATTAGGCCAGAGTACGAGTCTAACACCTTAGCTATTAGGCCAGAGTACGAGTCTAAGACCTTAGCTATTAGGCCAGACTAAGAGTTATGACCTTAGCTATTAGGCCAGAGTACGAGTCTAAGACCTTAGCTATTAGGCCAGAGTAAGAGTTAAGACCTTAACCAGTAGGCCAGAGTAAGAGTTAAGACCTAACCTGTATGCCAAAGTACGAGTCGAAGACCTTAGCTATTAGGCCAGAGTAAGAGTTAAGACCTTAGCTATTAGGCCAGAGTAAGAATTAAGACCTTAACCAGTAGGCCAGAGTAAGAGTTAAGACCTTAACCTGTAGGCCATAGTACGAGTCTTAGACCTTAGCTATTAGGCCAGAGTAAGAGTTAAGACCTTAGCTATTAGGCCAGAGTAAGAATTAAGACCTTAACCAGTAGGCCAGAGTAAGAGTTAAGACCTTAACCTGTAGGCCATAGTACGAGTCTAAGACCTTAGCTATTAGGCCAGAGTAAGAGTTAAGACCTTAACCAGTAGGCCAGAGTATGAGTTAAGACCTTAACCATTAGACCAGAGTACGAGTCTAAGACCTTAGCTATTAGGCCGGAGTAAGAGTTAAGACCTTAACTAGTAGGCCTGAGTAAGAGTTAAGACCTTAACCAGTAGGCCAGAGTACGAGTCTAAGACCTTAGCTATTAGGCCAGAGTAAGAGTTAAGATCCTAACCATTAGACCAGAGTACGAGTCTAAGACCTTAGCTATTAGGCCAGACTAAGAGTTAAGACCTTAGCTATTAGGCCAGAGTATGAGTCTAAGAGCTTAGCTATTAGGCCAGAGTAAGAGCTAAGACCTTAACCATTAGGCCAGAGTACGAGTCTAAGACCTTAGCTATTAGGCCAGAGTAAGAGTTAAGACCTTAGCTATTAGGCCAGAGTAAGAGTTAAGACTTTAACCATTAAGCCAGAGTAAGAATAAAGACCTTAAACATTGGGCAAGAGAAAGAGTCTAAGACCTTAACCATTAGGCCGGAGTAAGAGCTAAGACCTTAACCATTAGGCCAGAGTAAGAGTCTAAGACCTTAACCATTAGGCCAGAGTAAGAGTTAAGACCTTAACCATTAGGCCAGAGTAAGAGTCTGGCCAGAGTAAGAGTTAAGACCTTTACCATTAGGCCAGATTAAGAGTCTAAGACCTTAACTATTAGGCCAGAGTAAGAGTTAAGACCTTAACCATTAGGCCAGCGTAAGAGTCTAAGACCTTAACCATTATGTCAGAGTAAGAGTCTAAGACCTTAGCTATTAGGCCAGACTAAGAGTTAAGACCTTAACCATTAGGCCAGAGTACGAGTCTAAGACCTTAGCTATTAGGCCAGAGTAAGAGTTAAGACCTTAACCATTAGGCCAGAGTACGAGTCTAACACCTTAGCGATTAGGCCAGAGTAAGAATTAAGACCTTAAACAGTAGGCCAGAGTAAGAGTTAAGTCCTTAACCTGTAGGCCTTAGTACGAGTCTAAGACCTTAGCTATTAGGCCAGAGTAAGAGTTAAGACCTTAACCATTAGGCCAGAGTACGAGTCTAAGACCTAAGCTATTATGCCAGAGTAAGAGTTAAGACCTTAGCTATTAGGCCAGAGTAAGAGTTAAAACCTTAACCAGTAGGCGAGAGTGAGAGTTAAGACCTTAACCTGTAGGCCATAGTACGAGTCTAATACGTTAGCTATTAGGCCAGAGTAAGAGTTAAGACCTTAACCAGTAGGCCAGAGTAAGAGTTAAGAACTTAACCTGTAGGCCATAGTACGAGTCTAAGACCTTAGCTATTAGGCCAGATTAAGAGTTAAGACCTTAGCTATTAGGCCAGAGTAAGAGTTAAGACCTTAACCATTAGGCCAAAGTACGAGTCTAAGACCTTAGCTATTAGGCCAGAGTAAGAATTAAGACCTTAGCTATTAGGCCAGAGTAAAAGTTAAGACCTTAACCAGTAGACAAGAGTAAGAGTTAAGACCTTAACCATTAGGCCAGAGTACGAGTCTAAGACCTTAGCTATTAGGCCAGAGTAAGAGTTAAGACCTTAACCAGTAGGCCAGTGTAAGAGTTAAGACCTTAACCATTAGGCCAGAGTACGAGTCTAAGACCTTAGCTATTAGGCCAGAGTAAGAGTTAAGACCTTAACCAGTAGGCCAGAGTAAGAGTTAAGACCTTAACCATTAGGCCAGAGCACCAGTCTAAGACCTTAGCTATTAGGCCAGAGTAAGAGTTAAGACCTTAGCTATTAGGCCAGAGTAAGAGTTAAGACCTTAACCATTAGGCCAGAGTACGAGTCTAAGACCTTAGCTATTAGGCCAGAGTAAGAGTTAAGACCTTAACCAGTAGGCCAGAGTAAGAGTTAAGAACTTAACCTGTAGGCCATAGTACGAGTCTAAGACCTTAGCTATTAGGCCAGAGTAAGAGTTATGACCTTAGCTATTAGGCCAGAGTAAGAGTTAAGACCTTAACCATTAGGCCAAAGTACGAGTCTAAGACCTTAGCTATTAGGCCAGAGTAAGAGTTAAGACCTTAGCTATTAGGCCAGAGTAAAAGTTAAGACCTTAACCAGTAGGCCAGAGTAAGAGTTAAGACCTTAACCATTAGGCCAGAGTACGAGTCTAAGACCTTAGCTATTAGGCCAGAGTAAGAGTTAAGACCTTAACCAGTAGGCCAGTGTAAGAGTTAAGACCTTAACCATTAGGCCAGAGTACGAGTCTAAGACCTTAGCTATTAGGCCAGAGTAAGAGTTAAGACCTTAACCAGTAGGCCAGAGTAAGAGTTAAGACCTTAACCATTAGGCCAGAATACGAGTCTAAGACCTTAGCTATTAGGCCAGAGTAAGAGTTAAGACCTTAACCAGTAGGCCAGAGTAAGAGTTAAGAACTTAACCTGTAGGCCATAGTACGAGTCTAAGACCTTAGCTATTAGGCCAGAGTAAGAGTTAAGACCTTAGCTATTAGGCCAGAGTAAGAGTTAAGACCTTAGCTATTAGGCCAGAGTACGAGTCTAAGACCTTAGCTATTAGGCCAGAGTACGAGTCTAAGAACTTAGCTATTAGGCCAGAATAAGAGTTAAGACCTTAGCTATTAGGCCAGAGTAAGAGTTAAGACCTTAGCTGTTAGGCCAGAGTACGAGTCTAAGACCTTATCTATCAGGCCATAGTACGAGTCTTACACCTTAGCTATTAGGCCAGAGTAAGAGTTAAGACCTTAACCAGTACGCCAGTGGAAGAGTTAAGACCTTAACCTGTAGGCCAGAGTAAGAGTTAAGACCTTAACCTGTAGGCCATAGTAGGAGTCTTAGACCTTAGCTATTAGGACAGAGTAAGAGTTAAGACCTTAACCAGTAGGCCAGTGTAAGAGTTAAGACCTTAACCATTAGGCCAGAGTACGAGTCTAAGACCTTAGCTATTAGGCCAGAGTACGAGTCTAAGACCTTAGTTATTAGGCCAGAGTAAGAGTTAAGACCTTAGCTATTAGGCCAGAGTAAGAGTTAAGACCTTAGCTATTAGGCCAGAGTACGAGTCTAAGACCTTAGCTATTAGGCCAGAGTAAGAGTTAAGACCTTAACCAGTAGGCCAGTGTAAGAGTTAAGACCTTAACCATTAGGCCAGAGTACGAGTCTAAGACCTTAGCTATTAGGCCATAGTACGAGTCTAAGACCTTAGCTATTAGGCCAGAGTAAGAGTTAAGACCTTAGCTATTAGGCCAGAGTAAGAGTTAAGACCTTAGCTATTAGGCCAGAGTACGAGTCTAAGACCTTAGCTATTAGGCCAGAGTACGAGTCTAAGACCTTAGCTATTAGGCCAGAGTAAGAGTTAAGACCTTAGCTATTAGGCCAGAGTAAGAGTTAAGACCTTAGCTATTAGGCCAGAGTACGAGTCTAAGACCTTAGCTATTAGGCCAGAGTAAGAGTTAAGACCTTAACCAGTAGGCCAGAGTGAGAGTTAAGACCTTAACCAGTAGGCCAGAGTACGAGTCTAAGACCTTAGCTATTAGGCCAGAGTAAGAGTTAAGACCTTAGCTTTTAGGCCTGAGTACGAGTCTAAGACCTTAGCTATTAGGCCAGAGTAAGAGGTAAGACCTTAACCATTAGGCCAGAGTACGAGTCTAAGACCTTAGCTATTAGGCCAGAGTAAGAGTTAAGACCTTAACCAGTAGGCCAGTGTAAGAGTTAAGACCTTAACCATTAGGCCAGAGTACGAGTCTAAGACCTTAGCTATTAGGCCAGAGTAAGAGTTAAGACCTTAACCAGTAGGCCAGAGTAAGAGTTAAGACCTTAACCATTAGGCCAGAGTACCAGTCTAAGACCTTAGCTATTAGGCCAGAGTAAGAGTTAAGACCTTAGCTATTAGGCCAGAGTAAGAGTTAAGACCTTAACCATTAGGCCAGAGTACGAGTCTAAGACCTTAGCTATTAGGCCAGAGTAAGAGTTAAGACCTTAACCAGTAGGCCAGAGTAAGAGTTAAGAACTTAACCTGTAGGCCATAGTACGAGTCTAACACCTTAGCTATTAGGCCAGAGTAAGAGTTAAGACCTTAGCTATTAGGCCAGAGTAAGAGTTAAGACCTTAACCATTAGGCCAAAGTACGAGTCTAAGACGTTAGCTATTAGGCCAGAGTAAGAGTTAAGACCTTAGCTATTAGGCCAGAGTAAAAGTTAAGACCTTAACCAGTAGGCCAGAGTAAGAGTTAAGACCTTAACCATTAGGCCAGAGTACGAGTCTAAGACCTTAGCTATTAGGCCAGAGTAAGAGTTAAGATCTTAACCAGTAGGCCAGTGTAAGAGTTAAGACCTTAACCATTAGGCCAGAGTACGAGTCTAAGACCTTAGCTATTAGGCCAGAGTAAGAGTTAAGACCTTAACCAGTAGGCCAGAGTAAGAGTTAAGACCTTAACCATTAGGCCAGAGTACGAGTCTAAGACCTTAGCTATTAGGCAAGAGTAAGAGTTAAGACCTTAACCAGTAGGCCAGAGTAAGTGTTAAGAACTTAACCTGTAGGCCATAGTACGAGTCTAAGACCTTAGCTATTAGGCCAGAGTAAGAGTTAAGACCTTAGCTATTAGGCCAGAGTAAGAGTTAAGACCTTAGCTATTAGGCCAGAGTACGAGTCTAAGACCTTAGCTATTAGGCCAGAGTACGAGTCTAAGAACTTAGCTATTAGGCCAGAATAAGAGTTAAGACCTTAGCTATTAGGCCAGAGTAAGAGTTAAGACCTTAGCTATTAGGCCAGAGTACGAGTCTAAGACCTTAGCTATCAGGCCATAGTACGAGTCTTACACCTTAGCTATTAGGCCAGAGTAAGAGTTAAGACCTTAACCAGTAGGCCAGTGTAAGAGTTAAGACCTTAACCATTGGGAGGAGCCAAGATGGCGACCGGGACGGCAGCGTAGACTCCCGGCTCTGTGAACCTCCGCATCCCGCACGGATATCCTGCATGAGATCCTTATTCTGCGCTACGAGATCGTGTTCGTAAACGAAAGTGGCAACCGATCGTGTGACTCTGAGGTTTCTGACTGCCGTACCGCCGGAGAAATCAGCGGTTGAACTTTGCGGCCCGTGCGGTCCTGAAGCCGGGACCTCGAGTGGACGCCTTGGCCGGGCGGCAGTTTAACAACAGTGGCCTGTGGTGACTGGGTGGAGTCGGTCCGCCGGAGTGGTGCTCCCCTCAGCCTGCATTTTGCTGTGGTCGCTCCCCCCTGCTGAGCGCTGCGGACCGAGGACATGCCCGGGTGTGCCATTCTCGGATTCTGTGGTGTTTGCCCCTGCCTTTGACGGTGAGCTGCCCGGACGCCGTCCCTGGCTCGCCCTGATCCTTGCGGGCTGCTCCCGGCTTTTCGCGGGAGCTGGTCCGTGGCGGAGACGACTGTTGCCCGTGACCGCGCAACGGCTGAATCTGTGCCTGCCCCAGGATCCCTGTCTTCAGCGACGTGGACCTTGAGGCGTTGGTCCCGGGGTCCTGGCCCCAATACGAGTCGGGCCTTCCCAGCGGCCATTTTGTCACTATGCAGCCTACCATCCTGTCCGCTGGGACGCAGCGGGACTGGGGGTGTGTGACGGTCGGGAGTGTGGCAGAGCGATCGGAGAGAGCTGCTCTGGGGTACGGCGACCTCCTGGAGGCCCTTGGTGCCCTTCATTACTCCTTGGCTCATGGCGCCGGGGTCCTGGGGAGGAAGCTTGATGGTGAGGTATCAGCGTTGGGACAGTGGCGGCATGCTGGTCCACAAGTACACAGTGGCTTTCCACACTGCACACAGGAGGAAGATGTTGCGGCCCCCCCCGCGATTAGTGTACAGCCGGACACTCCGGACAGTATGCTACCGTGTGGTCGGCTAACTGTGGGCTTGATCTGCTCCGGAGGTATTGGACCTGAGCGGAAGATGGTGGCCTTGTCCCGTGCGCGGTCTCCGGCGGCCCAGGGACGATTCCAGCAACGTGTGTCTCATTTGACTGATTCAGCCTGTCTGGACCTTGTGTGCAGTGCAGATCCTGGGGCAGCACTGGAAAAGACGCCCCTCCATGAAGCGGTCCGTGCTGATGCTCAGAGACTTCCACCCCACCTGTGTGCGTCGCTTCCCGACTGTTTTTGGACACTCCTGTACCTTGGGACATCGGACATGGTGCTGGGTCGAGGGGCAGGCATGGGCAGAATCGCAAAGAGCGGTCAAGGCTGAGGCTGATCGTTCGGGGGTGGTCACCTAGTAGACAGGCGGACTCATGGTTGCGTGCTCTCATGGTTATTCGCATAGTTGGTGCATAATGCTCCCCACTCCCCCCCCCTTTTTTGATATGATCGACTTGGTGCTGCTAATTGTTTGCTGTGGGGAGACTTCACCGTGCGGGAGAAGCCGGGGGTATGTTTTGAAGGCCCTCCTCCAGTTTATTACATTCTCTCCGCCCCCCCGTCTGGGGGGGCTCTTTCTTACTCCTTTTTTCCCTGTCTCTTCTATATTTCGGGTCTAGTTCCAGGGCGACAGGCACACTGCTGGGGGGTGGGGCCATACTCATTCGCAGAGGTGCAGGGTGGGGGGATGGGGGAGGGGACTCTTTAGTCTTTATCTCTTTTTCCATGGCCTCCTTTTTCTTCTCTGTTTCTTTTTGCTTGTTTTTCTGGGATCAGCGCGGTACACCTCTCTTATTGTGAATCGTTTGCTCTTAATGTGTGCCACAGTTTCCGGGGGGTTCGCTGGGCTTTAGGTACGGGGACCTGTAGGCGCAACTATCTTTGATATTTCTCCCCATCCGTACTTTCCCGTGTCTGCGCCATTGATTCAATGTATTGCTGCTTATTGTTTACGTCTCTTATCCTTGCCCCTTATCGCTGTTGGGAAATTGTTTGGCACCTGATCCTACTGTTTTGTTTTATTATAAAATGAAAAACCCTTTCTCTCCTGGTGTCCTACCTGTGCGGCTCATTGGCCGGACTATATTGTATTGTAGACTTTGCTCTCCGAGGTGCCGCCTGTGTTTACATTTGCCTTTATTGTTCTGATTGCTTGACGGCCGGCCCCGGGGGGTTGTAGGCCCATACGTGTAAATGATTGAAACGTCAATAAAGGTTTTTCAAAAAAAAAAAAAAAAAAAAGACCTTAACCATTAGGCCAGAGTACGAGTCTAAGACCTTAGCTATTAGGCCAGAGTACGAGTCTAAGACCTTAGCTATTAGGCCAGAGTAAGAGTTAAGACCTTAGCTATTAGGCCAGAGTAAGAGTTAAGACCTTAGCTATTAGGCCAGAGTACGAGTCTAAGACCTTAGCTATTAGGCCAGAGTAAGAGTTAAGACCTTAACCAGTAGGCCAGTGTAAGAGTTAGGACCTTAACCATTAGGCCAGAGTACGAGTCTAAGACCTTAGCTATTAGGCCATAGTACGAGTCTAAGACCTTAGCTATTAGGCCAGAGTACGAGTCTAAGACCTTAGCTATTAGGCCAGAGTAAGAGTTAAGACCTTAGCTATTAGGCCAGAGTAAGAGTTAAGACCTTAGCTATTAGGCCAGAGTACAAGTCTAAGACCTTAGCTATTAGGCCAGAGTAAGAGTTAAGACCTTAACCAGTAGGCCAGTGTAAGAGTTAAGACCTTAACCATTAGGCCAGAGTATGAGTCTAAGACCTTAGCTATTAGGCCAGAGTACGAGTCTAAGACCTTAGCTATTAGGCCAGAGTAAGAGTTAAGACCTTAGCTATTAGGCCAGAGTAAGAGTTAAGACCTTAGCTATTAGGCCAGAGTACGAGTCTAAGACCTTAGCTATTAGGCCAGAGTACGAGACTAAGACCTTAGCTATTAGGCCAGAATAAGAGTTAAGACCTTAGCTATTAGGCCAGAGTAAGAGTTAAGACCTTAGCTATTAGGCCAGAGTACGAGTCTTAGACCTTAGCTGTCAGGCCATAGTACGAGTCTTACACCTTAGCTATTAGGCCAGAGTAAGAGTTAAGACCTTAACCAGTACGCCAGTGTAAGAGTTAAGACCTTAACCTGTAGGCCAGAGTAAGAGTTAAGACCTTAACCTGTAGGCCATAGTAGGAGTCTTAGACCTTAGCTATTAGGCCAGAGTAAGAGTTAAGACCTTAACCAGTAGGCCAGAGTAAGAGTTAAGACCTTAACCATTAGGCCAGAGTACGAGTCTAAGACCTTAGCTATTAGGCCAGAGTAAGAGTTAAGACCTTAGCTATTAGGCCAGAGTAGGAGTTAAGACCGTAACCATTAAGCCAGAGTACGAGTCTAAGACCTTAGCTATTTAGCCAGAGAAAGAGTTAAGACCTTAGCTATTAGGCCAGAGTAAGAGTTAAGACCTTAGCCATTATGCCAGAGTACGAGTCTAAGACCTTAGCTATTAGGCCAGAGTAAGTGTTAAGACCTGAGCTATTATGCCAGACTGAGAGTTAAGACCTTAATCAGTAGGCCAGAGTAAGGGTTAAGACCTTAACCAGTAGGCCAGAGTAAGAGTTAAGACCTTAACCAGTAGGCCAGAGTACGAGTCTAACGCCTTAGCTATTAGGCCAGAGTAAGAGTTAAGACCTTAACCAGTAGGCCAGAGAAAGAGTTAAGACCTTAACCATTAGACCAGAGTACGAGTCTAAGACCTTAGCTATTAGGCCAGAGTAAGAGTTAAGACCTTAACCAGTAGACCAGAGTACGAGTCTAAGACCTTAGCTATTAGGCCAGAGTAAGAGTTAAGACCTTAACCAGTAGGCCAGAGAAAGAGTTAAGACCTTAACCTTTAGATCAGAGTACGAGTCTAAGACCGTAGCTATTAGGCCAGAGTAAGAGTTAAGACCTTAGCTATTAGGCCAGAGTAAGAGTTAAGACGTTAACCATTAAGCCAGAGTAAGAATAAAGACCTTAAGTATTAGGCCAGAGAAAGAGTCTAAGACCTTAACCATTAGGCCGGAGTAAGAGCTAAGACCTTAAACATTAGGCAAGAGTAAGAGTCTAAGACCTTAACCATTAGGCCAGAGTAAGAGTTAAGACCTTAACCATTAGGCCAGAGTAAGAGTCTAAGACCTTAACCATTATGTCAGAGTAAGAGTCTAAGACCTTAACCATTAGGCCAGAGTAAGAGTTAAGACCTTAACCATTAGGCCAGAGTTTGAGTCTAAGACCTTAGCTATTAGGCCAGAGTAAGTGTTAAGACCTTAACCAGTAGGCCAGAGTAAGAGTTAAGACCTTAACCATTAGTCCAGAGTATGAGTCTAAGACCTTAGCTATTAGGCCAGAGTAAGAGTTATGACCTTAGCTATTAGGCCAGAGTAAGAGTTAAGACCTTAACCATTATGCCAGAGTAAGAGTTAAAACCTTAGCTATTAGGCCAGAAAAAGAGTTAAGACCTTAACCATTAGGCCAGAGTACGAGTCTAAGACCTTAGCTATTAGGCCAGAGTAAGAGTTAAGACCTTAACCAGTAGGCCAGAGCAAGAGTTAAAACCTTAACCATTAGTCCAGAGTATGAGTCTAAGACCTTAGCTATTAGGCCAGATAAAGAGTTAAGACCTTAGCTATTGGGCCAGAGTAAGAGGGAAGACCTTAACCATTAGGCCAGAGTTTGAGTCTAAGACCTTAGCTATTAGGCCAGAGTAAGTGTTAAGACCTTAACCAGTAGGCCAGAGTAAGAGTTAAGACCTTAACCATTAGTCCAGAGTATGAGTCTAAGACCTTAGCTATTAGGCCAGAGTAAGAGTTAAGACCTTAACCATTATGCCAGAGTAAGAGTTAAGACCTTAGCTATTAGGCCAGAATAAGAGTTAAGACCTTAACCATTAGGCCAGAGTACGAGTCTAAGACCTTAGCTATTAGGCCAGAGTAAGAGTTAAGAACTTAGCTATTAGGCCAGAGTAAGAGTTAAGACGTTAACCATTAAGCCAGAGTAAGAATAAAGACCTTAAACATTAGGCCAGAGAAAGAGTCTAAGACCTTAACCATTAGGCCGGAGTAAGAGCTAAGACCTTAACCATTAGGCCAGAGTAAGAGTTAAGACCTTAACCATTAGGCCAGAGTAAGAGTTAAGACCTTAACCATTATGCCAGAGTAAGAGTTAAGACCTTAGCTATTAGGCCAGAGTAAGAGTTAAGACCTTAACCATTAGGCCAGAGTATGAGTCTAAGACCTTAGCTATAAGGCCAGAGTAAGAGTTAAGACCTTAACCAGTAGGCCAGAGTAAGAGTTAAAACCTTAACCATTAGTCCAGAGTACGAGTCTAAGACCTTAGCTATTAGGCCAGAGAAAGAGTTAAGACCTTAGCTATTGGGGCAGAGTAAGAGTGAAGACCTTCAACATTAGGCCAGAGTACGAGTCTAAGACCTTAGCTATTAGGCCAGAGTAAGAGTTAAGACCTTAACCATTAGGCCAGAGTACGAGTCTAAGACCTTAGCTATTAGGCCAGAGTAAGAATTAGGACCTTAGCTATTAGGCCTGAGTAAGAGTTAAGACCTTAGCTATGAGGCCAGAGTACGAGTTAAGACCTTAACCAGTAGGCCAGAGTAAGAGTTCAGACCTTAACCTGTAGGCCAGAGTAGGAGTTAAGACCTAAACCTGTAGGCCATAGTACGAGTCTAAGACCTTAGCTATTAGGCCAGAGTAAGAGTTAAGACCTTAACCAGTAGGCCAGAGTAAGAGTTAAAACCTTAACCTGTAGGCCAGAGTACGAGTCTAAGACCATAGCTATTAGGCCAGAGTAAGAGTTAAGACCTTAGCTATTATGCTAGAGTAAGAGTTAAGACCTTAACCATTAGGCCAGAGTACGAGTCTAAGACCTAAGCTATTAGGCCAGAGTAAGAGTTAAGACCTTAGCTATTAGGCCAGAGTAAGAGTTAAGACCTTAACCAGTAGGCGAGAGTGAGAGTTAAGACCTTAACCTGTAGGCCATAGTATGAGTCTAAGACCTTAGCTATTAGGCCAGAGTAAGAGTTAAGACCTTGGCTATTAGGCCAGAGTAAGAGTTAAGACCTTAACCAGTAGGCCAGAGTAAGAGTTAATACCTTAACCATTAGGCCAGAGTAAGAGTTAAGACCTTAACCATAAGGCCAGAGTATTAGTCTAAGACCTTAGCTATTAGGCCAGAGTAAGAGTTAAGACCTTAACCTGTAGGCCAGAGTACGAGTCTAAGACCTTAGCTGTTAGGCCAGAGTAATTGTTAAGACCTTAACCAGTAGGCCAGAGTAAGAGTTAAGACCTTAACCTGTAGGCCATACTACGAGTCTAAGACCTTAGCTATTAGGCCAGAGTAAGAGTTAAGACCTTAACCAGTAGGCCAGAGTTATAGTTAAGACCTTAACCTGTAGTGCAGAGTAAGAGTTAAGACCTTAACCTGTAGGCCAGAGTACGAGTCTAAGACCTTAGCTATTAGGCCAGAGTAAGAGTTAAGACCTTAGCTATTAGGCCAGAGTAAGAGTTAAGACCTTAACCAGTTGGCCAGAGTAAGAGTTAAGCCCTTCACCATTAGGCCAGAGTACGAGTCTAAGACCTTAGCTATTAGGCCAGAGTAAGAGTTAAGACCTTAACCATTAGGCCAGAGTACCAGTCTAAGACCTTAGCTATTAGGCCAGAGTAAGAGTTAAGACCTTAGCTATTAGGCCAGAGTAAGAGTTAAGACCTTAACCATTAGGCAAGAGTACGAGTCTAAGACCTTAGCTATTAGGCCAGAGTAAGAGTTAAGACCTTAACCATTAGGCCAGAGTACGAGTCTAAGACCTTAGCTATTAGGCCAGAGTAAGAGTTAAGACCTTATCCAGTAGGCCAGAGTAAGAGTTAAGACCTTAGCTATTAGGCCAGAGTAAGAGTTAAGACCTTAGCTATTAGGCCAGAAAAGAGTTAAGACCTTAAGCAGTAGGCCAGAGTAAGAGTTAAGACCTTAACCTGTAGGCCATAGTACGAGTCTAAGACCTTAGCTATTAGGCCAGAGTAAGAGTTAAGACCTTAGCTATTAGGCCAGAGTAAGAGTTAAGACCTTAACCAGTTGGCCAGAGTAAGAGTTAAGCCCTTCACCATTAGGCCAGAGTACGAGTCTAAGACCTTAGCTATTAGGCCAGAGTAAGAGTTAAGACCTTAACCAGTAGGCCAGAGTAAGAGTTAAGACCTTAACCACTAGGCCAGAGTACCAGTCTAAGACCTTAGCTATTAGGCCAGAGTAAGAGTTAAGACCTTAGCTATTAGGCCAGAGTAAGAGTTAAGACTTTAACCATTAGGCCAGAGTACGAGTCTAAGACCTTAGCTATTAGGCCAGAGTAAGAGTTAAGACCTTAGCTATTAGGCCAGAGTAAAAGTTAAGACCTTAACCAGTAGGCCAGAGTGAGAGTTAAGACCTTAACCATTAGGCCAGAGTACGAGTCTAAGACCTTAGCTATTAGGCCAGAGTAAGAGTTAAGACCTTAACCAGTAGCCCAGTGTAAGAGTTAGGACCTTACCCATTAGGCCAGAATACGAGTCTAAGACCTTAGCTATTAGGCCAGAGTAAGAGTTAAGACCTTAGCTATTAGGCCAGAGTAAGAGTTAAGACCTTAACCATTAGGCCAAAGTACGAGTTTAAGACCTTAGCTATTAGGCCAGAGTAAGAGTTAAGACCTTAGCTGTTAGGCCAGAGTAAAAGTTAAGACCTTAACCAGTAGGCCAGAGTGAGAGTTAAGACCTTAACCATTAGGCCAGAGTACGAGTCTAAGACCTTAGCTATTAGGCCAGAGTAAGAGTTAAGACCTTAACCAGTAGCCCAGTGTAAGAGTTAAGACCTTAACCATTAGGCCAGAATACGAGTCTAAGACCTTAGCTATTAGGCCAGAGTAAGAGTTAAGACCTTAGCTATTAGGCCAGAGTACGAGTCTAAGACCTTAGCTATTAGGCCAGAGTACGCGTCTAAGACCTTAGCTATTAGGCCAGAGTAAGAGTTAAGACCTTAGCTATTAGGCCAGAGTACGAGTCTAAGACCTTAGCTATCAGGCCATAGTACGAGTCTTACACTATAGCTATTAGGCCAGAGTAAGAGTTAAGACCTTAACCATTAGGCCAGAATACGAGTCTAAGACCTTAACTATTAGGCCAAAGTAAGAGTTAAGACCTTAACCATTAGGCCAGAGTAAGAGTTAAGACCTTAACCATTAGGCAAGAGTACGAGTCTAAGACCTTAGCTATTAGGCCAGAGTAAGAGTTAACACCTTAGCTATTAGGCCAGAGTAAGAGTTAAGACCTTAACCAATAGGCCAGAGTAAGAGTTAAGACCTTCACCATTAGGCCAGAGTACGAGTCTAAGACCTTAGCTATTAGGCCAGAGTAAGAGTTAAGACCTTAACCAGTAGGCCAGAGTAAGAGTTAAGACCTTAACCATTAGGCCAGAGTACCAGTCTAAGACCTTAGCTATTAGGCCAGAGTAAGAGTTAAGACCTTAGCTATTAGGCCAGAGTACGAGTCTAAGACCTTAGCTATCAGGCCATAGTACGAGTCTTACACTATAGCTATTAGGCCAGAGTAAGAGTTAAGACCTTAACCATTAGGCCAGAATACGAGTCTAAGACCTTAGCTATTAGGCCAAAGTAAGAGTTAAGACCTTAACCATTAGGCCAGAGTAAGAGTTAAGACCTTAACCATTAGGCAAGAGTACGAGTCTAAGACCTTAGCTATTAGGCCAGAGTAAGAGTTAACACCTTAGCTATTAGGCCAGAGTAAGAGTTAAGACCTTAACCAATAGGCCAGAGTAAGAGTTAAGACCTTCACCATTAGGCCAGAGTACGAGTCTAAGACCTTAGCTATTAGGCCAGAGTAAGAGTTAAGACCTTAACCAGTAGGCCAGAGTAAGAGTTAAGACCTTAACCATTAGGCCAGAGTACCAGTCTAAGACCTTAGCTATTAGGCCAGAGTAAGAGTTAAGACCTTAGCTATTAGGCCAGAGTAAGAGTTAAGACCTTAACCATTAGGCCAGAGTACGAGTCTAAGACCTTAGCTATTAGGCCAGAGTAAGAGTTAAGACCTTAACCAGTAGGCCAGAGTAAGAGTTAAGAACTTAACCTGTAGGCCATAGCACGAGTCTAAGACCTTAGCTATTAGGCCAGAGTAAGAGTTAAGACCTTAGCTATTAGGCCAGAGTAAGAGTTAAGACCTTAACCATTAGGCCAAAGTACGAGTCTAAGACATTAGCTATTAGGCCAGAGTAAGAATTAAGACCTTAGCTATTAGGCCAGAGTAAAAGTTAAGACCTTAACCAGTAGACAAGAGTAAGAGTTAAGACCTTAACCATTAGGCCAGAGTACGAGTCAAAGACCTTAGCTATTAGGCCAGAGTAAGAGTTAAGACCTTAACCAGTAGGCCAGTGTAAGAGTTAAGACCTTAACCATTAGGCCAGAGTACGAGTCTAAGACCTTAGCTATTAGGCCAGAGTAAGAGTTAAGACCTTAACCAGTAGGTCAGAGTAAGAGTTAAGACCTTAACCATTAAGCCAGAGTATCAGTCTAAGACCTTAGCTATAATGCCAGAGTAAGAGTTAAGACCTTAGCTATTAGGCCAGAGTAAGAGTTAAGACCTTAACCAGTAGGCCAGAGTAAGAGTTAAGACCTTAACCTGTAGGCCATAGTACGAGTCTAAGACCTTAGCTATTAGGCCAGAGTAAGAGTTAAGACCTTAACCAGTCGGCCAGAGTAAGAGTTAAGACCTTAACCAGTAGACCAGAGTACGAGTCTAAGACCTTAGCTATTAGGCCAGAGTAAGAGTTAAGACCTTAACCAGTAGGCCAGAGAAAGAGTTAAGACCTTAACCATTAGATCAGAGTACGAGTCTAAGACCGTGGTTATTAGGCCAGAGTAAGAGTTAAGACCTTAGCTATTAGGCCAGAGTAAGAGTTAAGACGTTAACCATTAAGCCAGAGTAAGAATAAAGACCTTAAACATTAGGCCAGAGAAAGAGTCTAAGACCTTAACCATTAGGCCGGAGTAAGAGCTAAGACCTTAACCATTAGGCCAGAGTAAGAGTCTAAGACCTTAACCATTAGGCCAGAGTAAGAATTAAGACCTTAACCATTAGGCCAGAGTAAGAGTATGGCCAGAGTAAGAGTTAAGACCTTTACCATTAGGCCAGATTAAGAGTCTAAGACCTTAACCATTAGGCCAGAGTAAGAGTTAAGACCTTAACCATTAGGCCGGAGTAAGAGTCTAAGACCTTAACCATTATGTCAGAGTAAGAGTCTAAGACCTTAACCATTAGGCCAGAGAAAGAGTTAAGACCTTAGCTATTGGGCCAGAGTAAGAGTGAAGACCTTAACCATTAGGCCAGAGTACGAGTCTAAGACCTTAGCTATTAGGCCAGAGTAAGAGTTAAGACCTTAACCATTAGGCCAGAGTACGAGTCTAAGACCTTAGCTATTAGGCCAGAGTAAGAATTAGGACCTTAGCTATTAGGCCTGAGTAAGAGTTAAGACCTTAGCTATGAGGCCAGAGTACGAGTTAAGACCTTAACCAGTAGGCCAGAGTAAGAGTTAAGACCTTAACCTGTAGGCCAGAGTAGGAGTTAAGACCTAAACCTGTAGGCCATAGTACGAGTCTAAGACCTTAGCTATTAGGCCAGAGTAAGAGTTAATACCTTAACCAGTAGGCCAGAGTAAGAGTTAAAACCTTAACCTGTAGGCCAGAGTACGAGTCTAAGACCATAGCTATTAGGCCAGAGTAAGAGTTAAGACCTTAGCTATTAGGCTAGAGTAAGAGTTAAGACCTTAGCCATTAGGCCAGAGTACGAGTCTAAGACCTAAGCTATTAGGCCAGAGTAAGAGTTAAGACCTTAGCTATTAGGCCAGAGTAAGAGTTAAGACCTTAACCAGTAGGCGAGAGTGAGAGTTAAGACCTTAACCTGTAGGCCATAATATGAGTCTAAGACATTAGCTATTAGGCCAGAGTAAGAGTTAAGACCTTGGCTATTAGGCCAGAGTAAGAGTTAAGACCTTAACCAGTAGGCCAGAGTAAGAGTTAATACCTTAACCATTAGGCCAGAGTAAGAGTTAAGACCTTAACCATAAGGCCAGAGTATGAGTCTAAGACCTTAGCTATTAGGCCAGAGTAAGAGTTAAGACCTTAACCTGTAGGCCAGAGTACGAGTCTAAGACCTTAGCTGTTAGGCCAGAGTAAGAGTTAAGACCTTAACCAGTAGGCCAGAGTAAGAGTTAAGACCTTAACCTGTAGGCCATACTACGAGTCTAAGACCTTAGCTATTAGGCCAGAGTAAGAGTTAAGACCTTAACCAGTAGGCCAGAGTAAGAGTTAAGACCTTAACCTGTAGTCCAGAGTAAGAGTTAAGACCTTAACCTGTAGGCCAGAGTACGAGTCTAAGACCTTAGCTATTAGGCCAGAGTAAGAGTTAAGACCTTAGCTATTAGGCCAGAGTAAGAGTTAAGACCTTAACCAGTTGGCCAGAGTAAGAGTTAAGCCCTTCACCATTAGGCCAGAGTACGAGTCTAAGACCTTAGCTATTAGGCCAGAGTAAGAGTTAAGACCTTAACCAGTAGGCCAGAGTAAGAGTTAAGACCTTAACCATTAGGCCAGAGTACCAGTCTAAGACCTTAGCTATTAGGCCAGAGTAAGAGTTAAGACCTTAGCTATTAGGCCAGAGTAAGAGTTAAGACCTTAACCATTAGGCCAGAGTACGAGTCTAAGACCTTAGCTATTAGGCCAGAGTAAGAGTTAAGACCTTAACCATTAGGCCAGAGTACGAGTCTAAGACCTTAGCTATTAGGCCAGAGTAAGAGTTAAGACCTTATCCAGTAGGCCAGAGTAAGAGTTAAGACCTTAGCTATTAGGCCAGAGTAAGAGTTAAGACCTTAGCTATTAGGCCAGAAAAGAGTTAAGACCTTAAGCAGTAGGCCAGAGTAAGAGTTAAGACCTTAACCTGTAGGCCATAGTACGAGTCTAAGACCTTAGCTATTAGGCCAGAGTAAGAGTTAAGACCTTAGCTATTAGGCCAGAGTAAGAGTTAAGACCTTAACCAGTTGGCCAGAGTAAGAGTTAAGCCCTTCACCATTAGGCCAGAGTACGAGTCTAAGACCTTAGCTATTAGGCCAGAGTAAGAGTTAAGACCTTAACCAGTAGGCCAGAGTAAGAGTTAAGACCTTAACCATTAGGCCAGAGTACCAGTCTAAGACCTTAGCTATTAGGCCAGAGTAAGAGTTAAGACCTTAGCTATTAGGCCAGAGTAAGAGTTAAGACTTTAACCATTAGGCCAGAGTACGAGTCTAAGACCTTAGCTATTAGGCCAGAGTAAGAGTTAAGACCTTAGCTATTAGGCCAGAGTAAAAGTTAAGACCTTAACCAGTAGGCCAGAGTGAGAGTTAAGACCTTAACCATTAGGCCAGAGTATGAGTCTAAGACCTTAGCTATTAGGCCAGAGTAAGAGTTAAGACCTTAACCAGTAGCCCAGTGTAAGAGTTAAGACCTTACCCATTAGGCCAGAATACGAGTCTAAGACCTTAGCTATTAGGCCAGAGTAAGAGTTAAGACCTTAGCTATTAGGCCAGAGTAAGAGTTAAGACCTTAACCATTAGGCCAAAGTACGAGTTTAAGACCTTAGCTATTAGGCCAGAGTAAGAGTTAAGACCTTAGCTGTTAGGCCAGAGTAAAAGTTAAGACCTTAACCAGTAGGCCAGAGTGAGAGTTAAGACCTTAACCATTAGGCCAGAGTACGAGTCTAAGACCTTAGCTATTAGGCCAGAGTAAGAGTTAAGACCTTAACCAGTAGCCCAGTGTAAGAGTTAAGACCTTAACCATTAGGCCAGAATACGAGTCTAAGACCTTAGCTATTAGGCCGGAGTAAGAGTTAAGACCTTAGCTATTAGGCCAGAGTACGAGTCTAAGACCTTAGGTATTAGGCCAGAGTACGAGTCTAAGACCTTAGCTATTAGGCCAGAGTAAGAGTTAAGACCTTAGCTATTAGGCCAGAGTACGAGTCTAAGACCTTAGCTATCAGGCCATAGTACGAGTCTTACACTATAGCTATTAGGCCAGAGTAAGAGTTAAGACCTTAACCATTAGGCCAGAATACGAGTCTAAGACCTTAGCTATTAGGCCAAAGTAAGAGTTAAGACCTTAACCATTAGGCCAGAGTAAGAGTTAAGACCTTAACCATTAGGCAAGAGTACGAGTCTAAGACCTTAGCTATTAGGCCAGAGTAAGAGTTAACACCTTAACTATTAGGCCAGAGTAAGAGTTAAGACTTTAACCAATAGGCCAGAGTAAGAGTTAAGACCTTCACCATTAGGCCAGAGTACGAGTCTAAGACCTTAGCTATTAGGCCAGAGTAAGAGTTAAGACCTTAACCAGTAGGCCAGAGTAAGAGTTAAGACCTTAACCATTAGGCCAGAGTACCAGTCTAAGACCTTAGCTATTAGGCCAGAGTAAGAGTTAAGACCTTAGCTATTAGGCCAGAGTAAGAGTTAAGACCTTAACCAGTAGGCCAGAGTAAGAGTTAAGAACTTAACCTGTAGGCCATAGCACGAGTCTAAGACCTTAGCTATTAGGCCAGAGTAAGAGTTAAGACCTTAGCTATTAGGCCAGAGTAAGAGTTAAGACCTTAACCATTAGGCCAAAGTACGAGTCTAAGACATTAGCTATTAGGCCAGAGTAAGAATTAAGACCTTAGCTATTAGGCCAGAGTAAAAGTTAAGACCTTAACCAGTAGACAAGAGTAAGAGTTAAGACCTTAACCATTAGGCCAGAGTACGAGTCAAAGACCTTAGCTATTAGGCCAGAGTAAGAGTTAAGACCTTAACCAGTAGGCCAGTGTAAGAGTTAAGACCTTAACCATTAGGCCAGAGTACGAGTCTAAGACCTTAGCTATTAGGCCAGAGTAAGAGTTAAGACCTTAACCAGTAGGCCAGAGTAAGAGTTAAGACCTTAACCATTAAGCCAGAGTATCAGTCTAAGACCTTAGCTATAATGCCAGAGTAAGAGTTAAGACCTTAGCTATTAGGCCAGAGTAAGAGTTAAGACCTTAACCAGTAGGCCAGAGTAAGAGTTAAGACCTTAACCTGTAGGCCATAGTACGAGTCTAAGACCTTAGCTATTAGGCCAGAGTAAGAGTTAAGACCTTAACCAGTCGGCCAGAGTAAGAGTTAAGACCTTAACCAGTAGGCCAGAGTACGAATCTAACACCTTAGCTATTAGGCCAGAGTAAGAGTTAAGACCTTAACCAGTAGGCCAGAGAAAGAGTTAAGACCTTAACCATTAGACCAGAGTACGAGTCTAAGACCTTAGCTATTAGGCCAGAGTAAGAGTTAAGACCTTAACCAGTAGGCCAGAGTAAGAGTTAAGACCTTAACCAGTAGACCAGAGTACGAGTCTAAGACCTTAGCTATTAGGCCAGAGTAAGAGTTAAGACCTTAACCAGTAGGCCAGAGAAAGAGTTAAGACCTTAACCATTAGATCAGAGTATGAGTCTAAGACCGTGGCTATTAGGCCAGAGTAAGAGTTAAGACCTTAGCTATTAGGCCAGAGTAAGAGTTAAGACGTTAACCATTAAGCCAGAGTAAGAATAAAGACCTTAAACATTAGGCCAGAGAAAGAGTCTAAGACCTTAACCATTAGGCCGGAGTAAGAGCTAAGACCTTAACCATTAGGCCAGAGTAAGAGTCTAAGACCTTAACCATTAGGCCAGAGTAAGAATTAAGACCTTAACCATTAGGCCAGAGTAAGAGTATGGCCAGAGTAAGAGTTAAGACCTTTACCATTAGGCCAGAGTACGAGTCTAAGACCTTAGCTATTAGGCCAGAGTAAGAGTTAAGACCTTAGCTATTAGGCCAGAGTAAGAGTTAAGACCTTAACCATTAGGCCAAAGTACGAGTTTAAGACCTTAGCTATTAGGCCAGAGTAAGAGTTAAGACCTTAGCTGTTAGGCCAGAGTAAAAGTTAAGACCTTAACCAGTAGGCCAGAGTGAGAGTTAAGACCTTAACCATTAGGCCAGAGTACGAGTCTAAGACCTTAGCTATTAGACCAGAGTAAGAGTTAAGACCTTAACCAGTAGCCCAGTGTAAGAGTTAAGACCTTAACCATTAGGCCAGAATACGAGTCTAAGACCTTAGCTATTAGGCCAGAGTAAGAGTTAAGACCTTAGCTATTAGGCCAGAGTACGAGTCTAAGACCTTAGCTATTAGGCCAGAGTACGCGTCTAAGACCTTAGCTATTAGGCCAGAGTAAGAGTTAAGACCTTAGCTATTAGGCCAGAGTACGAGTCTAAGACCTTAGCTATCAGGTCATAGTACGAGTCTTACACTATAGCTATTAGGCCAGAGTAAGAGTTAAGACCTTAACCATTAGGCCAGAATACGAGTCTAAGACCTTAGCTATTAGGCCAAAGTAAGAGTTAAGACCTTAACCATTAGGCCAGAGTAAGAGTTAAGACCTTAACCATTAGGCAAGAGTACGAGTCTAAGACCTTAGCTATTAGGCCAGAGTAAGAGTTAACACCTTAGCTATTAGGCCAGAGTAAGAGTTAAGACCTTAACCAATAGGCCAGAGTAAGAGTTAAGACCTTCACCATTAGGCCAGAGTACGAGTCTAAGACCTTAGCTATTAGGCCAGAGTAAGAGTTAAGACCTTAACCAGTAGGCCAGAGTAAGAGTTAAGACCTTAACCATTAGGCCAGAGTACCAGTCTAAGACCTTAGCTATTAGGCCAGAGTAAGAGTTAAGACCTTAGCTATTAGGCCAGAGTACGAGTCTAAGACCTTAGCTATCAGGCCATAGTACGAGTCTTACACTATAGCTATTAGGCCAGAGTAAGAGTTAAGACCTTAACCATTAGGCCAGAATACGAGTCTAAGACCTTAGCTATTAGGCCAAAGTAAGAGTTAAGACCTTAACCATTAGGCCAGAGTAAGAGTTAAGACCTTAACCATTAGGCAAGAGTACGAGTCTAAGACCTTAGCTATTAGGCCAGAGTAAGAGTTAACACCTTAGCTATTAGGCCAGAGTAAGAGTTAAGACCTTAACCAATAGGCCAGAGTAAGAGTTAAGACCTTCACCATTAGGCCAGAGTACCAGTCTAAGACCTTAGCTATTAGGCCAGAGTAAGAGTTAAGACCTTAGCTATTAGGCCAGAGTAAGAGTTAAGACCTTAACCATTAGGCCAGAGTACGAGTCTAAGACCTTAGCTATTAGGCCAGAGTAAGAGTTAAGACCTTAACCAGTAGGCCAGAGTAAGAGTTAAGAACTTAACCTGTAGGCCATAGCACGAGTCTAAGACCTTAGCTATTAGGCCAGAGTAAGAGTTAAGACCTTAGCTATTAGGCCAGAGTAAGAGTTAAGACCTTAACCATTAGGCCAAAGTACGAGTCTAAAACATTAGCTATTAGGCCAGAGTAAGAATTAAGACCTTAGCTATTAGGCCAGAGTAAAAGTTAAGACCTTAACCAGTAGACAAGAGTAAGAGTTAAGACCTTAACCATTAGGCCAGAGTACGAGTCAAAGACCTTAGCTATTAGGCCAGAGTAAGAGTTAAGACCTTAACCAGTAGGCCAGTGTAAGAGTTAAGACCTTAACCATTAGGCCAGAGTACGAGTCTAAGACCTTAGCTATTAGGCCAGAGTAAGAGTTAAGACCTTAACCAGTAGGCCAGAGTAAGAGTTAAGACCTTAACCATTAAGCCAGAGTATCAGTCTAAGACCTTAGCTATAATGCCAGAGTAAGAGTTAAGACCTTAGCTATTAGGCCAGAGTAAGAGTTAAGACCTTAACCAGTAGGCCAGAGTAAGAGTTAAGACCTTAACCTGTAGGCCATAGTACGAGTCTAAGACCTTAGCTATTAGGCCAGAGTAAGAGTTAAGACCTTAACCAGTCGGCCAGAGTAAGAGTTAAGACCTTAACCAGTAGACCAGAGTACGAGTCTAAGACCTTAGCTATTAGGCCTGAGTAAGAGTTAAGACCTTAACCAGTAGGCCAGAGAAAGAGTTAAGACCTTAACCATTAGATCAGAGTACGAGTCTAAGACCGTGGCTATTAGGCCAGAGTAAGAGTTAAGACCTTAGCTATTAGGCCAGAGTAAGAGTTAAGACGTTAACCATTAAGCCAGAGTAAGAATAAAGACCTTAAACATTAGGCCAGAGAAAGAGTCTAAGACCTTAACCATTAGGCCGGAGTAAGAGCTAAGACCTTAACCATTAGGCCAGAGTAAGAGTCTAAGACCTTAACCATTAGGCCAGAGTAAGAATTAAGACCTTAACCATTAGGCCAGAGTAAGAGTATGGCCAGAGTAAGAGTTAAGACCTTTACCATTAGGCCAGATTAAGAGTCTAAGACCTTAACCATTAGGCCAGAGTAAGAGTTAAGACCTTAACCATTAGGCCGGAGTAAGAGTCTAAGACCTTAACCATTATGTCAGAGTAAGAGTCTAAGACCTTAACCATTAGGCCAGAGAAAGAGTTAAGACCTTAGCTATTGGGCCAGAGTAAGAGTGAAGACCTTAACCATTAGGCCAGAGTACGAGTCTAAGACCTTAGCTATTAGGCCAGAGTAAGAGTTAAGACCTTAACCATTAGGCCAGAGTACGAGTCTAAGACCTTAGCTATTAGGCCAGAGTAAGAATTAGGACCTTAGCTATTAGGCCTGAGTAAGAGTTAAGACCTTAGCTATGAGGCCAGAGTACGAGTTAAGACCTTAACCAGTAGGCCAGAGTAAGAGTTAAGACCTTAACCTGTAGGCCAGAGTAGGAGTTAAGACCTAAACCTGTAGGCCATAGTACGAGTCTAAGACCTTAGCTATTAGGCCAGAGTAAGAGTTAATACCTTAACCAGTAGGCCAGAGTAAGAGTTAAAACCTTAACCTGTAGGCCAGAGTACGAGTCTAAGACCATAGCTATTAGGCCAGAGTAAGAGTTAAGACCTTAGCTATTAGGCTAGAGTAAGAGTTAAGACCTTAGCCATTAGGCCAGAGTACGAGTCTAAGACCTAAGCTATTAGGCCAGAGTAAGAGTTAAGACCTTAGCTATTAGGCCAGAGTAAGAGTTAAGACCTTAACCAGTAGGCGAGAGTGAGAGTTAAGACCTTAACCTGTAGGCCATAATATGAGTCTAAGACATTAGCTATTAGGCCAGAGTAAGAGTTAAGACCTTGGCTATTAGGCCAGAGTAAGAGTTAAGACCTTAACCAGTAGGCCAGAGTAAGAGTTAATACCTTAACCATTAGGCCAGAGTAAGAGTTAAGACCTTAACCATAAGGCCAGAGTATGAGTCTAAGACCTTAGCTATTAGGCCAGAGTAAGAGTTAAGACCTTAACCTGTAGGCCAGAGTACGAGTCTAAGACCTTAGCTGTTAGGCCAGAGTAAGAGTTAAGACCTTAACCAGTAGGCCAGAGTAAGAGTTAAGACCTTAACCTGTAGGCCATACTACGAGTCTAAGACCTTAGCTATTAGGCCAGAGTAAGAGTTAAGACCTTAACCAGTAGGCCAGAGTAAGAGTTAAGACCTTAACCTGTAGTCCAGAGTAAGAGTTAAGACCTTAACCTGTAGGCCAGAGTACGAGTCTAAGACCTTAGCTATTAGGCCAGAGTAAGAGTTAAGACCTTAGCTATTAGGCCAGAGTAAGAGTTAAGACCTTAACCAGTTGGCCAGAGTAAGAGTTAAGCCCTTCACCATTAGGCCAGAGTACGAGTCTAAGACCTTAGCTATTAGGCCAGAGTAAGAGTTAAGACCTTAACCAGTAGGCCAGAGTAAGAGTTAAGACCTTAACCATTAGGCCAGAGTACCAGTCTAAGACCTTAGCTATTAGGCCAGAGTAAGAGTTAAGACCTTAGCTATTAGGCCAGAGTAAGAGTTAAGACCTTAACCATTAGGCCAGAGTACGAGTCTAAGACCTTAGCTATTAGGCCAGAGTAAGAGTTAAGACCTTAACCATTAGGCCAGAGTACGAGTCTAAGACCTTAGCTATTAGGCCAGAGTAAGAGTTAAGACCTTATCCAGTAGGCCAGAGTAAGAGTTAAGACCTTAGCTATTAGGCCAGAGTAAGAGTTAAGACCTTAGCTATTAGGCCAGAAAAGAGTTAAGACCTTAAGCAGTAGGCCAGAGTAAGAGTTAAGACCTTAACCTGTAGGCCATAGAACGAGTCTAAGACCTTAGCTATTAGGCCAGAGTAAGAGTTAAGACCTTAGCTATTAGGCCAGAGTAAGAGTTAAGACCTTAACCAGTTGGCCAGAGTAAGAGTTAAGCCCTTCACCATTAGGCCAGAGTACGAGTCTAAGACCTTAGCTATTAGGCCAGAGTAAGAGTTAAGACCTTAACCAGTAGGCCAGAGTAAGAGTTAAGACCTTAACCATTAGGCCAGAGTACCAGTCTAAGACCTTAGCTATTAGGCCAGAGTAAGAGTTAAGACCTTAGCTATTAGGCCAGAGTAAGAGTTAAGACTTTAACCATTAGGCCAGAGTACGAGTCTAAGACCTTAGCTATTAGGCCAGAGTAAGAGTTAAGACCTTAGCTATTAGGCCAGAGTAAAAGTTAAGACCTTAACCAGTAGGCCAGAGTGAGAGTTAAGACCTTAACCATTAGGCCAGAGTATGAGTCTAAGACCTTAGCTATTAGGCCAGAGTAAGAGTTAAGACCTTAACCAGTAGCCCAGTGTAAGAGTTAAGACCTTACCCATTAGGCCAGAATACGAGTCTAAGACCTTAGCTATTAGGCCAGAGTAAGAGTTAAGAAATTAGCTATTAGGCCAGAGTAAGAGTTAAGACCTTAACCATTAGGCCAAAGTACGAGTTTAAGACCTTAGCTATTAGGCCAGAGTAAGAGTTAAGACCTTAGCTGTTAGGCCAGAGTAAAAGTTAAGACCTTAACCAGTAGGCCAGAGTGAGAGTTAAGACCTTAACCATTAGGCCAGAGTACGAGTCTAAGACCTTAGCTATTAGGCCAGAGTAAGAGTTAAGACCTTAACCAGTAGCCCAGTGTAAGAGTTAAGACCTTAACCATTAGGCCAGAATACGAGTCTAAGACCTTAGCTATTAGGCCGGAGTAAGAGTTAAGACCTTAGCTATTAGGCCAGAGTACGAGTCTAAGACCTTAGGTATTAGGCCAGAGTACGAGTCTAAGACCTTAGCTATTAGGCCAGAGTAAGAGTTAAGACCTTAGCTATTAGGCCAGAGTACGAGTCTAAGACCTTAGCTATCAGGCCATAGTACGAGTCTTACACTATAGCTATTAGGCCAGAGTAAGAGTTAAGACCTTAACCATTAGGCCAGAATACGAGTCTAAGACCTTAGCTATTAGGCCAAAGTAAGAGTTAAGACCTTAACCATTAGGCCAGAGTAAGAGTTAAGACCTTAACCATTAGGCAAGAGTACGAGTCTAAGACCTTAGCTATTAGGCCAGAGTAAGAGTTAACACCTTAACTATTAGGCCAGAGTAAGAGTTAAGACCTTAACCAATAGGCCAGAGTAAGAGTTAAGACCTTCACCATTAGGCCAGAGTACGAGTCTAAGACCTTAGCTATTAGGCCAGAGTAAGAGTTAAGACCTTAACCAGTAGGCCAGAGTAAGAGTTAAGACCTTAACCATTAGGCCAGAGTACCAGTCTAAGACCTTAGCTATTAGGCCAGAGTAAGAGTTAAGACCTTAGCTATTAGGCCAGAGTAAGAGTTAAGACCTTAACCAGTAGGCCAGAGTAAGAGTTAAGAACTTAACCTGTAGGCCATAGCACGAGTCTAAGACCTTAGCTATTAGGCCAGAGTAAGAGTTAAGACCTTAGCTATTAGGCCAGAGTAAGAGTTAAGACCTTAACCATTAGGCCAAAGTACGAGTCTAAGACATTAGCTATTAGGCCAGAGTAAGAATTAAGACCTTAGCTATTAGGCCAGAGTAAAAGTTAAGACCTTAACCAGTAGACAAGAGTAAGAGTTAAGACCTTAACCATTAGGCCAGAGTACGAGTCAAAGACCTTAGCTATTAGGCCAGAGTAAGAGTTAAGACCTTAACCAGTAGGCCAGTGTAAGAGTTAAGACCTTAACCATTAGGCCAGAGTACGAGTCTAAGACCTTAGCTATTAGGCCAGAGTAAGAGTTAAGACCTTAACCAGTAGGCCAGAGTAAGAGTTAAGACCTTAACCATTAAGCCAGAGTATCAGTCTAAGACCTTAGCTATAATGCCAGAGTAAGAGTTAAGACCTTAGCTATTAGGCCAGAGTAAGAGTTAAGACCTTAACCAGTAGGCCAGAGTAAGAGTTAAGACCTTAACCTGTAGGCCATAGTACGAGTCTAAGACCTTAGCTATTAGGCCAGAGTAAGAGTTAAGACCTTAACCAGTCGGCCAGAGTAAGAGTTAAGACCTTAACCAGTAGGCCAGAGTACGAATCTAACACCTTAGCTATTAGGCCAGAGTAAGAGTTAAGACCTTAACCAGTAGGCCAGAGAAAGAGTTAAGACCTTAACCATTAGACCAGAGTACGAGTCTAAGACCTTAGCTATTAGGCCAGAGTAAGAGTTAAGACCTTAACCAGTAGGCCAGAGTAAGAGTTAAGACCTTAACCAGTAGACCAGAGTACGAGTCTAAGACCTTAGCTATTAGGCCAGAGTAAGAGTTAAGACCTTAACCAGTAGGCCAGAGAAAGAGTTAAGACCTTAACCATTAGATCAGAGTATGAGTCTAAGACCGTGGCTATTAGGCCAGAGTAAGAGTTAAGACCTTAGCTATTAGGCCAGAGTAAGAGTTAAGACGTTAACCATTAAGCCAGAGTAAGAATAAAGACCTTAAACATTAGGCCAGAGAAAGAGTCTAAGACCTTAACCATTAGGCCGGAGTAAGAGCTAAGACCTTAACCATTAGGCCAGAGTAAGAGTCTAAGACCTTAACCATTAGGCCAGAGTAAGAATTAAGACCTTAACCATTAGGCCAGAGTAAGAGTATGGCCAGAGTAAGAGTTAAGACCTTTACCATTAGGCCAGATTAAGAGTCTAAGACCTTAACCATTAGGCCAGAGTAAGAGTTAAGACCTTAACCATTAGGCCGGAGTAAGAGTCTAAGACCTTAACCATTATGTCAGAGTAAGAGTCTAAGACCTTAACCATTAGGCCAGAGAAAGAGTTAAGACCTTAGCTATTGGGCCAGAGTAAGAGTGAAGACCTTAACCATTAGGCCAGAGTACGAGTCTAAGACCTTAGCTATTAGGCCAGAGTAAGAGTTAAGACCTTAACTATTAGGCCAGAGTACGAGTCTAAGACCTTAGCTATTAGGCCAGAGTAAGAATTAGGACCTTAGCTATTAGGCCTGAGTAAGAGTTAAGACCTTAGCTATGAGGCCAGAGTACGAGTTAAGACCTTAACCAGTAGGCCAGAGTAAGAGTTAAGACCTTAACCTGTAGGCCAGAGTAGGAGTTAAGACCTAAACCTGTAGGCCATAGTACGAGTCTAAGACCTTAGCTATTAGGCCAGAGTAAGAGTTAAGACCTTAACCAGTAGGCCAGAGTAAGAGTTAAAACCTTAACCTGTAGGCCAGAGTACGAGTCTAAGACCATAGCTATTAGGCCAGAGTAAGAGTTAAGACCTTAGCTATTAGGCTAGAGTAAGAGTTCAGACCTTAACCATTAGGCCAGAGTACGAGTCTAAGACCTAAGCTATTAGGCCAGAGTAAGAGTTAAGACCTTAGCTATTAGGCCAGAGTAAGAGTTAAGACCTTAACCAGTAGGCGAGAGTGAGAGTTAAGACCTTAACCTGTAGGCCATAATATGAGTCTAAGACATTAGCTATTAGGCCAGAGTAAGAGTTAAGACCTTGGCTATTAGGCCAGAGTAAGAGTTAAGACCTTAACCAGTAGGCCAGAGTAAGAGTTAATACCTTAACCATTAGGCCAGAGTAAGAGTTAAGACCTTAACCATAAGGCCAGAGTATGAGTCTAAGACCTTAGCTATTAGGCCAGAGTAAGAGTTAAGACCTTAACCTGTAGGCCAGAGTACGAGTCTAAGACCTTAGCTGTTAGGCCAGAGTAAGAGTTAAGACCTTAACCAGTAGGCCAGAGTAAGAGTTAAGACCTTAACCTGTAGGCCATACTACGAGTCTAAGACCTTAGCTATTAGGCCAGAGTAAAAGTTAAGACCTTAACCAGTAGGCCAGAGTAAGAGTTAAGACCTTAACCTGTAGTCCAGAGTAAGAGTTAAGACCTTAACCTGTAGGCCAGAGTACGAGTCTAAGACCTTAGCTATTAGGCCAGAGTAAGAGTTAAGACCTTAGCTACTAGGCCAGAGTAAGAGTTAAGACCTTAACCAGTTGGCCAGAGTAAGAGTTAAGCCCTTCACCATTAGGCCAGAGTACGAGTCTAAGACCTTAGCTATTAGGCCAGAGTAAGAGTTAAGACCTTAACCAGTAGGCCAGAGTAAGAGTTAAGACCTTAACCATTAGGCCAGAGTACCAGTCTAAGACCTTAGCTATTAGGCCAGAGTAAGAGTTAAGACCTTAGCTATTAGGCCAGAGTAAGAGTTAAGACCTTAACCATTAGGCCAGAGTACGAGTCTAAGACCTTAGCTATTAGGCCAGAGTAAGAGTTAAGACCTTAACCATTAGGCCAGAGTACGAGTCTAAGACCTTAGCTATTAGGCCAGAGTAAGAGTTAAGACCTTATCCAGTAGGCCAGAGTAAGAGTTAAGACCTTAGCTATTAGGCCAGAGTAAGAGTTAAGACCTTAGCTATTAGGCCAGAAAAGAGTTAAGACCTTAAGCAGTAGGCCAGAGTAAGAGTTAAGACCTTAACCTGTAGGCCATAGTACGAGTCTAAGACCTTAGCTATTAGGCCAGAGTAAGAGTTAGGACCTTAGCTATTAGGCCAGAGTAAGAGTTAAGACCTTAACCAGTTGGCCAGAGTACGAGTCTAAGACCTTAGCTATTAGGCCAGAGTAAGAGTTAAGACCTTAACCAGTAGGCCAGAGTAAGAGTTAAGACCTTAACCATTAGGCCGGAGTACCAGTCTAAGACCTTAGCTATTAGGCCAGAGTAAGAGTTAAGACCTTAGCTATTAGGCCAGAGTAAGAGTTAAGACTTTAACCATTAGGCCAGAGTACGAGTCTAAGACCTTAGCTATTAGGCCAGAGTAAGAGTTAAGACCTTAGCTATTAGGCCAGAGTAAAAGTTAAGACCTTAACCAGTAGGCCAGAGTGAGAGTTAAGACCTTAACCATTAGGCCAGAGTATGAGTCTAAGACCTTAGCTATTAGGCCAGAGTAAGAGTTAAGACCTTAACCAGTAGCCCAGTGTAAGAGTTAAGACCTTACCCATTAGGCCAGAATACGAGTCTAAGACCTTAGCTATTAGACCAGAGTAAGAGTTAAGACCTTAGCTATTAGGCCAGAGTAAGAGTTAAGACCTTAACCATTAGGCCAAAGTACGAGTCTAAGACCTTAGCTATTAGGCCAGAGTAAGAGTTAAGACCTTAGCTGTTAGGCCAGAGTAAAAGTTAAGACCTTAACCAGTAGGCCAGAGTGAGAGTTAAGACCTTAACCATTAGGCCAGAGTACGAGTCTAAGACCTTAGCTATTAGGCCAGAGTAAGAGTTAAGACCTTAACCAGTAGCCCAGTGTAAGAGTTAAGACCTTAACCATTAGGCCAGAATACGAGTCTAAGACCTTAGCTATTAGGCCAGAGTAAGAGTTAAGACCTTAGCTATTAGGCCAGAGTACGAGTCTAAGACCTTAGCTATTAGGCCAGAGTACGAGTCTAAGACCTTAGCTATTAGGCCAGAGTAAGAGTTAAGACCTTAGCTATTAGGCCAGAGTACGAGTCTAAGACCTTAGCTATCAGGCCATAGTACGAGTCTTACACTATAGCTATTAGGCCAGAGTGAGAGTTAAGACCTTAACCATTAGGCCAGAATACGAGTCTAAGACCTTAGCTATTAGGCCAAAGTAAGAGTTAAGACCTTAACCATTAGGCCAGAGTAAGAGTTAAGACCTTAACCATTAGGCAAGAGTACGAGTCTAAGACCTTAGCTATTAGGCCAGAGTAAGAGTTAACACCTTAGCTATTAGGCCAGTGTAAGAGTTAAGAATTTAACCAATAGGCCAGAGTAAGAGTTAAGACCTTCACCATTAGGCCAGAGTACGAGTCTAAGACCTTAGCTATTAGGCCAGAGTAAGAGTTAAGACCTTAACCAGTAGGCCAGAGTAAGAGTTAAGACCTTAACCATTAGGCCAGAGTACCAGTCTAAAACCTTAGCTACTAGGCCAGAGTAAGAGTTAAGACCTTAGCTATTAGGCCAGAGTAAGAGTTAAGACCTTAACCATTAGGCCAGAGTATGAGTCTAAGACCTTAGCTATTAGGCCAGAGTAAGAGTTAAGACCTTAATCTGTAGGCCAGAGTACGAGTCTAAGACCTTAGCTGTTAGGCCAGAGTAAGAGTTAAGACCTTAACCAGTAGGCCAGAGTAAGAGTTAAGACCTTAACCTGTAGGCCATAGTACGAGTCTAAGACCTTAGCTATTAGGCCAGAGTAAAAGTTAAGACCTTAACCAGCAGGCCAGAGTAAGAGTTAAGAACTTAACCTGTAGGCCAGAGTAAGAGTTAAGACCTTAACCTGTAGGCCATAGTACGAGTCTAAGACCTTAGCTATTAGGCCAGAGTAAGAGTTAAGACCTCAGCTATTAGGCCAGAGTATGAGTTAAGACCTTAACCATTAAGCCAGAGTATGAGTCTAAGACCTTAGCTATTTAGCCAGAGTAAGAGTTAAGACCTTAGCTATTATGCCAGAGTAAGAGTTAAGACCTTAACCATTAGGCCAGAGTACGAGTCTAAGACGTTAGCTATTAGGCCAGAGTAAGAGTTAAGACCTTAACCAGTAGGCCAGAGTAAGAGTTAAGACCTTAACCATTAGTCCAGAGTACGAGTCTAAGACCTTAGCTATTAGGCCAGAGTAAGAGTTAAGACCTTAGCTATTGGGCCAGAGTAAGAGTTAAGACCTTAACCATTAGGCCATAGTACGAGTATAAGACCTTAGCTATTAGGCCAGAGTAAGAGTTAAGAACTTAGCTATCAGGCTAGAGTAAGAGTTAAGACCTTAACCAGTAGGCCAGAGTAAGAGTTAAGACCTTAACCTGTAGGCCAGAGTAGGAGTTAAGACCTAAACCTGTAGGCCATACTATGAGTCTAAGACCTTGGCTAATAGGCCAGAGTAAGAGTTAAGACCTTAGCTATTAGGCCAGAGTAAGAGTTAAGACCTTAACCAGTAGGCCAGAGTAAGAGTTAAGACCTTAACCTGAAGGCCAGAGTACGAGTCTAAGACCTTAGCTATTAGGCCAGAGTAAGAATTAAGACCTTAACCATTAGGCCAGTGTATGAGTCTAAGACCTTAGCTATTGGGCCAGAGTACGAGTCTAAGACCTTAGCTATTAGGCCAGAGTAAGAGTTAAGACCTTAACCATTAGGCCAGAGTACGAGTCTAAGACTTTAGCTATTAGGCCAGAGCAAGAGTTAAGACCTGAACCAGTAGGCCAGAGTACGAGTCTAAGACCTTAGCTATTAGGCCAGAGTAAGAGTTAAGACCTTAACCAGTAGGCCAGAGTAAGAGTTAAGACCTTAACCTGTAGGCCATAGTACGAGTCTAAGACCTTAGCTATTAGGCCAGAGTAAGAGTTAAGACCTTAACCATTAGGCCAGAGTACGAGTCTAACACCTTAGCTATTAGGCCAGAGTACGAGTCTAAGACCTTAGCTATTAGGCCAGACTAAGAGTTATGACCTTAGCTATTAGGCCAGAGTACGAGTCTAAGACCTTAGCTATTAGGCCAGAGTAAGAGTTAAGACCTTAACCAGTAGGCCAGAGTAAGAGTTAAGACCTAACCTGTATGCCAAAGTACGAGTCGAAGACCTTAGCTATTAGGCCAGAGTAAGAGTTAAGACCTTAGCTATTAGGCCAGAGTAAGAATTAAGACCTTAACCAGTAGGCCAGAGTAAGAGTTAAGACCTTAACCTGTAGGCCATAGTACGAGTCTTAGACCTTAGCTATTAGGCCAGAGTAAGAGTTAAGACCTTAGCTATTAGGCCAGAGTAAGAATTAAGACCTTAACCAGTAGGCCAGAGTAAGAGTTAAGACCTTAACCTGTAGGCCATAGTACGAGTCTAAGACCTTAGCTATTAGGCCAGAGTAAGAGTTAAGACCTTAACCAGTAGGCCAGAGTATGAGTTAAGACCTTAACCATTAGACCAGAGTACGAGTCTAAGACCTTAGCTATTAGGCCGGAGTAAGAGTTAAGACCTTAACTAGTAGGCCTGAGTAAGAGTTAAGACCTTAACCAGTAGGCCAGAGTACGAGTCTAAGACCTTAGCTATTAGGCCAGAGTAAGAGTTAAGATCCTAACCATTAGACCAGAGTACGAGTCTAAGACCTTAGCTATTAGGCCAGACTAAGAGTTAAGACCTTAGCTATTAGGCCAGAGTATGAGTCTAAGAGCTTAGCTATTAGGCCAGAGTAAGAGCTAAGACCTTAACCATTAGGCCAGAGTACGAGTCTAAGACCTTAGCTATTAGGCCAGAGTAAGAGTTAAGACCTTAGCTATTAGGCCAGAGTAAGAGTTAAGACTTTAACCATTAAGCCAGAGTAAGAATAAAGACCTTAAACATTGGGCAAGAGAAAGAGTCTAAGACCTTAACCATTAGGCCGGAGTAAGAGCTAAGACCTTAACCATTAGGCCAGAGTAAGAGTCTAAGACCTTAACCATTAGGCCAGAGTAAGAGTTAAGACCTTAACCATTAGGCCAGAGTAAGAGTCTGGCCAGAGTAAGAGTTAAGACCTTTACCATTAGGCCAGATTAAGAGTCTAAGACCTTAACTATTAGGCCAGAGTAAGAGTTAAGACCTTAACCATTAGGCCAGCGTAAGAGTCTAAGACCTTAACCATTATGTCAGAGTAAGAGTCTAAGACCTTAGCTATTAGGCCAGACTAAGAGTTAAGACCTTAACCATTAGGCCAGAGTACGAGTCTAAGACCTTAGCTATTAGGCCAGAGTAAGAGTTAAGACCTTAACCATTAGGCCAGAGTACGAGTCTAACACCTTAGCGATTAGGCCAGAGTAAGAATTAAGACCTTAAACAGTAGGCCAGAGTAAGAGTTAAGTCCTTAACCTGTAGGCCTTAGTACGAGTCTAAGACCTTAGCTATTAGGCCAGAGTAAGAGTTAAGACCTTAACCATTAGGCCAGAGTACGAGTCTAAGACCTAAGCTATTATGCCAGAGTAAGAGTTAAGACCTTAGCTATTAGGCCAGAGTAAGAGTTAAGACCTTAACCAGTAGGCGAGAGTGAGAGTTAAGACCTTAACCTGTAGGCCATAGTACGAGTCTAAGACGTTAGCTATTAGGCCAGAGTAAGAGTTAAGACCTTAACCAGTAGGCCAGAGTAAGAGTTAAGAACTTAACCTGTAGGCCATAGTACGAGTCTAAGACCTTAGCTATTAGGCCAGATTAAGAGTTAAGACCTTAGCTATTAGGCCAGAGTAAGAGTTAAGACCTTAACCATTAGGCCAAAGTACGAGTCTAAGACCTTAGCTATTAGGCCAGAGTAAGAATTAAGACCTTAGCTATTAGGCCAGAGTAAAAGTTAAGACCTTAACCAGTAGACAAGAGTAAGAGTTAAGACCTTAACCATTAGGCCAGAGTACGAGTCTAAGACCTTAGCTATTAGGCCAGAGTAAGAGTTAAGACCTTAACCAGTAGGCCAGTGTAAGAGTTAAGACCTTAACCATTAGGCCAGAGTACGAGTCTAAGACCTTAGCTATTAGGCCAGAGTAAGAGTTAAGACCTTAACCAGTAGGCCAGAGTAAGAGTTAAGACCTTAACCATTAGGCCAGAGCACCAGTCTAAGACCTTAGCTATTAGGCCAGAGTAAGAGTTAAGACCTTAGCTATTAGGCCAGAGTAAGAGTTAAGACCTTAACCATTAGGCCAGAGTACGAGTCTAAGACCTTAGCTATTAGGCCAGAGTAAGAGTTAAGACCTTAACCAGTAGGCCAGAGTAAGAGTTAAGAACTTAACCTGTAGGCCATAGTACGAGTCTAAGACCTTAGCTATTAGGCCAGAGTAAGAGTTATGACCTTAGCTATTAGGCCAGAGTAAGAGTTAAGACCTTAACCATTAGGCCAAAGTACGAGTCTAAGACCTTAGCTATTAGGCCAGAGTAAGAGTTAAGACCTTAGCTATTAGGCCAGAGTAAAAGTTAAGACCTTAACCAGTAGGCCAGAGTAAGAGTTAAGACCTTAACCATTAGGCCAGAGTACGAGTCTAAGACCTTAGCTATTAGGCCAGAGTAAGAGTTAAGACCTTAACCAGTAGGCCAGTGTAAGAGTTAAGACCTTAACCATTAGGCCAGAGTACGAGTCTAAGACCTTAGCTATTAGGCCAGAGTAAGAGTTAAGACCTTAACCAGTAGGCCAGAGTAAGAGTTAAGACCTTAACCATTAGGCCAGAATACGAGTCTAAGACCTTAGCTATTAGGCCAGAGTAAGAGTTAAGACCTTAACCAGTAGGCCAGAGTAAGAGTTAAGAACTTAACCTGTAGGCCATAGTACGAGTCTAAGACCTTAGCTATTAGGCCAGAGTAAGAGTTAAGACCTTAGCTATTAGGCCAGAGTAAGAGTTAAGACCTTAGCTATTAGGCCAGAGTACGAGTCTAAGACCTTAGCTATTAGGCCAGAGTACGAGTCTAAGAACTTAGCTATTAGGCCAGAATAAGAGTTAAGACCTTAGCTATTAGGCCAGAGTAAGAGTTAAGACCTTAGCTGTTAGGCCAGAGTACGAGTCTAAGACCTTATCTATCAGGCCATAGTACGAGTCTTACACCTTAGCTATTAGGCCAGAGTAAGAGTTAAGACCTTAACCAGTACGCCAGTGGAAGAGTTAAGACCTTAACCTGTAGGCCAGAGTAAGAGTTAAGACCTTAACCTGTAGGCCATAGTAGGAGTCTTAGACCTTAGCTATTAGGCCAGAGTAAGAGTTAAGACCTTAACCAGTAGGCCAGTGTAAGAGTTAAGACCTTAACCATTAGGCCAGAGTACGAGTCTAAGACCTTAGCTATTAGGCCAGAGTACGAGTCTAAGACCTTAGTTATTAGGCCAGAGTAAGAGTTAAGACCTTAGCTATTAGGCCAGAGTAAGAGTTAAGACCTTAGCTATTAGGCCAGAGTACGAGTCTAAGACCTTAGCTATTAGGCCAGAGTAAGAGTTAAGACCTTAACCAGTAGGCCAGTGTAAGAGTTAAGACCTTAACCATTAGGCCAGAGTACGAGTCTAAGACCTTAGCTATTAGGCCATAGTACGAGTCTAAGACCTTAGCTATTAGGCCAGAGTAAGAGTTAAGACCTTAGCTATTAGGCCAGAGTAAGAGTTAAGACCTTAGCTATTAGGCCAGAGTACGAGTCTAAGACCTTAGCTATTAGGCCAGAGTACGAGTCTAAGACCTTAGCTATTAGGCCAGAGTAAGAGTTAAGACCTTAGCTATTAGGCCAGAGTAAGAGTTAAGACCTTAGCTATTAGGCCAGAGTACGAGTCTAAGACCTTAGCTATTAGGCCAGAGTAAGAGTTAAGACCTTAACCAGTAGGCCAGAGTGAGAGTTAAGACCTTAACCAGTAGGCCAGAGTACGAGTCTAAGACCTTAGCTATTAGGCCAGAGTAAGAGTTAAGACCTTAGCTTTTAGGCCTGAGTACGAGTCTAAGACCTTAGCTATTAGGCCAGAGTAAGAGGTAAGACCTTAACCATTAGGCCAGAGTACGAGTCTAAGACCTTAGCTATTAGGCCAGAGTAAGAGTTAAGACCTTAACCAGTAGGCCAGTGTAAGAGTTAAGACCTTAACCATTAGGCCAGAGTACGAGTCTAAGACCTTAGCTATTAGGCCAGAGTAAGAGTTAAGACCTTAACCAGTAGGCCAGAGTAAGAGTTAAGACCTTAACCATTAGGCCAGAGTACCAGTCTAAGACCTTAGCTATTAGGCCAGAGTAAGAGTTAAGACCTTAGCTATTAGGCCAGAGTAAGAGTTAAGACCTTAACCATTAGGCCAGAGTACGAGTCTAAGACCTTAGCTATTAGGCCAGAGTAAGAGTTAAGACCTTAACCAGTAGGCCAGAGTAAGAGTTAAGAACTTAACCTGTAGGCCATAGTACGAGTCTAACACCTTAGCTATTAGGCCAGAGTAAGAGTTAAGACCTTAGCTATTAGGCCAGAGTAAGAGTTAAGACCTTAACCATTAGGCCAAAGTACGAGTCTAAGACGTTAGCTATTAGGCCAGAGTAAGAGTTAAGACCTTAGCTATTAGGCCAGAGTAAAAGTTAAGACCTTAACCAGTAGGCCAGAGTAAGAGTTAAGACCTTAACCATTAGGCCAGAGTACGAGTCTAAGACCTTAGCTATTAGGCCAGAGTAAGAGTTAAGATCTTAACCAGTAGGCCAGTGTAAGAGTTAAGACCTTAACCATTAGGCCAGAGTACGAGTCTAAGACCTTAGCTATTAGGCCAGAGTAAGAGTTAAGACCTTAACCAGTAGGCCAGAGTAAGAGTTAAGACCTTAACCATTAGGCCAGAGTACGAGTCTAAGACCTTAGCTATTAGGCAAGAGTAAGAGTTAAGACCTTAACCAGTAGGCCAGAGTAAGTGTTAAGAACTTAACCTGTAGGCCATAGTACGAGTCTAAGACCTTAGCTATTAGGCCATAGTACGAGTCTAAGACCTTAGCTATTAGGCCAGAGTACGAGTCTAAGACCTTAGCTATTAGGCCAGAGTAAGAGTTAAGACCTTAGCTATTAGGCCAGAGTAAGAGTTAAGACCTTAGCTATTAGGCCAGAGTACAAGTCTAAGACCTTAGCTATTAGGCCAGAGTAAGAGTTAAGACCTTAACCAGTAGGCCAGTGTAAGAGTTAAGACCTTAACCATTAGGCCAGAGTATGAGTCTAAGACCTTAGCTATTAGGCCAGAGTACGAGTCTAAGACCTTAGCTATTAGGCCAGAGTAAGAGTTAAGACCTTAGCTATTAGGCCAGAGTAAGAGTTAAGACCTTAGCTATTAGGCCAGAGTACGAGTCTAAGACCTTAGCTATTAGGCCAGAGTACGAGACTAAGACCTTAGCTATTAGGCCAGAATAAGAGTTAAGACCTTAGCTATTAGGCCAGAGTAAGAGTTAAGACCTTAGCTATTAGGCCAGAGTACGAGTCTTAGACCTTAGCTGTCAGGCCATAGTACGAGTCTTACACCTTAGCTATTAGGCCAGAGTAAGAGTTAAGACCTTAACCAGTACGCCAGTGTAAGAGTTAAGACCTTAACCTGTAGGCCAGAGTAAGAGTTAAGACCTTAACCTGTAGGCCATAGTAGGAGTCTTAGACCTTAGCTATTAGGCCAGAGTAAGAGTTAAGACCTTAACCAGTAGGCCAGAGTAAGAGTTAAGACCTTAACCATTAGGCCAGAGTACGAGTCTAAGACCTTAGCTATTAGGCCAGAGTAAGAGTTAAGACCTTAGCTATTAGGCCAGAGTAGGAGTTAAGACCGTAACCATTAAGCCAGAGTACGAGTCTAAGACCTTAGCTATTTAGCCAGAGAAAGAGTTAAGACCTTAGCTATTAGGCCAGAGTAAGAGTTAAGACCTTAGCCATTATGCCAGAGTACGAGTCTAAGACCTTAGCTATTAGGCCAGAGTAAGTGTTAAGACCTGAGCTATTATGCCAGACTGAGAGTTAAGACCTTAATCAGTAGGCCAGAGTAAGGGTTAAGACCTTAACCAGTAGGCCAGAGTAAGAGTTAAGACCTTAACCAGTAGGCCAGAGTACGAGTCTAACGCCTTAGCTATTAGGCCAGAGTAAGAGTTAAGACCTTAACCAGTAGGCCAGAGAAAGAGTTAAGACCTTAACCATTAGACCAGAGTACGAGTCTAAGACCTTAGCTATTAGGCCAGAGTAAGAGTTAAGACCTTAACCAGTAGACCAGAGTACGAGTCTAAGACCTTAGCTATTAGGCCAGAGTAAGAGTTAAGACCTTAACCAGTAGGCCAGAGAAAGAGTTAAGACCTTAACCTTTAGATCAGAGTACGAGTCTAAGACCGTAGCTATTAGGCCAGAGTAAGAGTTAAGACCTTAGCTATTAGGCCAGAGTAAGAGTTAAGACGTTAACCATTAAGCCAGAGTAAGAATAAAGACCTTAAACATTAGGCCAGAGAAAGAGTCTAAGACCTTAACCATTAGGCCGGAGTAAGAGCTAAGACCTTAAACATTAGGCAAGAGTAAGAGTCTAAGACCTTAACCATTAGGCCAGAGTAAGAGTTAAGACCTTAACCATTAGGCCAGAGTAAGAGTCTAAGACCTTAACCATTATGTCAGAGTAAGAGTCTAAGACCTTAACCATTAGGCCAGAGTAAGAGTTAAGACCTTAACCATTAGGCCAGAGTTTGAGTCTAAGACCTTAGCTATTAGGCCAGAGTAAGTGTTAAGACCTTAACCAGTAGGCCAGAGTAAGAGTTAAGACCTTAACCATTAGTCCAGAGTATGAGTCTAAGACCTTAGCTATTAGGCCAGAGTAAGAGTTATGACCTTAGCTATTAGGCCAGAGTAAGAGTTAAGACCTTAACCATTATGCCAGAGTAAGAGTTAAAACCTTAGCTATTAGGCCAGAAAAAGAGTTAAGACCTTAACCATTAGGCCAGAGTACGAGTCTAAGACCTTAGCTATTAGGCCAGAGTAAGAGTTAAGACCTTAACCAGTAGGCCAGAGCAAGAGTTAAAACCTTAACCATTAGTCCAGAGTACGAGTCTAAGACCTTAGCTATTAGGCCAGATAAAGAGTTAAGACCTTAGCTATTGGGCCAGAGTAAGAGTGAAGACCTTAACCATTAGGCCAGAGTTTGAGTCTAAGACCTTAGCTATTAGGCCAGAGTAAGTGTTAAGACCTTAACCAGTAGGCCAGAGTAAGAGTTAAGACCTTAACCATTAGTCCAGAGTATGAGTCTAAGACCTTAGCTATTAGGCCAGAGTAAGAGTTAAGACCTTAACCATTATGCCAGAGTAAGAGTTAAGACCTTAGCTATTAGGCCAGAATAAGAGTTAAGACCTTAACCATTAGGCCAGAGTACGAGTCTAAGACCTTAGCTATTAGGCCAGAGTAAGAGTTAAGAACTTAGCTATTAGGCCAGAGTAAGAGTTAAGACGTTAACCATTAAGCCAGAGTAAGAATAAAGACCTTAAACATTAGGCCAGAGAAAGAGTCTAAGACCTTAACCATTAGGCCGGAGTAAGAGCTAAGACCTTAACCATTAGGCCAGAGTAAGAGTTAAGACCTTAACCATTAGGCCAGAGTAAGAGTTAAGACCTTAACCATTATGCCAGAGTAAGAGTTAAGACCTTAGCTATTAGGCCAGAGTAAGAGTTAAGACCTTAACCATTAGGCCAGAGTATGAGTCTAAGACCTTAGCTATAAGGCCAGAGTAAGAGTTAAGACCTTAACCAGTAGGCCAGAGTAAGAGTTAAAACCTTAACCATTAGTCCAGAGTACGAGTCTAAGACCTTAGCTATTAGGCCAGAGAAAGAGTTAAGACCTTAGCTATTGGGGCAGAGTAAGAGTGAAGACCTTCACCATTAGGCCAGAGTACGAGTCTAAGACCTTAGCTATTAGGCCAGAGTAAGAGTTAAGACCTTAACCATTAGGCCAGAGTATGAGTCTAAGACCTTAGCTATTAGGCCAGAGTAAGAATTAGGACCTTAGCTATTAGGCCTGAGTAAGAGTTAAGACCTTAGCTATGAGGCCAGAGTACGAGTTAAGACCTTAACCAGTAGGCCAGAGTAAGAGTTAAGACCTTAACCTGTAGGCCAGAGTAGGAGTTAAGACCTAAACCTGTAGGCCATAGTACGAGTCTAAGACCTTAGCTATTAGGCCAGAGTAAGAGTTAAGACCTTAACCAGTAGGCCAGAGTAAGAGTTAAAACCTTAACCTGTAGGCCAGAGTACGAGTCTAAGACCATAGCTATTAGGCCAGAGTAAGAGTTAAGACCTTAGCTATTATGCTAGAGTAAGAGTTAAGACCTTAACCATTAGGCCAGAGTACGAGTCTAAGACCTAAGCTATTAGGCCAGAGTAAGAGTTAAGACCTTAGCTATTAGGCCAGAGTAAGAGTTAAGACCTTAACCAGTAGGCGAGAGTGAGAGTTAAGACCTTAACCTGTAGGCCATAGTATGAGTCTAAGACCTTAGCTATTAGGCCAGAGTAAGAGTTAAGACCTTGGCTATTAGGCCAGAGTAAGAGTTAAGACCTTAACCAGTAGGCCAGAGTAAGAGTTAATACCTTAACCATTAGGCCAGAGTAAGAGTTAAGACCTTAACCATAAGGCCAGAGTATTAGTCTAAGACCTTAGCTATTAGGCCAGAGTAAGAGTTAAGACCTTAACCTGTAGGCCAGAGTACGAGTCTAAGACCTTAGCTGTTAGGCCAGAGTAATTGTTAAGACCTTAACCAGTAGGCCAGAGTAAGAGTTAAGACCTTAACCTGTAGGCCATACTACGAGTCTAAGACCTTAGCTATTAGGCCAGAGTAAGAGTTAAGACCTTAACCAGTAGGCCAGAGTTAGAGTTAAGACCTTAACCTGTAGTGCAGAGTAAGAGTTAAGACCTTAACCTGTAGGCCAGAGTACGAGTCTAAGACCTTAGCTATTAGGCCAGAGTAAGAGTTAAGACCTTAGCTATTAGGCCAGAGTAAGAGTTAAGACCTTAACCAGTTGGCCAGAGTAAGAGTTAAGCCCTTCACCATTAGGCCAGAGTACGAGTCTAAGACCTTAGCTATTAGGCCAGAGTAAGAGTTAAGACCTTAACCATTAGGCCAGAGTACCAGTCTAAGACCTTAGCTATTAGGCCAGAGTAAGAGTTAAGACCTTAGCTATTAGGCCAGAGTAAGAGTTAAGACCTTAACCATTAGGCAAGAGTACGAGTCTAAGACCTTAGCTATTAGGCCAGAGTAAGAGTTAAGACCTTAACCATTAGGCCAGAGTACGAGTCTAAGACCTTAGCTATAAGGCCAGAGTAAGAGTTAAGACCTTAACCAGTAGGCCAGAGTAAGAGTTAAAACCTTAACCATTAGTCCAGAGTACGAGTCTAAGACCTTAGCTATTAGGCCAGAGAAAGAGTTAAGACCTTAGCTATTGGGGCAGAGTAAGAGTGAAGACCTTCACCATTAGGCCAGAGTACGAGTCTAAGACCTTAGCTATTAGGCCAGAGTAAGAGTTAAGACCTTAACCATTAGGCCAGAGTATGAGTCTAAGACCTTAGCTATTAGGCCAGAGTAAGAATTAGGACCTTAGCTATTAGGCCTGAGTAAGAGTTAAGACCTTAGCTATGAGGCCAGAGTACGAGTTAAGACCTTAACCAGTAGGCCAGAGTAAGAGTTAAGACCTTAACCTGTAGGCCAGAGTAGGAGTTAAGACCTAAACCTGTAGGCCATAGTACGAGTCTAAGACCTTAGCTATTAGGCCAGAGTAAGAGTTAAGACCTTAACCAGTAGGCCAGAGTAAGAGTTAAAACCTTAACCTGTAGGCCAGAGTACGAGTCTAAGACCATAGCTATTAGGCCAGAGTAAGAGTTAAGACCTTAGCTATTATGCTAGAGTAAGAGTTAAGACCTTAACCATTAGGCCAGAGTACGAGTCTAAGACCTAAGCTATTAGGCCAGAGTAAGAGTTAAGACCTTAGCTATTAGGCCAGAGTAAGAGTTAAGACCTTAACCAGTAGGCGAGAGTGAGAGTTAAGACCTTAACCTGTAGGCCATAGTATGAGTCTAAGACCTTAGCTATTAGGCCAGAGTAAGAGTTAAGACCTTGGCTATTAGGCCAGAGTAAGAGTTAAGACCTTAACCAGTAGGCCAGAGTAAGAGTTAATACCTTAACCATTAGGCCAGAGTAAGAGTTAAGACCTTAACCATAAGGCCAGAGTATTAGTCTAAGACCTTAGCTATTAGGCCAGAGTAAGAGTTAAGACCTTAACCTGTAGGCCAGAGTACGAGTCTAAGACCTTAGCTGTTAGGCCAGAGTAATTGTTAAGACCTTAACCAGTAGGCCAGAGTAAGAGTTAAGACCTTAACCTGTAGGCCATACTACGAGTCTAAGACCTTAGCTATTAGGCCAGAGTAAGAGTTAAGACCTTAACCAGTAGGCCAGAGTTAGAGTTAAGACCTTAACCTGTAGTGCAGAGTAAGAGTTAAGACCTTAACCTGTAGGCCAGAGTACGAGTCTAAGACCTTAGCTATTAGGCCAGAGTAAGAGTTAAGACCTTAGCTATTAGGCCAGAGTAAGAGTTAAGACCTTAACCAGTTGGCCAGAGTAAGAGTTAAGCCCTTCACCATTAGGCCAGAGTACGAGTCTAAGACCTTAGCTATTAGGCCAGAGTAAGAGTTAAGACCTTAACCATTAGGCCAGAGTACCAGTCTAAGACCTTAGCTATTAGGCCAGAGTAAGAGTTAAGACCTTAGCTATTAGGCCAGAGTAAGAGTTAAGACCTTAACCATTAGGCAAGAGTACGAGTCTAAGACCTTAGCTATTAGGCCAGAGTAAGAGTTAAGACCTTAACCATTAGGCCAGAGTACGAGTCTAAGACCTTAGCTATTAGGCCAGAGTAAGAGTTAAGACCTTATCCAGTAGGCCAGAGTAAGAGTTAAGACCTTAGCTATTAGGCCAGAGTAAGAGTTAAGACCTTAGCTATTAGGCCAGAAAAGAGTTAAGACCTTAAGCAGTAGGCCAGAGTAAGAGTTAAGACCTTAACCTGTAGGCCATAGTACGAGTCTAAGACCTTAGCTATTAGGCCAGAGTAAGAGTTAAGACCTTAGCTATTAGGCCAGAGTAAGAGTTAAGACCTTAACCAGTTGGCCAGAGTAAGAGTTAAGCCCTTCACCATTAGGCCAGAGTACGAGTCTAAGACCTTAGCTATTAGGCCAGAGTAAGAGTTAAGACCTTAACCAGTAGGCCAGAGTAAGAGTTAAGACCTTAACCATTAGGCCAGAGTACCAGTCTAAGACCTTAGCTATTAGGCCAGAGTAAGAGTTAAGACCTTAGCTATTAGGCCAGAGTAAGAGTTAAGACTTTAACCATTAGGCCAGAGTACGAGTCTAAGACCTTAGCTATTAGGCCAGAGTAAGAGTTAAGACCTTAGCTATTAGGCCAGAGTAAAAGTTAAGACCTTAACCAGTAGGCCAGAGTGAGAGTTAAGACCTTAACCATTAGGCCAGAGTACGAGTCTAAGACCTTAGCTATTAGGCCAGAGTAAGAGTTAAGACCTTAACCAGTAGCCCAGTGTAAGAGTTAGGACCTTACCCATTAGGCCAGAATACGAGTCTAAGACCTTAGCTATTAGGCCAGAGTAAGAGTTAAGACCTTAGCTATGAGGCCAGAGTAAGAGTTAAGACCTTAACCATTAGGCCAAAGTACGAGTTTAAGACCTTAGCTATTAGGCCAGAGTAAGAGTTAAGACCTTAGCTGTTAGGCCAGAGTAAAAGTTAAGACCTTAACCAGTAGGCCAGAGTGAGAGTTAAGACCTTAACCATTAGGCCAGAGTACGAGTCTAAGACCTTAGCTATTAGGCCAGAGTAAGAGTTAAGACCTTAACCAGTAGCCCAGTGTAAGAGTTAAGACCTTAACCATTAGGCCAGAATACGAGTCTAAGACCTTAGCTATTAGGCCAGAGTAAGAGTTAAGACCTTAGCTATTAGGCCAGAGTACGAGTCTAAGACCTTAGCTATTAGGCCAGAGTACGCGTCTAAGACCTTAGCTATTAGGCCAGAGTAAGAGTTAAGACCTTAGCTATTAGGCCAGAGTACGAGTCTAAGACCTTAGCTATCAGGCCATAGTACGAGTCTTACACTATAGCTATTAGGCCAGAGTAAGAGTTAAGACCTTAACCATTAGGCCAGAATACGAGTCTAAGACCTTAGCTATTAGGCCAAAGTAAGAGTTAAGACCTTAACCATTAGGCCAGAGTAAGAGTTAAGACCTTAACCATTAGGCAAGAGTACGAGTCTAAGACCTTAGCTATTAGGCCAGAGTAAGAGTTAACACCTTAGCTATTAGGCCAGAGTAAGAGTTAAGACCTTAACCAATAGGCCAGAGTAAGAGTTAAGACCTTCACCATTAGGCCAGAGTACGAGTCTAAGACCTTAGCTATTAGGCCAGAGTAAGAGTTAAGACCTTAACCAGTAGGCCAGAGTAAGAGTTAAGACCTTAACCATTAGGCCAGAGTACCAGTCTAAGACCTTAGCTATTAGGCCAGAGTAAGAGTTAAGACCTTAGCTATTAGGCCAGAGTAAGAGTTAAGACCTTAACCATTAGGCCAGAGTACGAGTCTAAGACCTTAGCTATTAGGCCAGAGTAAGAGTTAAGACCTTAACCAGTAGGCCAGAGTAAGAGTTAAGAACTTAACCTGTAGGCCATAGCACGAGTCTAAGACCTTAGCTATTAGGCCAGAGTAAGAGTTAAGACCTTAGCTATTAGGCCAGAGTAAGAGTTAAGACCTTAACCATTAGGCCAAAGTACGAGTCTAAGACATTAGCTATTAGGCCAGAGTAAGAATTAAGACCTTAGCTATTAGGCCAGAGTAAAAGTTAAGACCTTAACCAGTAGACAAGAGTAAGAGTTAAGACCTTAACCATTAGGCCAGAGTACGAGTCAAAGACCTTAGCTATTAGGCCAGAGTAAGAGTTAAGACCTTAACCAGTAGGCCAGTGTAAGAGTTAAGACCTTAACCATTAGGCCAGAGTACGAGTCTAAGACCTTAGCTATTAGGCCAGAGTAAGAGTTAAGACCTTAACCAGTAGGCCAGAGTAAGAGTTAAGACCTTAACCATTAAGCCAGAGTATCAGTCTAAGACCTTAGCTATAATGCCAGAGTAAGAGTTAAGACCTTAGCTATTAGGCCAGAGTAAGAGTTAAGACCTTAACCAGTAGGCCAGAGTAAGAGTTAAGACCTTAACCTGTAGGCCATAGTACGAGTCTAAGACCTTAGCTATTAGGCCAGAGTAAGAGTTAAGACCTTAACCAGTCGGCCAGAGTAAGAGTTAAGACCTTAACCAGTAGACCAGAGTACGAGTCTAAGACCTTAGCTATTAGGCCAGAGTAAGAGTTAAGACCTTAACCAGTAGGCCAGAGAAAGAGTTAAGACCTTAACCATTAGATCAGAGTACGAGTCTAAGACCGTGGCTATTAGGCCAGAGTAAGAGTTAAGACCTTAGCTATTAGGCCAGAGTAAGAGTTAAGACGTTAACCATTAAGCCAGAGTAAGAATAAAGACCTTAAACATTAGGCCAGAGAAAGAGTCTAAGACCTTAACCATTAGGCCGGAGTAAGAGCTAAGACCTTAACCATTAGGCCAGAGTAAGAGTCTAAGACCTTAACCATTAGGCCAGAGTAAGAATTAAGACCTTAACCATTAGGCCAGAGTAAGAGTATGGCCAGAGTAAGAGTTAAGACCTTTACCATTAGGCCAGATTAAGAGTCTAAGACCTTAACCATTAGGCCAGAGTAAGAGTTAAGACCTTAACCATTAGGCCGGAGTAAGAGTCTAAGACCTTAACCATTATGTCAGAGTAAGAGTCTAAGACCTTAACCATTAGGCCAGAGAAAGAGTTAAGACCTTAGCTATTGGGCCAGAGTAAGAGTGATGACCTTAACCATTAGGCCAGAGTACGAGTCTAAGACCTTAGCTATTAGGCCAGAGTAAGAGTTAAGACCTTAACCATTAGGCCAGAGTACGAGTCTAAGACCTTAGCTATTAGGCCAGAGTAAGAATTAGGACCTTAGCTATTAGGCCTGAGTAAGAGTTAAGACCTTAGCTATGAGGCCAGAGTACGAGTTAAGACCTTAACCAGTAGGCCAGAGTAAGAGTTAAGACCTTAACCTGTAGGCCAGAGTAGGAGTTAAGACCTAAACCTGTAGGCCATAGTACGAGTCTAAGACCTTAGCTATTAGGCCAGAGTAAGAGTTAATACCTTAACCAGTAGGCCAGAGTAAGAGTTAAAACCTTAACCTGTAGGCCAGAGTACGAGTCTAAGACCATAGCTATTAGGCCAGAGTAAGAGTTAAGACCTTAGCTATTAGGCTAGAGTAAGAGTTAAGACCTTAGCCATTAGGCCAGAGTACGAGTCTAAGACCTAAGCTATTAGGCCAGAGTAAGAGTTAAGACCTTAGCTATTAGGCCAGAGTAAGAGTTAAGACCTTAACCAGTAGGCGAGAGTGAGAGTTAAGACCTTAACCTGTAGGCCATAATATGAGTCTAAGACATTAGCTATTAGGCCAGAGTAAGAGTTAAGACCTTGGCTATTAGGCCAGAGTAAGAGTTAAGACCTTAACCAGTAGGCCAGAGTAAGAGTTAATACCTTAACCATTAGGCCAGAGTAAGAGTTAAGACCTTAACCATAAGGCCAGAGTATGAGTCTAAGACCTTAGCTATTAGGCCAGAGTAAGAGTTAAGACCTTAACCTGTAGGCCAGAGTACGAGTCTAAGACCTTAGCTGTTAGGCCAGAGTAAGAGTTAAGACCTTAACCAGTAGGCCAGAGTAAGAGTTAAGACCTTAACCTGTAGGCCATACTACGAGTCTAAGACCTTAGCTATTAGGCCAGAGTAAGAGTTAAGACCTTAACCAGTAGGCCAGAGTAAGAGTTAAGACCTTAACCTGTAGTCCAGAGTAAGAGTTAAGACCTTAACCTGTAGGCCAGAGTACGAGTCTAAGACCTTAGCTATTAGGCCAGAGTAAGAGTTAAGACCTTAGCTATTAGGCCAGAGTAAGAGTTAAGACCTTAACCAGTTGGCCAGAGTAAGAGTTAAGCCCTTCACCATTAGGCCAGAGTACGAGTCTAAGACCTTAGCTATTAGGCCAGAGTAAGAGTTAAGACCTTAACCAGTAGGCCAGAGTAAGAGTTAAGACCTTAACCATTAGGCCAGAGTACCAGTCTAAGACCTTAGCTATTAGGCCAGAGTAAGAGTTAAGACCTTAGCTATTAGGCCAGAGTAAGAGTTAAGACCTTAACCATTAGGCCAGAGTACGAGTCTAAGACCTTAGCTATTAGGCCAGAGTAAGAGTTAAGACCTTAACCATTAGGCCAGAGTACGAGTCTAAGACCTTAGCTATTAGGCCAGAGTAAGAGTTAAGACCTTATCCAGTAGGCCAGAGTAAGAGTTAAGACCTTAGCTATTAGGCCAGAGTAAGAGTTAAGACCTTAGCTATTAGGCCAGAAAAGAGTTAAGACCTTAAGCAGTAGGCCAGAGTAAGAGTTAAGACCTTAACCTGTAGGCCATAGTACGAGTCTAAGACCTTAGCTATTAGGCCAGAGTAAGAGTTAAGACCTTAGCTATTAGGCCAGAGTAAGAGTTAAGACCTTAACCAGTTGGCCAGAGTAAGAGTTAAGCCCTTCACCATTAGGCCAGAGTACGAGTCTAAGACCTTAGCTATTAGGCCAGAGTAAGAGTTAAGACCTTAACCAGTAGGCCAGAGTAAGTGTTAAGACCTTAACCATTAGGCCAGAGTACCAGTCTAAGACCTTAGCTATTAGGCCAGAGTAAGAGTTAAGACCTTAGCTATTAGGCCAGAGTAAGAGTTAAGACTTTAACCATTAGGCCAGAGTACGAGTCTAAGACCTTAGCTATTAGGCCAGAGTAAGAGTTAAGACCTTAGCTATTAGGCCAGAGTAAAAGTTAAGACCTTAACCAGTAGGCCAGAGTGAGAGTTAAGACCTTAACCATTAGGCCAGAGTATGAGTCTAAGACCTTAGCTATTAGGCCAGAGTAAGAGTTAAGACCTTAACCAGTAGCCCAGTGTAAGAGTTAAGACCTTACCCATTAGGCCAGAATACGAGTCTAAGACCTTAGCTATTAGGCCAGAGTAAGAGTTAAGACCTTAGCTATTAGGCCAGAGTAAGAGTTAAGACCTTAACCATTAGGCCAAAGTACGAGTTTAAGACCTTAGCTATTAGGCCAGAGTAAGAGTTAAGACCTTAGCTGTTAGGCCAGAGTAAAAGTTAAGACCTTAACCAGTAGGCCAGAGTGAGAGTTAAGACCTTAACCATTAGGCCAGAGTACGAGTCTAAGACCTTAGCTATTAGGCCAGAGTAAGAGTTAAGACCTTAACCAGTAGCCCAGTGTAAGAGTTAAGACCTTAACCATTAGGCCAGAATACGAGTCTAAGACCTTAGCTATTAGGCCAGAGTAAGAGTTAAGACCTTAGCTATTAGGCCAGAGTACGAGTCTAAGACCTTAGGTATTAGGCCAGAGTACGAGTCTAAGACCTTAGCTATTAGGCCAGAGTAAGAGTTAAGACCTTAGCTATTAGGCCAGAGTACGAGTCTAAGACCTTAGCTATCAGGCCATAGTACGAGTCTTACACTATAGCTATTAGGCCAGAGTAAGAGTTAAGACCTTAACCATTAGGCCAGAATACGAGTCTAAGACCTTAGCTATTAGGCCAAAGTAAGAGTTAAGACCTTAACCATTAGGCCAGAGTAAGAGTTAAGACCTTAACCATTAGGCAAGAGTACGAGTCTAAGACCTTAGCTATTAGGCCAGAGTAAGAGTTAACACCTTAACTATTAGGCCAGAGTAAGAGTTAAGACCTTAACCAATAGGCCAGAGTAAGAGTTAAGACCTTCACCATTAGGCCAGAGTACGAGTCTAAGACCTTAGCTATTAGGCCAGAGTAAGAGTTAAGACCTTAACCAGTAGGCCAGAGTAAGAGTTAAGACCTTAACCATTAGGCCAGAGTACCAGTCTAAGACCTTAGCTATTAGGCCAGAGTAAGAGTTAAGACCTTAGCTATTAGGCCAGAGTAAGAGTTAAGACCTTAACCAGTAGGCCAGAGTAAGAGTTAAGAACTTAACCTGTAGGCCATAGCACGAGTCTAAGACCTTAGCTATTAGGCCAGAGTAAGAGTTAAGACCTTAGCTATTAGGCCAGAGTAAGAGTTAAGACCTTAACCATTAGGCCAAAGTACGAGTCTAAGACATTAGCTATTAGGCCAGAGTAAGAATTAAGACCTTAGCTATTAGGCCAGAGTAAAAGTTAAGACCTTAACCAGTAGACAAGAGTAAGAGTTAAGACCTTAACCATTAGGCCAGAGTACGAGTCAAAGACCTTAGCTATTAGGCCAGAGTAAGAGTTAAGACCTTAACCAGTAGGCCAGTGTAAGAGTTAAGACCTTAACCATTAGGCCAGAGTACGAGTCTAAGACCTTAGCTATTAGGCCAGAGTAAGAGTTAAGACCTTAACCAGTAGGCCAGAGTAAGAGTTAAGACCTTAACCATTAAGCCAGAGTATCAGTCTAAGACCTTAGCTATAATGCCAGAGTAAGAGTTAAGACCTTAGCTATTAGGCCAGAGTAAGAGTTAAGACCTTAACCAGTAGGCCAGAGTAAGAGTTAAGACCTTAACCTGTAGGCCATAGTACGAGTCTAAGACCTTAGCTATTAGGCCAGAGTAAGAGTTAAGACCTTAACCAGTCGGCCAGAGTAAGAGTTAAGACCTTAACCAGTAGGCCAGAGTACGAATCTAACACCTTAGCTATTAGGCCAGAGTAAGAGTTAAGACCTTAACCAGTAGGCCAGAGAAAGAGTTAAGACCTTAACCATTAGACCAGAGTACGAGTCTAAGACCTTAGCTATTAGGCCAGAGTAAGAGTTAAGACCTTAACCAGTAGGCCAGAGTAAGAGTTAAGACCTTAACCAGTAGACCAGAGTACGAGTCTAAGACCTTAGCTATTAGGCCAGAGTAAGAGTTAAGACCTTAACCAGTAGGCCAGAGAAAGAGTTAAGACCTTAACCATTAGATCAGAGTATGAGTCTAAGACCGTGGCTATTAGGCCAGAGTAAGAGTTAAGACCTTAGCTATTAGGCCAGAGTAAGAGTTAAGACGTTAACCATTAAGCCAGAGTAAGAATAAAGACCTTAAACATTAGGCCAGAGAAAGAGTCTAAGACCTTAACCATTAGGCCGGAGTAAGAGCTAAGACCTTAACCATTAGGCCAGAGTAAGAGTCTAAGACCTTAACCATTAGGCCAGAGTAAGAATTAAGACCTTAACCATTAGGCCAGAGTAAGAGTATGGCCAGAGTAAGAGTTAAGACCTTTACCATTAGGCCAGATTAAGAGTCTAAGACCTTAACCATTAGGCCAGAGTAAGAGTTAAGACCTTAACCATTAGGCCGGAGTAAGAGTCTAAGACCTTAACCATTATGTCAGAGTAAGAGTCTAAGACCTTAACCATTAGGCCAGAGAAAGAGTTAAGACCTTAGCTATTGGGCCAGAGTAAGAGTGAAGACCTTAACCATTAGGCCAGAGTACGAGTCTAAGACCTTAGCTATTAGGCCAGAGTAAGAGTTAAGACCTTAACTATTAGGCCAGAGTACGAGTCTAAGACCTTAGCTATTAGGCCAGAGTAAGAATTAGGACCTTAGCTATTAGGCCTGAGTAAGAGTTAAGACCTTAGCTATGAGGCCAGAGTACGAGTTAAGACCTTAACCAGTAGGCCAGAGTAAGAGTTAAGACCTTAACCTGTAGGCCAGAGTAGGAGTTAAGACCTAAACCTGTAGGCCATAGTACGAGTCTAAGACCTTAGCTATTAGGCCAGAGTAAGAGTTAAGACCTTAACCAGTAGGCCAGAGTAAGAGTTAAAACCTTAACCTGTAGGCCAGAGTACGAGTCTAAGACCATAGCTATTAGGCCAGAGTAAGAGTTAAGACCTTAGCTATTAGGCTAGAGTAAGAGTTCAGACCTTAACCATTAGGCCAGAGTACGAGTCTAAGACCTAAGCTATTAGGCCAGAGTAAGAGTTAAGACCTTAGCTATTAGGCCAGAGTAAGAGTTAAGACCTTAACCAGTAGGCGAGAGTGAGAGTTAAGACCTTAACCTGTAGGCCATAATATGAGTCTAAGACATTAGCTATTAGGCCAGAGTAAGAGTTAAGACCTTGGCTATTAGGCCAGAGTAAGAGTTAAGACCTTAACCAGTAGGCCAGAGTAAGAGTTAATACCTTAACCATTAGGCCAGAGTAAGAGTTAAGACCTTAACCATAAGGCCAGAGTATGAGTCTAAGACCTTAGCTATTAGGCCAGAGTAAGAGTTAAGACCTTAACCTGTAGGCCAGAGTACGAGTCTAAGACCTTAGCTGTTAGGCCAGAGTAAGAGTTAAGACCTTAACCAGTAGGCCAGAGTAAGAGTTAAGACCTTAACCTGTAGGCCATACTACGAGTCTAAGACCTTAGCTATTAGGCCAGAGTAAAAGTTAAGACCTTAACCAGTAGGCCAGAGTAAAAGTTAAGACCTTAACCTGTAGTCCAGAGTAAGAGTTAAGACCTTAACCTGTAGGCCAGAGTACGAGTCTAAGACCTTAGCTATTAGGCCAGAGTAAGAGTTAAGACCTTAGCTACTAGGCCAGAGTAAGAGTTAAGACCTTAACCAGTTGGCCAGAGTAAGAGTTAAGCCCTTCACCATTAGGCCAGAGTACGAGTCTAAGACCTTAGCTATTAGGCCAGAGTAAGAGTTAAGACCTTAACCAGTAGGCCAGAGTAAGAGTTAAGACCTTAACCATTAGGCCAGAGTACCAGTCTAAGACCTTAGCTATTAGGCCAGAGTAAGAGTTAAGACCTTAGCTATTAGGCCAGAGTAAGAGTTAAGACCTTAACCATTAGGCCAGAGTACGAGTCTAAGACCTTAGCTATTAGGCCAGAGTAAGAGTTAAGACCTTAACCATTAGGCCAGAGTACGAGTCTAAGACCTTAGCTATTAGGCCAGAGTAAGAGTTAAGACCTTATCCAGTAGGCCAGAGTAAGAGTTAAGACCTTAGCTATTAGGCCAGAGTAAGAGTTAAGACCTTAGCTATTAGGCCAGAAAAGAGTTAAGACCTTAAGCAGTAGGCCAGAGTAAGAGTTAAGACCTTAACCTGTAGGCCATAGTACGAGTCTAAGACCTTAGCTATTAGGCCAGAGTAAGAGTTAGGACCTTAGCTATTAGGCCAGAGTAAGAGTTAAGACCTTAACCAGTTGGCCAGAGTACGAGTCTAAGACCTTAGCTATTAGGCCAGAGTAAGAGTTAAGACCTTAACCAGTAGGCCAGAGTAAGAGTTAAGACCTTAACCATTAGGCCGGAGTACCAGTCTAAGACCTTAGCTATTAGGCCAGAGTAAGAGTTAAGACCTTAGCTATTAGGCCAGAGTAAGAGTTAAGACTTTAACCATTAGGCCAGAGTACGAGTCTAAGACCTTAGCTATTAGGCCAGAGTAAGAGTTAAGACCTTAGCTATTAGGCCAGAGTAAAAGTTAAGACCTTAACCAGTAGGCCAGAGTGAGAGTTAAGACCTTAACCATTAGGCCAGAGTATGAGTCTAAGACCTTAGCTATTAGGCCAGAGTAAGAGTTAAGACCTTAACCAGTAGCCCAGTGTAAGAGTTAAGACCTTACCCATTAGGCCAGAATACGAGTCTAAGACCTTAGCTATTAGACCAGAGTAAGAGTTAAGACCTTAGCTATTAGGCCAGAGTAAGAGTTAAGACCTTAACCATTAGGCCAAAGTACGAGTCTAAGACCTTAGCTATTAGGCCAGAGTAAGAGTTAAGACCTTAGCTGTTAGGCCAGAGTAAAAGTTAAGACCTTAACCAGTAGGCCAGAGTGAGAGTTAAGACCTTAACCATTAGGCCAGAGTACGAGTCTAAGACCTTAGCTATTAGGCCAGAGTAAGAGTTAAGACCTTAACCAGTAGCCCAGTGTAAGAGTTAAGACCTTAACCATTAGGCCAGAATACGAGTCTAAGACCTTAGCTATTAGGCCAGAGTAAGAGTTAAGACCTTAGCTATTAGGCCAGAGTACGAGTCTAAGACCTTAGCTATTAGGCCAGAGTACGAGTCTAAGACCTTAGCTATTAGGCCAGAGTAAGAGTTAAGACCTTAGCTATTAGGCCAGAGTACGAGTCTAAGACCTTAGCTATCAGGCCATAGTACGAGTCTTACACTATAGCTATTAGGCCAGAGTAAGAGTTAAGACCTTAACCATTAGGCCAGAATACGAGTCTAAGACCTTAGCTATTAGGCCAAAGTAAGAGTTAAGACCTTAACCATTAGGCCAGAGTAAGAGTTAAGACCTTAACCATTAGGCAAGAGTACGAGTCTAAGACCTTAGCTATTAGGCCAGAGTAAGAGTTAACACCTTAGCTATTAGGCCAGTGTAAGAGTTAAGAATTTAACCAATAGGCCAGAGTAAGAGTTAAGACCTTCACCATTAGGCCAGAGTACGAGTCTAAGACCTTAGCTATTAGGCCAGAGTAAGAGTTAAGACCTTAACCAGTAGGCCAGAGTAAGAGTTAAGACCTTAACCATTAGGCCAGAGTACCAGTCTAAAACCTTAGCTATTAGGCCAGAGTAAGAGTTAAGACCTTAGCTATTAGGCCAGAGTAAGAGTTAAGACCTTAACCATTAGGCCAGAGTACGAGTCTAAGACCTTAGCTATTAGGCCAGAGTAAGAGTTAAGACCTTAACCAGTAGGCCAGAGTAAGAGTTAAGAACTTAACCTGTAGGCCATAGCACGAGTCTAAGACCTTAGCTATTAGGCCAGAGTAAGAGTTAAGACCTTAGCTATTAGGCCAGAGTAAGAGTTAAGACCTTAACCATTAGGCCAAAGTACGAGTCTAAGACATTAGCTATTAGGCCAGAGTAAGAATTAAGACCTTAGCTATTAGGCCAGAGTAAAAGTTAAGACCTTAACCAGTAGACAAGAGTAAGAGTTAAGACCTTAACCATTAGGCCAGAGTACGAGTCAAAGACCTTAGCTATTAGGCCAGAGTAAGAGTTAAGACCTTAACCAGTAGGCCAGTGTAAGAGTTAAGACCTTAACCATTAGGCCAGAGTACGAGTCTAAGACCTTAGCTATTAGGCCAGAGTAAGAGTTAAGACCTTAACCAGTAGGCCAGAGTAAGAGTTAAGACCTTAACCATTAAGCCAGAGTATCAGTCTAAATGCCAGAGTAAGAGTTAAGACCTTAGCTATTAGGCCAGAGTAAGAGTTAAGACCTTAACCAGTAGGCCAGAGTAAGAGGTAAGACCTTAACCTGTAGGCCATAGTACGAGTCTAAGACCTTAGCTATTAGGCCAGAGTAAGAGTTAAGACCTTAACCAGTCGGCCAGAGTAAGAGTTAAGACCTTAACCAGTAGGCCAGAGTACGAATCTAACACCTTAGCTATTAGGCCAGAGTAAGAGTTAAGACCTTAACCAGTAGGCCAGAGAAAGAGTTAAGACCTTAACCATTAGACCAGAGTACGAGTCTAAGACCTTAGCTTTTAGGCCAGAGTAAGAGTTAAGACCTTAACCAGTAGGCCAGAGTAAGTATTAAGACCTTAACCAGTAGACCAGAGTACGAGTCTAAGACCTTAGCTATTAGGCCAGAGTAAGAGTTAAGACCTTAACCAGTAGGCCAGAGAAAGAGTTAAGACCTTAACCATTAGATCAGAGTACGAGTCTAAGACCGTAGCTATTAGGCCAGAGTAAGAGTTAATACCTTAGCTATTAGGCCAGAGTAAGAGTTAAGACGTTAACCATTAAGCCAGAGTAAGAATAAAGACCTTAAACATTAGGCCAGAGAAAGAGTCTAAGACCTTAACCATTAGGCCGGAGTAAGAGCTAAGACCTTAACCATTAGGCCAGAGTAAGAGTCTAAGACCTTAACCATTAGGCCAGAGTAAGAGTTAAGACCTTAACCATTAGGCCAGAGTAAGAGTATGGCCAGAGTAAGAGTTAAGACCTTTACCATTAGGCCAGATTAAGAGTCTAAGACCTAAACCATTAGGCCAGAGTAAGAGTTCAGACCTTAACCATTAGGCCGGAGTAAGAGTCTAAGACCTTAACCATTATGTCAGAGTAAGAGTCTAAGACCTTAACCATTAGGCCAGAGTAAGAGTTAAGACCTTAACCATTAGGCCAGAGTTTGAGTCTAAGACCTTAGCTATTAGGCCAGAGTAAGTGTTAAGACCTTAACCAGTAGGCCAGAGTAAGAGTTAAGACCTTAACCATTAGTCCAGAGTACGAGTCTAAGACCTTAGCTATTAGGCCAGAGTAAGAGTTAAGACCTTAGCTATTAGGCCAGAGTAAGAGTTAAGACCTTAACCATTATGCCAGAGTAAGAGTTAAGACCTTAGCTATTAGGCCAGAATAAGAGTTAAGACCTTAACCATTAGGCCAGAGTACGAGTCTAAGACCTTAGCTATTAGGCCAGAGTAAGACTTAAGACCTTAACCAGTAGGCCAGAGCAAGAGTTAAGACCTTAACCATTAGTCCAGAGTACGAGTCTAAGACCTTAGCTATTAGGCCAGATAAAGAGTTAAGACCTTAGCTATTGGGCCAGAGTAAGAGTGAAGACCTTAACCATTAGGCCAGAGTACGAGTCTAAGACCTTAGCTATTAGGCCAGAGTAAGAGTTAAGTTCTTAACCATTAGGCCAGAGTACGAGTCTAAGACCTTAGCTATTAGGCCAGAGTAAGAATTAAGACCTTAGCTATTAGGCCTGAGTAAGAGTTAAGACCTTAGCTATTAGGCCAGAGTACGAGTTAAGACCTTAACCAGTAGGCCAGAGTAAGAGTTAAGACCTTAACCTGTAGGCCAGAGTAGGAGTTAAGACCTAAACCTGTAGGCCATACTATGAGTCTAAGACCTTAGCTATTAGGCCAGAGTAAGAGTTAAGACTTTAGCTATTAGGCCAGAGTAAGGGCTAAGACCTTAACCAGTAGGCCAGAGTAAGAGTTAAGACCTTAACCTGTAGGCCATAGTACGAGTCTAAGACCTTAGCTATTAGGCCAGAGTAAGAGTTAAGACCTTAACCAGAAGGCCAGAGTACGGGTCTAAGACCTTAGCTATTAGGCCAGAGTAAGAGTTAAGACCTTAGCTATTAGGCCAGAGTAAGAGTTAAGATCTTAACCATTAGGCCAGAGTACGAGTCTAAGACCTAAGCTATTAGGCCAGAGTAAGAGTTAAGACCTTAGCTATTAGGCCAGAGTAAGAGTTAAGACCTTAACCAGAAGGCGAGAGTGAGAGTTAAGACCTTAACCTGTATGCCATAGTACGAGTCTAAGACCTTAGCTATTAGGCCAGAGTAAGAGTTAAGACCTTGGCTATTAGGCCAGAGTAAGAGTTAAGACCTTAACCAGTAGGCCAGAGTAAGAAATAATACCTTAACCATTAGGCCAGAGTAAGAGTTAAGACCTTAACCATAAGGCCAGAGTATGAGTCTAAGACCTTAGCTATTAGGCCAGAGTAAGAGTTAAGACCTTAATCTGTAGGCCAGAGTACGAGTCTAAGACCTTAGCTGTTAGGCCAGAGTAAGAGTTAAGACCTTAACCAGTAGGCCAGAGTAAGAGTTAAGACCTTAACCTGTAGGCCATAGTACGAGTCTAAGACCTTAGCTATTAGGCCAGAGTAAAAGTTAAGACCTTAACCAGTAGGCCAGAGTAAGAGTTAAGAACTTAACCTGTAGGCCAGAGTAAGAGTTAAGACCTTAACCATTAGGCAAGAGTACGAGTCTAAGACCTTAGCTATTAGGCCAGAGTAAGAGTTAACACCTTAGCTATTAGGCCAGAGTAAGAGTTAAGAATTTAACCAATAGGCCAGAGTAAGAGTTAAGACCTTCACCATTAGGCCAGAGTACGAGTCGAAGACCTTAGCTATTAGGCCAGAGTAAGAGTTAAGACCTTAACCAGTAGGCCAGAGTAAGAGTTAAGACCTTAACCATTAGGCCAGAGTACCAGTCTAAGACCTTAGCTATTAGGCCAGAGTAAGAGTTAAGACCTTAGCTATTAGGCCAGAGTAAGAGTTAAGACCTTAACCATTAGGCCAGAGTACGAGTCTAAGACCTTAGCTATTAGGCCAGAGTAAGAGTTAAGACCTTAACCAGTAGGCCAGAGTAAGAGTTAAGAACTTAACCTGTAGGCCATAGCACGAGTCTAAGACCTTAGCTATTAGGCCAGAGTAAGAGTTAAGACCTTAGCTATTAGGCCAGAGTAAGAGTTAAGACCTTAACCATTAGGCCAAAGTACGAGTCTAAGACATTAGCTATTAGGCCAGAGTAAGAATTAAGACCTTAGCTATTAGGCCAGAGTAAAAGTTAAGACCTTAACCAGTAGACAAGAGTAAGAGTTAAGACCTTAACCATTAGGCCAGAGTACGAGTCAAAGTCCTTAGCTATTAGGCCAGAGTAAGAGTTAAGACCTTAACCAGTAGGCCAGTGTAAGAGTTAAGACCTTAACCATTAGGCCAGAGTACGAGTCTAAGACCTTAGCTATTAGGCCAGAGTAAGAGTTAAGACCTTAACCAGTAGGCCAGAGTAAGAGTTAAGACCTTAACCATTAAGCCAGAGTATCAGTCTAAGACCTTAGCTATAATGCCAGAGTAAGAGTTAAGACCTTAGCTATTAGGCCAGAGTAAGAGTTAAGACCTTAACCAGTAGGCCAGAGTAAGAGTTAAGACCTTAACCTGTAGGCCATAGTACGAGTCTAAGACCTTAGCTATTAGGCCAGAGTAAGAGTTAAGACCTTAACCAGTCGGCCAGAGTAAGAGTTAAGACCTTAACCAGTAGGCCAGAGTACGAATCTAACACCTTAGCTATTAGGCCAGAGTAAGAGTTAAGACCTTAACCAGTAGGCCAGAGAAAGAGTTAAGACCTTAACCATTAGACCAGAGTACGAGTCTAAGACATTAGCTATTAGGCCAGAGTAAGAGTTAAGACCTTAACCAGTAGGCCAGAGTAAGAGTTAAGACCTTAACCAGTAGACCAGAGTACGAGTCTAAGACCTTAGCTATTAGGCCAGAGTAAGAGTTAAGACCTTAACCAGTAGGCCAGAGAAAGAGTTAAGACCTTAACCATTAGATCAGAGTACGAGTCTAAGACCGTAGCTATTAGGCCAGAGTAAGAGTTAAGACCTTAGCTATTAGGCCAGAGTAAGAGTTAAGACGTTAACCATTAAGCCAGAGTAAGAATAAAGACCTTAAACATTAGGCCAGAGAAAGAGTCTAAGACCTTAACCATTAGGCCGGAGTAAGAGCTAAGACCTTAACCATTAGGCCAGAGTAAGAGTCTAAGACATTAACCATTAGGCCAGAGTAAGAGTTAAGACCTTAACCATTAGGCCAGAGTAAGAGTATGGCCAGAGTAAGAGTTAAGACCTTTACCATTAGGCCAGATTAAGAGTCTAAGACCTTAACCATTAGGCCAGAGTAAGAGTTCAGACCTTAACCATTAGGCCGGAGTAAGAGTCTAAGACCTTAACCATTATGTCAGAGTAAGAGTCTAAGACCTTAACCATTAGGCCAGAGTAAGAGTTAAGACCTTAACCATTAGGCCAGAGTTTGAGTCTAAGACCTTAGCTATTAGGCCAGAGTAAGTGTTAAGACCTTAACCAGTAGGCCAGAGTAAGAGTTAAGACCTTAACCATTAGTCCAGAGTACGAGTCTAAGACCTTAGCTATTAGCCAGAGTAAGAGTTAAGACCTTAGCTATTAGGCCAGAGTAAGAGTTAAGACCTTAACCATTATGCCAGAGTAAGAGTTAAGACCTTAGCTATTAGGCCAGAATAAGAGTTAAGACCTTAACCATTAGGCCAGAGTACGAGTCTAAGACCTTAGCTATTAGGCCAGAGTAAGACTTAAGACCTTAACCAGTAGGCCAGAGCAAGAGTTAAGACCTTAACCATTAGTCCAGAGTACGAGTCTAAGACCTTAGCTATTAGGCCAGATAAAGAGTTAAGACCTTAGCTATTGGGCCAGAGTAAGAGTGAAGACCTTAACCATTAGGCCAGAGTACGAGTCTAAGACCTTAGCTATTAGGCCAGAGTAAGAGTTAAGTTCTTAACCATTAGGCCAGAGTACGAGTCTAAGACCTTAGCTATTAGGCCAGAGTAAGAATTAAGACCTTAGCTATTAGGCCTGAGTAAGAGTTAAGACCTTAGCTATTAGGCCAGAGTACGAGTTAAGACCTTAACCAGTAGGCCAGAGTAAGAGTTAAGACCTTAACCTGTAGGCCAGAGTAGGAGTTAAGACCTAAACCTGTAGGCCATACTATGAGTCTAAGACCTTAGCTATTAGGCCAGAGTAAGAGTTAAGACCTTAGCTATTAGGCCAGAGTAAGGGCTAAGACCTTAACCAGTAGGCCAGAGTAAGAGTTAAGACCTTAACCTGTAGGCCATAGTACGAGTCTAAGACCTTAGCTATTAGGCCAGAGTAAGAGTTAAGACCTTAACCAGTAGGCCAGAGTAAGAGTTAAAACCTTAACCTGTAGGCCAGAGTACGGGTCTAAGACCTTAGCTATTAGGCCAGAGTAAGAGTTAAGACCTTAGCTATTAGGCCAGAGTAAGAGTTAAGATCTTAACCATTAGGCCAGAGTACGAGTCTAAGACCTAAGCTATTAGGCCAGAGTAAGAGTTAAGACCTTAGCTATTAGGCCAGAGTAAGAGTTAAGACCTTAACCAGAAGGCGAGAGTGAGAGTTAAGACCTTAACCTGTATGCCATAGTACGAGTCTAAGACCTTAGCTATTAGGCCAGAGTAAGAGTTAAGACCTTGGCTATTAGGCCAGAGTAAGAGTTAAGACCTTAACCAGTAGGCCAGAGTAAGAAATAATACCTTAACCATTAGGCCAGAGTAAGAGTTAAGACCTTAACCATAAGGCCAGAGTATGAGTCTAAGACCTTAGCTATTAGGCCAGAGTAAGAGTTAAGACCTTAATCTGTAGGCCAGAGTACGAGTCTAAGACCTTAGCTGTTAGGCCAGAGTAAGAGTTAAGACCTTAACCAGTAGGCCAGAGTAAGAGTTAAGACCTTAACCTGTAGGCCATAGTACGAGTCTAAGACCTTAGCTATTAGGCCAGAGTAAAAGTTAAGACCTTAACCAGTAGGCCAGAGTAAGAGTTAAGAACTTAACCTGTAGGCCAGAGTAAGAGTTAAGACCTTAACCATTAGGCAAGAGTACGAGTCTAAGACCTTAGCTATTAGGCCAGAGTAAGAGTTAACACCTTAGCTATTAGGCCAGAGTAAGAGTTAAGAATTTAACCAATAGGCCAGAGTAAGAGTTAAGACCTTCACCATTAGGCCAGAGTACGAGTCGAAGACCTTAGCTATTAGGCCAGAGTAAGAGTTAAGACCTTAACCAGTAGGCCAGAGTAAGAGTTAAGAACTTAACCTGTAGGCCATAGCACGAGTCTAAGACCTTAGCTATTAGGCCAGAGTACCAGTCTAAGACCTTAGCTATTAGGCCAGAGTAAGAGTTAAGACCTTAGCTATTAGGTCAGAGTAAGAGTTAAGACCTTAACCATTAGGCCAGAGTACGAGTCTAAGACCTTAGCTATTAGGCCAGAGTAAGAGTTAAGACCTTAACCAGTAGGCCAGAGTAAGAGTTAAGAACTTAACCTGTAGGCCATAGCACGAGTCTAAGACCTTAGCTATTAGGCCAGAGTAAGAGTTAAGACCTTAGCTATTAGGCCAGAGTAAGAGTTAAGACCTTAACCATTAGGCCAAAGTACGAGTCTAAGACATTAGCTATTAGGCCAGAGTAAGAATTAAGACCTTAGCTATTAGGCCAGAGTAAAAGTTAAGACCTTAACCAGTAGACAAGAGTAAGAGTTAAGACCTTAACCATTAGGCCAGAGTACGAGTCAAAGTCCTTAGCTATTAGGCCAGAGTAAGAGTTAAGACCTTAACCAGTAGGCCAGTGTAAGAGTTAAGACCGTAACCATTAGGCCAGAGTACGAGTCTAAGACCTTAGCTATTAGGCCAGAGTAAGAGTTAAGACCTTAACCAGTAGGCCAGAGTAAGAGTTAAGACCTTAACCGTTAAGCCAGAGTATCAGTCTAAGACCTTAGCTATAATGCCAGAGTAAGAGTTAAGACCTTAGCTATTAGGCCAGAGTAAGAGTTAAGACCTTAACCAGTAGGCCAGAGTAAGAGTTAAAACCTTAACCTGTAGGCCAGAGTACGGGTCTAAGACCTTAGCTATTAGGCCAGAGTAAGAGTTAAGACCTTAGCTATTAGGCCAGAGTAAGAGTTAAGATCTTAACCATTAGGCCAGAGTACGAGTCTAAGACCTAAGCTATTAGGCCAGAGTAAGAGTTAAGACCTTAGCTATTAGGCCAGAGTAAGAGTTAAGACCTTAACCAGAAGGCGAGAGTGAGAGTTAAGACCTTAACCTGTATGCCATAGTACGAGTCTAAGACCTTAGCTATTAGGCCAGAGTAAGAGTTAAGACCTTGGCTATTAGGCCAGAGTAAGAGTTAAGACCTTAACCAGTAGGCCAGAGTAAGAAATAATACCTTAACCATTAGGCCAGAGTAAGAGTTAAGACCTTAACCATAAGGCCAGAGTATGAGTCTAAGACCTTAGCTATTAGGCCAGAGTAAGAGTTAAGACCTTAATCTGTAGGCCAGAGTACGAGTCTAAGACCTTAGCTGTTAGGCCAGAGTAAGAGTTAAGACCTTAACCAGTAGGCCAGAGTAAGAGTTAAGACCTTAACCTGTAGGCCATAGTACGAGTCTAAGACCTTAGCTATTAGGCCAGAGTAAAAGTTAAGACCTTAACCAGTAGGCCAGAGTAAGAGTTAAGAACTTAACCTGTAGGCCAGAGTAAGAGTTAAGACCTTAACCATTAGGCAAGAGTACGAGTCTAAGACCTTAGCTATTAGGCCAGAGTAAGAGTTAACACCTTAGCTATTAGGCCAGAGTAAGAGTTAAGAATTTAACCAATAGGCCAGAGTAAGAGTTAAGACCTTCACCATTAGGCCAGAGTACGAGTCGAAGACCTTAGCTATTAGGCCAGAGTAAGAGTTAAGACCTTAACCAGTAGGCCAGAGTAAGAGTTAAGAACTTAACCTGTAGGCCATAGCACGAGTCTAAGACCTTAGCTATTAGGCCAGAGTACCAGTCTAAGACCTTAGCTATTAGGCCAGAGTAAGAGTTAAGACCTTAGCTATTAGGTCAGAGTAAGAGTTAAGACCTTAACCATTAGGCCAGAGTACGAGTCTAAGACCTTAGCTATTAGGCCAGAGTAAGAGTTAAGACCTTAACCAGTAGGCCAGAGTAAGAGTTAAGAACTTAACCTGTAGGCCATAGCACGAGTCTAAGACCTTAGCTATTAGGCCAGAGTAAGAGTTAAGACCTTAGCTATTAGGCCAGAGTAAGAGTTAAGACCTTAACCATTAGGCCAAAGTACGAGTCTAAGACATTAGCTATTAGGCCAGAGTAAGAATTAAGACCTTAGCTATTAGGCCAGAGTAAAAGTTAAGACCTTAACCAGTAGACAAGAGTAAGAGTTAAGACCTTAACCATTAGGCCAGAGTACGAGTCAAAGTCCTTAGCTATTAGGCCAGAGTAAGAGTTAAGACCTTAACCAGTAGGCCAGTGTAAGAGTTAAGACCGTAACCATTAGGCCAGAGTACGAGTCTAAGACCTTAGCTATTAGGCCAGAGTAAGAGTTAAGACCTTAACCAGTAGGCCAGAGTAAGAGTTAAGACCTTAACCATTAAGCCAGAGTATCAGTCTAAGACCTTAGCTATAATGCCAGAGTAAGAGTTAAGACCTTAGCTATTAGGCCAGAGTAAGAGTTAAGACCTTAACCAGTCGGCCAGAGTAAGAGTTAAGACCTTAACCAGTAGGCCAGAGTACGAATCTAACACCTTAGCTATTAGGCCAGAGTAAGAGTTAAGACCTTAGCTATTAGGCCAGAGTAAGAGTTAAGACGTTAACCATTAAGCCAGAGTAAGAATAAAGACCTTAAACATTAGGCCAGAGAAAGAGTCTAAGACCTTAACCATTAGGCCGGAGTAAGAGCTAAGACCTTAACCATTAGGCCAGAGTAAGAGTCTAAGACCTTAACCATTAGGCCAGAGTAAGAGTTAAGACCTTAACCATTAGGCCAGAGTAAGAGTATGGCCAGAGTAAGAGTTAAGACCTTTACCATTAGGCCAGATTAAGAGTCTAAGACCTTAACCATTAAGCCAGAGTATCAGTCTAAGACCTTAGCTATAATGCCAGAGTAAGAGTTAAGACCTTAGCTATTAGGCCAGAGTAAGAGTTAAGACCTTAACCAGTAGGCCAGAGTAAGAGTTAAGACCTTAACCTGTAGGCCATAGTACGAGTCTAAGACCTTAGCTATTAGGCCAGAGTAAGAGTTAAGACCTTAACCAGTCGGCCAGAGTAAGAGTTAAGACCTTAACCAGTAGGCCAGAGTACAAATCTAACACCTTAGCTATTAGGCCAGAGTAAGAGTTAAGACCTTAACCAGTAGGCCAGAGAAAGAGTTAAGACCTTAACCATTAGACCAGAGTACGAGTCTAAGACCTTAGCTATTAGGCCAGAGTAAGAGTTAAGACCTTAACCAGTAGGCCAGAGTAAGAGTTAAGACCTTAACCAGTAGACCAGAGTACGAGTCTAAGACCTTAGCTATTAGGCCAGAGTAAGAGTTAAGACCTTAACCAGTAGGCCAGAGAAAGAGTTAAGACCTTAACCATTAGATCAGAGTACGAGTCTAAGACCGTAGCTATTAGGCCAGAGTAAGAGTTAAGACCTTAGCTATTAGGCCAGAGTAAGAGTTAAGACGTTAACCATTAAGCCAGAGTAAGAATAAAGACCTTAAACATTACGCCAGAGAAAGAGTCTAAGACCTTAACCATTAGGCCGGAGTAAGAGCTAAGACCTTAACCATTAGGCCAGAGTAAGAGTCTAAGACATTAACCATTAGGCCAGAGTAAGAGTTAAGACCTTAACCATTAGGCCAGAGTAAGAGTATGGCCAGAGTAAGAGTTAAGACCTTTACCATTAGGCCAGATTAAGAGTCTAAGACCTTAACCATTAGGCCAGAGTAAGAGTTCAGACCTTAACCATTAGGCCGGAGTAAGAGTCTAAGACCTTAACCATTATGTCAGAGTAAGAGTCTAAGACCTTAACCATTAGGCCAGAGTAAGAGTTAAGACCTTAACCATTAGGCCAGAGTTTGAGTCTAAGACCTTAGCTATTAGGCCAGAGTAAGTGTTAAGACCTTAACCAGTAGGCCAGAGTAAGAGTTAAGACCTTAACCATTAGTCCAGAGTACGAGTCTAAGACCTTAGCTATTGGCCAGAGTAAGAGTTAAGACCTTAGCTATTAGGCCAGAGTAAGAGTTAAGACCTTAACCATTATGCCAGAGTAAGAGTTAAGACCTTAGCTATTAGGCCAGAATAAGAGTTAAGACCTTAACCATTAGGCCAGAGTACGAGTCTAAGACCTTAGCTATTAGGCCAGAGTAAGACTTAAGACCTTAACCAGTAGGCCAGAGCAAGAGTTAAGACCTTAACCATTAGTCCAGAGTACGAGTCTAAGACCTTAGCTATTAGGCCAGATAAAGAGTTAAGACCTTAGCTATTGGGCCAGAGTAAGAGTGAAGACCTTAACCATTAGGCCAGAGTACGAGTCTAAGACCTTAGCTATTAGGCCAGAGTAAGAGTTAAGTTCTTAACCATTAGGCCAGAGTACGAGTCTAAGACCTTAGCTATTAGGCCAGAGTAAGAATTAAGACCTTAGCTATTAGGCCTGAGTAAGAGTTAAGACCTTAGCTATTAGGCCAGAGTACGAGTTAAGACCTTAACCAGTAGGCCAGAGTAAGAGTTAAGACCTTAACCTGTAGGCCAGAGTAGGAGTTAAGACCTAAACCTGTAGGCCATACTATGAGTCTAAGACCTTAGCTATTAGGCCAGAGTAAGAGTTAAGACCTTAGCTATTAGGCCAGAGTAAGGGCTAAGACCTTAACCAGTAGGCCAGAGTAAGAGTTAAGACCTTAACCTGTAGGCCATAGTACGAGTCTAAGACCTTAGCTATTAGGCCAGAGTAAGAGTTAAGACCTTAACCAGTAGGCCAGAGTAAGAGTTAAAACCTTAACCTGTAGGCCAGAGTACGGGTCTAAGACCTTAGCTATTAGGCCAGAGTAAGAGTTAAGACCTTAGCTATTAGGCCAGAGTAAGAGTTAAGACCTTAGCTATTAGGCCAGAGTAAGAGTTAAGATCTTAACCATTAGGCCAGAGTACAAGTCTAAGACCTAAGCTATTAGGCCAGAGTAAGAGTTAAGACCTTAGCTATTAGGCCAGAGTAAGAGTTAAGACCTTAACCAGAAGGCGAGAGTGAGAGTTAAGACCTTAACCTGTATGCCATAGTACGAGTCTAAGACCTTAGCTATTAGGCCAGAGTAAGAGTTAAGACCTTGGCTATTAGGCCAGAGTAAGAGTTAAGACCTTAACCAGTAGGCCAGAGTAAGAGTTAATACCTTAACCATTAGGCCAGAGTAAGAGTTAAGACCTTAACCATAAGGCCAGAGTATGAGTCTAAGACCTTAGCTATTAGGCCAGAGTAAGAATTAAGACCTTAGCTATTAGGCCAGAGTAAAAGTTAAGACCTTAACCAGTAGACAAGAGTAAGAGTTAAGACCTTAACCATTAGGCCAGAGTACGAGTCAAAGTCCTTAGCTATTAGGCCAGAGTAAGAGTTAAGACCTTAACCAGTAGGCCAGTGTAAGAGTTAAGACCTTAACCATTAGGCCAGAGTACGAGTCTAAGACCTTAGCTATTAGGCCAGAGTAAGAGTTAAGACCTTAACCAGTAGGCCAGAGTAAGAGTTAAGACCTTAACCATTAAGCCAGAGTATCAGTCTAAGACCTTAGCTATAATGCCAGAGTAAGAGTTAAGACCTTAGCTATTAGGCCAGAGTAAGAGTTAAGACCTTAACCAGTAGGCCAGAGTAAGAGTTAAGACCTTAACCTGTAGGCCATAGTACGAGTCTAAGACCTTAGCTATTAGGCCAGAGTAAGAGTTAAGACCTTAACCAGTCGGCCAGAGTAAGAGTTAAGACCTTAACCAGTAGGCCAGAGTACGAATCTAACACCTTAGCTATTAGGCCAGAGTAAGAGTTAAGACCTTAACCAGTAGGCCAGAGAAAGAGTTAAGACCTTAACCATTAGACCAGAGTACGAGTCTAAGACCTTAGCTATTAGGCCAGAGTAAGAGTTAAGACCTTAACCAGTAGGCCAGAGTAAGAGTTAAGACCTTAACCAGTAGACCAGAGTACGAGTCTAAGACCTTAGCTATTAGGCCAGAGTAAGAGTTAAGACCTTAACCAGTAGGCCAGAGAAAGAGTTAAGACCTTAACCATTAGATCAGAGTACGAGTCTAAGACCGTAGCTATTAGGCCAGAGTAAGAGTTAAGACCTTAGCTATTAGGCCAGAGTAAGAGTTAAGACGTTAACCATTAAGCCAGAGTAAGAATAAAGACCTTAAACATTAGGCCAGAGAAAGAGTCTAAGACCTTAACCATTAGGCCGGAGTAAGAGCTAAGACCTTAACCATTAGGCCAGAGTAAGAGTCTAAGACATTAACCATTAGGCCAGAGTAAGAGTTAAGACCTTAACCATTAGGCCAGAGTAAGAGTATGGCCAGAGTAAGAGTTAAGACCTTTACCATTAGGCCAGATTAAGAGTCTAAGACCTTAACCCTTAGGCCAGAGTAAGAGTTCAGACCTTAACCATTAGGCCGGAGTAAGAGTCTAAGACCTTAACCATTATGTCAGAGTAAGAGTCTAAGACCTTAACCATTAGGCCAGAGTAAGAGTTAAGACCTTAACCATTAGGCCAGAGTTTGAGTCTAAGACCTTAGCTATTAGGCCAGAGTAAGTGTTAAGACCTTAACCAGTAGGCCAGAGTAAGAGTTAAGACCTTAACCATTAGTCCAGAGTACGAGTCTAAGACCTTAGCTATTGGCCAGAGTAAGAGTTAAGACCTTAGCTATTAGGCCAGAGTAAGAGTTAAGACCTTAACCATTATGCCAGAGTAAGAGTTAAGACCTTAGCTATTAGGCCAGAATAAGAGTTAAGACCTTAACCATTAGGCCAGAGTACGAGTCTAAGACCTTAGCTATTAGGCCAGAGTAAGACTTAAGACCTTAACCAGTAGGCCAGAGCAAGAGTTAAGACCTTAACCATTAGTCCAGAGTACGAGTCTAAGACCTTAGCTATTAGGCCAGATAAAGAGTTAAGACCTTAGCTATTGGGCCAGAGTAAGAGTGAAGACCTTAACCATTAGGCCAGAGTACGAGTCTAAGACCTTAGCTATTAGGCCAGAGTAAGAGTTAAGTTCTTAACCATTAGGCCAGAGTACGAGTCTAAGACCTTAGCTATTAGGCCAGAGTAAGAATTAAGACCTTAGCTATTAGGCCTGAGTAAGAGTTAAGACCTTAGCTATTAGGCCAGAGTACGAGTTAAGACCTTAACCAGTAGGCCAGAGTAAGAGTTAAGACCTTAACCTGTAGGCCAGAGTAGGAGTTAAGACCTAAACCTGTAGGCCATACTATGAGTCTAAGACCTTAGCTATTAGGCCAGAGTAAGAGTTAAGACCTTAGCTATTAGGCCAGAGTAAGGGCTAAGACCTTAACCAGTAGGCCAGAGTAAGAGTTAAGACCTTAACCTGTAGGCCATAGTACGAGTCTAAGACCTTAGCTATTAGGCCAGAGTAAGAGTTAAGACCTTAACCAGTAGGCCAGAGTAAGAGTTAAAACCTTAACCTGTAGGCCAGAGTACGGGTCTAAGACCTTAGCTATTAGGCCAGAGTAAGAGTTAAGACCTTAGCTATTAGGCCAGAGTAAGAGTTAAGACCTTAGCTATTAGGCCAGAGTAAGAGTTAAGATCTTAACCATTAGGCCAGAGTACAAGTCTAAGACCTAAGCTATTAGGCCAGAGTAAGAGTTAAGACCTTAGCTATTAGGCCAGAGTAAGAGTTAAGACCTTAACCAGAAGGCGAGAGTGAGAGTTAAGACCTTAACCTGTATGCCATAGTACGAGTCTAAGACCTTAGCTATTAGGCCAGAGTAAGAGTTAAGACCTTGGCTATTAGGCCAGAGTAAGAGTTAAGACCTTAACCAGTAGGCCAGAGTAAGAGTTAATACCTTAACCATTAGGCCAGAGTAAGAGTTAAGACCTTAACCATAAGGCCAGAGTATGAGTCTAAGACCTTAGCTATTAGGCCAGAGTAAGAATTAAGACCTTAGCTATTAGGCCAGAGTAAAAGTTAAGACCTTAACCAGTAGACAAGAGTAAGAGTTAAGACCTTAACCATTAGGCCAGAGTACGAGTCAAAGTCCTTAGCTATTAGGCCAGAGTAAGAGTTAAGACCTTAACCAGTAGGCCAGTGTAAGAGTTAAGACCTTAACCATTAGGCCAGAGTACGAGTCTAAGACCTTAGCTATTAGGCCAGAGTAAGAGTTAAGACCTTAACCAGTAGGCCAGAGTAAGAGTTAAGACCTTAACCATTAAGCCAGAGTATCAGTCTAAGACCTTAGCTATAATGCCAGAGTAAGAGTTAAGACCTTAGCTATTAGGCCAGAGTAAGAGTTAAGACCTTAACCAGTAGGCCAGAGTAAGAGTTAAGACCTTAACCTGTAGGCCATAGTACGAGTCTAAGACCTTAGCTATTAGGCCAGAGTAAGAGTTAAGACCTTAACCAGTCGGCCAGAGTAAGAGTTAAGACCTTAACCAGTAGGCCAGAGTACGAATCTAACACCTTAGCTATTAGGCCAGAGTAAGAGTTAAGACCTTAACCAGTAGGCCAGAGAAAGAGTTAAGACCTTAACCATTAGACCAGAGTACGAGTCTAAGACCTTAGCTATTAGGCCAGAGTAAGAGTTAAGACCTTAACCAGTAGGCCAGAGTAAGAGTTAAGACCTTAACCAGTAGACCAGAGTACGAGTCTAAGACCTTAGCTATTAGGCCAGAGTAAGAGTTAAGACCTTAACCAGTAGGCCAGAGAAAGAGTTAAGACCTTAACCATTAGATCAGAGTACGAGTCTAAGACCGTAGCTATTAGGCCAGAGTAAGAGTTAAGACCTTAGCTATTAGGCCAGAGTAAGAGTTAAGACGTTAACCATTAAGCCAGAGTAAGAATAAAGACCTTAAACATTAGGCCAGAGAAAGAGTCTAAGACCTTAACCATTAGGCCGGAGTAAGAGCTAAGACCTTAACCATTAGGCCAGAGTAAGAGTCTAAGACATTAACCATTAGGCCAGAGTAAGAGTTAAGACCTTAACCATTAGGCCAGAGTAAGAGTATGGCCAGAGTAAGAGTTAAGACCTTTACCATTAGGCCAGATTAAGAGTCTAAGACCTTAACCCTTAGGCCAGAGTAAGAGTTCAGACCTTAACCATTAGGCCGGAGTAAGAGTCTAAGACCTTAACCATTATGTCAGAGTAAGAGTCTAAGACCTTAACCATTAGGCCAGAGTAAGAGTTAAGACCTTAACCATTAGGCCAGAGTTTGAGTCTAAGACCTTAGCTATTAGGCCAGAGTAAGTGTTAAGACCTTAACCAGTAGGCCAGAGTAAGAGTTAAGACCTTAACCATTAGTCCAGAGTACGAGTCTAAGACCTTAGCTATTGGCCAGAGTAAGAGTTAAGACCTTAGCTATTAGGCCAGAGTAAGAGTTAAGACCTTAACCATTATGCCAGAGTAAGAGTTAAGACCTTAGCTATTAGGCCAGAATAAGAGTTAAGACCTTAACCATTAGGCCAGAGTACGAGTCTAAGACCTTAGCTATTAGGCCAGAGTAAGACTTAAGACCTTAACCAGTAGGCCAGAGCAAGAGTTAAGACCTTAACCATTAGTCCAGAGTACGAGTCTAAGACCTTAGCTATTAGGCCAGATAAAGAGTTAAGACCTTAGCTATTGGGCCAGAGTAAGAGTGAAGACCTTAACCATTAGGCCAGAGTACGAGTCTAAGACCTTAGCTATTAGGCCAGAGTAAGAGTTAAGTTCTTAACCATTAGGCCAGAGTACGAGTCTAAGACCTTAGCTATTAGGCCAGAGTAAGAATTAAGACCTTAGCTATTAGGCCTGAGTAAGAGTTAAGACCTTAGCTATTAGGCCAGAGTACGAGTTAAGACCTTAACCAGTAGGCCAGAGTAAGAGTTAAGACCTTAACCTGTAGGCCAGAGTAGGAGTTAAGACCTAAACCTGTAGGCCATACTATGAGTCTAAGACCTTAGCTATTAGGCCAGAGTAAGAGTTAAGACCTTAGCTATTAGGCCAGAGTAAGGGCTAAGACCTTAACCAGTAGGCCAGAGTAAGAGTTAAGACCTTAACCTGTAGGCCATAGTACGAGTCTAAGACCTTAGCTATTAGGCCAGAGTAAGAGTTAAGACCTTAACCAGTAGGCCAGAGTAAGAGTTAAAACCTTAACCTGTAGGCCAGAGTACGGGTCTAAGACCTTAGCTATTAGGCCAGAGTAAGAATTAAGACCTTAGCTATTAGGCCAGAGTAAGAGTTAAGATCTTAACCATTAGGCCAGAGTACAAGTCTAAGACCTAAGCTATTAGGCCAGAGTAAGAGTTAAGACCTTAGCTATTAGGCCAGAGTAAGAGTTAAGACCTTAACCAGAAGGCGAGAGTGAGAGTTAAGACCTTAACCTGTATGCCATAGTACGAGTCTAAGACCTTAGCTATTAGGCCAGAGTAAGAGTTAAGACCTTGGCTATTAGGCCAGAGTAAGAGTTAAGACCTTAACCAGTAGGCCAGAGTAAGAGTTAATACCTTAACCATTAGGCCAGAGTAAGAGTTAAGACCTTAACCATAAGGCCAGAGTATGAGTCTAAGACCTTAGCTATTAGGCCAGAGTAAGAGTTAAGACCTTAATCTGTAGGCCAGAGTACGAGTCTAAGACCTTAGCTGTTAGGCCAGAGTAAGAGTTAAGACCTTAACCAGTAGGCCAGAGTAAGAGTTAAGACCTTAACCTGTAGGCCATAGTACGAGTCTAAGACCTTAGCTATTAGGCCAGAGTAAAAGTTAAGACCTTAACCAGTAGGCCAGAGTAAGAGTTAAGAACTTAACCTGTAGGCCAGCGTAAGAGTTAAGACCTTCACCTGTAGGCCATAGTACGAGTCTAAGACCTTAGCTATTAGGCCAGAGTAAGAGTTAAGACCTTAGCTATTAGGCCAGAGTATGAGTTAAGACCTTAACCATTAAGCCAGAGTATGAGTCTAAGACCTTAGCTATTTAGCCAGAGTAAGAGTTAAGACCTTAGCTATTATGCCAGAGTAAGAGTTAAGACCTTAACCATTAGGCCAGAGTACGAGTCTAAGACGTTAGCTATTAGGCCAGAGTAAGAGTTAAGACCTTAACCAGTAGGCCAGAGTAAGAGTTAAGACCTTAACCATTAGTCCAGAGTACGAGTCTAAGACCTTAGCTATTAGGCCAGAGTAAGAGTTAAGACCTTAGCTATTGGGCCAGAGTAAGAGTTAAGACCTTAACCATTAGGCCATAGTACGAGTATAAGACCTTAGCTATTAGGCCAGAGTAAGAGTTAAGAACTTAGCTATCAGGCCAGATTACGAGTTAAGACCTTAACCAGTAGGCCAGAGTAAGAGTTAAGACCTTAACCTGTAGGCCAGAGTAGGAGTTAAGACCTAAACCTGTAGGCCATACTATGAGTCTAAGACCTTAGCTAATAGGCCAGAGTAAGAGTTAAGACCTTAGCTATTAGGCCAGAGTAAGAGTTAAGACCTTAACCAGTAGGCCAGAGTAAGAGTTAAGACCTTAACCTGTAGGCCAGAGTACGAGTCTAAGACCTTAGCTATTAGGCCAGAGTAAGAATTAAGACCTTAACCATTAGGCCAGTGTATGAGTCTAAGACCTTAGCTATTGGGCCAGAGTATGAGTCTAAGACCTTAGCTATTAGGCCAGAGTAAGAGTTAAGACCCTAACCATTAGGCCAGAGTACGAGTCTAAGACTTTAGCTATTAGGCCAGAGCAAGAGTTAAGACCTTAACCAGTAGGCCAGAGTACAAGTCTAAGACCTTAGCTATTAGGCCAGAGTAAGAGTTAAGAACTTAACCAGTAGGCCAGAGTAAGAGTTAAGACCTTAACCTGTAGGCCATAGTACGAGTCTAAGACCTTAGCTATTAGGCCAGAGTAAGAGTTAAGACCTTAACCATTAGGCCAGAGTACGAGTCTAACACCTTAGCTATTAGGCCAGAGTACGAGTCTAAGACCTTAGCTATTAGGCCAGACTAAGAGTTAAGACCTTAGCTATTAGGCCAGAGTACGAGTCTAAGACCTTAGCTATTAGGCCAGAGTAAGAGTTAAGACCTTAACCAGTAGGCCAGAGTAAGAGTTAAGACCTAACCTGTATGCCAAAGTACGAGTCGAAGACCTTAGCTATTAGGCCAGAGTAAGAGTTAAGACCTTAGCTATTAGGCCAGAGTAAGAATTAAGACCTTAACCAGTAGGCCAGAGTAAGAGTTAAGACCTTAACCATTAAGCCAGAGTATCAGTCTAAGACCTTAGCTATAATGCCAGAGTAAGAGTTAAGACCTTAGCTATTAGGCCAGAGTAAGAGTTAAGACCTTAACCAGTAGGCCAGAGTAAGAGTTAAGACCTTAACCTGTAGGCCATAGTACGAGTCTAAGACCTTAGCTATTAGGCCAGAGTAAGAGTTAAGACCTTAACCAGTCGGCCAGAGTAAGAGTTAAGACCTTAACCAGTAGGCCAGAGTACGAATCTAACACCTTAGCTATTAGGCCAGAGTAAGAGTTAAGACCTTAACCAGTAGGCCAGAGAAAGAGTTAAGACCTTAACCATTAGACCAGAGTACGAGTCTAAGACCTTAGCTATTAGGCCAGAGTAAGAGTTAAGACCTTAACCAGTAGGCCAGAGTAAGAGTTAAGACCTTAACCAGTAGACCAGAGTACGAGTCTAAGACCTTAGCTATTAGGCCAGAGTAAGAGTTAAGACCTTAACCAGTAGGCCAGAGAAAGAGTTAAGACCTTAACCATTAGATCAGAGTACGAGTCTAAGACCGTAGCTATTAGGCCAGAGTAAGAGTTAAGACCTTAGCTATTAGGCCAGAGTAAGAGTTAAGACGTTAACCATTAAGCCAGAGTAAGAATAAAGACCTTAAACATTAGGCCAGAGAAAGAGTCTAAGACCTTAACCATTAGGCCGGAGTAAGAGCTAAGACCTTAACCATTAGGCCAGAGTAAGAGTCTAAGACCTTAACCATTAGGCCAGAGTAAGAGTTAAGACCTTAACCATTAGGCCAGAGTAAGAGTATGGCCAGAGTAAGAGTTAACACCTTTACCATTAGGCCAGATTAAGAGTCTAAGACCTTAACCATTAGGCCAGAGTAAGAGTTCAGACCTTAAACATTAGGCCGGAGTAAGAGTCTAAGACCTTAACCATTATGTCAGAGTAAGAGTCAAAGACCTTAACCATTAGGCCAGAGTAAGAATTAAGACCTTAACCATTAGGCCAGAGTTTGAGTCTAAGACCTTAGCTATTAGGCCAGAGTAAGTGTTAAGACCTTAACCAGTAGGCCAGAGTAAGAGTTAAGACCTTAACCATTAGTCCAGAGTACGAGTCTAAGACCTTAGCTATTAGGCCAGAGTAAGAGTTAAGACCTTAGCTATTAGGCCAGAGTAAGAGTTAAGACCTTAACCATTATGCCAGAGTAAGAGTTAGGACCTTAGCTATTAGGCCAGAATAAGAGTTAAGACCTTAACCATTAGGCCAGAGTACGAGTCTAAGACCTTAGCTATTAGGCCAGAGTAAGACTTAAGACCTTAACCAGTAGGCCAGAGCAAGAGTTAAGACCTTAACCATTAGTCCAGAGTACGAGTCTAAGACCTTAGCTATTAGGCCAGATAAAGAGTTAAGACCTTAGCTATTGGGCCAGAGTAAGAGTGAAGACCTTAACCATTAGGCCAGAGTACGAGTCTAAGACCTTAGCTATTAGGCCAGAGTAAGAGTTAAGTTCTTAACCATTAGGCCAGAGTACGAGTCTAAGACCTTAGCTATTAGGCCAGAGTAAGAATTAGGACCTTAGCTATTAGGCCTGAGTAAGAGTTAAGACCTTAGCTATTAGGCCAGAGTACGAGTTAAGACCTTAACCAGTAGGCCAGAGTAAGAGTTAAGACCTTAACCTGTAGGCCAGAGTAGGAGTTAAGACCTAAACCTGTAGGCCATACTATGAGTCTAAGACCTTAGCTATTAGGCCAGAGTAAGAGTTAAGACCTTAGCTATTAGGCCAGAGTAAGGGCTAAGACCTTAACCAGTAGGCCAGAGTAAGAGTTAAGACCTTAACCTGTAGGCCATAGTACGAGTCTAAGACCTTAGCTATTAGGCCAGAGTAAGAGTTAAGACCTTAACCAGTAGGCCAGAGTAAGAGTTAAAACCTTAACCTGTAGGCCAGAGTACGGGTCTAAGACCTTAGCTATTAGGCCAGAGTAAGAGTTAAGACCTTAGCTATTAGGCCAGAGTAAGAGTTAAGATCTTAACCATTAGGCCAGAGTACGAGTCTAAGACCTAAGCTATTAGGCCAGAGTAAGAGTTAAGACCTTAGCTATTAGGCCAGAGTAAGAGTTAAGACCTTAACCAGAAGGCGAGAGTGAGAGTTAAGACCTTAACCTGTATGCCATAGTACGAGTCTAAGACCTTAGCTATTAGGCCAGAGTAAGAGTTAAGACCTTGGCTATTAGGCCAGAGTAAGAGTTAAGACCTTAACCAGTAGGCCAGAGTAAGAAATAATACCTTAACCATTAGGCCAGAGTAAGAGTTAAGACCTTAACCATAAGGCCAGAGTATGAGTCTAAGACCTTAGCTATTAGGCCAGAGTAAGAGTTAAGACCTTAATCTGTAGGCCAGAGTACGAGTCTAAGACCTTAGCTGTTAGGCCAGAGTAAGAGTTAAGACCTTAACCAGTAGGCCAGAGTAAGAGTTAAGACCTTAACCTGTAGGCCATAGTACGAGTCTAAGACCTTAGCTATTAGGCCAGAGTAAAAGTTAAGACCTTAACCAGTAGGCCAGAGTAAGAGTTAAGAACTTAACCTGTAGGCCAGAGTAAGAGTTAAGACCTTAACCATTAGGCAAGAGTACGAGTCTAAGACCTTAGCTATTAGGCCAGAGTAAGAGTTAACACCTTAGCTATTAGGCCAGAGTAAGAGTTAAGAATTTAACCAATAGGCCAGAGTAAGAGTTAAGACCTTCACCATTAGGCCAGAGTACGAGTCGAAGACCTTAGCTATTAGGCCAGAGTAAGAGTTAAGACCTTAACCAGTAGGCCAGAGTAAGAGTTAAGAACTTAACCTGTAGGCCATAGCACGAGTCTAAGACCTTAGCTATTAGGCCAGAGTACCAGTCTAAGACCTTAGCTATTAGGCCAGAGTAAGAGTTAAGACCTTAGCTATTAGGTCAGAGTAAGAGTTAAGACCTTAACCATTAGGCCAGAGTACGAGTCTAAGACCTTAGCTATTAGGCCAGAGTAAGAGTTAAGACCTTAACCAGTAGGCCAGAGTAAGAGTTAAGAACTTAACCTGTAGGCCATAGCACGAGTCTAAGACCTTAGCTATTAGGCCAGAGTAAGAGTTAAGACCTTAGCTATTAGGCCAGAGTAAGAGTTAAGACCTTAACCATTAGGCCAAAGTACGAGTCTAAGACATTAGCTATTAGGCCAGAGTAAGAATTAAGACCTTAGCTATTAGGCCAGAGTAAAAGTTAAGACCTTAACCAGTAGACAAGAGTAAGAGTTAAGACCTTAACCATTAGGCCAGAGTACGAGTCAAAGTCCTTAGCTATTAGGCCAGAGTAAGAGTTAAGACCTTAACCAGTAGGCCAGTGTAAGAGTTAAGACCGTAACCATTAGGCCAGAGTACGAGTCTAAGACCTTAGCTATTAGGCCAGAGTAAGAGTTAAGACCTTAACCAGTAGGCCAGAGTAAGAGTTAAGACCTTAACCATTAAGCCAGAGTATCAGTCTAAGACCTTAGCTATAATGCCAGAGTAAGAGTTAAGACCTTAGCTATTAGGCCAGAGTAAGAGTTAAGACCTTAACCAGTAGGCCAGAGTAAGAGTTAAAACCTTAACCTGTAGGCCAGAGTACGGGTCTAAGACCTTAGCTATTAGGCCAGAGTAAGAGTTAAGACCTTAGCTATTAGGCCAGAGTAAGAGTTAAGATCTTAACCATTAGGCCAGAGTACGAGTCTAAGACCTAAGCTATTAGGCCAGAGTAAGAGTTAAGACCTTAGCTATTAGGCCAGAGTAAGAGTTAAGACCTTAACCAGAAGGCGAGAGTGAGAGTTAAGACCTTAACCTGTATGCCATAGTACGAGTCTAAGACCTTAGCTATTAGGCCAGAGTAAGAGTTAAGACCTTGGCTATTAGGCCAGAGTAAGAGTTAAGACCTTAACCAGTAGGCCAGAGTAAGAAATAATACCTTAACCATTAGGCCAGAGTAAGAGTTAAGACCTTAACCATAAGGCCAGAGTATGAGTCTAAGACCTTAGCTATTAGGCCAGAGTAAGAGTTAAGACCTTAATCTGTAGGCCAGAGTACGAGTCTAAGACCTTAGCTGTTAGGCCAGAGTAAGAGTTAAGACCTTAACCAGTAGGCCAGAGTAAGAGTTAAGACCTTAACCTGTAGGCCATAGTACGAGTCTAAGACCTTAGCTATTAGGCCAGAGTAAAAGTTAAGACCTTAACCAGTAGGCCAGAGTAAGAGTTAAGAACTTAACCTGTAGGCCAGAGTAAGAGTTAAGACCTTAACCATTAGGCAAGAGTACGAGTCTAAGACCTTAGCTATTAGGCCAGAGTAAGAGTTAACACCTTAGCTATTAGGCCAGAGTAAGAGTTAAGAATTTAACCAATAGGCCAGAGTAAGAGTTAAGACCTTCACCATTAGGCCAGAGTACGAGTCGAAGACCTTAGCTATTAGGCCAGAGTAAGAGTTAAGACCTTAACCAGTAGGCCAGAGTAAGAGTTAAGAACTTAACCTGTAGGCCATAGCACGAGTCTAAGACCTTAGCTATTAGGCCAGAGTACCAGTCTAAGACCTTAGCTATTAGGCCAGAGTAAGAGTTAAGACCTTAGCTATTAGGTCAGAGTAAGAGTTAAGACCTTAACCATTAGGCCAGAGTACGAGTCTAAGACCTTAGCTATTAGGCCAGAGTAAGAGTTAAGACCTTAACCAGTAGGCCAGAGTAAGAGTTAAGAACTTAACCTGTAGGCCATAGCACGAGTCTAAGACCTTAGCTATTAGGCCAGAGTAAGAGTTAAGACCTTAGCTATTAGGCCAGAGTAAGAGTTAAGACCTTAACCATTAGGCCAAAGTACGAGTCTAAGACATTAGCTATTAGGCCAGAGTAAGAATTAAGACCTTAGCTATTAGGCCAGAGTAAAAGTTAAGACCTTAACCAGTAGACAAGAGTAAGAGTTAAGACCTTAACCATTAGGCCAGAGTACGAGTCAAAGTCCTTAGCTATTAGGCCAGAGTAAGAGTTAAGACCTTAACCAGTAGGCCAGTGTAAGAGTTAAGACCGTAACCATTAGGCCAGAGTACGAGTCTAAGACCTTAGCTATTAGGCCAGAGTAAGAGTTAAGACCTTAACCAGTAGGCCAGAGTAAGAGTTAAGACCTTAACCATTAAGCCAGAGTATCAGTCTAAGACCTTAGCTATAATGCCAGAGTAAGAGTTAAGACCTTAGCTATTAGGCCAGAGTAAGAGTTAAGACCTTAACCAGTCGGCCAGAGTAAGAGTTAAGACCTTAACCAGTAGGCCAGAGTACGAATCTAACACCTTAGCTATTAGGCCAGAGTAAGAGTTAAGACCTTAGCTATTAGGCCAGAGTAAGAGTTAAGACGTTAACCATTAAGCCAGAGTAAGAATAAAGACCTTAAACATTAGGCCAGAGAAAGAGTCTAAGACCTTAACCATTAGGCCGGAGTAAGAGCTAAGACCTTAACCATTAGGCCAGAGTAAGAGTCTAAGACCTTAACCATTAGGCCAGAGTAAGAGTTAAGACCTTAACCATTAGGCCAGAGTAAGAGTATGGCCAGAGTAAGAGTTAAGACCTTTACCATTAGGCCAGATTAAGAGTCTAAGACCTTAACCATTAAGCCAGAGTATCAGTCTAAGACCTTAGCTATAATGCCAGAGTAAGAGTTAAGACCTTAGCTATTAGGCCAGAGTAAGAGTTAAGACCTTAACCAGTAGGCCAGAGTAAGAGTTAAGACCTTAACCTGTAGGCCATAGTACGAGTCTAAGACCTTAGCTATTAGGCCAGAGTAAGAGTTAAGACCTTAACCAGTCGGCCAGAGTAAGAGTTAAGACCTTAACCAGTAGGCCAGAGTACAAATCTAACACCTTAGCTATTAGGCCAGAGTAAGAGTTAAGACCTTAACCAGTAGGCCAGAGAAAGAGTTAAGACCTTAACCATTAGACCAGAGTACGAGTCTAAGACCTTAGCTATTAGGCCAGAGTAAGAGTTAAGACCTTAACCAGTAGGCCAGAGTAAGAGTTAAGACCTTAACCAGTAGACCAGAGTACGAGTCTAAGACCTTAGCTATTAGGCCAGAGTAAGAGTTAAGACCTTAACCAGTAGGCCAGAGAAAGAGTTAAGACCTTAACCATTAGATCAGAGTACGAGTCTAAGACCGTAGCTATTAGGCCAGAGTAAGAGTTAAGACCTTAGCTATTAGGCCAGAGTAAGAGTTAAGACGTTAACCATTAAGCCAGAGTAAGAATAAAGACCTTAAACATTACGCCAGAGAAAGAGTCTAAGACCTTAACCATTAGGCCGGAGTAAGAGCTAAGACCTTAACCATTAGGCCAGAGTAAGAGTCTAAGACATTAACCATTAGGCCAGAGTAAGAGTTAAGACCTTAACCATTAGGCCAGAGTAAGAGTATGGCCAGAGTAAGAGTTAAGACCTTTACCATTAGGCCAGATTAAGAGTCTAAGACCTTAACCATTAGGCCAGAGTAAGAGTTCAGACCTTAACCATTAGGCCGGAGTAAGAGTCTAAGACCTTAACCATTATGTCAGAGTAAGAGTCTAAGACCTTAACCATTAGGCCAGAGTAAGAGTTAAGACCTTAACCATTAGGCCAGAGTTTGAGTCTAAGACCTTAGCTATTAGGCCAGAGTAAGTGTTAAGACCTTAACCAGTAGGCCAGAGTAAGAGTTAAGACCTTAACCATTAGTCCAGAGTACGAGTCTAAGACCTTAGCTATTGGCCAGAGTAAGAGTTAAGACCTTAGCTATTAGGCCAGAGTAAGAGTTAAGACCTTAACCATTATGCCAGAGTAAGAGTTAAGACCTTAGCTATTAGGCCAGAATAAGAGTTAAGACCTTAACCATTAGGCCAGAGTACGAGTCTAAGACCTTAGCTATTAGGCCAGAGTAAGACTTAAGACCTTAACCAGTAGGCCAGAGCAAGAGTTAAGACCTTAACCATTAGTCCAGAGTACGAGTCTAAGACCTTAGCTATTAGGCCAGATAAAGAGTTAAGACCTTAGCTATTGGGCCAGAGTAAGAGTGAAGACCTTAACCATTAGGCCAGAGTACGAGTCTAAGACCTTAGCTATTAGGCCAGAGTAAGAGTTAAGTTCTTAACCATTAGGCCAGAGTACGAGTCTAAGACCTTAGCTATTAGGCCAGAGTAAGAATTAAGACCTTAGCTATTAGGCCTGAGTAAGAGTTAAGACCTTAGCTATTAGGCCAGAGTACGAGTTAAGACCTTACCCAGTAGGCCAGAGTAAGAGTTAAGACCTTAACCTGTAGGCCAGAGTAGGAGTTAAGACCTAAACCTGTAGGCCATACTATGAGTCTAAGACCTTAGCTATTAGGCCAGAGTAAGAGTTAAGACCTTAGCTATTAGGCCAGAGTAAGGGCTAAGACCTTAACCAGTAGGCCAGAGTAAGAGTTAAGACCTTAACCTGTAGGCCATAGTACGAGTCTAAGACCTTAGCTATTAGGCCAGAGTAAGAGTTAAGACCTTAACCAGTAGGCCAGAGTAAGAGTTAAAACCTTAACCTGTAGGCCAGAGTACGGGTCTAAGACCTTAGCTATTAGGCCAGAGTAAGAGTTAAGACCTTAGCTATTAGGCCAGAGTAAGAGTTAAGACCTTAGCTATTAGGCCAGAGTAAGAGTTAAGATCTTAACCATTAGGCCAGAGTACAAGTCTAAGACCTAAGCTATTAGGCCAGAGTAAGAGTTAAGACCTTAGCTATTAGGCCAGAGTAAGAGTTAAGACCTTAACCAGAAGGCGAGAGTGAGAGTTAAGACCTTAACCTGTATGCCATAGTACGAGTCTAAGACCTTAGCTATTAGGCCAGAGTAAGAGTTAAGACCTTGGCTATTAGGCCAGAGTAAGAGTTAAGACCTTAACCAGTAGGCCAGAGTAAGAGTTAATACCTTAACCATTAGGCCAGAGTAAGAGTTAAGACCTTAACCATAAGGCCAGAGTATGAGTCTAAGACCTTAGCTATTAGGCCAGAGTAAGAATTAAGACCTTAGCTATTAGGCCAGAGTAAAAGTTAAGACCTTAACCAGTAGACAAGAGTAAGAGTTAAGACCTTAACCATTAGGCCAGAGTACGAGTCAAAGTCCTTAGCTATTAGGCCAGAGTAAGAGTTAAGACCTTAACCAGTAGGCCAGTGTAAGAGTTAAGACCTTAACCATTAGGCCAGAGTACGAGTCTAAGACCTTAGCTATTAGGCCAGAGTAAGAGTTAAGACCTTAACCAGTAGGCCAGAGTAAGAGTTAAGACCTTAACCATTAAGCCAGAGTATCAGTCTAAGACCTTAGCTATAATGCCAGAGTAAGAGTTAAGACCTTAGCTATTAGGCCAGAGTAAGAGTTAAGACCTTAACCAGTAGGCCAGAGTAAGAGTTAAGACCTTAACCTGTAGGCCATAGTACGAGTCTAAGACCTTAGCTATTAGGCCAGAGTAAGAGTTAAGACCTTAACCAGTCGGCCAGAGTAAGAGTTAAGACCTTAACCAGTAGGCCAGAGTACGAATCTAACACCTTAGCTATTAGGCCAGAGTAAGAGTTAAGACCTTAACCAGTAGGCCAGAGAAAGAGTTAAGACCTTAACCATTAGACCAGAGTACGAGTCTAAGACCTTAGCTATTAGGCCAGAGTAAGAGTTAAGACCTTAACCAGTAGGCCAGAGTAAGAGTTAAGACCTTAACCAGTAGACCAGAGTACGAGTCTAAGACCTTAGCTATTAGGCCAGAGTAAGAGTTAAGACCTTAACCAGTAGGCCAGAGAAAGAGTTAAGACCTTAACCATTAGATCAGAGTACGAGTCTAAGACCGTAGCTATTAGGCCAGAGTAAGAGTTAAGACCTTAGCTATTAGGCCAGAGTAAGAGTTAAGACGTTAACCATTAAGCCAGAGTAAGAATAAAGACCTTAAACATTAGGCCAGAGAAAGAGTCTAAGACCTTAACCATTAGGCCGGAGTAAGAGCTAAGACCTTAACCATTAGGCCAGAGTAAGAGTCTAAGACATTAACCATTAGGCCAGAGTAAGAGTTAAGACCTTAACCATTAGGCCAGAGTAAGAGTATGGCCAGAGTAAGAGTTAAGACCTTTACCATTAGGCCAGATTAAGAGTCTAAGACCTTAACCCTTAGGCCAGAGTAAGAGTTCAGACCTTAACCATTAGGCCGGAGTAAGAGTCTAAGACCTTAACCATTATGTCAGAGTAAGAGTCTAAGACCTTAACCATTAGGCCAGAGTAAGAGTTAAGACCTTAACCATTAGGCCAGAGTTTGAGTCTAAGACCTTAGCTATTAGGCCAGAGTAAGTGTTAAGACCTTAACCAGTAGGCCAGAGTAAGAGTTAAGACCTTAACCATTAGTCCAGAGTACGAGTCTAAGACCTTAGCTATTGGCCAGAGTAAGAGTTAAGACCTTAGCTATTAGGCCAGAGTAAGAGTTAAGACCTTAACCATTATGCCAGAGTAAGAGTTAAGACCTTAGCTATTAGGCCAGAATAAGAGTTAAGACCTTAACCATTAGGCCAGAGTACGAGTCTAAGACCTTAGCTATTAGGCCAGAGTAAGACTTAAGACCTTAACCAGTAGGCCAGAGCAAGAGTTAAGACCTTAACCATTAGTCCAGAGTACGAGTCTAAGACCTTAGCTATTAGGCCAGATAAAGAGTTAAGACCTTAGCTATTGGGCCAGAGTAAGAGTGAAGACCTTAACCATTAGGCCAGAGTACGAGTCTAAGACCTTAGCTATTAGGCCAGAGTAAGAGTTAAGTTCTTAACCATTAGGCCAGAGTACGAGTCTAAGACCTTAGCTATTAGGCCAGAGTAAGAATTAAGACCTTAGCTATTAGGCCTGAGTAAGAGTTAAGACCTTAGCTATTAGGCCAGAGTACGAGTTAAGACCTTAACCAGTAGGCCAGAGTAAGAGTTAAGACCTTAACCTGTAGGCCAGAGTAGGAGTTAAGACCTAAACCTGTAGGCCATACTATGAGTCTAAGACCTTAGCTATTAGGCCAGAGTAAGAGTTAAGACCTTAGCTATTAGGCCAGAGTAAGGGCTAGGACCTTAACCAGTAGGCCAGAGTAAGAGTTAAGACCTTAACCTGTAGGCCATAGTACGAGTCTAAGACCTTAGCTATTAGGCCAGAGTAAGAGTTAAGACCTTAACCAGTAGGCCAGAGTAAGAGTTAAAACCTTAACCTGTAGGCCAGAGTACGGGTCTAAGACCTTAGCTATTAGGCCAGAGTAAGAGTTAAGACCTTAGCTATTAGGCCAGAGTAAGAGTTAAGACCTTAGCTATTAGGCCAGAGTAAGAGTTAAGATCTTAACCATTAGGCCAGAGTACAAGTCTAAGACCTAAGCTATTAGGCCAGAGTAAGAGTTAAGACCTTAGCTATTAGGCCAGAGTAAGAGTTAAGACCTTAACCAGAAGGCGAGAGTGAGAGTTAAGACCTTAACCTGTATGCCATAGTACGAGTCTAAGACCTTAGCTATTAGGCCAGAGTAAGAGTTAAGACCTTGGCTATTAGGCCAGAGTAAGAGTTAAGACCTTAACCAGTAGGCCAGAGTAAGAGTTAATACCTTAACCATTAGGCCAGAGTAAGAGTTAAGACCTTAACCATAAGGCCAGAGTATGAGTCTAAGACCTTAGCTATTAGGCCAGAGTAAGAATTAAGACCTTAGCTATTAGGCCAGAGTAAAAGTTAAGACCTTAACCAGTAGACAAGAGTAAGAGTTAAGACCTTAACCATTAGGCCAGAGTACGAGTCAAAGTCCTTAGCTATTAGGCCAGAGTAAGAGTTAAGACCTTAACCAGTAGGCCAGTGTAAGAGTTAAGACCTTAACCATTAGGCCAGAGTACGAGTCTAAGACCTTAGCTATTAGGCCAGAGTAAGAGTTAAGACCTTAACCAGTAGGCCAGAGTAAGAGTTAAGACCTTAACCATTAAGCCAGAGTATCAGTCTAAGACCTTAGCTATAATGCCAGAGTAAGAGTTAAGACCTTAGCTATTAGGCCAGAGTAAGAGTTAAGACCTTAACCAGTAGGCCAGAGTAAGAGTTAAGACCTTAACCTGTAGGCCATAGTACGAGTCTAAGACCTTAGCTATTAGGCCAGAGTAAGAGTTAAGACCTTAACCAGTCGGCCAGAGTAAGAGTTAAGACCTTAACCAGTAGGCCAGAGTACGAATCTAACACCTTAGCTATTAGGCCAGAGTAAGAGTTAAGACCTTAACCAGTAGGCCAGAGAAAGAGTTAAGACCTTAACCATTAGACCAGAGTACGAGTCTAAGACCTTAGCTATTAGGCCAGAGTAAGAGTTAAGACCTTAACCAGTAGGCCAGAGTAAGAGTTAAGACCTTAACCAGTAGACCAGAGTACGAGTCTAAGACCTTAGCTATTAGGCCAGAGTAAGAGTTAAGACCTTAACCAGTAGGCCAGAGAAAGAGTTAAGACCTTAACCATTAGATCAGAGTACGAGTCTAAGACCGTAGCTATTAGGCCAGAGTAAGAGTTAAGACCTTAGCTATTAGGCCAGAGTAAGAGTTAAGACGTTAACCATTAAGCCAGAGTAAGAATAAAGACCTTAAACATTAGGCCAGAGAAAGAGTCTAAGACCTTAACCATTAGGCCGGAGTAAGAGCTAAGACCTTAACCATTAGGCCAGAGTAAGAGTCTAAGACATTAACCATTAGGCCAGAGTAAGAGTTAAGACCTTAACCATTAGGCCAGAGTAAGAGTATGGCCAGAGTAAGAGTTAAGACCTTTACCATTAGGCCAGATTAAGAGTCTAAGACCTTAACCCTTAGGCCAGAGTAAGAGTTCAGACCTTAACCATTAGGCCGGAGTAAGAGTCTAAGACCTTAACCATTATGTCAGAGTAAGAGTCTAAGACCTTAACCATTAGGCCAGAGTAAGAGTTAAGACCTTAACCATTAGGCCAGAGTTTGAGTCTAAGACCTTAGCTATTAGGCCAGAGTAAGTGTTAAGACCTTAACCAGTAGGCCAGAGTAAGAGTTAAGACCTTAACCATTAGTCCAGAGTACGAGTCTAAGACCTTAGCTATTGGCCAGAGTAAGAGTTAAGACCTTAGCTATTAGGCCAGAGTAAGAGTTAAGACCTTAACCATTATGCCAGAGTAAGAGTTAAGACCTTAGCTATTAGGCCAGAATAAGAGTTAAGACCTTAACCATTAGGCCAGAGTACGAGTCTAAGACCTTAGCTATTAGGCCAGAGTAAGACTTAAGACCTTAACCAGTAGGCCAGAGCAAGAGTTAAGACCTTAACCATTAGTCCAGAGTACGAGTCTAAGACCTTAGCTATTAGGCCAGATAAAGAGTTAAGACCTTAGCTATTGGGCCAGAGTAAGAGTGAAGACCTTAACCATTAGGCCAGAGTACGAGTCTAAGACCTTAGCTATTAGGCCAGAGTAAGAGTTAAGTTCTTAACCATTAGGCCAGAGTACGAGTCTAAGACCTTAGCTATTAGGCCAGAGTAAGAATTAAGACCTTAGCTATTAGGCCTGAGTAAGAGTTAAGACCTTAGCTATTAGGCCAGAGTACGAGTTAAGACCTTAACCAGTAGGCCAGAGTAAGAGTTAAGACCTTAACCTGTAGGCCAGAGTAGGAGTTAAGACCTAAACCTGTAGGCCATACTATGAGTCTAAGACCTTAGCTATTAGGCCAGAGTAAGAGTTAAGACCTTAGCTATTAGGCCAGAGTAAGGGCTAAGACCTTAACCAGTAGGCCAGAGTAAGAGTTAAGACCTTAACCTGTAGGCCATAGTACGAGTCTAAGACCTTAGCTATTAGGCCAGAGTAAGAGTTAAGACCTTAACCAGTAGGCCAGAGTAAGAGTTAAAACCTTAACCTGTAGGCCAGAGTACGGGTCTAAGACCTTAGCTATTAGGCCAGAGTAAGAGTTAAGACCTTAGCTATTAGGCCAGAGTAAGAGTTAAGATCTTAACCATTAGGCCAGAGTACAAGTCTAAGACCTAAGCTATTAGGCCAGAGTAAGAGTTAAGACCTTAGCTATTAGGCCAGAGTAAGAGTTAAGACCTTAACCAGAAGGCGAGAGTGAGAGTTAAGACCTTAACCTGTATGCCATAGTACGAGTCTAAGACCTTAGCTATTAGGCCAGAGTAAGAGTTAAGACCTTGGCTATTAGGCCAGAGTAAGAGTTAAGACCTTAACCAGTAGGCCAGAGTAAGAGTTAATACCTTAACCATTAGGCCAGAGTAAGAGTTAAGACCTTAACCATAAGGCCAGAGTATGAGTCTAAGACCTTAGCTATTAGGCCAGAGTAAGAGTTAAGACCTTAATCTGTAGGCCAGAGTACGAGTCTAAGACCTTAGCTGTTAGGCCAGAGTAAGAGTTAAGACCTTAACCAGTAGGCCAGAGTAAGAGTTAAGACCTTAACCTGTAGGCCATAGTACGAGTCTAAGACCTTAGCTATTAGGCCAGAGTAAAAGTTAAGACCTTAACCAGTAGGCCAGAGTAAGAGTTAAGAACTTAACCTGTAGGCCAGCGTAAGAGTTAAGACCTTCACCTGTAGGCCATAGTACGAGTCTAAGACCTTAGCTATTAGGCCAGAGTAAGAGTTAAGACCTTAGCTATTAGGCCAGAGTATGAGTTAAGACCTTAACCATTAAGCCAGAGTATGAGTCTAAGACCTTAGCTATTTAGCCAGAGTAAGAGTTAAGACCTTAGCTATTATGCCAGAGTAAGAGTTAAGACCTTAACCATTAGGCCAGAGTACGAGTCTAAGACGTTAGCTATTAGGCCAGAGTAAGAGTTAAGACCTTAACCAGTAGGCCAGAGTAAGAGTTAAGACCTTAACCATTAGTCCAGAGTACGAGTCTAAGACCTTAGCTATTAGGCCAGAGTAAGAGTTAAGACCTTAGCTATTGGGCCAGAGTAAGAGTTAAGACCTTAACCATTAGGCCATAGTACGAGTATAAGACCTTAGCTATTAGGCCAGAGTAAGAGTTAAGAACTTAGCTATCAGGCCAGATTACGAGTTAAGACCTTAACCAGTAGGCCAGAGTAAGAGTTAAGACCTTAACCTGTAGGCCAGAGTAGGAGTTAAGACCTAAACCTGTAGGCCATACTATGAGTCTAAGACCTTAGCTAATAGGCCAGAGTAAGAGTTAAGACCTTAGCTATTAGGCCAGAGTAAGAGTTAAGACCTTAACCAGTAGGCCAGAGTAAGAGTTAAGACCTTAACCTGTAGGCCAGAGTACGAGTCTAAGACCTTAGCTATTAGGCCAGAGTAAGAATTAAGACCTTAACCATTAGGCCAGTGTATGAGTCTAAGACCTTAGCTATTGGGCCAGAGTATGAGTCTAAGACCTTAGCTATTAGGCCAGAGTAAGAGTTAAGACCCTAACCATTAGGCCAGAGTACGAGTCTAAGACTTTAGCTATTAGGCCAGAGCAAGAGTTAAGACCTTAACCAGTAGGCCAGAGTACAAGTCTAAGACCTTAGCTATTAGGCCAGAGTAAGAGTTAAGAACTTAACCAGTAGGCCAGAGTAAGAGTTAAGACCTTAACCTGTAGGCCATAGTACGAGTCTAAGACCTTAGCTATTAGGCCAGAGTAAGAGTTAAGACCTTAACCATTAGGCCAGAGTACGAGTCTAACACCTTAGCTATTAGGCCAGAGTACGAGTCTAAGACCTTAGCTATTAGGCCAGACTAAGAGTTAAGACCTTAGCTATTAGGCCAGAGTACGAGTCTAAGACCTTAGCTATTAGGCCAGAGTAAGAGTTAAGACCTTAACCAGTAGGCCAGAGTAAGAGTTAAGACCTAACCTGTATGCCAAAGTACGAGTCGAAGACCTTAGCTATTAGGCCAGAGTAAGAGTTAAGACCTTAGCTATTAGGCCAGAGTAAGAATTAAGACCTTAACCAGTAGGCCAGAGTAAGAGTTAAGACCTTAACCATTAAGCCAGAGTATCAGTCTAAGACCTTAGCTATAATGCCAGAGTAAGAGTTAAGACCTTAGCTATTAGGCCAGAGTAAGAGTTAAGACCTTAACCAGTAGGCCAGAGTAAGAGTTAAGACCTTAACCTGTAGGCCATAGTACGAGTCTAAGACCTTAGCTATTAGGCCAGAGTAAGAGTTAAGACCTTAACCAGTCGGCCAGAGTAAGAGTTAAGACCTTAACCAGTAGGCCAGAGTACGAATCTAACACCTTAGCTATTAGGCCAGAGTAAGAGTTAAGACCTTAACCAGTAGGCCAGAGAAAGAGTTAAGACCTTAACCATTAGACCAGAGTACGAGTCTAAGACCTTAGCTATTAGGCCAGAGTAAGAGTTAAGACCTTAACCAGTAGGCCAGAGTAAGAGTTAAGACCTTAACCAGTAGACCAGAGTACGAGTCTAAGACCTTAGCTATTAGGCCAGAGTAAGAGTTAAGACCTTAACCAGTAGGCCAGAGAAAGAGTTAAGACCTTAACCATTAGATCAGAGTACGAGTCTAAGACCGTAGCTATTAGGCCAGAGTAAGAGTTAAGACCTTAGCTATTAGGCCAGAGTAAGAGTTAAGACGTTAACCATTAAGCCAGAGTAAGAATAAAGACCTTAAACATTAGGCCAGAGAAAGAGTCTAAGACCTTAACCATTAGGCCGGAGTAAGAGCTAAGACCTTAACCATTAGGCCAGAGTAAGAGTCTAAGACCTTAACCATTAGGCCAGAGTAAGAGTTAAGACCTTAACCATTAGGCCAGAGTAAGAGTATGGCCAGAGTAAGAGTTAACACCTTTACCATTAGGCCAGATTAAGAGTCTAAGACCTTAACCATTAGGCCAGAGTAAGAGTTCAGACCTTAAACATTAGGCCGGAGTAAGAGTCTAAGACCTTAACCATTATGTCAGAGTAAGAGTCTAAGACCTTAACCATTAGGCCAGAGTAAGAATTAAGACCTTAACCATTAGGCCAGAGTTTGAGTCTAAGACCTTAGCTATTAGGCCAGAGTAAGTGTTAAGACCTTAACCAGTAGGCCAGAGTAAGAGTTAAGACCTTAACCATTAGTCCAGAGTACGAGTCTAAGACCTTAGCTATTAGGCCAGAGTAAGAGTTAAGACCTTAGCTATTAGGCCAGAGTAAGAGTTAAGACCTTAACCATTATGCCAGAGTAAGAGTTAGGACCTTAGCTATTAGGCCAGAATAAGAGTTAAGACCTTAACCATTAGGCCAGAGTACGAGTCTAAGACCTTAGCTATTAGGCCAGAGTAAGACTTAAGACCTTAACCAGTAGGCCAGAGCAAGAGTTAAGACCTTAACCATTAGTCCAGAGTACGAGTCTAAGACCTTAGCTATTAGGCCAGATAAAGAGTTAAGACCTTAGCTATTGGGCCAGAGTAAGAGTGAAGACCTTAACCATTAGGCCAGAGTACGAGTCTAAGACCTTAGCTATTAGGCCAGAGTAAGAGTTAAGTTCTTAACCATTAGGCCAGAGTACGAGTCTAAGACCTTAGCTATTAGGCCAGAGTAAGAATTAGGACCTTAGCTATTAGGCCTGAGTAAGAGTTAAGACCTTAGCTATTAGGCCAGAGTACGAGTTAAGACCTTAACCAGTAGGCCAGAGTAAGAGTTAAGACCTTAACCTGTAGGCCAGAGTAGGAGTTAAGACCTAAACCTGTAGGCCATACTATGAGTCTAAGACCTTAGCTATTAGGCCAGAGTAAGAGTTAAGACCTTAGCTATTAGGCCAGAGTAAGGGCTAAGACCTTAACCAGTAGGCCAGAGTAAGAGTTAAGACCTTAACCTGTAGGCCATAGTACGAGTCTAAGACCTTAGCTATTAGGCCAGAGTAAGAGTTAAGACCTTAACCAGTAGGCCAGAGTAAGAGTTAAAACCTTAACCTGTAGGCCAGAGTACGGGTCTAAGACCTTAGCTATTAGGCCAGAGTAAGAGTTAAGACCTTAGCTATTAGGCCAGAGTAAGAGTTAAGATCTTAACCATTAGGCCAGAGTACGAGTCTAAGACCTAAGCTATTAGGCCAGAGTAAGAGTTAAGACCTTAGCTATTAGGCCAGAGAAAGAGTTAAGACCTTAACCAGAAGGCGAGAGTGAGAGTTAAGACCTTAACCTGTAGGCCATAGTACGAGTCTAAGACCTTAGCTATTAGGCCAGAGTAAGAGTTAAGACCTTGGCTATTAGGCCAGAGTAAGAGTTAATACCTTAACCAGTAGGCCAGAGTAAGAGTTAATACCTTAACCATTAGGCCAGAGTAAGAGTTAAGACCTTAACCATAAGGCCAGAGTATGAGTCTAAGACCTTAGCTATTAGGCCAGAGTAAGAGTTAAGACCTTAATCTGTAGGCCAGAGTACGAGTCTAAGACCTTAGCTGTTAGGCCAGAGTAAGAGTTAAGACCTTAACCAGTAGGCCAGAGTAATAGTTAAGACCTTAACCTGTAGGCCATAGTACGAGTCTAAGACCTTAGCTATTAGGCCAGAGTAAAAGTTAAGACCTTAACCAGTAGGCCAGAGTAAGAGTTAAGAACTTAACCTGTAGGCCAGAGTAAGAGTTAAGACCTTAACCTGTAGGCCATAGTACGAGTCTAAGACCTTAGCTATTAGGCCAGAGTAAGAGTTAAGACCTTAGCTATTAGGCCAGAGTATGAGTTAAGACCTTAACCATTAAGCCAGAGTATGAGTCTAAGACCTTAGCTATTTAGCCAGAGTAAGAGTTAAGACCTTAGCTATTATGCCAGAGTAAGAGTTAAGACCTTAACCATTAGGCCAGAGTACGAGTCTAAGACGTTAGCTATTAGGCCAGAGTAAGAGTTAAGACCTTAACCAGTAGGCCAGAGTAAGAGTTAAGACCCTAACCATTAGTCCAGAGTACGAGTCTAAGACCTTAGCTATTAGGCCAGAGTAAGAGTTAAGACCTTAGCTATTGGGCCAGAGTAAGAGTTAAGACCTTAACCATTAGGCCATAGTACGAGTATAAGACCTTAGCTATTAGGCCAGAGTAAGAGTTAAGAACTTAGCTATCAGGCCAGATTAAGAGTTAAGACCTTAACCAGTAGGCCAGAGTAAGAGTTAAGACCTTAACCTGTAGGCCAGAGTAGGAGTTAAGACCTAAACCTGTAGGCCATACTATGAGTCTAAGACCTTAGCTAATAGGCCAGAGTAAGAGTTAAGACCTTAGCTATTAGGCCAGAGTAAGAGTTAAGACCTTAACCAGTAGGCCAGAGTAAGAGTTAAGACCTTAGCTATTAGGCCAGAGTAAGAGTTAAGATCTTAACCATTAGGCCAGAGTACAAGTCTAAGACCTAAGCTATTAGGCCAGAGTAAGAGTTAAGACCTTAGCTATTAGGCCAGAGTAAGAGTTAAGACCTTAACCAGAAGGCGAGAGTGAGAGTTAAAACCTTAACCTGTATGCCATAGTACGAGTCTAAGACCTTAGCTATTAGGCCAGAGTAAGAGTTAAGACCTTGGCTATTAGGCCAGAGTAAGAGTTAAGACCTTAACCAGTAGGCCAGAGTAAGAGTTAATACCTTAACCATTAGGCCAGAGTAAGAGTTAAGACCTTAACCATAAGGCCAGAGTATGAGTCTAAGACCTTAGCTATTAGGCCAGAGTAAGAGTTAAGACCTTAATCTGTAGGCCAGAGTACGAGTCTAAGACCTTAGCTGTTAGGCCAGAGTAAGAGTTAAGACCTTAACCAGTAGGCCAGAGTAAGAGTTAAGACCTTAACCTGTAGGCCATAGTACGAGTCTAAGACCTTAGCTTTTAGGCCAGAGTAAAAGTTAAGACCTTAACCAGTAGGCCAGAGTAAGAGTTAAGAACTTAACCTGTAGGCCAGCGTAAGAGTTAAGACCTTCACCTGTAGGCCATAGTACGAGTCTAAGACCTTAGCTATTAGGCCAGAGTAAGAGTTAAGACCTTAGCTATTAGGCCAGAGTATGAGTTAAGACCTTAACCATTAAGCCAGAGTATGAGTCTAAGACCTTAGCTATTTAGCCAGAGTAAGAGTTAAGACCTTAGCTATTATGCCAGAGTAAGAGTTAAGACCTTAACCATTAGGCCAGAGTACGAGTCTAAGACGTTAGCTATTAGGCCAGAGTAAGAGTTAAGACCTTAACCAGTAGGCCAGAGTAAGAGTTAAGACCTTAACCATTAGTCCAGAGTACGAGTCTAAGACCTTAGCTATTAGGCCAGAGTAAGAGTTAAGACCTTAGCTATTGGGCCAGAGTAAGAGTTAAGACCTTAACCATTAGGCCATAGTACGAGTATAAGACCTTAGCTATTAGGCCAGAGTAAGAGTTAAGAACTTAGCTATCAGGCCAGATTAAGAGTTAAGACCTTAACCAGTAGGCCAGAGTAAGAGTTAAGACCTTAACCTGTAGGCCAGAGTAGGAGTTAAGACCTAAACCTGTAGGCCATACTATGAGTCTAAGACCTTAGCTAATAGGCCAGAGTAAGAGTTAAGACCTTAGCTATTAGGCCAGAGTAAGAGTTAAGACCTTAACCAGTAGGCCAGAGTAAGAGTTAAGACCTTAACCTGTAGGCCAGAGTACGAGTCTAAGACCTTAGCTATTAGGCCAGAGTAAGAATTAAGACCTTAACCATTAGGCCAGTATATGAGTCTAAGACCTTAGCTATTGGGCCAGAGTACGAGTCTAAGACCTTAGCTATTAGGCCAGAGTAAGAGTTAAGACCCTAACCATTAGGCCAGAGTACGAGTCTAAGACTTTAGCTATTAGGCCAGAGCAAGAGTTAAGACCTTAACCAGTAGGCCAGAGTACAAGTCTAAGACCTTAGCTATTAGGCCAGAGTAAGAGTTAAGAACTTAACCAGTAGGCCAGAGTAAGAGTTAAGACCTTAACCTGTAGGCCATAGTACGAGTCTAAGACCTTAGCTATTAGGCCAGAGTAAGAGTTAAGACCTTAACCATTATGCCAGAGTACGAGTCTAACACCTTAGCTATTAGGCCAGAGTACGAGTCTAAGACCTTAGCTATTAGGCCAGACTAAGAGTTAAGACCTTAGCTATTAGGCCAGAGTACGAGTCTAAGACCTTAGCTATTAGGCCAGAGTAAGAGTTAAGACCTTAACCAGTAGGCCAGAGTAAGAGTTAAGACCTAACCTGTATGCCAAAGTACGAGTCGAAGACCTTAGCTATTAGGCCAGAGTAAGAGTTAAGACCTTAGCTATTAGGCCAGAGTAAGAATTAAGACCTTAACCAGTAGGCCAGAGTAAGAGTTAAGACCTTAACCATTAAGCCAGAGTATCAGTCTAAGACCTTAGCTATAATGCCAGAGTAAGAGTTAAGACCTTAGCTATTAGGCCAGAGTAAGAGTTAAGACCTTAACCAGTAGGCCAGAGTAAGAGTTAAGACCTTAACCTGTAGGCCATAGTACGAGTCTAAGACCTTAGCTATTAGGCCAGAGTAAGAGTTAAGACCTTAACCAGTCGGCCAGAGTAAGAGTTAAGACCTTAACCAGTAGGCCAGAGTACGAATCTAACACCTTAGCTATTAGGCCAGAGTAAGAGTTAAGACCTTAACCAGTAGGCCAGAGAAAGAGTTAAGACCTTAACCATTAGACCAGAGTACGAGTCTAAGACCTTAGCTATTAGGCCAGAGTAAGAGTTAAGACCTTAACCAGTAGGCCAGAGTAAGAGTTAAGACCTTAACCAGTAGACCAGAGTACGAGTCTAAGACCTTAGCTATTAGGCCAGAGTAAGAGTTAAGACCTTAACCAGTAGGCCAGAGAAAGAGTTAAGACCTTAACCATTAGATCAGAGTACGAGTCTAAGACCGTAGCTATTAGGCCAGAGTAAGAGTTAAGACCTTAGCTATTAGGCCAGAGTAAGAGTTAAGACGTTAACCATTAAGCCAGAGTAAGAATAAAGACCTTAAACATTAGGCCAGAGAAAGAGTCTAAGACCTTAACCATTAGGCCGGAGTAAGAGCTAAGACCTTAACCATTAGGCCAGAGTAAGAGTCTAAGACCTTAACCATTAGGCCAGAGTAAGAGTTAAGACCTTAACCATTAGGCCAGAGTAAGAGTATGGCCAGAGTAAGAGTTAACACCTTTACCATTAGGCCAGATTAAGAGTCTAAGACCTTAACCATTAGGCCAGAGTAAGAGTTCAGACCTTAAACATTAGGCCGGAGTAAGAGTCTAAGACCTTAACCATTATGTCAGAGTAAGAGTCTAAGACCTTAACCATTAGGCCAGAGTAAGAATTAAGACCTTAACCATTAGGCCAGAGTTTGAGTCTAAGACCTTAGCTATTAGGCCAGAGTAAGTGTTAAGACCTTAACCAGTAGGCCAGAGTAAGAGTTAAGACCTTAACCATTAGTCCAGAGTACGAGTCTAAGACCTTAGCTATTAGGCCAGAGTAAGAGTTAAGACCTTAGCTATTAGGCCAGAGTAAGAGTTAAGACCTTAACCATTATGCCAGAGTAAGAGTTAAGACCTTAGCTATTAGGCCAGAATAAGAGTTAAGACCTTAACCATTAGGCCAGAGTACGAGTCTAAGACCTTAGCTATTAGGCCAGAGTAAGACTTAAGACCTTAACCAGTAGGCCAGAGCAAGAGTTAAGACCTTAACCATTAGTCCAGAGTACGAGTCTAAGACCTTAGCTATTAGGCCAGATAAAGAGTTAAGACCTTAGCTATTGGGCCAGAGTAAGAGTGAAGACCTTAACCATTAGGCCAGAGTACGAGTCTAAGACCTTAGCTATTAGGCCAGAGTAAGAGTTAAGTTCTTAACCATTAGGCCAGAGTACGAGTCTAAGACCTTAGCTATTAGGCCAGAGTAAGAATTAGGACCTTAGCTATTAGGCCTGAGTAAGAGTTAAGACCTTAGCTATTAGGCCAGAGTACGAGTTAAGACCTTAACCAGTAGGCCAGAGTAAGAGTTAAGACCTTAACCTGTAGGCCAGAGTAGGAGTTAAGACCTAAACCTGTAGGCCATACTATGAGTCTAAGACCTTAGCTATTAGGCCAGAGTAAGAGTTAAGACCTTAGCTATTAGGCCAGAGTAAGGGCTAAGACCTTAACCAGTAGGCCAGAGTAAGAGTTAAGACCTTAACCTGTAGGCCATAGTACGAGTCTAAGACCTTAGCTATTAGGCCAGAGTAAGAGTTAAGACCTTAACCAGTAGGCCAGAGTAAGAGTTAAAACCTTAACCTGTAGGCCAGAGTACGGGTCTAAGACCTTAGCTATTAGGCCAGAGTAAGAGTTAAGACCTTAGCTATTAGGCCAGAGTAAGAGTTAAGACGTTAACCATTAAGCCAGAGTAAGAATAAAGACCTTAAACATTAGGCCAGAGAAAGAGTCTAAGACCTTAACCATTAGGCCGGAGTAAGAGCTAAGACCTTAACCATTAGGCCAGAGTAAGAGTCTAAGACATTAACCATTAGGCCAGAGTAAGAGTTAAGACCTTAACCATTAGGCCAGAGTAAGAGTATGGCCAGAGTAAGAGTTAAGACCTTTACCATTAGGCCAGATTAAGAGTCTAAGACCTTAACCATTAAGCCAGAGTATCAGTCTAAGACCTTAGCTATAATGCCAGAGTAAGAGTTAAGACCTTAGCTATTAGGCCAGAGTAAGAGTTAAGACCTTAACCAGTAGGCCAGAGTAATAGTTAAGACCTTAACCTGTAGGCCATAGTACGAGTCTAAGACCTTAGCTATTAGGCCAGAGTAAGAGTTAAGACCTTAACCAGTCGGCCAGAGTAAGAGTTAAGACCTTAACCAGTAGGCCAGAGTACGAATCTAACACCTTAGCTATTAGGCCAGAGTAAGAGTTAAGACCTTAACCAGTAGGCCAGAGAAAGAGTTAAGACCTTAACCATTAGACCAGAGTACGAGTCTAAGACCTTAGCTATTAGGCCAGAGTAAGAGTTAAGACCTTAACCAGTAGGCCAGAGTAAGAGTTAAGACCTTAACCAGTAGACCAGAGTACGAGTCTAAGACCATAGCTATTAGGCCAGAGTAAGAGTTAAGACCTTAACCAGTAGGCCAGAGAAAGAGTTAAGACCTTAACCATTAGATCAGAGTACGAGTCTAAGACCGTAGCTATTAGGCCAGAGTAAGAGTTAAGACCTTAGCTATTAGGCCAGAGTAAGAGTTAAGACATTAACCATTAAGCCAGAGTAAGAATAAAGACCTTAAACATTACGCCAGAGAAAGAGTCTAAGACCTTAACCATTAGGCCGGAGTAAGAGCTAAGACCTTAACCATTAGGCCAGAGTAAGAGTCTAAGACATTAACCATTAGGCCAGAGTAAGAGTTAAGACCTTAACCATTAGGCCAGAGTAAGAGTATGGCCAGAGTAAGAGTTAAGACCTTTACCATTAGGCCAGATTAAGAGTCTAAGACCTTAACCATTAGGCCAGAGTAAGAGTTCAGACCTTAACCATTAGGCCGGAGTAAGAGTCTAAGACCTTAACCATTATGTCAGAGTAAGAGTCTAAGACCTTAACCATTAGGCCAGAGTAAGAGTTAAGACCTTAACCATTAGGCCAGAGTTTGAGTCTAAGACCTTAGCTATTAGGCCAGAGTAAGTGTTAAGACCTTAACCAGTAGGCCAGAGTACGAGTCTAAGACCTTAGCTATTGGCCAGAGTAAGAGTTAAGACCTTAGCTATTAGGCCAGAGTAAGAGTTAAGACCTTAACCATTATCCCAGAGTAAGAGTTAAGACCTTAGCTATTAGGCCAGAATAAGAGTTAAGACCTTAACCATTAGGCCAGAGTACGAGTCTAAGACCTTAGCTATTAGGCCAGAGTAAGACTTAAGACCTTAACCAGTAGGCCAGAGCAAGAGTTAAGACCTTAACCATTAGTCCAGAGTACGAGTCTAAGACCTTAGCTATTAGGCCAGATAAAGAGTTAAGACCTTAGCTATTGGGCCAGAGTAAGAGTGAAGACCTTAACCATTAGGCCAGAGTACGAGTCTAAGACCTTAGCTATTAGGCCAGAGTAAGAGTTAAGTTCTTAACCATTAGGCCAGAGTACGAGTCTAAGACCTTAGCTATTAGGCCAGAGTAAGAATTAAGACCTTAGCTATTAGGCCTGAGTAAGAGTTAAGACCTTAGCTATTAGGCCAGAGTACGAGTTAAGACCTTAACCAGTAGGCCAGAGTAAGAGTTAAGACCTTAACCTGTAGGCCAGAGTAGGAGTTAAGACCTAAACCTGTAGGCCATACTATGAGTCTAAGACCTTAGCTATTAGGCCAGAGTAAGAGTTAAGACCTTAGCTATTAGGCCAGAGTAAGGGCTAAGACCTTAACCAGTAGGCCAGAGTAAGAGTTAAGACCTTAACCTGTAGGCCATAGTACGAGTCTAAGACCTTAGCTATTAGGCCAGAGTAAGAGTTAAGACCTTAACCAGTAGGCCAGAGTAAGAGTTAAAACCTTAACCTGTAGGCCAGAGTACGGGTCTAAGACCTTAGCTATTAGGCCAGAGTAAGAGTTAAGACCTTAGCTATTAGGCCAGAGTAAGAGTTAAGATCTTAACCATTAGGCCAGAGTACAAGTCTAAGACCTAAGCTATTAGGCCAGAGTAAGAGTTAAGACCTTAGCTATTAGGCCAGAGTAAGAGTTAAGACCTTAACCAGAAGGCGAGAGTGAGAGTTAAGACCTTAACCTGTATGCCATAGTACGAGTCTAAGACCTTAGCTATTAGGCCAGAGTAAGAGTTAAGACCTTGGCTATTAGGCCAGAGTAAGAGTTAAGACCTTAACCAGTAGGCCAGAGTAAGAGTTAATACCTTAACCATTAGGCCAGAGTAAGAGTTAAGACCTTAACCATAAGGCCAGAGTATGAGTCTAAGACCTTAGCTATTAGGCCAGAGTAAGAATTAAGACCTTAGCTATTAGGCCAGAGTAAAAGTTAAGACCTTAACCAGTAGACAAGAGTAAGAGTTAAGACCTTAACCATTAGGCCAGAGTACGAGTCAAAGTCCTTAGCTATTAGGCCAGAGTAAGAGTTAAGACCTTAACCAGTAGGCCAGTGTAAGAGTTAAGACCTTAACCATTAGGCCAGAGTACGAGTCTAAGACCTTAGCTATTAGGCCAGAGTAAGAGTTAAGACCTTAACCAGTAGGCCAGAGTAAGAGTTAAGACCTTAACCATTAAGCCAGAGTATCAGTCTAAGACCTTAGCTATAATGCCAGAGTAAGAGTTAAGACCTTAGCTATTAGGCCAGAGTAAGAGTTAAGACCTTAACCAGTAGGCCAGAGTAAGAGTTAAGACCTTAACCTGTAGGCCATAGTACGAGTCTAAGACCTTAGCTATTAGGCCAGAGTAAGAGTTAAGACCTTAACCAGTCAGCCAGAGTAAGAGTTAAGACCTTAACCAGTAGGCCAGAGTACGAATCTAACACCTTAGCTATTAGGCCAGAGTAAGAGTTAAGACCTTAACCAGTAGGCCAGAGAAAGAGTTAAGACCTTAACCATTAGACCAGAGTACGAGTCTAAGACCTTAGCTATTAGGCCAGAGTAAGAGTTAAGACCTTAACCAGTAGGCCAGAGTAAGAGTTAAGACCTTAACCAGTAGACCAGAGTACGAGTCTAAGACCTTAGCTATTAGGCCAGAGTAAGAGTTAAGACCTTAACCAGTAGGCCAGAGAAAGAGTTAAGACCTTAACCATTAGATCAGAGTACGAGTCTAAGACCGTAGCTATTAGGCCAGAGTAAGAGTTAAGACCTTAGCTATTAGGCCAGAGTAAGAGTTAAGACGTTAACCATTAAGCCAGAGTAAGAATAAAGACCTTAAACATTAGGCCAGAGAAAGAGTCTAAGACCTTAACCATTAGGCCGGAGTAAGAGCTAAGACCTTAACCATTAGGCCAGAGTAAGAGTCTAAGACATTAACCATTAGGCCAGAGTAAGAGTTAAGACCTTAACCATTAGGCCAGAGTAAGAGTATGGCCAGAGTAAGAGTTAAGACCTTTACCATTAGGCCAGATTAAGAGTCTAAGACCTTAACCATTAGGCCAGAGTAAGAGTTCAGACCTTAACCATTAGGCCGGAGTAAGAGTCTAAGACCTTAACCATTATGTCAGAGTAAGAGTCTAAGACCTTAACCATTAGGCCAGAGTAAGAGTTAGGACCTTAACCATTAGGCCAGAGTTTGAGTCTAAGACCTTAGCTATTAGGCCAGAGTAAGTGTTAAGACCTTAACCAGTAGGCCAGAGTAAGAGTTAAGACCTTAACCATTAGTCCAGAGTACGAGTCTAAGACCTTAGCTATTGGCCAGAGTAAGAGTTAAGACCTTAACCATTATGCCAGAGTAAGAGTTAAGACCTTAGCTATTAGGCCAGAATAAGAGTTAAGACCTTAACCATTAGGCCAGAGTACGAGTCTAAGACCTTAGCTATTAGGCCAGAGTAAGACTTAAGACCTTAACCAGTAGGCCAGAGCAAGAGTTAAGACCTTAACCATTAGTCCAGAGTACGAGTCTAAGACCTTAGCTATTAGGCCAGATAAAGAGTTAAGACCTTAGCTATTGGGCCAGAGTAAGAGTGAAGACCTTAACCATTAGGCCAGAGTACGAGTCTAAGACCTTAGCTATTAGGCCAGAGTAAGAGTTAAGTTCTTAACCATTAGGCCAGAGTACGAGTCTAAGACCTTAGCTATTAGGCCAGAGTAAGAATTAAGACCTTAGCTATTAGGCCTGAGTAAGAGTTAAGACCTTAGCTATTAGGCCAGAGTACGAGTTAAGACCTTAACCAGTAGGCCAGAGTAAGAGTTAAGACCTTAACCTGTAGGCCAGAGTAGGAGTTAAGACCTAAACCTGTAGGCCATACTATGAGTCTAAGACCTTAGCTATTAGGCCAGAGTAAGAGTTAAGACCTTAGCTATTAGGCCAGAGTAAGGGCTAAGACCTTAACCAGTAGGCCAGAGTAAGAGTTAAGACCTTAACCTGTAGGCCATAGTACGAGTCTAAGACCTTAGCTATTAGGCCAGAGTAAGAGTTAAGACCTTAACCAGTAGGCCAGAGTAAGAGTTAAAACCTTAACCTGTAGGCCAGAGTACGGGTCTAAGACCTTAGCTATTAGGCCAGAGTAAGAGTTAAGACCTTAGCTATTAGGCCAGAGTAAGAGTTAAGATCTTAACCATTAGGCCAGAGTACAAGTCTAAGACCTAAGCTATTAGGCCAGAGTAAGAGTTAAGACCTTAGCTATTAGGCCAGAGTAAGAGTTAAGACCTTAACCAGAAGGCGAGAGTGAGAGTTAAGACCTTAACCTGTATGCCATAGTACGAGTCTAAGACCTTAGCTATTAGGCCAGAGTAAGAGTTAAGACCTTGGCTATTAGGCCAGAGTAAGAGTTAAGACCTTAACCAGTAGGCCAGAGTAAGAGTTAATACCGTAACCATTAGGCCAGAGTAAGAGTTAAGACCTTAACCATAAGGCCAGAGTATGAGTCTAAGACCTTAGCTATTAGGCCAGAGTAAGAGTTAAGACCTTAATCTGTAGGCCAGAGTACGAGTCTAAGACCTTAGCTGTTAGGCCAGAGTAAGAGTTAAGACCTTAACCAGTAGGCCAGAGTAAGAGTTAAGACCTTAACCTGTAGGCCATAGTACGAGTCTAAGACCTTAGCTATTAGGCCAGAGTAAAAGTTAAGACCTTAACCAGTAGGCCAGAGTAAGAGTTAAGAACTTAACCTGTAGGCCAGCGTAAGAGTTAAGACCTTCACCTGTAGGCCATAGTACGAGTCTAAGACCTTAGCTATTAGGCCAGAGTAAGAGTTAAGACCTTAGCTATTAGGCCAGAGTATGAGTTAAGACCTTAACCATTAAGCCAGAGTATGAGTCTAAGACCTTAGCTATTTAGCCAGAGTAAGAGTTAAGACCTTAGCTATTATGCCAGAGTAAGAGTTAAGACCTTAACCATTAGGCCAGAGTACGAGTCTAAGACGTTAGCTATTAGGCCAGAGTAAGAGTTAAGACCTTAACCAGTAGGCCAGAGTAAGAGTTAAGACCTTAACCATTAGTCCAGAGTACGAGTCTAAGACCTTAGCTATTAGGCCAGAGTAAGAGTTAAGACCTTAGCTATTGGGCCAGAGTAAGAGTTAAGACCTTAACCATTAGGCCATAGTACGAGTATAAGACCTTAGCTATTAGGCCAGAGTAAGAGTTAAGAACTTAGCTATCAGGCCAGATTAAGAGTTAAGACCTTAACCAGTAGGCCAGAGTAAGAGTTAAGACCTTAACCTGTAGGCCAGAGTAGGAGTTAAGACCTAAACCTGTAGGCCATACTATGAGTCTAAGACCTTAGCTAATAGGCCAGAGTAAGAGTTAAGACCTTAGCTATTAGGCCAGAGTAAGAGTTAAGACCTTAACCAGTAGGCCAGAGTAAGAGTTAAGACCTTAACCTGTAGGCCAGAGTACGAGTCTAAGACCTTAGCTATTAGGCCAGAGTAAGAATTAAGACCTTAACCATTAGGCCAGTGTATGAGTCTAAGACCTTAGCTATTGGGCCAGAGTATGAGTCTAAGACCTTAGCTATTAGGCCAGAGTAAGAGTTAAGACCCTAACCATTAGGCCAGAGTACGAGTCTAAGACTTTAGCTATTAGGCCAGAGCAAGAGTTAAGACCTTAACCAGTAGGCCAGAGTACAAGTCTAAGACCTTAGCTATTAGGCCAGAGTAAGAGTTAAGAACTTAACCAGTAGGCCAGAGTAAGAGTTAAGACCTTAACCTGTAGGCCATAGTACGAGTCTAAGACCTTAGCTATTAGGCCAGAGTAAGAGTTAAGACCTTAACCATTAGGCCAGAGTACGAGTCTAACACCTTAGCTATTAGGCCAGAGTACGAGTCTAAGACCTTAGCTATTAGGCCAGACTAAGAGTTAAGACCTTAGCTATTAGGCCAGAGTACGAGTCTAAGACCTTAGCTATTAGGCCAGAGTAAGAGTTAAGACCTTAACCAGTAGGCCAGAGTAAGAGTTAAGACCTAACCTGTATGCCAAAGTACGAGTCGAAGACCTTAGCTATTAGGCCAGAGTAAGAGTTAAGACCTTAGCTATTAGGCCAGAGTAAGAATTAAGACCTTAACCAGTAGGCCAGAGTAAGAGTTAAGACCTTAACCATTAAGCCAGAGTATCAGTCTAAGACCTTAGCTATAATGCCAGAGTAAGAGTTAAGACCTTAGCTATTAGGCCAGAGTAAGAGTTAAGACCTTAACCAGTAGGCCAGAGTAAGAGTTAAGACCTTAACCTGTAGGCCATAGTATGAGTCTAAGACCTTAGCTATTAGGCCAGAGTAAGAGTTAAGACCTTAACCAGTCGGCCAGAGTAAGAGTTAAGACCTTAACCAGTAGGCCAGAGTACGAATCTAACACCTTAGCTATTAGGCCAGAGTAAGAGTTAAGACCTTAACCAGTAGGCCAGAGAAAGAGTTAAGACCTTAACCATTAGACCAGAGTACGAGTCTAAGACCTTAGCTATTAGGCCAGAGTAAGAGTTAAGACCTTAACCAGTAGGCCAGAGTAAGAGTTAAGACCTTAACCAGTAGACCAGAGTACGAGTCTAAGACCTTAGCTATTAGGCCAGAGTAAGAGTTAAGACCTTAACCAGTAGGCCAGAGAAAGAGTTAAGACCTTAACCATTAGATCAGAGTACGAGTCTAAGACCGTAGCTATTAGGCCAGAGTAAGAGTTAAGACCTTAGCTATTAGGCCAGAGTAAGAGTTAAGACGTTAACCATTAAGCCAGAGTAAGAATAAAGACCTTAAACATTAGGCCAGAGAAAGAGTCTAAGACCTTAACCATTAGGCCGGAGTAAGAGCTAAGACCTTAACCATTAGGCCAGAGTAAGAGTCTAAGACCTTAACCATTAGGCCAGAGTAAGAGTTAAGACCTTAACCATTAGGCCAGAGTAAGAGTATGGCCAGAGTAAGAGTTAACACCTTTACCATTAGGCCAGATTAAGAGTCTAAGACCTTAACCATTAGGCCAGAGTAAGAGTTCAGACCTTAAACATTAGGCCGGAGTAAGAGTCTAAGACCTTAACCATTATGTCAGAGTAAGAGTCTAAGACCTTAACCATTAGGCCAGAGTAAGAATTAAGACCTTAACCATTAGGCCAGAGTTTGAGTCTAAGACCTTAGCTATTAGGCCAGAGTAAGTGTTAAGACCTTAACCAGTAGGCCAGAGTAAGAGTTAAGACCTTAACCATTAGTCCAGAGTACGAGTCTAAGACCTTAGCTATTAGGCCAGAGTAAGAGTTAAGACCTTAGCTATTAGGCCAGAGTAAGAGTTAAGACCTTAACCATTATGCCAGAGTAAGAGTTAGGACCTTAGCTATTAGGCCAGAATAAGAGTTAAGACCTTAACCATTAGGCCAGAGTACGAGTCTAAGACCTTAGCTATTAGGCCAGAGTAAGACTTAAGACCTTAACCAGTAGGCCAGAGCAAGAGTTAAGACCTTAACCATTAGTCCAGAGTACGAGTCTAAGACCTTAGCTATTAGGCCAGATAAAGAGTTAAGACCTTAGCTATTGGGCCAGAGTAAGAGTGAAGACCTTAACCATTAGGCCAGAGTACGAGTCTAAGACCTTAGCTATTAGGCCAGAGTAAGAGTTAAGTTCTTAACCATTAGGCCAGAGTACGAGTCTAAGACCTTAGCTATTAGGCCAGAGTAAGAATTAGGACCTTAGCTATTAGGCCTGAGTAAGAGTTAAGACCTTAGCTATTAGGCCAGAGTACGAGTTAAGACCTTAACCAGTAGGCCAGAGTAAGAGTTAAGACCTTAACCTGTAGGCCAGAGTAGGAGTTAAGACCTAAACCTGTAGGCCATACTATGAGTCTATGACCTTAGCTATTAGGCCAGAGTAAGAGTTAAGACCTTAGCTATTAGGCCAGAGTAAGGGCTAAGACCTTAACCAGTAGGCCAGAGTAAGAGTTAAGACCTTAACCTGTAGGCCATAGTACGAGTCTAAGACCTTAGCTATTAGGCCAGAGTAAGAGTTAAGACCTTAACCAGTAGGCCAGAGTAAGAGTTAAAACCTTAACCTGTAGGCCAGAGTACGGGTCTAAGACCTTAGCTATTAGGCCAGAGTAAGAGTTAAGACCTTAGCTATTAGGCCAGAGTAAGAGTTAAGATCTTAACCATTAGGCCAGAGTACGAGTCTAAGACCTAAGCTATTAGGCCAGAGTAAGAGTTAAGACCTTAGCTATTAGGCCAGAGTAAGAGTTAAGACCTTAACCAGAAGGCGAGAGTGAGAGTTAAGACCTTAACCTGTAGGCCATAGTACGAGTCTAAGACCTTAGCTATTAGGCCAGAGTAAGAGTTAAGACCTTGGCTATTAGGCCAGAGTAAGAGTTAATACCTTAACCAGTAGGCCAGAGTAAGAGTTAATACCTTAACCATTAGGCCAGAGTAAGAGTTAAGACCTTAACCATAAGGCCAGAGTATGAGTCTAAGACCTTAGCTATTAGGCCAGAGTAAGAGTTAAGACCTTAATCTGTAGGCCAGAGTACGAGTCTAAGACCTTAGCTGTTAGGCCAGAGTAAGAGTTAAGACCTTAACCAGTAGGCCAGAGTAAGAGTTAAGACCTTAACCTGTAGGCCATAGTACGAGTCTAAGACCTTAGCTATTAGGCCAGAGTAAGAGTTAAGACCTTAACCAGTCGGCCAGAGTAAGAGTTAAGACCTTAACCAGTAGGCCAGAGTACGAATCTAACACCTTAGCTATTAGGCCAGAGTAAGAGTTAAGACCTTAACCAGTAGGCCAGAGAAAGAGTTAAGACCTTAACCATTAGACCAGAGTACGAGTCTAAGACCTTAGCTATTAGGCCAGAGTAAGAGTTAAGACCTTAACCAGTAGGCCAGAGTAAGAGTTAAGACCTTAACCAGTAGACCAGAGTACGAGTCTAAGACCTTAGCTATTAGGCCAGAGTAAGAGTTAAGACCTTAACCAGTAGGCCAGAGAAAGAGTTAAGACCTTAACCATTAGATCAGAGTACGAGTCTAAGACCGTAGCTATTAGGCCAGAGTAAGAGTTAAGACCTTAGCTATTAGGCCAGAGTAAGAGTTAAGACGTTAACCATTAAGCCAGAGTAAGAATAAAGACCTTAAACATTAGGCCAGAGAAAGAGTCTAAGACCTTAACCATTAGGCCGGAGTAAGAGCTAAGACCTTAACCATTAGGCCAGAGTAAGAGTCTAAGACCTTAACCATTAGGCCAGAGTAAGAGTTAAGACCTTAACCATTAGGCCAGAGTAAGAGTATGGCCAGAGTAAGAGTTAACACCTTTACCATTAGGCCAGATTAAGAGTCTAAGACCTTAACCATTAGGCCAGAGTAAGAGTTCAGACCTTAAACATTAGGCCGGAGTAAGAGTCTAAGACCTTAACCATTATGTCAGAGTAAGAGTCTAAGACCTTAACCATTAGGCCAGAGTAAGAATTAAGACCTTAACCATTAGGCCAGAGTTTGAGTCTAAGACCTTAGCTATTAGGCCAGAGTAAGTGTTAAGACCTTAACCAGTAGGCCAGAGTAAGAGTTAAGACCTTAACCATTAGTCCAGAGTACGAGTCTAAGACCTTAGCTATTAGGCCAGAGTAAGAGTTAAGACCTTAGCTATTAGGCCAGAGTAAGAGTTAAGACCTTAACCATTATGCCAGAGTAAGAGTTAGGACCTTAGCTATTAGGCCAGAATAAGAGTTAAGACCTTAACCATTAGGCCAGAGTACGAGTCTAAGACCTTAGCTATTAGGCCAGAGTAAGACTTAAGACCTTAACCAGTAGGCCAGAGCAAGAGTTAAGACCTTAACCATTAGTCCAGAGTACGAGTCTAAGACCTTAGCTATTAGGCCAGATAAAGAGTTAAGACCTTAGCTATTGGGCCAGAGTAAGAGTGAAGACCTTAACCATTAGGCCAGAGTACGAGTCTAAGACCTTAGCTATTAGGCCAGAGTAAGAGTTAAGTTCTTAACCATTAGGCCAGAGTACGAGTCTAAGACCTTAGCTATTAGGCCAGAGTAAGAATTAGGACCTTAGCTATTAGGCCTGAGTAAGAGTTAAGACCTTAGCTATTAGGCCAGAGTACGAGTTAAGACCTTAACCAGTAGGCCAGAGTAAGAGTTAAGACCTTAACCTGTAGGCCAGAGTAGGAGTTAAGACCTAAACCTGTAGGCCATACTATGAGTCTAAGACCTTAGCTATTAGGCCAGAGTAAGAGTTAAGACCTTAGCTATTAGGCCAGAGTAAGGGCTAAGACCTTAACCAGTAGGCCAGAGTAAGAGTTAAGACCTTAACCTGTAGGCCATAGTACGAGTCTAAGACCTTAGCTATTAGGCCAGAGTAAGAGTTAAGACCTTAACCAGTAGGCCAGAGTAAGAGTTAAAACCTTAACCTGTAGGCCAGAGTACGGGTCTAAGACCTTAGCTATTAGGCCAGAGTAAGAGTTAAGACCTTAGCTATTAGGCCAGAGTAAGAGTTAAGATCTTAACCATTAGGCCAGAGTACGAGTCTAAGACCTTAACCAGTAGGCCAGAGTAAGAGTTAAGACCTTGGCTATTAGGCCAGAGTAAGAGTTAATACCTTAACCAGTAGGCCAGAGTAAGAGTTAATACCTTAACCATTAGGCCAGAGTAAGAGTTAAGACCTTAACCATAAGGCCAGAGTATGAGTCTAAGACCTTAGCTATTAGGCCAGAGTAAGAGTTAAGACCTTAATCTGTAGGCCAGAGTACGAGTCTAAGACCTTAGCTGTTAGGCCAGAGTAAGAGTTAAGACCTTAACCAGTAGGCCAGAGTAAGAGTTAAGACCTTAACCTGTAGGCCATAGTACGAGTCTAAGACCTTAGCTATTAGGCCAGAGTAAAAGTTAAGACCTTAACCAGTAGGCCAGAGTAAGAGTTAAGAACTTAACCTGTAGGCCAGAGTAAGAGTTAAGACCTTAACCTGTAGGCCATAGTACGAGTCTAAGACCTTAGCTATTAGGCCAGAGTAAGAGTTAAGACCTTAGCTATTAGGCCAGAGTATGAGTTAAGACCTTAACCATTAAGCCAGAGTATGAGTCTAAGACCTTAGCTATTTAGCCAGAGTAAGAGTTAAGACCTTAGCTATTATGCCAGAGTAAGAGTTAAGACCTTAACCATTAGGCCAGAGTACGAGTCTAAGACGTTAGCTATTAGGCCAGAGTAAGAGTTAAGACCTTAACCAGTAGGCCAGAGTAAGAGTTAAGACCCTAACCATTAGTCCAGAGTACGAGTCTAAGACCTTAGCTATTAGGCCAGAGTAAGAGTTAAGACCTTAGCTATTGGGCCAGAGTAAGAGTTAAGACCTTAACCATTAGGCCATAGTACGAGTATAAGACCTTTGCTATTAGGCCAGAGTAAGAGTTAAGAACTTAGCTATCAGGCCAGATTAAGAGTTAAGACCTTAACCAGTAGGCCAGAGTAAGAGTTAAGACCTTAACCTGTAGGCCAGAGTAGGAGTTAAGACCTAAACCTGTAGGCCATACTATGAGTCTAAGACCTTAGCTAATAGGCCAGAGTAAGAGTTAAGACCTTAGCTATTAGGCCAGAGTAAGAGTTAAGACCTTAACCAGTAGGCCAGAGTAAGAGTTAAGACCTTAGCTATTAGGCCAGAGTAAGAGTTAAGATCTTAACCATTAGGCCAGAGTACAAGTCTAAGACCTAAGCTATTAGGCCAGAGTAAGAGTTAAGACCTTAGCTATTAGGCCAGAGTAAGAGTTAAGACCTTAACCAGAAGGCGAGAGTGAGAGTTAAGACCTTAACCTGTATGCCATAGTACGAGTCTAAGACCTTAGCTATTAGGCCAGAGTAAGAGTTAAGACCTTGGCTATTAGGCCAGAGTAAGAGTTAAGACCTTAACCAGTAGGCCAGAGTAAGAGTTAATACCTTAACCATTAGGCCAGAGTAAGAGTTAAGACCTTAACCATAAGGCCAGAGTATGAGTCTAAGACCTTAGCTATTAGGCCAGAGTAAGAGTTAAGACCTTAATCTGTAGGCCAGAGTACGAGTCTAAGACCTTAGCTGTTAGGCCAGAGTAAGAGTTAAGACCTTAACCAGTAGGCCAGAGTAAGAGTTAAGACCTTAACCTGTAGGCCATAGTACGAGTCTAAGACCTTAGCTATTAGGCCAGAGTAAAAGTTAAGACCTTAACCAGTAGGCCAGAGTAAGAGTTAAGAACTTAACCTGTAGGCCAGCGTAAGAGTAAAGACCTTCACCTGTAGGCCATAGTACGAGTCTAAGACCTTAGCTATTAGGCCAGAGTAAGAGTTAAGACCTTAGCTATTAGGCCAGAGTATGAGTTAAGACCTTAACCATTAAGCCAGAGTATGAGTCTAAGACCTTAGCTATTTAGCCAGAGTAAGAGTTAAGACCTTAGCTATTATGCCAGAGTAAGAGTTAAGACCTTAACCATTAGGCCAGAGTACGAGTCTAAGACGTTAGCTATTAGGCCAGAGTAAGAGTTAAGACCTTAACCAGTAGGCCAGAGTAAGAGTTAAGACCTTAACCATTAGTCCAGAGTACGAGTCTAAGACCTTAGCTATTAGGCCAGAGTAAGAGTTAAGACCTTAGCTATTGGGCCAGAGTAAGAGTTAAGACCTTAACCATTAGGCCATAGTACGAGTATAAGACCTTAGCTATTAGGCCAGAGTAAGAGTTAAGAACTTAGCTATCAGGCCAGATTAAGAGTTAAGACCTTAACCAGTAGGCCAGAGTAAGAGTTAAGACCTTAACCTGTAGGCCAGAGTAGGAGTTAAGACCTAAACCTGTAGGCCATACTATGAGTCTAAGACCTTAGCTAATAGGCCAGAGTAAGAGTTAAGACCTTAGCTATTAGGCCAGAGTAAGAGTTAAGACCTTAACCAGTAGGCCAGAGTAAGAGTTAAGACCTTAACCTGTAGGCCAGAGTACGAGTCTAAGACCTTAGCTATTAGGCCAGAGTAAGAATTAAGACCTTAACCATTAGGCCAGTATATGAGTCTAAGACCTTAGCTATTGGGCCAGAGTACGAGTCTAAGACCTTAGCTATTAGGCCAGAATAAGAGTTAAGACCCTAACCATTAGGCCAGAGTACGAGTCTAAGACTTTAGCTATTAGGCCAGAGCAAGAGTTAAGACCTTAACCAGTAGGCCAGAGTACAAGTCTAAGACCTTAGCTATTAGGCCAGAGTAAGAGTTAAGAACTTAACCAGTAGGCCAGAGTAAGAGTTAAGACCTTAACCTGTAGGCCATAGTACGAGTCTAAGACCTTAGCTATTAGGCCAGAGTAAGAGTTAAGACCTTAACCATTAGGCCAGAGTACGAGTCTAACACCTTAGCTATTAGGCCAGAGTACGAGTCTAAGACCTTAGCTATTAGGCCAGACTAAGAGTTAAGACCTTAGCTATTAGGCCAGAGTACGAGTCTAAGACCTTAGCTATTAGGCCAGAGTAAGAGTTAAGACCTTAACCAGTAGGCCAGAGTAAGAGTTAAGACCTAACCTGTATGCCAAAGTACGAGTCGAAGACCTTAGCTATTAGGCCAGAGTAAGAGTTAAGACCTTAGCTATTAGGCCAGAGTAAGAATTAAGACCTTAACCAGTAGGCCAGAGTAAGAGTTAAGACCTTAACCATTAAGCCAGAGTATCAGTCTAAGACCTTAGCTATAATGCCAGAGTAAGAGTTAAGACCTTAGCTATTAGGCCAGAGTAAGAGTTAAGACCTTAACCAGTAGGCCAGAGTAAGAGTTAAGACCTTAACCTGTAGGCCATAGTACGAGTCTAAGACCTTAGCTATTAGGCCAGAGTAAGAGTTAAGACCTTAACCAGTCGGCCAGAGAAAGAGTTAAGACCTTAACCAGTAGGCCAGAGTACGAATCTAACACCTTAGCTATTAGGCCAGAGTAAGAGTTAAGACCTTAACCAGTAGGCCAGAGAAAGAGTTAAGACCTTAACCATTAGACCAGAGTACGAGTCTAAGACCTTAGCTATTAGGCCAGAGTAAGAGTTAAGACCTTAACCAGTAGGCCAGAGTAAGAGTTAAGACCTTAACCAGTAGACCAGAGTACGAGTCTAAGACCTTAGCTATTAGGCCAGAGTAAGAGTTAAGACCTTAACCAGTAGGCCAGAGAAAGAGTTAAGACCTTAACCATTAGATCAGAGTACGAGTCTAAGACCGTAGCTATTAGGCCAGAGTAAGAGTTAAGACCTTAGCTATTAGGCCAGAGTAAGAGTTAAGACGTTAACCATTAAGCCAGAGTAAGAATAAAGACCTTAAACATTAGGCCAGAGAAAGAGTCTAAGACCTTAACCATTAGGCCGGAGTAAGAGCTAAGACCTTAACCATTAGGCCAGAGTAAGAGTCTAAGACCTTAACCATTAGGCCAGAGTAAGAGTTAAGACCTTAACCATTAGGCCAGAGTAAGAGTATGGCCAGAGTAAGAGTTAACACCTTTACCATTAGGCCAGATTAAGAGTCTAAGACCTTAACCATTAGGCCAGAGTAAGAGTTCAGACCTTAAACATTAGGCCGGAGTAAGAGTCTAAGACCTTAACCATTATGTCAGAGTAAGAGTCTAAGACCTTAACCATTAGGCCAGAGTAAGAATTAAGACCTTAACCATTAGGCCAGAGTTTGAGTCTAAGACCTTAGCTATTAGGCCAGAGTAAGTGTTAAGACCTTAACCAGTAGGCCAGAGTAAGAGTTAAGACCTTAACCATTAGTCCAGAGTACGAGTCTAAGACCTTAGCTATTAGGCCAGAGTAAGAGTTAAGACCTTAGCTATTAGGCCAGAGTAAGAGTTAAGACCTTAACCATTATGCCAGAGTAAGAGTTAAGACCTTAGCTATTAGGCCAGAATAAGAGTTAAGACCTTAACCATTAGGCCAGAGTACGAGTCTAAGACCTTAGCTATTAGGCCAGAGTAAGACTTAAGACCTTAACCAGTAGGCCAGAGCAAGAGTTAAGACCTTAACCATTAGTCCAGAGTACGAGTCTAAGACCTTAGCTATTAGGCCAGATAAAGAGTTAAGACCTTAGCTATTGGGCCAGAGTAAGAGTGAAGACCTTAACCATTAGGCCAGAGTACGAGTCTAAGACCTTAGCTATTAGGCCAGAGTAAGAGTTAAGTTCTTAACCATTAGGCCAGAGTACGAGTCTAAGACCTTAGCTATTAGGCCAGAGTAAGAATTAGGACCTTAGCTATTAGGCCTGAGTAAGAGTTAAGACCTTAGCTATTAGGCCAGAGTACGAGTTAAGACCTTAACCAGTAGGCCAGAGTAAGAGTTAAGACCTTAACCTGTAGGCCAGAGTAGGAGTTAAGACCTAAACCTGTAGGCCATACTATGAGTCTAAGACCTTAGCTATTAGGCCAGAGTAAGAGTTAAGACCTTAGCTATTAGGCCAGAGTAAGGGCTAAGACCTTAACCAGTAGGCCAGAGTAAGAGTTAAGACCTTAACCTGTAGGCCATAGTACGAGTCTAAGACCTTAGCTATTAGGCCAGAGTAAGAGTTAAGACCTTAACCAGTAGGCCAGAGTAAGAGTTAAAACCTTAACCTGTAGGCCAGAGTACGGGTCTAAGACCTTAGCTATTAGGCCAGAGTAAGAGTTAAGACCTTAGCTATTAGGCCAGAGTAAGAGTTAAGATCTTAACCATTAGGCCAGAGTACGAGTCTAAGACGTTAGCTATTAGGCCAGAGTAAGAGTTAAGACCTTAACCAGTAGGCCAGAGTAAGAGTTAATACCTTAACCATTAGGCCAGAGTAAGAGTTAAGACCTTAACCATAAGGCCAGAGTATGAGTCTAAGACCTTAGCTATTAGGCCAGAGTAAAAGTTAACACCTTAATCTGTAGGCCAGAGTACGAGTCTAAGACCTTAGCTGTTAGGCCAGAGTAAGAGTTAAGACCTTAACCAGTAGGCCAGAGTAAGAGTTAAGACCTTAACCTGTAGGCCATAGTACGAGTCTAAGACCTTAGCTATTAGGCCAGAGTAAAAGTTAAGACCTTAACCAGTAGGCCAGAGTAAGAGTTAAGAACTTAACCTGTAGGCCAGAGTAAGAGTTAAGACCTTAACCTGTAGGCCATAGTACGAGTCTAAGACCTTAGCTATTAGGCCAGAGTAAGAGTTAAGACCTTAGCTATTAGGCCAGAGTATGAGTTAAGACCTTAACCATTAAGCCAGAGTATGAGTCTAAGACCTTAGCTATTTAGCCAGAGTAAGAGTTAAGACCTTAGCTATTATGCCAGAGTAAGAGTTAAGACCTTAACCATTAGGCCAGAGTACGAGTCTAAGACGTTAGCTATTAGGCCAGAGTAAGAGTTAAGACCTTAACCAGTAGGCCAGAGTAAGAGTTAAGACCCTAACCATTAGTCCAGAGTACGAGTCTAAGACCTTAGCTATTAGGCCAGAGTAAGAGTTAAGACCTTAGCTATTGGGCCAGAGTAAGAGTTAAGACCTTAACCATTAGGCCATAGTACGAGTATAAGACCTTAGCTATTAGGCCAGAGTAAGAGTTAAGAACTTAGCTATCAGGCCAGATTAAGAGTTAAGACCTTAACCAGTAGGCCAGAGTAAGAGTTAAGACCTTAACCTGTAGGCCAGAGTAGGAGTTAAGACCTAAACCTGTAGGCCATACTATGAGTCTAAGACCTTAGCTAATAGGCCAGAGTAAGAGTTAAGACCTTAGCTATTAGGCCAGAGTAAGAGTTAAGACCTTAACCAGTAGGCCAGAGTAGGAGTTAAGACCTTAACCTGTAGGCCAGAGTACGAGTCTAAGACCTTAGCTATTAGGCCAGAGTAAGAATTAAGACCTTAACCATTAGGCCAGTGTATGAGTCTAAGACCTTAGCTATTGGGCCAGAGTACGAGTCTAAGACCTTAGCTATTAGGCCAGAGCAAGAGTTAAGACCTTAACCAGTAGGCCAGAGTACGAGTCTAAGACCTTAGCTATTAGGCCAGAGTAAGAGTTAAGAACTTAACCAGTAGGCCAGAGTAAGAGTTAAGACCTTAACCTGTAGGCCATAGTACGAGTCTAAGACCTTAGCTATTAGGCCAGAGTAAGAGTTAAGACCTTAACCATTAGGCCAGAGTACGAGTCGAACACCTTAGCTATTAGGCCAGAGTACGAGTCTAAGACCTTAGCTATTAGGCCAGACTAAGAGTTAAGACCTTAGCTATTAGGCCAGAGTATGAGTCTAAGACCTTAGCTATTAGGCCAGAGTAAGAGTTAAGACCTTAACCAGTAGGCCAGAGTAAGAGTTAAGACCTAACCTGTATGCCAAAGTACGAGTCGAAGACCTTAGCTATTAGGCCAGAGTAAGAGTTAAGACCTTAGCTATTAGGCCAGAGTAAGAATTAAGAGCCTTAATCAGTAGGCCAGAGTAAGAGTTAAGACCTTAACCTGTAGGCCATAGTACGAGTCTTAGACCTTAGCTATTAGGCCAGAGTAAGAGTTAAGACCTTAGCTATTAGGCCAGAGTAAGAATTAAGACCTTAACCAGTAGGCCAGAGTAAGAGTTAAGACCTTAACCTGTAGGCCATAGTACGAGTCTAAGACCTTAGCTATTAGGCCAGAGTAAGAGTTAAGACCTTAACCAGTAGGCCAGAGTATGAGTTAAGACCTTAACCATTAGGCCAGAGTACGAGTCTAAGACCTTAGCTATTAGGCCGGAGTAAGAGTTAAGACCTTAACTAGTAGGCCTGAGTAAGAGTTAAGACCTTAACCAGTAGGCCAGAGTACGAGTCTAAGACCTTAGCTATTAGGTCAGAGTAAGAGTTAAGATCCTTACCATTAGACCAGAGTACGAGTCTAAGACCTTAGCTATTAGGCCAGACTAAGAGTTAAGACCTTAGCTATTAGGCCAGAGTATGAGTCTAAGAGCTTAGCTATTAGGCCAGAGTAAGAGCTAAGACCTTAACCATTAGGCCAGAGTACGAGTCTAAGACCTTAGCTATTAGGGCAGAGTAAGAGTTAAGACCTTAGCTATTAGGCCAGAGTAAGAGTTAAGACTTTAACCATTAAGCCAGAGTAAGAATAAAGACCTTAAACATTGGGCCAGAGAAAGAGTCTAAGACCTTAACCATTAGGCCGGAGTAAGAGCTAAGACCTTAACCATTAGGCCAGAGTAAGAGTCTAAGACCTTAACCATTAGGCCAGAGTAAGAGTTAAGACCTTAACCATTAGGCCAGAGTAAGAGTCTGGCCAGAGTAAGAGTTAAGACCTTTACCATTAGGCCAGATTAAGAGTCTAAGACCTTAACTATTAGGCCAGAGTAAGAGTTAAGACCTTAACCATTAGGCCAGCGTAAGAGTCTAAGACCTTAACCATTATGTCAGAGTAAGAGTCTAAGACCTTAGCTATTAGGCCAGACTAAGAGTTAAGACCTTAACCATTAGGCCAGAGTACGAGTCTAAGACCTTAGCTATTAGGCCAGAGTAAGAGTTAAGACCTTAACCATTAGGCCAGAGTACGAGTCTAACACCTTAGCTATTAGGCCAGAGTAAGAATTAAGACCTTAAACAGTAGGCCAGAGTAAGAGTTAAGACCTTAACCTGTAGGCCTTAGTACGAGTCTAAGACCTTAGCTATTAGGCCAGAGTAAGAGTTAAGACCTTAACCATTAGGCCAGAGTACGAGTCTAAGACCTAAGCTATTATGCCAGAGTAAGAGTTAAGACCTTAGCTATTAGGCCAGAGTAAGAGTTAAGACTTTAACCAGTAGGCGAGAGTGAGAGTTAAGACCTTAACCTGTAGGCCATAGTACGAGTCTAAGACGTTAGCTATTAGGCCAGAGTAAGAGTTAAGACCTTAACCAGTAGGCCAGAGTACGAATCTAACACCTTAGCTATTAGGCCAGAGTAAGAGTTAAGACCTTAACCAGTAGGCCAGAGAAAGAGTTAAGACCTTAACCATTAGACCAGAGTACGAGTCTAAGACCTTAGCTATTAGGCCAGAGTAAGAGTTAAGACCTTAACCAGTAGGCCAGAGTAAGAGTTAAGACCTTAACCAGTAGACCAGAGTACGAGTCTAAGACCTTAGCTATTAGGCCAGAGTAAGAGTTAAGACCTTAACCAGTAGGCCAGAGAAAGAGTTAAGACCTTAACCATTAGATCAGAGTACGAGTCTAAGACCGTAGCTATTAGGCCAGAGTAAGAGTTAAGACCTTAGCTATTAGGCCAGAGTAAGAGTTAAGACGTTAACCATTAAGCCAGAGTAAGAATAAAGACCTTAAACATTAGGCCAGAGAAAGAGTCTAAGACCTTAACCATTAGGCCGGAGTAAGAGCTAAGACCTTAACCATTAGGCCAGAGTAAGAGTCTAAGACCTTAACCATTAGGCCAGAGTAAGAGTTAAGACTTTAACCATTAGGCCAGAGTAAGAGTATGGCCAGAGTAAGAGTTAAGACCTTTACCATTAGGCCAGATTAAGAGTCTAAGACCTTAACCATTAGGCCAGAGTAAGAGTTCAGACCTTAAACATTAGGCCGGAGTAAGAGTCTAAGACCTTAACCATTATGTCAGAGTAAGAGTCTAAGACCTTAACCATTAGGCCAGAGTAAGAGTTAAGACCTTAACCATTAGGCCAGAGTTTGAGTCTAAGACCTTAGCTATTAGGCCAGAGTAAGTGTTAAGACCTTAACTAGTAGGCCAGAGTAAGAGTTAAGACCTTAACCATTAGTCCAGAGTACGAGTCTAAGACCTTAGCTATTAGGCCAGAGTAAGAGTTAAGACCTTAGCTATTAGGCCAGAGTAAGAGTTAAGACCTTAACCATTATGCCAGAGTAAGAGTTAAGACCTTAGCTATTAGGCCAGAATAATAGTTAAGACCTTAACCATTAGGCCAGAGTACGAGTCTAAGACCTTAGCTATTAGGCCAGAGTAAGACTTAAGACCTTAACCAGTAGGCCAGAGCAAGAGTTAAGACCTTAACCATTAGTCCAGAGTACGAGTCTAAGACCTTAGCTATTAGGCCAGATAAAGAGTTAAGACCTTAGCTATTGGGCCAGAGTAAGAGTGAAGACCTTAACCATTAGGCCAGAGTACGAGTCTAAGACCTTAGCTATTAGGCCAGAGTAAGAGTTAAGTTCTTAACCATTAGGCCAGAGTACGAGTCTAAGACCTTAGCTATTAGGCCAGAGTAAGAATTAAGACCTTAGCTATTAGGCCTGAGTAAGAGTTAAGACCTTAGCTATTAGGCCAAAGTACGAGTTAAGACCTTAACCAGTAGGCCAGAGTAAGAGTTAAGATCTTAACCTGTAGGCCAGAGTAGGAGTTAAGACCTAAACCTGTAGGCCATACTATGAGTCTAAGACCTTAGCTATTAGGCCAGAGTAAGAGTTAAGACCTTAGCTATTAGGCCAGAGTAAGGGCTAAGACCTTAACCAGTAGGCCAGAGTAAGAGTTAAGACCTTAACCTGTAGGCCATAGTACGAGTCTAAGACCTTAGCTATTAGGCCAGAGTAAGAGTTAAGACCTTAACCAGTAGGCCAGAGTAAGAGTTAAAACCTTAACCTGTAGGCCAGAGTACGGGTCTAAGACCTTAGCTATTAGGCCAGAGTAAGCGTTAAGACCTTAGCTATTAGGCCAGAGTAAGAGTTAAGATCTTAACCATTAGGCCAGAGTACGAGTCTAAGACCTAAGCTATTAGGCCAGAGTAAGAGTTAAGACCTTAGCTATTAGGCCAGAGTAAGAGTTAAGACCTTAACCAGAAGGTGAGAGTGAGAGTTAAGACCTTAACCTGTAGGCCATAGTACGAGTCTAAGACCTTAGCTATTAGGCCAGAGTAAGAGTTAAGACCTTGGCTATTAGGCCAGAGTAAGAGTTAAGACCTTAACCAGTAGGCCAGAGTAAGAGTTAATACCTTAACCATTAGGCCAGAGTAAGAGTTAAGACCTTAACCATAAGGCCAGAGTATGAGTCTAAGACCTTAGCTATTAGGCCAGAGTAAGAGTTAAGACCTTAATCTGTAGGCCAGAGTACGAGTCTAAGACCTTAGCTGTTAGGCCAGAGTAAGAGTTAAGACCTTAACCAGTAGGCCAGAGTAAGAGTTAAGACCTTAACCTGTAGGCCATAGTACGAGTCTAAGACCTTAGCTATTAGGCCAGAGTAAAAGTTAAGACCTTAACCAGTAGGCCAGAGTAAGAGTTAAGAACTTAACCTGTAGGCCAGAGTAAGAGTTAAGACCTTAACCTGTAGGCCATAGTACGAGTCTAAGACCTTAGCTATTAGGCCAGAGTAAGAGTTAAGACCTTAGCTATTAGGCCAGAGTATGAGTTAAGACCTTAACCATTAAGCCAGAGTATGAGTCTAAGACCTTAGCTATTTAGCCAGAGTAAGAGTTAAGACCTTAGCTATTATGCCAGAGTAAGAGTTAAGACCTTAACCATTAGGCCAGAGTACGAGTCTAAGACGTTAGCTATTAGGCCAGAGTAAGAGTTAAGACCTTAACCAGTAGGCCAGAGTAAGAGTTAAGACCTTAACCATTAGTCCAGAGTACGAGTCTAAGACCTTAGCTATTAGGCCAGAGTAAGAGTTAAGACCTTAGCTATTGGGCCAGAGTAAGAGTTAAGACCTTAACCATTAGGCCATAGTACGAGTATACGACCTTAGCTATTAGGCCAGAGTAAGAGTTAAGAACTTAGCTATCAGGCCAGATTAAGAGTTAAGACCTTAACCAGTAGGCCAGAGTAAGAGTTAAGACCTTAACCTGTAGGCCAGAGTAAGAGTTAAGACCTTAACCTGTAGGCCATAGTACGAGTCTAAGACCTTAGCTATTAGGCCAGAGTAAGAGTTAAGACCTTAACCAGTAGGCCAGAGTAAGAGTTAAGACCTAAACCTGTAGGCCATACTATGAGTCTAAGACCTTAGCTAATAGGCCAGAGTAAGAGTTAAGACCTTAGCTATTAGGCCAGAGTAAGAGTTAAGACCTTAACCAGTAGGCCAGAGTAAGAGTTAAGACCTTAACCTGTAGGCCAGAGTACGAGTCTAAGACCTTAGCTATTAGGCCAGAGTAAGAATTAAGACCTTAACCATTAGGCCAGTGTATGAGTCTAAGACCTTAGCTATTGGGCCAGAGTACGAGTCTAAGACCTTAGCTATTAGGCCAGAGCAAGAGTTAAGACCTTAACCAGTAGGCCAGAGTACGAGTCTAAGACCTTAGCTATTAGGCCAGAGTAAGAGTTAAGAACTTAACCAGTAGGCCAGAGTAAGAGTTAAGACCTTAACCTGTAGGCCATAGTACGAGTCTAAGACCTTAGCTATTAGGCCAGAGTAAGAGTTAAGACCTTAACCATTAGGCCAGAGTACGAGTCTAACACCTTAGCTATTAGGCCAGAGTACGAGTCTAAGACCTTAGCTATTAGGCCAGACTAAGAGTTAAGACCTTAGCTATTAGGCCAGAGTATGAGTCTAAGACCTTAGCTATTAGGCCAGAGTAAGAGTTAAGACCTTAACCAGTAGGCCAGAGTAAGAGTTAAGACCTAACCTGTATGCCAAAGTACGAGTCGAAGACCTTAGCTATTAGGCCAGAGTAAGAGTTAAGACCTTAGCTATTAGGCCAGAGTAAGAATTAAGACCTTAACCAGTAGGCCAGAGTAAGAGTTAAGACCTTAACCTGTAGGCCATAGTACGAGTCTTAGACCTTAGCTATTAGGCCAGAGTAAGAGTTAAGACCTTAGCTATTAGGCCAGAGTAAGAATTAAGACCTTAACCTGTAGGCCATAGTACAAGTCTAAGACCTTAGCTATTAGGCCAGAGTAAGAGTTAAGACCTTAACCAGTAGGCCAGAGTATGAGTTAAGACCTTAACCATTAGGCCAAAGTACGAGTCTAAGACCTTAGCTATTAGGCCGTAGTAAGAGTTAAGACCTTAACTAGTAGGCCTGAGTAAGAGTTAAGACCTTAACCAGTAGGCCAGAGTACGAGTCTAAGACCTTAGCTATTAGGCCAGAGTAAGAGTTAAGATCCTAACCATTAGACCAGAGTACGAGTCTAAGACCTTAGCTATTAGGCCAGACTAATAGTTAAGACCTTAGCTATTAGGCCAGAGTATGAGTCTAAGAGCTTAGCTATTAGGCCAGAGTAAGAGCTAAGACCTTAACCATTAGGCCAGAGTACGAGTCTAAGACCTTAGCTATTAGGCCAGAGTAAGAGTTAAGACCTTAGCTATTAGGCCAGAGTAAGAGTTAAGACTTTAACCATTAAGCCAGAGTAAGAATAAAGACCTTAAACATTGGGCCAGAGAAAGAGTCTAAGACCTTAACCATTAGGCCGGAGTAAGAGCTAAGACCTTAACCATTAGGCCAGAGTAAGAGTCTAAGACCTTAACCATTAGGCCAGAGTAAGAGTTAAGACCTTAACCATTAGGCCAGAGTAAGAGTCTGGCCAGAGTAAGAGTTAAGACCTTTACCATTAGGCCAGATTAAGAGTCTAAGACCTTAACTATTAGGCCAGAGTAAGAGTTAAGACCTTAACCATTAGGCCAGCGTAAGAGTCTAAGACCTTAACCATTATGTCAGAGTAAGAGTCTAAGACCTTAGCTATTAGGCCAGACTAAGAGTTAAGACTTTAACCATTAGGCCAGAGTACGAGTCTAAGACCTTAGCTATTAGGCCAGAGTAAGAGTTAAGACCTTAACCATTAGGCCAGAGTACGAGTCTAACACCTTAGCTATTAGGCCAGAGTAAGAATTAAGACCTTAAACAGTAGGCCAGAGTAAGAGTTAAGACCTTAACCTGTAGGCCTTAGTACGAGTCTAAGACCTTAGCTATTAGGCCAGAGTAAGAGTTAAGACCTTAACCATTAGGCCAGAGTACGAGTCTAAGACCTAAGCTATTATGCCAGAGTAAGAGTTAAGACCTTAGCTATTAGGCCAGAGTAAAAGTTAAGACCTTAACCAGTAGGCGAGAGTGAGAGTTAAGACCTTAACCTGTAGGCCATAGTACGAGTCTAAGATGTTAGCTATTAGGCCAGAGTATGAGTTAAGACCTTAACCAGTAGGCCAGAGTAAGAGTTAAGAACTTAACCTGTAGGCCATAGTACGAGTCTAAGACCTTAGCTATTAGGCCAGAGTAAGAGTTAAGACCTTAGCTATTAGGCCAGAGTAAGAGTTAAGACCTTAGCTATTAGGCCAGAGTAAGAGTTAAGACCTTAACCATTAGGCCAAAGTACGAGTCTAAGACCTTAGCTATTAGGCCAGAGTAAGAATTAAGACCTTAGCTAATAGGCCAGAGTAAGAGTTAAGACCTTAACCAGTAGGCCAGAGTAAGAGTTAAGACCTTAACCTGTAGGCCAGAGTACGAGTCTAAGACCTTAGCTATTAGGCCAGAGTAAGAATTAAGACCTTAACCATTAGGCCAGTGTATGAGTCTAAGACCTTAGCTATTGGGCCAGAGTACGAGTCTAAGACCTTAGCTATTAGGCCAGAGCAAGAGTTAAGACCTTAACCAGTAGGCCAGAGTACGAGTCTAAGACCTTAGCTATTAGGCCAGAGTAAGAGTTAAGAACTTAACCAGTAGGCCAGAGTAAGAGTTAAGACCTTAACCTGTAGGCCATAGTACGAGTCTAAGACCTTAGCTATTAGGCCAGAGTAAGAGTTAAGACCTTAACCATTAGGCCAGAGTACGAGTCGAACACCTTAGCTATTAGGCCAGAGTACGAGTCTAAGACCTTAGCTATTAGGCCAGACTAAGAGTTAAGACCTTAGCTATTAGGCCAGAGTATGAGTCTAAGACCTTAGCTATTAGGCCAGAGTAAGAGTTAAGACCTTAACCAGTAGGCCAGAGTAAGAGTTAAGACCTAACCTGTATGCCAAAGTACGAGTCGAAGACCTTAGCTATTAGGCCAGAGTAAGAGTTAAGACCTTAGCTATTAGGCCAGAGTAAGAATTAAGACCTTAATCAGTAGGCCAGAGTAAGAGTTAAGACCTTAACCTGTAGGCCATAGTACGAGTCTTAGACCTTAGCTATTAGGCCAGAGTAAGAGTTAAGACCTTAGCTATTAGGCCAGAGTAAGAATTAAGACCTTAACCAGTAGGCCAGAGTAAGAGTTAAGACCTTAACCTGTAGGCCATAGTACGAGTCTAAGACCTTAGCTATTAGGCCAGAGTAAGAGTTAAGACCTTAACCAGTAGGCCAGAGTATGAGTTAAGACCTTAACCATTAGGCCAGAGTACGAGTCTAAGACCTTAGCTATTAGGCCGGAGTAAGAGTTAAGACCTTAACTAGTAGGCCTGAGTAAGAGTTAAGACCTTAACCAGTAGGCCAGAGTACGAGTCTAAGACCTTAGCTATTAGGTCAGAGTAAGAGTTAAGATCCTTACCATTAGACCAGAGTACGAGTCTAAGACCTTAGCTATTAGGCCAGACTAAGAGTTAAGACCTTAGCTATTAGGCCAGAGTATGAGTCTAAGAGCTTAGCTATTAGGCCAGAGTAAGAGCTAAGACCTTAACCATTAGGCCAGAGTACGAGTCTAAGACCTTAGCTATTAGGGCAGAGTAAGAGTTAAGACCTTAGCTATTAGGCCAGAGTAAGAGTTAAGACTTTAACCATTAAGCCAGAGTAAGAATAAAGACCTTAAACATTGGGCCAGAGAAAGAGTCTAAGACCTTAACCATTAGGCCGGAGTAAGAGCTAAGACCTTAACCATTAGGCCAGAGTAAGAGTCTAAGACCTTAACCATTAGGCCAGAGTAAGAGTTAAGACCTTAACCATTAGGCCAGAGTAAGAGTCTGGCCAGAGTAAGAGTTAAGACCTTTACCATTAGGCCAGATTAAGAGTCTAAGACCTTAACTATTAGGCCAGAGTAAGAGTTAAGACCTTAACCATTAGGCCAGCGTAAGAGTCTAAGACCTTAACCATTATGTCAGAGTAAGAGTCTAAGACCTTAGCTATTAGGCCAGACTAAGAGTTAAGACCTTAACCATTAGGCCAGAGTACGAGTCTAAGACCTTAGCTATTAGGCCAGAGTAAGAGTTAAGACCTTAACCATTAGGCCAGAGTACGAGTCTAACACCTTAGCTATTAGGCCAGAGTAAGAATTAAGACCTTAAACAGTAGGCCAGAGTAAGAGTTAAGACCTTAACCTGTAGGCCTTAGTACGAGTCTAAGACCTTAGCTATTAGGCCAGAGTAAGAGTTAAGACCTTAACCATTAGGCCAGAGTACGAGTCTAAGACCTAAGCTATTATGCCAGAGTAAGAGTTAAGACCTTAGCTATTAGGCCAGAGTAAGAGTTAAGACTTTAACCAGTAGGCGAGAGTGAGAGTTAAGACCTTAACCTGTAGGCCATAGTACGAGTCTAAGACGTTAGCTATTAGGCCAGAGTAAGAGTTAAGACCTTAACCAGTAGGCCAGAGTACGAATCTAACACCTTAGCTATTAGGCCAGAGTAAGAGTTAAGACCTTAACCAGTAGGCCAGAGAAAGAGTTAAGACCTTAACCATTAGACCAGAGTACGAGTCTAAGACCTTAGCTATTAGGCCAGAGTAAGAGTTAAGACCTTAACCAGTAGGCCAGAGTAAGAGTTAAGACCTTAACCAGTAGACCAGAGTACGAGTCTAAGACCTTAGCTATTAGGCCAGAGTAAGAATTAAGACCTTAACCAGTAGGCCAGAGAAAGAGTTAAGACCTTAACCATTAGATCAGAGTACGAGTCTAAGACCGTAGCTATTAGGCCAGAGTAAGAGTTAAGACCTTAGCTATTAGGCCAGAGTAAGAGTTAAGACGTTAACCATTAAGCCAGAGTAAGAATAAAGACCTTAAACATTAGGCCAGAGAAAGAGTCTAAGACCTTAACCATTAGGCCGGAGTAAGAGCTAAGACCTTAACCATTAGGCCAGAGTAAGAGTCTAAGACCTTAACCATTAGGCCAGAGTAAGAGTTAAGACTTTAACCATTAGGCCAGAGTAAGAGTATGGCCAGAGTAAGAGTTAAGACCTTTACCATTAGGCCAGATTAAGAGTCTAAGACCTTAACCATTAGGCCAGAGTAAGAGTTCAGACCTTAAACATTAGGCCGGAGTAAGAGTCTAAGACCTTAACCATTATGTCAGAGTAAGAGTCTAAGACCTTAACCATTAGGCCAGAGTAAGAGTTAAGACCTTAACCATTAGGCCAGAGTTTGAGTCTAAGACCTTAGCTATTAGGCCAGAGTAAGTGTTAAGACCTTAACTAGTAGGCCAGAGTAAGAGTTAAGACCTTAACCATTAGTCCAGAGTACGAGTCTAAGACCTTAGCTATTAGGCCAGAGTAAGAGTTAAGACCTTAGCTATTAGGCCAGAGTAAGAGTTAAGACCTTAACCATTATGCCAGAGTAAGAGTTAAGACCTTAGCTATTAGGCCAGAATAATAGTTAAGACCTTAACCATTAGGCCAGAGTACGAGTCTAAGACCTTAGCTATTAGGCCAGAGTAAGACTTAAGACCTTAACCAGTAGGCCAGAGCAAGAGTTAAGACCTTAACCATTAGTCCAGAGTACGAGTCTAAGACCTTAGCTATTAGGCCAGATAAAGAGTTAAGACCTTAGCTATTGGGCCAGAGTAAGAGTGAAGACCTTAACCATTAGGCCAGAGTACGAGTCTAAGACCTTAGCTATTAGGCCAGAGTAAGAGTTAAGTTCTTAACCATTAGGCCAGAGTACGAGTCTAAGACCTTAGCTATTAGGCCAGAGTAAGAATTAAGACCTTAGCTATTAGGCCTGAGTAAGAGTTAAGACCTTAACTATTAGGCCAAAGTACGAGTTAAGACCTTAACCAGTAGGCCAGAGTAAGAGTTAAGATCTTAACCTGTAGGCCAGAGTAGGAGTTAAGACCTAAACCTGTAGGCCATACTATGAGTCTAAGACCTTAGCTATTAGGCCAGAGTAAGAGTTAAGACCTTAGCTATTAGGCCAGAGTAAGGGCTAAGACCTTAACCAGTAGGCCAGAGTAAGAGTTAAGACCTTAACCTGTAGGCCATAGTACGAGTCTAAGACCTTAGCTATTAGGCCAGAGTAAGAGTTAAGACCTTAACCAGTAGGCCAGAGTAAGAGTTAAAACCTTAACCTGTAGGCCAGAGTACGGGTCTAAGACCTTAGCTATTAGGCCAGAGTAAGAGTTAAGACCTTAGCTATTAGGCCAGAGTAAGAGTTAAGATCTTAACCATTAGGCCAGAGTACGAGTCTAAGACCTAAGCTATTAGGCCAGAGTAAGAGTTAAGACCTTAGCTATTAGGCCAGAGTAAGAGTTAAGACCTTAACCAGAAGGTGAGAGTGAGAGTTAAGACCTTAACCTGTAGGCCATAGTACGAGTCTAAGACCTTAGCTATTAGGCCAGAGTAAGAGTTAAGACCTTGGCTATTAGGCCAGAGTAAGAGTTAAGACCTTAACCAGTAGGCCAGAGTAAGAGTTAATACCTTAACCATTAGGCCAGAGTAAGAGTTAAGACCTTAACCATAAGGCCAGAGTATGAGTCTAAGACCTTAGCTATTAGGCCAGAGTAAGAGTTAAGACCTTAATCTGTAGGCCAGAGTACGAGTCTAAGACCTTAGCTGTTAGGCCAGAGTAAGAGTTAAGACCTTAACCAGTAGGCCAGAGTAAGAGTTAAGACCTTAACCTGTAGGCCATAGTACGAGTCTAAGACCTTAGCTATTAGGCCAGAGTAAAAGTTAAGACCTTAACCAGTAGGCCAGAGTAAGAGTTAAGAACTTAACCTGTAGGCCAGAGTAAGAGTTAAGACCTTAACCTGTAGGCCATAGTACGAGTCTAAGACCTTAGCTATTAGGCCAGAGTAAGAGTTAAGACCTTAGCTATTAGGCCAGAGTATGAGTTAAGACCTTAACCATTAAGCCAGAGTATGAGTCTAAGACCTTAGCTATTTAGCCAGAGTAAGAGTTAAGACCTTAGCTATTATGCCAGAGTAAGAGTTAAGACCTTAACCATTAGGCCAGAGTACGAGTCTAAGACGTTAGCTATTAGGCCAGAGTAAGAGTTAAGACCTTAACCAGTAGGCCAGAGTAAGAGTTAAGACCTTAACCATTAGTCCAGAGTACGAGTCTAAGACCTTAGCTATTAGGCCAGAGTAAGAGTTAAGACCTTAGCTATTGGGCCAGAGTAAGAGTTAAGACCTTAACCATTAGGCCATAGTACGAGTATACGACCTTAGCTATTAGGCCAGAGTAAGAGTTAAGAACTTAGCTATCAGGCCAGATTAAGAGTTAAGACCTTAACCAGTAGGCCAGAGTAAGAGTTAAGACCTTAACCTGTAGGCCAGAGTAAGAGTTAAGACCTTAACCTGTAGGCCATAGTACGAGTCTAAGACCTTAGCTATTAGGCCAGAGTAAGAGTTAAGACCTTAACCAGTAGGCCAGAGTAAGAGTTAAGACCTAAACCTGTAGGCCATACTATGAGTCTAAGACCTTAGCTAATAGGCCAGAGTAAGAGTTAAGACCTTAGCTATTAGGCCAGAGTAAGAGTTAAGACCTTAACCAGTAGGCCAGAGTAAGAGTTAAGACCTTAACCTGTAGGCCAGAGTACGAGTCTAAGACCTTAGCTATTAGGCCAGAGTAAGAATTAAGACCTTAACCATTAGGCCAGTGTATGAGTCTAAGACCTTAGCTATTGGGCCAGAGTACGAGTCTAAGACCTTAGCTATTAGGCCAGAGCAAGAGTTAAGACCTTAACCAGTAGGCCAGAGTACGAGTCTAAGACCTTAGCTATTAGGCCAGAGTAAGAGTTAAGAACTTAACCAGTAGGCCAGAGTAAGAGTTAAGACCTTAACCTGCAGGCCATAGTACGAGTCTAAGACCTTAGCTATTAGGCCAGAGTAAGAGTTAAGACCTTAACCATTAGGCCAGAGTACGAGTCTAACACCTTAGCTATTAGGCCAGAGTACGAGTCTAAGACCTTAGCTATTAGGCCAGACTAAGAGTTAAGACCTTAGCTATTAGGCCAGAGTATGAGTCTAAGACCTTAGCTATTAGGCCAGAGTAAGAGTTAAGACCTTAACCAGTAGGCCAGAGTAAGAGTTAAGACCTAACCTGTATGCCAAAGTACGAGTCGAAGACCTTAGCTATTAGGCCAGAGTAAGAGTTAAGACCTTAGCTATTAGGCCAGAGTAAGAATTAAGACCTTAACCAGTAGGCCAGAGTAAGAGTTAAGACCTTAACCTGTAGGCCATAGTACGAGTCTTAGACCTTAGCTATTAGGCCAGAGTAAGAGTTAAGACCTTAGCTATTAGGCCAGAGTAAGAATTAAGACCTTAACCTGTAGGCCATAGTACGAGTCTAAGACCTTAGCTATTAGGCCAGAGTAAGAGTTAAGACCTTAACCAGTAGGCCAGAGTATGAGTTAAGACCTTAACCATTAGGCCAAAGTACGAGTCTAAGACCTTAGCTATTAGGCCGGAGTAAGAGTTAAGACCTTAACTAGTAGGCCTGAGTAAGAGTTAAGACCTTAACCAGTAGGCCAGAGTACGAGTCTAAGACCTTAGCTATTAGGCCAGAGTAAGAGTTAAGATCCTAACCATTAGACCAGAGTACGAGTCTAAGACCTTAGCTATTAGGCCAGACTAATAGTTAAGACCTTAGCTATTAGGCCAGAGTATGAGTCTAAGAGCTTAGCTATTAGGCCAGAGTAAGAGCTAAGACCTTAACCATTAGGCCAGAGTACGAGTCTAAGACCTTAGCTATTAGGCCAGAGTAAGAGTTAAGACCTTAGCTATTAGGCCAGAGTAAGAGTTAAGACTTTAACCATTAAGCCAGAGTAAGAATAAAGACCTTAAACATTGGGCCAGAGAAAGAGTCTAAGACCTTAACCATTAGGCCGGAGTAAGAGCTAAGACCTTAACCATTAGGCCAGAGTAAGAGTCTAAGACCTTAACCATTAGGCCAGAGTAAGAGTTAAGACCTTAACCATTAGGCCAGAGTAAGAGTCTGGCCAGAGTAAGAGTTAAGACCTTCACCATTAGGCCAGATTAAGAGTCTAAGACCTTAACTATTAGGCCAGAGTAAGAGTTAAGACCTTAACCATTAGGCCAGCGTAAGAGTCTAAGACCTTAACCATTATGTCAGAGTAAGAGTCTAAGACCTTAGCTATTAGGCCAGACTAAGAGTTAAGACTTTAACCATTAGGCCAGAGTACGAGTCTAAGACCTTAGCTATTAGGCCAGAGTAAGAGTTAAGACCTTAACCATTAGGCCAGAGTACGAGTCTAACACCTTAGCTATTAGGCCAGAGTAAGAATTAAGACCTTAAACAGTAGGCCAGAGTAAGAGTTAAGACCTTAACCTGTAGGCCTTAGTACGAGTCTAAGACCTTAGCTATTAGGCCAGAGTAAGAGTTAAGACCTTAACCATTAGGCCAGAGTACGAGTCTAAGACCTAAGCTATTATGCCAGAGTAAGAGTTAAGACCTTAGCTATTAGGCCAGAGTAAAAGTTAAGACCTTAACCAGTAGGCGAGAGTGAGAGTTAAGACCTTAACCTGTAGGCCATAGTACGAGTCTAAGATGTTAGCTATTAGGCCAGAGTATGAGTTAAGACCTTAACCAGTAGGCCAGAGTAAGAGTTAAGAACTTAACCTGTAGGCCATAGTACGAGTCTAAGACCTTAGCTATTAGGCCAGAGTAAGAGTTAAGACCTTAGCTATTAGGCCAGAGTAAGAGTTAAGACCTTAACCATTAGGCCAAAGTACGAGTCTAAGACCTTAGCTATTAGGCCAGAGTAAGAATTAAGACCTTAGCTAATAGGCCAGAGTAAAAGTTAAGACCTTAACCAGTAGACAAGAGTAAGAGTTAAGACCTTAACCATTAGGCCAGAGTACGAGTCTAAGACCTTAGGTATTAGGCCAGAGTAAGAGTTAAGACCTTAACCAGTAGGCCAGTGTAAGAGTTAAGACCTTAACCATTAGGCCAGAGTACGAGTCTAAGACCTTAGCTATTAGGCCAGAGTAAGAGTTAAGACCTTAACCAGTAGGCCAGAGTAAGAGTTAAGACCTTAACCATTAGGCCAGAGTACCAGTCTAAGACCTTAGCTATTAGGCCAGAGTAAGAGTTAAGACCTTAGCTATTAGGCCAGAGTAAGAGTTAAGACCTTAACCATTAGGCCAGAGTACGAGTCTAAGACCTTAGCTATTAGGCCAGAGTAAGAGTTAAGACCTTAACCAGTAGGCCAGAGTAAGAGTTAAGAACTTAACCTGTAGGCCATAGTACGAGTCTAAGACCTTAGCTATTAGGCCAGAGTAAGAGTTAAGACCTTAGCTATTAGGCCAGAGTAAGAGTTAAGACCTTAACCATTAGGCCAAAGTACGAGTCTAAGAACTTAGCTATTAGGCCAGAGTAAGAGTTAAGACCTTAGCTATTAGGCCAGAGTAAAAGTTAAGACCTTAACCAGTAGGCCAGAGTAAGAGTTAAGACCTTAACCATTAGGCCAGAGTACGAGTCTAAGACCTTAGCTATTAGGCCAGAGTAAGAGTTAAGACCTTAACCAGTAGGCCAGTGTAAAAGTTAAGACCTTAACCATTAGGCCAGAGTACGAGTCTAAGACCTTAGCTATTAGGCCAGAGTAAGAGTTAAGACCTTAACCAGTAGGCCAGAGTAAGAGTTAAGACCTTAACCATTAGGCCAGAGTACGAGTCTAAGACCTTAGCTATTAGGCCAGAGTAAGAGTTAAGACCTTAACCAGTAGGCCAGAGTAAGAGTTAAGAACTTAACCTGTAGGCCATAGTACGAGTCTAAGACCTTAGCTATTAGGCCAGAGTAAGAGTTAAGACCTTAGCTATTAGGCCAGAGTACGAGTCTAAGACCTTAGCTATTAGGCCAGAGTACGAGTCTAAGAACTTAGCTATTAGGCCAGAATAAGAGTTAAGACCTTAGCTATTAGGCCAGAGTAAGAGTTAAGACCTTAGCTATTAGGCCAGAGTACGAGTCTAAGACCTTAGCTATCAGGCCATAGTACGAGTCTTACACCTTAGCTATTAGGCCAGAGTAAGAGTTAAGACCTTAACCAGTACGCCAGTGTAAGAGTTAAGACCTTAACCTGTAGGCCAGAGTAAGAGTTAAGACCTTAACCTGTAGGCCATAGTAGGAGTCTTAGACCTTAGCTAATAGGCCAGAGTAAGTGTTAAGACCTTAACCAGTAGGCCAGTGTAAGAGTTAAGACCTTAACCATTAGGCCAGAGTATGACTCTAAGACCTTAGCTATTAGGCCAGAGTACGAGTCTAAGACCTTATCTATTAGGCCAGAGTAAGAGTTAAGACCTTAGCTATTAGGCCAGAGTAAGAGTTAAGACCTTAGCTATTAGGCCAGAGTACGAGTCTAAGACCTTAGCTATTAGGCCAGAGTAAGAGTTAAGACCTTAACCAGTAGGCCAGTGTAAGAGTTAAGACCTTAACCAGTAGGCCAGAGTACCAGTCTAAGACCTTAGCTATTAGGCCAGAGTAAGAGTTAAGACCTTAGCTATTAGGCCAGAGTAAGAGTTAAGACTTTAACCATTAGGCCAGAGTACGAGTCTAAGACCTTAGCTATTAGGCCAGAGTAAGAGTTAAGACCTTAGCTATTAGGCCAGAGTAAAAGTTAAGACCTTAACCAGTAGGCCAGAGTGAGAGTTAAGACCTTAACCATTAGGCCAGAGTATGAGTCTAAGTCCTTAGCTATTAGGCCAGAGTAAGAGTTAAGGCCTTAACCAGTAGCCCAGTGTAAGAGTTAAGACCTTACCCATTAGGCCAGAATACGAGTCTAAGACCTTAGCTATTAGGCCAGAGTAAGAGTTAAGACCTTAACCAGTAGCCCAGTGTAAGAGTTAAGACCTTAACCATTAGGCTAGAATACGAGTCTAAGACCTTAGCTATTAGGCCAGAGTAAGAGTTAAGACCTTAGCTATTAGGCCAGAGTACGAGTCTAAGACCTTAGCTATTAGGCCAGAGTACGAGTCTAAGACCTTAGCTATTAGGCCAGAGTAAGAGTTAAGACCTTAGCTATTAGGCTAGAATACGAGTCTAAGACCTTAGCTATTAGGCCAAAGTAAGAGTTAAGACCTTAACCATTAGGCCAGAGTAAGAGTTAAGACCTTAACCATTAGGCAAGAGTACGAGTCTAAGACCTTAGCTATTAGGCCAGAGTAAGAGTTAACACCTTAGCTATTAGGCCAGAGTAAGAGTTAAGACCTTAACCAATAGGCCAGAGTAAGAGTTAAGACCTTCACCATTAGGCCAGAGTACGAGTCTAAGACCTTAGCTATTAGGCCAGAGTAAGAGTTAAGACCTTAACCAGTAGGCCAGAGTAAGAGTTAAGACCTTAACCATTAGGCCAGAGTACCAGTCTAAGACCTTAGCTATTAGGCCAGAGTAAGAGTTAAGACCTTAGCTATTAGGCCAGAGTAAGAGTTAAGACCTTAACCATTAGGCCAGAGTACGAGTCTAAGACCTTAGCTATTAGGCCAGAGTAAGAGTTAAGACCTTAACCAGTAGGCCAGAGTAAGAGTTAAGAACTTAACCTGTAGGCCATAGCACGAGTCTAAGACATTAGCTATTAGGCCAGAGTAAGAATTAAGACCTTAGCTATTAGGCCAGAGTAAAAGTTAAGACCTTAACCAGTAGACAAGAGTAAGAGTTAAGACCTTAACCATTAGGCCAGAGTACGAGTCAAAGACCTTAGCTATTAGGCCAGAGTAAGAGTTAAGACCTTAACCAGTAGGCCAGTGTAAGAGTTAAGACCTTAACCATTAGGCCAGAGTACGAGTCTAAGACCTTAGCTATTAGGCCAGAGTAAGAGTTAAGACCTTAACCAGTAGGCCAGAGTAAGAGTTAAGACCTTAACCATTAAGCCAGAGTATCAGTCTAAGACCTTAGCTATAATGCCAGAGTAAGAGTTAAGACCTTAGCTATTAGGCCAGAGTAAGAGTTAAGACCTTAACCAGTAGGCCAGAGTAAGAGTTAAGACCTTAACCTGTAGGCCATAGTACGAGTCTAAGACCTTAGCTATTAGGCCAGAGTAAGAGTTAAGACCTTAACCAGTCGGCCAGAGTAAGAGTTAAGACCTTAACCAGTAGGCCAGAGTACGAATCTAACACCTTAGCTATTAGGCCAGAGTAAGAGTTAAGACCTTAACCAGTAGGCCAGAGAAAGAGTTAAGACCTTAACCATTAGACCAGAGTACGAGTCTAAGACCTTAGCTATTAGGCCAGAGTAATAGTTAAGACCCTAACCAGTAGGCCAGAGAAAGAGTTAAGACCTTAACCATTAGATCAGAGTACGAGTCTAAGACCGTAGCTATTAGGCCAGAGTAAGAGTTAAGACCTTAGCTATTAGGCCAGAGTAAGAGTTAAGACCTTAACCAGTAGGCCAGAGTAAGAGTTAAGAACTTAACCTGTAGGCCATAGCACGAGTCTAAGACCTTAGCTATTAGGCCAGAGTAAGAGTTAAGACCTTAGCTATTAGGCCAGAGTAAGAGTTAAGACCTTAACCATTAGGCCAAAGTACGAATCTAAGACATTAGCTATTAGGCCAGAGTAAGAATTAAGACCTTAGCTATTAGGCCAGAGTAAAAGTTAAGACCTTAACCAGTAGACAAGAGTAAGAGTTAAGACCTTAACCATTAGGCCAGAGTACGAGTCAAAGACCTTAGCTATTAGGCCAGAGTAAGAGTTAAGACCTTAACCAGTAGGCCAGTGTAAGAGTTAAGACCTTAACCATTAGGCCAGAGTACGAGTCTAAGACCTTAGCTATTAGGCCAGAGTAAGAGTTAAGACCTTAACCAGTAGGCCAGAGTAAGAGTTAAGACCTTAACCATTAATCCAGAGTATCAGTCTAAGACCTTAGCTATAATGCCAGAGTAAGAGTTAAGACCTTAGCTATTAGGCCAGAGTAAGAGTTAAGACCTTAACCAGTAGGCCAGAGTAAGAGTTAAGACCTTAACCTGTAGGCCATAGTACGAGTCTAAGACCTTAGCTATTAGGCCAGAGTAAGAGTTAAGACCTTAACCAGTCGGCCAGAGTAAGAGTTAAGACCTTAACCAGTAGGCCAGAGTACGAATCTAACACCTTAGCTATTAGGCCAGAGTAAGAGTTAAGACCTTAACCAGTAGGCCAGAGAAAGAGTTAAGACCTTAACCATTAGACCAGAGTACGAGTCTAAGACCTTAGCTATTAGGCCAGAGTAAGAGTTAAGACCTTAACCAGTACGCCAGAGTAAGAGTTAAGACCTTAACCAGTAGACCAGAGTACGAGTCTAAGACCTTAGCTATTAGGCCAGAGTAATAGTTAAGACCCTAACCAGTAGGCCAGAGAAAGAGTTAAGACCTTAACCATTAGATCAGAGTACTAGTCTAAGACCGTAGCTATTAGGCCAGAGTAAGAGTTAAGACCTTAGCTATTAGGCCAGAGTAAGAGTTAAGACGTTAACCATTAAGCCAGAGTAAGAATAAAGACCTTAAACATTAGACCAGAGAAAGAGTCTAAGACCTTAACCATTAGGCCGGAGTAAGAGCTAAGACCTTAACCATTACGCCAGAGTAAGAGTCTAAGACCTTAACCATTAGGCCAGAGTAAGAGTTAAGACCTTAACCATTAGGCCAGAGTAAGAGTATGGCCAAAGTAAGAGTTAAGACCTTTACCATTAGGCCAGATTAAGAGTCTAAGACCTTAACCATTAGGCCAGAGTAAGAGTTCAGACCTTAACCATTAGGCCGGAGTAAGAGTCTAAGACCTTAACCATTATGTCAGAGTAAGAGTCTAAGACCTTAACCATTATGCCAGAGTAAGAGTTAAGACCTTAACCATTAGGCCAGAGTTTGAGTCTAAGACCTTAGCTTTTAGACCAGAGTAAGTGTTAAGACCTTAACCAGTAGGCCAGAGTAAGAGTTAAGACCTTAACCATTAGTCCAGAGTGCGAGTCTAAGACCTTAGCTATTAGGCCAGAGTAAGAGTTAAGACCTTAGCTATTAGGCCAGAGTAAGAGTTAAGACCTTAACCATTATGCCAGAGTAAGAGTTAAGACCTTAGCTATTAGGCCAGAATAAGAGTTAAGACCTTAACCATTAGGCCAGAGTACGAGTCTAAGACCTTAGCTTTTAGGCCAGAGTAAGACTTAAGACCTTAACCAGTAGGCCAGAGCAAGAGTTAAGACCTTAACCATTAGTCCAGAGTACGAGTCTAAGACCTTAGCTATTAGTCCAGATAAAGAGTTAAGACCTTAGCTATTGGGCCAGAGTAAGAGTGAAGAACTTAACCATTAGGCCAGAGTACGAGTCTAAGACCTTAGCCATTAGGCCAGAGTAAGAGTTAAGTTCTTAACCATTAGGCCAGAGTACGAGTCTAAGACCTTAGCTATTAGGCCAGAGTAAGAATTAAGACCTTAGCTATTAGGCCTGAGTAAGAGTTAAGACCTTAGCTATTAGGCCAGAGTACGAGTTAAGACCTTAACCAGTAGGCCAGAGTAAGAGTTAAGACCTTAACCTGTAGGCCAGAGTAGGAGTTAAGACCTAAACCTGTAGGCCATACTATGAGTCTAAGACCTTAGCTATTAGGCCAGAGTAAGAGTTAAGACCTTAGCTATTAGGCCAGAGTAAGGGCTAAGACCTTAACCAGTAGGCCAGAGTAAGAGTTAAGACCTTAACCTGTAGGCCATAGTACGAGTCTAAGACCTTAGCTATTAGGCCAGAGTAAGAGTTAAGACCTTAACCAGTAGGCCAGAGTAAGAGTTAAAACCTTAACCTGTAGGCCAGAGTACGGGTCTAAGACCTTATCTATTAGGCCAGAGTAAGAGTTAAGACCTTAGCTATTAGGCCAGAGTAAGAGTTAAGATCTTAACCATTAGGCCAGAGTACGAGTCTAAGACCTAAGCTATTAGGCCAGAGTAAGAGTTAAGACCTTAGCTATTAGGCCAGAGTAAGAGTTAAGACCTTAACCAGAAGGCGAGAGTGAGAGTTAAGACCTTAACCTGTAGGCCATAGTACGAGTCTAAGACCTTAGCTATTAGGCCAGAGTAAGAGTTAAGACCTTGGCTATTAGGCCAGAGTAAGAGTTAAGACCTTAACCAGTAGGCCAGAGTAAGAGTTAATACCTTAACCATTAGGCCAGAGTAAGAGTTAAGACCTTAACCATAAGGCCAGAGTATGAGTCTAAGACCTTAGCTATTAGGCCAGAGTAAGAGTTAAGACCTTAATCTGTAGGCCAGAGTACGAGTCTAAGACCTTAGCTGTTAGGCCAGAGTAAGAGTTAAGACCTTAACCAGTAGGCCAGAGTAAGAGTTAAGACCTTAACCTGTAGGCCATAGTACGAGTCTAAGACCTTAGCTATTAGGCCAGAGTAAAAGTTAAGACCTTAACCAGTAGGCCAGAGTAAGAGTTAAGAACTTAACCTGTAGGCCAGAGTAAGAGTTAAGACCTTAACCTGTAGGCCATAGTACGAGTCTAAGACCTTAGCTATTAGGCCAGAGTAAGAGTTAAGACCTTAGCTATTAGGCCAGAGTATGAGTTAAGACCTTAACCATTAAGCCAGAGTATGAGTCTAAGACCTTAGCTATTTAGCCAGAGTAAGAGTTAAGACCTTAGCTATTATGCCAGAGTAAGAGTTAAGACCTTAACCATTAGGCCAGAGTACGAGTCTAAGACGTTAGCTATTAGGCCAGAGTAAGAGTTAAGACCTTAACCAGTAGGCCAGAGTAAGAGTTAAGACCTTAACCATTAGTCCAGAGTACGAGTCTAAGACCTTAGCTATTAGGCCAGAGTAAGAGATAAGACCTTAGCTATTGGGCCAGAGTAATAGTTAAGACCTTAACCATTAGGCCATAGTACGAGTATAAGACCTTAGCTATTAGGCCAGAGTAAGAGATAAGAACTTAGCTATCAGGCCAGATTAAGAGTTAATACCTTAACCAGTAGGCCAGAGTAAGAGTTAAGACCTTAACCTGTAGGCCAGAGTAGGAGTTAAGACCTAAACCTGTAGGCCATACTATGAGTCTAAGACCTTAGCTAATAGGCCAGAGTAAGAGTTAAGACCTTAGCTATTAGGCCAGAGTAAGAGTTAAGACCTTAACCAGTAGGACAGAGTAAGAGTTAAGACCTTAACCTGTAGGCCAGAGTACGAGTCTAAGACCTTAGCTATTAGGCCAGAGTAAGAATTAAGACCTTAACCATTAGGCCAGTGTATGAGTCTAAGACCTTAGCTATTGGGCCAGAGTACGAGTCTAAGACCTTAGCTATTAGGCCAGAGTAAGAGTTAAGACCTTAACCATTAGGCCAAAGTACGAGTCTAAGACTTTAGCTATTAGGCCAGAGCAAGAGTTAAGACCTTAACCAGTAGGCCAGAGTACGAGTCTAAGACCTTAGCTATTAGGCCAGAGTAAGAGTTAAGAACTTAACCAGTAGGCCAGAGTAAGAGTTAATACCTTAACCTGTAGGCCATAGTACGAGTCTAAGACCTTAGCTATTAGGCCAGAGTAAGAGTTAAGACCTTAACCATTAGGCCAGAGTACGAGTCTAACACCTTAGCTATTAGGCCAGAGTACGAGTCTAAGACCTTAGCTATTAGGCCAGACTAAGAGTTAAGACCTTAGCTATTAGGCCAGAGTACGAGTCTAAGACCTTAGCTATTAGGCCAGAGTAAGAGTTAAGACCTTAACCAGTAGGCCAGAGTAAGAGTTAAGACCTAACCTGTATGCCAAAGTACGAGTCGAAGACCTTAGCTATTAGGCCAGAGTAAGAGTTAAGACCTTAGCTATTAGGCCAGAGTAAGAATTAAGACCTTAACCAGTAGGCCAGAGTAAGAGTTAAGACCGTAACCTGTAGGCCATAGTACGAGTCTTAGACCTTAGCTATTAGGCCAGAGTAAGAATTAAGACCTTAACCAGTAGGCCAGAGTAAGAGTTAAGACCTTAACCTGTAGGCCATAGTACGAGTCTAAGACCTTAGCTATTAGGCCAGAGTAAGAGTTAAGACCTTAACCAGTAGGCCAGAGTATGAGTTAAGACCTTAACCATTAGGCCAGAGTACGAGTCTAAGACCTTAGCTATTAGGCCGGAGTAAGAGTTAAGACCTTAACTAGTAGGCCTGAGTAAGAGTTAAGACCTTAACCAGTAGGCCAGAGTACGAGTCTAAGACCTTAGCTATTAGGCCAGAGTAAGAGTTAAGATCCTAACCATTAGACCAGAGTACGAGTCTAAGACCTTAGCTATTAGGCCAGACTAAGAGTTAAGACCTTAGCTTTTAGGCCAGAGTATGAGTCTAAGAGCTTAGCTATTAGGCCAGAGTAAGAGCTAAGACCTTAACCATTAGGCCAGAGTACGAGTCTAAGACCTTAGCTATTAGGCCAGAGTAAGAGTTAAGACCTTAGCTATTAGGCCAGAGTAAGAGTTAAGACTTTAACCATTAAGCCAGAGTAAGAATAAAGACCTTAAACATTGGGCCAGAGAAAGAGTCTAAGACCTTAACCATTAGGCCGGAGTAAGAGCTAAGACCTTAACCATTAGGCCAGAGTAAGAGTCTAAGACCTTAACCATTAGGCCAGAGTAAGAGTTAAGACCTTAACCATTAGGCCAGAGTAAGAGTCTGGCCAGAGTAAGAGTTAGGACCTTTACCATTAGGCCAGATTAAGAGTCTAAGACCTTAACTATTAGGCCAGAGTAAGAGTTAAGACCTTAACCATTAGGCCAGCGTAAGAGTCTAAGACCTTAACCATTATGTCAGAGTAAGAGTCTAAGACCTTAGCTATTAGGCCAGACTAAGAGTTAAGACCTTAACCATTAGGCCAGAGTACGAGTCTAAGACCTTAGCTATTAGGCCAGAGTAAGAGTTAAGACCTTAACCATTAGGCCAGAGTACGAGTCTAACACCTTAGCTATTAGGCCAGAGTAAGAATTAAGACCTTAAACAGTAGGCCAGAGTAAGAGTTAAGACCTTAACCTGTAGGCCTTAGTACGAGTCTAAGACCTTAGCTATTAGGCCAGAGTAAGAGTTAAGACCTTAACCATTAGGCCAGAGTACGAGTCTAAGACCTAAGCTATTATGCCAGAGTAAGAGTTAAGACCTTAGCTATTAGGCCAGAGTAAGAGTTAAGACCTTAACCAGTAGGCGAGAGTGAGAGTTAAGACCTTAACCTGTAGGCCATAGTACGAGTCTAAGACGTTAGCTATTAGGCCAGAGTAAGAGTTAAGACCTTAACCAGTAGGCCAGAGTAAGAGTTAAGAACTTAACCTGTAGGCCATAGTACGAGTCTAAGACCTTAGCTATTAGGCCAGAGTAAGAGTTAAGACCTTAGCTATTAGGCAAGAGTAAGAGTTAAGACCTTAACCATTACGCCAAAGTACGAGTCTAAGACCTTAGCTATTAGGCCAGAGTAAGAATTAAGACCTTAGCTATTAGGCCAGAGTAAAAGTTAAGACCTTAACCAGTAGACAAGAGTAAGAGTTAAGACCTTAACCATTAGGCCAGAGTACGAGTCTAAGACCTTAGCTATTAGGCCAGAGTAAGAGTTAAGACCTTAACCAGTAGGCCAGTGTAAGAGTTAAGACCTTAACCATTAGGCCAGAGTACGAGTCTAAGACCTTAGCTATTAGGCCAGAGTAAGAGTTAAGACCTTAACCATTATGCCAGAGTAAGAGTTAAGACCTTAGCTATTAGGCCAGAATAAGAGTTAAGACCTTAACCATTAGGCCAGAGTACGAGTCTAAGACCTTAGCTTTTAGGCCAGAGTAAGACTTAAGACCTTAACCAGTAGGCCAGAGCAAGAGTTAAGACCTTAACCATTAGTCCAGAGTACGAGTCTAAGACCTTAGCTATTAGGCCAGATAAAGAGTTAAGACCTTAGCTATTGGGCCAGAGTAAGAGTGAAGAACTTAACCATTAGGCCAGAGTACGAGTCTAAGACCTTAGCTATTAGGCCAGAGTAAGAGTTAAGTTCTTAACCATTAGGCCAGAGTACGAGTCTAAGACCTTAGCTATTAGGCCAGAGTAAGAATTAAGACCTTAGCTATTAGGCCTGAGTAAGAGTTAAGACCTTAGCTATTAGGCCAGAGTACGAGTTAAGACCTTAACCAGTAGGCCAGAGTAAGAGTTAAGACCTTAACCTGTAGGCCAGAGTAGGAGTTAAGACCTAAACCTGTAGGCCATACTATGAGTCTAAGACCTTAGCTATTAGGCCAGAGTAAGAGTTAAGACCTTAGCTATTAGGCCAGAGTAAGGGCTAAGACCTTAACCAGTAGGCCAGAGTAAGAGTTAAGACCTTAACCTGTAGGCCATAGTACGAGTCTAAGACCTTAGCTATTAGGCCAGAGTAAGAGTTAAGACCTTAACCAGTAGGCCAGAGTAAGAGTTAAAACCTTAACCTGTAGGCCAGAGTACGGGTCTAAGACCTTATCTATTAGGCCAGAGTAAGAGTTAAGACCTTAGCTATTAGGCCAGAGTAAGAGTTAAGATCTTAACCATTAGGCCAGAGTACGAGTCTAAGACCTAAGCTATTAGGCCAGAGTAAGAGTTAAGACCTTAGCTATTAGGCCAGAGTAAGAGTTAAGACCTTAACCAGAAGGCGAGAGTGAGAGTTAAGACCTTAACCTGTAGGCCATAGTACGAGTCTAAGACCTTAGCTATTAGGCCAGAGTAAGAGTTAAGACCTTGGCTATTAGGCCAGAGTAAGAGTTAAGACCTTAACCAGTAGGCCAGAGTAAGAGTTAATACCTTAACCATTAGGCCAGAGTAAGAGTTAAGACCTTAACCATAAGGCCAGAGTATGAGTCTAAGACCTTAGCTATTAGGCCAGAGTAAGAGTTAAGACCTTAATCTGTAGGCCAGAGTACGAGTCTAAGACCTTAGCTGTTAGGCCAGAGTAAGAGTTAAGACCTTAACCAGTAGGCCAGAGTAAGAGTTAAGACCTTAACCTGTAGGCCATAGTACGAGTCTAAGACCTTAGCTATTAGGCCAGAGTAAAAGTTAAGACCTTAACCAGTAGGCCAGAGTAAGAGTTAAGAACTTAACCTGTAGGCCAGAGTAAGAGTTAAGACCTTAACCTGTAGGCCATAGTACGAGTCTAAGACCTTAGCTATTAGGCCAGAGTAAGAGTTAAGACCTTAGCTATTAGGCCAGAGTATGAGTTAAGACCTTAACCATTAAGCCAGAGTATGAGTCTAAGACCTTAGCTATAATGCCAGAGTAAGAGTTAAGACCTTAGCTATTAGGCCAGAGTAAGAGTTAAGACCTTAACCATTAGGCCAGAGTACGAGTCTAAGACGTTAGCTATTAGGCCAGAGTAAGAGTTAAGACCTTAACCAGTAGGCCAGAGTAAGAGTTAAGACCTTAACCATTAGTCCAGAGTACGAGTCTAAGACCTTAGCTATTAGGCCAGAGTAAGAGATAAGACCTTAGCTATTGGGCCAGAGTAATAGTTAAGACCTTAACCATTAGGCCATAGTACGAGTATAAGACCTTAGCTATTAGGCCAGAGTAAGAGATAAGAACTTAGCTATCAGGCCAGATTAAGAGTTAATACCTTAACCAGTAGGCCAGAGTAAGAGTTAAGACCTTAACCTGTAGGCCAGAGTAGGAGTTAAGACCTAAACCTGTAGGCCATACTATGAGTCTAAGACCTTAGCTAATAGGCCAGAGTAAGAGTTAAGACCTTAGCTATTAGGCCAGAGTAAGAGTTAAGACCTTAACCAGTAGGACAGAGTAAGAGTTAAGACCTTAACCTGTAGGCCAGAGTACGAGTCTAAGACCTTAGCTATTAGGCCAGAGTAAGAATTAAGACCTTAACCATTAGGCCAGTGTATGAGTCTAAGACCTTAGCTATTGGGCCAGAGTACGAGTCTAAGACCTTAGCTATTAGGCCAGAGTAAGAGTTAAGACCTTAACCATTAGGCCAAAGTACGAGTCTAAGACTTTAGCTATTAGGCCAGAGCAAGAGTTAAGACCTTAACCAGTAGGCCAGAGTACGAGTCTAAGACCTTAGCTATTAGGCCAGAGTAAGAGTTAAGAACTTAACCAGTAGGCCAGAGTAAGAGTTAATACCTTAACCTGTAGGCCATAGTACGAGTCTAAGACCTTAGCTATTAGGCCAGAGTAAGAGTTAAGACCTTAACCATTAGGCCAGAGTACGAGTCTAACACCTTAGCTATTAGGCCAGAGTACGAGTCTAAGACCTTAGCTATTAGGCCAGACTAAGAGTTAAGACCTTAGCTATTAGGCCAGAGTACGAGTCTAAGACCTTAGCTATTAGGCCAGAGTAAGAGTTAAGACCTTAACCAGTAGGCCAGAGTAAGAGTTAAGACCTAACCTGTATGCCAAAGTACGAGTCGAAGACCTTAGCTATTAGGCCAGAGTAAGAGTTAAGACCTTAGCTATTAGGCCAGAGTAAGAATTAAGACCTTAACCAGTAGGCCAGAGTAAGAGTTAAGACCTTAACCTGTAGGCCATAGTACGAGTCTTAGACCTTAGCTATTAGGCCAGAGTAAGAATTAAGACCTTAACCAGTAGGCCAGAGTAAGAGTTAAGACCTTAACCTGTAGGCCATAGTACGAGTCTAAGACCTTAGCTATTAGGCCAGAGTAAGAGTTAAGACCTTAACCAGTAGGCCAGAGTATGAGTTAAGACCTTAACCATTAGGCCAGAGTACGAGTCTAAGACCTTAGCTATTAGGCCGGAGTAAGAGTTAAGACCTTAACTAGTAGGCCTGAGTAAGAGTTAAGACCTTAACCAGTAGGCCAGAGTACGAGTCTAAGACCTTAGCTATTAGGCCAGAGTAAGAGTTAAGATCCTAACCATTAGACCAGAGTACGAGTCTAAGACCTTAGCTATTAGGCCAGACTAAGAGTTAAGACCTTAGCTTTTAGGCCAGAGTATGAGTCTAAGAGCTTAGCTATTAGGCCAGAGTAAGAACTAAGACCTTAACCATTAGGCCAGAGTACGAGTCTAAGACCTTAGCTATTAGGCCAGAGTAAGAGTTAAGACCTTAGCTATTAGGCCAGAGTAAGAGTTAAGACTTTAACCATTAAGCCAGAGTAAGAATAAAGACCTTAAACATTGGGCCAGAGAAAGAGTCTAAGACCTTAACCATTAGGCCGGAGTAAGAGCTAAGACCTTAACCATTAGGCCAGAGTAAGAGTCTAAGACCTTAACCATTAGGCCAGAGTAAGAGTTAAGACCTTAACCATTAGGCCAGAGTAAGAGTCTGGCCAGAGTAAGAGTTAGGACCTTTACCATTAGGCCAGATTAAGAGTCTAAGACCTTAACTATTAGGCCAGAGTAAGAGTTAAGACCTTAACCATTAGGCCAGCGTAAGAGTCTAAGACCTTAACCATTATGTCAGAGTAAGAGTCTAAGACCTTAGCTATTAGGCCAGACTAAGAGTTAAGACCTTAACCATTAGGCCAGAGTACGAGTCTAAGACCTTAGCTATTAGGCCAGAGTAAGAGTTAAGACCTTAACCATTAGGCCAGAGTACGAGTCTAACACCTTAGCTATTAGGCCAGAGTAAGAATTAAGACCTTAAACAGTAGGCCAGAGTAAGAGTTAAGACCTTAACCTGTAGGCCTTAGTACGAGTCTAAGACCTTAGCTATTAGGCCAGAGTAAGAGTTAAGACCTTAACCATTAGGCCAGAGTACGAGTCTAAGACCTAAGCTATTATGCCAGAGTAAGAGTTAAGACCTTAGCTATTAGGCCAGAGTAAGAGTTAAGACCTTAACCAGTAGGCGAGAGTGAGAGTTAAGACCTTAACCTGTAGGCCATAGTACGAGTCTAAGACGTTAGCTATTAGGCCAGAGTAAGAGTTAAGACCTTAACCAGTAGGCCAGAGTAAGAGTTAAGAACTTAACCTGTAGGCCATAGTACGAGTCTAAGACCTTAGCTATTAGGCCAGAGTAAGAGTTAAGACCTTAGCTATTAGGCAAGAGTAAGAGTTAAGACCTTAACCATTAGGCCAAAGTACGAGTCTAAGACCTTAGCTATTAGGCCAGAGTAAGAATTAAGACCTTAGCTATTAGGCCAGAGTAAAAGTTAAGACCTTAACCAGTAGACAAGAGTAAGAGTTAAGACCTTAACCATTAGGCCAGAGTACGAGTCTAAGACCTTAGCTATTAGGCCAGAGTAAGAGTTAAGACCTTAACCAGTAGGCCAGTGTAAGAGTTAAGACCTTAACCATTAGGCCAGAGTACGAGTCTAAGACCTTAGCTATTAGGCCAGAGTAAGAGTTAAGACCTTAACCAGTAGGCCAGAGTAAGAGTTAAGACCTTAACCATTAGGCCAGAGTACCAGTCTAAGACCTTAGCTATTAGGCCAGAGTAAGAGTTAAGACCTTAGCTATTAGGCCAGAGTAAGAGTTAAGACCTTAACCATTAGGCCAGAGTACGAGTCTAAGACCTTAGCTATTAGGCCAGAGTAAGAGTTAAGACCTTAACCAGTAGGCCAGAGTAAGAGTTAAGAACTTAACCTGTAGGCCATAGTACGAGTCTAAGACCTTAGCTATTAGGCCAGAGTAAGAGTTAAGACCTTAGCTATTAGGCCAGAGTAAGAGTTAAGACCTTAACCATTAGGCCAAAGTACGAGTCTAAGAACTTAGCTATTAGGCCAGAGTAAGAGTTAAGACCTTAGCTATTAGGCCAGAGTAAAAGTTAAGACCTTAACCAGTAGGCGAGTGTGGTAAATATTTAAATTACCTGTACTATTTTTTATGCGGTAAAGTCTAGTAAGAATAACTCAGTCAAAATAAGAGGCAGAATCCGTGGTATTAGAGGTTCTGAAAAGGACTTTATTCCTTACAAAGGAATTATGGTTCGAACCAGGCAATCATATTCCATCACCACGAAGGTTCAGGAAGGGATAGGCAATACATTATTGACAAGTAACAATATATATATGAAAAGCATTGCATTAAGACAGATGCAGGAGGCGTAACAGCTGATAATACAGATAAGAATACACAAACGTAATGAAAATAGGCGTAAATACAGGCGTATACTAGAAACGTCATTTAAAATGATGTCACAAGTGGGTGGATCCATAAGAGAATCCTGCAGTGTCAGCAGAAATATTTGGCAGAGATGCGCGCGCAGCCGCATGACGTGTGATTGACGTGCAACTAGAGGGTGAAGGGGAATTGACATTTAGCTCTACATGTGGAGACAGAAGTCTGGGGGGTCAGGTCAACCTAATCCCAAATCGTATCTAATATCTTTGTTTAAGGAACTGTTTTATCCAAAAGGAAAGGTCTCTCGGACGGAATCTATTCTATACTGACTGTTAGTGCATGTACAAGCGTCTATGTGTCTGCATGATATGCGAGGGGGCAGGAATCTTCCATGGTGACAGGGGCTATGAATTACTTGCATAAAGACAGCGAAGCCGAGCCCTTTGCTCGGTAGCTGGAAGGATGTTTACCTAAACTACTAGACAGGAATGCATTGGATGAGGAGCGGAGCAGATAACTTGAAGGCTGAATACAGTTTTTGGCAGGCAACAGGCCGCGTCAGGCACCGTTAGCCGCGCAGGGAGTAGGACAAAGTTCATGGACACGGATGCAGGTCCAGGCTGGAGCATTTCAGAGGCAGAAGCAGGAAAAGGCTTGATGACAGAATTCAGGGCCTACTCGCCTGAACTGTAAAACTAGAAAAGTGAACCATATAAAGTCGGTGGCCAATCATACTTAGGAATGGAATATTCGACCCATTCATGGCGGATCTGAAAGAGGGCATGTTGACGTTGGACGCACATGTATTTGCGTCTTCATAGCTGGAACTGGAGGGAACATACATGTACTTGTAGCATGTACATGGAGTCGTTGGGGTCTAAGATAGGGGACATAACTGATCATAAAATTCATATTTCCTCATTCCCTCCTTGTCCCCTACGGACCCTTATGAAATATCCATTTTCATCAATCCATCAATCTGTTCATATAGCATCATTTGTTCTTCTTTCTTCTTCCGGAATCTTGAATGAAAATTTGAAGGCGGGATACACGATGTGGCACACAGACCACAAATCGCTGGCCCACATTGTAGACATAAGCAACAACTGAATAGTATGAGAAAGCCAATACCTAGGAAGGATAGGATCCTCCATCCCCAGGCTGACAACACGCTCCAGAACCAACCGGACCAAGTCCAGGTGCCTGGATTCTGGTGTATCTGGCTTACGATCTTATGAAGTCGAGTTATGGCCTTATATACTGACGGCGCGTTTTCTGGTATGAAAACACAGCAACTTGATCCGATGACCCTACAAGCTCCGCCCCTATCGGCCAGGATGACGTCAAGGACAAGGCGATTTTGAAGAACAACAATCCGCATCGCAGACTGCTCCTCTGTTAAGTTGCCTAAGGCGGAAGTAGTTTCATTCACTACTGCTTCAAGGGTTCTAGTTAATCTACGTATCAGCTTACTATTAGTGACTGTACCTATGTAGGGAAAGAAACCTTTATTGAAATCTGTGTATTTCTCCCATGCTGTTTCAGTGTAGTCGACAATCGGGAGATCTCTCTGCTGTCTATTGTGTACTAAATGGGTGTTCCTATGATAATCAGGCGGGGCTAGGAAAACAGGTGGCAGAAGGAATGCAATGTAACAGGTACCATCCCAATCTAGGGGTAGGCGTATGTATGCGGTGTGACCACAAATGAAGTAGGAATGACGAGAAGCTCTAAATGTAGACTTGCCTTTATCACTGAATTCTATTACAGTGGTACATTTACTATGGCCCATGTGTATTGAACCATTCTTTCTTACACATAATTCGCCTCTAACTGGAAATACTGACATAGCGGGCAAGATTGGTGTAGCTTCGGATTCAATATTCAGGATCATAAGATTAAGTGTAAAGTTACCTAATCCATATACTTCATTTTCTAGATCAGTTCCTGTTCTTTTGGGAAGTCCCTCCTTGTTAGGGTAGCAGACTTTAAGTAAAACTAGGTTCAGGTTTCCCCAAACCCAGTTGTCTTGATAAACTACTGAATTTGAATCTAGGGAATTAATCAAACTAAACCATGCTCCACAGGAGCCATTGTGTGTGAATGGATACGGAAAGAGGGGCAGAACTCCCTTGTATTTCTGATAGGGAGGGAGTCGGCCACATATCCAACAATTTGTAGCATTGCTGGTCTGATGAGAATGATGTAACATACCAATGAATGTGTTGTTGCGCAGCGCAAATCTATAGGACAACTCATGCGGGGGTAATTCGCTAAAAGAATGTTCGGCAGTAGCATTGGAAGCACGCTTGGAAATAGGGTAATACATGTGTAATAATATACTGGCAATGATAATCAGAAGACTTAGAAAAACATAATTAACAATGTCACTATGCAGTGACTACGAAGTGATTTACAGTACGCATGTTTCTTGAGCTGTTTCTGTCTATTTCTCTCTCTATTTCGGTCTAGAGGATACATGTCAGAGACAAATTCAACCGATTCACCTTGGAGAGGACTTAAACAATCAAATTGTCTGACTTGCTAGACCTTAGTTTCAGTTTATAGTTTTCCTTTTCTGTCTTGTCAACCAGGGGGAGTTTTGAGTCAGTCTGTGAGGGAATGCAGGGCTGATAATTCAAGTCGGATGATAGTCCATGAAACTTTTTGATATGGCTCGAGTGCAACCACCCTTTACGTCCCTCAATCTTCACAGCTGTCCTTGTGGTCAATAAGACGAGTTTAGGCGACTGCCAGCGAGGCTCCAGCGGGTTCCTTCTGTCGAAGTTCCTTACAAGTACAATATCTCCCGGAACCACGTCATGGGGCTTCACCTCAGTGTTATCGGGAAAAGCTGCAGCTACCTGTGAACGACAAGATTGTAGTGCAGACATCAAGGAAGCCAGGTAATCTGTCAGCATATTACAATCAACATCAGTTATTTTACGAGGTATAGACGTCCCCCACATATTTGGTGGTCTACCGAAGATCACCTCATACGGGGATAGCCCTGTTCGAGAGTGTGCTACCATTCTCATGTAAAAGAGCGCAACCGGTAAAGCTACTATCCAGTCGACACCTTTTTCTCTACATACTTTGGACAGTCTAATTTTCAGAGTTTGATTATGTCGCTCCACGAGACCTGCTGCCTCGGGATGTCGGATACAGTGGAATTTCCATTGGTAGCCTAACAGAAGTGAAACATGTTTCATTAGCTCGGATGAGAACGGCTGGCCATTATCTGAGTACACGATACGGGGCAAACCATACCGTGGGAAGAATTCTCGAACTAACTGTTTGGCAGTAGTCAGGGCAGTGTAATCTGAGACGGGATACGCCTCTGTCCACCGGGAAAGAGCGCATACAACTACGAGGACATATTTGAATCCTCGACATCGTTCCATCTGGATATAATCCATCTGGAGGACTTCAAAAGGGTGATCGGGGGGTTGAAATCCACCCTGTTCTACAGGTACGCCTTTTCCTGGATTGAACTGACAACAAATCATACAGGTACGTACTTTCTGTTTAGCTGCTGCTCACAAGTGTTTATTGAACCAAATGTGTTGAATACTGTCTAGCATAGCTTTCTCTCCTAGGTGCGCTGGACTATGTATTGTGTTAATGATGACCTGAACCATTGAGTCGGGGAGAAACCATATAGATTTTCCCTTCGTCATCCATCCTTGATCTGTTTGGATCCCTCCTAATTCAGTCCATCTCTTTATTTCTTCTGGTGTAGCATGTGTCTGTATGTCAATTACATCAAGGGCGGGATCCTTAACTGTCATGCAGTGTGTTGGTGTCGGAACTATTGTCTTTGTCGTGTCAGTTGGATGAGTCTGATTCTGAGCAGTCTGTTTAGCTGTTCTGTCAGCTAGGTTGTTACCCTGAGAAATAATGTCAGTCACTTTTGTATGGGCTTTACACTTCATAATCGATATTGCAGTCGGCAGATGTATTGCATCTAACAGAGCTTGAATAAGGGGACCGTGCTGGATGTGGGCACCGTGAGAAGTTAAATAACCTCTCTCTCGCCAAAGCACGACGAAGTCATGGTCGACTCCGAATGCATAACGTGAATCTGTGTATATGTTGACTTTCTTATTTTTGGCTTGAATACAGGCTTGTGTCAGAGCGATGAGCTCTGCTGCTTGAGCTGACAAGGTATCGATACAATTTGTTTCAATAATTTCAGTGTCTGTTGTGACTGCATAAGCGGCCACTAATTCTCCTGTACTTGTTCTCATGCATGAACCATCTACATACAATGTCAGGTCTGGGTCTGATAATGGAATATCTGTCAAGTCTTGTCTGGGTTTCGTCGTAATAGTGATAACTTCAATACAATCATGTGCCAATGGGTCTGTTCCACTTAATGGCAAAAGTGTGGCAGGATTTAATGTACTACAACGTCTGATTTCTATGTGTGGCTGGAACAATGTCAATTCATAGCCCGTCAGTCTTGCTATAGTCAAGTGTTGTGTTTGGGTCCGGTTCAAGAGAACCTCTACTGCGTGTGGTACTTGTACTGTCAATTGATGTCCTAACACTATGGCATCGCTTTGTCTGATTGCTAAAGCTGTTGCTGCAACTGATTTCAGGCACGCAGGAAGAGCCTGAGCTACGGGATCTAATGTACTGGAAAAATAAGCACATGGCTTGTGTGATCCTGCTTGTTCCTGCGTGAGTACTGACAAAGCAGTACCTTCACGTTCTGTAACAAAAAGTGTAAAACGTTTGCTGTAACATGGTGTTGCTAAAACAGGTGCTTGGCATAAAGCTTTCTTTAAGCTTTCAAAAGCTTGTGTATGTTCCTGAGTCCAAGGGAGGACAGTCGATGTCGCTGCCTCCTGTGTTGTCAACTGAATGAGTGGTTTTGCTAGAAATGCATATTGAGGGATCCACTGCCTACAGTACGAAGTGAGGCCTATGAATGCCCGTACCTCCTTTTGTGTCTTGGGTGGCGGCATGTTAACAATTAACTGGATACGGTCGGGTGTAAGCTGTCTTCCCCCCTTGGACAGCAAGTGCCCAAGGTACACAACTTGCTGGACACAGAATTGCAGCTTTGAAGGGGACACTTTGTGCCCCTTGTCGGCTAAGAAATGTAAAACCGTCAGTGATGCTTTTTCACATTCAGGTTCGCTTCGGGCGGTGATCAGCAGATCATCGACGTATTGAAGCAGGGCAGTGTTAGCTGGCATGTGGATACTGTCAAGTTCTCTTTTCAGTGCTTGGCTATAGATGCTGGGGCTTTCTGTGAATCCTTGAGGTGCGCGTGCGAATTTAAAACTTCGTCCATTTAAACTGAATCCAAACAAATATTGGCTTTCCGGATCGATTGGGACGCTAAAGAAAGCGTTCTTGAGATCAATTACAGTAAAGAACGTTGCTTCTGAATCTATGGCTGTTAGCAATGAAGAGATATCTGGGACCACGGGGTATTGTGGTACAATGCATTTATTTAATTCTCGCAGATCAATAACTAATCTGTATACTGGGGGTGCTTTTGGATCAGTTCGTTTAAGAATCGGAATTATCGGGGAATTACATACATTGGAGTCGGTTTCCACAACCACTCCTTGTGCAATGAGCTCGTCAATGATTTGCAGTAAAGCCACTACAGCATCTGGCGGTAACTTGTATTGTCGCATTCGTGGTAGTACCACTCCTGTTTTGAGTGTGACTCGATATGGTGTGATGTGCATACAACCTACATCAGTGGGGCCTTGCGCCCATAAATGTGCAGGTAGATTCTGTAACCGGTGATCCATGTCTCTAGACACGTAGTGACCTTTAAAGTCACGCAAAAATAGTCGTACTCCTTCCGGAGAACAACATATTACAGCTCCTAGAGCCTTCAATGTTTTTATACCTAACAAGTTTTCTGGACATGATTTAGTAAGCAATAGATCTGTAGTCCGTGTTAATGGACCGACTGTGAATGCAAGTGGTTGCGATACTTCGTTAATAGTGGGCTTTCCTGAAAAACCAAGGGAAATATTTTGTGAGCCTGAGAGGGGTGCCCCTGGGACTTCGCTGTGACTGATAGTGGATCTGCTTGCCCCTGTATCGAGTAGAAACTTTCTGTCTTTCCCTAATACTTGACTCTGTACGTAAGGACCCTCTTGATCTACAGGAACCTCGATAAGGGGTAGGCCAACTTCCCTCTCTAGGCTATTTCATGTGTAGCGTTGATACTCTGGATAGTCATTTTGTGCATACTGGTACATTTGTTGTGTCGTGTTTTGTATTGCAGCAATAGGCTGTGGCTGTTGTTGTTGTTGTGGTGCGGTCTGTTGTACAGCTGGCATAGGCTGTATATTCTGAGGTACTTGTTGTTGGATCTGATCCTGTCTAGGCGGACGTGGTCTCTCTTTCGTTATACCCGTAGAGATATTATGTTTCAGAACTGCGCAATCGTGTATATAATGACCTGGCTGTTTACAATAGTTGCATGTCCCCCTAACAGGACCTACTGAATCATTGGACTGTGTCGTACCCTTTTTATGACCGTCAGCTGGAACTGACTGAGCAACAAGCATTTTCATTTTCGTGTCTTTCATACGTCTTTGTTCATGTTCTTGTTCTTCTCTAATTCTATTGTGATGATATTGTAACATTTGTAACATCTGTGACGGTGTGTTACCTTGCCAAGTACTCTCGAATTTTAATACTCTACTCTTAACTTGGGGCAGGGAATTCTCAACTAATTTTGTCACAAACAGATGTGGATACGACTCACTACTTGCTTTTATGCCACTATTAATACCAAAACATTTTTCAAATCGGGAATAGAAATCACTAGTGTCTTCATCTTGTTTTTGTTTACAGGCTGAGATTGCACCCCAGTCTTCCTTTTTCGTAGTTAATAAACGTGGTAGTACCTGCACTAATAATCCTGGTAATGCTGTAGTCCTTTCCCCAAGCCCTGAACCTGCAGCTCGGGCCTTTTCTTCGTTTTCTAATGCTGTCCAATCTATCTTTTGGTCTCCCACCTCCCATTCCTTTTCTTTGAGTTTCTCGTAAATACCGGCGGGTAATAGGACTTTTAATATTTTCATAATGTCCGGGTAAGTATACTCTCCCATGAGTAACATGTCTTTTATCTCACGGTGGAAACCTGCTGGGTCTTTGTCATGGCTAGGTACTACTTTCTTCATTTCTAATAATTCAATTTTAGTTATGGGCGTGTACACAAACACGCGTTTAAAATTATTGTCTTCACCTCTTATTGGGTGTACTTCGCGTAAGGGATTCTGTCTGTCTATGTGGTACGTTTTTCTTTCCAACTTGGGGGGAACTGAAACATGTTCTGGGCATACGAAGACAATGTACTGGTGTCGATATTCTAGAATTTCTTTAATCAAATCAGTACCTGAACCTCTCCATTTATTCGTGAGTAATTCTATCAGTATATCAGGTAGGGGACCAGGATCGGAGTGTTGGCTTCTATACAATATAACGAGGTGTTGTATCATGCATATACCAGCTAAACGCTGTTCGTCTGGGGTAAGGTTCAAAAACGTATGTGCTAACGCATCATCACTGTATTTTTCAGAACTGTCAGCCCATTGTACTGCTGACCTGGCTAATTCTTGTTCATCCATAGAATCGAGCATATGATACCCCCTTCGGTCTCGGAGTAATTTATCAGCAGCCTGGAATAAGTGTTCAGGGGACTTCGTATTTAACATAGGGGCTTGAAAATGTCTGTTGCATTCTGGACGTATCGGACGTATTGGATCATTAAAGTATCTGATATTACTACAAGGTCTTCCCCTACCTACATAGGCTATCGTTTCTAATTGTCCTGTTGGCATTTCTGATTCTTCCTCCTCCTCTCCCTCTGATTCAGTTTTGTCTGCCTCCATTCTGGCTTTATGTATTCGTTCTACTTCTTTGCGGATCTTTCGGCACATAGCTGCTATACATGTCTGTTTATCATGTTTTCCCTCTGATATATTCTGACCCCATCTGGTAAGTACTTGCATTTCATCCTGATCTACCTCGGACCTATCTCTGTCTCTGATTAAGCAGTTTATGAAGAAACGTAACAGTTGTCTCTGTATATCCGCTTTCTGGTATTCCATGGCTTCGTCAATACTTTCAGGGCCTTGTCCTGTTTGGACAAAGCGATATATATTGTCTAAATGTTTAATCATTCCTGGGAGCGTCGTTAAATATATTGAAGCTCGTCGTATACGTAGTGATGATAGCAGCATTCTGTCATTTTTACCGGGCACTGGATCATATCTACAATCTACAAGATGTTCTTTAAACATGTCGGACGTTGCTATTTGGGGTGTACGTTGGTTTGCTAAATCTCTAAGAGACGATTTACTTCATGATGGTGGCGTGGCGAAAATTGCTGTCGCACCTCCTGTCGCACCTTCTGAGGTGCTAGGCACGAAAGGATTTGTGGGATGTAAGGTAGAAACTGTGGATGCAGGAAAAGCGGTGGAAACAGATGGACCTGTGGGATTGTGCGGAGGAGTTTGTGGTTGCGGAGTTGGGGGCGGATGTTCTCGGGGTAGAGCACCATCGACAGGTGGCGTGTGTGGTGGAACATTAACATATTCTGGAGCTACATCGTCTAAATAGGAGGAAAGGAAAATATCTTTTGCGGTCTTGGGATGTGCTTTAATCGGGAGTAATGGGGGTGGCAAATCTTTCGGTATTTCCGGGGTGGCCTTAGGTAAACCTTCGGCCAAAAGAGGATACATACCATTCATAAGAGTGTTTCGTTGTCTGTCTACTTGTTCTGTTTTTACTCGGATACCTTCCTCAACTAATGCATTTTCTCGGGCTTTATTTGAGTTCTCCCTACTTTTCTCTTCCTGTCTGAGCGCTTTCTCTGTGCACCTATGCGACTCTTTGCGCCATAGTTCAATAGCATCTTTCTGTGACTGTCTGGCTTTCCTTTTCCATAATTCTTCTTCTACTCTCATGATGCAATCTGCATCCCATGTCCCAGCTGCGGGCCACCTCTGACTTTCTGCTAGATCCTTGGTGTAGTCCACCCATAAGTCAAGATATAATACGGCATCTAGGCCATGTTTATGATACATAAAATACCCTGGAGTGTCCCTAGGTGGAATGGGAACAGCTTCTTCGAGTACTCCTTTTCTAGTTTTGATCTGTCTTAATTTTGAAAAGAACGGCATCTTTAAACCTTGCTACTTGATTCCTACTCAAACTGGACTTGAACACAATTAATACAATAAACACAATAATGAACACTCATTCATACCACAATTTTTGAACACAGTAAAACATTTAACATTTAACGAACAATGATAATTAGAAGAAAACTAGTTTACTGACATAATACTAATACTAGATAATACTGAATTATATACATGAACATACTGGATATACTGCTAAACAGTACAGATACACTGCTAAAACAGTGCAGACCGGATCTGTGTACCCAAACCCGTCAGGACCGGCACAAATTAATGTGCACGTCGAACTGCCTCCCCAGCAACGGTACTCACCGGGTAGCACGGAACGGAAGGCCTCGGAACTGAACTGAACTGGACCGGACTGGACTCGACTGGACTCGGAACTTCGGAACCTGGTGGGCCTCTGTATACCTCGGATCTTGCTCTCTCAGCTAGGCTCTGGTCGGGATACTTCGCACTTCTCACCGCCTCGTCTGGGTGTTGATCGCAGCCTCAGTCACCCCCGCTTGGCCGGAGGGAGATACAGGAAATCCTGCGGGTACGCGTTTTTGTCCGTCCAGCTGTGGCAGGAGACCGGGCCTGCAACGCACCTCCAGCGCGTGAGATGAGAAAGTGTCCCTGTTCGGGCGCCAATTTATGTGGTAAATATTTAAATTACCTGTACTATTTTTTATGCGGTAAAGTCTAGTAAGAATAACTCAGTCAAAATAAGAGGCAGAATCCGTGGTATTAGAGGTTCTGAAAAGGACTTTATTCCTTACAAAGGAATTATGGTTCGAACCAGGCAATCATATTCCATCACCACGAAGGTTCAGGAAGGGATAGGCAATACATTATTGACAAGTAACAATATATATATGAAAAGCATTGCATTAAGACAGATGCAGGAGGTGTAACAGCTGATAATACAGATAAGAATACACATACGTAATGAAAATAGGCGTAAATACAGGCGTATACTAGAAACGTTATTTAAAATGATGTCACAAGTGGGTGGATCCATAAGAGAATCCTGCAGTGTCAGCAGAAATATTTGGCAGAGATGTGCGCGCAGCCGCATGACGTGTGATTGACGTGCAACTAGAGGGTGAAGGGGAATTGACATTTAGCTCTACATGTGGAGACAGAAGTCTGGGGGGTCAGGTCAACCTAATCCCAAATCGTATCTAATATCTTTGTTTAAGGAACTGTTTTATCCAAAAGGAAAGGTCTCTCGGACGGAATCTATTCTATACTGACTGTTAGTGCATGTACAAGCGTCTATGTGTCTGCATGATATGCGAGGGGGCAGGAATCTTCCATGGTGACAGGGGCTATGAATTACTTGCATAAAGACAGCGAAGCCGAGCCCTTTGCTCGGTAGCTGGAAGGATGTTTACCTAAACTACTAGACAGGAATGCATTGGATGAGGAGCGGAGCAGATAACTTGAAGGCTGAATACAGTTTTTGGCAGGCAACAGGCCGCGTCAGGCACCGTTAGCCGCGCAGGGAGTAGGACAAAGTTCATGGACACGGATGCAGGTCCAGGCTGGAGCATTTCAGAGGCAGAAGCAGGAAAAGGCTTGATGACAGAATTCAGGGCCTACTCGCCTGAACTGTAAAACTAGAAAAGTGAACCATATAAAGTCGGTGGCCAATCATACTTAGGAATGGAATATTCGACCCATTCATGGCGGATCTGAAAGAGGGCATGTTGACGTTGGACGCACATGTATTTGCGTCTTCATAGCTGGAACTGGAGGGAACATACATGTACTTGTAGCATGTACATGGAGTCGTTGGGGTCTAAGATAGGGGACATAACTGATCATAAAATTCATATTTCCTCACAAGAGTAAGAGTTAAGACCTTAACCATTAGGCCAGAGTACGAGTCTAAGACCTTAGCTATTAGGCCAGAGTAAGAGTTAAGACCTTAAACAGTAGGCCTGTGTAAGAGTTAAGACCTTAACCATTAGGCCAGAATACGAGTCTAAGACCTTAGCTATTAGGCCAGAGTAAGAGTTAAGACCTTAACCAGTAGGCCAGAGTAAGAGTTAAGACCTTAACCATTAGGCCAGAGTACGAGTCTAAGACCTTAGCTATTAGGCCAGAGTAAGAGTTAAGACCTTAACCAGTAGGCCAGAGTAAGAGTTAAGAACTTAACCTGTAGGCCATAGTACGAGTCTAAGACCTTAGCTATTAGGCCAGAGTAAGAGTTAAGACCTTAGCTATTAGGCCAGAGTAAGAGATAAGACCTTAGCTATTAGGCCAGAGTACGAGTCTAAGACCTTAGCTATTAGGCCAGAGTACGAGTCTAAGAACTTAGCTATTAGGCCAGAATAAGAGTTAAGACCTTAGCTATTAGGCCAGAGTAAGAGTTAAGACCTTAGCTATTAGGCCAGAGTACGAGTCTAAGACCTTAGCTATCAGGCCATAGTACGAGTCTTACACCTTAGCTATTAGGCCAGAGTAAGAGTTAAGACCTTAACCAGTACGCCAGTGTAAGAGTTAAGACCTTAACCTGTAGGCCAGAGTAAGAGTTAAGACCTTAACCTGTAGGCCATAGTAGGAGTCTTAGACCTTAGCTATTAGGCCAGAGTAAGAGTTAAGACCTTAACCAGTAGGCCAGTGTAAGAGTTAAGACCTTAACCATTAGGCCAGAGTATGAGTCTAAGACCTTAGCTATTAGGCCAGAGTACGAGTCTAAGACCTTAGCTATTAGGCCAGAGTAAGAGTTAAGACCTTAGCTATTAGGCCAGAGTAAGAGTTAAGACCTTAGCTATTAGGCCAGAGTACGAGTCTAAGACCTTAGCTATTAGGCCAGAGTAAGAGTTAAGACCTTAACCAGTAGGCCAGTGTAAGAGTTAAGACCTTAACCATTAGGCCAGAGTACGAGTCTAAGACCTTAGCTATTAGGCCATAGTACGAGTCTAAGACCTTAGCTATTAGGCCTGAGTAAGAGTTAAGACCTTAGCTATTAGGCCAGAGTAAGAGTTAAGACCTTAGCTATTAGGCCAGAGTACGAGTCTAAGACCTTAGCTATTAGGCCAGAGTACGAGTCTAAGACCTTAGCTATTAGGCCAGAGTAAGAGTTAAGACCTTAGCTATTAGGCCAGAGTAAGAGTTAAGACCTTAGCTATTAGGCCAGAGTACGAGTCTAAGACCTTAGCTATTAGGCCAGAGTAAGAGTTAAGACCTTAACCAGTAGGCCAGTGTAAGAGTTAAGACCTTAACCATTAGGCCAGAGTATGAGTCTAAGACCTTAGCTATTAGGCCAGAGTACGAGTCTAAGACCTTAGCTATTAGGCCAGAGTAAGAGTTAAGACCTTAGCTATTAGGCCAGAGTAAGAGTTAAGACCTTAGCTATTAGGCCAGAGTACGAGTCTAAGACCTTAGCTATTAGGCCAGAGTACGAGTCTAAGACCTTAGCTATTAGGCCAGAATAAGAGTTAAGACCTTAGCTATTAGGCCAGAGTAAGAGTTAAGACCTTAGCTATTAGGCCAGAGTACGAGTCTAAGACTTTAGCTGTCAGGCCATAGTACGAGTCTTACACCTTAGCTATTAGGCCAGAGTAAGAGTTAAGACCTTAACCAGTACTCCAGTGTAAGAGCTAAGACCTTAACCTGTAGGCCAGAGTAAGAGTTAAGACCCTAACCTGTAGGCCATAGTAGGAGTCTTAGACCTTAGCTATTAGGCCAGAGTAAGAGTTAAGACCTTAACCAGTAGGCCAGAGTAAGAGTTAAGACCTTAACCATTAGGCCAGAGTACGAGTCTAAGACCTTAGCTATTAGGCCAGAGTAAGAGTTAAGACCTTAGCTATTAGGCCAGAGTAAGAGTTAAGACCGTAACCATTAAGTCAGAGTACGAGTCTAAGACCTTAGCTATTTAGCCAGAGAAAGAGTTAAGACCTTAGCTATTAGGCCAGAGTAAGAGTTAAGACCTTATCCATTACGCCAGAGTACGAGTCTAAGACCTTAGCTGTCAGGCCATAGTACGAGTCTTACACCTTAGCTATTAGGCCAGAGTAAGAGTTAAGACCTTAACCAGTACGCCAGTGTAAGAGTTAAGACCATAACCTGTAGGCCAGAGTAAGAGTTAAGACCTTAACCTGTAGGCCATAGTAGGAGTCTTAGACCTTAGCTATTAGGCCAGAGTAAGAGTTAAGACCTTAAACAGTAGGCCAGAGTAAGAGTTAAGACCTTAACCTGTAGGCCTTAGTACGAGTCTAAGACCTTAGCTATTAGGCCAGAGTAAGAGTTAAGACCTTAACCATTAGGCCAGAGTACGAGTCTAAGACCTAAGCTATTATGCCAGAGTAAGAGTTAAGACCTTAGCTATTAGGCCAGAGTAAGAGTTAAGACCTTAACCAGTAGGCGAGAGTGAGAGTTAAGACCTTAACCTGTAGGCCATAGAACGAGTCTAAGACGTTAGCTATTAGGCCAGAGTAAGAGTTAAGACCTTAGCTATTAGGCCAGAGTAAGAGTTAAGACCTTAACCAGTAGGCGAGAGTGAGAGTTAAGACCTTAACCTGTAGGCCATAGAACGAGTCTAAGACCTTAGCTATTAGGCCAGAGTAAGAGTTAAGACCTTAACCATTAGGCCAAAGTACGAGTCTAAGACCTTAGCTATTAGGCCAGAGTAAGAATTAAGACCTTAGCTATTAGGCCAGAGTAAAAGTTAAGACCTTAACCAGTAGGCCAGAGTAAGAGTTAAGAACTTAACCTGTAGTCCATAGTACGAGTCTAAGACCTTAGCTATTAGGCCAGAGTAAGAGTTAAGACATTAGCTATTAGGCCAGAGTAAGAGTTAAGACCTTAGCTATTAGGCCAGAGTACGAGTCTAAGACCTTAGCTATTAGGCCAGAGTACGAGTCTAAGAACTTAGCTATTAGGCCAGAATAAGAGTTAAGACCTTAGCTATTAGGCCAGAGTAAGAGTTAAGACCTTAGCTATTAGGCCAGAGTACGAGTCTAAGACCTTAGCTATCAGGCCATAGTACGAGTCTTACACCTTAGCTATTAGGCCAGAGTAAGAGTTAAGACCTTAACCAGTACGCCAGTGTAAGAGTTAAGACCTTAACCTGTAGGCCAGAGTAAGAGTTAAGACCTTAACCTGTAGGCCATAGTAGGAGTCTTAGACCTTAGCTATTAGGCCAGAGTAAGAGTTAAGACCTTAACCAGTAGGCCAGAGTAAGAGTTAAGACCTTAACCATTAGGCCAGAGTACGAGTCTAAGACCTTAGCTATTAGGCCAGAGTACGAGTCTAAGACCTTAGCTATTAGGCCAGAGTAAGAGTTAAGACCTTAGCTATTAGGCCAGAGTAAGAGTTAAGACCTTAGCTATTAGGCCAGAGTACGAGTCTAAGACCTTAGCTATTAGGCCAGAGTAAGATTTAAGACCTTAACCAGTAGGCCAGTGTAAGAGTTAAGACCTTAACCATTAGGCCAGAGTACGAGTCTAAGACCTTAGCTATTAGGCCATAGTACGAGTCTAAGACCTTAGCTATTAGGCCAGAGTAAGAGTTAAGACCTTAGCTATTAGGCCAGAGTAAGAGTTAAGACCTTAGCTATTAGGCCAGAGTACGAGTCTAAGACCTTAGCTATTAGGCCAGAGTACGAGTCTAAGACCTTAGCTATTAGGCCAGAGTAAGAGTTAAGACCTTAGCTATTAGGCCAGAGTAAGAGTTAAGACCTTAGCTATTAGGCCAGAGTACGAGTCTAAGACCTTAGCTATGAGGCCAGAGTAAGAGTTAAGACCTTAACCAGTAGGCCAGTGTAAGAGTTAAGACCTTAACCATTAGGCCAGAGTATGAGTCTAAGACCTTAGCTATTAGGCCAGAGTACGAGTCTAAGACCTTAGCTATTAGGCCAGAGTAAGAGTTAAGACCTTAGCTATTAGGCCAGAGTAAGAGTTAAGACCTTAGCTATTAGGCCAGAGTACGAGTCTAAGACCTTAGCTATTAGGCCAGAGTACGAGTCTAAGACCTTAGCTATTAGGCCAGAATAAGAGTTAAAACCTTAGCTATTAGGCCAGAGTAAGAGTTAAGACCTTAGCTATTAGGCCAGAGTACGAGTCTAAGACCTTAGCTGTCAGGCCATAGTACGAGTCTTACACCTTAGCTATTAGGCCAGAGTAAGAGTAAAGACCTTAACCAGTATGCCAGTGTAAGAGTTAAGACCTTAACCTGTAGGCCAGAGTAAGAGTTAAGACCTTAACCTGTAGGCCAGAGTAAGAGTTAAGACCTTAACCATTAGGCCAGAGTACGAGTCTAAGACCTTAGCTATTAGGCCAGAGTAAGAGTTAAGACCTTAGCTATTAGGCCAGAGTAAGAGTTAAGACCGTAACCATTAAGCCAGAGTACGAGTCTAAGACCTTACCTATTTAGCCAGAGAAAGAGTTAAGACCTTAGCTATTACGCCAGAGTACAAGTCTAAGACCTTAGCTGTCAGGCCATAGTACGAGTCTTACACCTTAGCTATTAGGCCAGAGTAAGAGTTAAGACCTTAACCAGTATGCCAGTGTAAGAGTTAAGACCTTAACCTGTAGGCCAGAGTAAGAGTTAAGACCTTAACCTGTAGGCCATAGTAGGAGTCTTAGACCTTAGCTATTAGGCCAGAGTAAGAGTTAAGACCTTAAACAGTAGGCCAGAGTAAGAGTTAAGACCTTAACCTGTAGGCCTTAGTACGAGTCTAAGACCTTAGCTATTAGGCCAGAGTAAGAGTTAAGACCTTAACCATTAGGCCAGAGTACGAGTCTAAGACCTAAGCTATTATGCCAGAGTAAGAGTTAAGACCTTAGCTATTAGGCCAGAGTAAGAGTTAAGACCTTAACCAGTAGGCGAGAGTGAGAGTTAAGACCTTAACCTGTAGGCCATAGTACGAGTCTAAGACGTTAGCTATTAGGCCAGAGTAAGAGTTAAGACCTTAACCAGTAGGCCAGAGTAAGAGTTAAGAACTTAACCTGTAGGCCATAGTACGAGTCTAAGACCTTAGCTATTAGGCCAGAGTAAGAGTTAAGACCTTAGCTATTAGGCCAGAGTAAGAGTTAAGACCTTAGCTATTAGGCCAGAGTAAAAGTTAAGACCTTAACCAGTAGACAAGAGTAAGAGTTAAGACCTTAACCATTAGGCCAGAGTACGAGTCTAAGACCTTATCTATTAGGCCAGAGTAAGAGTTAAGACCTTAACCAGTAGGCCAGTGTAAGAGTTAAGACCTTAACCATTAGGCCAGAGTACGAGTCTAAGACCTTAGCTATTAGGCCAGAGTAAGAGTTAAGACCTTAACCAGTAGGCCAGAGTAAGAGTTAAGACCTTAACCATTAGGCCAGAGTACCAGTCTAAGACCTTAGCTATTAGGCCAGAGTAAGAGTTAAGACCTTAGCTATTAGGCCAGAGTAAGAGTTAAGACCTTAACCATTAGGCCAGAGTACGAGTCTAAGACCTTAGCTATTAGGCCAGAGTAAGAGTTAAGACCTTAACCTGTAGGCCAGAGTAAGAGTTAAGACCTTAACCTGTAGGCCATAGTAGGAGTCTTAGACCTTAGCTATTAGGCCAGAGTAAGAGTTAAGACCTTAACCAGTAGGCCAGAGTAAGAGTTAAGACCTTAACCATTAGGCCAGAGCACGAGTCTAAGACCTTAGCTATTAGGCCAGAGTACGAGTCTAAGACCTTAGCTATTAGGCCAGAGTAAGAGTTAAGACCTTAGCTATTAGGCCAGAGTAAGAGTTAAGACCTTAGCTATTAGGCCAGAGTACGAGTCTAAGACCTTAGCTATTAGGCCAGAGTAAGATTTAAGACCTTAACCAGTTGGCCAGTGTAAGAGTTAAGACCTTAACCATTAGGCCAGAGTACGAGTCTAAGACCTTAGCTATTAGGCCATAGTACGAGTCTAAGACCTTAGCTATTAGGCCAGAGTAAGAGTTAAGACCTTAGCTATTAGGCCAGAGTAAGAGTTAAGACCTTAGCTATTAGGCCAGAGTACGAGTCTAAGACCTTAGCTATTAGGCCAGAGTACGAGTCTAAGACCTTAGCTATTAGGCCAGAGTAAGAGTTAAGACCTTAGCTATTAGGCCAGAGTAAGAGTTAAGACCTTAGCTATTAGGCTAGAGTACGAGTCTAAGACCTTAGCTATGAGGCCAGAGTAAGAGTTAAGACCTTAACCAGTAGGCCAGTGTAAGAGTTAAGACCTTAACCATTAGGCCAGAGTATGAGTCTAAGACCTTAGCTATTAGGCCAGAGTACGAGTCTAAGACCTTAGCTATTAGGCCAGAGTAAGAGTTAAGACCTTAGCTATTAGGCCAGAGTAAGAGTTAAGACCTTAGCTATTAGGCCAGAGTACGAGTCTAAGACCTTAGCTATTAGGCCAGAGTACGAGTCTAAGACCTTAGCTATTAGGCCAGAATAAGAGTTAAAACCTTAGCTATTAGGCCAGAGTAAGAGTTAAGACCTTAGCTATTAGGCCAGAGTACGAGTCTAAGACCTTAGCTGTCAGGCCATAGTACGAGTCTTACACCTTAGCTATTAGGCCAGAGTAAGAGTAAAGACCTTAACCAGTATGCCAGTGTAAGAGTTAAGACCTTAACCTGTAGGCCAGAGTAAGAGTTAAGACCTTAACCTGTAGGCCAGAGTAAGAGTTAAGACCTTAACCATTAGGCCAGAGTACGAGTCTAAGACCTTAGCTATTAGGCCAGAGTAAGAGTCAAGACCTTAGCTATTAGGCCAGAGTAAGAGTTAAGACCGTAACCATTAAGCCAGAGTACGAGTCTAGGACCTTACCTATTTAGCCAGAGAAAGAGTTAAGACCTTAGCTATTACGCCAGAGTACAAGTCTAAGACCTTAGCTGTCAGGCCATAGTACGAGTCTTACACCTTAGCTATTAGGCCAGAGTAAGAGTTAAGACCTTAACCAGTATGCCAGTGTAAGAGTTAAGACCTTAACCTGTAGGCCAGAGTAAGAGTTAAGACCTTAACCTGTAGGCCATAGTAGGAGTCTTAGACCTTAGCTATTAGGCCAGAGTAAGAGTTAAGACCTTAAACAGTAGGCCAGAGTAAGAGTTAAGACCTTAACCTGTAGGCCTTAGTACGAGTCTAAGACCTTAGCTATTAGGCCAGAGTAAGAGTTAAGACCTTAACCATTAGGCCAGAGTACGAGTCTAAGACCTAAGCTATTATGCCAGAGTAAGAGTTAAGACCTTAGCTATTAGGCCAGAGTAAGAGTTAAGACCTTAACCAGTAGGCGAGAGTGAGAGTTAAGACCTTAACCTGTAGGCCATAGTACGAGTCTAAGACGTTAGCTATTAGGCCAGAGTAAGAGTTAAGACCTTAACCAGTAGGCCAGAGTAAGAGTTAAGAACTTAACCTGTAGGCCATAGTACGAGTCTAAGACCTTAGCTATTAGGCCAGAGTAAGAGTTAAGACCTTAGCTATTAGGCCAGAGTAAGAGTTAAGACCTTAGCTATTAGGCCAGAGTAAAAGTTAAGACCTTAACCAGTAGACAAGAGTAAGAGTTAAGACCTTAACCATTAGGCCAGAGTACGAGTCTAAGACCTTATCTATTAGGCCAGAGTAAGAGTTAAGACCTTAACCAGTAGGCCAGTGTAAGAGTTAAGACCTTAACCATTAGGCCAGAGTACGATTCTAAGACCTTAGCTATTAGGCCAGAGTAAGAGTTAAGACCTTAACCAGTAGGCCAGAGTAAGAGTTAAGACCTTAACCATTAGGCCAGAGTACCAGTCTAAGACCTTAGCTATTAGGCCAGAGTAAGAGTTAAGACCTTAGCTATTAGGCCAGAGTAAGAGTTAAGACCTTAACCATTAGGCCAGAGTACGAGTCTAAGACCTTAGCTATTAGGCCAGAGTAAGAGTTAAGACCTTAACCAGTAGGCCAGAGTAAGAGTTAAGAACTTATCCTGTAGGCCATAGTAGGAGTCTAAGACCTTAGCTATTAGGCCAGAGTAAGAGTTAAGACCTTAGCTATTAGGCCAGAGTAAGAGTTAAGACCTTAACCATTAGGCCAAAGTACGAGTCTAAGACCTTAGCTATTAGGCCAGAGTAAGAGTTAAGACCTTAGCTATTAGGCCAGAGTAAAAGTTAAGACCTTAACCAGTAGGCCAGAGTAAGAGTTAAGACCTTAACCATTAGGCCAGACTACGAGTCTAAGACCTTAGCTATTAGGCCAGAGTAAGAGTTAAGACCTTAACCAGTAGGCCAGTGTAAGAGTTAAGACCTTAACCATTAGGCCAGAGTACGAGTCTAAGACCTTAGCTATTAGGCCAGAGTAAGAGTTAAGACCTTAACCAGTAGGCCAGAGTAAGAGTTAAGACCTTAAACATTAGGCCAGAGTACGAGTCTAAGACCTTAGCTATTAGGCCAGAGTAAGAGTTAAGACCTTAACCAGTAGGCCAGAGTAAGAGTTAAGAACTTAACCTGTAGGCCATAGTACGAGTCTAAGACCTTAGCTATTAGGCCAGAGTAAGAGTTAAGACCTTAGCTATTAGGCCAGAGTACGAGTCTAAGACCTTAGCTATTAGGCCAGAGTACGAGTCTAAGAACTTAGCTATTAGGCCAGAATAATAGTTAAGACCTTAGCTATTAGGCCAGAGTAAGAGTTAAGACCTTAGCTATTAGGCCAGAGTACGAGTCTAAGACCTTAGCTATCAAGCCATAGTACGAGTCTTACACCTTAGCTATTAGGCCAGAGTAAGAGTTAAGACCTTAACCAGTACGCCAGTGTAAGAGTTAAGACCTTAACCTGTAGGCCAGAGTAAGAGTTAAGACCTTAACCTGTAGGCCATAGTAGGAGTCTTAGACCTTAGCTATTAGGCCAGAGTAAGAGTTAAGACCTTAACCAGTAGGCCAGTGTAAGAGTTAAGACCTTAACCATTAGGCCAGAGTACGAGTCTAAGACCTTAGCTATTAGGCCAGAGTACGAGTCTAAGACCTTAGCTATTAGGCCAGAGTAAGAGTTAAGACCTTAGCTATTAGGCCAGAGTAAGAGTTAAGACCTTAGCTATTAGGCCAGAGTACGAGTCTAAGACCTTAGCTATTAGGCCAGAGTAAGATTTAAGACCTTAACCAGTAGGCCAGTGTAAGAGTTAAGACCTTAACCATTAGGCCAGAGTACGAGTCTAAGACCTTAGCTATTAGGCCATAGTACGAGTCTAAGACCTTAGCTATTAGGCCAGAGTAAGAGTTAAGACCTTAGCTATTAGGCCAGAGTAAGAGTTAAGACCTTAGCTATTAGGCCAGAGTACGAGTCTAAGACCTTAGCTATTAGGCCAGAGTACGAGTCTAAGACCTTAGCTATTAGGCCAGAGTAAGAGTTAAGACCTTAGCTATTAGGCCTGAGTAAGAGTTAAGACCTTAGCTATTAGGCCAGAGTACGAGTCTAAGACCTTAGCTATTAGGCCAGAGTAAGAGTTAAGACCTTAACCAGTAGGCCAGAGAAAGAGTTAAGACCTTAACCATTAGATCAGAGTACGAGTCTAAGACCGTAGCTATTAGGCCAGAGTAAGAGTAAAGACCTTAGCTATTAGGCCAGAGTAATAGTTAAGACTTTAACCATTAAGCCAGAGTAAGAATAAAGACCTTAAACATTAGGCCAGAGAAAGAGTCTAAGACCTTAACCATTAGGCCGGAGTAAGAGCTAAGACCTTAACCATTAGGCCAGAGTAAGAGTCTAAGACCTTAACCATTAGGCCAGAGTAAGAGTTAAGACCTTAACCATTAGGCCAGAGTAAGAGTCTGGCCAGAGTAAGAGTTAAGACCTTTACCATTAGGCCAGATTAAGAGTCTAAGACCTTAACCATTAGGCCAGAGTAAGAGTTAAGACCTTAACCATTAGGCCAGAGTAAGACTCTAAGACCTTAACTATTAAGTCAGAGTAAGAGTCTAAGACCTTAACCATTAGGCCAGAGTAAGAGTTAAGACCTTAACCATTAGGCCAGAGTTTGAGTCTAAGACCTTAGCTATTAGGCCAGAGTAAGTGTTAAGACCTTAACCAGTAGGCCAGAGTAAGAGTTAAGACCTTAACCATTAGTCCAGAGTACGAGTTAAGACCTTAACCAATAGGCCAGAGTACGAGTCTAAGACCTTAGCTATTAGGCCAGAGTAAGAGTTAAGACCTTAACCAGTAGGCCAGAGTAAGAGTTAAGACCTTAACCTGTAGGCCATAGTACGAGTCTAAGACCTTAGCTATTAGGCCAGAGTAAGAGTTAAGACCTTAGCTATTAGGCCAGAGTAAGAGTTAAGACCTTAACCATTATGCCAGAGTAAGAGTTAAGACCTTAGCTATTAGGCCAGAGTAAGAATTAAGACCTTAACCATTAGGCCAGAGTACGAGTCTAAGACCTTAGCTATTAGGCCAGTGTAAGAGTTAAGGCCTTAACCAGTAGGCCAGAGTAAGAGTTAAGACCTTAACAATTAGTCCAGAGTACGAGTCCAAGACTTTAGCTATTAGGCCAGAGAAAGAGTTAAGACCTTAGCTATTGGGCCAGAGTAAGAGTGAAGACCTTAACCATTAGGCCAGAGTACGAGTCTAAGACCTTAGCTATTAGGCCAGAGTAAGAGTTAAGACCTTAACCATTAGGCTAGAGTATGAGTCTAAGACCTTAGCTATTAGGCCAGAGTAAGAATTAAGACCTTAGCTATTAGGCCTGAGTAAGAGTTAAGACCTTAGCTATTAGGCCAGAGTATGAGTTAAGACCTTAACCAGTAGGCCAGAGTAAGAGTTAAGACCTTAATCTGTAGGCCAGAGTAGGAGTTAAGACCTAAACCTGTAGGCCATACTATGAGTCTAAGACCTTAGCTATTAGGCCAGAGTAAGAGTTAAGACCTTAGCTATTAGGCCAGAGTAAGAGCTAAGACCTTAACCAGTAGGCCAGAGTAAGAGTTAAGACCTTAACCTGTAGGCCATAGTACGAGTCTAAGACCTTAGCTATTAGGCCAGAGTAAGAGTTAAGACCTTAACCAGTAGGCCAGAGTAAGAGTTAAAACCTTAACCTGTAGGCCAGAGTACGAGTCTAAGACCTAAGCTATTAGGCCAGAGTAAGAGTTAAGAAATTAGCTATTAGGCCAGAGTAAGACTTAAGACCTTAACCAGTAGGAGAGAGTGAGAGTTAAGACCTTAACCTGTAGGTCATAGTACGAGTCTAAGACCTTAGCTATTAGGCCAGAGTAAGCGTTAAGACCTTGGCTATTAGGCCAGAGTAAGAGTTAAGACCTTAACCAGTAGGCCAGAGTAAGAGTTAATACCTTAACCATTAGGCCAGAGTAAGAGTTAAGACCTTAACCATTAGGCCAGAGTACGAGTCTAAGACCTTAGCTATTAGGCCAGAGTAAGAGTTAGGACCTTAACCAGTAGGCCAGAGTAAGAGTTAAGACCTTAACCTGTAGGCCATAGTACGAGTCTAAGACCTTAGCTATTAGGCCAGAGTAAGAGTTAAGACCTTAACCAGTCGGCCAGAGTAAGAGTTAAGACCTTAAACAGTAGGCCAGAGTACAAGTCTAACACCTTAGCTATTAGGCCAGAGTAAGAGTTAAGACCTTAACCAGTAGGCCAGAGAAAGAGTTAAGACCTTAACCATTAGACCAGAGTACGAGTCTAAGACCTTAGCTATTAGGCCAGAGTAAGAGTTAAGACCTTAACCAGTAGACCAGAGTAAGAGTTAAGACCTTAACCAGTAGGCCAGAGTACGAGTCTAAGACCTTAGCTATTAGGCCAGAGTAAGAGTTAAGACCTTAACCAGTAGGCCAGAGAAAGAGTTAAGACCTTAACCATTAGATCAGAGTACGAGTCTAAGACCGTAGCTATTAGGCCAGAGTAAGAGTTAAGACCTTAGCTATTAGGCCAGAGTAATAGTTAAGACTTTAACCATTAAGCCAGAGTAAGAATAAAGACCTTAAACATTAGGCCAGAGAAAGAGTCCAAGACCTTAACCATTAGGCCGGAGTAAGAGCTAAGACCTTAACCATTAGGCCAGAGTAAGAGTCTAAGACCTTAACCATTAGGCCAGAGTAAGAGTTAAGACCTTAACCATTAGGCCAGAGTAAGAGTCTGGCCAGAGTAAGAGTTAAGACCTTTACCATTAGGCCAGATTAAGAGTCTAAGACCTTAACCATTAGGCCAGAGTAAGAGTTAAGACCTTAACCATTAGGCCAGAGTAAGACTCTAAGACCTTAACTATTATGTCAGAGTAAGAGTCTAAGACCCTAACCATTAGGCCAGAGTAAGAGTTAAGACCTTAACCATTAGGCCAGAGTTTGAGTCTAAGACCTTAGCTATTAGGCCAGAGTAAGTGTTAAGACCTTAACCAGTAGGCCAGAGTAAGAGTTAATACCTTAACCATTAGTTCAGAGTACGAGTTAAGACCTTAACCATTAGGCCAGAGTACGAGTCTAAGACCTTAGCTATTAGGCCAGAGTAAGAGTTAAGACCTTAACCAGTAGGCCAGAGTAAGAGTTAAGACCTTAACCTGTAGGCCATAGTACGAGTCTAAGACCTTAGCTATTAGGCCAGAGTAAGAGTTAAGACCTTAGCTATTAGGCCAGAGTAAGAGTTAAGACCTTAACCATTATGCCAGATTAAGAGTTAAGACCTTAGCTATTAGGCCAGAGTAAGAGTTAAGACCTTAACCATTAGGCCAGAGTACGAGTCTAAGACCTTAGCTATTAGGCCAGAGTAAGAGTTAAGACCTTAACCAGTAGGCCAGAGTAAGAGTTAAGACCTTAACCATTAGTCCAGAGTACGAGTCCAAGACTTTAGCTATTAGGCCAGAGAAAGAGTTAAGACCTTAGCTATTGGGCCAGAGTAAGAGTGAAGACCTTAACCATTAGGCCAGAGTACGAGTCTAAGACCTTAGCTATTAGGCCAGAGTAAGAGTTAAGACCTTAACCATTAGGCTAGAGTATGAGTCTAAGACCTTAGCTATTAGGCCAGAGTAAGAATTAAGACCTTAGCTATTAGGCCTGAGTAAGAGTTAAGACCTTAGCTATTAGGCCAGAGTACGAGTTAAGACCTTAACCAGTAGGCCAGAGTAAGAGTTAAGACCTTAACCTGTAGGCCAGAGTAGGAGTTAAGACCTAAACCTGTAGGCCATACTATGAGTATAAGACCTTAGCTATTAGGCCAGAGTAAGAGTTAAGACCTTAGCTATTAGGCCAGAGTAAGAGCTAAGACCTTAACCAGTAGGCCAGAGTAAGAGTTAAGACCTTAACCTGTAGGCCATAGTACGAGTCTAAGACCTTAGCTATTAGGCCAGAGTAAGAGTTAAGACCTTAACCAGTAGGCCAGAGTAAGAGTTAAAACCTTAACCTGTAGGCCAGAGTACGAGTCTAAGACCTTAGCTATTAGGCCAGAGTAAGAGTTAGGACCTTAGCTATTAGGCCAGAGTAAGAGTTAAGACCTTAACCATTAGGCCAGAGTACGAGTCTAAGACCTAAGCTATTAGGCCAGAGTAAGAGTTAAGACCTTAGCTATTAGGCCAGAGTAAGAGTTAAGACCTTAACCAGTAGGCGAGAGTGAGAGTTAAGACCTTAACCTGTAGGCCATAGTATGAGTCTAAGACCTTAGCTATTAGGCTAGAGTAAGAGTTAAGACCTTGGCTAATAGGCCAGAGTAAGAGTTAAGACCTTAACCAGTAGGCCAGAGTAAGAGTTAATACCTTAACCATTAGGCCAGAGTAAGAGTTAAGACCTTAACCATAAGGCCAGAGTATGAGTCTAAGACCTTAGCTATTAGGCCAGACTAAGAGTTAAGACCTTAACCTGTAGGCCAGAGTACGAGTCTAAGACCGTAGCTGTTAGGCCAGAGTAAGAGTTAAGACCTTAACCAGTAGGCCAGAGTAAGAGTTAAGACCTTAACCTGTAGGCCATAGTACGAGTCTAAGACCTTAGCTATTAGGCCAGAGTAAGAGTTAAGACCTTAACCATTAGGCCAGAGTACAAGTCTAACACCTTAGCTATTAGGCCAGAGTAAGAGTTAAGACCTTAACCATTAGGCCAGAGTAAGAGTTAAGACCTTAACCATAAGGCCAGAGTATGAGTCTAAGACCTTAGCTATTAGGCCAGAGTAAGAGTTAAGACCTTAACCTGTAGGCCAGAGTACGAGTCTAAGACCTTAGCTGTTAGGCCAGAGTAAGAGTTAAGACCTTAACCAGTAGGCCAGAGTAAGAGTTAAGACCTTAACCTGTAGGCCATAGTACGAGTCTAAGACCTTAGCTATTAGGCCAGAGTAAGAGTTAAGACCTTAACCAGTAGGCCAGAGTAAGAGTTAAGACCTTAACCTGTAGGCCAGAGTAAGAGTTAAGACCTTAACCTGTAGGCCAGAGTATGAGTCTAAGACCTTAGCTATTAGGCCTGAGTAAGAGTTAAGACCTTAACCAGTAGGCTAGAGTGAGAGTTAAGACCTTAACCTTTAAGCCATAGTACGAGTCTAAGACCTTAGCTATTAGGCCAGAGTAAGAGTTAAGTCCTTGTCTATTAGGCCAGAGTAAGAGTTAAGACCTTAACCAGTAGGCCAGAGTAAGAGTTAATACCTTAACCATTAGGCCAGATTAAGAGTTAAGACCTTAACCATAAGGCCAGAGTATGAGTCTAAGACCTTAGCTATTAGGCCAGAGTAAGAGTTAAGACCTTAACATGTAGGCCAGAGCACGAGTCTAAGACCTTAGCTGTTAGGCCAGAGTAAGAGTTAAGACCTTAACCAGTAGGCCAGAGTAAGAGTTAAGACCTTAGCTATTAGGCCAGGGTAAGAGTTAAGACCTTATCCAGTAGACCAGAGTAAGAGTTAAGACCTTAGCAGTTAGGCCAGAGTAAGAATTAAGACCTTAAGCAGTAGGCCAGAGTAAGAGTTAAGACCTTAACCTGTAGGCCATAGTACGAGTCTAAGACCTTAGCTATTAGGCCAGAGTAAAAGTTAAGACCTTAACCAGTAGGCCAGAGTAAGAGTTAAGAACTTAACCTGTAGGCCAGAGTAAGAGTTAAGACCTTAACCTGTAGGCCATAGTACGAGTCTAAGACCTTAGCTATTAGGCCAGAGTAAGAGTTAAGACCTTAGCTCTTAGGCCAGAGTACAAGTTAAGACCTTAACCATTAAGCCAGAGTACGAGTCTAAGACCTTAGCTATTTAGCCAGAGTAAGAGTTAAGACCTTAGCTATTAGGCCAGAGTAAGAGTTAAGACCTTAACCATTAGGCCAGAGTACGAGTCTAAGACGTTAGCTATTAGGCCAGAGTAAGAGTTAAGACCTTAACCAGTAGGCCAGAGTAAGAGTTAAGACCTTAACCATTAGTCCAGAGTACGAGTCTAAGACCTTAGCTATTAGGCCAGAGTAAGAGTTAAGACCTTAGCTATAGGGCCAGAGTAAGAGTTAAGACCTTAACCATTAGGCCAGAGTACGAGTCTAAGACCTTAGCTATTAGGCCAGAGTAAGAGTTAAGACCTTAACCTGTAGGCCATAGTACGAGTATAAGACCTTAGCTATTAGGCCAGAGTAAGAGTTAAGAACTTAGCTATCAGGCCAGAGTAAGAGTTAAGACCTTAACCAGTAGGCCAGAGTAAGAGTTAAGACCTTAACCATTATATCAGAGTACGAGTCTAAGACCTTAGCTATTAGGCCAGAGTAAGAGTTAAGACCTTAGCTATTAGGCCAGAGTACGAGTCTAAGACCTTAGCTATTAGGCCAGAATAAGAGTTAAGACCTTAACCAATAGGCCAGAGAAAGAGTTAAGACCTTAACCATTATATCAGAGTACGAGTCTAAGACCTTAGCTATTAGGCCAGAGTAAGAGTTAAGATCTTAGCTATTAGGCCAGAGTAACAGTTAAGACTTTAACCATTAAGCCAGAGTAAGAATAAAGACCTTAAACATTAGGCCAGAGAAAGAGTCTAAGACCTTAACCATTAGGCTGGAGTAAGAGCTAAGATCTTAACCATTAGGCCAGAGTAAGAGTCTAAGACCTTAACCATTAGGCCAGAGTAAGAGTTAAGACCTTAACCATTAGGCCAGAGTAAGAGTCTGGCCAGAGTAAGAGTTAAGACCTTTACCATTAGGACAGATTAAGAGTCTAAGACCTTAACCATTAGGCCAGAGTAAGAGTTAAGACCTTAACCATTAGGCCAGAGTAAGAGTCTAAGACCTTAACCATTATGTCAGAGTAAGAGTCTAAGACCTTAACCATTAGGCCAGAGTAAGAGTTAAGACCTTAACCATTAGGCCAGAGTTTGAGTCTAAGACCTTATCTATTAGGCCAGAGTAAGTGTTAAGACCTTAACCAGTAGGCCAGAGTAAGAGTTAAGACCTTAACCATTAGTCCAGAGTACGAGTCTAAGACCTTAGCTATTAGGCCAGAGTAAGAGTTAAGACCTTAGCTATTAGGCCAGAGTAAGAGTTAAGACCTTAACCATTATGCCAGAGTAAGAGTTAAGACCTTAGCTATTAGGCCAGAGTAAGAGTTAAGACCTTAACCATTAGGCCAGAGTACGAGTCTAAGACCTTAGCTATTAGGCCAGAGTAAGAGTTAAGACCTTAACCAGTAGGCCATAGTACGAGTCTAAGACCTTAGCTATTAGGCCAGAGTAAGAGTTAAGACCTTAGCTATTAGGCCAGAGTAAGAGTTAAGACCTTAACCATTAGGCCAGAGTACGAGTCTAAGACCTTAGCTATTAGGCCAGAGTAAGAGTTAAGACCTTAACCATTAGGCCAGAGTAAGAGTTAAGACCTTAACCATTAGGCCAGAGTACGAGTCTAAGACCTTAGCTATTAGGCCAGAGTAAGAGTTAAGACCTTAACCAGTAGGCCAGAGTAAGAGTTAAGACCTTAACCATTAGTCCAGAGTACGAATCTAAGACCTTAGCTATTAGGCCAGAGAAAGAGTTAAGACCTTAGCTATTGGGCCAGAGTAAGAGTGAAGACCTTAAACATTAAGCCAGAGTACGAGTCTAAGACCTTAGCTATTAGGCCATAGTAAGAGTTAAGACCTTAACCATTAGGCCAGAGTACGAGTCTAAGACCTTAGCTATTAGGCCATAGTACGAGTCTAAGACCTTAGCTATTAGGCCAGAGTAAGAGTTAAGACCTTAGCTATTAGGCCAGAGTAAGAGTTAAGACCTTAGCTATTAGGCCAGAGTAAGAGTTAAGACCTTAGCTATTAGGCCAGAGTACGAGTCTAAGACCTTAGCTATTAGGCCAGAGTACCTGTCTAAGACCTTAGCTATTAGGCCAGAGTAAGAGTTAAGACCTTAACCATTAGGCCAGAGTACGAGTCTAAGACCTTAGCTATTAGGCCAGAGTACGAGTCTAAGACCTTAGCTATTAGGCCAGAGTAAGAGTTAAGACCTTAGCTATTAGGCCAGAGTAAGATTTAAGACCTTAGCTATTAGGCCAGAGTACGAGTCTAAGACCTTAGCTATCAGGCCATAGTACGAGTCTTACACCTTAGCTATTAGGCCAGAGTAAGAGTTAAGACCTTAACCAGTATGCCAGTGTAAGAGTTAAGACCTTAACCTGTAGGCCAGAGTAAGAGTTAAGACCTTAACCTGTAGGCCATAGTAGGAGTCTTAGACCTTAGCTATTAGGCCAGAGTAAGAGTTAAGACCTTAACCAGTAGGCCAGAGTAAGAGTTAAGACCTTAACCATTAGGCCAGAGTACGAGTCTAAGACCTTAGCTATTAGGCCAGAGTAAGAGTTAAGACCTTAGCTATTAGGCCAGAGTAAGAGTTAAGACCGTAACCATTAAGCCAGAGTAGGAGTCTAAGACCTTAGCTATTTAGCCAGAGTAAGAGTTAAGACCTTAGCTATTAGGCCAGAGTAAGAGTTAAGACCTTAACCATTACGCCAGAGTACGAGTCTAAGACCTTAGCTATTAGGCCAGAGTAAGAGTTAAGACCTTAGCTATTAGGCCAGAGTAAGAGTTAAGACCTTAACCATTAGGCCAAAGTACGAGTATAAGACTTTAGCTATTAGGCCAGAGTAAGAGTTAATACCTTAGCTATTAGGCCAGAGTAAAAGTTAAGACCTTAACCAGTAGGCCAGAGTAAGAGTTAAGACCTTAACCATTAGGCCAGAGTACGAGTTTAAGACCTTAGCTATTAGGCCAGAGAAAGAGTTAAGACCTTAACCAGTAGGCCAGTGTAAGAGTTAAGACCTTAACCATTAGGCCAGAGTACGAGTCTAAGACCTTAGCTATTAGGGCAGAGTAAGAGTTAAGACCTTAACCAGTAGGCCAGTGTAAGAGTTAAGACCTTAACCATTAGGCCAGAGTACGAGTCTAAGACCTTAGCTATTAGGCCAGAGTACGAGTCTAAGACCTTAGCTATTAGGCCAGAGTAAGAGTTAAGGCCTTAGCTATTAGGCCAGAGTAAGAGTTAAGACCTTAGCTATTAGGCCAGAGTACGAGTCTAAGACCTTAGCTATTAGGCAAGAGTAAGAGTTAAGACCTTAACCAGTAGGCCAGTGTAAGAGTTAGGACCTTGACCATTAGGCCAGAGTACGAGTCTAAGACCTTAGCTGTTAGGCCATAGTACGAGTCTAAGACCTTAGCTATTAGGCCAGAGTAAGAGTTAAGACCTTAACCATTACGCCTGAGTACGAGTCTAAGACCTTAGCTATTAGGCCAGAGTAAGTGTTAAGACCTGAGCTATTATGCCAGACTAAGAGTTAAGACCTTAATCAGTAGGCCAGAGTAAGAGTTAAGACCTTAACCAGTAGGCCAGAGTAAGAGTTAAGACCTTAATCATTAGGCCAGTGTACGAGTCTAAGACCTTAGCTATTAGGCCAGAGTAAGAGTTAAGACCTTAACCAGTAGGCCAGAGTAAGAGTTAAGACCTTAACCTGTAGGCCATAGTACGAGTCTAAGACCTTAGCTATTAGGCCAGAGTAAGAGTTAAGACCTTAACCAGTCGGCCAGAGTAAGAGTTAAGACCTTAACCAGTAGGCCAGAGTACGAGTCTAACACCTTAGCTATTAGGCCAGAGTAAGAGTTAAGACCTTAACCAGTAGGCCAGAGAAAGAGTTAAGACCTTAACCATTAGACCAGAGTACGAGTCTAAGACCTTAGCTATTAGGACAGGGTAAGAGTTAAGACCTTAACCAGTAGGCCAGAGTAAGAGTTAAGACCTTAACAAGTAGGCCAGAGTACGAGTCTAAGACCTTAGCTATTAGGCCAGAATAAGAGTTAAGACCTTAACCAATAGGCCAGAGAAAGAGTTAAGACCTTAACCATTATATCAGAGTACGAGTCTAAGACCGTAGCTATTAGGCCAGAGTAAGAGTTAAGACCTTAGCTATTAGGCCAGAGTAACAGTTAAGACTTTAACCATTAGGCCGGAGTAAGAGCTAAGATCTTAACCATTAGGCCAGAGTAAGAGTCTAAGACCTTAACCATTAGGCCAGAGTAAGAGTTAAGACCTTAACCATTAGGCCAGAGTAAGAGTCTGGCCAGAGTAAGAGTTAAGACCTTTACCATTAGGCCAGATTAAGAGTCTAAGACCTTAGCTATTAGGCCAGAGTACGAGTCTAAGACCTTAGCTATTAGGCCAGAGTAAGAGTTAAGGCCTTAGCTATTAGGCCAGAGTAAGAGTTAAGACCTTAGCTATTAGGCCAGAGTACGAGTCTAAGACCTTAGCTATTAGGCAAGAGTAAGAGTTAAGACCTTAACCAGTAGGCCAGTGTAAGAGTTAGGACCTTGACCATTAGGCCAGAGTACGAGTCTAAGACCTTAGCTGTTAGGCCATAGTACGAGTCTAAGACCTTAGCTATTAGGCCAGAGTAAGAGTTAAGACCTTAACCATTACGCCTGAGTACGAGTCTAAGACCTTAGCTATTAGGCCAGAGTAAGTGTTAAGACCTGAGCTATTATGCCAGACTAAGAGTTAAGACCTTAATCAGTAGGCCAGAGTAAGAGTTAAGACCTTAACCAGTAGGCCAGAGTAAGAGTTAAGACCTTAATCATTAGGCCAGTGTACGAGTCTAAGACCTTAGCTATTAGGCCAGAGTAAGAGTTAAGACCTTAACCAGTAGGCCAGAGTAAGAGTTAAGACCTTAACCTGTAGGCCATAGTACGAGTCTAAGACCTTAGCTATTAGGCCAGAGTAAGAGTTAAGACCTTAACCAGTCGGCCAGAGTAAGAGTTAAGACCTTAACCAGTAGGCCAGAGTACGAGTCTAACACCTTAGCTATTAGGCCAGAGTAAGAGTTAAGACCTTAACCAGTAGGCCAGAGAAAGAGTTAAGACCTTAACCATTAGACCAGAGTACGAGTCTAAGACCTTAGCTATTAGGACAGGGTAAGAGTTAAGACCTTAACCAGTAGGCCAGAGTAAGAGTTAAGACCTTAACAAGTAGGCCAGAGTACGAGTCTAAGACCTTAGCTATTAGGCCAGAATAAGAGTTAAGACCTTAACCAATAGGCCAGAGAAAGAGTTAAGACCTTAACCATTATATCAGAGTACGAGTCTAAGACCGTAGCTATTAGGCCAGAGTAAGAGTTAAGACCTTAGCTATTAGGCCAGAGTAACAGTTAAGACTTTAACCATTAGGCCGGAGTAAGAGCTAAGATCTTAACCATTAGGCCAGAGTAAGAGTCTAAGACCTTAACCATTAGGCCAGAGTAAGAGTTAAGACCTTAACCATTAGGCCAGAGTAAGAGTCTGGCCAGAGTAAGAGTTAAGACCTTTACCATTAGGCCAGATTAAGAGTCTAAGACCTTAACCATTAGGCCAGAGTAAGAGTTAAGACCTTAACCATTAGGCCAGAGTAAGAGTCTAAGACCTTAACCATTATGTCAGAGTAAGAGTCTAAGACCTTAACCATTAGGCCAGAGTAAGAGTTAAGAACTTAACCATTAGGCCAAAGTTTGAGTCTAAGACCTTAACTATTAGGCCAGAGTAAGTGTTAAGACCTTAACCAGTAGGCCAGAGTAAGAGTTAAGACCTTAACCATTAGTCCAGAGTACGAGTCTAAGACCTTAGCTATTAGGCCAGAGTAAGAGTTAAGACCTTAGCAATTAGGCCAGAGTAAGAGTTAAGACCTTAACCATTATGCCAGAGTAAGAGTTAAGACCTTAGCTATTAGGCCAGAGTAAGAGTTAAGACCTTAACCATTAGGCCAGAGTACGAGTCTAAGACCTTAGCTATTAGGCCAGAGTAAGAGTTAAGACCTTAGCTATTAGGCCAGAGTAAGAGTTAAGACCTTAACCATTATGCCAGAGTAAGAGTTAAGACCTTAGCTATTAGGCCAGAGTAAGAGTTAAGACCTTAACCATTAGGCCAGAGTACGAGTCTAAGACCTTAGCTATTAGGCCAGAGTAAGAGTTAAGACCTTAACCAGTAGGCCATAGTACGAGTCTAAGACCTTAGCTATTAGGCCAGAGTAAGAGTTAAGACCTTAGCTATTAGGCCAGAGTAAAAGTTAAGACCTTAACCATTAGGCCAGAGTACGAGTCTAAGACCTTAGCTATTAGGCCAGAGTAAGAGTTAAGACCTTAACCATTAGGCCAGAGTAAGAGTTAAGACCTTAACCATTAGGCCAGAGTACGAGTCTAAGACCTTAGCTATTAGGCCAGAGTAAGAGTTAAGACCTTAGCTATTAGGCCAGAGTAAGAGTTAAGACCTTAACCAGTAGGCCATAGTAAGAGTTAAGACCTTCACCATTAGGCCAGAGTATGAGTCTAAGACCTTAGCTATTAGGCCAGAGTAAGAGTTAAGACCTTAACCAGTAGGCCAGAGTAAGAGTTAAGACCTTAACCATTAGTCCAGAGTACGAATCTAAGACCTTAGCTATTAGGCCAGAGAAAGAGTTAAGACCTTAGCTATTGGGCCAGAGTAAGAGTGAAGACCTTAAACATTAGGCCAGAGTACGAGTCTAAGACCTTAGCTATTAGGCCAGAGTAAGAGTTAAGACCTTAACCATTAGGCCAGAGTATGAGTCTAAGACCTTAGCTATTAGGCCATAGTACGAGTCTAAGACCTTAGCTATTAGGCCAGAGTAAGAGTTAAGACCTTAGCTATTAGGCCAGAGTACGAGTCTCTAAGACCTTAGCTATTAGGCCAGAGTACGAGTCTAAGACCTTAGCTATTAGGCCAGAGTAAGAGTTAAGACCTTAGCTATTAGGCCAGAGTAAGAGTTAAGACCTTAGCTATTAGGCCAGAGTACGAGTCTAAGACCTTAGCTATTAGGCCAGAGTAAAAGTTAAGACCTTAACCAGTAGGCCAGTGTAAGAGTTAAGACCTTAAACATTAGGCCAGAGTACGAGTCTAAGACCTTAGCTATTAGGCCAGAGTACGAGTCTAAGACCTTAGCTATTAGGCCAGAGTAAGAGTTAAGACCTTAGCTATTAGGCCAGAGTAAGAGTTAAGACCTTAGCTATTAGGCCAGAGTACGAGTCTAAGACCTTAGCTATTAGGCCAGAGTACGAGTCTAAGAACTTAGCTATTAGGCCAGAATAAGAGTTAAGACCTTAGCTATTAGGCCAGAGTAAGAGTTAAGACCTTAGCTATTAGGCCAGAGTACGAGTCTAAGACCTTAGCTATCAGGCCATAGTACGAGTCTTACACCTTAGCTATTAGGCCAGAGTAAGAGTTAAGACCTTAACCAGTACGCCAGTGTAAGAGTGAAGACCTTAACCTGTAGGCCAGAGTAAGAGTTAAGACCTTAACCTGTAGGCCATAGTAGGAGTCTTAGACCTTAGCTATTAGGCCAGAGTAAGAGTTAAGACCTTAACCAGTAGGCCAGTGTAAGAGTTAAGACCTTAACCATTAGGCCAGAGTACGAGTCTAAGACCTTAGCTATTAGGCCAGAGTACGAGTCTAAGACCTTAGCTATTAGGCCAGAGTAAGAGTTAAGACCTTAACCAGTAGGCCAGTGTAAGAGTTAAGACCTTAACCATTAGGCCAGAGTACAAGTCTAAGACCTTAGCTATTAGGCCATAGTATGAGTCTAAGACCTTAGCTATTAGGCCAGAGTAAGAGTTAAGACCTTAGCTATTAGGCCAGAGTAAGAGTTAAGACCTTAGCTATTAGGCCAGAGTACGAGTCTAAGATCTTAGCTATTAGGCCAGAGTACGAGTCTAAGACCTTAGCTATTAGGCCAGAGTTAGAGTTAAGACCTTAGCTATTAGGCCAGAGTAAGAGTTAAGACCTTAGCTATTAGGCCAGAGTACGAGTCTAAGACCTTAGCTATTAGGCCAGAGTAAGAGTTAAGACCTTAACCAGTAGGCCAGTGTAAGAGTTAAGACCTTAACCATTAGGCCAGAGTACGAGTCTAAGACCTTAGCTATTAGGCCAGAGTATGAGTCTAAGACCTTAGCTATTAGGCCAGAGTAAGAGTTAAGACCTTAGCTATTAGGCCAGAGTAAGAGTTAAGACCTTAGCTATTAGGCCAGAGTACGAGTCTAAGACTTTAGCTATTAGGCCAGAGTACGAGTCTAAGACCTTAGCTATTAGGCCAGAATAAGAGTTAAGACCTTAGCTATTAGGCCAGAGTAAGAGTTAAGACCTTAGCTATTAGGCCAGAGTACGAGTCTAAGACCTTAGCTGTCAGGCCAGAGAAAGAGTAAAGACCTTAGCTATTGGGCCAGAGTAAGAGTTAAGACCTTAACCAGTACGCCAGTGTAAGAGTTAAGACCTTAACCTGTAGGCCAGAGTAAGAGTTAAGACCTTAACCTGTAGGCCATAGTAGGAGTCTTAGACCTTAGCTATTAGGCCAGAGTAAGAGTTAAGACCTTAACCAGTAGGCCAGAGTAAGAGTTAAGACCTTAACCATTAGGCCAGAGTACGAGTCTAAGACCTTAGCTATTAGGACAGAGTAAGAGTTAAGACCTTAGCTATTAGGCCAGAGTAAGAGTTAAGACCGTAACCATTAAGCCAGAGTACGAGTCTAAGACCTTAGCTATTTAGCCAGAGTAAGAGTTAAGACCTTAGCTATTAGGCCAGAGTAAGAGTTAAGACCTTAGCCATTACGCCAGAGTACGAGTATAAGACCTTAGCTATTAGGCCAGAGTAAGTGTTAAGACCTGAGCTATTATGCCAGACTGAGAGTTAAGACCTTAATCAGTAGGCCAGAGTAAGAGTTAAGACCTTAACCAGTAGGCCAGAGTACGAGTCTAAGACCTTAGCTATTAGGCCAGAGTAAGAGTTAAGACCTTAACCAGTATGCCAGTGTAAGAGTTAAGACCTTAACCTGTAGGCCAGAGTAAGAGTTAAGACCTTAACCTGTAGGCCATAGTAGGAGTCTTAGACCTTAGCTATTAGGCCAGAGTAAGAGTTAAGACCTTAACCAGTAGGCCAGAGTAAGAGTTAAGACCTTAACCATTAGGCCAGAGTACGAGTCTAAGACCTTAGCTATTAGGCCAGAGTAAGAGTTAAGGCCTTAGCTATTAGGCCAGAGTAAGAGTTAAGACCGTAACCATTAAGCCAGAGTAGGAGTCTAAGACCTTAGCTATTTAGCCAGAGTAAGAGTTAAGACCTTAGCTATTAGGCCAGAGTAAGAGTTAAGACCTTAACCATTACGCCAGAGTACGAGTCTAAGACCTTAGCTATTAGGCCAGAGTAAGAGTTAAGACCTTAGCTATTAGGCCAGAGTAAGAGTTAAGACCTTATCCATTAGGCCAAAGTACGAGTCTAAGACCTTAGCTATTAGGCCAGAGTAAGAGTTAAGACCTTAGCTATTAGGCCAGAGTAAAAGTTAAGACCTTAACCAGTAGGCCAGAGTAAGAGTTAAGACCTTAACCATTAGGCCAGAGTACGAGTTTAAGACCTTAGCTATTAGGCCAGAGTAAGAGTTAAGACCTTAACCAGTAGGCCAGTGTAAGAGTTAAGACCTTAACCATTAGGCCAGAGTACGAGTCTAAGACCTTAGCTATTAGGCCAGAGTAAGAGTTAAGACCTTAACCAGTAGGCCAGTGTAAGAGTTAAGACCTTAACCATTAGGCCAGAGTACGAGTCTAAGACCTTAGCTATTAGGCCAGAGTACGAGTCTAAGACCTTAGCTATTAGGCCAGAGTAAGAGTTAAGGCCTTAGCTATTAGGCCAGAGTAAGAGTTAAGACCTTAGCTATTAGGCCAGAGTATGAGTCTAAGACCTTAGCTATTAGGCAAGAGTAAGAGTTAAGACCTTAACCAGTAGGCCAGTGTAAGAGTTAAGACCTTAACCATTAGGCCAGAGTACGAGTCTAAGACCTTAGCTATTAGGCCATAGTACGAGTCTAAGACCTTAGCTATTAGGCCAGAGTAAGAGTTAAGACCTTAACCATTACGCCTGAGTACGAGTCTAAGACCTTAGCTATTTGGCCAGAGTAAGAGTTAAGACCTTAACCAGTAGGCCAGAGTAAGAGTTAAGACCTTAACCTGTAGGCCATAGTACGAGTCTAAGACCTTAGCTATTAGGCCAGAGTAAGAGTTAAGACCTTAACCAGTCGGCCAGAGTAAGAGTTAAGACCTTAACCAGTAGGCCAGAGTACGAGTCTAACACCTTAGCTATTAGGCCAGAGTAAGAGTTAAGACCTTAACCAGTAGGCCAGAGAAAGAGTTAAGACCTTAACCATTAGACCAGAGTACGAGTCTAAGACCTTAGCTATTAGGACAGGGTAAGAGTTAAGACCTTAACCAGTAGGCCAGAGTAAGAGTTAAGACCTTAACCAGTAGGCCAGAGTACGAGTCTAAGACCTTAGCTATTAGGCCAGAATAAGAGTTAAAACCTTAACCAAGAGGCCAGAGAAAGAGTTAAGACCTTAACCATTATATCAGAGTATGAGTCTAAGACCGTAGCTATTAGGCCAGAGTAAGAGTTAAGACCTTAGCTATTAGGCCAGAGTAACAGTTAAGACTTTAACCATTAAGCCAGAGTAAGAATAAAGACCTTAAACATTAGGCCAGAGAAAGAGTCTAAGACCTTAACCATTAGGCCGGAGTAAGAGCTAAGATCTTAACCATTAGGCCAGAGTAAGAGTCTAAGACCTTAACCATTAGGCCAGAGTAAGAGTTAAGACCTTAACCATTAGGCCAGAGTAAGAGTCTGGCCAGAGTAAGAGTTAAGACCTTTACCATTAGGCCAGATTAAGAGTCTAAGACCTTAACCATTAGGCCAGAGGAAGAGTTAAGACCTTAACCATTAGGCCAGAGTAAGAGTCTAAGACCTTAACCATTATGTCAGAGTAAGAGTCTAAGACCTTAACCATTAGGCCAGAGTAAGAGTTAAGACCTTAACCATTAGGCCAGAGTTTGAGTCTAAGACCTTAACTATTAGGCCAGAGTAAGTGTTAAGACCTTAACCAGTAGGCCAGAGTAAGAGTTAAGACCTTAACCATTAGTCCAGAGTACGAGTCTAAGACCTTAGCTATTAGGCCAGAGTAAGAGTTAAGACCTTAGCTATTAGGCCAGAGTAAGAGTTAAGACCAGTTAAGACCTTAGCTATTAGGCCAGAGTAAGAGTTAAGACCTTAACCATTAGGCCAGAGTACGAGTCTAAGACCTTAGCTATTAGGCCAGAGTAAGAGTTAAGACCTTAACCAGTAGGCCATAGTACGAGTCTAAGACCTTAGCTATTAGGCCAGAGTAAGAGTTAAGACCTTAGCTATTAGGCCAGAGTAAGAGTTAAGACCTTAACCATTAGGCCAGAGTACGAGTCTAAGACCTTAGCTATTAGGCCAGAGTAAGAGTTAAGACCTTAACCATTAGGCCAGAGTAAGAGTTAAGACCTTAACCATTAGGCCAGAGTCAGAGTTAAGACCTTAACCATTAGTCCAGAGTACGAGTCTAAGACCTTAGCTATTAGGCCAGAGTAAGAGTTAAGACCTTAGCTATTAGGCCAGAGTAAGAGTTAAGACCAGTTAAGACCTTAGCTATTAGGCCAGAGTAAGAGTTAAGACCTTAACCATTAGGCCAGAGTACGAGTCTAAGACCTTAGCTATTAGGCCAGAGAAAGAGTTAAGACCTTAACCAGTAGGCCATAGTACGAGTCTAAGACCTTAGCTATTAGGCCAGAGTAAGAGTTAAGACCTTAGCTATTAGGCCAGAGTAAGAGTTAAGACCTTAACCTGTAGGCCAGAGTACGAGTCTAAGACCTTAGCTATTAGGCCAGAGTAAGAATTAAGACCTTAACCATTAGGCCAGAGTATGAGTCTAAGACCTTAGCTATTAGGCCAGAGTACGAGTCTAAGACCTTAGCTATTAGGCCAGAGTATGAGTCTAAGACCTTAGCTATTAGGCCAGCGTAAGAGTTAAGACCTTAGCTATTAGGCCAGAGTAAGAGTTAAGACCTTAGCTATTAGGCCAGAGTACGAGTCTAAGACCTTAGCTATCAGGCCATAGTAAGAGTCTTACACCTTAGCTATTAGGCCAGAGTAAGAGTTAAGACCTTAACCAGTAGGCCAGAGTAAGAGTTAATACCTTAACCATTAGGCCAGAGTAAGAGTTAAGACCTTAACCATAAGGCCAGAGTATGAGTCTAAGACCTTAGCTATTAGGCCAGAGTAAGAGTTAAGACCTTAACCAGTATACCCGAGTAAGAGTTAAGACCTTAACCATTAGGCCAGAGTACCAGTCTAAGACCTTAGCTATTAGGCCAGAGTAAGAGTTAAGACCTTAGCTATTAGGCCAGAGTAAGAGTTAAGACCTTAACCATTAGGCCAGAGTACGAGTCTAAGACCTTAGCTATTAGGCCAGAGTAAGAGTTAAGACCTTAACCAGTAGGCCAGAGTATGAGTTAAGACCATAACCATTAGGCCAGAGTACGAGTCTAAGACCTTAGCTATTAGGCCAGAGTAAGAGTTAAGACCTTAACTAGTAGGCCTGAGTAAGAGTTAAGACCTTAACCAGTAGGCCAGAGAACAAGTCTAAGACCTTAGATATTAGTCCAGAGTAAGAGTTAAGATCCTAACCATTAGACCAGAGTACGAGTCTAAGACCTTAGCTATTAGGCCAGACTAAGAGTTAAGACCTTAGCTATTAGGCCAGAGTATGAGTCTAAGAGCTTAGCTATTAGGCCAGAGTAAGAGTTAAGACTTTAACCATTAAGCCAGAGTAAGAATAAAGACCTTAAACATTGGGCCAGAGAAAGAGTCTAAGACCTTAACCATTAGGCCGGAGTAAGAGCTAAGACCTTAACCATTAGGCCAGAGTAAGAGTCTGAGACCTTAACCATTAGGCCAGAGTAAGAGTTAAGACCTTAACCATTAGGCCAGAGTAAGAGTCTGGCCAGAGTAAGAGTTAAGACCTTTACCATTAGGCCAGATTAAGAGTCTAAGACCTTAACCATTAGGCCAGAGTAAGAGTTAAGACCTTAACCATTAGGCCAGCGTAAGAGTCTAAGACCTTAACCATTATGTCAGAGTAAGAGTCTAAGACCTTAGCTATTAGGCCAGACTAAGAGTTAAGACCTTAACCATTAGGCCAGAGTACGAGTCTAAGACCTTAGCTATTAGGCCAGAGTAAGAGTTAAGACCTTAACCATTAGGCCAGAGTACGAGTCTAACACCTTAGCTATTAGGCCAGAGTAAGAATTAAGACCTTAAACAGTAGGCCAGAGTAAGAGTTAAAACCTTAACCTGTAGGCCATAGTACGAGTCTAAGACCTTAGCTATTAGGCCAGAGTAAGAGTTAAGACCTTAGCTATTAGGCCAGAGTAAGAGTTAAGACCTTAGCTATTAGGCCAGAGTAAAAGTTAAGACCTTAACCAGTAGACAAGAGTAAGAGTTAAGACCTTAACCATTAGGCCAGAGTACGAGTCTAAGACCTTATCTATTAGGCCAGAGTAAGAGTTAAGACCTTAACCAGTAGGCCAGTGTAAGAGTTAAGACCTTAACCATTAGGCCAGAGTACGAGTCTAAGACCTTAGCTATTAGGCCAGAGTAAGAGTTAAGACCTTAACCAGTAGGCCAGAGTAAGAGTTAAGACCTTAACCATTAGGCCAGAGTACCAGTCTAAGACCTTAGCTATTAGGCCAGAGTAAGAGTTAAGACCTTAGCTATTAGGCCAGAGTAAGAGTTAAGAACTTAACCATTAGGCCAGAGTACGAGTCTAAGACCTTAGCTATTAGGCCAGAGTAAGAGTTAAGACCTTAACCAGTAGGCCAGAGTAAGAGTTAAGAACTTAACCTGTAGGCCATAGTATGAGTCTAAGACCTTAGCTATTAGGCCAGAGTAAGAGTTAAGACCTTAGCTATTAGGCCAGAGTAAGAGTTAAGACCTTAACCATTAGGCCAAAGTACGAGTCTAAGACCTTAGCTATTAGGCCAGAGTAAGAGTTAAGACCTTAGCTATTAGGCCAGAGTAAAAGTTAAGACCTTAACCAGTAGGCCAGAGTAAGAGTTAAGACCTTAACCATTAGGCCAGAGTACGAGTCTAAGACCTTAGCTATTAGGCCAGAGTAAGAGTTAAGACCTTAACCAGTAGGCCAGTGTATAGTTAAGACCTTAACCATTAGGCCAGAGTACGAGTCTAAGACCTTAGCTATTAGGCCAGAGTAAGAGTTAAGACCTTAACCAGTAGGCCAGTGTAAGAGTTAAGACCTTAACCATTAGGCCAGAGTACGAGTCTAAGACCTTAGCTATTAGGCCAGAGTACGAGTCTAAGACCTTAGCTATTAGGCCAGAGTAAGATTTAAGACTTTAGCTATTAGGACAGAGTAAGAGTTAAGACCTTAGCTATTAGGCCAGAGTATGAGTCTAAGACCTTAGCTATTAGGCCAGAGTAAGAGTTAAGACCTTAACCAGTAGGCCAGTGTAAGAGTTAAGACCTTAACCATTAGGCCAGAGTACGAGTCTAAGACCTTAGCTATTAGGCCATAGTACGAGTCTAAGACCTTAGCTATTAGGCCAGAGTAAGAGTTAAGACCTTAGCTATTAGGCCAGAGTAAGAGTTAAGACCTTAGCTATTAGGCCAGAGTATGAGTCTAAGACCTTAGCTATTAGGCCAGAGTACGAGTCTAAGACCTTAGCTATTAGGCCAGAGTAAGAGTTAAGACCTTAGCTATTAGGCCAGAGTAAGAGTTAAGACCTTAGCTATTAGGCCAGAGTACGAGTCTAAGACCTTAGCTATTAGGCCAGAGTAAAAGTTAAGACCTTAACCAGTAGGCCAGTGTAAGAGTTAAGACCTTAACCATTAGGCCAGAGTACGAGTATAAGACCTTAGCTATTAGGCCAGAGTACGAGTCTAAGACCTTAGCTATTAGGCCAGAGTAAGAGTTAAGACCTTAGCTATTAGGCCAGAGTAAAAGTTAAGACCTTAACCAGTAGGCCAGAGTAAGAGTTAAGACCTTAACCATTAGGCCAGAGTACGAGTCTAAGACCTTAGCTATTAGGCCAGAGTAAGAGTTAAGACCTTAACCAGTAGGCCAGTGTAAGAGTTAAGACCTTAACCATTAGGCCAGAGTACGAGTCTAAGACCTTAGCTATTAGGCCAGAGTAAGAGTTAAGACCTTAACCAGTAGGCCAGTGTAAGAGTTAAGACCTTAACCATTAGGCCAGAGTACGAGTCTAAGACCTTAGCTATTAGGCCAGAGTACGAGTCTAAGACCTTAGCTATTAGGCCAGAGTAAGAGTTAAGACCTTAGCTATTAGGCCAGAGTACGAGTCTAAGACCTTAGCTATTAGGCCAGAGTACGAGTCTAAGACCTTAGCTATTAGGCCAGAGTAAGAGTTAAGACCTTAGCTATTAGGCCTGAGTAAGAGTTAAGACCTTAGCTATTAGGCCAGAGTACGAGTCTAAGACCTTAGCTATTAGGCCAGAGTAAGAGTTAAGACCTTAACCAGTAGGCCAGAGAAAGAGTTAAGACCTTAACCATTAGATCAGAGTACGAGTCTAAGACCGTAGCTATTAGGCCAGAGTAAGAGTTAAGACCTTAGCTATTAGGCCAGAGTAATAGTTAAGACTTTAACCATTAAGCCAGAGTAAGAATAAAGACCTTAAACATTAGGCCAGAGAAAGAGTCTAAGACCTTAACCATTAGGCCGGAGTAAGAGCTAAGACCTTAACCATTAGGCCAGAGTAAGAGTCTAAGACCTTAACCATTAGGCCAGAGTAAGAGTTAAGACCTTAACCATTAGGCCAGAGTAAGAGTCTGGCCAGAGTAAGAGTTAAGACCTTTACCATTAGGCCAGATTAAGAGTCTAAGACCTTAACCATTAGGCCAGAGTAAGAGTTAAGACCTTAACCATTAGGCCAGAGTAAGACTCTAAGACCTTAACTATTATGTCAGAGTAAGAGTCTAAGACCTTAACCAGTAGGCCAGAGTAAGAGTTAAGACCTTAACCTGTAGGCCAGAGTAGGAGTTAAGACCTAAACCTGTAGGCCATACTATGAGTCTAAGACCTTAGCTATTAGGCCAGAGTAAGAGTTAAGACCTTAGCTATTAGGCCAGAGTAAGAGCTAAGACCTTAACCAGTAGGCCAGAGTAAGAGTTAAGACCTTAACCTGTAGGCCATAGTACGAGTCTAAGACCTTAGCTATTAGGCCAGAGTAAGAGTTAAGACCTCAACCAGTAGGCCAGAGTAAGAGTTAAAACCTTAACCTGTAGGCCAGAGTACGAGTCTAAGACCTAAGCTATTAGGCCAGAGTAAGAGTTAAGACCTTAGCTATTAGGCCAGAGTAAGACTTAAGACCTTAACCAGTAGGAGAGAGTGAGAGTTAAGACCTTAACCTGTAGGTCATAGTACGAGTCTAAGACCTTAGCTATTAGGCCAGAGTAAGCGTTAAGACCTTGGCTATTAGGCCAGAGTAAGAGTTAAGACCTTAACCAGTAGGCCAGAGTAAGAGTTAATACCTTAACCATTAGGCCAGAGTAAGAGTTAAGACCTTAGCAATTAGGCCAGAGTAAGAGTTAAGACCTTAACCATTATGCCAGAGTAAGAGTTAAGACCTTAGCTATTAGGCCAGAGTAAGAGTTAAGACCTTAACCATTAGGCCAGAGTACGAGTCTAAGACCTTAGCTATTAGGCCAGAGTAAGAGTTAAGACCTTAGCTATTAGGCCAGAGTAAGAGTTAAGACCTTAACCATTATGCCAGAGTAAGAGTTAAGACCTTAGCTATTAGGCCAGAGTAAGAGTTAAGACCTTAACCATTAGGCCAGAGTACGAGTCTAAGACCTTAGCTATTAGGCCAGAGTAAGAGTTAAGACCTTAACCAGTAGGCCATAGTACGAGTCTAAGACCTTAGCTATTAGGCCAGAGTAAGAGTTAAGACCTTAGCTATTAGGCCAGAGTAAAAGTTAAGACCTTAACCATTAGGCCAGAGTACGAGTCTAAGACCTTAGCTATTAGGCCAGAGTAAGAGTTAAGACCTTAACCATTAGGCCAGAGTAAGAGTTAAGACCTTAACCATTAGGCCAGAGTACGAGTCTAAGACCTTAGCTATTAGGCCAGAGTAAGAGTTAAGACCTTAGCTATTAGGCCAGAGTAAGAGTTAAGACCTTAACCAGTAGGCCATAGTAAGAGTTAAGACCTTCACCATTAGGCCAGAGTATGAGTCTAAGACCTTAGCTATTAGGCCAGAGTAAGAGTTAAGACCTTAACCAGTAGGCCAGAGTAAGAGTTAAGACCTTAACCATTAGTCCAGAGTACGAATCTAAGACCTTAGCTATTAGGCCAGAGAAAGAGTTAAGACCTTAGCTATTGGGCCAGAGTAAGAGTGAAGACCTTAAACATTAGGCCAGAGTACGAGTCTAAGACCTTAGCTATTAGGCCAGAGTAAGAGTTAAGACCTTAACCATTAGGCCAGAGTATGAGTCTAAGACCTTAGCTATTAGGCCATAGTACGAGTCTAAGACCTTAGCTATTAGGCCAGAGTAAGAGTTAAGACCTTAGCTATTAGGCCAGAGTACGAGTCTCTAAGACCTTAGCTATTAGGCCAGAGTACGAGTCTAAGACCTTAGCTATTAGGCCAGAGTAAGAGTTAAGACCTTAGCTATTAGGCCAGAGTAAGAGTTAAGACCTTAGCTATTAGGCCAGAGTACGAGTCTAAGACCTTAGCTATTAGGCCAGAGTAAAAGTTAAGACCTTAACCAGTAGGCCAGTGTAAGAGTTAAGACCTTAAACATTAGGCCAGAGTACGAGTCTAAGACCTTAGCTATTAGGCCAGAGTACGAGTCTAAGACCTTAGCTATTAGGCCAGAGTAAGAGTTAAGACCTTAGCTATTAGGCCAGAGTAAGAGTTAAGACCTTAGCTATTAGGCCAGAGTACGAGTCTAAGACCTTAGCTATTAGGCCAGAGTACGAGTCTAAGAACTTAGCTATTAGGCCAGAATAAGAGTTAAGACCTTAGCTATTAGGCCAGAGTAAGAGTTAAGACCTTAGCTATTAGGCCAGAGTACGAGTCTAAGACCTTAGCTATCAGGCCATAGTACGAGTCTTACACCTTAGCTATTAGGCCAGAGTAAGAGTTAAGACCTTAACCAGTACGCCAGTGTAAGAGTGAAGACCTTAACCTGTAGGCCAGAGTAAGAGTTAAGACCTTAACCTGTAGGCCATAGTAGGAGTCTTAGACCTTAGCTATTAGGCCAGAGTAAGAGTTAAGACCTTAACCAGTAGGCCAGTGTAAGAGTTAAGACCTTAACCATTAGGCCAGAGTACGAGTCTAAGACCTTAGCTATTAGGCCAGAGTACGAGTCTAAGACCTTAGCTATTAGGCCAGAGTAAGAGTTAAGACCTTAACCAGTAGGCCAGTGTAAGAGTTAAGACCTTAACCATTAGGCCAGAGTACAAGTCTAAGACCTTAGCTATTAGGCCATAGTATGAGTCTAAGACCTTAGCTATTAGGCCAGAGTAAGAGTTAAGACCTTAGCTATTAGGCCAGAGTAAGAGTTAAGACCTTAGCTATTAGGCCAGAGTACGAGTCTAAGATCTTAGCTATTAGGCCAGAGTACGAGTCTAAGACCTTAGCTATTAGGCCAGAGTTAGAGTTAAGACCTTAGCTATTAGGCCAGAGTAAGAGTTAAGACCTTAGCTATTAGGCCAGAGTACGAGTCTAAGACCTTAGCTATTAGGCCAGAGTAAGAGTTAAGACCTTAACCAGTAGGCCAGTGTAAGAGTTAAGACCTTAACCATTAGGCCAGAGTACGAGTCTAAGACCTTAGCTATTAGGCCAGAGTATGAGTCTAAGACCTTAGCTATTAGGCCAGAGTAAGAGTTAAGACCTTAGCTATTAGGCCAGAGTAAGAGTTAAGACCTTAGCTATTAGGCCAGAGTACGAGTCTAAGACTTTAGCTATTAGGCCAGAGTACGAGTCTAAGACCTTAGCTATTAGGCCAGAATAAGAGTTAAGACCTTAGCTATTAGGCCAGAGTAAGAGTTAAGACCTTAGCTATTAGGCCAGAGTACGAGTCTAAGACCTTAGCTGTCAGGCCAGAGAAAGAGTAAAGACCTTAGCTATTGGGCCAGAGTAAGAGTTAAGACCTTAACCAGTACGCCAGTGTAAGAGTTAAGACCTTAACCTGTAGGCCAGAGTAAGAGTTAAGACCTTAACCTGTAGGCCATAGTAGGAGTCTTAGACCTTAGCTATTAGGCCAGAGTAAGAGTTAAGACCTTAACCAGTAGGCCAGAGTAAGAGTTAAGACCTTAACCATTAGGCCAGAGTACGAGTCTAAGACCTTAGCTATTAGGACAGAGTAAGAGTTAAGACCTTAGCTATTAGGCCAGAGTAAGAGTTAAGACCGTAACCATTAAGCCAGAGTACGAGTCTAAGACCTTAGCTATTTAGCCAGAGTAAGAGTTAAGACCTTAGCTATTAGGCCAGAGTAAGAGTTAAGACCTTAGCCATTACGCCAGAGTACGAGTATAAGACCTTAGCTATTAGGCCAGAGTAAGTGTTAAGACCTGAGCTATTATGCCAGACTGAGAGTTAAGACCTTAATCAGTAGGCCAGAGTAAGAGTTAAGACCTTAACCAGTAGGCCAGAGTACGAGTCTAAGACCTTAGCTATTAGGCCAGAGTAAGAGTTAAGACCTTAACCAGTATGCCAGTGTAAGAGTTAAGACCTTAACCTGTAGGCCAGAGTAAGAGTTAAGACCTTAACCTGTAGGCCATAGTAGGAGTCTTAGACCTTAGCTATTAGGCCAGAGTAAGAGTTAAGACCTTAACCAGTAGGCCAGAGTAAGAGTTAAGACCTTAACCATTAGGCCAGAGTACGAGTCTAAGACCTTAGCTATTAGGCCAGAGTAAGAGTTAAGGCCTTAGCTATTAGGCCAGAGTAAGAGTTAAGACCGTAACCATTAAGCCAGAGTAGGAGTCTAAGACCTTAGCTATTTAGCCAGAGTAAGAGTTAAGACCTTAGCTATTAGGCCAGAGTAAGAGTTAAGACCTTAACCATTACGCCAGAGTACGAGTCTAAGACCTTAGCTATTAGGCCAGAGTAAGAGTTAAGACCTTAGCTATTAGGCCAGAGTAAGAGTTAAGACCTTATCCATTAGGCCAAAGTACGAGTCTAAGACCTTAGCTATTAGGCCAGAGTAAGAGTTAAGACCTTAGCTATTAGGCCAGAGTAAAAGTTAAGACCTTAACCAGTAGGCCAGAGTAAGAGTTAAGACCTTAACCATTAGGCCAGAGTACGAGTTTAAGACCTTAGCTATTAGGCCAGAGTAAGAGTTAAGACCTTAACCAGTAGGCCAGTGTAAGAGTTAAGACCTTAACCATTAGGCCAGAGTACGAGTCTAAGACCTTAGCTATTAGGCCAGAGTAAGAGTTAAGACCTTAACCAGTAGGCCAGTGTAAGAGTTAAGACCTTAACCATTAGGCCAGAGTACGAGTCTAAGACCTTAGCTATTAGGCCAGAGTACGAGTCTAAGACCTTAGCTATTAGGCCAGAGTAAGAGTTAAGGCCTTAGCTATTAGGCCAGAGTAAGAGTTAAGACCTTAGCTATTAGGCCAGAGTATGAGTCTAAGACCTTAGCTATTAGGCAAGAGTAAGAGTTAAGACCTTAACCAGTAGGCCAGTGTAAGAGTTAAGACCTTAACCATTAGGCCAGAGTACGAGTCTAAGACCTTAGCTATTAGGCCATAGTACGAGTCTAAGACCTTAGCTATTAGGCCAGAGTAAGAGTTAAGACCTTAACCATTACGCCTGAGTACGAGTCTAAGACCTTAGCTATTTGGCCAGAGTAAGAGTTAAGACCTTAACCAGTAGGCCAGAGTAAGAGTTAAGACCTTAACCTGTAGGCCATAGTACGAGTCTAAGACCTTAGCTATTAGGCCAGAGTAAGAGTTAAGACCTTAACCAGTCGGCCAGAGTAAGAGTTAAGACCTTAACCAGTAGGCCAGAGTACGAGTCTAACACCTTAGCTATTAGGCCAGAGTAAGAGTTAAGACCTTAACCAGTAGGCCAGAGAAAGAGTTAAGACCTTAACCATTAGACCAGAGTACGAGTCTAAGACCTTAGCTATTAGGACAGGGTAAGAGTTAAGACCTTAACCAGTAGGCCAGAGTAAGAGTTAAGACCTTAACCAGTAGGCCAGAGTACGAGTCTAAGACCTTAGCTATTAGGCCAGAATAAGAGTTAAAACCTTAACCAAGAGGCCAGAGAAAGAGTTAAGACCTTAACCATTATATCAGAGTATGAGTCTAAGACCGTAGCTATTAGGCCAGAGTAAGAGTTAAGACCTTAGCTATTAGGCCAGAGTAACAGTTAAGACTTTAACCATTAAGCCAGAGTAAGAATAAAGACCTTAAACATTAGGCCAGAGAAAGAGTCTAAGACCTTAACCATTAGGCCGGAGTAAGAGCTAAGATCTTAACCATTAGGCCAGAGTAAGAGTCTAAGACCTTAACCATTAGGCCAGAGTAAGAGTTAAGACCTTAACCATTAGGCCAGAGTAAGAGTCTGGCCAGAGTAAGAGTTAAGACCTTTACCATTAGGCCAGATTAAGAGTCTAAGACCTTAACCATTAGGCCAGAGGAAGAGTTAAGACCTTAACCATTAGGCCAGAGTAAGAGTCTAAGACCTTAACCATTATGTCAGAGTAAGAGTCTAAGACCTTAACCATTAGGCCAGAGTAAGAGTTAAGACCTTAACCATTAGGCCAGAGTTTGAGTCTAAGACCTTAACTATTAGGCCAGAGTAAGTGTTAAGACCTTAACCAGTAGGCCAGAGTAAGAGTTAAGACCTTAACCATTAGTCCAGAGTACGAGTCTAAGACCTTAGCTATTAGGCCAGAGTAAGAGTTAAGACCTTAGCTATTAGGCCAGAGTAAGAGTTAAGACCAGTTAAGACCTTAGCTATTAGGCCAGAGTAAGAGTTAAGACCTTAACCATTAGGCCAGAGTACGAGTCTAAGACCTTAGCTATTAGGCCAGAGTAAGAGTTAAGACCTTAACCAGTAGGCCATAGTACGAGTCTAAGACCTTAGCTATTAGGCCAGAGTAAGAGTTAAGACCTTAGCTATTAGGCCAGAGTAAGAGTTAAGACCTTAACCATTAGGCCAGAGTACGAGTCTAAGACCTTAGCTATTAGGCCAGAGTAAGAGTTAAGACCTTAACCATTAGGCCAGAGTAAGAGTTAAGACCTTAACCATTAGGCCAGAGTCAGAGTTAAGACCTTAACCATTAGTCCAGAGTACGAGTCTAAGACCTTAGCTATTAGGCCAGAGTAAGAGTTAAGACCTTAGCTATTAGGCCAGAGTAAGAGTTAAGACCAGTTAAGACCTTAGCTATTAGGCCAGAGTAAGAGTTAAGACCTTAACCATTAGGCCAGAGTACGAGTCTAAGACCTTAGCTATTAGGCCAGAGAAAGAGTTAAGACCTTAACCAGTAGGCCATAGTACGAGTCTAAGACCTTAGCTATTAGGCCAGAGTAAGAGTTAAGACCTTAGCTATTAGGCCAGAGTAAGAGTTAAGACCTTAACCTGTAGGCCAGAGTACGAGTCTAAGACCTTAGCTATTAGGCCAGAGTAAGAATTAAGACCTTAACCATTAGGCCAGAGTATGAGTCTAAGACCTTAGCTATTAGGCCAGAGTACGAGTCTAAGACCTTAGCTATTAGGCCAGAGTATGAGTCTAAGACCTTAGCTATTAGGCCAGCGTAAGAGTTAAGACCTTAGCTATTAGGCCAGAGTAAGAGTTAAGACCTTAGCTATTAGGCCAGAGTACGAGTCTAAGACCTTAGCTATCAGGCCATAGTAAGAGTCTTACACCTTAGCTATTAGGCCAGAGTAAGAGTTAAGACCTTAACCAGTAGGCCAGAGTAAGAGTTAATACCTTAACCATTAGGCCAGAGTAAGAGTTAAGACCTTAACCATAAGGCCAGAGTATGAGTCTAAGACCTTAGCTATTAGGCCAGAGTAAGAGTTAAGACCTTAACCAGTATACCCGAGTAAGAGTTAAGACCTTAACCATTAGGCCAGAGTACCAGTCTAAGACCTTAGCTATTAGGCCAGAGTAAGAGTTAAGACCTTAGCTATTAGGCCAGAGTAAGAGTTAAGACCTTAACCATTAGGCCAGAGTACGAGTCTAAGACCTTAGCTATTAGGCCAGAGTAAGAGTTAAGACCTTAACCAGTAGGCCAGAGTATGAGTTAAGACCATAACCATTAGGCCAGAGTACGAGTCTAAGACCTTAGCTATTAGGCCAGAGTAAGAGTTAAGACCTTAACTAGTAGGCCTGAGTAAGAGTTAAGACCTTAACCAGTAGGCCAGAGAACAAGTCTAAGACCTTAGATATTAGTCCAGAGTAAGAGTTAAGATCCTAACCATTAGACCAGAGTACGAGTCTAAGACCTTAGCTATTAGGCCAGACTAAGAGTTAAGACCTTAGCTATTAGGCCAGAGTATGAGTCTAAGAGCTTAGCTATTAGGCCAGAGTAAGAGTTAAGACTTTAACCATTAAGCCAGAGTAAGAATAAAGACCTTAAACATTGGGCCAGAGAAAGAGTCTAAGACCTTAACCATTAGGCCGGAGTAAGAGCTAAGACCTTAACCATTAGGCCAGAGTAAGAGTCTGAGACCTTAACCATTAGGCCAGAGTAAGAGTTAAGACCTTAACCATTAGGCCAGAGTAAGAGTCTGGCCAGAGTAAGAGTTAAGACCTTTACCATTAGGCCAGATTAAGAGTCTAAGACCTTAACCATTAGGCCAGAGTAAGAGTTAAGACCTTAACCATTAGGCCAGCGTAAGAGTCTAAGACCTTAACCATTATGTCAGAGTAAGAGTCTAAGACCTTAGCTATTAGGCCAGACTAAGAGTTAAGACCTTAACCATTAGGCCAGAGTACGAGTCTAAGACCTTAGCTATTAGGCCAGAGTAAGAGTTAAGACCTTAACCATTAGGCCAGAGTACGAGTCTAACACCTTAGCTATTAGGCCAGAGTAAGAATTAAGACCTTAAACAGTAGGCCAGAGTAAGAGTTAAAACCTTAACCTGTAGGCCATAGTACGAGTCTAAGACCTTAGCTATTAGGCCAGAGTAAGAGTTAAGACCTTAGCTATTAGGCCAGAGTAAGAGTTAAGACCTTAGCTATTAGGCCAGAGTAAAAGTTAAGACCTTAACCAGTAGACAAGAGTAAGAGTTAAGACCTTAACCATTAGGCCAGAGTACGAGTCTAAGACCTTATCTATTAGGCCAGAGTAAGAGTTAAGACCTTAACCAGTAGGCCAGTGTAAGAGTTAAGACCTTAACCATTAGGCCAGAGTACGAGTCTAAGACCTTAGCTATTAGGCCAGAGTAAGAGTTAAGACCTTAACCAGTAGGCCAGAGTAAGAGTTAAGACCTTAACCATTAGGCCAGAGTACCAGTCTAAGACCTTAGCTATTAGGCCAGAGTAAGAGTTAAGACCTTAGCTATTAGGCCAGAGTAAGAGTTAAGAACTTAACCATTAGGCCAGAGTACGAGTCTAAGACCTTAGCTATTAGGCCAGAGTAAGAGTTAAGACCTTAACCAGTAGGCCAGAGTAAGAGTTAAGAACTTAACCTGTAGGCCATAGTATGAGTCTAAGACCTTAGCTATTAGGCCAGAGTAAGAGTTAAGACCTTAGCTATTAGGCCAGAGTAAGAGTTAAGACCTTAACCATTAGGCCAAAGTACGAGTCTAAGACCTTAGCTATTAGGCCAGAGTAAGAGTTAAGACCTTAGCTATTAGGCCAGAGTAAAAGTTAAGACCTTAACCAGTAGGCCAGAGTAAGAGTTAAGACCTTAACCATTAGGCCAGAGTACGAGTCTAAGACCTTAGCTATTAGGCCAGAGTAAGAGTTAAGACCTTAACCAGTAGGCCAGTGTATAGTTAAGACCTTAACCATTAGGCCAGAGTACGAGTCTAAGACCTTAGCTATTAGGCCAGAGTAAGAGTTAAGACCTTAACCAGTAGGCCAGTGTAAGAGTTAAGACCTTAACCATTAGGCCAGAGTACGAGTCTAAGACCTTAGCTATTAGGCCAGAGTACGAGTCTAAGACCTTAGCTATTAGGCCAGAGTAAGATTTAAGACTTTAGCTATTAGGACAGAGTAAGAGTTAAGACCTTAGCTATTAGGCCAGAGTATGAGTCTAAGACCTTAGCTATTAGGCCAGAGTAAGAGTTAAGACCTTAACCAGTAGGCCAGTGTAAGAGTTAAGACCTTAACCATTAGGCCAGAGTACGAGTCTAAGACCTTAGCTATTAGGCCATAGTACGAGTCTAAGACCTTAGCTATTAGGCCAGAGTAAGAGTTAAGACCTTAGCTATTAGGCCAGAGTAAGAGTTAAGACCTTAGCTATTAGGCCAGAGTATGAGTCTAAGACCTTAGCTATTAGGCCAGAGTACGAGTCTAAGACCTTAGCTATTAGGCCAGAGTAAGAGTTAAGACCTTAGCTATTAGGCCAGAGTAAGAGTTAAGACCTTAGCTATTAGGCCAGAGTACGAGTCTAAGACCTTAGCTATTAGGCCAGAGTAAAAGTTAAGACCTTAACCAGTAGGCCAGTGTAAGAGTTAAGACCTTAACCATTAGGCCAGAGTACGAGTATAAGACCTTAGCTATTAGGCCAGAGTACGAGTCTAAGACCTTAGCTATTAGGCCAGAGTAAGAGTTAAGACCTTAGCTATTAGGCCAGAGTAAAAGTTAAGACCTTAACCAGTAGGCCAGAGTAAGAGTTAAGACCTTAACCATTAGGCCAGAGTACGAGTCTAAGACCTTAGCTATTAGGCCAGAGTAAGAGTTAAGACCTTAACCAGTAGGCCAGTGTAAGAGTTAAGACCTTAACCATTAGGCCAGAGTACGAGTCTAAGACCTTAGCTATTAGGCCAGAGTAAGAGTTAAGACCTTAACCAGTAGGCCAGTGTAAGAGTTAAGACCTTAACCATTAGGCCAGAGTACGAGTCTAAGACCTTAGCTATTAGGCCAGAGTACGAGTCTAAGACCTTAGCTATTAGGCCAGAGTAAGAGTTAAGACCTTAGCTATTAGGCCAGAGTACGAGTCTAAGACCTTAGCTATTAGGCCAGAGTACGAGTCTAAGACCTTAGCTATTAGGCCAGAGTAAGAGTTAAGACCTTAGCTATTAGGCCTGAGTAAGAGTTAAGACCTTAGCTATTAGGCCAGAGTACGAGTCTAAGACCTTAGCTATTAGGCCAGAGTAAGAGTTAAGACCTTAACCAGTAGGCCAGAGAAAGAGTTAAGACCTTAACCATTAGATCAGAGTACGAGTCTAAGACCGTAGCTATTAGGCCAGAGTAAGAGTTAAGACCTTAGCTATTAGGCCAGAGTAATAGTTAAGACTTTAACCATTAAGCCAGAGTAAGAATAAAGACCTTAAACATTAGGCCAGAGAAAGAGTCTAAGACCTTAACCATTAGGCCGGAGTAAGAGCTAAGACCTTAACCATTAGGCCAGAGTAAGAGTCTAAGACCTTAACCATTAGGCCAGAGTAAGAGTTAAGACCTTAACCATTAGGCCAGAGTAAGAGTCTGGCCAGAGTAAGAGTTAAGACCTTTACCATTAGGCCAGATTAAGAGTCTAAGACCTTAACCATTAGGCCAGAGTAAGAGTTAAGACCTTAACCATTAGGCCAGAGTAAGACTCTAAGACCTTAACTATTATGTCAGAGTAAGAGTCTAAGACCTTAACCAGTAGGCCAGAGTAAGAGTTAAGACCTTAACCTGTAGGCCAGAGTAGGAGTTAAGACCTAAACCTGTAGGCCATACTATGAGTCTAAGACCTTAGCTATTAGGCCAGAGTAAGAGTTAAGACCTTAGCTATTAGGCCAGAGTAAGAGCTAAGACCTTAACCAGTAGGCCAGAGTAAGAGTTAAGACCTTAACCTGTAGGCCATAGTACGAGTCTAAGACCTTAGCTATTAGGCCAGAGTAAGAGTTAAGACCTCAACCAGTAGGCCAGAGTAAGAGTTAAAACCTTAACCTGTAGGCCAGAGTACGAGTCTAAGACCTAAGCTATTAGGCCAGAGTAAGAGTTAAGACCTTAGCTATTAGGCCAGAGTAAGACTTAAGACCTTAACCAGTAGGAGAGAGTGAGAGTTAAGACCTTAACCTGTAGGTCATAGTACGAGTCTAAGACCTTAGCTATTAGGCCAGAGTAAGCGTTAAGACCTTGGCTATTAGGCCAGAGTAAGAGTTAAGACCTTAACCAGTAGGCCAGAGTAAGAGTTAATACCTTAACCATTAGGCCAGAGTAAGAGTTAAGACCTTAACCATTAGGCCAGAGTACGAGTCTAAGACCTTAGCTATTAGGCCAGAGTAAGAGTTAGGACCTTAACCAGTAGGCCAGAGTAAGAGTTAAGACCTTAACCTGTAGGCCATAGTACGAGTCTAAGACCTTAGCTATTAGGCCAGAGTAAGAGTTAAGACCTTAACCAGTCGGCCAGAGTAAGAGTTAAGACCTTAAACAGTAGGCCAGAGTACAAGTCTAACACCTTAAATATTAGGCCAGAGTAAGAGTTAAGACCTTAACCAGTAGGCCAGAGAAAGAGTTAAGACCTTAACCATTCGACCAGAGTACGAGTCTAAGACCTTAGCTATTAGGCCAGAGTAAGAGTTAAGACCTTAACCAGTAGACCAGAGTAAGAGTTAAGACCTTAACCAGTAGGCCAGAGTACGAGTCTAAGACCTTAGCTATTAGGCCAGAGTAAGAGTTAAGACCTTAACCAGTAGGCCAGAGAAAGAGTTAAGACCTTAACCATTAGATCAGAGTTCGAGTCTAAGACCGTAGCTATTAGGCCAGAGTAAGAGTTAAGACCTTAGCTATTAGGCCAGAGTAATAGTTAAGACTTTAACCATTAAGCCAGAGTAAGAATAAAGACCTTAAACATTAGGCCAGAGAAAGAGTCTAAGACCTTAACCATTAGGCCGGAGTAAGAGCTAAGACCTTAACCATTAGGCCAGAGTAAGAGTCTAAGACCTTAACCATTAGGCCAGAGTAAGAGTTAAGACCTTAACCATTAGGCCAGAGTAAGAGTCTGGCCAGAGTAAGAGTTAAGACCTTTACCATTAGGCCAGATTAAGAGTCTAAGACCTTAACCATTAGGCCAGAGTAAGAGTTAAGACCTTAACCATTAGGCCAGAGTAAGACTCTAAGACCTTAACTATTATGTCAGAGTAAGAGTCTAAGACCTTAACCATTAGGCCAGAGTAAGAGTTAAGACCTTAACCATTAGGCCAGAGTTTGAGTCTAAGACCTTAGCTATTAGGCCAGAGTAAGTGTTAAGACCTTAACCAGTAGGCCAGAGTAAGAGTTAAGACCTTAACCATTAGTCCAGAGTACGAGTTAAGACCTTAACCATTAGGCCAGAGTACGAGTCTAAGACCTTAGCTATTAGGCCAGAGTAAGAGTTAAGACCTTAACCAGTAGGCCAGAGTAAGAGTTAAGACCTTAACCTGTAGGCCATAGTACGAGTCTAAGACCTTAGCTATTAGGCCAGAGTAAGAGTTAAGACCTTAGCTATTAGGCCAGAGTAAGAGTTAAGACCTTAACCATTATGCCAGATTAAGAGTTAAGACCTTAGCTATTAGGCCAGAGTAAGAGTTAAGACCTTAACCATTAGGCCAGAGTACGAGTCTAAGACCTTAGCTATTAGGCCAGAGTAAGAGTTAAGACCTTAACCAGTAGGCCAGAGTAAGAGTTAAGACCTTAACCATTAGTCCAGAGTACGAGTCCAAGACTTTAGCTATTAGGCCAGAGAAAGAGTTAAGACCTTAGCTATTGGGCCAGAGTAAGAGTGAAGACCTTAACCATTAGGCCAGAGTACGAGTCTAAGACCTTAGCTATTAGGCCAGAGTAAGAGTTAAGACCTTAACCATTAGGCTAGAGTATGAGTCTAAGACCTTAGCTATTAGGCCAGAGTAAGAATTAAGACCTTAGCTATTAGGCCTGAGTAAGAGTTAAGACCTTAGCTATTAGGCCAGAGTACGAGTTAAGACCTTAACCAGTAGGCCAGAGTAAGAGTTAAGACCTTAACCTGTAGGCCAGAGTAGGAGTTAAGACCTAAACCTGTAGGCCATACTATGAGTCTAAGACCTTAGCTATTAGGCCAGAGTAAGAGTTAAGACCTTAGCTATTAGGCCAGAGTAAGAGCTAAGACCTTAACCAGTAGGCCAGAGTAAGAGTTAAGACCTTAACCTGTAGGCCATAGTACGAGTCTAAGACCTTAGCTATTAGGCCAGAGTAAGAGTTAAGACCTTAACCAGTAGGCCAGAGTAAGAGTTAAAACCTTAACCTGTAGGCCAGAGTACGAGTCTAAGACCTTAGCTATTAGGCCAGAGTAAGAGTTAGGACCTTAGCTATTAGGCCAGAGTAAGAGTTAAGACCTTAACCATTAGGCCAGAGTACGAGTCTAAGACCTAAGCTATTAGGCCAGAGTAAGAGTTAAGACCTTAGCTATTAGGCCAGAGTAAGAGTTAAGACCTTAACCAGTAGGCGAGAGTGAGAGTTAAGACCTTAACCTGTAGGCCATAGTATGAGTCTAAGACCTTAGCTATTAGGCTAGAGTAAGAGTTAAGACCTTGGCTAATAGGCCAGAGTAAGAGTTAAGACCTTAACCAGTAGGCCAGAGTAAGAGTTAATACCTTAACCATTAGGCCAGAGTAAGAGTTAAGACCTTAACCATAAGGCCAGAGTATGAGTCTAAGACCTTAGCTATTAGGCCAGACTAAGAGTTAAGACCTTAACCTGTAGGCCAGAGTACGAGTCTAAGACCTTAGCTGTTAGGCCAGAGTAAGAGTTAAGACCTTAACCAGTAGGCCAGAGTAAGAGTTAAGACCTTAACCTGTAGGCCATAGTACGAGTCTAAGACCTTAGCTATTAGGCCAGAGTAAGAGTTAAGACCTTAACCATTAGGCCAGAGTACAAGTCTAACACCTTAGCTATTAGGCCAGAGTAAGAGTTAAGACCTTAACCATTAGGCCAGAGTAAGAGTTAAGACCTTAACCATAAGGCCAGAGTATGAGTCTAAGACCTTAGCTATTAGGCCAGAGTAAGAGTTAAGACCTTAACCTGTAGGCCAGAGTACGAGTCTAAGACCTTAGCTGTTAGGCCAGAGTAAGAGTTAAGACCTTAACCAGTAGGCCAGAGTAAGAGTTAAGACCTTAACCTGTAGGCCATAGTACGAGTCTAAGACCTTAGCTATTAGGCCAGAGTAAGAGTTAAGACCTTAACCAGTAGGCCAGAGTAAGAGTTAAGACCTTAACCTGTAGGCCAGAGTAAGAGTTAAGACCTTAACCTGTAGGCCAGAGTATGAGTCTAAGACCTTAGCTATTAGGCCTGAGTAAGAGTTAAGACCTTAACCAGTAGGCTAGAGTGAGAGTTAAGACCTGAACCTTTAAGCCATAGTACGAGTCTAAGACCTTAGCTATTAGGCCAGAGTAAGAGTTAAGTCCTTGTCTATTAGGCCAGAGTAAGAGTTAAGACCTTAACCAGTAGGCCAGAGTAAGAGTTAATACCTTAACCATTAGGCCAGATTAAGAGTTAAGACCTTAACCATAAGGCCAGAGTATGAGTCTAAGACCTTAGCTATTAGGCCAGAGTAAGAGTTAAGACCTTAACATGTAGGCCAGAGCACGAGTCTAAGACCTTAGCTGTTAGGCCAGAGTAAGAGTTAAGACCTTAACCAGTAGGCCAGAGTAAGAGTTAAGACCTTAGCTATTAGGCCAGGGTAAAAGTTAAGACCTTAACCAGTAGGCCAGAGTAAGAGTTAAGAACTTAACCTGTAGGCCAGAGTAAGAGTTAAGACCTTAACCTGTAGGCCATAGTACGAGTCTAAGACCTTAGCTATTAGGCCAGAGTAAGAGTTAAGACCTTAGCTCTTAGGCCAGAGTACAAGTTAAGACCTTAACCATTAAGCCAGAGTATGAGTCTAAGACCTTAGCTATTTAGCCAGAGTAAGAGTTAAGACCTTAGCTATTAGGCCAGAGTAAGAGTTAAGACCTTAACCATTAGGCCAGAGTACGAGTCTAAGACGTTAGCTATTAGGCCAGAGTAAGAGTTAAGACCTTAACCAGTAGGCCAGAGTAAGAGTTAAGACCTTAACCATTAGTCCAGAGTACGAGTCTAAGACCTTAGCTATTAGGCCAGAGTAAGAGTTAAGACCTTAGCTATAGGGCCAGAGTAAGAGTTAAGACCTTAACCATTAGGCCAGAGTACGAGTCTAAGACCTTAGCTATTAGGCCAGAGTAAGAGTTAAGACCTTAACCTGTAGGCCATAGTACGAGTATAAGACCTTAGCTATTAGGCCAGAGTAAGAGTTAAGAACTTAGCTATCAGGCCAGAGTAAGAGTTAAGACCTTAACCAGTAGGCCAGAGTAAGAGTTAAGACCTTAACCATTATATCAGAGTACGAGTCTAAGACCTTAGCTATTAGGCCAGAGTAAGAGTTAAGACCTTAGCTATTAGGCCAGAGTAAGAGTTAAGACCTTAGCTATTAGGCCAGAGTAAGAGTTAAGACCTTAGCTATTAGGCCAGAGTACGAGTCTAAGACCTTAGCTATTAGGCCAGAATAAGAGTTAAGACCTTAACCAATAGGCCAGAGAAAGAGTTAAGACCTTAACCATTATATCAGAGTACGAGTCTAAGACCTTAGCTATTAGGCCAGAGTAAGAGTTAAGATCTTAGCTATTAGGCCAGAGTAACAGTTAAGACTTTAACCATTAAGCCAGAGTAAGAATAAAGACCTTAAACATTAGGCCAGAGAAAGAGTCTAAGACCTTAACCATTAGGCTGGAGTAAGAGCTAAGATCTTAACCATTAGGCCAGAGTAAGAGTCTAAGACCTTAACCATTAGGCCAGAGTAAGAGTTAAGACCTTAACCATTAGGCCAGAGTAAGAGTCTGGCCAGAGTAAGAGTTAAGACCTTTACCATTAGGCCAGATTAAGAGTCTAAGACCTTAACCATTAGGCCAGAGTAAGAGTTAAGACCTTAACCATTAGGCCAGAGTAAGAGTCTAAGACCTTAACCATTATGTCAGAGTAAGAGTCTAAGACCTTAACCATTAGGCCAGAGTAAGAGTTAAGACCTTAACCATTAGGCCAGAGTTTGAGTCTAAGACCTTATCTATTAGGCCAGAGTAAGTGTTAAGACCTTAACCAGTAGGCCAGAGTAAGAGTTAAGACCTTAACCATTAGTCCAGAGTACGAGTCTAAGACCTTAGCTATTAGGCCAGAGTAAGAGTTAAGACCTTAGCTATTAGGCCAGAGTAAGAGTTAAGACCTTAACCATTATGCCAGAGTAAGAGTTAAGACCTTAGCTATTAGGCCAGAGTAAGAGTTAAGACCTTAACCATTAGGCCAGAGTACGAGTCTAAGACCTTAGCTATTAGGCCAGAGTAAGAGTTAAGACCTTAACCAGTAGGCCATAGTACGAGTCTAAGACCTTAGCTATTAGGCCAGAGTAAGAGTTAAGACCTTAGCTATTAGGCCAGAGTAAGAGTTAAGACCTTAACCATTAGGCCAGAGTACGAGTCTAAGACCTTAGCTATTAGGCCAGAGTAAGAGTTAAGACCTTAACCATTAGGCCAGAGTAAGAGTTAAGACCTTAACCATTAGGCCAGAGTACGAGTCTAAGACCTTAGCTATTAGGCCAGAGTAAGATTTAAGACCTTAACCAGTAGGCCAGAGTAAGAGTTAAGACCTTAACCATTAGTCCAGAGTACGAATCTAATACCTTAGCTATTAGGCCAGAGAAAGAGTTAAGACCTTATCTATTGGGCCAGAGTAAGAGTGAAGACCTTAAACATTAGGCCAGAGTACGAGTCTAAGACCTTAGCTATTAGGCCAGAGTAAGAGTTAAGACCTTAACCATTAGGCCAGAGTACGAGTCTAAGACCTTAGCTATTAGGCCATAGTACGAGTCTAAGACCTTAGCTATTAGGCCAGAGTAAGAGTTAAGACCTTAGCTATTAGGCCAGAGTAAGAGTTAAGACCTTAGCTATTAGGCCAGAGTACGAGTCTAAGACCTTAGCTATTAGGCCAGAGTACGAGTCTAAGACCTTAGCTATTAGGCCAGAGTAAGAGTTAAGACCTTAACCATTAGGCCAGAGTACGAGTCTAAGACCTTAGCTATTAGGCCAGAGTACGAGTCTAAGACCTTAGCTATTAGGCCAGAGTAAGAGTTAAGACCTTAGCTATTAGGCCAGAGTAAGATTTAAGACCTTAGCTATTAGGCCAGAGTACGAGTCTAAGACCTTAGCTATCAGGCCATAGTACGAGTCTTACACCTTAGCTATTAGGCCAGAGTAAGAGTTAAGACCTTAACCAGTATGCCAGTGTAAGAGTTAAGACCTTAACCTGTAGGCCAGAGTAAGAGTTAAGACCTTAACCTGTAGGCCATAGTAGGAGTCTTAGACCTTAGCTATTAGGCCAGAGTAAGAGTTAAGACCTTAACCAGTAGGCCAGAGTAAGAGTTAAGACCTTAACCATTAGGCCAGAGTACGAGTCTAAGACCTTAGCTATTAGGCCAGAGTAAGAGTTAAGACCTTAGCTATTAGGCCAGAGTAAGAGTTAAGACCGTAACCATTAAGCCAGAGTAGGAGTCTAAGACCTTAGCTATTTAGCCAGAGTAAGAGTTAAGACCTTAGCTATTAGGCCAGAGTAAGAGTTAAGACCTTAAACATTACGCCAGAGTACGAGTCTAAGACCTTAGCTATTAGGCCAGAGTAAGAGTTAAGACCTTAGCTATTAGGCCAGAGTAAGAGTTAAGACCTTAACCATTAGGCCAAAGTACGAGTCTAAGACTTTAGCTATTAGGCCAGAGTAAGAGTTAAGACCTTAGCTATTAGGCCAGAGTAAAAGTTAAGACCTTAACCAGTAGGCCAGAGTAAGAGTTAAGACCTTAACCATTAGGCCAGAGTACGAGTTTAAGACCTTAGCTATTAGGCCAGAGTAAGAGTTAAGACCTTAACCAGTAGGCCAGTGTTAGAGTTAAGACCTTAACCATTAGGCCAGAGTACGAGTCTAAGACCTTAGCTATTAGGCCAGAGTAAGAGTTAAGACCTTAACCAGTAGGCCAGTGTAAGAGTTAAGACCTTAACCATTAGGCCAGAGTACGAGTCTAAGACCTTAGCTATTAGGCCAGAGTACGAGTCTAAGACCTTAGCTATTAGGCCAGAGTAAGAGTTAAGGCCTTAGCTATTAGGCCAGAGTAAGAGTTAAGACCTTAGCTATTAGGCCAGAGTACGAGTCTAAGACCTTAGCTATTAGGCAAGAGTAAGAGTTAAGACCTTAACCAGTAGGCCAGTGTAAGAGTTAGGACCTTAACCATTAGGCCAGAGTACGAGTCTAAGACCTTAGCTATTAGGCCATAGTACGAGTCTAAGACCTTAGCTATTAGGCCAGAGTAAGAGTTAAGACCTTAACCATTACGCCTGAGTACGAGTCTAAGACCTTAGCTATTAGGCCAGAGTAAGTGTTAAGACCTGAGCTATTATGCCAGACTAAGAGTTAAGACCTTAATCAGTAGGCCAGAGTAAGAGTTAAGACCTTAACCAGTAGGCCAGAGTAAGAGTTAAGACCTTAATCATTAGGCCAGTGTACGAGTCTAAGACCTTAGCTATTAGGCCAGAGTAAGAGTTAAGACCTTAACCAGTAGGCCAGAGTAAGAGTTAAGACCTTAACCTGTAGGCCATAGTACGAGTCTAAGACCTTAGCTATTAGGCCAGAGTAAGAGTTAAGACCTTAACCAGTCGGCCAGAGTAAGAGTTAAGACCTTAACCAGTAGGCCAGAGTACGAGTCTAACACCTTAGCTATTAGGCCAGAGTAAGAGTTAAGACCTTAACCAGTAGGCCAGAGAAAGAGTTAAGACCTTAACCATTAGACCAGAGTACGAGTCTAAGACCTTAGCTATTAGGACAGGGTAAGAGTTAAGACCTTAACCAGTAGGCCAGAGTAAGAGTTAAGACCTTAACAAGTAGGCCAGAGTACGAGTCTAAGACCTTAGCTATTAGGCCAGAATAAGAGTTAAGACCTTAACCAATAGGCCAGAGAAAGAGTTAAGACCTTAACCATTATATCAGAGTACGAGTCTAAGACCGTAGCTATTAGGCCAGAGTAAGAGTTAAGACCTTAGCTATTAGGCCAGAGTAATAGTTAAGACTTTAACCATTAAGCCAGAGTAAGAATAAAGACCTTAAACATTAGGCCAGAGAAAGAGTCTAAGACCTTAACCATTAGGCCGGAGTAAGAGCTAAGACCTTAACCATTAGGCCAGAGTAAGAGTCTAAGACCTTAACCATTAGGCCAGAGTAAGAGTTAAGACCTTAACCATTAGGCCAGAGTAAGAGTCTGGCCAGAGTAAGAGTTAAGACCTTTACCATTAGGCCAGATTAAGAGTCTAAGACCTTAACCATTAGGCCAGAGTAAGAGTTAAGACCTTAACCATTAGGCCAGAGTAAGACTCTAAGACCTTAACTATTATGTCAGAGTAAGAGTCTAAGACCTTAACCAGTAGGCCAGAGTAAGAGTTAAGACCTTAACCTGTAGGCCAGAGTAGGAGTTAAGACCTAAACCTGTAGGCCATACTATGAGTCTAAGACCTTAGCTATTAGGCCAGAGTAAGAGTTAAGACCTTAGCTATTAGGCCAGAGTAAGAGCTAAGACCTTAACCAGTAGGCCAGAGTAAGAGTTAAGACCTTAACCTGTAGGCCATAGTACGAGTCTAAGACCTTAGCTATTAGGCCAGAGTAAGAGTTAAGACCTCAACCAGTAGGCCAGAGTAAGAGTTAAAACCTTAACCTGTAGGCCAGAGTACGAGTCTAAGACCTAAGCTATTAGGCCAGAGTAAGAGTTAAGACCTTAGCTATTAGGCCAGAGTAAGACTTAAGACCTTAACCAGTAGGAGAGAGTGAGAGTTAAGACCTTAACCTGTAGGTCATAGTACGAGTCTAAGACCTTAGCTATTAGGCCAGAGTAAGCGTTAAGACCTTGGCTATTAGGCCAGAGTAAGAGTTAAGACCTTAACCAGTAGGCCAGAGTAAGAGTTAATACCTTAACCATTAGGCCAGAGTAAGAGTTAAGACCTTAACCATTAGGCCAGAGTACGAGTCTAAGACCTTAGCTATTAGGCCAGAGTAAGAGTTAGGACCTTAACCAGTAGGCCAGAGTAAGAGTTAAGACCTTAACCTGTAGGCCATAGTACGAGTCTAAGACCTTAGCTATTAGGCCAGAGTAAGAGTTAAGACCTTAACCAGTCGGCCAGAGTAAGAGTTAAGACCTTAAACAGTAGGCCAGAGTACAAGTCTAACACCTTAAATATTAGGCCAGAGTAAGAGTTAAGACCTTAACCAGTAGGCCAGAGAAAGAGTTAAGACCTTAACCATTCGACCAGAGTACGAGTCTAAGACCTTAGCTATTAGGCCAGAGTAAGAGTTAAGACCTTAACCAGTAGACCAGAGTAAGAGTTAAGACCTTAACCAGTAGGCCAGAGTACGAGTCTAAGACCTTAGCTATTAGGCCAGAGTAAGAGTTAAGACCTTAACCAGTAGGCCAGAGAAAGAGTTAAGACCTTAACCATTAGATCAGAGTACGAGTCTAAGACCGTAGCTATTAGGCCAGAGTAAGAGTTAAGACCTTAGCTATTAGGCCAGAGTAATAGTTAAGACTTTAACCATTAAGCCAGAGTAAGAATAAAGACCTTAAACATTAGGCCAGAGAAAGAGTCTAAGACCTTAACCATTAGGCCGGAGTAAGAGCTAAGACCTTAACCATTAGGCCAGAGTAAGAGTCTAAGACCTTAACCATTAGGCCAGAGTAAGAGTTAAGACCTTAACCATTAGGCCAGAGTAAGAGTCTGGCCAGAGTAAGAGTTAAGACCTTTACCATTAGGCCAGATTAAGAGTCTAAGACCTTAACCATTAGGCCAGAGTAAGAGTTAAGACCTTAACCATTAGGCCAGAGTAAGACTCTAAGACCTTAACTATTATGTCAGAGTAAGAGTCTAAGACCTTAACCATTAGGCCAGAGTAAGAGTTAAGACCTTAACCATTAGGCCAGAGTTTGAGTCTAAGACCTTAGCTATTAGGCCAGAGTAAGTGTTAAGACCTTAACCAGTAGGCCAGAGTAAGAGTTAAGACCTTAACCATTAGTCCAGAGTACGAGTTAAGACCTTAACCATTAGGCCAGAGTACGAGTCTAAGACCTTAGCTATTAGGCCAGAGTAAGAGTTAAGACCTTAACCAGTAGGCCAGAGTAAGAGTTAAGACCTTAACCTGTAGGCCATAGTACGAGTCTAAGACCTTAGCTATTAGGCCAGAGTAAGAGTTAAGACCTTAGCTATTAGGCCAGAGTAAGAGTTAAGACCTTAACCATTATGCCAGATTAAGAGTTAAGACCTTAGCTATTAGGCCAGAGTAAGAGTTAAGACCTTAACCATTAGGCCAGAGTACGAGTCTAAGACCTTAGCTATTAGGCCAGAGTAAGAGTTAAGACCTTAACCAGTAGGCCAGAGTAAGAGTTAAGACCTTAACCATTAGTCCAGAGTACGAGTCCAAGACTTTAGCTATTAGGCCAGAGAAAGAGTTAAGACCTTAGCTATTGGGCCAGAGTAAGAGTGAAGACCTTAACCATTAGGCCAGAGTACGAGTCTAAGACCTTAGCTATTAGGCCAGAGTAAGAGTTAAGACCTTAACCATTAGGCTAGAGTATGAGTCTAAGACCTTAGCTATTAGGCCAGAGTAAGAATTAAGACCTTAGCTATTAGGCCTGAGTAAGAGTTAAGACCTTAGCTATTAGGCCAGAGTACGAGTTAAGACCTTAACCAGTAGGCCAGAGTAAGAGTTAAGACCTTAACCTGTAGGCCAGAGTAGGAGTTAAGACCTAAACCTGTAGGCCATACTATGAGTCTAAGACCTTAGCTATTAGGCCAGAGTAAGAGTTAAGACCTTAGCTATTAGGCCAGAGTAAGAGCTAAGACCTTAACCAGTAGGCCAGAGTAAGAGTTAAGACCTTAACCTGTAGGCCATAGTACGAGTCTAAGACCTTAGCTATTAGGCCAGAGTAAGAGTTAAGACCTTAACCAGTAGGCCAGAGTAAGAGTTAAAACCTTAACCTGTAGGCCAGAGTACGAGTCTAAGACCTTAGCTATTAGGCCAGAGTAAGAGTTAGGACCTTAGCTATTAGGCCAGAGTAAGAGTTAAGACCTTAACCATTAGGCCAGAGTACGAGTCTAAGACCTAAGCTATTAGGCCAGAGTAAGAGTTAAGACCTTAGCTATTAGGCCAGAGTAAGAGTTAAGACCTTAACCAGTAGGTGAGAGTGAGAGTTAAGACCTTAACCTGTAGGCCATAGTATGAGTCTAAGACCTTAGCTATTAGGCTAGAGTAAGAGTTAAGACCTTGGCTAATAGGCCAGAGTAAGAGTTAAGACCTTAACCAGTAGGCCAGAGTAAGAGTTAATACCTTAACCATTAGGCCAGAGTAAGAGTTAAGACCTTAACCATAAGGCCAGAGTATGAGTCTAAGACCTTAGCTATTAGGCCAGACTAAGAGTTAAGACCTTAACCTGTAGGCCAGAGTACGAGTCTAAGACCTTAGCTGTTAGGCCAGAGTAAGAGTTAAGACCTTAACCAGTAGGCCAGAGTAAGAGTTAAGACCTTAACCTGTAGGCCATAGTACGAGTCTAAGACCTTAGCTATTAGGCCAGAGTAAGAGTTAAGACCTTAACCATTAGGCCAGAGTACAAGTCTAACACCTTAGCTATTAGGCCAGAGTAAGAGTTAAGACCTTAACCATTAGGCCAGAGTAAGAGTTAAGACCTTAACCATAAGGCCAGAGTATGAGTCTAAGACCTTAGCTATTAGGCCAGAGTAAGAGTTAAGACCTTAACCTGTAGGCCAGAGTACGAGTCTAAGACCTTAGCTGTTAGGCCAGAGTAAGAGTTAAGACCTTAACCAGTAGGCCAGAGTAAGAGTTAAGACCTTAACCTGTAGGCCATAGTACGAGTCTAAGACCTTAGCTATTAGGCCAGAGTAAGAGTTAAGACCTTAACCAGTAGGCCAGAGTAAGAGTTAAGACCTTAACCTGTAGGCCAGAGTAAGAGTTAAGACCTTAACCTGTAGGCCAGAGTATGAGTCTAAGACCTTAGCTATTAGGCCTGAGTAAGAGTTAAGACCTTAACCAGTAGGCTAGAGTGAGAGTTAAGACCTGAACCTTTAAGCCATAGTACGAGTCTAAGACCTTAGCTATTAGGCCAGAGTAAGAGTTAAGTCCTTGTCTATTAGGCCAGAGTAAGAGTTAAGACCTTAACCAGTAGGCCAGAGTAAGAGTTAATACCTTAACCATTAGGCCAGATTAAGAGTTAAGACCTTAACCATAAGGCCAGAGTATGAGTCTAAGACCTTAGCTATTAGGCCAGAGTAAGAGTTAAGACCTTAACATGTAGGCCAGAGCACGAGTCTAAGACCTTAGCTGTTAGGCCAGAGTAAGAGTTAAGACCTTAACCAGTAGGCCAGAGTAAGAGTTAAGACCTTAGCTATTAGGCCAGGGTAAAAGTTAAGACCTTAACCAGTAGGCCAGAGTAAGAGTTAAGAACTTAACCTGTAGGCCAGAGTAAGAGTTAAGACCTTAACCTGTAGGCCATAGTACGAGTCTAAGACCTTAGCTATTAGGCCAGAGTAAGAGTTAAGACCTTAGCTCTTAGGCCAGAGTACAAGTTAAGACCTTAACCATTAAGCCAGAGTATGAGTCTAAGACCTTAGCTATTTAGCCAGAGTAAGAGTTAAGACCTTAGCTATTAGGCCAGAGTAAGAGTTAAGACCTTAACCATTAGGCCAGAGTACGAGTCTAAGACGTTAGCTATTAGGCCAGAGTAAGAGTTAAGACCTTAACCAGTAGGCCAGAGTAAGAGTTAAGACCTTAACCATTAGTCCAGAGTACGAGTCTAAGACCTTAGCTATTAGGCCAGAGTAAGAGTTAAGACCTTAGCTATAGGGCCAGAGTAAGAGTTAAGACCTTAACCATTAGGCCAGAGTACGAGTCTAAGACCTTAGCTATTAGGCCAGAGTAAGAGTTAAGACCTTAACCTGTAGGCCATAGTACGAGTATAAGACCTTAGCTATTAGGCCAGAGTAAGAGTTAAGAACTTAGCTATCAGGCCAGAGTAAGAGTTAAGACCTTAACCAGTAGGCCAGAGTAAGAGTTAAGACCTTAACCATTATATCAGAGTACGAGTCTAAGACCTTAGCTATTAGGCCAGAGTAAGAGTTAAGACCTTAGCTATTAGGCCAGAGTAAGAGTTAAGACCTTAGCTATTAGGCCAGAGTAAGAGTTAAGACCTTAGCTATTAGGCCAGAGTACGAGTCTAAGACCTTAGCTATTAGGCCAGAATAAGAGTTAAGACCTTAACCAATAGGCCAGAGAAAGAGTTAAGACCTTAACCATTATATCAGAGTACGAGTCTAAGACCTTAGCTATTAGGCCAGAGTAAGAGTTAAGATCTTAGCTATTAGGCCAGAGTAACAGTTAAGACTTTAACCATTAAGCCAGAGTAAGAATAAAGACCTTAAACATTAGGCCAGAGAAAGAGTCTAAGACCTTAACCATTAGGCTGGAGTAAGAGCTAAGATCTTAACCATTAGGCCAGAGTAAGAGTCTAAGACCTTAACCATTAGGCCAGAGTAAGAGTTAAGACCTTAACCATTAGGCCAGAGTAAGAGTCTGGCCAGAGTAAGAGTTAAGACCTTTACCATTAGGCCAGATTAAGAGTCTAAGACCTTAACCATTAGGCCAGAGTAAGAGTTAAGACCTTAACCATTAGGCCAGAGTAAGAGTCTAAGACCTTAACCATTATGTCAGAGTAAGAGTCTAAGACCTTAACCATTAGGCCAGAGTAAGAGTTAAGACCTTAACCAGTAGGCCAGAGTAAGAGTTAAGACCTTAACCATTAGTCCAGAGTACGAGTCTAAGACCTTAGCTATTAGGCCAGAGTAAGAGTTAAGACCTTAGCTATTAGGCCAGAGTAAGAGTTAAGACCTTAACCATTATGCCAGAGTAAGAGTTAAGACCTTAGCTATTAGGCCAGAGTAAGAGTTAAGACCTTAACCATTAGGCCAGAGTACGAGTCTAAGACCTTAGCTATTAGGCCAAAGTAAGAGTTAAGACCTTAACCAGTAGGCCATAGTACGAGTCTAAGACCTTAGCTATTAGGCCAGAGTAAGAGTTAAGACCTTAGCTATTAGGCCAGAGTAAGAGTTAAGACCTTAACCATTAGGCCAGAGTACGAGTCTAAGACCTTAGCTATTAGGCCAGAGTAAGAGTTAAGACCTTAACCATTAGGCCAGAGTAAGAGTTAAGACCTTAACCATTAGGCCAGAGTACGAGTCTAAGACCTTAGCTATTAGGCCAGAGTAAGATTTAAGACCTTAACCAGTAGGCCAGAGTAAGAGTTAAGACCTTAACCATTAGTCCAGAGTACGAATCTAATACCTTAGCTATTAGGCCAGAGAAAGAGTTAAGACCTTATCTATTGGGCCAGAGTAAGAGTGAAGACCTTAAACATTAGGCCAGAGTACGAGTCTAAGACCTTAGCTATTAGGCCAGAGTAAGAGTTAAGACCTTAACCATTAGGCCAGAGTACGAGTCTAAGACCTTAGCTATTAGGCCATAGTACGAGTCTAAGACCTTAGCTATTAGGCCAGAGTAAGAGTTAAGACCTTAGCTATTAGGCCAGAGTAAGAGTTAAGACCTTAGCTATTAGGCCAGAGTACGAGTCTAAGACCTTAGCTATTAGGCCAGAGTACGAGTCTAAGACCTTAGCTATTAGGCCAGAGTAAGAGTTAAGACCTTAACCATTAGGCCAGAGTACGAGTCTAAGACCTTAGCTATTAGGCCAGAGTACGAGTCTAAGACCTTAGCTATTAGGCCAGAGTAAGAGTTAAGACCTTAGCTATTAGGCCAGAGTAAGATTTAAGACCTTAGCTATTAGGCCAGAGTACGAGTCTAAGACCTTAGCTATCAGGCCATAGTACGAGTCTTACACCTTAGCGATTAGGCCAGAGTAAGAGTTAAGACCTTAACCAGTATGCCAGTGTAAGAGTTAAGACCTTAACCTGTAGGCCAGAGTAAGAGTTAAGACCTTAACCTGTAGGCCATAGTAGGAGTCTTAGACCTTAGCTATTAGGCCAGAGTAAGAGTTAAGACCTTAACCAGTAGGCCAGAGTAAGAGTTAAGACCTTAACCATTAGGCCAGAGTACGAGTCTAAGACCTTAGCTATTAGGCCAGAGTAAGAGTTAAGACCTTAGCTATTAGGCCAGAGTAAGAGTTAAGACCGTAACCATTAAGCCAGAGTAGGAGTCTAAGACCTTAGCTATTTAGCCAGAGTAAGAGTTAAGACCTTAGCTATTAGGCCAGAGTAAGAGTTAAGACCCGAACCATTACGCCAGAGTACGAGTCTAAGACCTTAGCTATTAGGCCAGAGTAAGAGTTAAGACCTTAGCTATTAGGCCAGAGTAAGAGTTAAGACCTTAACCATTAGGCCAAAGTACGAGTCTAAGACTTTAGCTATTAGGCCAGAGTAAGAGTTAAGACCTTAGCTATTAGGCCAGAGTAAAAGTTAAGACCTTAACCAGTAGGCCAGAGTAAGAGTTAAGACCTTAACCATTAGGCCAGAGTACGAGTTTAAGACCTTAGCTATTAGGCCAGAGTAAGAGTTAAGACCTTAACCAGTAGGCCAGTGTAAGAGTTAAGACCTTAACCATTAGGCCAGAGTACGAGTCTAAGACCTTAGCTATTAGGCCAGAGTAAGAGTTAAGACCTTAACCAGTAGGCCAGTGTAAGAGTTAAGACCTTAACCATTAGGCCAGAGTACGAGTCTAAGACCTTAGCTATTAGGCCAGAGTACGAGTCTAAGACCTTAGCTATTAGGCCAGAGTAAGAGTTAAGGCCTTAGCTATTAGGCCAGAGTAAGAGTTAAGACCTTAGCTATTAGGCCAGAGTACGAGTCTAAGACCTTAGCTATTAGGCAAGAGTAAGAGTTAAGACCTTAACCAGTAGGCCAGTGTAAGAGTTAGGACCTTAACCATTAGGCCAGAGTACGAGTCTAAGACCTTAGCTATTAGGCCATAGTACGAGTCTAAGACCTTAGCTATTAGGCCAGAGTAAGAGTTAAGACCTTAACCATTACGCCTGAGTACGAGTCTAAGACCTTAGCTATTAGGCCAGAGTAAGTGTTAAGACCTGAGCTATTATGCCAGACTAAGAGTTAAGACCTTAATCAGTAGGCCAGAGTAAGAGTTAAGACCTTAACCAGTAGGCCAGAGTAAGAGTTAAGACCTTAATCATTAGGCCAGTGTACGAGTCTAAGACCTTAGCTATTAGTCCAGAGTAAGAGTTAAGACCTTAACCAGTAGGCCAGAGTAAGAGTTAAGACCTTAACCTGTAGGCCATAGTACGAGTCTAAGACCTTAGCTATTAGGCCAGAGTAAGAGTTAAGACCTTAACCAGTCGGCCAGAGTAAGAGTTAAGACCTTAACCAGTAGGCCAGAGTACGAGTCTAACACCTTAGCTATTAGGCCAGAGTAAGAGTTAAGACCTTAACCAGTAGGCCAGAGAAAGAGTTAAGACCTTAACCATTAGACCAGAGTACGAGTCTAAGACCTTAGCTATTAGGACAGGGTAAGAGTTAAGACCTTAACCAGTAGGCCAGAGTAAGAGTTAAGACCTTAACAAGTAGGCCAGAGTACGAGTCTAAGACCTTAGCTATTAGGCCAGAATAAGAGTTAAGACCTTAACCAATAGGCCAGAGAAAGAGTTAAGACCTTAACCATTATATCAGAGTACGAGTCTAAGACCGTAGCTATTAGGCCAGAGTAAGAGTTAAGACCTTAGCTATTAGGCCAGAGTAACAGTTAAGACTTTAACCATTAAGCCAGAGTAAGAATAAAGACCTTAAACATTAGGCCAGAGAAAGAGTCTAAGACCTTAACCATTAGGCCGGAGTAAGAGCTAAGATCTTAACCATTAGGCCAGAGTAAGAGTCTAAGACCTTAACCATTAGGCCAGAGTAAGAGTTAAGACCTTAACCATTAGGCCAGAGTAAGAGTCTGGCCAGAGTAAGAGTTAAGACCTTTACCATTAGGCCAGATTAAGAGTCTAAGACCTTAACCATTAGGCCAGAGTAAGAGTTAAGACCTTAACCATTAGGCCAGAGTAAGAGTCTAAGACCTTAACCATTATGTCAGAGTAAGAGTCTAAGACCTTAACCATTAGGCCAGAGTAAGAGTTAAGAACTTAACCATTAGGCCAAAGTTTGAGTCTAAGACCTTAACTATTAGGCCAGAGTAAGTGTTAAGACCTTAACCAGTAGGCCAGAGTAAGAGTTAAGACCTTAACCATTAGTCCAGAGTACGAGTCTAAGACCTTAGCTATTAGGCCAGAGTAAGAGTTAAGACCTTAGCTATTAGGCCAGAGTAAGAGTTAAGACCTTAACCATTATGCCAGAGTAAGAGTTAAGACCTTAGCTATTAGGCCAGAGTAAGAGTTAAGACCTTAACCATTAGGCCAGAGTACGAGTCTAAGACCTTAGCTATTAGGCCAGAGTAAGAGTTAAGACCTTAACCAGTAGGCCATAGTACGAGTCTAAGACCTTAGCTATTAGGCCAGAGTAAGAGTTAAGACCTTAGCTATTAGGCCAGAGTAAAAGTTAAGACCTTAACCATTAGGCCAGAGTACGAGTCTAAGACCTTAGCTATTAGGCCAGAGTAAGAGTTAAGACCTTAACCATTAGGCCAGAGTAAGAGTTAAGACCTTAACCATTAGGCCAGAGTACGAGTCTAAGACCTTAGCTATTAGGCCAGAGTAAGAGTTAAGACCTTAGCTATTAGGCCAGAGTAAGAGTTAAGACCTTAACCAGTAGGCCATAGTAAGAGTTAAGACCTTCACCATTAGGCCAGAGTATGAGTCTAAGACCTTAGCTATTAGGCCAGAGTAAGAGTTAAGACCTTAACCAGTAGGCCAGAGTAAGAGTTAAGACCTTAACCATTAGTCCAGAGTACGAATCTAAGACCTTAGCTATTAGGCCAGAGAAAGAGTTAAGACCTTAAACATTAGGCCAGAGTACGAGTCTAAGACCTTAGCTATTAGGCCAGAGTAAGAGTTAAGACCTTAACCATTAGGCCAGAGTATGAGTCTAAGACCTTAGCTATTAGGCCATAGTACGAGTCTAAGACCTTAGCTATTAGGCCAGAGTAAGAGTTAAGACCTTAGCTATTAGGCCAGAGTACGAGTCTCTAAGACCTTAGCTATTAGGCCAGAGTACGAGTCTAAGACCTTAGCTATTAGGCCAGAGTAAGAGTTAAGACCTTAGCTATTAGGCCAGAGTAAGAGTTAAGACCTTAGCTATTAGGCCAGAGTACGAGTCTAAGACCTTAGCTATTAGGCCAGAGTAAAAGTTAAGACCTTAACCAGTAGGCCAGTGTAAGAGTTAAGACCTTAGCTATTAGGCCAGAGTACGAGTCTAAGACCTTAGCTATTAGGCCAGAGTAAGAGTTAAGACCTTAGCTATTAGGCCAGAGTAAGAGTTAAGACCTTAGCTATTAGGCCAGAGTACGAGTCTAAGACCTTAGCTATTAGGCCAGAGTACGAGTCTAAGAACTTAGCTATTAGGCCAGAATAAGAGTTAAGACCTTAGCTATTAGGCCAGAGTAAGAGTTAAGACCTTAGCTATTAAGCCAGAGTACGAGTCTAAGACCTTAGCTATCAGGCCATAGTACGAGTCTTACACCTTAGCTATTAGGCCAGAGTAAGAGTTAAGACCTTAACCAGTACGCCAGTGTAAGAGTGAAGACCTTAACCTGTAGGCCAGAGTAAGAGTTAAGACCTTAACCTGTAGGCCATAGTAGGAGTCTTAGACCTTAGCTATTAGGCCAGAGTAAGAGTTAAGACCTTAACCAGTAGGCCAGTGTAAGAGTTAAGACCTTAACCATTAGGCCAGAGTACGAGTCTAAGACCTTAGCTATTAGGCCAGAGTACGAGTCTAAGACCTTAGCTATTAGGCCAGAGTAAGAGTTAAGACCTTACCCAGTAGGCCAGTGTAATAGTTAAGACCTTAACCATTAGGCCAGAGTACAAGTCTAAGACCTTAGCTATTAGGCCATAGTATGAGTCTAAGACCTTAGCTATTAGGCCAGAGTAAGAGTTAAGACCTTAGCTATTAGGCCAGAGTAAGAGTTAAGACCTTAGCTATTAGGCCAGAGTACGAGTCTAAGATCTTAGCTATTAGGCCAGAGTACGAGTCTAAGACCTTAGCTATTAGGCCAGAGTTAGAGTTAAGACCTTAGCTATTAGGCCAGAGTAAGAGTTAAGACCTTAGCTATTAGGCCAGAGTACGAGTCTAAGACCTTAGCTATTAGGCCAGAGTAAGAGTTAAGACCTTAACCAGTAGGCCAGTGTAAGAGTTAAGACCTTAACCATTAGGCCAGAGTACGAGTCTAAGACCTTAGCTATTAGGCCAGAGTATGAGTCTAAGACCTTAGCTATTAGGCCAGAGTAAGAGTTAAGACCTTAGCTATTAGGCCAGAGTAAGAGTTAAGACCTTAGCTATTAGGCCAGAGTACGAGTCTAAGACTTTAGCTATTAGGCCAGAGTACGAGTCTAAGACCTTAGCTATTAGGCCAGAATAAGAGTTAAGACCTTAGCTATTAGGCCAGAGTAAGAGTTAAGACCTTAGCTATTAGGCCAGAGTACGAGTCTAAGACCTTAGCTGTCAGGCCAGAGAAAGAGTTAAGACCTTAGCTATTGGGCCAGAGTAAGAGTTAAGACCTTAACCAGTACGCCAGTGTAAGAGTTAAGACCTTAACCTGTAGGCCAGAGTAAGAGTTAAGACCTTAACCTGTAGGCCATAGTAGGAGTCTTAGACCTTAGCTATTAGGCCAGAGTAAGAGTTAAGACCTTAACCAGTAGGCCAGAGTAAGAGTTAAGACCTTAACCATTAGGCCAGAGTACGAGTCTAAGACCTTAGCTATTAGGACAGAGTAAGAGTTAAGACCTTAGCTATTAGGCCAGAGTAAGAGTTAAGACCGTAACCATTAAGCCAGAGTACGAGTCTAAGACCTTAGCTATTTAGCCAGAGTAAGAGTTAAGACCTTAGCTATTAGGCCAGAGTAAGAGTTAAGACCTTAGCCATTACGCCAGAGTACGAGTATAAGACCTTAGCTATTAGGCCAGAGTAAGTGTTAAGACCTGAGCTATTATGCCAGACTGAGAGTTAAGACCTTAATCAGTAGGCCAGAGTAAGAGTTAAGACCTTAACCAGTAGGCCAGAGTACGAGTCTAAGACCTTAGCTATTAGGCCAGAGTAAGAGTTAAGACCTTAACCAGTATGCCAGTGTAAGAGTTAAGACCTTAACCTGTAGGCCAGAGTAAGAGTTAAGACCTTAACCTGTAGGCCATAGTAGGAGTCTTAGACCTTAGCTATTAGGCCAGAGTAAAAGTTAAGACCTTAACCAGTAGGCCAGAGTAAGAGTTAAGACCTTAACCATTAGGCCAGAGTACGAGTCTAAGACCTTAGCTATTAGGCCAGAGTAAGAGTTAAGACCTTAGCTATTAGGCCAGAGTAAGAGTTAAGACCGTAACCATTAAGCCAGAGTAGGAGTCTAAGACCTTAGCTATTTAGCCAGAGTAAGAGTTAAGACCTTAACTATTAGGCCAGAGTAAAAGTTAAGACCTTAACCAGTAGGCCAGAGTAAGAGTTAAGACCTTAACCATTAGGCCAGAGTACGAGTTTAAGACCTTAGCTATTAGGCCAGAGTAAGAGTTAAGACCTTAACCAGTAGGCCAGTGTAAGAGTTAAGACCTTAACCATTAGGCCAGAGTACGAGTCTAAGACCTTAGCTATTAGGCCAGAGTAAGAGTTAAGACCTTAACCAGTAGGCCAGTGTAAGAGTTAAGACCTTAACCATTAGGCCAGAGTACGAGTCTAAGACCTTAGCTATTAGGCCAGAGTACGAGTCTAAGACCTTAGCTATTAGGCCAGAGTAAGAGTTAAGGCCTTAGCTATTAGGCCAGAGTAAGAGTTAAGACCTTAGCTATTAGGCCAGAGTATGAGTCTAAGACCTTAGCTATTAGGCAAGAGTAAGAGTTAAGACCTTAACCAGTAGGCCAGTGTAAGAGTTAAGACCTTAACCATTAGGCCAGAGTACGAGTCTAAGACCTTAGCTATTAGGCCATAGTACGAGTCTAAGACCTTAGCTATTAGGCCAGAGTAAGAGTTAAGACCTTAACCATTACGCCTGGGTACGAGTCTAAGACCTTAGCTATTTGGCCAGAGTAAGTGTTAAGACCTGAGCTATTATGCCAGACTAAGAGTTAAGACCTTAATCAGTAGGCCAGAGTAAGAGTTAAGACCTTAACCAGTAGGCCAGAGTAAGAGTTAAGACCTTAATCATTAGGCCAGAGTACGAGTCTAAGACCTTAGCTATTAGGCCAGAGTAAGAGTTAAGACCTTAACCAGTAGGCCAGAGTAAGAGTTAAGACCTTAACCTGTAGGCCATAGTACGAGTCTAAGACCTTAGCTATTAGGCCAGAGTAAGAGTTAAGACCTTAACCAGTCAGCCAGAGTAAGAGTTAAGACCTTAACCAGAAGGCCAGAGTACGAGTCTAACACCTTAGCTATTAGGCCAGAGTAAGAGTTAAGACCTTAACCAGTAGGCCAGAGAAAGAGTTAAGACCTTAACCATTAGACCAGAGTACGAGTCTAAGACCTTAGCTATTAGGACAGGGTAAGAGTTAAGACCTTAACCAGTAGGCCAGAGTAAGAGTTAAGACCTTAACCAGTAGGCCAGAGTACGAGTCTAAGACCTTAGCTATTAGGCCAGAATAAGAGTTAAAACCTTAACCAAGAGGCCAGAGAAAGAGTTAAGACCTTAACCATTATATCAGAGTACGAGTCTAAGACCGTAGCTATTAGGCCAGAGTAAGAGTTAAGACCTTAGCTATTAGGCCAGAGTAACAGTTAAGACTTTAACCATTAAGCCAGAGTAAGAATAAAGACCTTAAACATTAGGCCAGAGAAAGAGTCTAAGACCTTAACAATTAGGCCGGAGTAAGAGCTAAGATCTTAACCATTAGGCCAGAGTAAGAGTCTAAGACCTTAACCATTAGGCCAGAGTAAGAGTTAAGACCTTAACCATTAGGCCAGAGTAAGAGTCTGGCCAGAGTAAGAGTTAAGACCTTTACCATTAGGCCAGATTAAGAGTCTAAGACCTTAACCATTAGGCCAGAGGAAGAGTTAAGACCTTAACCATTAGGCCAGAGTAAGAGTCTAAGACCTTAACCATTATGTCAGAGTAAGAGTCTAAGACCTTAACCATTAGGCCAGAGTAAGAGTTAAGACCTTAACCATTAGGCCGAAGTTTGAGTCTAAGACCTTAACTATTAGGCCAGAGTAAGTGTTAAGACCTTAACCAGTAGGCCAGAGTAAGAGTTAAGACCTTAACCATTAGTCCAGAGTACGAGTCTAAGACCTTAGCTATTAGGCCAGAGTAAGAGTTAAGACCTTAGCTATTAGGCCAGAGTAAGAGTTAAGACCAGTTAAGACCTTAGCTATTAGGCCAGAGTAAGAGTTAAGACCTTAACCATTAGGCCAGAGTACGAGTCTAAGACCTTAGCTATTAGGCCAGAGTAAGAGTTAAGACCTTAACCAGTAGGCCATAGTACGAGTCTAAGACCTTAGCTATTAGGCCAGAGTAAGAGTTAAGACCTTAGCTATTAGGCCAGAGTAAGAGTTAAGACCTTAACCATTAGGCCAGAGTACGAGTCTAAGACCTTAGCTATTAGGCCAGAATAAGAGTTAAGACCTTAACCATTAGGCCAGAGTAAGAGTTAAGACCTTAACCATTAGGCCAGAGTAAGAGTTAAGACCTTAACCATTAGTCCAGAGTACGAGTCTAAGACCTTAGCTATTAGGCCAGAGTAAGAGTTAAGACCTTAGCTATTAGGCCAGAGTAAGAGTTAAGACCAGTTAAGACCTTAGCTATTAGGCCAGAGTAAGAGTTAAGACCTTAACCATTAGGCCAGAGTACGAGTCTAAGACCTTAGCTATTAGGCCAGAGAAAGAGTTAAGACCTTAACCAGTAGGCCATAGTACGAGTCTAAGACCTTAGCTATTAGGCCAGAGTAAGAGTTAAGACCTTAGCTATTAGGCCAGAGTAAGAGTTAAGACCTTAACCTGTAGGCCAGAGTACGAGTCTAAGACCTTAGCTATTAGGCCAGAGTAAGAATTAAGACCTTAACCATTAGGCCAGAGTATGAGTCTAAGACCTTAGCTATTAGGCCAGAGTACGAGTCTAAGACCTTAGCTATTAGGCCAGAGTATGAGTCTAAGACCTTAGCTATTAGGCCAGCGTAAGAGTTAAGACCTTAGCTATTAGGCCAGAGTAAGAGTTAAGACCTTAGCTATTAGGCCAGAGTACGATTCTAAGACCTTAGCTATCAGGCCATAGTAAGAGTCTTACACCTTAGCTATTAGGCCAGAGTAAGAGTTAAGACCTTAACCAGTAGGCCAGAGTAAGAGTTAATACCTTAACCATTAGGCCAGAGTAAGAGTTAAGACCTTAACCATAAGGCCAGAGTATGAGTCTAAGACCTTAGCTATTAGGCCAGAGTAAGAGTTAAGACCTTAACCAGTACACCCGAGTAAGAGTTAAGACCTTAACCATTAGGCCAGAGTACCAGTCTAAGACCTTAGCTATTAGGCCAGAGTAAGAGTTAAGACCTTAGCTATTAGGCCAGAGTAAGAGTTAAGACCTTAACCATTAGGCCAGAGTACGAGTCTAAGACCTTAGCTATTAGGCCAGAGTAAGAGTTAAGACCTTAACCAGTAGGCCAGAGTATGAGTTAAGACCATAACCATTAGGCCAGAGTACGAGTCTAAGACCTTAGCTATTAGGCCAGAGTAAGAGTTAAGACCTTAACTAGTAGGCCTGAGTAAGAGTTAAGACCTTAACCAGTAGGCCAGAGAACAAGTCTAAGACCTTAGCTATTAGGCCAGAGTAAGAGTTAAGATCCTAACCATTAGACCAGAGTACGAGTCTAAGACCTTAACTATTAGGCCAGACTAAGAGTTAAGACCTTAGCTATTAGGCCAGAGTATGAGTCTAAGAGCTTAGCTATTAGGCCAGAGTAAGAGTTAAGACTTTAACCATTAAGCCAGAGTAAGAATAAAGACCTTAAACATTGGGCCAGAGAAAGAGTCTAAGACCTTAACCATTAGGCCGGAGTAAGAGCTAAGACCTTAACCATTAGGCCAGAGTAAGAGTCTGAGACCTTAACCATTAGGCCAGAGTAAGAGTTAAGACCTTAACCATTAGGCCAGAGTAAGAGTCTGGCCAGAGTAAGAGTTAAGACCTTTACCATTAGGCCAGATTAAGAGTCTAAGACCTTAACCATTAGGCCAGAGTAAGAGTTAAGACCTTAACCATTAGGCCAGCGTAAGAGTCTAAGACCTTAACCATTATGTCAGAGTAAGAGTCTAAGACCTTAGCTATTAGGCCAGACTAAGAGTTAAGACCTTAACCATTAGGCCAGAGTACGAGTCTAAGACCTTAGCTATTAGGCCAGAGTAAGAGTTAAGACCTTAACCATTAGGCCAGAGTACGAGTCTAACACCTTAGCTATTAGGCCAGAGTAAGAATTAAGACCTTAAACAGTAGGCCAGAGTAAGAGTTAAGACCTTAACCTGTAGGCCATAGTACGAGTCTAAGACCTTAGCTATTAGGCCAGAGTAAGAGTTAAGACCTTAACCATTAGGCCAGAGTACGAGTCTAAGACCTAAGCTATTATGCCAGAGTAAGAGTTAAGACCTTAGCTATTAGGCCAGAGTAAGAGTTAAGACCTTAACCAGTAGGCGAGAGTGAGAGTTAAGACCTTAACCTGTAGGCCATAGTACGATTCTAAGACCTTAGCTATTAGGCCAGAGTAAGAGTTAAGACCTTAACCAGTAGGCCAGAGTAAGAGTTAAGAACTTAACCTGTAGGCCATAGTACGAGTCTAAGACCTTAGCTATTAGGCCAGAGTAAGAGTTAAGACCTTAGCTATTAGGCCAGAGTAAGAGTTAAGACCTTAAACATTAGGCCAAAGTACGAGTCTAAGACCTTAGCTATTAGGCCAGAGTAAGAATTAAGACCTTAGCTATTAGGCCAGAGTAAAAGTTAAGACCTTAACCAGTAGACAAGAGTAAGAGTTAAGACCTTAACCATTAGGCCAGAGTACGAGTCTAAGACCTTAGCTATTAGGCCAGAGTAAGAGTTAAGACCTTAACCAGTAGGCCAGTGTAAGAGTTAAGACCTTAACCATTAGGCCAGAGTACGAGTCTAAGACCTTAGCTATTAGGCCAGAGTAAGAGTTAAGACCTTAACCAGTAGGCCAGAGTAAGAGTTAAGACCTTAACCATTAGGCCAGAGTACCAGTCTAAGACCTTAGCTATTAGGCCAGAGTAAGAGTTAAGACCTTAGCTATTAGGCCAGAGTAAGAGTTAAGAACCTAACCATTAGGCCAGAGTACGAGTCTAAGACCTTAGCTATTAGGCCAGAGTAAGAGTTAAGACCTTAACCAGTAGGCCAGAGTAAAAGTTAAGAACTTAACCTGTAGGCCATAGTATGAGTCTAAGACCTTAGCTATTAGGCCAGAGTAAGAGTTAAGACCTTAGCTATTAGGCCAGAGTAAGAGTTAAGACCTTAACCATTAGGCCAAAGTACGAGTCTAAGACCTTAGCTATTAGGCCAGAGTAAGAGTTAAGACCTTAGCTATTAGGCCAGAGTAAAAGTTAAGACCTTAACCAGTAGGCCAGAGTAAGAGTTAAGACCTTAACCATTAGGCCAGAGTACGAGTCTAAGACCTTAGCTATTAGGCCAGAGTAAGAGTTAAGACCTTAACCAGTAGGCCAGTGTATAGTTAAGACCTTAACCATTAGGCCAGAGTACGAGTCTAAGACCTTAGCTATTAGGCCCGAGTAAGAGTTAAGACCTTAACCAGTAGGCCAGTGTAAGAGTTAAGACCTTAACCATTAGGCCAGAGTACGAGTCTAAGACCTTAGCTATTAGGCCAGAGTACGAGTCTAAGACCTTAGCTATTAGGCCAGAGTAAGATTTAAGACCTTAGCTATTAGGACAGAGTAAGAGTTAAGACCTTAGCTATTAGGCCAGAGTAAGAGTTAAGACCTTAGCTATTAGGCCAGAGTATGAGTCTAAGACCTTAGCTATTAGGCCAGAGTAAGAGTTAAGACCTTAACCAGTAGGCCAGTGTAAGAGTTAAGACCTTAACCATTAGGCCAGAGTACGAGTCTAAGACCTTAGCTATTAGGCCATAGTACGAGTCTAAGACCTTAGCTATTAGGCCAGAGTAAGAGTTAAGACCTTAGCTATTAGGCCAGAGTAAGAGTTAAGACCTTAGCTATTAGGCCAGAGTATGAGTCTAAGACCTTAGCTATTAGGCCAGAGTACGAGTCTAAGACCTTAGCTATTAGGCCAGAGTAAGAGTTAAGACCTTAGCTATTAGGCCAGAGTAAGAGTTAAGACCTTAGCTATTAGGCCAGAGTACGAGTCTAAGACCTTAGCTATTAGGCCAGAGTAAAAGTTAAGACCTTAACCAGTAGGCCAGTGTAAGAGTTAAGACCTTAACCATTAGGCCAGAGTACGAGTCTAAGACCTTAGCTATTAGGCCAGAGTACGAGTCTAAGACCTTAGCTATTAGGCCAGAGTAAGAGTTAAGACCTTAGCTATTAGGCCAGAGTAAAAGTTAAGACCTTAACCAGTAGGCCAGAGTAAGAGTTAAGACCTTAACCATTAGGCCAGAGTACGAGTCTAAGACCTTAGCTATTAGGCCAGAGTAAGAGTTAAGACCTTAACCAGTAGGCCAGTGTAAGAGTTAAGACCTTAACCATTAGGCCAGAGTACGAGTCTAAGACCTTAGCTATTAGGCCAGAGTAAGAGTTAAGACCTTAACCAGTAGGCCAGTGTAAGAGTTAAGACCTTAACCATTAGGCCAGAGTACGAGTCTAAGACCTTAGCTATTAGGCCAGAGTACGAGTCTAAGACCTTAGCTATTAGGCCAGAGTAAGATTTAAGACCTTAGCTATTAGGCCAGAGTAAGAGTTAAGACCTTAGCTATTAGGCCAGAGTAAGAGTTAAGACCTTAGCTATTAGGCCAGAGTATGAGTCTAAGACCTTAGCTATTAGGCCAGAGTAAGAGTTAAGACCTTAACCAGTAGGCCAGTGTAAGAGTTAAGACCTTAACCATTAGGCCAGAGTACGAGTCTAAGACCGTAGCTATTAGGCCATAGTACGAGTCTAAGACCTTAGCTATTAGGCCAGAGTAAGAGTTAAGACCTTAGCTATTAGGCCAGAGTAAGAGTTAAGACCTTAGCTATTAGGCCAGAGTATGAGTCTAAGACCTTAGCTATTAGGCCAGAGTACGAGTCTAAGACCTTAGCTATTAGGCCAGAGTAAGAGTTAAGACCTTAGCTATTAGGCCAGAGTAAGAGTTAAGACCTTAGCTATTAGGCCAGAGTACGAGTCTAAGACCTTAGCTATTAGGCCAGAGTAAAAGTTAAGACCTTAACCAGTAGGCCAGTGTAAGAGTTAAGACCTTAACTATTAGGCCAGAGTACGAGTCTAAGACCTTAGCTATTAGGCCAGAGTACGAGTCTAAGACCTTAGCTATTAGGCCAGAGTAAGAGTTAAGACCTTAGCTATTAGGCCAGAGTAAGAGTTATGACCTTAGCTATTAGGCCAGAGTACGAGTCTAAGACCTTAGCTATCAGGCCATAGTACGAGTCTTACACCTTAGCTATTAGGCCAGAGTAAGAGTTAAGACCTTAGCTATTAGGCCAGAGTAAGAATTAAGACCTTAACCAGTAGGCCAGAGTAAGAGTTAAGACCTTAACCTGTAGGCCATAGTACGAGTCTTAGACCTCAGCTATTAGGCCAGAGTAAGAGTTAAGACCTTAGCTATTAGGCCAGAGTAAGAATTAAGACCTTAACCAGTAGGCCAGAGTAAGAGTTAAGACCTTAACCTGTAGGCCATAGTACGAGTCTAAGACCTTAGCTATTAGGCCAGAGTAAGAGTTAAGACCTTAACCAGTAGGCCAGAGTATGAGTTAAGACCATAACCATTAGGCCAGAGTACGAGTCTAAGACCTTAGCTATTAGGCCAGAGTAAGAGTTAAGACCTTAACTAGTAGGCCTGAGTAAGAGTTAAGACCTTAACCAGTAGGCCAGAGTACAAGTCTAAGACCTTAGCTATTAGGCCAGAGTAAGAGTTAAGATCCTAACCATTAGACCAGAGTACGAGTCTAAGACCTTAGCTATTAGGCCAGACTAAGAGTTAAGACCTTAGCTATTAGGCCAGAGTATGAGTCTAAGAGCTTAGCTATTAGGCCAGAGTAAGAGTTAAGACCTTAGCTATTAGGCCAGAGTAAGAGTTAAGACCTTAACCATTAGGCCAGAGTAAGAGTTAAGACCTTAACCATTAGTCCAGAGTACGAGTCTAAGACCTTAGCTATTAGGCCAGAGTAAGAGTTAAGACCTTAGCTATTAGGCCAGAGTAAGAGTTAAGACCAGTTAAGACCTTAGCTATTAGGCCAGAGTAAGAGTTAAGACCTTAACCATTAGGCCAGAGTACGAGTCTAAGACCTTAGCTATTAGGCCAGAGAAAGAGTTAAGACCTTAACCAGTAGGCCATAGTACGAGTCTAAGACCTTAGCTATTAGGCCAGAGTAAGAGTTAAGACCTTAGCTATTAGGCCAGAGTAAGAGTTAAGACCTTAACCTGTAGGCCAGAGTACGAGTCTAAGACCTTAGCTATTAGGCCAGAGTAAGAATTAAGACCTTAACCATTAGGCCAGAGTATGAGTCTAAGACCTTAGCTATTAGGCCAGAGTACGAGTCTAAGACCTTAGCTATTAGGCCAGAGTATGAGTCTAAGACCTTAGCTATTAGGCCAGCGTAAGAGTTAAGACCTTAGCTATTAGGCCAGAGTAAGAGTTAAGACCTTAGCTATTAGGCCAGAGTACGATTCTAAGACCTTAGCTATCAGGCCATAGTAAGAGTCTTACACCTTAGCTATTAGGCCAGAGTAAGAGTTAAGACCTTAACCAGTAGGCCAGAGTAAGAGTTAATACCTTAACCATTAGGCCAGAGTAAGAGTTAAGACCTTAACCATAAGGCCAGAGTATGAGTCTAAGACCTTAGCTATTAGGCCAGAGTAAGAGTTAAGACCTTAACCAGTACACCCGAGTAAGAGTTAAGACCTTAACCATTAGGCCAGAGTACCAGTCTAAGACCTTAGCTATTAGGCCAGAGTAAGAGTTAAGACCTTAGCTATTAGGCCAGAGTAAGAGTTAAGACCTTAACCATTAGGCCAGAGTACGAGTCTAAGACCTTAGCTATTAGGCCAGAGTAAGAGTTAAGACCTTAACCAGAAGGCCAGAGTATGAGTTAAGACCATAACCATTAGGCCAGAGTACGAGTCTAAGACCTTAGCTATTAGGCCAGAGTAAGAGTTAAGACCTTAACTAGTAGGCCTGAGTAAGAGTTAAGACCTTAACCAGTAGGCCAGAGAACAAGTCTAAGACCTTAGCTATTAGGCCAGAGTAAGAGTTAAGATCCTAACCATTAGACCAGAGTACGAGTCTAAGACCTTAACTATTAGGCCAGACTAAGAGTTAAGACCTTAGCTATTAGGCCAGAGTATGAGTCTAAGAGCTTAGCTATTAGGCCAGAGTAAGAGTTAAGACTTTAACCATTAAGCCAGAGTAAGAATAAAGACCTTAAACATTGGGCCAGAGAAAGAGTCTAAGACCTTAACCATTAGGCCGGAGTAAGAGCTAAGACCTTAACCATTAGGCCAGAGTAAGAGTCTGAGACCTTAACCATTAGGCCAGAGTAAGAGTTAAGACCTTAACCATTAGGCCAGAGTAAGAGTCTGGCCAGAGTAAGAGTTAAGACCTTTACCATTAGGCCAGATTAAGAGTCTAAGACCTTAACCATTAGGCCAGAGTAAGAGTTAAGACCTTAACCATTAGGCCAGCGTAAGAGTCTAAGACCTTAACCATTATGTCAGAGTAAGAGTCTAAGACCTTAGCTATTAGGCCAGACTAAGAGTTAAGACCTTAACCATTAGGCCAGAGTACGAGTCTAAGACCTTAGCTATTAGGCCAGAGTAAGAGTTAAGACCTTAACCATTAGGCCAGAGTACGAGTCTAACACCTTAGCTATTAGGCCAGAGTAAGAATTAAGACCTTAAACAGTAGGCCAGAGTAAGAGTTAAGACCTTAACCTGTAGGCCATAGTACGAGTCTAAGACCTTAGCTATTAGGCCAGAGTAAGAGTTAAGACCTTAACCATTAGGCCAGAGTACGAGTCTAAGACCTAAGCTATTATGCCAGAGTAAGAGTTAAGACCTTAGCTATTAGGCCAGAGTAAGAGTTAAGACCTTAACCAGTAGGCGAGAGTGAGAGTTAAGACCTTAACCTGTAGGCCATAGTACGATTCTAAGACCTTAGCTATTAGGCCAGAGTAAGAGTTAAGACCTTAACCAGTAGGCCAGAGTAAGAGTTAAGAACTTAACCTGTAGGCCATAGTACGAGTCTAAGACCTTAGCTATTAGGCCAGAGTAAGAGTTAAGACCTTAGCTATTAGGCCAGAGTAAGAGTTAAGACCTTAACCATTAGGCCAAAGTACGAGTCTAAGACCTTAGCTATTAGGCCAGAGTAAGAATTAAGACCTTACCTATTAGGCCAGAGTAAAAGTTAAGACCTTAACCAGTAGACAAGAGTAAGAGTTAAGACCTTAACCATTAGGCCAGAGTACGAGTCTAAGACCTTAGCTATTAGGCCAGAGTAAGAGTTAAGACCTTAACCAGTAGGCCAGTGTAAGAGTTAAGACCTTAACCATTAGGCCAGAGTACGAGTCTAAGACCTTAGCTATTAGGCCAGAGTAAGAGTTAAGACCTTAACCAGTAGGCCAGAGTAAGAGTTAAGACCTTAACCATTAGGCCAGAGTACCAGTCTAAGACCTTAGCTATTAGGCCAGAGTAAGAGTTAAGACCTTAGCTATTAGGCCAGAGTAAGAGTTAAGAACCTAACCATTAGGCCAGAGTACGAGTCTAAGACCTTAGCTATTAGGCCAGAGTAAGAGTTAAGACCTTAACCAGTAGGCCAGAGTAAAAGTTAAGAACTTAACCTGTAGGCCATAGTATGAGTCTAAGACCTTAGCTATTAGGCCAGAGTAAGAGTTAAGACCTTAGCTATTAGGCCAGAGTAAGAGTTAAGACCTTAACCATTAGGCCAAAGTACGAGTCTAAGACCTTAGCTATTAGGCCAGAGTAAGAGTTAAGACCTTAGCTATTAGGCCAGAGTAAAAGTTAAGACCTTAACCAGTAGGCCAGAGTAAGAGTTAAGACCTTAACCATTAGGCCAGAGTACGAGTCTAAGACCTTAGCTATTAGGCCAGAGTAAGAGTTAAGACCTTAACCAGTAGGCCAGTGTATAGTTAAGACCTTAACCATTAGGCCAGAGTACGAGTCTAAGACCTTAGCTATTAGGCCCGAGTAAGAGTTAAGACCTTAACCAGTAGGCCAGTGTAAGAGTTAAGACCTTAACCATTAGGCCAGAGTACGAGTCTAAGACCTTAGCTATTAGGCCAGAGTACGAGTCTAAGACCTTAGCTATTAGGCCAGAGTAAGATTTAAGACCTTAGCTATTAGGACAGAGTAAGAGTTAAGACCTTAGCTATTAGGCCAGAGTAAGAGTTAAGACCTTAGCTATTAGGCCAGAGTATGAGTCTAAGACCTTAGCTATTAGGCCAGAGTAAGAGTTAAGACCTTAACCAGTAGGCCAGTGTAAGAGTTAAGACCTTAACCATTAGGCCAGAGTACGAGTCTAAGACCTTAGCTATTAGGCCATAGTACGAGTCTAAGACCTTAGCTATTAGGCCAGAGTAAGAGTTAAGACCTTAGCTATTAGGCCAGAGTAAGAGTTAAGACCTTAGCTATTAGGCCAGAGTATGAGTCTAAGACCTTAGCTATTAGGCCAGAGTACGAGTCTAAGACCTTAGCTATTAGGCCAGAGTAAGAGTTAAGACCTTAGCTATTAGGCCAGAGTAAGAGTTAAGACCTTAGCTATTAGGCCAGAGTACGAGTCTAAGACCTTAGCTATTAGGCCAGAGTAAAAGTTAAGACCTTAACCAGTAGGCCAGTGTAAGAGTTAAGACCTTAACCATTAGGCCAGAGTACGAGTCTAAGACCTTAGCTATTAGGCCAGAGTACGAGTCTAAGACCTTAGCTATTAGGCCAGAGTAAGAGTTAAGACCTTAGCTATTAGGCCAGAGTAAAAGTTAAGACCTTAACCAGTAGGCCAGAGTAAGAGTTAAGACCTTAACCATTAGGCCAGAGTACGAGTCTAAGACCTTAGCTATTAGGCCAGAGTAAGAGTTAAGACCTTAACCAGTAGGCCAGTGTAAGAGTTAAGACCTTAACCATTAGGCCAGAGTACGAGTCTAAGACCTTAGCTATTAGGCCAGAGTAAGAGTTAAGACCTTAACCAGTAGGCCAGTGTAAGAGTTAAGACCTTAACCATTAGGCCAGAGTACGAGTCTAAGACCTTAGCTATTAGGCCAGAGTACGAGTCTAAGACCTTAGCTATTAGGCCAGAGTAAGATTTAAGACCTTAGCTATTAGGCCAGAGTAAGAGTTAAGACCTTAGCTATTAGGCCAGAGTAAGAGTTAAGACCTTAGCTATTAGGCCAGAGTATGAGTCTAAGACCTTAGCTATTAGGCCAGAGTAAGAGTTAAGACCTTAACCAGTAGGCCAGTGTAAGAGTTAAGACCTTAACCATTAGGCCAGAGTACGAGTCTAAGACCGTAGCTATTAGGCCATAGTACGAGTCTAAGACCTTAGCTATTAGGCCAGAGTAAGAGTTAAGACCTTAGCTATTAGGCCAGAGTAAGAGTTAAGACCTTAGCTATTAGGCCAGAGTATGAGTCTAAGACCTTAGCTATTAGGCCAGAGTACGAGTCTAAGACCTTAGCTATTAGGCCAGAGTAAGAGTTAAGACCTTAGCTATTAGGCCAGAGTAAGAGTTAAGACCTTAGCTATTAGGCCAGAGTACGAGTCTAAGACCTTAGCTATTAGGCCAGAGTAAAAGTTAAGACCTTAACCAGTAGGCCAGTGTAAGAGTTAAGACCTTAACTATTAGGCCAGAGTACGAGTCTAAGACCTTAGCTATTAGGCCAGAGTACGAGTCTAAGACCTTAGCTATTAGGCCAGAGTAAGAGTTAAGACCTTAGCTATTAGGCCAGAGTAAGAGTTATGACCTTAGCTATTAGGCCAGAGTACGAGTCTAAGACCTTAGCTATCAGGCCATAGTACGAGTCTTACACCTTAGCTATTAGGCCAGAGTAAGAGTTAAGACCTTAGCTATTAGGCCAGAGTAAGAATTAAGACCTTAACCAGTAGGCCAGAGTAAGAGTTAAGACCTTAACCTGTAGGCCATAGTACGAGTCTTAGACCTCAGCTATTAGGCCAGAGTAAGAGTTAAGACCTTAGCTATTAGGCCAGAGTAAGAATTAAGACCTTAACCAGTAGGCCAGAGTAAGAGTTAAGACCTTAACCTGTAGGCCATAGTACGAGTCTAAGACCTTAGCTATTAGGCCAGAGTAAGAGTTAAGACCTTAACCAGTAGGCCAGAGTATGAGTTAAGACCATAACCATTAGGCCAGAGTACGAGTCTAAGACCTTAGCTATTAGGCCAGAGTAAGAGTTAAGACCTTAACTAGTAGGCCTGAGTAAGAGTTAAGACCTTAACCAGTAGGCCAGAGTACAAGTCTAAGACCTTAGCTATTAGGCCAGAGTAAGAGTTAAGATCCTAACCATTAGACCAGAGTACGAGTCTAAGACCTTAGCTATTAGGCCAGACTAAGAGTTAAGACCTTAGCTATTAGGCCAGAGTATGAGTCTAAGAGCTTAGCTATTAGGCCAGAGTAAGAGTTAAGACTTTAACCATTAAGCCAGAGTAAGAATAAAGACCTTAAACATTGGGCCAGAGAAAGAGTCTAAGACCTTAACCATTAGGCCGGAGTAAGAGCTAAGACCTTAACCATTAGGCCAGAGTAAGAGTCTGAGACCTTAACCATTAGGCCAGAGTAAGAGTTAAGACCTTAACCATTAGGCCAGAGTAAGAGTCTGGCCAGAGTAAGAGTTAAGACCTTTACCATTAGGCCAGATTAAGAGTCTAAGACCTTAACCATTAGGCCAGAGTAAGAGTTAAGACCTTAACCATTAGGCCAGCGTAAGAGTCTAAGACCTTAACCATTATGTCAGAGTAAGAGTCTAAGACCTTAGCTATTAGGCCAGACTAAGAGTTAAGACCTTAACCATTAGGCCAGAGTACGAGTCTAAGACCTTAGCTATTAGGCCAGAGTAAGAGTTAAGACCTTAACCATTAGGCCAGAGTACGAGTCTAACACCTTAGCTATTAGGCCAGAGTAAGAATTAAGACCTTAAACAGTAGGCCAGAGTAAGAGTTAAGACCTTAACCTGTATGCCATAGTACGAGTCTAAGACCTTAGCTATTAGGCCAGAGTAAGAGTTACGACCTTAACCATTAGGCCAGAGTACGAGTCTAAGACCTAAGCTATTATGCCAGAGTAAGAGTTAAGACCTTAGCTATTAGGCCAGAGTAAGAGTTAAGACCTTAACCAGTAGGCGAGAGTGAGAGTTAAGACCTTAACCTGTAGGCCATAGTACGATTCTAAGACCTTAGCTATTAGGCCAGAGTAAGAGTTAAGAACTTAACCTGTAGGCCATAGTACGAGTCTAAGACCTTAGCTATTAGGCCAGAGTAAGAGTTAAGACCTTAGCTATTAGGCCAGAGTAAGAGTTAAGACCTTAACCATTAGGCCAAAGTACGAGTCTAAGACCTTAGCTATTAGGCCAGAGTAAGAATTAAGACCTTAGCTATTAGGCCAGAGTAAAAGTTAAGACCTTAACCAGTAGACAAGAGTAAGAGTTAAGACCTTAACCATTAGGCCAGAGTACGAGTCTAAGACCTTAGCTATTAGGCCAGAGTAAGAGTTAAGACCTTAACCAGTAGGCCAGTGTAAGAGTTAAGACCTTAACCATTAGGCCAGAGTACGAGTCTAAGACCTTAGCTATTAGGCCAGAGTAAGAGTTAAGACCTTAACCAGTAGGCCAGAGTAAGAGTTAAGACCTTAACCATTAGGCCAGAGTACCAGTCTAAGACCTTAGCTATTAGGCCAGAGTAAGAGTTAAGACCTTAGCTATTAGGCCAGAGTAAGAGTTAAGAACTTAACCATTAGGCCAGAGTACGAGTCTAAGACCTTAGCTATTAGGCCAGAGTAAGAGTTAAGACCTTAACCAGTAGGCCAGAGTAAGAGTTAAGAACTTAACCTGTAGGCCATAGTACGAGTCTAAGACCTTAGCTATTAGGCCAGAGTAAGAGTTAAGACCTTAGCTATTAGGCCAGAGTAAGAGTTAAGACCTTAACCATTAGGCCAAAGTACGAGTCTAAGACCTTAGCTATTAGGCCAGAGTAAGAGTTAAGACCTTAGCTATTAGGCCAGAGTAAAAGTTAAGACCTTAACCAGTAGGCCAGAGTAAGAGTTAAGACCTTAACCATTAGGCCAGAGTACGAGTCTAAGACCTTAGCTATTAGGCCAGAGTAAGAGTTAAGACCTTAACCAGTAGGCCAGTGTAAGAGTTAAGACCTTAACCATTAGGCCAGAGTACGAGTCTAAGACCTTAGCTATTAGGCTAGAGTAAGAGTTAAGACCTTAACCAGTAGGCCAGTGTAAGAGTTAAGACCTAAACCATTAGGCCAGAGTACGAGTCTAAGACCTTAGCTATTAGGCCAGAGTACGAGTCTAAGACCTTAACTATTAGGCCAGAGTAAGATTTAAGACCTTAGCTATTAGGCCAGAGTAAGAGTTAAGACCTTAGCTATTAGGCCAGAGTAAGAGTTAAGACCTTAGCTATTAGGCCAGAGTATGAGTCTAAGACCTTAGCTATTAGGCCAGAGTAAGAGTTAAGACCTTAACCAGTAGGCCAGTGTAAGAGTTAAGACCTTAACCATTAGGCCAGAGTACGAGTCTAAGACCTTAGCTATTAGGCCATAGTACGAGTCTAAGACCTTAGCTATTAGGCCAGAGTAAGAGTTAAGACCTTAGCTATTAGGCCAGAGTAAGAGTTAAGACCTTAGCTATTAGGCCAGAGTATGAGTCTAAGACCTTAGCTATTAGGCCAGAGTACGAGTCTAAGACCTTAGCTATTAGGCCAGAGTAAGAGTTAAGACCTTAGCTATTAGGCCAGAGTAAGAGTTAAGACCTTAGCTATTAGGCCAGAGTACGAGTCTAAGACCTTAGCTATTAGGCCAGAGTAAAAGTTAAGACCTTAACCAGTAGGCCAGTGTAAGAGTTAAGACCTTAACCATTAGGCCAGAGTACGAGTCTAAGACCTTAGCTATTAGGCCAGAGTACGAGACCTTAACTATTAGGCCAGAGTAAGAGTTAAGACCTTAGCTATTAGGCCAGAGTAAGAGTTATGACCTTAGCTATTAGGCCAGAGTACGAGTCTAAGACCTTAGCTATCAGGCCATAGTACGAGTCTTACACCTTAGCTATTAGGCCAGAGTAAGAGTTAAGACCTTAACCAGTACGCCAGTGTAAGAGTTAAGACCTTAACCTGTAGGCCAGAGTAAGAGTTAAGACTTTAACCTGTAGGCCATAGTAGGAGTCTTAGACCTTAGCTATTAGGCCAGAGTAAGAGTTAAGACCTTAACCAGTAGGCCAGAGTAAGAGTTAAGACCTTAACCATTAGGCCAGAGTAGGAGTCTAAGACCTTAGCTATTAGGCCAGAGTAAGAGTTAAGACCTTAGCTATTAGGCCAGAGTAAGAGTTAAGACCGTAACCATTAAGCCAGAGTACGAGTCTAAGACCTTAGCTATTTAGCCAGAGTAAGAGTTAAGACCTTAGCTATTAGGCCAGAGTAACCATTTCGCCAGAGTACGAGTCTAAGACCTTAGCTATTGGGCCAGAGTAAGAGTTAAGACCTTAGCTATTAGGCCAGAGTAAAAGTTAAGACCTTAACCAGTAGGCCAGAGTAAGAGTTAAGACCTTAACCATTAGGCCATAGTAGGAGTCTTAGACCTTAGCTATTAGGCCAGAGTAAGAGTTAAGACCTTAACCAGTAGGCCAGAGTAAGAGTTAAGACCTTAACCATTAGGCCAGAGTAGGAGTCTAAGACCTTAGCTATTAGGCCAGAGTAAGAGTTAAGACCTTAGCTATTAGGCCAGAGTAAGAGTTAAGACCGTAACCATTAAGCCAGAGTACGAGTCTAAGACCTTAGCTATTTAGCCAGAGTAAGAGTTAAGACCTTAGCTATTAGGCCAGAGTAACCATTTCGCCAGAGTACGAGTCTAAGACCTTAGCTATTAGGCCAGAGTAAGAGTTAAGACCTTAGCTATTAGGCCAGAGTAAAAGTTAAGACCTTAACCAGTAGGCCAGAGTAAGAGTTAAGACCTTAACCATTAGGCCAGAGTACGAGTTTAAGACCTTAGCTATTAGGCCAGAGTAAGAGTTAAGACCTTAGCTATTAGGCCAGAGTAAGAGTTAAGACCTTAGCTATTAGGCCAGAGTACGAGTCTAAGACCTTAGCTATTAGGCCAGAGTAAAAGTTAAGACCTTAACCAGTAGGCCAGTGTAAGAGTTAAGACCTTAACCATTAGGCCAGAGTACGAGTCTAAGACCTTAGCTATTAGGCCAGAGTACGAGACCTTAACTATTAGGCCAGAGTAAGAGTTAAGACCTTAGCTATTAGGCCAGAGTAAGAGTTATGACCTTAGCTATTAGGCCAGAGTACGAGTCTAAGACCTTAGCTATCAGGCCATAGTACGAGTCTTACACCTTAGCTATTAGGCCAGAGTAAGAGTTAAGACCTTAACCAGTACGCCAGTGTAAGAGTTAAGACCTTAACCTGTAGGCCAGAGTAAGAGTTAAGACTTTAACCTGTAGGCCATAGTAGGAGTCTTAGACCTTAGCTATTAGGCCAGAGTAAGAGTTAAGACCTTAACCAGTAGGCCAGAGTAAGAGTTAAGACCTTAACCATTAGGCCAGAGTAGGAGTCTAAGACCTTAGCTATTAGGCCAGAGTAAGAGTTAAGACCTTAGCTATTAGGCCAGAGTAAGAGTTAAGACCGTAACCATTAAGCCAGAGTACGAGTCTAAGACCTTAGCTATTGAGCCAGAGTAAGAGTTAAGACCTTAGCTATTAGGCCAGAGTAACCATTTCGCCAGAGTACGAGTCTAAGACCTTAGCTATTAGGCCAGAGTAAGAGTTAAGACCTTAGCTATTAGGCCAGAGTAAAAGTTAAGACCTTAACCAGTAGGCCAGAGTAAGAGTTAAGACCTTAACCATTAGGCCATAGTAGGAGTCTTAGACCTTAGCTATTAGGCCAGAGTAAGAGTTAAGACCTTAACCAGTAGGCCAGAGTAAGAGTTAAGACCTTAACCATTAGGCCAGAGTAGGAGTCTAAGACCTTAGCTATTAGGCCAGAGTAAGAGTTAAGACCTTAGCTATTAGGCCAGAGTAAGAGTTAAGACCGTAACCATTAAGCCAGAGTACGAGTCTAAGACCTTAGCTATTTAGCCAGAGTAAGAGTTAAGACCTTAGCTATTAGGCCAGAGTAACCATTTCGCCAGAGTACGAGTCTAAGACCTTAGCTATTAGGCCAGAGTAAGAGTTAAGACCTTAGCTATTAGGCCAGAGTAAAAGTTAAGACCTTAACCAGTAGGCCAGAGTAAGAGTTAAGACCTTAACCATTAGGCCAGAGTACGAGTTTAAGACCTTAGCTATTAGGCCAGAGTAAGAGTTAAGACCTTAACCAGTAGGCCAGTGTAAGAGTTAAGACCTTAACCATTAGGCCAAAGTACGAGTCTAAGACCTTAGCTATTAGGCCAGAGTAAGAGTTAAGACCTTAACCAGTAGGCCAGTGTAAGAGTTAAGACCTTAACCATTAGGCCAGAGTACGAGTCTAAGACCTTAGCTATTAGGCCAGAGTACGAGTCTAAGACCTTAGCTATTAGGCCAGAGTAAGAGTTAAGGCCTTAGCTATTAGGCCAGAGTAAGAGTTAAGACCTTAGCTATTAGGCCAGAGTACGAGTCTAAGACCTTAGCTATTAGGCAAGAGTAAGAGTTAAGACCTTAACCAGTAGGCCAGTGTAAGAGTTAAGACCTTAACCATTAGGCCAGAGTACGAGTCTAAGACCTTAGCTATTAGGCCATAGTACGAGTCTAAGACCTTAGCTATTAGGCCAGAGTAAGAGTTAAGACCTTAACCATTACGCCTGAGTACGAGTCTAAGACCTTAGCTATTAGGCCAGAGTAAGTGTTAAGACCTGAGCTATTATGCCAGACTAAGAGTTAAGACCTTAATCAGTAGGCCAGAGTAAGAGTTAAGACCTTAACCAGTAGGCCAGAGTAAGAGTTAAGACCTTAATCATTAGGCCAGAGTACGAGTCTAAGACCTTAGCTATTAGGCCAGAGTAAGAGTTAAGACCTTAACCAGTAGGCCAGAGTAAGAGTTAAGACCTTAACCTGTAGGCCATAGTACGAGTCTAAGACCTTAGCTATTAGGCCAGAGTAAGAGTTAAGACCTTAACCAGTCGGCCAGAGTAAGAGTTAAGACCTTAACCAGTAGGCCAGAGTACGAGTCTAACACCTTAGCTATTAGGCCAGAGTAAGAGTTAAGACCTTAACCAGTAGGCCAGAGAAAGAGTTAAGACCTTAAACATTAGACCAGAGTACGAGTCTAAGACCTTAGCTATTAGGACAGGGTAAGAGTTAAGACCTTAACCAGTAGGCCAGAGTAAGACTTAAGACCTTAACCAGTAGGCCAGAGTACGAGTCTAAGACCTTAGCTATTAGGCCAGAATAAGAGTTAAGACCTTAACCAAGAGGCCAGAGAAAGAGTTAAGACCTTAACCATTATATCAGAGTACGAGTCTAAGACCGTAGCTATTAGGCCAGAGTAAGAGTTAAGACCTTAGCTATTAGGCCAGAGTAACAGTTAAGACTTTAACCATTAAGCCAGAGTAAGAATAAAGACCTTAAACATTAGGCCAGAGAAAGAGTCTAAGACCTTAACCATTAGGCCGGAGTAAGAGTTAAGACCTTAACCATTAGGCCAGAGTAAGAGTCTGGCCAGAGTAAGAGTTAAGACCTTTACCATTAGGCCAGATTAAGAGTCTAAGACCTTAACCATTAGGCCAGAGGAAGAGTTAAGACCTTAACCATTAGGCCAGAGTAAGAGTCAAAGACCTTAACCATTATGTCAGAGTAAGAGTCTAAGACCTTAACCATTAGGCCAGAGTAAGAGTTAAGACCTTAACCATTAGGCCAGAGTTTGAGTCTAAGACCTTAACTATTAGGCCAGAGTAAGTGTTAAGACCTTAACCAGTAGGCCAGAGTAAGAGTTAAGACCTTAACCATTAGTCCATAGTACGAGTCTAAGACCTTAGCTATTAGGCCAGAGTAAGAGTTAAGACCTTAGCTATTAGGCCAGAGTAAGAGTTAAGACCAGTTAAGACCTTAGCTATTAGGCCAGAGTAAGAGTTAAGACCTTAACCATTAGGCCAGAGTACGAGTCTAAGACCTTAGCTATTAGGCCAGAGTAAGAGTTAAGACCTTAACCAGTAGGCCATAGTACGAGTCTAAGACCTTAGCTATTAGGCCAGAGTAAGAGTTAAGACCTTAGCTATTAGGCCAGAGTAAGAGTTAAGACCTTAACCATTAGGCCAGAGTACGAGTCTAAGACCTTAGCTATTAGGCCAGAGTAAGAGTTAAGACCTTAACCATTAGGCCAGAGTAAGAGTTAAGACCTTAACCATTAGGCCAGAGTACGAGTCTAAGACCTTAGCTATTAGGCCAGAGTAAGATTTAAGACCTTAGCTATTAGGCCAGAGTAAGAGTTAAGACCTTAACCAGTAGGCCATAGTAAGAGTTAAGACCTTCACCATTAGGCCAGAGTATGAGTCTAAGACCTTAGCTATTAGGCCAGAGTAAGAGTTAAGACCTTAACCAGTAGGCCAGAGTAAGAGTTAAGACCTTAACCATTAGTCCAGAGTACGAATCTAAGACCTTAGCTATTAGGCCAGAGAAAGATTTAAGACCTTAGCTATTGGGCCAGAGTAAGAGTGAAGACCTTAAACATTAGGCCAGAGTACGAGTCTAAGACCTTAGCTATTAGGCCAGAGTAAGAGTTAAGACCTTAACCATTAGGCCAGAGTACGAGTCTAAGACCTTAGCTATTAGGCCAGAGTACGAGTCTAAGACGTTAGCTATTAGGCCAGAGTAAGAGTTAAGACCTTAACTATTAGGCCAGAGTAAGAGTTAAGACCTTAGCTATTAGGCCAGAGTACGAGTCTAAGCCCTTAGCTATTAGGCCTTAGTAAAAGTTAAGACCTTAACCAGTAGGCCAGTGTAAGAGTTAAGACCTTAACCATTAGGCCAGAGTACGAGTCTAAGACCTTAGCTATTAGGCCAGAGTACGAGTCTAAGACCTTAGCTATTAGGCCAGAGTAAGAGTTAAGACCTTAGCTATTAGGCCAGAGTAAGAGTTAAGACCTTAGCTATTAGGCCAGAGTACGAGTCTAAGACCTTAGCTATTAGGCCAGAGTACGAGTCTAAGAACTTAGCTATTAGGCCAGAATAAGAGTTAAGACCTTAGCTATTAGGCCAGAGTAAGAGTTAAGACCTTAGCTATTAGGCCAGAGTACGAGTCTAAGACCTTAGCTATCAGGCCATAGTACGAGTCTTACACCTTAGCTATTAGGCCAGAGTAAGAGTTAAGACCTTAACCAGTACGCCAGTGTAAGAGTGAAGACCTTAACCTGTAGGCCAGAGTAAGAGTTAAGACCTTAACCTGTAGGCCATAGTAGGAGTCTTAGACCTTAGCTATTAGGCCAGAGTAAGAGTTAAGACCTTAACCAGTAGGCCAGTGTAAGAGTTAAGACCTTAACCATTAGGCCAGAGTACGAGTCTAAGACCTTAGCTATTAGGCCAGAGTACGAGTCTAAGACCTTAGCTATTAGGCCAGAGTAAGAGTTAAGACCTTAGCTATTAGGCCAGAGTAAGAGTTAAGACCTTAGCTATTAGGCCAGAGTATGAGTCTAAGACCTTAGCTATTAGGCCAGAGTAAGAATTAAGACCTTAACCATTAGGCCAGAGTATGAGTCTAAGACCTTAGCTATTGGGCCAGAGTACGAGTCTAAGACCTTAGCTATTAGGCCAGAGTAAGAGTTAAGACCTTAACCATTAGGCCAGAGTACTAGTCTAAGACCTTAGCTATTAGGCCAGAGTAAGAGTTAAGACCTTAACCAGTAGGCCAGAGTACGAGTCTAAGACCTTAGCTATTAGGCCAGAGTAAGAGTTAAGACCTTAACCAGTAGGCCAGAGTAAGAGTTAAGACCTTAACCTGTAGGCCATAGTACGAGTCTAAGACCTTAGCTATTAGGCCAGAGTAAGAGTTAAGACCTTAACCATTAGGCCAGAGTACGAGTCTAACACCTTAGCTATTAGGCCAGAGTACGAGTCTAAGACCTTAGCTATTAGGCCAGACTAAGAGTTAAGACCTTAGCTATTAGGCCAGAGTACGAGTCTAAGACCTTAGCTATTAGGCCAGAGTAAGAGTTAAGACCTTAAGCAGTAGGCCAGAGTAAGAGTTAAGACCTAACCTGTATGCCAAAGTACGAGTCTAAGACCTTAGCTATTAGGCCAGAGTAAGAGTTAAGACCTTAGCTATTAGGCCAGAGTAAGAATTAAGACCTTAACCAGTAGGCCAGAGTAAGAGTTAAGACCTTAACCTGTAGGCCATAGTACGAGTCTTAGACCTCAGCTATTAGGCCAGAGTAAGAGTTAAGACCTTAGCTATTAGGCCAGAGTAAGAATTAAGACCTTAACCAGTAGGCCAGAGTAAGAGTTAAGACCTTAACCTGTAGGCCATAGTACGAGTCTAAGACCTTAGCTATTAGGCCAGAGTAAGAGTTAAGACCTTAACCAGTAGGCCAGAGTATGAGTTAAGACCATAACCATTAGGCCAGAGTACGAGTCTAAGACCTTAGCTATTAGGCCAGAGTAAGAGTTAAGACCTTAACTAGTAGGCCTGAGTAAGAGTTAAGACCTTAACCAGTAGGCCAGAGTACAAGTCTAAGACCTTAGCTATTAGGCCAGAGTAAGAGTTAAGATCCTAACCATTAGACCAGAGTACAAGTCTAAGACCTTAGCTATTAGGCCAGACTAAGAGTTAAGACCTTAGCTATTAGGCCAGAGTATGAGTCTAAGAGCTTAGCTATTAGGCCAGAGTAAGAGTTAAGACTTTAACCATTAAGCCAGAGTAAGAATAAAGACCTTAAACATTGGGCCAGAGAAAGAGTCTAAGACCTTAACCATTAGGCCGGAGTAAGAGCTAAGACCTTAACCATTAGGCCAGAGTAAGAGTCTGAGACCTTAACCATTAGGCCAGAGTAAGAGTTAAGACCTTAACCATTAGGCCAGAGTAAGAGTCTGGCCAGAGTAAGAGTTAAGACCTTTACCATTAGGCCAGATTAAGAGTCTAAGACCTTAACCATTAGGCCAGAGTAAGAGTTAAGACCTTAACCATTAGGCCAGCGTAAGAGTCTAAGACCTTAACCATTATGTCAGAGTAAGAGTCTAAGACCTTAGCTATTAGGCCAGACTAAGAGTTAAGACCTTAACCATTAGGCCAGAGTACAAGTCTAAGACCTTAGCTATTAGACCAGAGTAAGAGTTAAGACCTTAACCATTAGGCCAGAGTACGAGTCTAACACCTTAGCTATTAGGCCAGAGTAAGAATTAAGACCTTAAACAGTAGGCCAGAGTAAGAGTTAAGACCTTAACCTGTAGGCCATAGTACGAGTCTAAGACCTTAGCTATTAGGCCAGAGTAAGAGTTAAGACCTTAACCATTAGGCCAGAGTACAAGTCTAAGACCTAAGCTATTATGCCAGAGTAAGAGTTAAGACCTTAGCTATTAGGCCAGAGTAAGAGTTAAGACCTTAACCAGTAGGTGAGAGTGAGAGTTAAGACCTTAACCTGTAGGCCATAGTACGATTCTAAGACCTTAGCTATTAGGCCAGAGTAAGAGTTAAGACCTTAACCAGTAGGCCAGAGTAAGAGTTAAGAACTTAACCTGTAGGCCATAGTACGAGTCTAAGACCTTAGCTATTAGGCCAGAGTAAGAGTTAAGACCTTAGCTATTAGGCCAGAGTAAGAGTTAAGACCTTAACCATTAGGCCAAAGTACAAGTCTAAGACCTTAGCTATTAGGCCAGAGTAAGAATTAAGACCTTAGCTATTAGGCCAGAGTAAAAGTTAAGACCTTAACCAGTAGACAAGAGTAAGAGTTAAGACCTTAACCATTAGGCCAGAGTACGAGTCTAAGACCTTAGCTATTAGGCTAGAGTAAGAGTTAAGACCTTAACCAGTAGGCCAGTGTAAGAGTTAAGACCTTAACCATTAGGCCAGAGTACGAGTCTAAGACCTTAGCTATTAGGCCAGAGTAAGAGTTAAGACCTTAACCAGTAGGCCAGAGTAAGAGTTAAGACCTTAACCATTAGGCCAGAGTACCAGTCTAAGACCTTAGCTATTAGGTCAGAGTAAGAGTTAAGACCTTAGCTATTAGGCCAGAGTAAGAGTTAAGAACTTAACCATTAGGCCAGAGTACGAGTCTAAGACCTTAGCTATTAGGCCAGAGTAAGAGTTAAGACCTTAACCAGTAGGCCAGAGTAAGAGTTAAGAACTTAACCTGTAGGCCATAGTACGAGTCTAAGACCTTAGCTATTAGGCCAGCATAAAAGTTAGGACCTTAGCTATTATGCCAGAGTAAGAGTTAAGACCTTAACCATTAGGCCAAAGTACGAGTCTAAGACCTTAGCTATTAGGCCAGAGTAAGAATTAAGACCTTAGCTATTAGGCCAGAGTAAAAGTTAAGACCTTAACCAATAGACAAGAGTAAGAGTTAAGACCTTAACCATTAGGCCAGAGTACGAGTCTAAGACCTTAGCTATTAGGCCAGAGTAAGAGTTAAGACCTTAACCAGTAGGCCAGTGTAAGAGTTAAGACCTTAACCAGTAGACAAGAGTAAGAGTTAAGACCTTAACCATTAGGCCAGAGTACGAGTCTAAGACCTTAGCTATTAGGCCAGAGTAAGAGTTAAGACCTTAGCTATTAGGCCAGAGTAAGAGTTAAGACCTTAACCATTAGGCCAAAGTACGAGTCTAAGACCTTAGCTATTAGGCCAGAGTAAGAGTTAAGACCTTAACCAGTAGGCCAGAGTAAGAGTTAAGACCTTAACCATTAGGCCAGAGTACCAGTCTAAGACCTTAGCTATTAGGCCAGAGTAAGAGTTAAGACCTTAGCTATTAGGCCAGAGTAAGAGTTAGGAACTTAACCATTAGGCCAGAGTACGAGTCTAAGACCTTAGCTATTAGGCCAGAGTAAGAGTTAAGACCTTAACCAGTAGGCCAGAGTAAGAGTTAAGAACTTAACCTGTAGGCCATAGTACGAGTCTAAGACCTTAGCTATTAGGCCAGAGTAAGAGTTAAGACCTTAGCTATTAGGCCAGAGTAAGAGTTAAGACCTTAACCATTAGGCCAAAGTACGAGTCTAAGACCTTAGCTATTAGGCCAGAGTAAGAGTTAAGACCTTAGCTATTAGGCCAGAGTAAAAGTTAAGACCTTAACCAGTAGGCCAGAGTAAGAGTTAAGACCTTAACCATTAGGCCAGAGTACGAGTCTAAGACCTTAGCTATTAGGCCAGAGTAAGAGTTAAGACCTTAACCAGTAGGCCAGTGTAAGAGTTAAGACCTTAACCATTAGGCCAGAGTACGAGTCTAAGACCTTAGCTATTAGGCTAGAGTAAGAGTTAAGACCTTAACCAGTAGGCCAGTGTAAGAGTTAAGACCTTAACCATTAGGCCAGAGTACGAGTCTAAGACCTTAGCTATTAGGCCAGAGTACGAGTCTAAGACCTTAACTATTAGGCCAGAGTAAGATTTAAGACATTAGCTATTAGGCCAGAGTAAGAGTTAAGACCTTAGCTATTAGGCCAGAGTAAGAGTTAAGACCTTAGCTATTAGGCCAGAGTATGAGTCTAAGACCTTAGCTATTAGGCCAGAGTAAGAGTTAAGACCTTAACCAGTAGGCCAGTGTAAGAGTTAAGACCTTAACCATTAGGCCAGAGTACGAGTCTAAGACCTTAGCTATTAGGCCATAGTACGAGTCTAAGACCTTAGCTATTAGGCCAGAGTAAGAGTTAAGACCTTAGCTATTAGGCCAGAGTAAGAGTTAAGACCTTAGCTATTAGGCCAGAGTATGAGTCTAAGACCTTAGCTATTAGGCCAGAGTACGAGTCTAAGACCTTAGCTATTAGGCCAGAGTAAGAGTTAAGACCTTAGCTATTAGGCCAGAGTAAGAGTTAAGACCTTAGCTATTAGGCCAGAGTACGAGTCTAAGACCTTAGCTATTAGGCCAGAGTAAAAGTTAAGACCTTAACCAGTAGGCCAGTGTAAGAGTTAAGACCTTAACCATTAGGCCAGAGTACGAGTCTAAGACCTTAGCTATTAGGCCAGAGTACGAGACCTTAACTATTAGGCCAGAGTAAGAGTTAAGACCTTAGCTATTAGGCCAGAGTAAGAGTTATGACCTTAGCTATTAGGCCAGAGTACGAGTCTAAGACCTTAGCTATCAGGCCATAGTACGAGTCTTACACCTTAGCTATTAGGCCAGAGTAAGAGTTAAGACCTTAACCAGTACGCCAGTGTAAGAGTTAAGACCTTAACCTGTAGGCCAGAGTAAGAGTTAAGACTTTAACCTGTAGGCCATAGTAGGAGTCTTAGACCTTAGCTATTAGGCCAGAGTAAGAGTTAAGACCTTAACCAGTAGGCCAGAGTAGGAGTCTAAGACCTTAGCTATTAGGCCAGAGTAAGAGTTAAGACCTTAGCTATTAGGCCAGAGTAAGAGTTAAGACCGTAACCATTAAGCCAGAGTACGAGTCTAAGACCTTAGCTATTTAGCCAGAGTACGAGTCTAAGACCTTAGCTATTTAGCCAGAGTAAGAGTTAAGACCTTAGCTATTAGGCCAGAGTAACCATTTCGCCAGAGTACGAGTCTAAGACCTTAGCTATTAGGCCAGAGTAAGAGTTAAGACCTTAGCTATTAGGCCAGAGTAAAAGTTAAGACCTTAACCAGTAGGCCAGAGTAAGAGTTAAGACCTTAACCATTAGGCCATAGTAGGAGTCTTAGACCTTAGCTATTAGGCCAGAGTAAGAGTTAAGACCTTAACCAGTAGGCCAGAGTAAGAGTTAAGACCTTAACCATTAGGCCAGAGTAGGAGTCTAAGACCTTAGCTATTAGGCCAGAGTAAGAGTTAAGACCTTAGCTATTAGGCCAGAGTAAGAGTTAAGACCGTAACCATTAAGCCAGAGTACGAGTCTAAGACCTTAGCTATTTAGCCAGAGTAAGAGTTAAGACCTTAGCTATTAGGCCAGAGTAACCATTTCGCCAGAGTACGAGTCTAAGACCTTAGCTATTAGGCCAGAGTAAGAGTTAAGACCTTAGCTATTAGGCCAGAGTAAAAGTTAAGACCTTAACCAGTAGGCCAGAGTAAGAGTTAAGACCTTAACCATTAGGCCAGAGTACGAGTTTAAGACCTTAGCTATTAGGCCAGAGTAAGAGTTAAGACCTTAACCAGTAGGCCAGTGTAAGAGTTAAGACCTTAACCATTAGGCCAGAGTACGAGTCTAAGACCTTAGCTATTAGGCCAGAGTAAGAGTTAAGACCTTAACCAGTAGGCCAGTGTAAGAGTTAAGACCTTAACCATTAGGCCAGAGTACGAGTCTAAGACCTTAGCTATTAGGCCAGAGTACGAGTCTAAGACCTTAGCTATTAGGCCAGAGTAAGAGTTAAGGCCTTAGCTATTAGGCCAGAGTAAGAGTTAAGACCTTAGCTATTAGGCCAGAGTACGAGTCTAAGACCTTAGCTATTAGGCAAGAGTAAGAGTTAAGACCTTAACCAGTAGGCCAGTGTAAGAGTTAAGACCTTAACCATTAGGCCAGAGTACGAGTCTAAGACCTTATCTATTAGGCCATAGTACGAGTCTAAGACCTTAGCTATTAGGCCAGAGTAAGAGTTAAGACCTTAACCATTACGCCTGAGTACGAGTCTAAGACCTTAGCTATTAGGCCAGAGTAAGTGTTAAGACCTGAGCTATTATGCCAGACTAAGAGTTAAGACCTTAATCAGTAGGCCAGAGTAAGAGTTAAGACCTTAACCAGTAGGCCAGAGTAAGAGTTAAGACCTTAATCATTAGGCCAGAGTACGAGTCTAAGACCTTAGCTATTAGGCCAGAGTAAGAGTTAAGACCTTAACCAGTAGGCCAGAGTAAGAGTTAAGACCTTAACCTGTAGGCCATAGTACGAGTCTAAGACCTTAGCTATTAGGCCAGAGTAAGAGTTAAGACCTTAACCAGTAGGTGAGAGTGAGAGTTAAGACCTTAACCTGTAGGCCATAGTACGATTCTAAGACCTTAGCTATTAGGCCAGAGTAAGAGTTAAGACCTTAACCAGTAGGCCAGAGTAAGAGTTAAGAACTTAACCTGTAGGCCATAGTACGAGTCTAAGACCTTAGCTATTAGGCCAGAGTAAGAGTTAAGACCTTAGCTATTAGGCCAGAGTAAGAGTTAAGACCTTAACCATTAGGCCAAAGTACAAGTCTAAGACCTTAGCTATTAGGCCAGAGTAAGAATTAAGACCTTAGCTATTAGGCCAGAGTAAAAGTTAAGACCTTAACCAGTAGACAAGAGTAAGAGTTAAGACCTTAACCATTAGGCCAGAGTACGAGTCTAAGACCTTAGCTATTAGGCCAGAGTAAGAGTTAAGACCTTAACCAGTAGGCCAGTGTAAGAGTTAAGACCTTAACCATTAGGCCAGAGTACGAGTCTAAGACCTTAGCTATTAGGCCAGAGTAAGAGTTAAGACCTTAACCAGTAGGCCAGAGTAAGAGTTAAGACCTTAACCATTAGGCCAGAGTACCAGTCTAAGACCTTAGCTATTAGGTCAGAGTAAGAGTTAAGACCTTAGCTATTAGGCCAGAGTAAGAGTTAAGAACTTAACCATTAGGCCAGAGTACGAGTCTAAGACCTTAGCTATTAGGCCAGAGTAAGAGTTAAGACCTTAACCAGTAGGCCAGAGTAAGAGTTAAGAACTTAACCTGTAGGCCATAGTACGAGTCTAAGACCTTAGCTATTAGGCCAGCATAAAAGTTAGGACCTTAGCTATTATGCCAGAGTAAGAGTTAAGACCTTAACCATTAGGCCAAAGTACGAGTCTAAGACCTTAGCTATTAGGCCAGAGTAAGAATTAAGACCTTAGCTATTAGGCCAGAGTAAAAGTTAAGACCTTAACCAATAGACAAGAGTAAGAGTTAAGACCTTAACCATTAGGCCAGAGTACGAGTCTAAGACCTTAGCTATTAGGCCAGAGTAAGAGTTAAGACCTTAACCAGTAGGCCAGTGTAAGAGTTAAGACCTTAACCAGTAGACAAGAGTAAGAGTTAAGACCTTAACCATTAGGCCAGAGTACGAGTCTAAGACCTTAGCTATTAGGCCAGAGTAAGAGTTAAGACCTTAGCTATTAGGCCAGAGTAAGAGTTAAGACCTTAACCATTAGGCCAAAGTACGAGTCTAAGACCTTAGCTATTAGGCCAGAGTAAGAGTTAAGACCTTAACCAGTAGGCCAGAGTAAGAGTTAAGACCTTAACCATTAGGCCAGAGTACCAGTCTAAGACCTTAGCTATTAGGCCAGAGTAAGAGTTAAGACCTTAGCTATTAGGCCAGAGTAAGAGTTAGGAACTTAACCATTAGGCCAGAGTACGAGTCTAAGACCTTAGCTATTAGGCCAGAGTAAGAGTTAAGACCTTAACCAGTAGGCCAGAGTAAGAGTTAAGAACTTAACCTGTAGGCCATAGTACGAGTCTAAGACCTTAGCTATTAGGCCAGAGTAAGAGTTAAGACCTTAGCTATTAGGCCAGAGTAAGAGTTAAGACCTTAACCATTAGGCCAAAGTACGAGTCTAAGACCTTAGCTATTAGGCCAGAGTAAGAGTTAAGACCTTAGCTATTAGGCCAGAGTAAAAGTTAAGACCTTAACCAGTAGGCCAGAGTAAGAGTTAAGACCTTAACCATTAGGCCAGAGTACGAGTCTAAGACCTTAGCTATTAGGCCAGAGTAAGAGTTAAGACCTTAACCAGTAGGCCAGTGTAAGAGTTAAGACCTTAACCATTAGGCCAGAGTACGAGTCTAAGACCTTAGCTATTAGGCTAGAGTAAGAGTTAAGACCTTAACCAGTAGGCCAGTGTAAGAGTTAAGACCTTAACCATTAGGCCAGAGTACGAGTCTAAGACCTTAGCTATTAGGCCAGAGTACGAGTCTAAGACCTTAACTATTAGGCCAGAGTAAGATTTAAGACATTAGCTATTAGGCCAGAGTAAGAGTTAAGACCTTAGCTATTAGGCCAGAGTAAGAGTTAAGACCTTAGCTATTAGGCCAGAGTATGAGTCTAAGACCTTAGCTATTAGGCCAGAGTAAGAGTTAAGACCTTAACCAGTAGGCCAGTGTAAGAGTTAAGACCTTAACCATTAGGCCAGAGTACGAGTCTAAGACCTTAGCTATTAGGCCATAGTACGAGTCTAAGACCTTAGCTATTAGGCCAGAGTAAGAGTTAAGACCTTAGCTATTAGGCCAGAGTAAGAGTTAAGACCTTAGCTATTAGGCCAGAGTATGAGTCTAAGACCTTAGCTATTAGGCCAGAGTACGAGTCTAAGACCTTAGCTATTAGGCCAGAGTAAGAGTTAAGACCTTAGCTATTAGGCCAGAGTAAGAGTTAAGACCTTAGCTATTAGGCCAGAGTACGAGTCTAAGACCTTAGCTATTAGGCCAGAGTAAAAGTTAAGACCTTAACCAGTAGGCCAGTGTAAGAGTTAAGACCTTAACCATTAGGCCAGAGTACGAGTCTAAGACCTTAGCTATTAGGCCAGAGTACGAGACCTTAACTATTAGGCCAGAGTAAGAGTTAAGACCTTAGCTATTAGGCCAGAGTAAGAGTTATGACCTTAGCTATTAGGCCAGAGTACGAGTCTAAGACCTTAGCTATCAGGCCATAGTACGAGTCTTACACCTTAGCTATTAGGCCAGAGTAAGAGTTAAGACCTTAACCAGTACGCCAGTGTAAGAGTTAAGACCTTAACCTGTAGGCCAGAGTAAGAGTTAAGACTTTAACCTGTAGGCCATAGTAGGAGTCTTAGACCTTAGCTATTAGGCCAGAGTAAGAGTTAAGACCTTAACCAGTAGGCCAGAGTAGGAGTCTAAGACCTTAGCTATTAGGCCAGAGTAAGAGTTAAGACCTTAGCTATTAGGCCAGAGTAAGAGTTAAGACCGTAACCATTAAGCCAGAGTACGAGTCTAAGACCTTAGCTATTTAGCCAGAGTACGAGTCTAAGACCTTAGCTATTTAGCCAGAGTAAGAGTTAAGACCTTAGCTATTAGGCCAGAGTAACCATTTCGCCAGAGTACGAGTCTAAGACCTTAGCTATTAGGCCAGAGTAAGAGTTAAGACCTTAGCTATTAGGCCAGAGTAAAAGTTAAGACCTTAACCAGTAGGCCAGAGTAAGAGTTAAGACCTTAACCATTAGGCCATAGTAGGAGTCTTAGACCTTAGCTATTAGGCCAGAGTAAGAGTTAAGACCTTAACCAGTAGGCCAGAGTAAGAGTTAAGACCTTAACCATTAGGCCAGAGTAGGAGTCTAAGACCTTAGCTATTAGGCCAGAGTAAGAGTTAAGACCTTAGCTATTAGGCCAGAGTAAGAGTTAAGACCGTAACCATTAAGCCAGAGTACGAGTCTAAGACCTTAGCTATTTAGCCAGAGTAAGAGTTAAGACCTTAGCTATTAGGCCAGAGTAACCATTTCGCCAGAGTACGAGTCTAAGACCTTAGCTATTAGGCCAGAGTAAGAGTTAAGACCTTAGCTATTAGGCCAGAGTAAAAGTTAAGACCTTAAACAGTAGGCCAGAGTAAGAGTTAAGACCTTAACCATTAGGCCAGAGTACGAGTTTAAGACCTTAGCTATTAGGCCAGAGTAAGAGTTAAGACCTTAACCAGTAGGCCAGTGTAAGAGTTAAGACCTTAACCATTAGGCCAGAGTACGAGTCTAAGACCTTAGCTATTAGGCCAGAGTAAGAGTTAAGACCTTAACCAGTAGGCCAGTGTAAGAGTTAAGACCTTAACCATTAGGCCAGAGTACGAGTCTAAGACCTTAGCTATTAGGCCAGAGTACGAGTCTAAGACCTTAGCTATTAGGCCAGAGTAAGAGTTAAGGCCTTAGCTATTAGGCCAGAGTAAGAGTTAAGACCTTAGCTATTAGGCCAGAGTACGAGTCTAAGACCTTAGCTATTAGGCAAGAGTAAGAGTTAAGACCTTAACCAGTAGGCCAGTGTAAGAGTTAAGACCTTAACCATTAGGCCAGAGTACGAGTCTAAGACCTTATCTATTAGGCCATAGTACGAGTCTAAGACTAGGGGTGGGCGGAATTTGCGGAATTAACCTTCGCAAATTATCGCGAGAATGTTTAAAATTATCGCAAACAAGCAGAAATATCGCGAAGATGCGGAAGTTTTTTTCCGGCACGTTCGCGAGATTTTCTGCATGGTTGCGGGTCGCCAACTTACCCATGTGGTTGCTTGCGGGCGCGGCCATCTTGTTTTGAGTTGTTCTCGCGGTGCATGATCGCGAGAAGAAAGACGTGATCGCGCGACGCATGACGTCACTGCGGGCGCGAACTGTCGCGAGACAGCGCAAATGGCTAAAAACAATACAACATCTCATGGAGAACGCGACCGGATCAAGAAAACTTGTCAGCGAACGCAGGGATTCAGGTAAGGCGATCGCGCGCGCGCGAGAATGTATCATTTTACAGCGCGAGCAAGAAACAAATTATCGCCAAGCTGCGGAAACCGGAATTTTTGACATTTTCGCGCTCTCCGCGGAACGCAAAAATGTCAAATTATCGCAATTTCCGCGAACGGAACGAAATTTTTGCCCAGGCCTATCTAAGACCTTAGCTATTAGGCCAGAGTAAGAGTTAAGACCTTAACCATTACGCCTGAGTACGAGTCTAAGACCTTAGCTATTAGGCCAGAGTAAGTGTTAAGACCTGAGCTATTATGCCAGACTAAGAGTTAAGACCTTAATCAGTAGGCCAGAGTAAGAGTTAAGACCTTAACCAGTAGGCCAGAGTAAGAGTTAAGACCTTAATCATTAGGCCAGAGTACGAGTCTAAGACCTTAGCTATTAGGCCAGAGTAAGAGTTAAGACCTTAACCAGTAGGCCAGAGTAAGAGTTAAGACCTTAACCTGTAGGCCATAGTACGAGTCTAAGACCTTAGCTATTAGGCCAGAGTAAGAGTTAAGACCTTAACCAGTCGGCCAGAGTAAGAGTTAAGACCTTAACCAGTAGGCCAGAGTACGAGTCTAACACCTTAGCTATTAGGCCAGAGTAAGAGTTAAGACCTTAACCAGTAGGCCAGAGAAAGAGTTAAGACCTTAAACATTAGACCAGAGTACGAGTCTAAGACCTTAGCTATTAGGACAGGGTAAGAGTTAAGACCTTAACCAGTAGGCCAGAGTAAGAGTTAAGACCTTAACCAGTAGGCCAGAGTACGAGTCTAAGACCTTAGCTATTAGGCCAGAATAAGAGTTAAGACCTTAACCAAGAGGCCAGAGAAAGAGTTAAGACATTAACCATTATATCAGAGTACGAGTCTAAGACCGTAGCTATTAGGCCAGAGTAAGAGTTAAGACCTTAGCTATTAGGCCAGAGTAACAGTTAAGACTTTAACCATTAAGCCAGAGTAAGAATAAAGACCTTAAACATTAGGCCAGAGAAAGAGTCTAAGACCTTAACCATTAGGCCGGAGTAAGAGTTAAGACCTTAACCATTAGGCCAGAGTAAGAGTCTGGCCAGAGTAAGAGTTAAGACCTTTACCATTAGGCCAGATTAAGAGTCTAAGACCTTAACCATTAGGCCAGAGGAAGAGTTAAGACCTTAACCATTAGGCCAGAGTAAGAGTCTAAGACCTTAACGATTATGTCAGAGTAAGAGTCTAAGACCTTAACCATTAGGCCAGAGTAAGAGTTAAGACCTTAACCATTAGGCCAGAGTTTGAGTCTAAGACCTTAACTATTAGGCCAGAGTAAGTGTTAAGACCTTAACCAGTAGGCCAGAGTAAGAGTTAAGACCTTAACCATTAGTCCAGAGTAGGAGTCTAAGACCTTAGCTATTAGGCCAGAGTAAGAGTTAAGACCTTAGCTATTAGGCCAGAGTAAGAGTTAAGACCAGTTAAGACCTTAGCTATTAGGCCAGAGTAAGAGTTAAGACCTTAACCATTAGGCCAGAGTACGAGTCTAAGACCTTAGCTATTAGGCCAGAGTAAGAGTTAAGACCTTAACCAGTAGGCCATAGTACGAGTCTAAGACCTTAGCTATTAGGCCAGAGTAAGAGTTAAGACCTTAGCTATTAGGCCAGAGTAAGAGTTAAGACCTTAACCATTAGGCCAGAGTACGAGTCTAAGACCTTAGCTATTAGGCCAGAGTAAGAGTTAAGACCTTAACCATTAGGCCAGAGTAAGAGTTAAGACCTTAACCATTAGGCCAGAGTACGAGTCTAAGACCTTAGCTATTAGGCCAGAGTAAGATTTAAGACCTTAGCTATTAGGCCAGAGTAAGAGTTAAGACCTTAACCAGTAGGCCATAGTAAGAGTTAAGACCTTCACCATTAGGCCAGAGTATGAGTCTAAGACCTTAGCTATTAGGCCAGAGTAAGAGTTAAGACCTTAACCAGTAGGCCAGAGTAAGAGTTAAGACCTTAACCATTAGTCCAGAGTACGAATCTAAGACCTTAGCTATTAGGCCAGAGAAAGATTTAAGACCTTAGCTATTGGGCCAGAGTAAGAGTGAAGACCTTAAACATTAGGCCAGAGTACGAGTCTAAGACCTTAGCTATTAGGCCAGAGTAAGAGTTAAGATCTTAACCATTAGGCCAGAGTACGAGTCTAAGACCTTAGCTATTAGGCCATAGTACGAGTCTAAGACCTTAGCTATTAGGCCAGAGTAAGAGTTAAGACCTTAGCTATTAGGCCAGAGTAAGAGTTAAGACCTTAGCTATTAGGCCAGAGTACGAGTCTAAGACCTTAGCTATTAGGCCAGAGTACGAGTCTAAGACGTTAGCTATTAGGCCAGAGTAAGAGTTAAGACCTTAACTATTAGGCCAGAGTAAGAGTTAAGACCTTAGCTATTAGGCCAGAGTACGAGTCTAAGACCTTAGCTATTAGGCCATAGTAAAAGTTAAGACCTTAACCAGTAGGCCAGTGTAAGAGTTAAGACCTTAACCATTAGGCCAGAGTACGAGTCTAAGACCTTAGCTATTAGGCCAGAGTACGAGTCTAAGACCTTAGCTATTAGGCCAGAGTAAGAGTTAAGACCTTAGCTATTAGGCCAGAGTAAGAGTTAAGACCTTAGCTATTAGGCCAGAGTACGAGTCTAAGACCTTAGCTATTAGGCCAGAGTACGAGTCTAAGAACTTAGCTATTAGGCCAGAATAAGAGTTAAGACCTTAGCTATTAGGCCAGAGTAAGAGTTAAGACCTTAGCTATTAGGCCAGAGTACGAGTCTAAGACCTTAGCTATCAGGCCATAGTACGAGTCTTACACCTTAGCTATTAGGCCAGAGTAAGAGTTAAGACCTTAACCAGTACGCCAGTGTAAGAGTGAAGACCTTAACCTGTAGGCCAGAGTAAGAGTTAAGACCTTAACCTGTAGGCCATAGTAGGAGTCTTAGACCTTAGCTATTAGGCCAGAGTAAGAGTTAAGACCTTAACCAGTAGGCCAGTGTAAGAGTTAAGACCTTAACCATTAGGCCAGAGTACGAGTCTAAGACCTTAGCTATTAGGCCAAAGTACGAGTCTAAGACCTTAGCTATTAGGCCAGAGTAAGAGTTAAGACCTTAGCTATTAGGCCAGAGTAAGAGTTAAGACCTTAGCTATTAGGCCAGAGTATGAGTCTAAGACCTTAGCTATTAGGCCAGAGTAAGAATTAAGACCTTAACCATTAGGCCAGAGTATGAGTCTAAGACCTTAGCTATTGGGCCAGAGTACGAGTCTAAGACCTTAGCTATTAGGCCAGAGTAAGAGTTAAGACCTTAACCATTAGGCCAGAGTACTAGTCTAAGACCTTAGCTATTAGGCCAGAGTAAGAGTTAAGACCTTAATCAGTAGGCCAGAGTACGAGTCTAAGACCTTAGCTATTAGGCCAGAGTAAGAGTTAAGACCTTAACCAGTAGGCCAGAGTAAGAGTTAAGACCTTAACCTGTAGGCCATAGTACGAGTCTAAGACCTTAGCTATTAGGCCAGAGTAAGAGTTAAGACCTTAACCATTAGGCCAGAGTACGAGTCTAACACCTTAGCTATTAGGCCAGAGTACGAGTCTAAGACCTTAGCTATTAGGCCAGACTAAGAGTTAAGACCTTAGCTATTAGGCCAGAGTACGAGTTAAGACCTTAAGCAGTAGGCCAGAGTAAGAGATAAGACCTAACCTGTATGCCAAAGTACGAGTCTAAGACCTTAGCTATTAGGCCAGAGTAAGAGTTAAGACCTTAGCTATTAGGCCAGAGTAAGAATTAAGACCTTAACCAGTAGGCCAGAGTAAGAGTTAAGACCTTAACCTGTAGGCCATAGTACGAGTCTTAGACCTCAGCTATTAGGCCAGAGTAAGAGTTAAGACCTTAGCTATTAGGCCAGAGTAAGAATTAAGACCTTAACCAGTAGGCCAGAGTAAGAGTTAAGACCTTAACCTGTAGGCCATAGTACGAGTCTAAGACCTTAGCTATTAGGCCAGAGTAAGAGTTAAGACCTTAACCAGTAGGCCAGAGTATGAGTTAAGACCATAACCATTAGGCCAGAGTACGAGTCTAAGACCTTAGCTATTAGGCCAGAGTAAGAGTTAAGACCTTAACTAGTAGGCCTGAGTAAGAGTTAAGACCTTAACCAGTAGGCCAGAGTACAAGTCTAAGACCTTAGCTATTAGGCCAGAGTAAGAGTTAAGATCCTAACCATTAGACCAGAGTACAAGTCTAAGACCTTAGCTATTAGGCCAGACTAAGAGTTAAGACCTTAGCTATTAGGCCAGAGTATGAGTCTAAGAGCTTAGCTATTAGGCCAGAGTAAGAGTTAAGACTTTAACCATTAAGCCAGAGTAAGAATAAAGATCTTAAACATTGGGCCAGAGAAAGAGTCTAAGACCTTAACCATTAGGCCGGAGTAAGAGCTAAGACCTTAACCATTAGGCCAGAGTAAGAGTCTGAGACCTTAACCATTAGGCCAGAGTAAGAGTTAAGACCTTAACCATTAGGCCAGAGTAAGAGTCTGGCCAGAGTAAGAGTTAAGACCTTTACCATTAGGCCAGATTAAGAGTCTAAGACCTTAACCATTAGGCCAGAGTAAGAGTTAAGACCTTAACCATTAGGCCAGCGTAAGAGTCTAAGACCTTAACCATTATGTCAGAGTAAGAGTCTAAGACCTTAGCTATTAGGCCAGACTAAGAGTTAAGACCTTAACCATTAGGCCAGAGTACGAGTCTACGACCTTAGCTATTAGGCCAGAGTAAGAGTTAAGACCTTAACCATTAGGCCAGAGTACGAGTCTAACACCTTAGCTATTAGGCCAGAGTAAGAATTAAGACCTTAAACAGTAGGCCAGAGTAAGAGTTAAGACCTTAACCTGTAGGCCATAGTACGAGTCTAAGACCTTAGCTATTAGGCCAGAGTAAGAGTTAAGACCTTAACCATTAGGCCAGAGTACAAGTCTAAGACCTAAGCTATTATGCCAGAGTAAGAGTTAAGACCTTAGCTATTAGGCCAGAGTAAGAGTTAAGACCTTAACCAGTAGGTGAGAGTGAGAGTTAAGACCTTAACCTGTAGGCCATAGTACGATTCTAAGACCTTAGCTATTAGGCCAGAGTAAGAGTTAAGACCTTAACCAGTAGGCCAGAGTAAGAGTTAAGAACTTAACCTGTAGGCCATAGTACGAGTCTAAGACCTTAGCTATTAGGCCAGAGTAAGAGTTAAGACCTTAACCATTAGGCCAAAGTACAAGTCTAAGACCTTAGCTATTAGGCCAGAGTAAGAATTAAGACCTTAGCTATTAGGCCAGAGTAAAAGTTAAGACCTTAACCAGTAGACAAGAGTAAGAGTTAAGACCTTAACCATTAGGCCAGAGTACGAGTCTAAGACCTTAGCTATTAGGCCAGAGTAAGAGTTAAGACCTTAACCAGTAGGCCAGTGTAAGAGTTAAGACCTTAACCATTAGGCCAGAGTACGAGTCTAAGACCTTAGCTATTAGGCCAGAGTAAGAGTTAAGACCTTAACCAGTAGGCCAGAGTAAGAGTTAAGACCTTAACCATTAGGCCAGAGTACCAGTCTAAGACCTTAGCTATTAGGCCAGAGTAAGAGTTAAGACCTTAGCTATTAGGCCAGAGTAAGAGTTAAGAACTTAACCATTAGGCCAGAGTACGAGTCTAAGACCTTAGCTATTAGGCCAGAGTAAGAGTTAAGACCTTAACCAGTAGGCCAGAGTAAGAGTTAAGAACTTAACCTGTAGGCCATAGTACGAGTCTAAGACCTTAGCTATTAGGCCAGCATAAAAGTTAGGACCTTAGCTATTATGCCAGAGTAAGAGTTAAGACCTTAACCATTAGGCCAAAGTACGAGTCTAAGACCTTAGCTATTAGGCCAGAGTAAGAATTAAGACCTTAGCTATTAGGCCAGAGTAAAAGTTAAGACCTTAACCAATAGACAAGAGTAAGAGTTAAGACCTTAACCATTAGGCCAGAGTACGAGTCTAAGACCTTAGCTATTAGGCCAGAGTAAGAGTTAAGACCTTAACCAGTAGGCCAGTGTAAGAGTTAAGACCTTAACCAGTAGACAAGAGTAAGAGTTAAGACATTAACCATTAGGCCAGAGTACGAGTCTAAGACCTTAGCTATTAGGCCAGAGTAAGAGTTAAGACCTTAGCTATTAGGCCAGAGTAAGAGTTAAGACCTTAACCATTAGGCCAAAGTACGAGTCTAAGACTTTAGCTATTAGGCCAGAGTAAGAGTTAAGACCTTAGCTATTAGGCCAGAGTAAAAGTTAAGACCTTAACCAGTAGGCCAGAGTAAGAGTTAAGACCTTAACCATTAGGCCAGAGTACGAGTCTAAGACCTTAGCTATTAGGCCAGAGTAAGAGTTAAGACCTTAACCAGTAGGCCAGTGTAAGAGGTAAGACCTTAACCATTAGGCCAGAGTACGAGTCTAAGACCTTAGCTATTAGGCCAGAGTAAGAGTTAAGACCTTAACCAGTAGGCCAGTGTAAGAGTTAAGACCTTAACCATTAGGCCAGAGTACGAGTCTAAGACCTTAGCTATTAGGCCAGAGTACGAGTCTAAGACCTTAGCTATTAGGCCAGAGTAAGATTTAAGACCTTAGCTATTAGGCCAGAGTAAGAGTTAAGACCTTAGCTATTAGGCCAGAGTAAGAGTTAAGACCTTAGCTATTAGGCCAGAGTATGAGTCTAAGACCTTAGCTATTAGGCCAGAGTAAGAGTTAAGACCTTAACCAGTAGGCCAGTGTAAGAGTTAAGACCTTAACCATTAGGCCAGAGTACGAGTCTAAGACCTTAGCTATTAGGCCATAGTACGAGTCTAAGACCTTAGCTATTAGGCCAGAGTAAGAGTTAAGACCTTAGCTATTAGGCCAGAGTAAGAGTTAAGACCTTAGCTATTAGGCCAGAGTATGAGTCTAAGACCTTAGCTATTAGGCCAGAGTACGAGTCTAAGACCTTAGCTATTAGGCCAGAGTAAGAGTTAAGACCTTAGCTATTAGGCCAGAGTAAGAGTTAAGACCTTAGCTATTAGGCCAGAGTACGAGTCTAAGACCTTAGCTATTAGGCCAGAGTAAAAGTTAAGACCTTAACCAGTAGGCCAGTGTAAGAGTTAAGACCTTAACCATTAGGCCAGAGTACGAGTCTAAGACCTTAGCTATTAGGCCAGAGTACGAGTCTAAGACCTTAGCTATTAGGCCAGAGTAAGAGTTAAGACCTTAGCTATTAGGCCAGAGTAAAAGTTAAGACCTTAACCAGTAGGCCAGAGTAAGAGTTAAGACCTTAACCATTAGGCCAGAGTATGAGTCTAAGACCTTAGCTATTAGGCCAGAGTAAGAGTTAAGACCTTAACCAGTAGGCCAGTGTAAGAGTTAAGACCTTAACCATTAGGCCAGAGTACGAGTCTAAGACCTTAGCTATTAGGCCAGAGTAAGAGTTAAGACCTTAACCAGTAGGCCAGTGTAAGAGTTAAGACCTTAACCATTAGGCCAGAGTATGAGTCTAAGACCTTAGCTATTAGGCCAGAGTACGAGTCTAAGACCTTAGCTATTAGGCCAGAGTAAGATTTAAGACCTTAGCTATTAGGCCAGAGTAAGAGTTAAGACCTTAGCTATTAGGCCAGAGTAAGAGTTAAGACCTTAGCTATTAGGCCAGAGTATGAGTCTAAGACCTTAGCTATTAGGCCAGAGTAAGAGTTAAGACCTTAACCAGTAGGCCAGTGTAAGAGTTAAGACCTTAACCATTAGGCCAGAGTACGAGTCTAAGACCTTAGCTATTAGGCCATAGTACGAGTCTAAGACCTTAGCTATTAGGCCAGAGTAAGAGTTAAGACCTTAGCTATTAGGCCAGAGTAAGAGTTAAGACCTTAGCTATTAGGCCAGAGTATGAGTCTAAGACCTTAGCTATTAGGCCAGAGTACGAGTCTAAGACCTTAGCTATTAGGCCAGAGTAAGAGTTAAGACCTTAGCTATTAGGCCAGAGTAAGAGTTAAGACCTTAGCTATTAGGCCAGAGTACGAGTCTAAGACCTTAGCTATTAGGCCAGAGTAAAAGTTAAGACCTTAACCAGTAGGCCAGTGTAAGAGTTAAGACCTTAACCATTAGGCCAGAGTACGAGTCTAAGACCTTAGCTATTAGGCCAGAGTACGAGTCTAAGACCTTAGCTATTAGGCCAGAGTAAGAGTTAAGACCTTAGCTATTAGGCCAGAGTAAGAGTTATGACCTTAGCTATTAGGCCAGAGTACGAGTCTAAGACCTTAGCTATCAGGCCATAGTACGAGTCTTACACCTTAGCTATTAGGCCAGAGTAAGAGTTAAGACCTTAGCTATTAGGCCAGAGTAAGAATTAAGACCTTAACCAGTAGGCCAGAGTAAGAGTTAAGACCTTAACCTGTAGGCCATAGTACGAGTCTTAGACCTCAGCTATTAGGCCAGAGTAAGAGTTAAGACCTTAGCTATTAGGCCAGAGTAAGAATTAAGACCTTAACCAGTAGGCCAGAGTAAGAGTTAAGACCTTAACCTGTAGGCCATAGTACGAGTCTAAGACCTTAGCTATTAGGCCAGAGTAAGAGTTAAGACCTTAACCAGTAGGCCAGAGTATGAGTTAAGACCATAACCATTAGGCCAGAGTACGAGTCTAAGACCTTAGCTATTAGGCCAGAGTAAGAGTTAAGACCTTAACTAGTAGGCCTGAGTAAGAGTTAAGACCTTAACCAGTAGGCCAGAGTACAAGTCTAAGACCTTAGCTATTAGGCCAGAGTAAGAGTTAAGATCCTAACCATTAGACCAGAGTACGAGTCTAAGACCTTAGCTATTAGGCCAGACTAAGAGTTAAGACCTTAGCTATTAGGCCAGAGTATGAGCCTAAGAGCTTAGCTATTAGGCCAGAGTAAGAGTTAAGACTTTAACCATTAAGCCAGAGTAAGAATAAAGACCTTAAACATTGGGCCAGAGAAAGAGTCTAAGACCTTAACCATTAGGCCGGAGTAAGAGCTAAGACCTTAACCATTAGGCCAGAGTAAGAGTCTGAGACCTTAACCATTAGGCCAGAGTAAGAGTTAAGACCTTAACCATTAGGCCAGAGTAAGAGTCTGGCCAGAGTAAGAGTTAAGACCTTTACCATTAGGCCAGATTAAGAGTCTAAGACCTTAACCATTAGGCCAGAGTAAGAGTTAAGACCTTAACCATTAGGCCAGCGTGAGAGTCTAAGACCTTAACCATTATGTCAGAGTAAGAGTCTAAGACCTTAGCTATTAGGCCAGACTAAGAGTTAAGACCTTAACCATTAGGCCAGAGTACGAGTCTAAGACCTTAGCTATTAGGCCAGAGTAAGAGTTAAGACCTTAACCATTAGGCCAGAGTACGAGTCTAACACCTTAGCTATTAGGCCAGAGTAAGAATTAAGACCTTAAACAGTTGGCCAGAGTAAGAGTTAAGACCTTAACCTGTAGGCCATAGTACGAGTCTAAGACCTTAGCTATTAGGCCAGAGTAAGAGTTAAGACCTTAACCATTAGGCCAGAGTATGAGTCTAAGACCTAAGCTATTATGCCAGAGTAAGAGTTAAGACCTTAGCTATTAGGCCAGAGTAAGAGTTAAGACCTTAACCAGTAGGCGAGAGTGAGAGTTAAGACCTTAACCTGTAGGCCATAGTACGATTCTAAGACCTTAGCTATTAGGCCAGAGTAAGAGTTAAGACCTTAACCAGTAGGCCAGAGTAAGAGTTAAGAACTTAACCTGTAGGCCATAGTACGAGTCTAAGACCTTAGCTATTAGGCCAGAGTAAGAGTTAAGACCTTAGCTATTAGGCCAGAGTAAGAGTTAAGACCTTAACCATTAGGCCAAAGTACGAGTCTAAGACCTTAGCTATTAGGCCAGAGTAAGAATTAAGACCTTAGCTATTAGGCCAGAGTAAAAGTTAAGACCTTAACCAGTAGACAAGAGTAAGAGTTAAGACCTTAACCATTAGGCCAGAGTACGAGTCTAAGACCTTAGCTATTAGGCCAGAGTAAGAGTTAAGACCTTAACCAGTAGGCCAGTGTAAGAGTTAAGACCTTAACCATTAGGCCAGAGTACGAGTCTAAGACCTTAGCTATTAGGCCAGAGTAAGAGTTAAGACCTTAACCAGTAGGCCAGAGTAAGAGTTAAGACCTTAACCATTAGGCCAGAGTACCAGTCTAAGACCTTAGCTATTAGGCCAGAGTAAGAGTTAAGACCTTAGCTATTAGGCCAGAGTAAGAGTTAAGAACTTAACCATTAGGCCAGAGTACGAGTCTAAGACCTTAGCTATTAGGCCAGAGTAAGAGTTAAGACCTTAACCAGTAGGCCAGAGTAAGAGTTAAGAACTTAACCTGTAGGCCATAGTACGAGTCTAAGACCTTAGCTATTAGGCCAGAGTAAGAGTTAAGACCTTAGCTATTAGGCCAGAGTAAGAGTTAAGACCTTAACAATTAGGCCAAAGTACGAGTCTAAGACCTTAGCTATTAGGCCAGAGTAAGAGTTAAGACCTTAGCTATTAGGCCAGAGTAAAAGTTAAGACCTTAACCAGTAGGCCAGAGTAAGAGTTAAGACCTGAACCATTAGGCCAGAGTACGAGTCTAAGACCTTAGCTATTAGGCCAGAGTAAGAGTTAAGACCTTAACCAGTAGGCCAGTGTAAGAGTTAAGACCTTAACCATTAGGCCAGAGTACGAGTCTAAGACCTTAGCTATTAGGCCAGAGTAAGAGTTAAGACCTTAACCAGTAGGCCAGTGTAAGAGTTAAGACCTTAACCATTAGGCCAGAGTACGAGTCTAAGACCTTAGCTATTAGGCCAGAGTACGAGTCTAAGACCTTAGCTATTAGGCCAGAGTAAGATTTAAGACCTTAGCTATTAGGCCAGAGTAAGAGTTAAGATCTTAGCTATTAGGCCAGAGTAAGAGTTAAGACCTTAGCTATTAGGCCAGAGTATGAGTCTAAGACCTTAGCTATTAGGCCAGAGTAAGAGTTAAGACCTTAACCAGTAGGCCAGTGTAAGAGTTAAGACCTTAACCATTAGGCCAGAGTACGAGTCTAAGACCTTAGCTATTAGGCCATAGTACGAGTCTAAGACCTTAGCTATTAGGCCAGAGTAAGAGTTAAGACCTTAGCTATTAGGCCAGAGTAAGAGTTAAGACCTTAGCTATTAGGCCAGAGTATGAGTCTAAGACCTTAGCTATTAGGCCAGAGTACGAGTCTAAGACCTTAGCTATTAGGCCAGAGTAAGAGTTAAGACCTTAGCTATTAGGCCAGAGTAAGAGTTAAGACCTTAGCTATTAGGCCAGAGTACGAGTCTAAGACCTTAGCTATTAGGCCAGAGTAAAAGTTAAGACCTTAACCAGTAGGCCAGTGTAAGAGTTAAGACCTTAACCATTAGGCCCGAGTACGAGTCTAAGACCTTAGCTATTAGGCCAGAGTACGAGTCTAAGACCTTAGCTATTAGGCCAGAGTAAGAGTTAAGACCTTAGCTATTAGGCCAGAGTAAGAGTTAAGACCTTAGCTATTAGGCCAGAGTACGAGTCTAAGACCTTAGCTATTAGGCCAGAGTAAGAGTTAAGACCTTAACCATTAGGCCAGAGTAAGAGTCTGGCCAGAGTAAGAGTTAAGACCTTTACCATTAGGCCAGATTAAGAGTCTAAGACCTTAACCATTAGGCCAGAGTAAGAGTTAAGACCTTAACCATTAGGCCATAGTACGAGTCTTAGACCTCAGCTATTAGGCCAGAGTAAGAGTTAAGACCTTAGCTATTAGGCCAGAGTAAGAATTAAGACCTTAACCAGTAGGCCAGAGTAAGAGTTAAGACCTTAACCTGTAGGCCATAGTACGAGTCTAAGACCTTAGCTATTAGGCCAGAGTAAGAGTTAAGACCTTAACCAGTAGGCCAGAGTATGAGTTAAGACCATAACCATTAGGCCAGAGTACGAGTCTAAGACCTTAGCTATTAGGCCAGAGTAAGAGTTAAGACCTTAACTAGTAGGCCTGAGTAAGAGTTAAGACCTTAACCAGTAGGACAGAGTACAAGTCTAAGACCTTAGCTATTAGGCCAGAGTAAGAGTTAAGATCCTAACCATTAGACGAGAGTACGAGTCTAAGACCTTAGCTATTAGGCCAGACTAAGAGTTAAGACCTTAGCTATTAGGCCAGAGTATGAGCCTAAGAGCTTAGCTATTAGGCCAGAGTAAGAGTTAAGACTTTAACCATTAAGCCAGAGTAAGAATAAAGACCTTAAACATTGGGCCAGAGAAAGAGTCTAAGACCTTAACCATTAGGCCGGAGTAAGAGCTAAGACCTTAACCATTAGGCCAGAGTAAGAGTCTGAGACCTTAACCATTAGGCCAGAGTAAGAGTTAAGACCTTAACCATTAGGCCAGAGTAAGAGTCTCGCCAGAGTAAGAGTTAAGACCTTTACCATTAGGCCAGATTAAGAGTCTAAGACCTTAACCATTAGGCCAGAGTAAGAGTTAAGACCTTAACCATTAGGCCAGCGTAAGAGTCTAAGACCTTAACCATTATGTCAGAGTAAGAGTCTAAGACCTTAGCTATTAGGCCAGACTAAGAGTTAAGACCTTAACCATTAGGCCAGAGTACGAGTCTAAGACCTTAGCTATTAGGCCAGAGTAAGAGTTAAGACCTTAACCATTAGGCCAGAGTACGAGTCTAACACCTTAGCTATTAGGCCAGAGTAAGAATTAAGACCTTAAACAGTAGGCCAGAGTAAGAGTTAAGACCTTAACCTGTAGGCCATAGTACGAGTCTAAGACCTTAGCTATTAGGCCAGAGTAAGAGTTAAGACCTTAACCATTAGGCCAGAGTACGAGTCTAAGACCTAAGCTATTATGCCAGAGTAAGAGTTAAGACCTTAGCTATTAGGCCAGAGTAAGAGTTAAGACCTTAACCAGTAGGCGAGAGTGAGAGTTAAGACCTTAACCTGTAGGCCATAGTACGATTCTAAGACCTTAGCTATTAGGCCAGAGTAAGAGTTAAGACCTTAACCAGTAGGCCAGAGTAAGAGTTAAGAACTTAACCTGTAGGCCATAGTACGAGTCTAAGACCTTAGCTATTAGGCCAGAGTAAGAGTTAAGACCTTAGCTATTAGGCCAGAGTAAGAGTTAAGACCTTAACCATTAGGCCAAAGTACGAGTCTAAGACCTTAGCTATTAGGGCAGAGTAAGAATTAAGACCTTAGCTATTAGGCCAGAGTAAAAGTTAAGACCTTAACCAGTAGACAAGAGTAAGAGTTAAGACCTTAACCATTAGGCCAGAGTACGAGTCTAAGACCTTAGCTATTAGGCCAGAGTAAGAGTTAAGACCTTAACCAGTAGGCCAGTGTAAGAGTTAAGACCTTAACCATTAGGCCAGAGTACGAGTCTAAGACCTTAGCTATTAGGCCAGAGTAAGAGTTAAGACCTTAACCAGTAGGCCAGAGTAAGAGTTAAGACCTTAACCATTAGGCCAGAGTACCAGTCTAAGACCTTAGCTATTAGGCCAGAGTAAGAGTTAAGACCTTAGCTATTAGGCCAGAGTAAGAGTTAAGAACTTAACCATTAGGCCAGAGTACGAGTCTAAGACCTTAGCTATTAGGCCAGAGTAAGAGTTAAGACCTTAACCAGTAGGCCAGAGTAAGAGTTAAGAACTTAACCTGTAGGCCATAGTACGAGTCTAAGACCTTAGCTATTAGGCCAGAGTAAGAGTTAAGACCTTAGCTATTAGGCCAGAGTAAGAGTTAAGACCTTAACCATTAGGCCAAAGTACGAGTCTAAGACCTTAGCTATTAGGCCAGAGTAAGAGTTAAGACCTTAGCTATTAGGCCAGAGTAAAAGTTAAGACCTTAACCAGTAGGCCAGAGTAAGAGTTAAGACCTTAACCATTAGGCCAGAGTACGAGTCTAAGACCTTAGCTATTAGGCCAGAGTAAGAGTTAAGACCTTAACCAGTAGGCCAGTGTAAGAGTTAAGACCTTAACCATTAGGCCAGAGTACGAGTCTAAGACCTTAGCTATTAGGCCAGAGTAAGAGTTAAGACCTTAACCAGTAGGCCAGTGTAAGAGTTAAGACCTTAACCATTAGGCCAGAGTACGAGTCTAAGACCTTAGCTATTAGGCCAGAGTACGAGTCTAAGACCTTAGCTATTAGGCCAGAGTAAGATTTAAGACCTTAGCTATTAGGCCAGAGTAAGAGTTAAGATCTTAGCTATTAGGCCAGAGTAAGAGTTAAGACCTTAGCTATTAGGCCAGAGTATGAGTCTAAGACCTTAGCTATTAGGCCAGTGTAAGAGTTAAGACCTTAACCATTAGGCCAGAGTACGAGTCTAAGACCTTAGCTATTAGGCCATAGTACGAGTCTAAGACCTTAGCTATTAGGCCAGAGTAAGAGTTAAGACCTTAGCTATTAGGCCAGAGTAAGAGTTAAGACCTTAGCTATTAGGCCAGAGTATGAGTCTAAGACCTTAGCTATTAGGCCAGAGTACGAGTCTAAGACCTTAGCTATTAGGCCAGAGTAAGAGTTAAGACCTTAGCTATTAGGCCAGAGTAAGAGTTAAGACCTTAGCTATTAGGCCAGAGTACGAGTCTAAGACCTTAGCTATTAGGCCAGAGTAAAAGTTAAGACCTTAACCAGTAGGCCAGTGTAAGAGTTAAGACCTTAACCATTAGGCCAGAGTACGAGTCTAAGACCTTAGCTATTAGGCCAGAGTACGAGTCTAAGACCTTAGCTATTAGGCCAGAGTAAGAGTTAAGACCTTAGCTATTAGGCCAGAGTAAGAGTTATGACCTTAGCTATTAGGCCAGAGTACGAGTCTAAGACCTTAGCTATCAGGCCATAGTACGAGTCTTACACCTTAGCTATTAGGCCAGAGTAAGAGTTACGACCTTAGCTATTAGGCCAGAGTAAGAATTAAGACCTTAACCAGTAGGCCAGAGTAAGAGTTAAGACCTTAACCTGTAGGCCATAGTACGAGTCTTAGACCTCAGCTATTAGGCCAGAGTAAGAGTTAACCCCTTCGGTGCTCATGACGGAACGGTTCCGTCATGAGCCACGGTTGAGCTGTGCTCATGACGGAACTGTTCCGTCATGACCACGCCCGCGCAAGATTCCGTCAGCACAGCGGCGGAATCTGCGCAGCATGGAAGGGGTTAAGACCTTAGCTATTAGGCCAGAGTAAGAATTAAGACCTTAACCAGTAGGCCAGAGTAAGAGTTAAGACCTTAACCTGTAGGCCATAGTACGAGTCTAAGACATTAGCTATTAGGCCAGAGTAAGAGTTAAGACCTTAACCAGTAGGCCAGAGTATGAGTTAAGACCATAACCATTAGGCCAGAGTACGAGTCTAAGACCTTAGCTATTAGGCCAGAGTAAGAGTTAAGACCTTAACCAGTAGGCCAGAGTAAGAGTTAAGAACTTAACCTGTAGGCCATAGTACGAGTCTAAGACCTTAGCTATTAGGCCAGAGTAAGAGTTAAGACCTTAGCTATTAGGCCAGAGTAAGAGTTAAGACCTTAACCATTAGGCCAAAGTACGAGTCTAAGACCTTAGCTATTAGGCCAGAGTAAGAGTTAAGACCTTAGCTATTAGGCCAGAGTAAAAGTTAAGACCTTAACCAGTAGGCCAGAGTAAGAGTTAAGACCTTAACCATTAGGCCAGAGTACGAGTCTAAGACCTTAGCTATTAGGCCAGAGTAAGAGTTAAGACCTTAACCAGTAGGCCAGTGTAAGAGTTAAGACCTTAACCATTAGGCCAGAGTACGAGTCTAAGACCTTAGCTATTAGGCCAGAGTAAGAGTTAAGACCTTAACCAGTAGGCCAGTGTAAGAGTTAAGACCTTAACCATTAGGCCAGAGTACGAGTCTAAGACCTTAGCTATTAGGCCAGAGTACGAGTCTAAGACCTTAGCTATTAGGCCAGAGTAAGATTTAAGACCTTAGCTATTAGGCCAGAGTAAGAGTTAAGATCTTAGCTATTAGGCCAGAGTAAGAGTTAAGACCTTAGCTATTAGGCCAGAGTATGAGTCTAAGACCTTAGCTATTAGGCCAGTGTAAGAGTTAAGACCTTAACCATTAGGCCAGAGTACGAGTCTAAGACCTTAGCTATTAGGCCATAGTACGAGTCTAAGACCTTAGCTATTAGGCCAGAGTAAGAGTTAAGACCTTAGCTATTAGGCCAGAGTAAGAGTTAAGACCTTAGCTATTAGGCCAGAGTATGAGTCTAAGACCTTAGCTATTAGGCCAGAGTACGAGTCTAAGACCTTAGCTATTAGGCCAGAGTAAGAGTTAAGACCTTAGCTATTAGGCCAGAGTAAGAGTTAAGACCTTAGCTATTAGGCCAGAGTACGAGTCTAAGACCTTAGCTATTAGGCCAGAGTAAAAGTTAAGACCTTAACCAGTAGGCCAGTGTAAGAGTTAAGACCTTAACCATTAGGCCAGAGTACGAGTCTAAGACCTTAGCTATCAGGCCAGAGTACGAGTCTAAGACCTTAGCTATTAGGCCAGAGTAAGAGTTACGACCTTAGCTATTAGGCCAGAGTAAGAATTAAGACCTTAACCAGTAGGCCAGAGTAAGAGTTAAGACCTTAACCTGTAGGCCATAGTACGAGTCTTAGACCTCAGCTATTAGGCCAGAGTAAGAGTTAAGACCTTAGCTATTAGGCCAGAGTAAGAATTAAGACCTTAACCAGTAGGCCAGAGTAAGAGTTAAGACCTTAACCTGTAGGCCATAGTACGAGTCTAAGACCTTAGCTATTAGGCCAGAGTAAGAGTTAAGACCTTAACCAGTAGGCCAGAGTATGAGTTAAGACCATAACCATTAGGCCAGAGTACGAGTCTAAGACCTTAGCTATTAGGCCAGAGTAAGAGTTAAGACCTTAACTAGTAGGCCTGAGTAAGAGTTAAGACCTTAACCAGTTGGCCAGAGTACAAGTCTAAGACCTTAGCTATTAGGCCAGAGTAAGAGTTAAGATCCTAACCATTAGACCAGAGTACGAGTCTAAGACCTTAGCTATTAGGCCAGACTAAGAGTTAAGACCTTAGCTATTAGGCCAGAGTATGAGCCTAAGAGCTTAGCTATTAGGCCAGAGTAAGAGTTAAGACTTTAACCATTAAGCCAGAGTAAGAATAAAGACCTTAAACATTGGGCCAGAGAAAGAGTCTAAGACCTTAACCATTAGGCCGGAGTAAGAGCTAAGACCTTAACCATTAGGCCAGAGTAAGAGTCTGAGACCTTAACCATTAGGCCAGAGTAAGAGTTAAGACCTTAACCATTAGGCCAGAGTAAGAGTCTGGCCAGAGTAAGAGTTAAGACCTTTACCATTAGGCCAGATTAAGAGTCTAAGACCTTAGCCATTAGGCCAGAGTAAGAGTTAAGACCTTAACCATTAGGCCAGCGTAAGAGTCTAAGACCTTAACCATTATGTCAGAGTAAGAGTCTAAGACCTTAGCTATTAGGCCAGACTAAGAGTTAAGACCTTAACCATTAGGCCAGAGTACGAGTCTAAGACCTTAGCTATTAGGCCAGAGTAAGAGTTAAGACCTTAACCATTAGGCCAGAGTACGAGTCTAACACCTTAGCTATTAGGCCAGAGTAAGAATTAAGACCTTAAACAGTAGGCCAGAGTAAGAGTTAAGACCTTAACCTGTAGGCCATAGTACGAGTCTAAGACCTTAGCTATTAGGCCAGAGTAAGAGTTAAGACCTTAACCATTAGGCCAGAGTACGAGTCTAAGACCTAAGCTATTATGCCAGAGTAAGAGTTAAGACCTTAGCTATTAGGCCAGAGTAAGAGTTAAGACCTTAACCAGTAGGCGAGAGTGAGAGTTAAGACCTTAACCTGTAGGCCATAGTACGATTCTAAGACCTTAGCTATTAGGCCAGAGTAAGAGTTAAGACCTTAACCAGTAGGCCAGAGTAAGAGTTAAGAACTTAACCTGTAGGCCATAGTACGAGTCTAAGACCTTAGCTATTAGGCCAGAGTAAGAGTTAAGACCTTAGCTATTAGGCCAGAGTAAGAGTTAAGACCTTAACCATTAGGCCAAAGTACGAGTCTAAGACCTTAGCTATTAGGCCAGAGTAAGAATTAAGACCTTAGCTATTAGGCCAGAGTAAAAGTTAAGACCTTAACCAGTAGACAAGAGTAAGAGTTAAGACCTTAACCATTAGGCCAGAGTACGAGTCTAAGACCTTAGCTGTTAGGCCAGAGTAAGAGTTAAGACCTTAACCAGTAGGCCAGTGTAAGAGTTAAGACCTTAACCATTAGGCCAGAGTACGAGTCTAAGACCTTAGCTATTAGGCCAGAGTAAGAGTTAAGACCTTAACCAGTAGGCCAGAGTAAGAGTTAAGACCTTAACCATTAGGCCAGAGTACCAGTCTAAGACCTTAGCTATTAGGCCAGAGTAAGAGTTAAGACCTTAGCTATTAGGCCAGAGTAAGAGTTAAGAACTTAACCATTAGGCCAGAGTACGAGTCTAAGACCTTAGCTATTAGGCCAGAGTAAGAGTTAAGACCTTAACCAGTAGGCCAGAGTAAGAGTTAAGAACTTAACCTGTAGGCCATAGTACGAGTCTAAGACCTTAGCTATTAGGCCAGAGTAAGAGTTAAGACCTTAGCTATTAGGCCAGAGTAAGAGTTAAGACCTAAACCATTAGGCCAAAGTACGAGTCTAAGACCTTAGCTATTAGGCCAGAGTAAGAGTTAAGACCTTAGCTATTAGGCCAGAGTAAAAGTTAAGACCTTAACCAGTAGGCCAGAGTAAGAGTTAAGACCTTAACCATTAGGCCAGAGTACGAGTCTAAGACCTTAGCTATTAGGCCAGAGTAAGAGTTAAGACCTTAACCAGTAGGCCAGTGTAAGAGTTAAGACCTTAACCATTAGGCCAGAGTACGAGTCTAAGACCTTAGCTATTAGGCCAGAGTAAGAGTTAAGACCTTAACCAGTAGGCCAGTGTAAGAGTTAAGACCTTAACCATTAGGCCAGAGTACGAGTCTAAGACCTTAGCTATTAGGCCAGAGTACGAGTCTAAGACCTTAGCTATTAGGCCAGAGTAAGATTTAAGACCTTAGCTATTAGGCCAGAGTAAGAGTTAAGATCTTAGCTATTAGGCCAGAGTAAGAGTTAAGACCTTAGCTATTAGGCCAGAGTATGAGTCTAAGACCTTAGCTATTAGGCCAGAGTAAGAGTTAAGACCTTAACCAGTAGGCCAGTGTAAGAGTTAAGACCTTAACCATTAGGCCAGAGTACGAGTCTAAGACCTTAGCTATTAGGCCATAGTACGAGTCTAAGACCTTAGCTATTAGGCCAGAGTAAGAGTTAAGACCTTAGCTATTAGGCCAGAGTAAGAGTTAAGACCTTAGCTATTAGGCCAGAGTAAGAGTTAAGACCTTAGCTATTAGGCCAGAGTATGAGTCTAAGACCTTAGCTATTAGGCCAGAGTACGAGTCTAAGACCTTAGCTATTAGGCCAGAGTAAGAGTTAAGACCTTAGCTATTAGGCCAGAGTAAGAGTTAAGACCTTAGCTATTAGGCCAGAGTACGAGTCTAAGACCTTAGCTATTAGGCCAGAGTAAAAGTTAAGACCTTAACCAGTAGGCCAGTGTAAGAGTTAAGACCTTAACCATTAGGCCAGAGTACGAGTCTAAGACCTTAGCTATTAGGCCAGAGTACGAGTCTAAGACCTTAGCTATTAGGCCAGAGTAAGAGTTAAGACCTTAGCTATTAGGCCAGAGTAAGAGTTATGACCTTAGCTATTAGGCCAGAGTACGAGTCTAAGACCTTAGCTATCAGGCCATAGTACGAGTCTTACACCTTAGCTATTTGGCCAGAGTTAGAGTTAAGACCTTAACCAGTACGCCAGTGTAAGAGTTAAGACCTTAACCTGTAGGCCAGAGTAAGAGTTAAGACTTTAACCTGTAGGCCATAGTAGGAGTCTTGGACCTTAGCTTTTAGGCCAGAGTAAGAGTTAAGAACTTAACCAGTAGGCCAGAGTAAGAGTTAAGACCTTAACCATTAGGCCAGAGTAGGAGTCTAAGACCTTAGCTATTAGGCCAGAGTAAGAGTTAAGACCTTAGCTATTAGGCCAGAGTAAGAGTTAAGACCGTAACCATTAAGCCAGAGTACGAGTCTAAGACCTTAGCTATTTAGCCAGAGTAAGAGTTAAGACCTTAGCTCTTAGGCCAGAGTAACCATTTCGCCAGAGTACGAGTCTAAGACCTTAGCTATTAGGCCAGAGTAAGAGTTAAGACCTTAGCTATTAGGCCAGAGTAAGAGTTAAGACCTTAACCATTAGGCCAAAGTACGAGTCTAAGACCTTAGCTATTAGGCCAGAGTAAGAGTTAAGACCTTAGCTATTAGGCCAGAGTAAAAGTTAAGACCTTAACCAGTAGGCCAGAGTAAGAGTTAAGACCTTAACCATTAGGCCAGAGTACGAGTCTAAGACCTTAGCTATTAGGCCAGAGTAAGAGTTAAGACCTTAACCAGTAGGCCAGTGTAAGAGTTAAGACCTTAACCATTAGGCCAGTGTACGAGTCTAAGACCTTAGCTATTAGGCCAGAGTAAGAGTTAAGACCTTAACCAGTAGGCCAGTTTAAGAGTTAAGACCTTAACCATTAGTCCAGAGTACGAGTCTAAGACCTTAGCTATTAGGCCAGAGTACGAGTCTAAGACCTTAGCTATTAGGCCAGAGTAAGAGTTAAGACCTTAGCTATTAGGCCAGAGTAAGAGTTAAGACCTTAGCTATTAGGCCAGAGTATGAGTCTAAGACCTTAGCTATTAGGCCAGAGTACGAGTCTAAGACCTTAGCTATTAGGCCAGAGTAAGAGTTAAGACCTTAGCTATTAGGCCAGAGTAAGAGTTAAGACCTTAGCTATTAGGCCAGAGTACGAGTCTAAGACCTTAGCTATTAGGCCAGAGTACGAGTCTAAGACCTTAGCTATTAGGCCAGAGTAAAAGTTAAGACCTTAACCAGTAGGCCAGTGTAAGAGTTAAGACCTTAACCATTAGGCCAGAGTATGAGTCTAAGACCTTAGCTATTAGGCCAGAGTACGAGTCAAAGACATTAGCTATTAGGCCAGAGTAAGAGTTAAGACCTTAGCTATTAGGCCAGAGTAAGAGTTAAGACCTTAGCTATTAGGCCAGAGTACGAGTCTAAGACCTTAGCTATTAGGCCAGAGTACGAGTCTAAGAACTTAGCTATTAGGCCAGAATAAGAGTTAAGACCTTAGCTATTAGGCCAGAGTAAGAGTTAAGACCTTAGCTATTAGGCCAGAGTACGAGTCTAAGACCTTAGCTATCAGGCCATAGTACGAGTCTTACACCTTTGCTATTAGGCCAGAGTAAGAGTTAAGACCTTAACCAGTACGCCAGTGTAAGAGTTAAGACCTTAACCTGTAGGCCAGAGTAAGAGTTAAGACCTTAACCTGTAGGCCATAGTAGGAGTCTTAGACCTTAGCTATTAGGCCAGAGTAAAAGTTAAGACCTTAACCAGTAGGCCAGTGTAAGAGTTAAGACCTTAACCATTAGGCCAGAGTACGAGTCTAAGACCTTAGCTATTAGGCCAGAGTACGAGTCTAAGACCTTAGCTATTAGGCCAGAGTAAGAGTTAAGACCTTAGCTATTAGGCCAGAGTACGAGTCTAAGACCTTAGCTATTAGGCCAGAGTAAGAGTTAAGACCTTAACCAGTAGGCCAGTGTAAGAGTTAAGACCTTAACCATTAGGCCAGAGTACGAGTCTAAGACCTTAGCTATTAGGCCATAGTACGAGTCTAAGACCTTAGCTATTAGGCCAGAGTAAGAGTTAAGACCTTAGCTATTAGGCCAGAGTAAGAGTTAAGACCTTAGCTATTAGGCCAGAGTACGAGTCTAAGACCTTAGCTATTAGGCCAGAGTACGAGTCTAAGACCTTAGCTATTAGGCCAGAGTAAGAGTTAAGACCTTAGCTATTAGGCCAGAGTAAGAGTTAAGACCTTAGCTATTAGGCCAGAGTACGAGTCTAAGACCTTAGCTATTAGGCCAGAGTAAGAGTTAAGACCTTAACTAGTAGGCCAGTGTAAGAGTTAAGACCTTAACCCTTAGGCCAGAGTACGAGTCTAAGACCTTAGCTATTAGGCCAGAGTACGAGTCTAAGACCTTAGCTCTTAGGCCAGAGTAAGAGTTAAGACCTTAGCTATTAGGCCAGAGTAAGAGTTAAGACCTTAGCTATTAGGCCAGAGTACGAGTCTAAGACCTTAGCTATTAGGCCAGAATAAGAGTTAAGACCTTAGCTATTAGGCCAGAGTAAGAGTTAAGACCTTAGCTATTAGGCCAGAGTACGAGTCTAAGACCTTAGCTGTCAGGCCAAAGTACGAGTCTTACACCTTAGCTATTAGGCCAGACTAAGAGTAAAGACCTTAACCAGTACGCCAGTGTAAGAGTTAAGACCTTAACCTGTAGGCCAGAGTAAGAGTTAAGACCTTAACCTGTAGGCCATAGTAGGAGTCTTAGACCTTAGCTATTAGGCCAGAGTAAGAGTTAAGACCTTAACCAGTAGGCCAGAGTAAGAGTTAAGACCTTAACCATTAGGCCAGAGTACGAGTCTAAGACCTTAGCTATTAGGCCAGAGTAAGAGTTAAGACCTTAGCTATTAGGCCAGAGTAAGAGTTAAGACCGTAACCATTAAGCCAGAGTACGAGTCTAAGACCTTAGCTATTTAGCCAGAGTAAGAGTTAAGACCTTAGCTATTAGGCCAGAGTAAGAGTTAAGACCTTAGCCATTACGCCAGAGTACGAGTCTAAGACCTTAGCTATTAGGCCAGAGTAAGTGTTAAGACCTGAGCTATTATGCCAGACTGAGAGTTAAGACCTTAATCAGTAGGCCAGAGTAAGAGTTAAGACCTTAACCAGTAGGCCAGAGTAAGAGTTAAGACCTTAACCATTAGGCCAGAGTACGAGTCTAAGACCTTAGCTATTAGGCCAGAGTAAGAGTTAAGACCTTAACCAGTAGGCCAGAGTAAGAGTTAAGACCTTAACCTGTAGGCCATAGTACGAGTCTAAGACCTTAGCTATTAGGCCAGAGTAAGAGTTAAGACCTTAACCAGTCGGCCAGAGTAAGAGTTAAGACCTTAACCAGTAGGCAAGAGTACGAGTCTAACACCTTAGCTATTAGGCCAGAGTAAGAGTTAAGACCTTAACCAGTAGGCCAGAGAAAGAGTTAAGACCTTAACCATTAGACCAGAGTACGAGTCTAAGACCTTAGCTATTAGGCCAGAGTAAGAGTTAAGACCTTAACCAGTAGGCAAGAGTAAGAGTTAATACCTTAACCAGTAGACCAGAGTACGAGTCTAAGACCTTAGCTATTAGGCCAGAGTAAGAGTTAAGACCTTAACCAGTAGGCCAGAGAAAGAGTTAAGACCTTAACCTTTAGATCAGAGTACGAGTCTAAGACCGTAGCTATTAGGCCAGAGTAAGAGTTAAGACCTTAGCTATTAGGCCAGAGAAAGAGTTAAGACATTAACCATTAAGCCAGAGTAAGAATAAAGACCTTAAACATTAGGCCAGAGAAAGAGTCTAAGACCTTAACCATTAGGCCGGAGTAAGAGCTAAGACCTTAACCATTAGGCCAGAGTAAGAGTCTAAGACCTTAACCATTAGGCCAGAGTAAGAGTTAAGACCTTAACCATTAGGCCAGAGTAAGAGTCTGGCCAGAGTAAGAGTTAAGACCTTTACCATTAGGCCAGATTAACAGTCTAAGACCTTAACCATTAGGCCAGAGTAAGAGTTAAGTCCTTAACCATTAGGCCAGAGTATGAGTCTAAGAACTTAACCATTATGTCAGAGTAAGAGTCTAAGACCTTAACCATTAGGCCAGAGTAAGAGTTAAGACCTTAACCATTAGGCCAGAGTTTGAGTCTAAGACCTTAGCTATTAGGCCAGAGTAAGTGTTAAGACCTTAACCAGTAGGCCAGAGTAAGAGTTAAGACCTTAACCATTAGTCCAGAGTACGAGTCTAAGACCTTAGCTATTAGGCCAGAGTAAGAGTTAAGACCTTAGCTATTAGGCCAGAGTAAGAGTTAAGACCTTAACCATTATGCCAGAGTAAGAGTTAAGACCTTAGCTATTAGGCCAGAATAAGAGTTAAGACCTTAACCATTAGGCCAGAGTACGAGTCTAAGACCTTAGCTATTAGGCCAGAGTAAGAGTTAAGACCTTAACCAGTAGGCCAGAGCAAGAGTTAAGACCTTAACCATTAGTCCAGAGTACGAGTCTAAGACCTTAGCTATTAGGCCAGATAAAGAGTTAAGACCTTAGCTATTGGGCCAGAGTAAGAGTGAGGACCTTAACCATTAGGCCAGAGTATGAGTCTAAGACCTTAGCTATTAGGCCAGAGTAAGAGTTAAGTTCTTAACCCTTAGCCAGAGTACGAGTCTAAGACCTTAGCTATTAGGCCAGAGTAAGAATTAAGACCTTAGCTATTAGGCCTGAGTAAGAGTTAAGACCTTAGCTATTAGGCCAGAGTACGAGTTAAGACCTTAACCAGTAGGCCAGAGTAAGAGTTAAAACCTTAACCTGTAGGCCAGAGTACGGGTCTAAGACCTTAGCTATTAGGCCAGAGTAAGAGTTAAGACCTTAGCTATTAGGCCAGAGTAAGAGTTAAGACCTTAGCTATTAGGCCAGAGTACGAGTCTAAGACCTTAGCTATTAGGCCAGAGTACGAGTCTAAGACCTTAGCTATTAGGCCAGAATAAGAGTTAAGACCTTAGCTATTAGGCCAGAGTAAGAGTTAAGACCTTAGCTATTAGGCCAGAGTACGAGTCTAAGACCTTAGCTGTCAGGCCATAGTACGAGTCTTACACCTTAGCTATTAGGCCAGAGTAAGAGTTAAGACCGTAACCATTAAGCCAGAGTACGAGTCTAAGACCTTAGCTATTTAGCCAGAGTAAGAGTTAAGACCTTAGCTATTAGGCCAGAGTAAGAGTTAAGACCTTCGCCATTACGCCAGAGTACGAGTCTAAGACCTTAGCTATTAGGACAGAGTAAGTGTTAAGACCTGAGCTATTATGCCAGACTGAGAGTTAAGACCTTAATCAGTAGGCCAGAGTAAGAGTTAAGACCTTAACCAGTAGGCCAGAGTAAGAGTTAAGACCTTAACCATTAGGCCAGAGTACGAGTCTAAGACCTTAGCTATTAGGCCAGAGTAAGAGTTAAGACCTTAACCAGTAGGCCAGAGTAAGAGTTAAGACCTTAACCAGTAGGCAAGAGTACGAGTCTAACACCTTAGCTATTAGGTCAGAGTAAGAGTTAAGACCTTAACCAGTAGGCCAGAGAAAGAGTTAAGACCTTAACCATTAGACCAGAGTACGAGTCTAAGACCTTAGCTATTAGGCCAGAGTAAGAGTTAAGACCTTAACCAGTAGGCAAGAGTAAGAGTTAAGACCTTAACCAGTAGACCAGAGTACGAGTCTAAGACCTTATCTATTAGGCCAGAGTAAGAGTTAAGACCTTAACCAGTAGGCCAGAGAAAGAGTTAAGACCTTAACCTTTAGATCAGAGTACGAGTCTAAGACCGTAGCTATTAGGCCAGAGTAAGAGTTAAGACCTTAGCTATTAGGCCAGAGTAAGAGTTAAGACATTAACCATTAAGCCAGAGTAAGAATAAAGACCTTAAACATTAGGCCAGAGAAAGAGTCTAAGACCTTAACCATTAGGCCGGAGTAAGAGCTAAGACCTTAACCATTAGGCCAGAGTAAGAGTCTAAGACCTTAACCATTAGGCCAGAGTAAGAGTTAAGACCTTAACCATTAGGCCAGAGTAAGAGTCTGGCCAGAGTAAGAGTTAAGACCTTTACCATTAGGCCAGATTAAGAGTCTAAGACCTTAACCATTAGGCCAGAGTAAGAGTTAAGACCTTAACCATTAGGCCAGAGTAAGAGTTAAGACCTTAACCATTAGGCCAGAGTTTGAGTCTAAGACCTTAGCTATTAGGCCAGAGTAAGTGTTAAGACCTTAACCAGTAGGCCAGAGTAAGAGTTAAGACCTTAACCATTAGTCCAGAGTACGAGTCTAAGACCTTAGCTATTAGGCCAGAGTAAGAGTTAAGACCTTAGCTATTAGGCCAGAGTAAGAGTTAAGACCTTAACCATTATGCCAGAGTAAGAGTTAAGACCTTAGCTATTAGGCCAGAATAAGAGTTAAGACCTTAACCATTAGGCCAGAGTACGAGTCTAAGACCTTAGCTATTAGGCCAGAGTAAGAGTTAAGACCTTAACCAGTAGGCCAGAGCAAGAGTTAAGACCTTAACCATTAGTCCAGAGTACGAGTCTAAGACCTTAGCTATTAGGCCAGATAAAGAGTTAAGACCTTAGCTATTGGGCCAGAGTAAGAGTGAGGACCTTAACCATTAGGCCAGAGTATGAGTCTAAGACCTTAGCTATTAGGCCAGAGTAAGAGTTAAGTTCTTAACCCTTAGGCCAGAGTACGAGTCTAAGACCTTAGCTATTAGGCCAGAGTAAGAATTAAGACCTTAGCTATTAGGCCTGAGTAAGAGTTAAGACCTTAGCTATTAGGCCAGAGTACGAGTTAAGACCTTAACCAGTAGGCCAGAGTAAGAGTTAAAACCTTAACCTGTAGGCCAGAGTACGGGTCTAAGACCTTAGCTATTAGGCCAGAGTAAGAGTTAAGACCTTAGCTATTAGGCCAGAGTAAGAGTTAAGACCTTAGCTATTAGGCCAGAGTACGAGTCTAAGACCTTAGCTATTAGGCCAGAGTACGAGTCTAAGACCTTAGCTATTAGGCCAGAATAAGAGTTAAGACCTTAGCTATTAGGCCAGAGTAAGAGTTAAGACCTTAGCTATTAGGCCAGAGTACGAGTCTAAGACCTTAGCTGTCAGGCCATAGTACGAGTCTTACACCTTAGCTATTAGGCCAGAGTAAGAGTTAAGACCGTAACCATTAAGCCAGAGTACGAGTCTAAGACCTTAGCTATTTAGCCAGAGTAAGAGTTAAGACCTTAGCTATTAGGCCAGAGTAAGAGTTAAGACCTTCGCCATTACGCCAGAGTACGAGTCTAAGACCTTAGCTATTAGGACAGAGTAAGTGTTAAGACCTGAGCTATTATGCCAGACTGAGAGTTAAGACCTTAATCAGTAGGCCAGAGTAAGAGTTAAGACCTTAACCAGTAGGCCAGAGTAAGAGTTAAGACCTTAACCATTAGGCCAGAGTACGAGTCTAAGACCTTAGCTATTAGGCCAGAGTAAGAGTTAAGACCTTAACCAGTAGGCCAGAGTAAGAGTTAAGACCTTAACCAGTAGGCAAGAGTACGAGTCTAACACCTTAGCTATTAGGTCAGAGTAAGAGTTAAGACCTTAACCAGTAGGCCAGAGAAAGAGTTAAGACCTTAACCATTAGACCAGAGTACGAGTCTAAGACCTTAGCTATTAGGCCAGAGTAAGAGTTAAGACCTTAACCAGTAGGCAAGAGTAAGAGTTAAGACCTTAACCAGTAGACCAGAGTACGAGTCTAAGACCTTATCTATTAGGCCAGAGTAAGAGTTAAGACCTTAACCAGTAGGCCAGAGAAAGAGTTAAGACCTTAACCTTTAGATCAGAGTACGAGTCTAAGACCGTAGCTATTAGGCCAGAGTAAGAGTTAAGACCTTAGCTATTAGGCCAGAGTAAGAGTTAAGACATTAACCATTAAGCCAGAGTAAGAATAAAGACCTTAAACATTAGGCCAGAGAAAGAGTCTAAGACCTTAACCATTAGGCCGGAGTAAGAGCTAAGACCTTAACCATTAGGCCAGAGTAAGAGTCTAAGACCTTAACCATTAGGCCAGAGTAAGAGTTAAGACCTTAACCATTAGGCCAGAGTAAGAGTCTGGCCAGAGTAAGAGTTAAGACCTTTACCATTAGGCCAGATTAAGAGTCTAAGACCTTAACCATTAGGCCAGAGTAAGAGTTAAGACCTTAACCATTAGGCCAGAGTAAGAGTCTAAGACCTTAACCATTATGTCAGAGTAAGAGTCTAAGACCTTAACCATTAGGCCAGAGTAAGAGTTAAGACCTTAACCATTAGGCCAGAGTTTGAGTCTAAGACCTTAGCTATTAGGCCAGAGTAAGTGTTAAGACCTTAACCAGTAGGCCAGAGTAAGAGTTAAGACCTTAACCATTAGTCCAGAGTACGAGTCTAAGACCTTAGCTATTAGGCCAGAGTAAGAGTTAAGACCTTAGCTATTAGGCCAGAGTAAGAGTTAAGACCTTAACCATTATGCCAGAGTAAGAGTTAAGACCTTAGCTATTAGGCCAGAATAAGAGTTAAGACCTTAACCATTAGGCCAGAGTACGAGTCTAAGACCTTAGCTATTAGGCCAGAGTAAGAGTTAAGACCTTAACCAGTAGGCCAGAGCAAGAGTTAAGACCTTAACCATTAGTCCAGAGTACGAGTCTAAGACCTTAGCTATTAGGCCAGATAAAGAGTTAAGACCTTAGCTATTGGGCCAGAGTAAGAGTGAGGACCTTAACCATTAGGCCAGAGTATGAGTCTAAGACCTTAGCTATTAGGCCAGAGTAAGAGTTAAGTTCTTAACCATTAGGCCAGAGTACGAGTCTAAGACCTTAGCTATTAGGCCAGAGTAAGAATTAAGACCTTAGCTATTAGGCCTGAGTAAGAGTTAAGACCTTAGCTATTAGGCCAGAGTACGAGTTAAGACCTTAACCAGTAGGCCAGAGTAAGAGTTAAGACCTTAACCTGTAGGCCAGAGTAGATGTTAAGACCTAAACCTGTAGGCCATACTATGAGTCTAAGACCTTAGCTATTAGGCCAGAGTAAGAGTTAAGACCTTAGCTATAAGGCCAGAATAAGAGCTAAGACCTTAACCAGTAGGCCAGAGTAAGAGTTAAGACCTTAACCTGTAGGCCATAGTACGAGTCTAAGACCTTAGCTATTAGGCCAGAGTAAGAGTTAAGACCTTAACCAGTAGGCCAGAGTAAGAGTTAAAACCTTAACCTGTAGGCCAGAGTACGGGTCTAAGACCTTAGCTATTAGGCCAGAGTAAGAGTTAAGACCTTAGCTATTAGGCCAGAGTAAGAGTTACGACCTTAACCATTAGGCCAGAGTACGAGTCTAAGACCTAAGCTATTAGGCCAGAGTAAGAGTTAAGACCTTAGCTATTAGGCCAGAGTAAGAGTTAAGACCTTAACCAGTAGGCGAGAGTGAGAGTTAAGACCTTAACCTGTAGGCCATAGTACGAGTCTAAGTCCTTAGCTATTAGGCCAGAGTAAGAGTTAAGGCCTTGGCTATTAGGCCAGAGTAAGAGTTAAGACCTTAACCAGTAGGCCAGAGTAAGAGTTAATACCTTAATCATTAGGCCAGAGTAAGAGTTAAGACCTTAACCATAAGGCCAGAGTATGAGTCTAAGACCTTAGCTATTAGGCCAGAGTAAGAGTTAAGACCTTAACCTGTAGGCCAGAGTACGAGTCTAAGACCTTAGCTGTTAGGCCAGAGTAAGAGTTAAGACCTTAACCAGTAGGCCAGAGTAAGAGTTAAGACCTTAACCTGTAGGCCATAGTACGAGTCTAAGACCTTAGCTATTAGGCCAGAGTAAAAGTTAAGACCTTAACCAGTAGGCCAGAGTAAGAGTTAAGAACTTAACCTGTAGGCCAGAGTAAGAGTTAAGACCTTAACCTGTAGGCCATAGTACGAGTCTAAGACCTTAGCTATTAGGCCAGAGTAAGAGTTAAGACCTTAGATATTAGGCCAGAGTACGAGTTAAGACCTTAACCATTAAGCCAGAGTATGAGTCTAAGACCTTAGCTATTTAGCCAGAGTAAGAGTTAAGACCTTAGCTATTATGCCAGAGTAAGAGTTAAGACCTTAACCATTAGGCCACAGTACGAGTCTAAGACGTTAGCTATTAAGCCAGAGTAAGAGTTAAGACCTTAACCAGTAGGCCAGAGTAAGAGTTAAGACCTTAACCATTAGTCCAGAGTACGAGTCTAAGACCTTAGCTATTAGGCCAGAGTAAGAGTTAAGATCTTAGCTATTGGGCCAGAGTAAGATTTAAGACCTTAACCATTAGGCCATAGTATGAGTATAAGACCTTAGCTATTAGGCCATAGTAAGAGTTAAGAACTTAGCTATCCGGCCAGAGTAAGAGTTAAGACCTTAACCAGTAGGCCAGAGTAAGAGTTAAGACCTAAACCTGTAGGCCATACTATGAGTCTAAGACCTTAGCTAATAGGCCAGAGTAAGAGTTAAGACCTTAGCTATTAGGCCAGAGTAAGAGTTAAGACCTTAACCAGTAGGCCAGAGTAAGAGTTAAGACCTTAACCTGTAGGCCAGAGTACGAGTCTAAGACCTTAGCTATTAGGCCAGAGTAAGAATTAAGACCTTAACCATTAGGCCAGAGTATGAGTCTAAGACCTTAGCTATTGGGCCAGAGTACGAGTCTAAGACCTAAGCTATTAGGCCAGAGTAAGAGTTAAGACCTTAACCAGTAGGCCAGAGTAAGAGTTAAGACCTTAACCTATAGGCCATAGTACAAGTCTAAGACCTTAGCTATTAGGCCAGAGTAAGAGTTAAGACCTTAACCAGTAGGCCAGAGTAAGAGTTAAAACCTTAACCTGTAGGCCAGAGTACGGGTCTAAGACCTTAGCTATTAGGCCAGAGTAAGAGTTAAGACCTTAGCTATTAGGCCAGAGTAAGAGTTAAGACCTTAACCATTAGGCCAGAGTACGAGTCTAAGACCTAAGCTATTAGGCCAGAGTAAGAGTTAAGACCTTAACCAGTAGGCGAGAGTGAGAGTTAAGACCTTAACCTGTAGGCCATAGTACGAGTCTAAGACCTTAGCTATTAGGCCAGAGTAAGAGTTAAGGCCTTGGCTATTAGGCCAGAGTAAGAGTTAAGACCTTAACCAGTAGGCCAGAGTAAGAGTTAATACCTTAATCATTAGGCCAGAGTAAGAGTTAAGACCTTAACCATAAGGCCAGAGTATGAGTCTAAGACCTTAGCTATTAGGCCAGAGTAAGAGTTAAGACCTTAACCTGTAGGCCAGAGTACGAGTCTAAGACCTTAGCTGTTAGGCCAGAGTAAGAGTTAAGACCTTAACCAGTAGGCCAGAGTAAGAGTTAAGACCTTAACCTGTAGGCCATAGTACGAGTCTAAGACCTTAGCTATTAGGCCAGAGTAAAAGTTAAGACCTTAACCAGTAGGCCAGAGTAAGAGTTAAGAACTTAACCTGTAGGCCAGAGTAAGAGTTAAGACCTTAACCTGTAGGCCATAGTATGAGTCTAAGACCTTAGCTATTAGGCCAGAGTAAGAGTTAAGACCTTAGATATTAGGCCAGAGTACGAGTTAAGACCTTAACCATTAAGCCAGAGTATGAGTCTAAGACCTTAGCTATTTAGCCAGAGTAAGAGTTAAGACCTTAGCTATTATGCCAGAGTAAGAGTTAAGACCTTAACCATTAGGCCACAGTACGAGTCTAAGACGTTAGCTATTAGGCCAGAGTAAGAGTTAAGACCTTAACCAGTAGGCCAGAGTAAGAGTTAAGACCTTAACCAGTAGGCCAGAGTAAGAGTTAAGACCTTAACCATTAGTCCAGAGTACGAGTCTAAGACCTTAGCTATTAGGCCAGAGTAAGAGTTAAGACCTTAGCTATTGGGCCAGAGTAAGAGTTAAGACCTTAACCAGTAGGCGAGAGTGAGAGTTAAGACCTTAACCTGTAGGCCATAGTACGAGTCTAAGACCTTAGCTATTAGGCCAGAGTAAGAGTTAAGGCCTTGGCTATTAGGCCAGAGTAAGAGTTAAGACCTTAACCATTAGGCCAGAGTACGAGTCTAAGACCTAAGCTATTAGGCCAGAGTAAGAGTTAAGACCTTAGCTATTAGGCCAGAGTAAGAGTTAAGACCTTAACCAGTAGGCGAGAGTGAGAGTTAAGACCTTAACCTGTAGGCCATAGTACGAGTCTAAGACCTTAGCTATTAGGCCAGAGTAAGAGTTAAGGCCTTGGCTATTAGGCCAGAGTAAGAGTTAAGACCTTAACCAGTAGGCCAGAGTAAGAGTTAATACCTTAATCATTAGGCCAGAGTAAGAGTTAAGACCTTAACCATAAGGCCAGAGTATGAGTCTAAGACCTTAGCTATTAGGCCAGAGTAAGAGTTAAGACCTTAACCTGTAGGCCAGAGTACGAGTCTAAGACCTTAGCTGTTAGGCCAGAGTAAGAGTTAAGACCTTAACCAGTAGGCCAGAGTAAGAGTTAAGACCTTAACCTGTAGGCCATAGTACGAGTCTAAGACCTTAGCTATTAGGCCAGAGTAAAAGTTAAGACCTTAACCAGTAAGCCAGAGTAAGAGTTAAGAACTTAACCTGTAGGCCAGAGTAAGAGTTAAGACCTTAACCTGTAGGCCATAGTACGAGTCTAAGACCTTAGCTATTAGGCCAGAGTAAGAGTTAAGACCTTAGATATTAGGCCAGAGTACGAGTTAAGACCTTAACCATTAAGCCAGAGTATGAGTCTAAGACCTTAGCTATTTAGCCAGAGTAAGAGTTAAGACCTTAGCTATTATGCCAGAGTAAGAGTTAAGACCTTAACCATTAGGCCACAGTACGAGTCTAAGACGTTAGCTATTAGGCCAGAGTAAGAGTTAAGACCTTAACCAGTAGGCCAGAGTAAGAGTTAAGACCTTAACCATTAGTCCAGAGTACGAGTCTAAGACCTTAGCTATTAGGCCAGAGTAAGAGTTAAGACCTTAGCTATTGGGCCAGAGTAAGAGTTAAGACCTTAACCATTAGGCCATAGTACGAGTATAAGACCTTAGCTATTAGGCCATAGTAATAGTTAAGAACTTAGCTATCAGGCCAGAGTAAGAGTTAAGACCTTAACCAGTAGGCCAGAGTAAGAGTTAAGACCTTAACCTGAAGGCCAGAGTAGGAGTTAAGACCTAAACCTGTAGGCCATACTATGAGTCTAAGACCTTAGCTAATAGGCCAGAGTAAGAGTTAAGACCTTAGCTATTAGGCCAGAGTAAGAGTTAAGACCTTAACCAGTAGGCCAGAGTAAGAGTTAAAACCTTAACCTGTAGGCCAGAGTATGAGTCTAAGACCTTAGCTATTAGGCCAGAGTAAGAATTAAGACCTTAACCATTAGGCCAGAGTATGAGTCTAAGACCTTAGCTATTGGGCCAGAGTACGAGTCTAAGACCTTAGCTATTAGGCCAGAGTAAGAGTTAAGACCTTAACCATTAGGCCAGAGTACTAGTCTAAGACCTTAGCTATTAGGCCAGAGTCAGAGTTAAGACCTTAACCAGTAGGCCAGAGTACGAGTCTAAGACCTTAGCTATTAGGCCAGAGAAAGAGTTAAGACCTTAACCAGTAGGCCAGAGTAAGAGTTAAGACCTTAACCTGTAGGCCATAGTACAAGTCTAAGACCTTAGCTATTAGGCCAGAGTAAGAGTTAAGACATTAACCATTAGGCCAGAGTACGAGTCTAACACCTTAGCTATTAGGCCAGAGTACGAGTCTAAGACCTTAGCTATTAGGCCAGACTAAGAGTTAAGACCTTAGCTATTAGGCCAGAGTACGAGTCTAAGACCTTAGCTATTAGGCCAGAGTGAGAGTTAAGACCTTAACCAGTAGCCCAGAGTAAGAGTTAAGACCTAACCTGTATGCCAAAGTACGAGTCTAAGACCTTAGCTATTAGGCCAGAGTAAGAGTTAAGACCTTAGCTATTAGGCCAGAGTAAGAATTAAGACCTTAACCAGTAGGCCAGAGTAAGAGTTAAGACCTTAACCTGTAGGCCATAGTACGAGTCTTAGACCTTAGCTATTAGGCCAGAGTAAGAGTTAAGACCTTACCTATTAGGCCAGAGTAAGAATTAAGACCTTAACCAGTAGGCCAGAGTAAGAGTTAAGACCTTAACCTGTAGGCCATAGTACGAGTCTAAGACCTTAGCTATTAGGCCAGAGTAAGAGTTAAGACCTTAACCAGTAGGCCAGAGTATGAGTTAAGACCTTAACCATTAGGCCAGAGTACGAGTCTAAGACCTTAGCTATTAGGCCAGAGTAAGAGTTAAGACCTTAACTAGTAGGCCTAAGTAAGAGTTAAGACCTTAACCAGTAGGCCAGAGTACGAGTCTAAGACCGTAGCTATTAGGCCAGAGTAAGAGTTAAGACCTTAGCTATTAGGCCAGAGTAAGAGTTAAGACGTTAACCATTAAGCCAGAGTAAGAATAAAGACCTTAACCAGTAGGCCAGAGAAAGAGTTAAGACCTTAACCATTAGACCAGAGTACGAGTCTAAGACCTTAGCTATTAGGCCAGAGTAAGAGTTAAGACCTTAACCAGTAGGCCAGAGTAAGAGTTAAGACCTTAACCATTAGTCCAGAGTACGAGTCTAAGACCTTAGCTATTAGGCCAGAGTAAGAGTTAAGACCTTAGCTATTGGGCCAGAGTAAGAGTTAAGACCTTAACCATTAGGCCATAGTACGAGTATAAGACCTTAGCTATTAGTCCATAGTAATAGTTAAGAACTTAGCTATCAGGCCAGAGTAAGAGTTAAGACCTTAACCAGTAGGCCAGAGTAAGAGTTAAGAACTTAACCTGAAGGCCAGAGTAGGAGTTAAGACCTAAACCTGTAGGCCATACTATGAGTCTAAGACCTTAGCTAATAGGCCAGAGTAAGAGTTAAGACCTTAGCTATTAGGCCAGAGTAAGAGTTAAGACCTTAACCAGTAGGCCAGAGTAAGAGTTAAAACCTTAACCTGTAGGCCAGAGTACGAGTCTAAGACCTTAGCTATTAGGCCAGAGTAAGAATTAAGACCTTAACCATTAGGCCAGAATATGAGTCTAAGACCTTAGCTATTGGGCCAGAGTACGAGTCTAAGACCTTAGCTATTAGGCCAGAGTAAGAGTTAAGACCTTAATAATTAGGCCAGAGTACTAGTCTAAGACCTTAGCTATTAGGCCAGAGTCAGAGTTAAGACCATAACCAGTAGGCCAGAGTATGAGTCTAAGACCTTAGCTAGCAGGCCAGAGAAAGAGTTAAGACCTTAACCAGTAGGCCAGAGTAAGAGTTAAGACCTTAACCTGTAGGCCATAGTACAAGTCTAAGACCTTAGCTATTAGGCCAGAGTAAGAGTTAAGACATTAACCATTAGGCCAGAGTACGAGTCTAACACCTTAGCTATTAGGCCAGAGTACGAGTCTAAGACCTTAGCTATTAGGCCAGACTAAGAGTTAAGACCTTAGCTATTAGGCCAGAGTACGAGTCTAAGACCTTAGCTATTAGGCCAGAGTGAGAGTTAAGACCTTAACCAGTAGGCCAGAGTAAGAGTTAAGACCTAACCTGTATGCCAAAGTACGAGTCTAAGACCTTAGCTATTAGGCCAGAGTAAGAGTTAAGACCTTAGCTATTAGGCCAGAGTAAGAATTAAGACCTTAACCAGTAGGCCAGAGTAAGAGTTAAGACCTTAACCTGTAGGCCATAGTACGAGTCTTAGACCTTAGCTATTAGGCCAGAGTAAGAGTTAAGACCTTACCTATTAGGCCAGAGTAAGAATTAAGACCTTAACCAGTAGGCCAGAGTAAGAGTTAAGACCTTAACCTGTAGGCCATAGTACGAGTCTAAGACCTTAGCTATTAGGCCAGAGTAAGAGTTAAGACCTTAACCAGTAGGCCAGAGTATGAGTTAAGACCTTAACCATTAGGCCAGAGTACGAGTCTAAGACCTTAGCTATTAGGCCAGAGTAAGAGTTAAGACCTTAACTAGTAGGCCTGAGTAAGAGTTAAGACCTTAACCAGTAGGCCAGAGTACGAGTCTAAGACCTTAGCTATTAGGCCAGAGTAAGAGTTAAGATCCTAACCATTAGACCAGAGTACGAGTCTAAGACCTTAGCTATTAGGCCAGACTAAGAGTTAAGACATTAGCTATTAGGCCAGAGTATGAGTCTAAGAGCTTAGCTATTAGGCCAGAGTAAGAGCTAAGACCTTAACCATTAGGCCAGAGTACGAGTCTAAGACCTTAGCTATTAGGCCAGAGTAAGAGTTAAGACCTTAGCTATTAGGCCAGAGTAAGAGTTAAGACTTTAACCATTAAGCCAGAGTAAGAATAAAGACCTTAAACATTGGGCCAGAGAAAGAGTCTAAGACCTTAACCATTAGGCCGGAGTAAGAGCTAAGACATTAACCATTAGGCCAGAGTAAGAGTTAAGACCTTAACCATTAGGCCAGAGTAAGAGTTAAGACCTTAACCAGTAGGCCAGAGTACGAGTCTAAGACCTTAGCTATTAGGCCAGAGTAAGAGTTAAGACCTTAACCAGTAGGCCAGAGAAAGAGTTATGACCTTAACCATTAGATCAGAGTACGAGTCTAAGACCGTAGCTTTTAGGCCAGAGTAAGAGTTAAGACCTTAGCTATTAGGCCAGAGTAAGAGTTAAGACGTTAACCATTAAGCCAGAGTAAGAATAAAGACCTTAACCAGTAGGCCAGAGAAAGAGATAAGACCTTAACCATTAGACCAGAGTACGAGTCTAAGACCTTAGCTATTAGGCCAGAGTAAGAGTTAAGACCTTAACCAGTAGGCCAGAGTAAGAGTTAAGACCTTAACCAGTAGGTCAGAGTATGAGTCTAAGACCTTAGCTATTAGGCCAGAGTAAGAGTTAAGACCTTAGCCATTAGGCCAGAGTAAGAGTTACGACCTTAACCATTAGGCCAGAGTACGAGTCTAAGACCTAAGCTATTAGGCCAGAGTAAGAGTTAAGACCTTAGCTGTTAGGCCAGAGTAAGAGTTAAGACCTTAACCAGTAGGCGAGAGTGAGAGTTAAGACCTTAACCTGTAGGCCATAGTACGAGTCTAAGTCCTTAGCTATTAGGCCAGAGTAAGAGTTAAGGCCTTGGCTATTAGGCCAGAGTAAGAGTTAAGACCTTAACCAGTAGGCCAGAGTAAGAGTTAATACCTTAATCATTAGGCCAGAGTAAGAGTTAAGACCTTAACCATAAGGCCAGAGTATGAGTCTAAGACCTTAGCTATTAGGCCAGAGTAAGAGTTAAGACCTTAACCTGTAGGCCAGAGTACGAGTCTAAGACCTTAGCTGTTAGGCCAGAGTAAGAGTTAAGACCTTAACCAGTAGGCCAGAGTAAGAGTTAAGACCTTAACCTGTAGGCCATAGTACGAGTCTAAGACCTTAGCTATTAGGCCAGAGTAAAAGTTAAGACCTTAACCAGTAGGCCAGAGTAAGAGTTAAGAACTTAACCTGTAGGCCAGAGTAAGAGTTAAGACCTTAACCTGTAGGCCATAGTACGAGTCTAAGACCTTAGCTATTAGGCCAGAGTAAGAGTTAAGACCTTAGATATTAGGCCAGAGTACGAGTTAAGACCTTAACCATTAAGCCAGAGTATGAGTCTAAGACCTTAGCTATTTAGCCAGAGTAAGAGTTAAGACCTTAGCTATTATGCCAGAGTAAGAGTTAAGACCTTAACCATTAGGCCACAGTACGAGTCTAAGACGTTAGCTATTAAGCCAGAGTAAGAGTTAAGACCTTAACCAGTAGGCCAGAGTAAGAGTTAAGACCTTAACCATTAGTCCAGAGTACGAGTCTAAGACCTTAGCTATTAGGCCAGAGTAAGAGTTAAGATCTTAGCTATTGGGCCAGAGTAAGATTTAAGACCTTAACCATTAGGCCATAGTATGAGTATAAGACCTTAGCTATTAGGCCATAGTAAGAGTTAAGAACTTAGCTATCCGGCCAGAGTAAGAGTTAAGACCTTAACCAGTAGGCCAGAGTAAGAGTTAAGACCTAAACCTGTAGGCCATACTATGAGTCTAAGACCTTAGCTAATAGGCCAGAGTAAGAGTTAAGACCTTAGCTATTAGGCCAGAGTAAGAGTTAAGACCTTAACCAGTAGGCCAGAGTAAGAGTTAAGACCTTAACCTGTAGGCCAGAGTACGAGTCTAAGACCTTAGCTATTAGGCCAGAGTAAGAATTAAGACCTTAACCATTAGGCCAGAGTATGAGTCTAAGACCTTAGCTATTGGGCCAGAGTACGAGTCTAAGACCTAAGCTATTAGGCCAGAGTAAGAGTTAAGACCTTAACCAGTAGGCCAGAGTAAGAGTTAAGACCTTAACCTGTAGGCCATAGTACAAGTCTAAGACCTTAGCTATTAGGCCAGAGTAAGAGTTAAGACCTTAACCAGTAGGCCAGAGTAAGAGTTAAAACCTTAACCTGTAGGCCAGAGTACGGGTCTAAGACCTTAGCTATTAGGCCAGAGTAAGAGTTAAGACCTTAGCTATTAGGCCAGAGTAAGAGTTAAGACCTTAACCATTAGGCCAGAGTACGAGTCTAAGACCTAAGCTATTAGGCCAGAGTAAGAGTTAAGACCTTAACCAGTAGGCGAGAGTGAGAGTTAAGACCTTAACCTGTAGGCCATAGTACGAGTCTAAGACCTTAGCTATTAGGCCAGAGTAAGAGTTAAGGCCTTGGCTATTAGGCCAGAGTAAGAGTTAAGACCTTAACCAGTAGGCCAGAGTAAGAGTTAATACCTTAATCATTAGGCCAGAGTAAGAGTTAAGACCTTAACCATAAGGCCAGAGTATGAGTCTAAGACCTTAGCTATTAGGCCAGAGTAAGAGTTAAGACCTTAACCTGTAGGCCAGAGTACGAGTCTAAGACCTTAGCTGTTAGGCCAGAGTAAGAGTTAAGACCTTAACCAGTAGGCCAGAGTAAGAGTTAAGACCTTAACCTGTAGGCCATAGTACGAGTCTAAGACCTTAGCTATTAGGCCAGAGTAAAAGTTAAGACCTTAACCAGTAGGCCAGAGTAAGAGTTAAGAACTTAACCTGTAGGCCAGAGTAAGAGTTAAGACCTTAACCTGTAGGCCATAGTATGAGTCTAAGACCTTAGCTATTAGGCCAGAGTAAGAGTTAAGACCTTAGATATTAGGCCAGAGTACGAGTTAAGACCTTAACCATTAAGCCAGAGTATGAGTCTAAGACCTTAGCTATTTAGCCAGAGTAAGAGTTAAGACCTTAGCTATTATGCCAGAGTAAGAGTTAAGACCTTAACCATTAGGCCACAGTACGAGTCTAAGACGTTAGCTATTAGGCCAGAGTAAGAGTTAAGACCTTAACCAGTAGGCCAGAGTAAGAGTTAAGACCTTAACCAGTAGGCCAGAGTAAGAGTTAAGACCTTAACCATTAGTCCAGAGTACGAGTCTAAGACCTTAGCTATTAGGCCAGAGTAAGAGTTAAGACCTTAGCTATTGGGCCAGAGTAAGAGTTAAGACCTTAACCAGTAGGCGAGAGTGAGAGTTAAGACCTTAACCTGTAGGCCATAGTACGAGTCTAAGACCTTAGCTATTAGGCCAGAGTAAGAGTTAAGGCCTTGGCTATTAGGCCAGAGTAAGAGTTAAGACCTTAACCATTAGGCCAGAGTACGAGTCTAAGACCTAAGCTATTAGGCCAGAGTAAGAGTTAAGACCTTAGCTATTAGGCCAGAGTAAGAGTTAAGACCTTAACCAGTAGGCGAGAGTGAGAGTTAAGACCTTAACCTGTAGGCCATAGTACGAGTCTAAGACCTTAGCTATTAGGCCAGAGTAAGAGTTAAGGCCTTGGCTATTAGGCCAGAGTAAGAGTTAAGACCTTAACCAGTAGGCCAGAGTAAGAGTTAATACCTTAATCATTAGGCCAGAGTAAGAGTTAAGACCTTAACCATAAGGCCAGAGTATGAGTCTAAGACCTTAGCTATTAGGCCAGAGTAAGAGTTAAGACCTTAACCTGTAGGCCAGAGTACGAGTCTAAGACCTTAGCTGTTAGGCCAGAGTAAGAGTTAAGACCTTAACCAGTAGGCCAGAGTAAGAGTTAAGACCTTAACCTGTAGGCCATAGTACGAGTCTAAGACCTTAGCTATTAGGCCAGAGTAAAAGTTAAGACCTTAACCAGTAAGCCAGAGTAAGAGTTAAGAACTTAACCTGTAGGCCAGAGTAAGAGTTAAGACCTTAACCTGTAGGCCATAGTACGAGTCTAAGACCTTAGCTATTAGGCCAGAGTAAGAGTTAAGACCTTAGATATTAGGCCAGAGTACGAGTTAAGACCTTAACCATTAAGCCAGAGTATGAGTCTAAGACCTTAGCTATTTAGCCAGAGTAAGAGTTAAGACCTTAGCTATTATGCCAGAGTAAGAGTTAAGACCTTAACCATTAGGCCACAGTACGAGTCTAAGACGTTAGCTATTAGGCCAGAGTAAGAGTTAAGACCTTAACCAGTAGGCCAGAGTAAGAGTTAAGACCTTAACCATTAGTCCAGAGTACGAGTCTAAGACCTTAGCTATTAGGCCAGAGTAAGAGTTAAGACCTTAGCTATTGGGCCAGAGTAAGAGTTAAGACCTTAACCATTAGGCCATAGTACGAGTATAAGACCTTAGCTATTAGGCCATAGTAATAGTTAAGAACTTAGCTATCAGGCCAGAGTAAGAGTTAAGACCTTAACCAGTAGGCCAGAGTAAGAGTTAAGACCTTAACCTGAAGGCCAGAGTAGGAGTTAAGACCTAAACCTGTAGGCCATACTATGAGTCTAAGACCTTAGCTAATAGGCCAGAGTAAGAGTTAAGACCTTAGCTATTAGGCCAGAGTAAGAGTTAAGACCTTAACCAGTAGGCCAGAGTAAGAGTTAAAACCTTAACCTGTAGGCCAGAGTATGAGTCTAAGACCTTAGCTATTAGGCCAGAGTAAGAATTAAGACCTTAACCATTAGGCCAGAGTATGAGTCTAAGACCTTAGCTATTGGGCCAGAGTACGAGTCTAAGACCTTAGCTATTAGGCCAGAGTAAGAGTTAAGACCTTAACCATTAGGCCAGAGTACTAGTCTAAGACCTTAGCTATTAGGCCAGAGTCAGAGTTAAGACCTTAACCAGTAGGCCAGAGTACGAGTCTAAGACCTTAGCTATTAGGCCAGAGAAAGAGTTAAGACCTTAACCAGTAGGCCAGAGTAAGAGTTAAGACCTTAACCTGTAGGCCATAGTACAAGTCTAAGACCTTAGCTATTAGGCCAGAGTAAGAGTTAAGACATTAACCATTAGGCCAGAGTACGAGTCTAACACCTTAGCTATTAGGCCAGAGTACGAGTCTAAGACCTTAGCTATTAGGCCAGACTAAGAGTTAAGACCTTAGCTATTAGGCCAGAGTACGAGTCTAAGACCTTAGCTATTAGGCCAGAGTGAGAGTTAAGACCTTAACCAGTAGCCCAGAGTAAGAGTTAAGACCTAACCTGTATGCCAAAGTACGAGTCTAAGACCTTAGCTATTAGGCCAGAGTAAGAGTTAAGACCTTAGCTATTAGGCCAGAGTAAGAATTAAGACCTTAACCAGTAGGCCAGAGTAAGAGTTAAGACCTTAACCTGTAGGCCATAGTACGAGTCTTAGACCTTAGCTATTAGGCCAGAGTAAGAGTTAAGACCTTACCTATTAGGCCAGAGTAAGAATTAAGACCTTAACCAGTAGGCCAGAGTAAGAGTTAAGACCTTAACCTGTAGGCCATAGTACGAGTCTAAGACCTTAGCTATTAGGCCAGAGTAAGAGTTAAGACCTTAACCAGTAGGCCAGAGTATGAGTTAAGACCTTAACCATTAGGCCAGAGTACGAGTCTAAGACCTTAGCTATTAGGCCAGAGTAAGAGTTAAGACCTTAACTAGTAGGCCTAAGTAAGAGTTAAGACCTTAACCAGTAGGCCAGAGTACGAGTCTAAGACCGTAGCTATTAGGCCAGAGTAAGAGTTAAGACCTTAGCTATTAGGCCAGAGTAAGAGTTAAGACGTTAACCATTAAGCCAGAGTAAGAATAAAGACCTTAACCAGTAGGCCAGAGAAAGAGTTAAGACCTTAACCATTAGACCAGAGTACGAGTCTAAGACCTTAGCTATTAGGCCAGAGTAAGAGTTAAGACCTTAACCAGTAGGCCAGAGTAAGAGTTAAGACCTTAACCATTAGTCCAGAGTACGAGTCTAAGACCTTAGCTATTAGGCCAGAGTAAGAGTTAAGACCTTAGCTATTGGGCCAGAGTAAGAGTTAAGACCTTAACCATTAGGCCATAGTACGAGTATAAGACCTTAGCTATTAGTCCATAGTAATAGTTAAGAACTTAGCTATCAGGCCAGAGTAAGAGTTAAGACCTTAACCAGTAGGCCAGAGTAAGAGTTAAGAACTTAACCTGAAGGCCAGAGTAGGAGTTAAGACCTAAACCTGTAGGCCATACTATGAGTCTAAGACCTTAGCTAATAGGCCAGAGTAAGAGTTAAGACCTTAGCTATTAGGCCAGAGTAAGAGTTAAGACCTTAACCAGTAGGCCAGAGTAAGAGTTAAAACCTTAACCTGTAGGCCAGAGTACGAGTCTAAGACCTTAGCTATTAGACCAGAGTAAGAATTAAGACCTTAACCATTAGGCCAGAATATGAGTCTAAGACCTTAGCTATTGGGCCAGAGTACGAGTCTAAGACCTTAGCTATTAGGCCAGAGTAAGAGTTAAGACCTTAATAATTAGGCCAGAGTACTAGTCTAAGACCTTAGCTATTAGGCCAGAGTCAGAGTTAAGACCATAACCAGTAGGCCAGAGTACGAGTCTAAGACCTTAGCTAGCAGGCCAGAGAAAGAGTTAAGACCTTAACCAGTAGGCCAGAGTAAGAGTTAAGACCTTAACCTGTAGGCCATAGTACAAGTCTAAGACCTTAGCTATTAGGCCAGAGTAAGAGTTAAGACATTAACCATTAGGCCAGAGTACGAGTCTAACACCTTAGCTATTAGGCCAGAGTACGAGTCTAAGACCTTAGCTATTAGGCCAGACTAAGAGTTAAGACCTTAGCTATTAGGCCAGAGTACGAGTCTAAGACCTTAGCTATTAGGCCAGAGTGAGAGTTAAGACCTTAACCAGTAGGCCAGAGTAAGAGTTAAGACCTAACCTGTATGCCAAAGTACGAGTCTAAGACCTTAGCTATTAGGCCAGAGTAAGAGTTAAGACCTTAGCTATTAGGCCAGAGTAAGAATTAAGACCTTAACCAGTAGGCCAGAGTAAGAGTTAAGACCTTAACCTGTAGGCCATAGTACGAGTCTTAGACCTTAGCTATTAGGCCAGAGTAAGAGTTAAGACCTTACCTATTAGGCCAGAGTAAGAATTAAGACCTTAACCAGTAGGCCAGAGTAAGAGTTAAGACCTTAACCTGTAGGCCATAGTACGAGTCTAAGACCTTAGCTATTAGGCCAGAGTAAGAGTTAAGACCTTAACCAGTAGGCCAGAGTATGAGTTAAGACCTTAACCATTAGGCCAGAGTACGAGTCTAAGACCTTAGCTATTAGGCCAGAGTAAGAGTTAAGACCTTAACTAGTAGGCCTGAGTAAGAGTTAAGACCTTAACCAGTAGGCCAGAGTACGAGTCTAAGACCTTAGCTATTAGGCCAGAGTAAGAGTTAAGATCCTAACCATTAGACCAGAGTACGAGTCTAAGACCTTAGCTATTAGGCCAGACTAAGAGTTAAGACATTAGCTATTAGGCCAGAGTATGAGTCTAAGAGCTTAGCTATTAGGCCAGAGTAAGAGCTAAGACCTTAACCATTAGGCCAGAGTACGAGTCTAAGACCTTAGCTATTAGGCCAGAGTAAGAGTTAAGACCTTAGCTATTAGGCCAGAGTAAGAGTTAAGACTTTAACCATTAAGCCAGAGTAAGAATAAAGACCTTAAACATTGGGCCAGAGAAAGAGTCTAAGACCTTAACCATTAGGCCGGAGTAAGAGCTAAGACATTAACCATTAGGCCAGAGTAAGAGTTAAGACCTTAACCATTAGGCCAGAGTAAGAGTTAAGACCTTAACCAGTAGGCCAGAGTACGAGTCTAAGACCTTAGCTATTAGGCCAGAGTAAGAGTTAAGACCTTAACCAGTAGGCCAGAGAAAGAGTTATGACCTTAACCATTAGATCAGAGTACGAGTCTAAGACCGTAGCTTTTAGGCCAGAGTAAGAGTTAAGACCTTAGCTATTAGGCCAGAGTAAGAGTTAAGACGTTAACCATTAAGCCAGAGTAAGAATAAAGACCTTAACCAGTAGGCCAGAGAAAGAGATAAGACCTTAACCATTAGACCAGAGTACGAGTCTAAGACCTTAGCTATTAGGCCAGAGTAAGAGTTAAGACCTTAACCAGTAGGCCAGAGTAAGAGTTAAGACCTTAACCAGTAGGTCAGAGTATGAGTCTAAGACCTTAGCTATTAGGCCAGAGTAAGAGTTAAGACCTTAACCAGTAGGCCAGAGAAAGAGTTATGACCTTAACCATTAGATCAGAGTACGAGTCTAAGACTGTAGCTATTAGGCCAGAGTAAGAGTTAAGACCTTAGCTATTAGGCCAGAGTAAGAGTTAAGACGTTAACCATTAAGCCAGAGTAAGAATAAAGACCTTAAACATTAGGCCAGAGAAAGAGTCTAAGACCTTAACCATTAGGCCGGAGTAAGAGCTAAGACCTTAACCATTAGGCCAGAGTAAGAGTCTAAGACCTTAACCATTAGGCCAGAGTAAGAGTTAAGACCTTAACCATTAGGCCAGAGTAAGAGTCTGGCCAGAGTAAGAGTTAAGACCTTTACCATTAGGCCAGATTAAGAGTCTAAGAGCTTAACCATTAGGCCAGAGTAAGAGTTAAGACCTTAACCATTAGGCCAGCGTAAGAGTCTAAGACCTTAACCATTATGTCAGAGTAAGAGTCTAAGACCTTAGCTATTAGGCCAGACTAAGAGTTAAGACCTTAACCATTAGGCCAGAGTACGAGTCTAAGACCTTAGCTATTAGGCCAGAGTAAGAGTTAAGACCTTAACCATTAGGCCAGAGTACGAGTCTAACACCTTAGCTATTAGGCCAGAGTAAGAATTAAGACCTTAAACAGTAGGCCAGAGTAAGAGTTAAGACCTTAACCTGTAGGCCATAGTACGAGTCTAAGACCTTAGCTATTAGGCCAGAGTAAGAGTTAAGACCTTAACCATTAGGCCAGAGTAAGAGTCTAAGACCTAAGCTATTATGCCAGAGTAAGAGTTAAGACCTTAGCTATTAGGCCAGAGTAAGAGTTAAGACCTTAACCAGTAGGTGAGAGTGAGAGTTAAGACCTTAACCTGTAGGCCATAGTACGAGTCTAAGACCTTAGCTATTAGGCCAGAGTAAGAGTTAAGACCTTAACCAGTAGGCCAGAGTAAGAGTTAAGAACTTAACCTGTAGGCCATAGTACGAGTCTAAGACCTTAGCTATTAGGCCAGAGTAAGAGTTAAGACCTTAGCTATTAGGCCAGAGTAAGAGTTAAGACCTTAACCATTAGGCCAAAGTACGAGTCTAAGACCTTAGCTATTAGGCCAGAGTAAGAATTAAGACCTTAGCTATTAGGCCAGAGTAAAAGTTAAGACCTTAACCAGTAGACAAGAGTAAGAGTTAAGACCTTAACCATTAGGCCAGAGTACGAGTCTAAGACCTTAGCTATTAGGCCAGAGTAAGAAATAAGACCTTAACCAGTAGGCCAGTGTAAGAGTTAAGACTAGGGGTGGGCGGAATTTGCGGAATTAACCTCCGCAAATTATCGCGAGATTGCAGAAAATCTCCGCAAACACGCCGGAAATATCGCGAAGATGCGGAAGTTTTTTTGCCGCCTGTTCGCGGTATTTTTTGCGTGTTCGCGGGTCGCCAACTTACCCATGCGGTCGCTCATGGGCGCGGCCATCTTGTTTTCACTTGTCCCGCCCTCTGGCGTTGTTTACTTCCTGTTCCGGGTCGCGCAATGCATGTTCGCGGTCGATATTTCCTGTTCGCGATCGCTTTTACTTGATCGCGTTGCTTTTTGCTTGCTCAGGGAGAAAATATCGCGCGAACTTGCCCACGTGGTCGCAACGGGCGCGGCCATCTTGTTTTCCACTCTATTGCATGGTTCTGGGGCCTGATTTTCAATCCTCTCTAAATCTTTTCAATCCTTTGTTTATAGCCACTTTTTTCGGATCTTTATTACTTATTATTTCTCTAACTATTTTCCTGCCTCTATATTTTTGGTTTTTGTGTACCTTTTTTTTTGTTTTTTAGCTACTTTTTCTCTTTGTATTGCCTGCTATTTATTTCCTTTACTCCTTTATTTATTTTACCTTTTCTTTCCCGCCCCGTCCCCAGAACCATGTCCAAGGGCAGGGCTGTTCGCCGGCGCAGCCAGAGCCGCGACCGCCTTCCTTGCGGAAGGCGGCGCCCACAAGGGGTGCATGCACGGGCCTTATTTGGGGAGGCGGAGTTGGCTGCACTAATTTTCTTTGTGCAGCGCCACCTCCCCTCAACCCTGGCAGCAGGTGGCAGGCCTGGGTCCGGGTACGGCCTCCGGGAGCGTCGGCAGCGGTGGGGGAAGGTGCGCCGGGCAGTGTCTCGCATCTCTGGGGTCCGGCGCACCCAGGCACAGCTGACGCACCGGTGGTCCGACATCCTGGACCGTGAGCAGGACCTGCTGGACCTGCTAGGAGTGGAGGTCCCGGGGCTTGGTGAGTACCTATTTAATTATTACAACTTTGTGTCTGTTCTTCTGCTCTATGTTATATATTGCGAATATCTTTTTTTCCTTCCAACCAGATAGAATGTTGCTGCTTGCAATACATTCCAGGTTAATAATGTTTAAAAGTCTTCTGTGATTATGACACAGGTGCTCTTCTGCGCTACTACTAATCTTACTTGTTTGCAGCTTTGCGTTTGCGCTTGCTTAGCGTGATTCTTTACGAGTTTATTTTAGAGAAATTAAGTTACGTAATGCTACAGTGACTCATGTCCACTCCTTACTTTGTCCTGTCACTAATAGATAGGGGCGGATTGATACATAGGTTTAGGTACTTTGTATGAGCTTCTAATTGGTTAGTGGTATGCGTGATGCCCCCTCACTCAGTTACGTGACGTGCTGCTAGTACGCCAGTCTTTAGAACCTTTCTAGTTTGTTCAATGAGTGGAGGTAGGCTTTGCAGTTACTTAGCAGTAGCAGATGAGCATCAATCAAACCAAAATTGTGTATATACAAAAAATGTAGTCATGTTAATGTGTCCTCCATGATTGGATCATACACATTGTTGAGGAATACAGTCGAAATGCATACTTAATGTACAATTGGCATGCCTGGAATAGGTGGGCTAGGTTGGGTGGTAGGTTGTACTAATACTTAGGCTTACTTGTAACTTAGTTTTCTGGAATCAGAATGGAAGAATGGATTACTGTTGATAAATAGTAACTTAAGTAGTCGAACTGCGAATCCCCCGATATTACATGTTGACCAGATGAGATCGGTCAATGTAGTTATTGCAATTGTTTAGATAAGTGTTTTTTGACCGTTGTTGAAAAAAATTGTATTTGCTTAAGTTGACACCATCCATCAATGTTTGTCTTTCTTATATCTTTCCTGTTCATCAGCACCCAGGGGCAGACGGGCAGGGACTGGGCAGTCGGCGGGACAGGAACACCACGAGGAGGACACCGCTGAGGGCTCCTCTGCTGGCCCCAGTAAGTCTTCTTGTTTTTAATAATATTTCTTATTCCATAACTTTTACTGCCCCATTTCTCCCGAACTATAGTGTGTTTCCAAATGCTATTTTTTTACCACCAATTATCCTTCGATCTGTACGGTTTCAAAAAGCTTATCCCTGCCTCCGCTACGATGACTGAGTACTACTACATACTATCAGTCTGTCTGTCTGTACTGTAGTAGCTAGTCTTGCCCAGTGGCACTCTTTGTGAAAGGTTGTAATATAAAACTCATATTCACCAGTAGCTCGTACAATCCGTTGGGTCGTTGTCTTGTACTACTTTTTACTCTTGTTGATGTTTAGGCTTTGAAAATTCACAGCAACAGCCCTACCAGATTTCTTAATATTTTGATATGATACCCTATAGGACATACAACTGTTGTAGGGATCTTGCACATACATTTGCACCAGAAAATAGGATGTTGGTGATGGTAGGTTGGACCTTCCTTGCACACCTCAATCAGAAATTCCGCACCCACCACAATTCCACTGCTTGACTATAGTACTGTCTTGTCATACCTATTAGGTCTCGGAACCCTCCCCCCAAGACAACCAACAAGTAGACAACCCAGAACATTAACACACCCAACCTCTGTCGTGGAAGCAATTCACATGCACACCCTTACTTTAATTTGCTCAATCGTGTAAGTTAGTCCACTCCACACCAAATACCACGAAGTCTATGTAAGTTTAAAATTTTTATTTCAATTTGAGAAGGTCTGTACACTGTTATCTTAGCAGCACCAACCGGCAAATCAATAACATTAAAACAAAATACATTGTTACACTAATACAGTTGGGAATTAAATCATGATAACTGAAGTGGTGGAAGGCAGCACCACCATCCCATAGCAATTTAGTTTATATACATTTATAAATGAAGATGTGAGTGAAGGGACCCCTCACCTCAGAAGAACCTAGTACTGGTAGTTGGTGCATCGTTCAGAAGCTCTGGTTCGTAGAAGCGAATCTTGCGTCTGTAATGCGAAAAAAGAAATGGTGTGCGTTAGTATATTGCAACTTGCAAGCATTTCTCAGCCGTGCCAAAAAGTGTAGCATCTATGGATAAGCAATATGGACTAACAGTAACAGTAGTACACCAGTTCTTCCTAAAAAAGTGGCTGGTTAATGTTTGTTGACCGCCTGTACGCAGCGCGTAGACTAGACAGTAGCAGTGTGAGGCAGGTCATGTGGGCTCAAAGGTGTCTTAAGAAGCTGCAAGGTAAAGGTAACGTCACATGTGCATGGCTAGGGCTAATCAAGCAAATGCTACAATGATCATATAACTTAGTGTCTACTCTACTACTACCTGATTTGTACTAGTGATTTATGTTAGTATTAACTCATTTTTCAACCTTGCTACTGATCAATAGGGGGGAGGTGTATATGTTGCCTAATAAATGTGTAATGTTTTCTAGGCGCACTACCGACCACCATTGCTGGGGCCAGCGAAGGCGACGCCGAGGGCGAGGATGCGGCAGTTGCAGATAGCAACGGAGGGGGAGTGGCAGCACCAGTGGCAGGCGGTGGTAAGTTAGATTCATAATCTTTAACTATTGTTGAACTTGACAGCACACTCACTGCAAAGGTGTACTGTATGTCTATGTATACTGTAAAGTTGTGAATTAGGGCCCCATTAGGATGGTGGGCGTATTGCCCCCGCCGGGCTGGCTGGAATTCACTGCCGTCACAGCAGGGGCAAACCTCCCGCCATCCCTGTAGAAAATATTCAGACATGTCTAGGCGGAAAAGGGTTCAATATGGCGGTGGTGTCTCTCTCACCACACCGGCAGCCATATAATCTGCATTTTGGAATGCCTTTGCGTGGCGGCATTACCGTCCGCCACGGAAAGGCATGCACACATTGCAGAGTATGCTTGGGGGCCCCCATGGAGGGTACCTACCGATGCTATGGTACCCCCCGACTTTCAAAGCAAAACGTGACAGGCTCCGTGCGAGGCCCGTCATGTTGTGCTTGGAAAAGCAGCACAACATTTTAGCATTGCTTTCAGCAAAGCCAACCAGAATTTAAAATTAAAATAACAGGGTGCGCCCGCCACTGTGCCGGGCGCATCATCCTAATTAATTGTCCCCACGGGACCCCCACCCTTTTTAGCAGTCGGATGGCGGGCGGACAAAGTCCGCCCGCTATCCGATGTCGTAAGTAAGTATGAGTTCTTGGGGACGTTTGAAGAGTGAACTAGAAGACTAGAATTCCCTTTAATTGGTATAGGACTAGGAGCCAGAGTATTGAGTAACCAATGGCCTCATCTATCTGATTTCAACTCCGCTTTGAAAGTTTTATGGAGAAGAGCACCTGGTGCACTGTTCAACTAAAAAGTGTAAGACAGGTGGAAGGAAGAAGGACGGGCGACATTTAAAATGTTATGTACTACTGTGCTTTATTTTATAGTGCTACTCTACCATGCCACTATGTGTATAAATAATTACCTTGTCCTACTGTTTTATTAAGACTATATTTTACAATTGTCGTGTTTTTTTCTTTTTGATACACAGCTACTCCGAAAATCAACCGCAAGGAGTTGGCCGCCAAGGCACGGCGCCGGAAGCTGGAGGCAATCCAGCAGGAATACCGGCGGCTGGTGGTCCTAGCCGAGGAGGAGGAGGAGAGTGCAGCAGCAATTGAAGCCTCCTCCAGTGCCCCGGGCCCCAGCCACCGCCCTCCAGCGGTACGGCGCCACCGTCTGGCGGCTGCCCGCCGCCACCGTGCCATCTCCGGTGCCCCCCCCCACTGTGGTTGCAACTGCCGCGGCCTTAGACGCCGCGTCGCCCATTTAGAGGACCAGATTCGTGTCCTCCTCCAGTCCCGCCCCACCAGTTAGTCCCTGTCACTGCCCCTTTTTTAATTCCTGTTTGTTTCCTCACTCGTTTGGGCGTTCTCTATTTCTATGGACAGTCGTTGGGGTTAGGGAGGGGGGTGGGTCAGCTTTTGTGGGTTTAGTTTATTTGTTAGGGTCAATTAAATATATTTTTCTATGTTACATGCAATGTTGTTAATGTTTTGTAGGTGGGGTAACTGTTTTACATCACACTGTTTCTTTGCTGGTGCATGGCCGCCCATAGCGTGTGTTTGATTTCAATAATTTGCTGACTGTATAAGACACAAACAGATAGATGCGACACACCTCACTCATTGACTGGTCCTACTATGCATTCTTTGGAGTGGTGTTTGAAACTGACATCATTGACATGTCCATTATTGATTCTGCCTCCCCCAAACTTCTCTCTTACCGGTGCTTGATGTTTATGTCCAACTGTGGCACAGTACTGGCTGCATGGTGAAGATGGTTTCCTTTTTCATACATGCCATGATTGGGGTGGTGGTGGTAGTATAGTAGTAGTATACACTGGCAGGGTAGCAGCATTTCCAAAAAAAGAAAAGGAGATAGTCAATCGCCTTTGAGAGACTGTTAGAGGAGTAGTTGAATGAAGTACATCACAGAATTTACCGAGCAACAATTATATGTTCAAATATTTGACAAAAAAAATGAATGCTGGATATTATGAGGATAGCCTACTAGACAGAGTTACAAACTATAGTTTTGTCGACTTGGCTATGCCTACAGTCTAACAGTTAGTGCTGTATATGAGGAATGACAACAAACAAATCAAATCAATGCCGGCAATTCATGCTGAGGTATATGTTCCTTTGTTAAATAAAATAACCTGTGAAATATCCTACTCATGGGTGGGCAAGCAGAAGAAGATCATCGCTCTGCATTGAAATTGAAGTAGTGTTGCTTTCACCACATCCGCCCCAGCAAGTGTGTGATTAAGTATTGGTGTACTTTTAATTTAGTTACACCTCGACAATAAGTCACACAGCCCGGGGGAAGAGGGTTAGGGTCCGTTGATTGGATGGGAAGGGGGATTTTGGGAAAGGTTTGACATAGAAAAACAGTATGCATACATAGACAAACAAACGACAATCATTGAAGACTACCATACCATATCCATTCCATATGTTAAGGTATAAAAAAGGAAATGCATGCATGATGAGACCCGGATTACATACACTTCTATTTCTTGTTCTGTTCCGGCCTTAAAACTTTAACAGATAGCAAATAGAAATTTTAAATATTGGTAGTGAAGAATCGTAAACACAGAGAAAACGTAATGATGATTGATAATAACAACTCCAAGAACACACTGTTGTAAAGAATGTATACAAGATATTAATGAAATTTTTTAAAAGAAGTGAAAAGTGGATACTGTTACTGTCTTATCCTGGTCAAAAATGTGGACTGGTTTTTTGCATCTCGGCATTCCTCTTGCTCCTCTCGTCCATCAATCTAGGGTGTGTCGCCTCACCACTCGCCACTGCCCGGCTGGAATAAAAAGGTGATTGATTGGTAAGGTAATTAATATGCATTGTAATGTTTTACAAAGTTTTGGACAAGGCCCGGCCTGTAATTTTAGATTGAAAACCAAAGGGGATATTCAGAAAGAAAGTGAAAACAAATGCACAAGTGATGGTGTAGTGCAACAAGAACACTTTCCGAGGTGGCATGTATGCATATGCATCATCTCTACTGTAGTCTGTTTCCAGCATAGACCTTCAACAGTAACAGGAGAGATCAGGCCCACAGTGCTTACCATTAGCACATCCTACGTTACCACTTTAGAGTCCTTTTTTTTTTCTCTCAAAGAGTTGGACAAACGCAAAGCACATTATCCATTCCAGACATAGCATTTTACAGTTAAAGTTAGTAAAATCAATGCACTGCAGTCATCCCACCGCTACACTCTATTCAACTTCTACACAGACATTTGGGTGTGCTGTGGTTGTGGTTCACGTGTTTACCTTTAGGCTTTTCCGTTTTATGCCACTCATGAAACATCCTCCTGACTTCATCATCAGCTCTGATACTTCTACTGACTGAAGATCGGCCTGCAGTACAAGTGTAATTTTTAGAACACAACAAGAGTAGAAATATAAATATTACTGACTTGAGTCATTCTTTATTGTGTACAGAAAGATAGATTAACACTAGTACACTTTGACATCATTCACTTTGTGCACAACAAACAACGCCAACACAAAGATCAATAGCTCAGAGTCAGGTGTCCAATGCATGCCATTAATTATCATCATTTATTACCTGTTACTTCTCATCTTAAGTTAACGGGCCGTCTCTTTCGCCATCATCATGACGGACGGTGCTGTTTAAGTCACAGTCATTTGCATTGCGCAGCAGATTGAGTGAGTGCCCTTCCTGTATTGAATTAAAAGCAATGTATCACCAAGATGCAGGAGAGAAGTACACATTTCTTGTTTGCCAGAAGAGGAAAATTAGTAATTACTAGTGTGTTCTGTAGAAAGTTGATTAGTGGCAGTGCACAATTACATCAATTCATGCGAAACACACCACAAAATCTACATCATTCAGTCTGCTATTCTGCGGCCAATGCATGGCATCAATCATTACCTGTTGCATCTCATCTCGTTAACGCTGCAGGCCGTCTCTTTCGCCATCATCATGATGGACGGTGCTGTTAAGTCACAGTCATTTGCATTGCGCAGCAGATTGAGTGAGTGCCCTTCCTGTATTGAATTAAAAGCAATGTATCACCAAGATGCAGGAGAGAAGTACACATTTCTTGTTTGCCAGAAGAGGAAAATTAGTAATTACTAGTGTGTTCTGTAGAAAGTTGATTAGTGGCAGTGCACAATTACATCAATTCATGCGAAACACACCACAAAATCTACATCATTCAGTCTGCTGTTCTGCGGCCAATGCATGGCATCAATCATTACCTGTTGCATCTCATCTCGTTAACGCTGCAGGCCGTCTCTTTCGCCATCATCATGATGGACGGTGCTGTTAAGTCACAGTCATTTGCATTGCGCAGCAGATTGAGTGAGTGCCCTTCCTGTATTGAATTAAAAGCAATGTATCACCAAGATGCAGGAGAGAAGTACACATTTCTTGTTTGCCAGAAGAGGAAAATTAGTAATTACTAGTGTGTTCTGTAGAAAGTTGATTAGTGGCAGTGCACAATTACATCAATTCATTCATGCGCAACACACACAACAAAATCTACATCACTCAGTCTGCTTTTCTGCGGACAATGCATGGCATCAATCATTACCTGTTGCATCTTATTTTCAGTTAATGGCCAGTCTCTCTCGGCTCTGAAGGAGGATAGCTATAGAAGTCATCAGATTCATGGTCCACTTGTTTTGGAAGGACGAGGAAAGTTTGAATTTGTTGTTACCATCATCCAATCATCATTCATGAGGGAAATGGAATTGACCAGGAGATGCAGTATGATCGAGCGGAGGAGCTGGATTCTGAGGACTGTAGTGTCAAATGGCAGACACCTGAAACTTGTATCTTAAATTAGAAGATTAGAAGACGGTGATAATGCATTGGTTGCGATTCACAAGTTTATAACCGGAACAACAGACACAAACAAAGGGGGAAAAAAGGGAGGAAGACAGTAAGTGCGAGCCTAATTGTCAGGGAAGTATAGCTCGTCCTCAAACTCTGGGGGATCTTCCAGTAGTAGGTAATCATCTGACACAATACTACCGTCACCTGAGCCGCTGTCCTCATCTTCCTCTGTTGATTCATGCATTGTGTAATTCGGTGGTATGAAGTGCTGATTCATTTTGATCATTGTTAACCTCTCCACGTTTTTGGGAGATAGACTGGTCCTTCTCAAGGTTACAATGGAACCAGCAGCACTGAAAACACGTTCGGAAGAGACACTTGCGACAGGGCAAGCCAGATAGCTTATCGCCAGCCTGCTGAGCTGTGGCCATTCAGACCTTTTCCTATACCAATACTGCACTGGGTTTTGATCAACGTACACCTCTGTTGGATCGTCCAGATAGGCCTGGACCATCCGCTCAATGTTCAGGGTTGCTGCTGGTAAGCTTTTGTGCTGTTTTTTCTGTGCATCAGCACTGTGCTTACGGCCCATCTTTACATACCAATCTGATAATGATTGTACTCGGCCGAATGATCCAGTTATTGTTTTTGTAGTCGATGGTGATGGTGAGTGTTGCGATTGTGAGCCAACCGCACTGCCCTCAGCCGACGAAGTTGCACTTGATTCTGCATGGCCTGCTTCAGTATCAGTACTTGTTGTGGGTTGATGTGGCGGGCTTTTAATTAGCAGCCCTTCATTTTCAAACTTGATGGCTGCTTCAGCTATACAACTTTTGTAGCGGGCAACATCAGTGTCGGAAAAAGAACGGAATAGTCCTAATTTTGCACGTGGATCCAGAATTGTGGCACAAATGTAATGGTCTTGTGACAAAATTTTATTTTGTATCCTTACATTTTCTGATAAGCGCCTGGATAAGCTCTCCACCAAGTCATGGGCTTGCCTTCTGTCCTCTACACCTTTGTAGGATTCAGACACATTATTCAGCTCATGCTCTAGCATTTGCAACAATGGGATCGCTTGGCCCATTGTACAGTCCTCCTTGCTGACTTCACGTGTGAAGACCTCAAAAGGAGACAGCATCTCAGTCAGGCATTGAATTAGGGTCCATTGCTCCCTCTGAAGGGTCATGCCTTTAACACTAGCATCACTGCCTTTGTACCAGACATAATCATTGAGTGACCTGTGCTGTTCGTACAGACGATCAAGCATGTAATACGTTGAGTTCCAACGTGTTGCCACCTCCTGGATGAGTGCCTTGACTGGCACCCTACGCTCACGTTGGAAGATCCTCAGCTGCTTCCGAGCTTTAAAAGAATGGCTGAAATGAGTGCATATTCTTCGGCAGATGGACAGTAAATTGCTTACTATGGGTTCTTTTTTCAGAAAGTCTTGCACTATAATGTTTATGCAGTGTGCCAAACACGGAACCCTGAAATAGGAACCAAGTTCCATGGCCTTAAGTACATTACTGCCATTGTCTGTGGCAACAAAACCAATACCAAGCCCTCTGGGCTGCAGCCATTCCAAAACCTTGGTGCGAAACTCTTCTAAAATGTTTTCAGCCGTATGAGATTTCTCCATGGCGAACATGGCTACAGTTGCATGTTTCCGAGTACCTTCAAAAATCGCAGCTGTGTCAACAACACCTCGTGCAGATAGTAGATCTTTAACCCCCACAAAAGAGATCCAGTGTGCAGTGATACACATGTAATCTGTGGCTTGGCAACTGGTCCACATGTCTGTTGTCAGGTGGATATTGTGCACAGCACTCTTCTGCAAAGCTTGTCCAACCAATTCCAGCACATCATGATGTAGTGCCGGAACAGCAATTCTTGCGAAATAGGACCGGCTTGGAACTTTCCATTTCGGGCAGATGGCAGACACAAATTCAAGGAAACCCACCCCTTCCACAAATGAAAAAGGAAGAAGGTCCAGCGCTAACATTTTAGCCAGCTTCGCATTGTACAATCGTGCCGTTGGGTGGTTGCGTTGGAACTGCCCCTCCAACCTAAACATGCTGTCAATGGTAGGCTGGCTTACTTTCCTTAGTGGTGCCATTAACCCACTAAGGCTCAACGACACAGATTGTCTCATTGAGGTACTCGCCGCCGGTCGCCTTGGTGTCTCACCCACACTCTGAGTATGGCTCTTACTGCGGTGCCACTCTGATGTTACTGAGGAGGATGTGGGCGTTACCACTGCAGTGACTGCACTACTGGAGACAGGGCTAGAAATGCCTCCCTGTTCTTCACCTGCCACCACAATAATATCGCTCCCTGATTCCTGACCAACTTCAAAGGGTTTAGTTTTCCTACTTTCTTTTAACTTAAGTAGGTGATCCTCCCACACAATAGTGTGGTGTGTTCTGAGATGACTTGCTTGTCCTCCGGTACCATAGTTTGTACCAAGCTTACCACGCCGAACACCTTGCCGACAAATTGCGCATATAGCAACGTTCTCCTCCTTGGCGCTAACAGAAAAGAAGTCCCAAACTGGGGAGGAGAACTTTCTGGCACTGCTGGATGTGCCACTTTCAACACCAGATGAACTTGAGGGGGTCCTTGAAAATATGTGACCCTGTCCACCTACACTGTGACTTTTACTACCACTTCCTACTGAGGTGGTTGAGCTGGATGTAGGTCCCTGCCGGGCCTTGGAAAATATGGCAGCTGGAGGTAGTGGTGGTGTAACCTGTGTTGGTGAGATCCGTGCTGCATCCCGCTCAGTAGCAGCCTTTCTGGATAGGGTTAGAATGTCGGTCTCCAATCCCTTTGGGGCGGGAGTAATGTGCGTGATGACTGGCTCGTCTTCATCAACATCATCACCCCCCTCTTCTACATCTACCTCCATAACTCTAAGTTTTTCTGGGACCTTCCTTTTCAGAAGCAATGTCTTGTGGCGTACTTCACTCTCAGACCGAGCTGGTGGGACCCAAGTGTCATCACGATCATCAGAAGCGGGGCTTGAAGAAGAAGATGATGGACTAAGCCTCCTTTTCCTTGCTGGTGGTCTGGAAGACAATAGATGTTCTGGAACAGTGGTTTGACTTCGCTCCGCTTTGTCTGCAGGAAGCTCGATTTCCTGAAATGCCCCTACGTCAGGAGCAACAACTACTATGGTGGGCTGTTGTGGCGGCTGCTGCTGTTCTGGTTGCGGCGGCTGCTGCTGCTGGTCTGGTTGCGGCGGCTGCTGCTGCTGGTCTGGTTGCGGCGGCTGCTGCTGCTGGTCTGGTTGCGGCGGCTGCTGCTGCTGTTCTGGTTGCGGCGGCTGCTGCTGCTGTTCTGGTTGCGGCGGCTGCTGCTGCTGTTCTGGTTGCGCCGGCTGCTGCTGCTGTTCTGGTTGCGCCGGCTGCTGCTGCTGTTCTGGTTGCGCCGGCTGCTGCTGCTGTTCTGGTTGCGCCGGCTGCTGCTGCTGTTCTGGTTGCGCCGGCTGCACACTGATCTGCTGAGTTTGCGCCTGCGTTGAACTTGATTGTGTACTACTTTGCGGTAATGACATTTCTTCAACACCGCTGCCCGTTAGTAGACTGGCTACCTCTGCGACAGTAAAGCCCTTGGGCCTAGGTTGGTGGGGTTGCTGGACCGCTGTGCTGCTCCCAGCTTGGTTCCCGGACAACGCTTTGGTGCCAAAAAAAACCTTGGCCGGCACACCACCAGTCGTGGTTAATGGCACTTCCTTTTTCTGTTCCTTCTTCTCACCAGCAACTTTCTTGGTACTGGACCTGGTACCTTTCTTTGGGGCCATCTTATTCCGACGTCAGGCAGGAGGCAGATGCACAACAAGTTCTGGTCACACGTGGGCGTGATGCGCAGCAGGACTTCTGTCTGGCTGGCAGTACAACGGGTAGCCAGGTGATGCCGATGACACCTCCTACTCTGTCTTTTGTGCACCTAAAAGCAAAGAAGACAGGAGAAGAACATCAGTGAAATGTTGCATTTGTTTTTGTGGTTCAGTTACTTAGTACTGTACTAGTGCAAACAAAAGATAGTCTAGCCATTTATGAATTTTTTTTAACTAGAGCTATGTTATACTACTAGTACTGTGTACAGCCACACTACACTCTCAGGAAGGTGATGTCTAAAAATTCAACAGATCACATAGAAAACACTTGATCAATAAAGCTGTGGCTACCTGCTCTGGTAGCAGTGGATGAAAGCAGGCCTGCTGGCAGACAAGGCCAGGCAAGCTTGCAGGCCTAGGCCTCAAAATGGCCACCAGCCACATGTCCAGGCCCAACAACATCAGCAAGGCCACCCCAAAAAACACACTTCCCCAACTCAATCCAATGCCATCCATGCCCAAAATGATGTCTAAAATCAACAGAACACACAGAAAACAGTAGATTACTAAAGCTGTGGCTACCTGCTCTGGTAGCAGTGGATGAAAGCAGGCCTGTTGGCAGACAAGGCCAGGCAAGCTTGCAGGCCTAGGCCTCAAAATGGCCACCAGCCACATGGCGAGCCCCAACAGCATCAGCAAGGCCACCCCAAAAAACACACTTCCCCAACTCAATCCAATGCCATCCATGCCCAAAATGATGTCTAAAATCAACAGAACACACAGAAAACAGTAGATTACTAAAGCTGTGGCTACCTGCTCTGGTAGCAGTGGATGAAAGCAGGCCTGTTGGCAGACAAGGCCAGGCAAGCTTGCAGGCCTAGGCCTCAAAATGGCCACCAGCCACATGGAGAGCCCCAACAGCATCAGCAAGGCCACCCCAAAATACACACTTCCCCAACTCAATCCAATGCCATCCATGCCCAAAATGATGTCTCAAATCAACAGAACACACAGAAAACAGTAGATTACTAAAGCTGTGGCTACCTGCTCTGGTAGCAGTGGATGAAAGCAGGCCTGCTGGCAGACAAGGCCAGGCAAGCTTGCAGGCCTAGGCCTCAAAATGGCCACCAGCCACATGGCGAGCCCCAACAGCATCAGCAAGGCCACCCCAAAATACACACTTCCCCAACTCAATCCAATGGCATCCATGCCCAAAATGATGTCTAAAATCAACAGAACACACAGAAAACAGTAGATTACTAAAGCTGTGGCTACCTGCTCTGGTAGCAGTGGATGAAAGCAGGCCTGTTGGCAGACAAGGCCAGGCAAGCTTGCAGGCCTAGGCCTCAAAATGGCCACCAGCCACATGGCGAGCCCCAACAGCATCAGCAAGGCCACCCCAAAATACACACTTCCCCAACTCAATCCAATGGCATCCATGCCCAAAATGATGTCTAAAATCAACAGAACACACAGAAAACAGTAGATTACTAAAGCTGTGGCTACCTGCTCTGGTAGCAGTGGATGAAAGCAGGCCTGTTGGCAGACAAGGCCAGGCAAGCTTGCAGGCCTAGGCCTCAAAATGGCCACCAGCCACATGGCGAGCCCCAACAGCATCAGCAAGGCCACCCCAAAAAACACACTTCCCCAACTCAATCCAATGCCATCCATGCCCAAAATGATGTCTCAAATCAACAGAACACACAGAAAACAGTAGATTACTAAAGCTGTGGCTACCTGCTCTGGTAGCAGTGGATGAAAGCAGGCCTGCTGGCAGACAAGGCCAGGCAAGCTTGCAGGCCTAGGCCTCAAAATGGCCACCAGCCACATGGCGAGCCCCAACAGCATCAGCAAGGCCACCCCAAAATACACACTTCCCCAACTCAATCCAATGGCATCCATGCCCAAAATGATGTCTAAAATCAACAGAACACACAGAAAACAGTAGATTACTAAAGCTGTGGCTACCTGCTCTGGTAGCAGTGGATGAAAGCAGGCCTGTTGGCAGACAAGGCCAGGCAAGCTTGCAGGCCTAGGCCTCAAAATGGCCACCAGCCACATGGCGAGCCCCAACAGCATCAGCAAGGCCACCCCAAAATACACACTTCCCCAACTCAATCCAATGGCATCCATGCCCAAAATGATGTCTAAAATCAACAGAACACACAGAAAACAGTAGATTACTAAAGCTGTGGCTACCTGCTCTGGTAGCAGTGGATGAAAGCAGGCCTGCTGGCAGACAAGGCCAGGCAAGCTTGCAGGCCTAGGCCTCAAAATGGCCACCAGCCACATGGCGAGCCCCAACAGCATCAGCAAGGCCACCCCAAAATACACACTTCCCCAACTCAATCCAATGCCATCCATGCCCAAAATGATGTCTAAAATCAACAGAACACACAGAAAACAGTAGATTACTAAAGCTGTGGCTACCTGCTCTGGTAGCAGTGGATGAAAGCAGGCCTGCTGGCAGACAAGGCCAGGCAAGCTTGCAGGCCTAGGCCTCAAAATGGCCACCAGCCACATGGAGAGCCCCAACAACATCAGCAAGGCCACCCCAAAATACACACTTCCCCAACTCAATCCAATGCCATCCATGCCCTAAATGTGATTGAAAATGAAATATATTCAAAAAACAAAAGGAACAGTTGCTTCATCATGCACACACACACCCATGAGGCCATGCCCATGGCTAGCTCGGGCCTACTACTACAACCCACAAAATTAAAATAAATTAAAAAAAAAAAAAAGGAATGATGATAATTAATTATCAAAAATAAATTGTAGTTACACAACAACTGCAATGCCCACAATCAAACACAACAACCACTTACTTGTAAAATATCCTATTCCAAAAATCCTGAAATCCAATTGCAATGATGCAGCAGACAAAAAGAGAGATCTTTCCAGCTCCAAATCCAAAGGCAGAATGAGCAGGAGATGGACAAAGCACTGGGAGGAGCCTGCTGGACAGGAACAGGAAGTTGGAGAATCTGTGTCACTTCCTCCCTCTCTCCACTTTGTAAAAAAAAAATGAATCCTGGAGTCCTTGCACAAAAAAGGAAAGCCAAATGTGAATGTAAGGAGTTCTTTTCATCCAAAATCAGTATTTGCAGATGGTTTCATGCTGCTAGAGCCGATATTCCTCTCCAAATTGTAAATTTTACATTGTTGAGTTCTCCAGCTTCACATTACTTCCGCCGGCGTGTCGAAAACGATATGATCGCGTTCTCTTCTTTGTCCCTGTCGCGTTGGATATGACGTGTTCGCGGTCTCTTTCTCCTGTTCGCGTTCGATTTCATGTGCCCGCGTCCTCATTCTCTGGCTCGCGATGTAGAATGACATGTTCGAGATCTCAATCTTCTCATACTCGCGCGGTGCATGATCGCGAGAAGAAATACCTGATCGCGCGACAAATGACGTGATCGCGTGAAAAATGACTTGAATGCGGCCGCGAACTCTCGCGAGACAGCGCAAAATGGCTACCAAAATCCAACATCTCGTGGAGAACGCGACCGGGTCAAGAAAACTTGTCGGAGAACGCAGGGATTCAGGTAAGGCGATCGCGCGCGCGCGAGAATGTATTGTTTTACAGCGCGAGCAAGAAAAAAATTATCGCTAAGCTGCGGAATGCGGAAATTTTGACATCTTCGCGCTTTCCGCGGAACGCGAGAATGCCAAAATATCGCAACTTCCGCGAACGGAACGGAATTTTGGCCCAGGCCTAGTTAAGACCTTAACCATTAGGTCAGAGTACGAGTCTAAGACCTTAGCTATTAGGCCAGAGTAAGAGTTAAGACCTTAGCTATTAGGCCAGAGTAAGAGTTAAGACCTTAACCATTAGGCCAGAGTACGAGTCTAAGACCTTAGCTATTAGGCCATAGTAAGAGTTAAGACCTTAACCAGTAGGCCAGAGTAAGAGTTAAGAACTTAACCTGTAGGCCATAGTACGAGTCTAAGACCTTAGCTATTAGGCCAGAGTAAGAGTTAAGACCTTAGCTTTTAGGCCAGAGTAAGAGTTAAGACCTTAACCATTAGGCCAAAGTACGAGTCTAAGACCTTAGCTATTAGGCCAGAGTAAGAGTTAAGACCTTAGCTATTAGGCCAGAGTAAGAGTTAAGACCTTAACCATTAGGCCAAAGTACGAGGCTAAGACCTTAGCTATTAGGCCAGAGTAAGAGTTAAGACCTTAGCTATTAGGCCAGAGTAAAAGTTAAGACCTTAACCAGTAGGCCAGAGTAAGAGTTAAGACCTTAACCATTAGGCCAGAGTACGAGTCTAAGACCTTAGCTATTAGGCCAGAGTAAGAGTTAAGACCTTAACCAGTAGGCCAGTGTAAGAGTTAAGACCTTAACCATTAGGCCAGAGTACGTGTCTAAGACCTTAGATATTAGGCCAGAGTAAGAGTTAAGACCTTAACCAGTAGGCCAGAGTAAGAGTTAAGAACTTAACCTGTAGGCCATAGTACGAGTCTAAGACATTAGCTATTAGGCCAGAGTAAGAGTTAAGACCTTAGCTATTAGGCCAGAGTAAGAGTTAAGACCTTAACCATTAGGCCAAAGTACGAGTCTAAGACCTTAGCTATTAGGCCAGAGTAAGAGTTAAGACCTTAGCTATTAGGCCAGAGTAAAAGTTAAGACCTTAACCAGTAGGCCAGAGTAAGAGTTAAGACCTTAACCATTAGGCCAGAGTACGAGTCTAAGACCTTAGCTATTAGGCCAGAGTAAGAGTTAAGACCTTAACCAGTAGGCCAGTGTAAGAGTTAAGACCTTAACCATTAGGCCAGAGTACGAGTCTAAGACCTTAGCTATTGGGCCAGAGTAAGAGTTAAGACCTTAACCATTAGGCCATAGTACGAGTATAAGACCTTAGCTATTAGGCCATAGTAAGAGTTAAGAACTTAGCTATCAGGCCAGAGTAAGAGTTAAGACCTTAACCAGTAGGCCAGAGTAAGAGTTAAGACCTTAACCTGTAGGCCAGAGTAGGAGTTGACCTAAACCTGTAGGCCATACTATGAGTCTAAGACCTTAGCTAATAGGCCAGAGTAAGAGTTAAGACCTTAGCTATTAGGCCAGAGTAAGAGTTAAGACCTTAACCAGTAGGCCAGAGTAAGAGTTAAGACCTTAACCTGTAGGCCAGAGTACGAGTCTAAGACCTTAGCTATTAGGCCAGAGTAAGAATTAAGACCTTAACCATTAGGCCAGAGTATGAGTCTAAGACCTTAGCTATTGGGCCAGAGTACGAGTCTAAGACCTTAGCTATTAGGCCAGAGTAAGAGTTAAGACCTTAACCATTAGGCCAGAGTACTAGTCTAAGACCTTAGCTATTAGGCCAGAGTCAGAGTTAAGACCTTAACCAGTAGGCCAGAGTACGAGTCTAAGACCTTAGCTATTAGGCCAGAGAAAGAGTTAAGACCTTAACCAGTAGGCCAGAGTAAGAGTTAAGACCTTAACCTGTAGGCCATAGTACAAGTCTAAGACCTTAGCTATTAGGCCAGAGTAAGAGTTAAGACATTAACCATTAGGCCAGAGTACGAGTCTAACACCTTAGCTATTAGGCCAGAGTACGAGTCTAAGACCTTAGCTATTAGGCCAGACTAAGAGTTAAGACCTTAGCTATTAGGCCAGAGTACGAGTCTAATACCTTAGCTATTAGGCCAGAGTGAGAGTTAAGACCTTAACCAGTAGGCCAGAGTAAGAGTTAAGACCTAACCTGTATGCCAAAGTACGAGTCTAAGACCTTAGCTATTAGGCCAGAGTAAGAGTTAAGACCTTAGCTATTAGGCCAGAGTAAGAATTAAGACCTTAACCAGTAGGCCAGAGTAAGAGTTAAGACCTTAACCTGTAGGCTATAGTACGAGTCTTAGACCTTAGCTATTAGGCCAGAGTAAGAGTTAAGACCTTAGCTATTAGGCCAGAGTAAGAATTAAGACCTTAACCAGTAGGCCAGAGTAAGAGTTAAGACCTTAACCTGTAGGCCATAGTACGAGTCTAAGACCTTAGCTATTAGGCCAGAGTAAGAGTTAAGACCTTAACCAGTAGGCCAGAGTATGAGTTAAGACCTTAACCATTAGGCCAGAGTACGAGTCTAAGACCTTAGCTATTAGGCCAGAGTAAGAGTTAAGACCTTAACTAGTAGGCCTGAGTAAGAGTTAAGACCTTAACCAGTAGGCCAGAGTACGAGTCTAAGACCTTAGCTATTAGGCCAGAGTAAGAGTTAAGATCCTAACCATTAGACCAGAGTACGAGTCTAAGACCTTAGCTATTAGGCCAGACTAAGAGTTAAGACATTAGCTATTAGGCCAGAGTATGAGTCTAAGAGCTTAGCTATTAGGCCAGAGTAAGAGCTAAGACCTTAACCATTAGGCCAGAGTACGAGTCTAAGACCTTAGCTATTAGGCCAGAGTAAGAGTTAAGACCTTAGCTATTAGGCCAGAGTAAGAGTTAAGACTTTAACCATTAAGCCAGAGTAAGAATAAAGACCTTAAACATTGGGCCAGAGAAAGAGTCTAAGACCTTAACCATTAGGCCGGAGTAAGAGCTAAGACCTTAACCATTAGGCCAGAGTAAGAGTCTAAGACCTTAACCATTAGGCCAGAGTAAGAGTTAAGACCTTAACCATTAGGCCAGAGTAAGAGTCTGGCCAGAGTAAGAGTTAAGACCTTTACCATTAGGCCCTATTAAGAGTCTAAGAGCTTAACCATTAGGCCAGAGTAAGAGTTAAGACCTTAACCATTAGGCCAGCGTAAGAGTCTAAGACCTTAACCATTATGTCAGAGTAAGAGTCTAAGACCTTAGCTATTAGGCCAGACTAAGAGTTAAGACCTTAACCATTAGGCCAGAGTACGAGTCTAAGACCTTAGCTATTAGGCCAGAGTAAGAGTTAAGACCTTAACCATTAGGCCAGAGTATGAGTCTAACACCTTAGCTATTAGACCAGAGTAAGAATTAAGACCTTAAACAGTAGGCCAGAGTAAGAGTTAAGACCTTAACCTGTAGGCCATAGTACGAGTCTAAGACATTAGCTATTAGGCCAGAGTAAGAGTTAAGACCTTAACCATTAGGCCAGAGTAAGAGTCTAAGACCTAAGCTATTATGCCAGAGTAAGAGTTAAGACCTTAGCTATTAGGCCAGAGTAAGAGTTAAGACCTTAACCAGTAGGTGAGAGTGAGAGTTAAGACCTTAACTTGTAGGCCATAGTACGAGTCTAAGACCTTAGCTATTAGGCCAGAGTAAGAGTTAAGACCTTAACCAGTAGGCCAGAGTAAGAGTTAAGAACTTAACCTGTAGGCCATAGTACGAGTCTAAGACCTTAGCTATTAGGCCAGGGTAAGAATTAAGACCTTAGCTATTAGGCCAGAGTAAAAGTTAAGACCTTAACCAGTAGACAAGAGTAAGAGTTAAGACATTAACCATTAGGCCAGAGTACGAGTCTAAGACCTTAGCTATTAGGCCAGAGTAAGAGTTAAGACCTTAACCAGTAGGCCAGTGTAAGAGTTAAGACCTTAACCATTAGGTCAGAGTACGAGTCTAAGACCTTAGCTATTAGGCCATGAGGTTCCGTGTGAGACGAGAAGGCACTTTTTGAGTGGTTACGAATATGGATGAGTTTGGTATCTGCGAACCGCAAATGACGAGTATAGTGGGTGTACGAAGTTTCGCTATGCGGCCACGTATGGTTCGTCTCATTTTTGGGTTTGTTCATCCGAACATTCGGGTTCCATTTTAGATACAGCATCCATTTTGTTTCTTGCCCTCAGGTAGCCAGCGAACGGGCTTCTTGTCCGCTTCGTGACCCTGGGACTCTCAAGCTAGTACGAAAGACACGTGTTTCTTTGAGGTGACTTTTATGATGAGGGGAATGACACGAGTGAGGCAGATGGCCCCGCTCAAGGCCCATCTTGCCGCTCCGGTCTATTGTTTCAGCCACGCATACATTAGACACGAGGTCTTTGACCCCTCTATCGAGTTTCCTTTATTGCCCCCAACACTCTTTTCTAACCTGTTGTGCATCCTTGTCTTTTCCTTGCATCTGTTTTTCGTCCTTCCTTTTAATGCGTTTATGGTTAGGATGGAATGTGTTTATTGTGGAGGGGATATGTTTTTACAGTTGGGAACCGGCAGGACTGTTGTAATTATGTTCCGGCCTCCTGAAACATGAACGCGACCCTTTTGAAGTTTATTGTGGGAACTGAGTTGTAACCTTTGTTCACCATACTGTGCTATGGCAAAAACTTGTATAAAAGGAGCGACCCACTTCTACGAATTTGAAGCAGTCTCCGAGAACCTACACGTGGTGTACTTCTTGTGACCTCTGTATCCCTGCAGTAATAAACGCTGATCTCTGACGTCGCTGGAAGTGTCCCGTGTCTCTGTGTTTGGTACGCCAGAACAGGTAACCCACGAAGGTTTCAGGTGTTGTTCCCTGGCACCGCTGGGTCTTAAGAATAACCCAGTCCTTCAGTTGGTGCCCAACGTGGGGCGACATCAACGGTACCGGTCCAAAGCCCGACGATCGTGAGGAACTTCGTGTGAAATCTCCGAGGGAAGGTGCACCCCGCTTCATCGATCCAGTTGTCGAAATAAGTGGCCCGACGTCTTTTCCCACGAAGATCCCCGCCTCCTGACGGCTGCGACGGACCGATGCCCTGACTGTCGACCTGTTTTGGCGCCTGGCGTAGTCCTTTGTACGGCGAGACGATCAACGGGCCTTCCTGGTGACGCCATTGTTCTCTCAGTTAAGTATTTGTGGGTCGCTCCCAGTGTTGCTTTGTTGTTTGCATGGTTCCATAGCATTCGTGGTTCTTAGTTTTTGGGTTTTATTTGACGATTGCAATTGCCAAAAACCGAGGGTCTTGCATTTTTGCGAGGACATCGTAATTCGATAGCCCTTGAAGTTTGTATACTCGGTTAGTGTGCACGATGCCTGGCCGTAGTACTTTGTTTAGGTTTCTCAAATGTTGCAGCATGGATTCCCGGCTGGAGGATTCATGTCCGATACCTCCGGCTGGAACTCCGCTTTACGAGCTCTATAGTCGCCATGGCGTGGGTCCTATCGTATATAATGAATATTGGGTTCGTTACACTAAAAAGGATGGCGTCCTTAGTTGGCCACCTCATGGTAGTTTCGAGACTGCCATTTTAGATAACTTGGAAGCTAAATTATTTTAAAAAAAAGCTAGGCCGGCCATGTTTGATTCCTTCCGGTTATGGCGGAAAGAGGCCAAGCAGAAAGAAATCAAACAGAATAAGAAAAATAAACGAGAAGGTGTTATTACGGTGATGCGCAATGCAGAACAATATCAGTTGGATAAAGATGAGAAGGAGCAGGAAGTTAGTGCTCGGCTTCATCATATGGCAGTGGACAAATGTTATCCGGCGCTACCTTCTACGATCGATAAGACAGGAGAAGAATCGGTGGAAGATTCGCTTTTGTCTTATCTGATGAAATCGCCACCTCCCTATGCTCCCAATGTTATGGGTCCCGTTCGTCCACCTCTTCCTCAACCCGCTGTTTTGGCGGCTGCTGGTCAGCCCGCCGTTCCTCCCGTACTCCCGAATCCCCTTGGGCCACAGATCGTACATCCTCTTGTTCCGGCTTCTCTCCCTACTGCGCCTTTCCAAGTCCCTCCTCAGCCTGTCGGTTCCGCTACTCCTGCTGCTGCGTCTACTTCTACTGTTTCCACCCCTATGGCTGCTACGCCTGCATCTTCTTCCTCTTCTCCTTCTGTTCATAGTCGTCTCTTGACTGCTGTTGCTTCTCTTTATTCTCCGCTTTTTGGGCCGATACTTGGCTCGACTCTTTCAGATGTTGCTCAAAGACGCAGCCAGCTTCCTGATGGTAGGGAACGTGAATCGTTGGTGAAAACAGCACGTAGATGGATTCGTAACCCTGTTAAATACACCCCACGTGTAGTGTTCGAAACGTTTTCTCAGTTTAATGTGCCCACGCAACGATTTGTGTTCGAAGAATTGTGTAAGTCATTGAAAGAGGAGTGGGACGATGATATAGCTGATGATATACCACCTGAGGTTTCCGAGCTACAGCTTCGGTTTGCCACGGGTGTCATTGTAGGTGATAAAGTTCGAGAGGCTCTGGAACGCTTGTTATCATTTCGATGTACAGTGCAACCACGTGCACTGTTTAAGGACGCGACCGCGGAATGGAAGGCACAACCAGGTCAATATCCTATGCGGGAAGTTCCCCCGGTATGGATGCCAGGTGATGCTGCCGCTGTCCCTCCTGTCCCAGCCCATTTCCAGAGAGTGTGGATACACCTCCCTTGGAAGCGATCGGAGGTTTTGCAAGTAAAGCAATCCTTACCTGATCCCCGTAAGAATCCTGCGGGTTATTATAAGGAGCTGTCCCAATTGGTGGATGCTACTGTTATGAACCTAGCCGATATTGATATGTTGTTCGGCAATGTGGTGCCTCAGCCGATTTGGGCGAAAATTCGTCACGAGAATCACGCAGCCGAGTTAGGCGGTGACTGGGCTGCCCTTACAGCGGCAGATGCCCGGCAGGTCGGTGGGGCTAAACCTGAACAGATTATTGTGGCTTTGCCCCAGAGGATAATTACCCTCATGAAAACGCTTATGCCAGCGATGCGCGTCAATTGGGACAAATTATCAGCGTGCAGGCAAAAGAGGGATGAAAGTGTTTCTGATTTCTTTACGAGATTTGAGGAAGCGTTCATTGATCATAGTGGTCAGGACATGGGTTCCGAGGGTGGTCAGCGGCTGTTCGTTGATAAGTTTGTATCAAATTTGTTGCCCGACCTTAGCAACAAGTTGAAGAATTCTGAGAGTGCGTGGGCTGTTTCTACCACTGCCCAAATATTGGCTACGGCCCAATATTACGAGAATAGAGAAAAAGAGGAAAGTGAGCGTGCAGAAAAGAAAACGAAGGATCTCAAAACTAAGGTCTTGTTGCAGCAAGCCTATCCACCGCGTTCGAATTTCAGTGATACACAGCAGCCAAACAGATCTCAATCACAGTTTTCCAGATCGCAGATGCGAAATGCTGCGCCTGCGCCTCGCTTTGTGCTGGGATATAATCAGTGCGCATATTGTCGTGGGGAAGGCCATCTGAAGTTCGATTGTCCGGTTCTCCGCGATAGGACCAATGGTGTGTCGGCTCGAGGAGGACGTAGTGGTCCTCAACAGGTTTCTCGTGGTAGAGGTCGCGGAGTTACCCAGAATCAGGCCGAACGCTTTGCGACGTCTTCGGATTCGCAAAATTGTTTCGATCGGCGCGAACCACCGTCCGGTCGGTCTGCACAGTATCATGTGGATGATTGTTATGTTGAGTGTGATGTTGATGCGGATGGTATCTACTAGGACAGCCATAGACAAAGGAAGGGAGAAGTATCAGTTCCGGTTGATCAGAGAGGGCCTTATGTTGCAGTAGCCACTTTGGGCGTTGTTGAGCCTTTTCTGTTGGACACTGGTGCAGCAAAAAGTTCCATCATGCATTCAAAACTCCCTGGCGCGCCTTTGTCTGGCTTAACGAATGTTTCCGTTGGATTTTCTGGCGCCCCCGTTAGCAATCCAGTTTCTAGCCCTTTGCCCCTTACAATTGGGTCTCATGAGCTGGAAGCTCCTTTGATTTTGACTACTGGTTGTGGTGAGAATCTTTTGGGCTTAGATTTGTTGAAAAGGTTACATGCGACTTTGTACTGTTCTCCTACGGGTGTGGAGCTTACGTTGGGTAAGAGCGTGATTTCCCCTATGTATTTATCGATCGACAAACTCCCATCGGAATTGAGATCTCTTCCAGACTCCTTGTGGGCGACAGGTCCCAATGACGTGGGCCTGTTGGATATACCACCTTATGTTGTCCAACTAAAAGTTGGTGCGCGTTTGCCACGTATACCTCAGTATCGTATTTCCCTTGATGGTGAAAGGGCACTGTTAGCGATCATTTACGATCTGATCGGCAAAGATGTTATTGAGGAGACACGAGGTAATGTGTGCACTAGTCCCGTGTTGCCTATTCTGAAACGAACGGATCCCTCCAAGCCTCCCGTGTATCGTCTAGTTATCGACTTACGGGAGGTAAATAACGTCGTTGTTCCGCAGTTTCCTGTGGTGCCAGACATTACAGCTTTACTGACTCTGATTCCAGCCACTGCATCATGGTTCTCGGTGATCGATCTGAAGAATGCGTTCTTTAGCATTCCGATTGCTGAGGAAAGCAGAGACTTGTTCGGTTTCTCATTAGGTGGTCGCAGCTTCAGATTCAAACGCGCTCCACAGGGCTACTGTGAGAGTCCATCAATCTACAGCCAAGCTCTTAAGAGTCAACTTGATGCGTTTGTGTTACCGGCTGGTGCAGCCTTGATTCAGTACGTTGATGATCTGTTGGTTGCTGCTGACACTGAACAGCTCTGTAGAGCCGCTACAGTGTCTTTGTTACAGCATCTCTGCGCTTTACATCATAAAGTGTCACCTTCCAAACTACAATATTGTTGTCAAGAAGTTACCTATCTCGGTCACTTATTGTCAAAGGCGGGAAGAAGGTTGACCCCTGAACGAAATGCAGCAATTGCTCGAATGACTGTGCCAGCAACTCAGAGAGATGTGCGTGCCTTTTTAGGTATCACATCATACTGCAGACAGTGGATCCCGAACTTTTCACTGTTAGCTAAGCCATTGGTAGCTCTCACGTGCAAGGACGTTTCGACTCCTTTGCCTTGGACGGAGGAATGTCAGAAAAGTTTTTCTGAACTACGTGATGCGCTGTGTTCGGCTCCTGTGTTAGGTACTCCTGATTACAGTAAGCCTTTCACATTATACGTCCATGAGAGGGACGGTTGTGCGTTGAGTGTTCTAACGCAACAATTTGGTGATAAGCAGCGTCCGTGTGCATATTTTTCCTCGACCTTAGACCCGGTGGCTAGAGCGTTGCCAAGTTGCTTGAGGGCGACAGCGGCAGCTGCGGCGTCTATTCGGCAGTCCGCAGGTCTGGTCATGGACAATATGCTCATAGTAATGGTTCCGCATGCAGTTGATACGCTCTTGAATCGGACAAAGACTCAACATCTGACGAGTGCAAGGTTGTCTGGGTACGAGCTGACCCTCTTGGCAAGTCATATACAGATCAAGCGTTGTAATGTACTGAATCCGGCGACATTGTTGCCGATTAATATGGAATCAGATGATGTGCTGCCCCATGATTGTTATTTACGGACTGAGGAAGAAACAAAAGGTCGTGTGGACCTGAAAAACACTCCCTTGTCAGATCCCGATGGTACTTTGTATGTGGATGGCTCTTGCTTCAAATTGCCGAATGGCGATGTGACGACTGCGTATGCTGTGGTGACGTTGAGCACGGTTGTGGAAACTGCGAGATTGAACCAGAATTCAGCACAAGCGGCAGAATTAATTGCATTGACAAGAGCGTGTGTTCTGTCGAAAGGAAAGCGAGTGAATGTGTTTACCGACAGTCAGTATGCATTCGGTGTTGCGCACAACTTCGGAAGATTGTGGAGAGAAAGAGGATTTATGACATCGCATGGTACGAAGATCCAGCACGGGCATCTCGTGAATGATCTTTTGGATGCACTTACGTTGCCTAAACAAGTGGCGATCGTCAAATGTAGTGCACATCGGAAAGTGACGGATGATGTTGGTCGTGGTAATGCATTTGCGGATGAGATTGCTAAGGAAACGGCTAAGAATCTTGCGACTCGAATGTATGTCACGAGTTCAGTGAGGTGGCCGGCGGAGACTGGTATGTGTGAAAATACTGTTGAAAGTGTGAAAGCAATTCAGAACGAAGCTACTGAAGCTGAAAAGACCAAGTGGAAAGAAAGTACAGGGAAATTGGATATGCATGGATGTTGGGTTGACCTGACGGAATGTCAGAGGTGGATGTTACCAGACGCGTATGTATTAGCTGTTGTGACGATGGCTCATGGGTTGTCACATATTAGTGCGAAAGGAATATGTAAGTTCTTGTCTCCTGTATGGAGGAATGATGGTATCGCTAAGTGTGCCGAAAGAGTGGTTAAGAATTGTATGGTGTGTTTGATGCACAATCCCGGAAAAGGCACCCCCACTCCACCTGGTCATTTCGCTCCTCCTGCCTGTCCCTTTGAGGTTATCCAGCTGGACTTCATCCATATGGAGAGATGCAATAATCTGAAGTATGTTTTGGTTGTGGTTTGCGCGTTCTCCAGATGGATTGAGGCCTATCCTCTTAAGGATAATACTGCCCTGTCCACAGCAAAAATCCTGCTGAAGGAGTACTTTCCTAGGTACGGAATGCCGCGGATTGTGTGGTCGGATAATGGAAGTGAGTTTGTGGGAAGTGTAATGCAGAGTGTGTGTAAGGGCCTTGGAATTCGTCAGAAATTCCACAGTGCTAATCATCCTCAGGCAGCGGGTCTGGTTGAAGGGTACAATGGTACCCTGAAGCTGAAACTCGCTAAGATTCAAGCTACGACTGGTCTGTCATGGCCTGATGCCTTGCCTCTGGCTCTCCTATCGACCAGAGCAACCGTACACTCTCGAGTAGGGCTCAGCCCATATGAGATTGTGTTCGGTCGCCCTGCGAATATTTGGGGAGTCCCGAAGCCTAGGGCTTTTGATAGTCTTGAATATCCAATGTTGATTGATTACTTGCATGATTTGACCACTAAACTACGGTTAATTCATCAACAGGTCTTTGAAGCTCTACCAGCGCAGACAGAGGGTCCTGGACACCAGCTCCGGCCAGGAGACTGGGTGGTTACCCGAAACTTTGGTCGAAAGCGTAATTTGGAGCCAAGATTCGTCGGACCCCACCAAGTCTTGTTGACGACGAGGACAGCGGTTCGACTGGAGGGCCGGAAAAATTGGGTGCATGCCAGCCACACAAAGAAGGTACCGATCCCCTTACCAACCGACGGTTGGGTGAGAACTGGGATTTCGGCCGCAGAAACTGAGACTCCTTTGCGCTTTGTGCCATTTAGCGACGCTCAACTTGTGGAGGAGGATTCGTCATTGCCAGATCCACAGGTGGAGTCATCAGTAGCAGAGAACCCAAGGTCCGACCCGTCATCCACTTCATTGAACACTGTTGCGCCAGCTGAACAATTGTTCGTAGAGCAAACTCGACCTGGAAGAAGTCGATACTTTCTTCGTTCAAGGACTAATAAAAATTAACAGTATAGTGGTTTTTTAACGTCACGAATATTATGGACAATTACATCCTTTCTTTCTGAGTTTTTTTGTGCTTTCCACTGCTAAGAGACTTGTAATAAATTTGAACGTTTCGAGGAAACCTCGCCATCCGGGTCACCGTAGGGCCGTGCGGGTACTTCTTTCTGTTTAGCAGGTTTCTGACGCTAGGTTGGTTACTTTTGTCGATCTCTGGGAACTCCTGGGGATTGATAATTAGGCCTGGGCGGCAAATTCCGTTCCGCTCGCGGAATTTGCGTAATTTGCGTAATTTCGCGTTCCGCGGAGAACGCGAAATAGCTCAAAAGTCTGTTTTCCGCGATTTCGCGAAATTTTTGCTTGTTCGCGTTCTCAAAATGCATGTTCGCGAGATATTTCTCCTCGAGCACGCAAACAGAAATTGCGAACAGGAAAAAAGCATCGCAAACAAGCAATTCCGCGTGTTCGCGGAATTTCTGCGTGTTCGCGGAGATTTTTTACCGTTTCGCGGAGATTTGCGTAACGCAATTCCGCAAATTCCGCCCACCCCTATTGATAATCGCTACTCAGAACGAGGTGCGTCAAGTACGTCACGGACGGTTTGTAGAGGATGGCATTCTCTAAGCTGGTGGAAGAAGAAAGGGTGTTGGCACAGAGATCAGAGTTATGGAGGGTTGTACGAACAAAATGTTTTCTGTTTCAGGTGTTTCTATTGTTCCTAACTGTATCTATGTTATTGGTGGGTGGAGTGTATTTCGGAGTATCGCAATTCTTGCCTTCTGTTTCACCTACCTCTTCTCTTAACCTAAGTTCCCTCACTACTGTCTCCCCACATTCCTTTCATCCTTTGCCTCAACATGAGCAGGTTAGACGTGCGGAATTCATGAATAATTCCTTTGTTCAACTCCTACATCAGCATCAGTTGGTGGTGAATACTACCAATTGTTGGGTATGTGGGTTAATGCCACACACCATGGATAGGGGTATTCCGTATTTGGTCCTTCCATACAGTTCCCAGGGTTCAGCTCGAGCATTCCAAACTATGTTCCGCAGTGCACTAGATTCCTACCCCAGTCGAGAGCCACGGTCTGTCAACTTTGGTCCTGGGCCGTACCACAAGCCTTTGGCGATAGCCATAGCAGATCTGGATAGAGATGTTTTTGATGCATCACTCATTCCGGATGAAGAAGTACAGGCCTATAAGGACCTGAGTGAGACTGAGTATAGTACATCAGTGGGTGATAGACAGCTTAAGAGCTCGTCCCCAATATGGATTGTACCGCACCTTGGAAATTTCTGCTTGCAGGGTTTGGGTCGAAATCCGAGAGCACAACTTGGGAACAGTGCTTGCACTGAAACGTATGTCCTACCGATGCTCTCTTCCCCTGTTTTTCTGACTGCTAAGGGCACCTATTTTGTATGTTATGAACGCGCATATACATGGTTACCCCGCGACTTTTCGGGTACCTGTTATATTGCGAATCTTTTACCTCCGACTTTCACAGTTGCTTCGGACTACCACAAAACTAGAGTCGTGAGAGGCGTCATTAGCAAAGAGGATACTGCTGGTCAAGAAGCAGGAGACTTCTTTAAGGGTTTCTTGCCGTTTTGGGGACCTATGGTTAATAGTAGGAACCTAAGACAGTTGACCCGTGTGGTAGAGTCGACTGCTAATATTACTGCAAATGCCCTTGGTAATCTAACAGCTGAACTACAGGCGGATAGACTCATGACGTTGCAGAACCGTATGGTTCTAGACGTTGTTCTTGCAAATAGAGGGGGTGTGTGTAAAATTATCCATTCGAGTTGTTGCATTTTTATTCCTGACAATGCTCCAACTGTTTACCAAGCCATCTCGAAGTTGCACAAGATTTCTGAGTCCATACACGTGGACGAAGGTAATTGGACGCTCCTAGGATGGTTTTGGGGCCTGATGTCAACCTGGGGTTGGAAGATTCTAATGATCGTAGGGGCTGTTGTAGCGTTTCTGTTCACGTGTTGTCTTTGTGTACAGTGTGGTCCTGCCTTATGTGGCCTATGTGCTGCGACGTGTATAAGGCGGCCATCTGTTACCAAGGAGACGTTGATGGATAGAATGATGTTCCAGCAGCAGCTGAACGATCTGATGAATATCGATATAGATTCCGATCTTGACTAGTGCTTGCCTACATGAGGGCAAAAGGAGCGTCTGAGGTTCCGTGTGAGACGAGACGGCACTTTTTGAGTGGTTACGAATATGGATGAGTTTGGTATCTGCGAACCGCAAATGACGAGTATAGTGGGTGTACGAAGTTTCGCTATGCGGCCACGTATGGTTCGTCTCATTTTTGGGTTTGTTCATCCGAACCTTCGGGTTCCATTTTAGATACAGCATCCATTTTGTTTCTTGCCCTCAGGTAGCCAGCGAACGGGCTTCTTGTCCGCTTCGTGACCCTGGGACTCTCAAGCTAGTACGAAGGACACGTGTTTCTTTGAGGTGACTTTTATGATGAGGGGAATGACACGAGTGAGGCAGATGGCCCCGCTCAAGGCCCATCTTGCCGCTCCGGTCTATTGTTTCAGCCACGCATACATTAGACACGAGGTCTTTGACCCCTCTATCGAGTTTCCTTTATTGCCCCCAACACTCTTTTCTAACCTGTTGTGCATCCTTGTCTTTTCCTTGCATCTGTTTTTCGTCCTTCCTTTTAATGCGTTTATGGTTAGGATGGAATGTGTTTATTGTGGAGGGGATATGTTTTTACAGTTGGGAACCGGCAGGACTGTTGTAATTATGTTCCGGCCTCCTGAAACATGAACGCGACCCTTTTGAAGTTTATTGTGGGAACTGAGTTGTAACCTTTGTTCGCCATACTGTGCTATGGCAAAAACTTGTATAAAAGGAGCGACCCACTTCTACGAATTTGAAGCAGTCTCCGAGAACCTACACGTGGTGTACTTCTTGTGACCTCTGTATCCCTGCAGTAATAAACGCTGATCTCTGACGTCGCTGGAAGTGTCCCGTGTCTCTGTGTTTGGTACGCCAGAACAGGTAACCCACGAAGGTTTCAGGTGTTGTTCCCTGGCACCGCTGGGTCTTAAGAATAACCCAGTCCTTCAGCCAGAGTAAGAGTTAAGACCTTAACCAGTAGGCCAGAGTAAGAGTTAAGACCTTAACCATTAGGCCAGAGTACCAGTCTAAGACCTTAGCTATTAGGCCAGAGTAAGAGTTAAGACCTTAGCTATTAGGCCAGAGTAAGAGTTAAGACCTTAACCATTAGGCCAGAGTACGAGTCTAAGACCTTAGCTATTAGGCCAGAGTAAGAGTTAAGACCTTAACCAGTAGGCCAGAGTAAGAGTTAAGAACTTAACCTGTAGGCCATAGTACGAGTCTAAGACCTTAGCTATTAGGCCAGAGTAAGAGTTAAGACCTTAGCTATTAGGCCAGAGTAAGAGTTAAGACCTTAACCATTAGGCCAAAGTACGAGTCTAAGACCTTAGCTATTAGGCCAGAGTAAGAGTTAAGACCTTAGCTATTAGGCCAGAGTAAAAGTTAAGACCTTAACCAGTAGGCCAGAGTAAGAGTTAAGACCTTAACCATTAGGCCAGAGTACGAGTCTAAGACCTTAGCTATTAGGCCAGAGTACGAGTCTAAGACCTTAGCTATTAGGCCAGAGTAAGAGTTAAGACCTTAGCTATTAGGCCAGAGTAAGAGTTAAGACCTTAGCTATTAGGCCAGAGTACGAGTCTAAGACCTTAGCTATTAGGCCAGAGTAAGAGTTAAGACCTTAACCAGTAGGCCAGTGTAAGAGTTAAGACCTTAACCATTAGGCCAGAGTACGAGTCTAAGACCTTAGCTATTAGGCCATAGTACGAGTCTAAGACCTTAGCTATTAGGCCAGAGTAAGAGTTAAGACCTTAGCTATTAGGCCAGAGTAAGAGTTAAGACCTTAGCTATTAGGCCAGAGTACGAGTCTAAGACCTTAGCTATTAGGCCAGAGTACGAGTCTAAGACCTTAGCTATTAGGCCAGAGTAAGAGTTAAGACCTTAGCTATTAGGCCAGAGTAAGAGTTAAGACCTTAGCTATTAGGCCAGAGTACGAGTCTAAGACCTTAGCTATTAGGCCAGAGTAAAAGTTAAGACCTTAACCAGTAGGCCAGTGTAAGAGTTAAGACCTTAACCATTAGGCCAGAGTACGAGTCTAAGACCTTAGCTATTAGGCCAGAGTACGAGTCTAAGACCTTAGCTATTAGGCCAGAGTAAGAGTTAAGACCTTAGCTATTAGGCCAGAGTAAGAGTTAAGACCTTAGCTATTAAGCCAGAGTACGAGTCTAAGACCTTAGCTATTAGGCCAGAGTACGAGTCTAAGAACTTAGCTATTAGCCCAGAATAAGAGTTAAGACCTAAGCTATTAGGCCAGAGTAAGAGTTAAGACCTTAGCTATTAGGCCAGAGTACGAGTCTAAGACCTTAGCTATCAGGCCATAGTACGAGTCTTACACCTTAGCTATTAGGCCAGAGTAAGAGTTAAGACCTTAACCAGTACGCCAGTGTAAGAGTTAAGACCTTAACCTGTAGGCCAGAGTAAGAGTTAAGACCTTAACCTGTAGGCCATAGTAGGAGTCTTAGACCTTAGCTATTAGGCCAGAGTAAGAGTTAAGACCTTAACCAGTAGGCCAGAGTAAGAGTTAAGACCTTAACCATTAGGCCAGAGTACGAGTCTAAGACCTTAGCTATTAGGCCAGAGTAAGAGTTAAGACCTTAGCTATTAGGCCATAGTAAGAGTTAAGACCGTAACCATTAAGCCAGAGTACGAGTGTAAGACCTTAGCTATTTAGCCAGAGTAAGAGTTAAGACCTTAGCTATTAGTCCAGAGTAAGAGTTAAGAACTTAACCATTACGCCAGAGTACGAGTCTAAGACCTTAGCTATTAGGCCAGAGTAAGAGTTAAGACCTTAGCTATTAGGCCAGAGTAAGAGTTAAGACCTTAACCATTAGGCCAAAGTACGAGTCAAAGACCTTAGCTATTAGGCCAGAGTAAGAGTTAAGACCTTAGCTATTAGGCCAGAGTAAAAGTTAAGACCTTAACCAGTAGGCCAGAGTAAGAGTTAAGACCTTAACCATTAGGCCAGAGTACGAGTCTAAGACCTTAGCTATTAGGCCAGAGTAAGAGTTAAGACCTTAACCAGTAGGCCAGTGTAAGAGTTAAGACCTTAACCATTAGGCCAGAGTACGAGTCTAAGACCTTAGCTATTAGGCCAGAGTAAGAGTTAAGACCTTAACCAGTAGGCCAGTGTAAGAGTTAAGACCTTAACCATTAGGCCAGAGTACAAGTCTAAGACCTTAGCTATTAGGCCAGAGTACGAGTCTAAGACCTTAGCTATTAGGCCAGAGTAAGAGTTAAGACCTTAGCTATTAGGCCAGAGTACGAGTCTAAGACCTTAGCTATTAGGCCAGAGTAAGAGTTAAGACCTTAACCAGTAGGCCAGTGTAAGAGTTAAGACCTTAACCATTAGGCCAGAGTACGAGTCTAAGACCTTAGCTATTAGGCCAGAGTAAGAGTTAAGACCTTAACCAGTAGGCCAGAGTAAGAGTTAAGAACTTAACCTGTAGGCCATAGTACGAGTCTAAGACCTTAGCTATTAGGCCAGAGTAAGAGTTAAGACCTTAGCTATTAGGCCAGAGTAAGAGTTAAGACCTTAACCATTAGGCCAAAGTACGAGTCTAAGACCTTAGCTATTAGGCCAGAGTAAGAGTTAAGACCTTAGCTATTAGGCCAGAGTAAAAGTTAAGACCTTAACCAGTAGGCCAGAGTAAGAGTTAAGACCTTAACCATTAGGCCAGAGTACGAGTCTAAGACCTTAGCTATTAGGCCAGAGTACGAGTCTAAGACCTTAGCTATTAGGCCAGAGTAAGAGTTAAGACCTTAGCTATTAGGCCAGAGTAAGAGTTAAGACCTTAGCTATTAGGCCAGAGTACGAGTCTAAGACCTTAGCTATTAGGCCAGAGTAAGAGTTAAGACCTTAACCAGTAGGCCAGTGTAAGAGTTAAGACCTTAACCATTAGGCCAGAGTACGAGTCTAAGACCTTAGCTATTAGGCCATAGTACGAGTCTAAGACCTTAGCTATTAGGCCAGAGTAAGAGTTAAGACCTTAGCTATTAGGCCAGAGTAAGAGTTAAGACCTTAGCTATTAGGCCAGAGTACGAGTCTAAGACCTTAGCTATTAGGCCAGAGTACGAGTCTAAGACCTTAGCTATTAGGCCAGAGTAAGAGTTAAGACCTTAGCTATTAGGCCAGAGTAAGAGTTAAGACCTTAGCTATTAGGCCAGAGTACGAGTCTAAGACCTTAGCTATTAGGCCAGAGTAAAAGTTAAGACCTTAACCAGTAGGCCAGTGTAAGAGTTAAGACCTTAACCATTAGGCCAGAGTACGAGTCTAAGACCTTAGCTATTAGGCCAGAGTACGAGTCTAAGACCTTAGCTATTAGGCCAGAGTAAGAGTTAAGACCTTAGCTATTAGGCCAGAGTAAGAGTTAAGACCTTAGCTATTAAGCCAGAGTACGAGTCTAAGACCTTAGCTATTAGGCCAGAGTACGAGTCTAAGAACTTAGCTATTAGCCCAGAATAAGAGTTAAGACCTAAGCTATTAGGCCAGAGTAAGAGTTAAGACCTTAGCTATTAGGCCAGAGTACGAGTCTAAGACCTTAGCTATCAGGCCATAGTACGAGTCTTACACCTTAGCTATTAGGCCAGAGTAAGAGTTAAGACCTTAACCAGTACGCCAGTGTAAGAGTTAAGACCTTAACCTGTAGGCCAGAGTAAGAGTTAAGACCTTAACCTGTAGGCCATAGTAGGAGTCTTAGACCTTAGCTATTAGGCCAGAGTAAGAGTTAAGACCTTAACCAGTAGGCCAGAGTAAGAGTTAAGACCTTAACCATTAGGCCAGAGTACGAGTCTAAGACCTTAGCTATTAGGCCAGAGTAAGAGTTAAGACCTTAGCTATTAGGCCATAGTAAGAGTTAAGACCGTAACCATTAAGCCAGAGTACGAGTGTAAGACCTTAGCTATTTAGCCAGAGTAAGAGTTAAGACCTTAGCTATTAGTCCAGAGTAAGAGTTAAGAACTTAACCATTACGCCAGAGTACGAGTCTAAGACCTTAGCTATTAGGCCAGAGTAAGAGTTAAGACCTTAACTATTAGGCCAGAGTAAGAGTTAAGACCTTAACCATTAGGCCAAAGTACGAGTCTAAGACCTTAGCTATTAGGCCAGAGTAAGAGTTAAGACCTTAGCTATTAGGCCAGAGTAAAAGTTAAGACCTTAACCAGTAGGCCAGAGTAAGAGTTAAGACCTTAACCATTAGGCCAGAGTACGAGTCTAAGACCTTAGCTATTAGGCCAGAGTAAGAGTTAAGACCTTAACCAGTAGGCCAGTGTAAGAGTTAAGACCTTAACCATTAGGCCAGAGTACGAGTCTAAGACCTTAGCTATTAGGCCAGAGTAAGAGTTAAGACCTTAACCAGTAGGCCAGTGTAAGAGTTAAGACCTTAACCATTAGGCCAGAGTACAAGTCTAAGACCTTAGCTATTAGGCCAGAGTACGAGTCTAAGACCTTAGCTATTAGGCCAGAGTAAGAGTTAAGACCTTAGCTATTAGGCCAGAGTACGAGTCTAAGACCTTAGCTATTAGGCCAGAGTAAGAGTTAAGACCTTAACCAGTAGGCCAGTGTAAGAGTTAAGACCTTAACCATTAGGCCAGAGTACGAGTCTAAGACCTTAGCTATTAGGCCATAGTACGAGTCTAAGACCTTAGCTATTAGGCCAGAGTAAGAGTTAAGACCTTAGCTATTAGGCCAGAGTAAGAGTTAAGACCTTAGCTATTAGGCCAGAGTACGAGTCTAAGACCTTAGCTATTAGGCCAGAGTACGAGTCTAAGACCTTAGCTATTAGGCCAGAGTAAGAGTTAAGACTTTAGCTATTAGGCCAGAGTAAGAGTTAAGACCTTAGCTATTAGGCCAGAGTACGAGTCTAAGACCTTAGCTATTAGGCCAGAGTAAAAGTTAAGACCTTAACCAGTAGGCCAGTGTAAGAGTTAAGACCTTAACCATTAGGCCAGAGTACGAGTCTAAGACCTTAGCTATTAGGCCAGAGTACGAGTCTAAGACATTAGCTATTAGGCCAGAGTAAGAGTTAAGACCTTAGCTATTAGGCCAGAGTACGAGTCTAAGACCTTAGCTATTAGGCCAGAGTACGAGTCTAAGAACTTAGCTATTAGGCCAGAATAAGAGTTAAGACCTTAGCTATTAGGCCAGAGTAAGAGTTAAGACCTTAGCTATTAGGCCAGAGTACGAGTCTAAGACCTTAGCTATCAGGCCATAGTACGAGTCTTACACCTTAGCTATTAGGCCAGAGTAAGAGTTAAGACCTTAACCAGTACGCCAGTGTAAGAGTTAAGACCTTAACCTGTAGGCCAGAGTAAGAGTTAAGACCTTAACCTGTAGGCCATAGTAGGAGTCCTAGACCTTAGCTATTAGGCCAGAGTAAGAGTTAAGACCTTAACCAGTAGGCCAGTGTAAGAGTTAAGACCTTAACCATTAGGCCAGAGTACGAGTCTAAGACCTTAGCTATTAGGCCAGAGTACGAGTCTAAGACCTTAGCTATTAGGCCAGAGTAAGAGTTAAGACCTTAGCTATTAGGCCAGAGTAAGAGTTAAGACCTTAGCTATTAGGCCAGAGTACGAGTCTAAGACCTTAGCTATTAGGCCAGAGTAAGTGTTAAGACCTTAACCAGTAGGCCAGTGTAAGAGTTAAGACCTTAACCATTAGGCCAGAGTACGAGTCTAAGACCTTAGCTATTAGGCCATAGTACGAGTCTAAGACCTTATCTATTAGGCCAGAGTAAGAGTTAAGACCTTAGCTATTAGGCCAGAGTAAGAGTTAAGACCTTAGCTATTAGGCCAGAGTACTAGTCTAAGACATTAGCTATTAGGCCAGAGTACGAGTCTAAGACCTTAGCTATTAGGCCAGAGTAAGAGTTAAGACCTTAGCTATTAGGCCAGAGTACGAGTCTAAGACCTTAGCTATTAGGCCAGAGTAAGAGTTAAGACCTTAGCTATTAGGCCAGAGTAAAAGTTAAGACCTTAACCAGTAGGCCAGAGTAAGAGTTAAGACCTTAACCATTAGGCCAGAGTACGAGTCTAAGACCTTAGCTATTAGGCCAGAGTAAGAGTTAAGACCTTAACCAGTAGGCCAGTGTAAGAGTTAAGACCTTAACCATTAGGCCAGAGTACGAGTCTAAGACCTTAGCTATTAGGCCAGAGTAAGAGTTAAGACCTTAACCAGTAGGCCAGAGTAAGAGTTAAAAAATTAACCTGTAGGCCATAGTACGAGTCTAAGACATTAGCTATTAGGCCAGAGTAAGAGTTAAGACCTTAGCTATTAGGCCAGAGTAAGAGTTAAGACCTTAACCATTAGGCCAAAGTACGAGTCTAAGACCTTAGCTATTAGGCCAGAGTAAGAGTTAAGACCTTAGCTATTAGGCCAGAGTAAAAGTTAAGACCTTAACCAGTAGGCCAGAGTAAGAGTTAAGACCTTAACCATTAGGCCAGAGTACGAGTCTAAGACCTTAGCTATTAGGCCAGAGTAAGAGTTAAGACCTTAACCAGTAGGCCAGTGTAAGAGTTAAGACCTTAACCATTAGGCCAGAGTACGAGTCTAAGACCTTAGCTATTGGGCCAGAGTAAGAGTTAAGACCTTAACCATTAGGCCATAGTACGAGTATAAGACCTTAGCTATTAGGCCATAGTAAGAGTTAAGAACTTAGCTATCAGGCCAGAGTAAGAGTTAAGACCTTAACCAGTAGGCCAGAGTAAGAGTTAAGACCTTAACCTGTAGGCCAGAGTAGGAGTTAAGACCTAAACCTGTAGGCCATACTATGAGTCTAAGACCTTAGCTAATAGGCCAGAGTAAGAGTTAAGACCTTAGCTATTAGGCCAGAGTAAGAGTTAAGACCTTAACCAGTAGGCCAGAGTAAGAGTTAAGACCTTAACCTGTAGGCCAGAGTACGAGTCTAAGACCTTAGCTATTAGGCCAGAGTAAGAATTAAGACCTTAACCATTAGGCCAGAGTATGAGTCTAAGACCTTAGCTAATGGGCCAGAGTACGAGTCTAAGACCTTAGCTATTAGGCCAGAGTAAGAGTTAAGACCTTAACCATTAGGCCAGAGTACTAGTCTAAGACCTTAGCTATTAGGCCAGAGTCAGAGTTAAGACCTTAACCAGTAGGCCAGAGTACGAGTCTAAGACCTTAGCTATTAGGCCAGAGAAAGAGTTAATACCTTAACCAGTAGGCCAGAGTAAGAGTTAAGACCTTAACCTGTAGGCCATAGTACAAGTCTAAGACCTTAGCTATTAGGCCAGAGTAAGAGTTAAGACATTAACCATTAGGCCAGAGTACGAGTCTAACACCTTAGCTATTAGGCCAGAGTACGAGTCTAAGACCTTAGCTATTAGGCCAGACTAAGAGTTAAGACCTTAGCTATTAGGCCAGAGTACGAGTCTAAGACCTTAGCTATTAGGCCAGAGTGAGAGTTAAGACCTTAACCAGTAGGCCAGAGTAAGAGTTAAGACCTAACCTGTATGCCAAAGTACGAGTCTAAGACCTTAGCTATTAGGCCAGAGTAAGAGTTAAGACCTTAGCTATTAGGCCAGAGTAAGAATTAAGACCTTAACCAGTAGGCCAGAGTAAGAGTTAAGACCTTAACCTGTAGGCCATAGTACGAGTCTTAGACCTTAGCTATTAGGCCAGAGTAAGAGTTAAGACCTTAGCTATTAGGCCAGAGTAAGACTTAAGACCTTAACCAGTAGGCCAGAGTAAGAGTTAAGACCTTAACCTGTAGGCCATAGTACGAGTCTAAGACCTTAGCTATTAGGCCAGAGTAAGAGTTAAGACCTTAACCAGTAGGCCAAAGTACGAGTCTAAGACCTTAGCTATTAGGCCAGAGTAAGAGTTAAGACCTTAACCATTAGGCCAGAGTTTGAGTCTAAGACCTTCGCTATTAGGCCAGAGTAAGAGTTAAGACCTTAGCTATTAGGCCAGAGTAAGAGTTAAGACCTTAACCATTAGGCCAAAGTACGAGTCTAAGACCTTAGCTATTAGGCCAGAGTAAGAGTTAAGACCTTAGCTATTAGGCCAGAGTAAAAGTTAAGACCTTAACCAGTAGGCCAGAGTAAGAGTTAAGACCTTAACCATTAGGCCAGAGTACGAGTCTAAGACCTTAGCTATTAGGCCAGAGTACGAGTCTAAGACCTTAGCTATTAGGCCAGAGTAAGAGTTAAGACCTTAGCTATTAGGCCAGAGTAAGAGTTAAGACCTTAGCTATTAGGCCAGAGTACGAGTCTAAGACCTTAGCTATTAGGCCAGAGTAAGAGTTAAGACCTTAACCAGTAGGCCAGTGTAAGAGTTAAGACCTTAACCATTAGGCCAGAGTACGAGTCTAAGACCTTAGCTATTAGGCCATAGTACGAGTCTAAGACCTTAGCTATTAGGCCAGAGTAAGAGTTAAGACCTTAGCTATTAGGCCAGAGTAAGAGTTAAGACCTTAGCTATTAGGCCAGAGTACGAGTCTAAGACCTTAGCTATTAGGCCAGAGTACGAGTCTAAGACCTTAGCTATTAGGCCAGAGTAAGAGTTAAGACCTTAGCTATTAGGCCAGAGTAAGAGTTAAGACCTTAGCTATTAGGCCAGAGTACGAGTCTAAGACCTTAGCTATTAGGCCAGAGTAAAAGTTAAGACCTTAACCAGTAGGCCAGTGTAAGAGTTAAGACCTTAACCATTAGGCCAGAGTACGAGTCTAAGACCTTAGCTATTAGGCCAGAGTACGAGTCTAAGACCTTAGCTATTAGGCCAGAGTAAGAGTTAAGACCTTAGCTATTAGGCCAGAGTAAGAGTTAAGACCTTAGCTATTAAGCCAGAGTACGAGTCTAAGACCTTAGCTATTAGGCCAGAGTACGAGTCTAAGAACTTAGCTATTAGCCCAGAATAAGAGTTAAGACCTAAGCTATTAGGCCAGAGTAAGAGTTAAGACCTTAGCTATTAGGCCAGAGTACGAGTCTAAGACCTTAGCTATCAGGCCATAGTACGAGTCTTACACCTTAGCTATTAGGCCAGAGTAAGAGTTAAGACCTTAACCAGTACGCCAGTGTAAGAGTTAAGACCCTGTAGGCCAGAGTAAGAGTTAAGACCTTAACCTGTAGGCCATAGTAGGAGTCTTAGACCTTAGCTATTAGGCCAGAGTAAGAGTTAAGACCTTAACCAGTAGGCCAGAGTAAGAGTTAAGACCTTAACCATTAGGCCAGAGTACGAGTCTAAGACCTTAGCTATTAGGCCAGAGTAAGAGTTAAGACCTTAGCTATTAGGCCATAGTAAGAGTTAAGACCGTAACCATTAAGCCAGAGTACGAGTGTAAGACCTTAGCTATTTAGCCAGAGTAAGAGTTAAGACCTTAGCTATTAGTCCAGAGTAAGAGTTAAGAACTTAACCATTACGCCAGAGTACGAGTCTAAGACCTTAGCTATTAGGCCAGAGTAAGAGTTAAGACCTTAGCTATTAGGCCAGAGTAAGAGTTAAGACCTTAACCATTAGGCCAAAGTACGAGTCTAAGACCTTAGCTATTAGGCCAGAGTAAGAGTTAAGACCTTAGCTATTAGGCCAGAGTAAAAGTTAAGACCTTAACCAGTAGGCCAGAGTAAGAGTTAAGACCTTAACCATTAGGCCAGAGTACGAGTCTAAGACCTTAGCTATTAGGCCAGAGTAAGAGTTAAGACCTTAACCAGTAGGCCAGTGTAAGAGTTAAGACCTTAACCATTAGGCCAGAGTATGAGTCTAAGACCTTAGCTATTAGGCCAGAGTAAGAGTTAAGACCTTAACCAGTAGGCCAGTGTAAGAGTTAAGACCTTAACCATTAGGCCAGAGTACAAGTCTAAGACCTTAGCTATTAGGCCAGAGTACGAGTCTAAGACCTTAGCTATTAGGCCAGAGTAAGAGTTAAGACCTTAGCTATTAGGCCAGAGTACGAGTCTAAGACCTTAGCTATTAGGCCAGAGTAAGAGTTAAGACCTTAACCAGTAGGCCAGTGTAAGAGTTAAGACCTTAACCATTAGGCCAGAGTACGAGTCTAAGACCTTAGCTATTAGGCCATAGTACGAGTCTAAGACCTTAGCTATTAGGCCAGAGTAAGAGTTAAGACCTTAGCTATTAGGCCAGAGTAAGAGTTAAGACCTTAGCTATTAGGCCAGAGTACGAGTCTAAGACCTTAGCTATTAGGCCAGAGTACGAGTCTAAGACCTTAGCTATTAGGCCAGAGTAAGAGTTAAGACTTTAGCTATTAGGCCAGAGTAAGAGTTAAGACCTTAGCTATTAGGCCAGAGTACGAGTCTAAGACCTTAGCTATTAGGCCAGAGTAAGAGTTAAGACCTTAACCAGTAGGCCAGAGTACGAGTCTAAGACCTTAGCTATTAGGCCAGAGTACGAGTCTAAGAACTTAGCTATTAGGCCAGAGTACGAGTCTAAGACCTTAGCTATTAGGCCAGAGTAAGAGTTAAGACTTTAGCTATTAGGCCAGAGTAAGAGTTAAGACCTTAGCTATTAGGCCAGAGTACGAGTCTAAGACCTTAGCTATCAGGCCATAGTACGAGTCTTACACCTTAGCTATTAGGCCAGAGTAAGAGTTAAGACCTTAACCAGTACGCCAGTGTAAGAGTTAAGACCTTAACCTGTAGGCCAGAGTAAGAGTTAAGACCTTAACCTGTAGGCCATAGTAGGAGTCCTAGACCTTAGCTATTAGGCCAGAGTAAGAGTTAAGACCTTAACCAGTAGGCCAGTGTAAGAGTTAAGACCTTAACCATTAGGCCAGAGTACGAGTCTAAGACCTTAGCTATTAGGCCAGAGTACGAGTCTAAGACCTTAGCTATTAGGCCAGAGTAAGAGTTAAGACCTTAGCTATTAGGCCAGAGTAAGAGTTAAGACCTTAGCTATTAGGCCAGAGTACGAGTCTAAGACCTTAGCTATTAGGCCAGAGTAAGTGTTAAGACCTTAACCAGTAGGCCAGTGTAAGAGTTAAGACCTTAACCATTAGGCCAGAGTACGAGTCTAAGACCTTAGCTATTAGGCCATAGTACGAGTCTAAGACCTTATCTATTAGGCCAGAGTAAGAGTTAAGACCTTAGCTATTAGGCCAGAGTAAGAGTTAAGACCTTAGCTATTAGGCCAGAGTACTAGTCTAAGACATTAGCTATTAGGCCAGAGTACGAGTCTAAGACCTTAGCTATTAGGCCAGAGTAAGAGTTAAGACCTTAGCTATTAGGCCAGAGTACGAGTCTAAGACCTTAGCTATTAGGCCAGAGTAAGAGTTAAGACCTTAGCTATTAGGCCAGAGTAAAAGTTAAGACCTTAACCAGTAGGCCAGAGTAAGAGTTAAGACCTTAACCATTAGGCCAGAGTACGAGTCTAAGACCTTAGCTATTAGGCCAGAGTAAGAGTTAAGACCTTAACCAGTAGGCCAGTGTAAGAGTTAAGACCTTAACCATTAGGCCAGAGTACGAGTCTAAGACCTTAGCTATTAGGCCAGAGTAAGAGTTAAGACCTTAACCAGTAGGCCAGAGTAAGAGTTAAAAAATTAACCTGTAGGCCATAGTACGAGTCTAAGACATTAGCTATTAGGCCAGAGTAAGAGTTAAGACCTTAGCTATTAGGCCAGAGTAAGAGTTAAGACCTTAACCATTAGGCCAAAGTACGAGTCTAAGACCTTAGCTATTAGGCCAGAGTAAGAGTTAAGACCTTAGCTATTAGGCCAGAGTAAAAGTTAAGACCTTAACCAGTAGGCCAGAGTAAGAGTTAAGACCTTAACCATTAGGCCAGAGTACGAGTCTAAGACCTTAGCTATTAGGCCAGAGTAAGAGTTAAGACCTTAACCAGTAGGCCAGTGTAAGAGTTAAGACCTTAACCATTAGGCCAGAGTACGAGTCTAAGACCTTAGCTATTGGGCCAGAGTAAGAGTTAAGACCTTAACCATTAGGCCATAGTACGAGTATAAGACCTTAGCTATTAGGCCATAGTAAGAGTTAAGAACTTAGCTATCAGGCCAGAGTAAGAGTTAAGACCTTAACCAGTAGGCCAGAGTAAGAGTTAAGACCTTAACCTGTAGGCCAGAGTAGGAGTTAAGACCTAAACCTGTAGGCCATACTATGAGTCTAAGACCTTAGCTAATAGGCCAGAGTAAGAGTTAAGACCTTAGCTATTAGGCCAGAGTAAGAGTTAAGACCTTAACCAGTAGGCCAGAGTAAGAGTTAAGACCTTAACCTGTAGGCCAGAGTACGAGTCTAAGACCTTAGCTATTAGGCCAGAGTAAGAATTAAGACCTTAACCATTAGGCCAGAGTATGAGTCTAAGACCTTAGCTAATGGGCCAGAGTACGAGTCTAAGACCTTAGCTATTAGGCCAGAGTAAGAGTTAAGACCTTAACCATTAGGCCAGAGTACTAGTCTAAGACCTTAGCTATTAGGCCAGAGTCAGAGTTAAGACCTTAACCAGTAGGCCAGAGTACGAGTCTAAGACCTTAGCTATTAGGCCAGAGAAAGAGTTAATACCTTAACCAGTAGGCCAGAGTAAGAGTTAAGACCTTAACCTGTAGGCCATAGTACAAGTCTAAGACCTCAGCTATTAGGCCAGAGTAAGAGTTAAGACATTAACCATTAGGCCAGAGTACGAGTCTAACACCTTAGCTATTAGGCCAGAGTACGAGTCTAAGACCTTAGCTATTAGGCCAGACTAAGAGTTAAGACCTTAGCTATTAGGCCAGAGTACGAGTCTAAGACCTTAGCTATTAGGCCAGAGTGAGAGTTAAGACCTTAACCAGTAGGCCAGAGTAAGAGTTAAGACCTAACCTGTATGCCAAAGTACGAGTCTAAGACCTTAGCTATTAGGCCAGAGTAAGAGTTAAGACCTTAGCTATTAGGCCAGAGTAAGAATTAAGACCTTAACCAGTAGGCCAGAGTAAGAGTTAAGACCTTAACCTGTAGGCCATAGTACGAGTCTTAGACCTTAGCTATTAGGCCAGAGTAAGAGTTAAGACCTTAGCTATTAGGCCAGAGTAAGAATTAAGACCTTAACCAGTAGGCCAGAGTAAGAGTTAAGACCTTAACCTGTAGGCCATAGTACGAGTCTAAGACCTTAGCTATTAGGCCAGAGTAAGAGTTAAGACCTTAACCAGTAGGCCAGAGTATGAGTTAAGACCTTAACCATTAGGCCAGAGTACGAGTCTAAGACCTTAGCTATTAGGCCAGAGTAAGAGTTAAGACCTTAACTAGTAGGCCTGAGTAAGAGTTAAGACCTTAACCAGTAGGCCAGAGTACGAGTCTAAGACCTTAGCTATTAGGCCAGAGTAAGAGTTAAGATCCTAACCATTAGACCAGAGTACGAGTCTAAGACCTTAGCTATTAGGCCAGACTAAGAGTTAAGACATTAGCTATTAGGCCAGAGTATGAGTCTAAGAGCTTAGCTATTAGGCCAGAGTAAGAGCTAAGACCTTAACCATTAGGCCAGAGTACGAGTCTAAGACCTTAGCTATTAGGCCAGAGTAAGAGTTAAGACCTTAGCTATTAGGCCAGAGTAAGAGTTAAGACTTTAACCATTAAGCCAGAGTAAGAATAAAGACCTTAAACATTGGGCCAGAGAAAGAGTCTAAGACCTTAACCATTAGGCCGGAGTAAGAGCTAAGACCTTAACCATTAGGCCAGAGTAAGAGTCTAAGACCTTAACCATTAGGCCAGAGTAAGAGTTAAGACCTTAACCATTAGGCCAGAGTAAGAGTCTGGCCAGAGTAAGAGTTAAGACCTTTACCATTAGGCCAGATTAAGAGTCTAAGAGCTTAACCATTAGGCCAGAGTAAGAGTTAAGACCTTAACCATTAGGCCAGCGTAAGAGTCTAAGACCTTAACCATTATGTCAGAGTAAGAGTCTAAGACCTTAGCTATTAGGCCAAACTAAGAGTTAAGACCTTAACCATTAGGCCAGAGTACGAGTCTAAGACCTTAGCTATTAGGCCAGAGTAAGAGTTAAGACCTTAACCATTAGGCCAGAGTACGAGTCTAACACCTTAGCTATTAGACCAGAGTAAGAATTAAGACCTTAAACAGTAGGCCAGAGTAAGAGTTAAGACCTTAACCTGTAGGCCATAGTACGAGTCTAAGACCTTAGCTATTAGGCCAGAGTAAGAGTTAAGACCTTAACCATTAGGCCAGAGTAAGAGTCTAAGACCTAAGCTATTATGCAAGAGTAAGAGTTAAGACCTTAGCTATTAGGCCAGAGTAAGAGTTAAGACCTTAACCAGTAGGTGAGAGTGAGAGTTAAGACCTTAACCTGTAGGCCATAGTACGAGTCTAAGACCTTAGCTATTAGGCCAGAGTAAGAGTTAAGACCTTAGCTATTAGGCCAGAGTAAGAGTTAAGACCTTAACCATTAGGCCAAAGTACGAGTCTAAGACCTTAGCTATTAGGCCAGAGTAAGAATTAAGACCTTAGCTATTAGGCCAGAGTAAAAGTTAAGACCTTAACCAGTAGACAAGAGTAAGAGTTAAGACCTTAACCATTAGGCCAGAGTACGAGTCTAAGACCTTAGCTATTAGGCCAGAGTAAGAGTCAAGACCTTAACCAGTAGGCCAGTGTAAGAGTTAAGACCTTAACCATTAGGTCAGAGTACGAGTCTAAGACCTTAGCTATTAGGCCAGAGTAAGAGTTAAGACCTTAACGAGTAGGCCAGAGTAAGAGTTAAGACCTTAACCATTAGGCCAGAGTACCAGTCTAAGACCTTAGCTATTAGGCCAGAGTAAGAGTTAAGACCTTAGCTATTAGGCCAGAGTAAGAGTTAAGACCTTAACCATTAGGCCAGAGTACGAGTCTAAGACCTTAGCTATTAGGCCAGAGTAAGAGTTAAGACCTTAACCAGTAGGCCAGAGTAAGAGTTAAGAACTTAACCTGTAGGCCATAGTACGAGTCTAAGACCTTAGCTATTAGGCCAGAGTAAGAGTTAAGACCTTAGCTATTAGGCCAGAGTAAGAGTTAAGACCTTAACCATTAGGCCAAAGTACGAGTCTAAGACCTTAGCTATTAGGCCAGAGTAAGAGTTAAGACCTTAGCTATTAGGCCAGAGTAAAAGTTAAGACCTTAACCAGTAGGCCAGAGTAAGAGTTAAGACCTTAACCATTAGGCCAGAGTACGAGTCTAAGACCTTAGCTATTAGGCCAGAGTAAGAGTTAAGACCTTAACCAGTAGGCCAGTGTAAGAGTTAAGACCTTAACCATTAGGCCAGAGTACGAGTCTAAGACCTTAGCTATTAGGCCAGAGTAAGAGGTAAGACCTTAACCAGTAGGCCAGTGTAAGAGTTAAGACCTTAACCATTAGGCCAAAGTACGAGTCTAAGACCTTAGCTATTAGGCCAGAGTACGAGTCTAAGACCTTAGCTATTAGGCCAGAGTAAGAGTTAAGGCCTTAGCTATTAGGCCAGAGTAAGAGTTAAGACCTTAGCTATTAGGCCAGAGTACGAGTCTAAGACCTTAGCTATTAGGCCAGAGTAAGAGTTAAGACCTTAACCAGTAGGCCAGTGTAAGAGTTAAGACCTTAACCATTAGGCCAGAGTACGAGTCTAAGACCTTAGCTATTAGGCCATAGTATGAGTCTAAGACCTTAGCTATTAGGCCAGAGTAAGAGTTAAGACCTTAGCTATTAGGCCAGAGTACGAGTCTAAGACCTTAGCTATTAGGCCAGAGTACGAGTCTAAGACCTTAGCTATTAGGCCAGAGTAAGAGTTAAGACCTTAGCTATTAGGCCAGAGTAAGAGTTAAGACCTTAGCTATTATGCCAGAGTACGAGTCTAAGACCTTAGCTATTAGGCCAGAGTAAAAGTTAAGACCTTAACCAGTAGGCCAGTGTAAGAGTTAAGACCTTAACCATTAGGCCAGAGTACGAGTCTAAGACCTTAGCTATTAGGCCAGAGTACGAGTCTAAGACCTTAGCTATTAGGCCAGAGTAAAAGTTAAGACCTTAACCACCCCAAGCACTGCCGGACGACCCGACATCCTTTGTCTTCAAACCCTGCTGCGTACGGCATACTGACGATACTCCTCACTCCGCCTGCCACTTATGGCAGTCCGTACACCGTCAACCTGGGAGCGGCAGTAATACGTCTATCAAAGCAGGACTCATCAATTGTCGCTCGTTAGTAAAACATTCATTAGATATAGCCCAATCACTCGAGGATAACAGGTGGGACATCCTTTTCCTTACGGAAACTTGGTTGGGAGATGACACCAATCCTGCCCTCTGCCTCGCTATTCCCCCCGACTACAAAATTCTGTGCGCTAACAGGCAGAATTTACACCCTGGTGGAGGAGTGGCCATTATATACAGATCTATCTGGTCGATCTCCTCCTTCCCACACCCTCAAATTGAGTGCATTGAGGCGTTACCTTTCTGTATTAAACTGGCCGCCAACTTCACTTATTCTGGCTTATTGGTCTACCGTTCCCCCAAATCTAAATGCTCCTATCTTCCGGCCCTCATTGATTTTGCTTTACAGGCATCTTTCCGCTATGCCAATTTCACCCTCTTGGGTGATTTTAATCTGCACGCTGACGACCTTAATGAACCTAATGCCTCCAACTTTTTGTCAGCCTTATCTGATGGTGGCCTAAAGCAACTTGTCGTTGGCCCTACACACAAGGGAGGGCACACTCTGGACCTGATATGTACCAACCTCACTGACACTATTTTAGGTAAGCCCACCCCCGTTGTCTGGTCGGACCATTTTTTAATCCCTTTCTCCTTTTCCTCCCGCTTGGTGGTTCGCTCCAGACCTCAGTCCAACACCATGGGGCGGAATTGGAGGAGAATCTCTCTTGAGAGTCTAGGCCCTCATCTCTCCACGACCCCCCCAGGGGAGGCCCATAATTTGGACTCTCGCGTGGCCAGTTTCAACCATTGGGTTACCTCGGCTCTGGATCTTTTAGCACCCATGAGACCTATTAAATCCCTTCGTACCTCTCCCTCGGCACCCTGGTATTCTGAGGAATTGCGGCTACATAAATCTACCTGCAAGAGACTGGAGAGAAATTGGAGGCGATCTTATTCTCCTGACAGTAGATCCAAATACAAAACCTCCCTCAAGGAGTACAGAAGAAAAATTATTGACCATAAAAGATCACACCTTGAGGAGAAAATCACCAGGGCTAAGGGTGCACCTAGAGTCATTTTTGATGCGGTCAGAGCCTTTACTGACCCCTTGGCCCTTAAGCGCCAACCACTGGTCTCCCAGGCTCTCTGCGACAATCTTTCGAGCTTTTTTGAAGATAAGATCGCTCTAATCCAGAACTCCTTTCCTAGCAACATCACTCCCCCTCAACTGCAGGCAGATTTAACCAGTTCCAATCCGGATAAAGTCTTTTCCAAATTTGAGCCGATCTCCCTAGATCAGTCTCTGGCGGAACTACTCAAGTGCAAATCTGGCTCCCCCCTTGACCCGTGGCCAGCGAAGCAGTACAAATCCCTCGCTCCTTTGCTCAATCCGGTATTGAATGAAATATGGAATGACTCTCTCCGGTCGGGTATCTTTCCAGACTCTTGGAAACATGCTCGACTGGTACCAATCATCAAAAAGGCAACCGCAGACCCCTCTGAACCAGCAAATTATCGCCCCATCTCCTTGCTCCCTGCCCCAGCCAAAGTGCTGGAGAAACTTGTATATGGCCAATTGGCTGGGTTCTTTGAGAAGAGCGGCGCCTTCCACATCTCCCAGCACGGTTTCAGGCCAGGTCATAGTACCGAATCTGCCCTCCTGGAGATGGCGGACGCTATCAGGTGGAAAGTCGACGAGGGTTCTAGAGCGGTGTTGGTGCTGCTAGACCTTTCAGCAGCATTCGACACCGTATCCCACCCGATCCTCCTCAACCGACTACAGGCAAAAGGTGTTCAGGGCAAGGCCTTGGAATGGCTTGCCTCCTTTTTGTCCAATCGGACCCAGGCTGTATTCACTCCCCCCTTCACTTCATGCAGTCGTCCTCTTAAGTGGGGCGTCCCTCAGGGCTCTTCACTAAGCCCTCTTTTGTTTAATGTATATTTTTCCCCGCTGGCCGAGATCATCTCCCAATCTGGAATACAGGCCACATCTTATGCGGATGATATACAGCTTCTCTTTTCATATGACTCCCCCTCGGAGTCTACCTTCGACCCACTAAAAAATTGCCTTCGGAGCATTGCCAACTGGATGGATAACAACTGCCTCCGGCTTAATGCTGGCAAAACCGAAGTAATATTTTTCCACCAGCCCTCCCCACTGGATCCTACTCTGTGGTGGCCTCTTGACTTGAGCGCCCCTCCTTTGCCGAAGGACTCCGTCAAAAACCTGGGAGTCATTTGGGATAGTGATCTCTCCTTCAAGAAGCAGATTCAATCTGTATCTGTGGCCTGCTTTTCTAAAATGAGGATGATGACAAAATTCATCAACTTCATCCCTAACCAAACTAGGAAAACAATTGTGCAGGCGCTAATCACCTCCCATCTTGACTATGCCAATGGCCTCTATTTGGGACTATCTAAAGGTCTCCTGAGGCGTTTGCAAACAGTTCAAAATGCCGCAGTCCGTTTGGTTTGTGGTCTCCCCCTTAGAGAACACATTACCCCCCACCGCCTCAGGCTGCATTGGCTCCCTGTACATAAAAGGTCGGAATTTAAGGCCCTCACCCTTGCTCACTGTGCTATCAACGGGAAGGGTTCTGCTCATTTGTCCTCATGTCTCCGCCCCTACAGCAACGCCCGTTCACTCCGATCGAGCTCTCAACATCTTCTTTTTACCCCAAGGGTTAAAAAGGCTCGATCTGGGGGGAAAACGTTCCAAGTTTGCACTGCCTCCCATTGGAACAACCTTCCCTTGTACATCAGGAGCGCTCAAGACGAACTCCCCTTTCGGAGAGCCCTGAAAACTTTTCTATTCTGCTAATTCTTCACCTTACAGCGAGCATTATACACGTTCTCACACAAGCGCCGGGACACCCCGTTGGGGTATCTGTGCGCTATATAAGTTAAATAAATAATAAATAATAATAAATTAGGCCAGAGTAAGAGTTAAGACCTTAGCTATTAGGCCAGAGTAAGAGTTAAGACCTTAGCTATTAAGCCAGAGTACGAGTCTAAGACCTTAGCTATTAGGCCAGAGTACGAGTCTAAGAACTTAGCTATTAGCCCAGAATAAGAGTTAAGACCTTAGCTATTAGGCCAGAGTAAGAGTTAAGACCTTAGCTATTAGGCCAGAGTACGAGTCTAGGACCTTAGCTATCAGGCCATAGTACGAGTCTTACACCTTAGCTATTAGGCCAGAGTAAGAGTTAAGACCTTAACCAGTACGCCAGTGTAAGAGTTAAGACCTTAACCTGTAGGCCAGAGTAAGAGTTAAGACCATAACCTGTAGGCCATAGTAGGAGTCTTAGACCTTAGCTATTAGGCCAGAGTAAGAGTTAAGACCTTAACCAGTAGGCCAGAGTAAGAGTTAAGACCTTAACCATTAGGCCAGAGTACGAGTCTAAGACCATAGCTATTAGGCCAGAGTAAGAGTTAAGACCGTAACCATTAAGCCAGAGTACGAGTCTAAGACCTTAGCTATTTAGCCAGAGTAAGAGTTAAGACCTTAGCTATTAGGCCAGAGTAAGAGTTAAGACCTTAACCATTACGCCAGAGTACGAGTCTAAGACCTTAGCTATTAGGCCAGAGTAAGAGTTAAGACCTTAGCTATTAGGCCAGAGTAAGAGTTAAGACCTTAACCATTAGGCCAAAGTACGAGTCTAAGACCTTAGCTATTAGGCCAGAGTAAGAGTTAAGACCTTAGCTATTAGGCCAGAGTAAAAGTTGAGACCTTAACCAGTAGGCCAGAGTAAGAGTTAAGACCTTAACCATTAGGCCAGAGTACGAGTCTAAGACCTTAGCTATTAGCCCAGAGTAAGAGTTAAGACCTTAACCAGTAGGCCAGTGTAAGAGTTAAGACCTTAACCATTAGGCCAGAGTACGAGTCTAAGACCTTAGCTATTAGGCCAGAGTAAGAGTTAAGACCTTAACCAGTAGGCCAGTGTAAGAGTTAAGACCTTAACCATTAGGCCAGAGTACAAGTCTAAGACCTTAGCTATTAGGCCAGAGTACGAGTCTAAGACCTTAGCTATTAGGCCAGAGTAAGAGTTAAGACCTTAGCTATTAGGCCAGAGTACGAGTCTAAGACCTTAGCTATTAGGCCAGAGTAAGAGTTAAGACCTTAACCAGTAGGCCAGTGTAAGAGTTAAGACCTTAACCATTAGGCCAGAGTACGAGTCTAAGACCTTAGCTATTAGGCCATAGTACGAGTCTAAGACCTTAGCTATTAGACCAGAGTAAGTGTTAAGACCTTAGCTATTAGGCCAGAGTAAGAGTTAAGACCTTAGCTATTAGGTCAGAGTACGAGTCTAAGACCTTAGCTATTAGGCCAGAGTACGAGTCTAAGACCTTAGCTATTAGGCCAGAGTAAGAGTTAAGACCTTAGCTATTAGGCCAGAGTAAGAGTTAAGACCTTAGCTATTAGGCCAGAGTACGAGTCGAAGACCTTAGCTATTAGGCCAGAGTAAAAGTTAAGACCTTAACCAGTAGGCCAGTGTAAGAGTTAAGACCTTAACCATTAGGCCAGAGTACGAGTCTAAGACCTTAGCTATTAGGCCAGAGTACGAGTCTAAGACATTAGCTATTAGGCCAGAGTAAGAGTTAAGACCTTAGCTATTAGGCCAGAGTACGAGTCTAAGACCTTAGCTATTAGGCCAGAGTACGAGTCTAAGAACTTAGCTATTAGGCCAGAATAAGAGTTAAGACCTTAGCTATTAGGCCAGAGTAAGAGTTAAGACCTTAGCTATTAGGCCAGAGTACGAGTCTAAGACCTTAGCTATCAGGCCATAGTACGAGTCTTACACCTTAGCTATTCGGCCAGAGTAAGAGTTAAGACCTTAACCAGTACGCCAGAGTAAGAGTTAAGACCTTAACCTGTAGGCCAGAGTAAGAGTTAAGACCTTAACCTGTAGGCCATAGTAGGAGTCTTAGACCTTAGCTATTAGGCCAGAGTAAGAGTTAAGACCTTAACCAGTAGGCCAGTGTAAGAGTTAAGACCTTAACCATTAGGCCAGAGTACGAGTCTAAGACCTTAGCTATTAGGCCAGAGTACGAGTCTAAGACCTTAGCTATTAGGCCAGAGTAAGAGTTAAGACCTTAGCTATTAGGCCAGAGTAAGAGTTAAGACCTTAGCTATTAGGCCAGAGTACGAGTCTAAGACCTTAGCTATTAGGCCAGAGTAAGTGTTAAGACCTTAACCAGTAGGCCAGTGTAAGAGTTAAGACCTTAACCATTAGGCCAGAGTACGAGTCTAAGACCTTAGCTATTAGGCCATAGTACGAGTCTAAGACCTTATCTATTAGGCCAGAGTAAGAGTTAAGACCTTAGCTATTAGGCCAGAGTAAGAGTTAAGACCTTAGCTATTAGGCCAGAGTACGAGTCTAAAACATTAGCTATTAGGCCAGAGTACGAGTCTAAGACCTTAGCTATTAGGCCAGAGTAAGAGTTAAGACCTTAGCTATTAGGCCAGAGTACGAGTCTAAGACCTTAGCTATTAGGCCAGAGTAAGAGTTAAGACCTTAACCAGTAGGCCAGTGTAAGAGTTAAGACCTTAACCATTAGGCCAGAGTACGAGTCTAAGACCTTAGCTATTAGGCCAGAGTACGAGTCTAAGACCTTAGCTATTAGGCCAGAGTAAGAGTTAAGACCTTAGCTATTAGGCCAGAGTAAGAGTTAAGACCTTAGCTATTAGGCCAGAGTACGAGTCTAAGACCTTAGCTATTAGGCCAGAGTACGAGTCTAAGACCTTAGCTATTAGGCCAGAATAAGAGTTAAGACCTTAGCTATTAGGCCAGAGTAAGAGTTAAGACCTTAGCTATTAGGCCAGAGTAAGAGTTAAGACCTTAGCTATTAGGCCAGAGTAAGAGTTAAGACCTTAGCTATTAGGCCAGAGTATGAGTCTAAGACCTTAGCTATTAGGCCAGAGTAAAAGTTAAGACCTTAACCAGTAGGCCAGTGTAAGAGTTGAGTCCTTAACCATTAGGCCAGAGTACGAGTCTAAGACCTTAGCTATTAGGCCAGAGTACGAGTCTAAGACATTAGCTATTAGGCCAGAGTAAGAGTTAAGACCTTAGCTATTAGGCCAGAGTACGAGTCTAAGACCTTAGCTATTAGGCCAGAGTACGAGTCTAAGAACTTAGCTATTAGGCCAGAATAAGAGTTAAGACCTTAGCTATTAGGCCAGAGTAAGAGTTAAGACCTTAGCTATTAGGCCAGAGTACGAGTCTAAGACCTTAGCTATCAGGCCATAGTACGAGTCTTACACCTTAGCTATTAGGCCAGAGTAAGAGTTAAGACCTTAACCAGTACGCCAGTGTAAGAGTTAAGACCTTAACCTGTAGGCCAGAGTAAGAGTTAAGACCTTAACCTGTAGGCCATAGTAGGAGTCTTAGACCTTAGCTATTAGGCCAGAGTAAGAGTTAAGACCTTAACCAGTAGGCCAGTGTAAGAGTTAAGACCTTAACCATTAGGCCAGAGTACGAGTCTAAGACCTTAGCTATTAGGCCAGAGTACGAGTCTAAGACCTTAGCTATTAGGCCAGAGTAAGAGTTAAGACCTTAGCTATTAGGCCAGAGTAAGAGTTAAGACCTTAGCTATTAGGCCAGAGTACGAGTCTAAGACCTTAGCTATTAGGCCAGAGTAAGAGTTAAGACCTTAACCAGTAGGCCAGTGTAAGAGTTAAGACCTTAACCATTAGGCCAGAGTACGAGTCTAAGACCTTAGCTATTAGGCCATAGTACGAGTCTAAGACCTTATCTATTAGGCCAGAGTAAGAGTTAAGACCTTAGCTATTAGGCCAGAGTAAGAGTTAAGACCTTAGCTATTAGGCCAGAGTACGAGTCTAAGACATTAGCTATTAGGCCAGAGTACGAGTCTAAGACCTTAGCTATTAGGCCAGAGTAAGAGTTAAGACCTTAGCTATTAGGCCAGAGTACGAGTCTAAGACCTTAGCTATTAGGCCAGAGTAAGAGTTAAGACCTTAACCAGTAGGCCAGTGTAAGAGTTAAGACCTTAACCATTAGGCCAAGGTACGAGTCTAAACCCTTAGCTATTAGGACAGAGTACGAGTCTAAGACCTTAGCTATTAGGCCAGAGTAAGAGTTAAGACCTTAGCTATTAGGCCAGAGTAAGAGTTAAGACCTTAGCTATTAGGCCAGAGTACGAGTCTAAGACCTTAGCTATTAGGCCAGAGTACGAATCTAAGACCTTAGCTATTAGGCCAGAATAAGAGTTAAGACCTTAGCTATTAGGCCAGAGTAAGAGTTAAGACCTTAGCTATTAGGCCAGAGTACGAGTCTAAGACCTTAGCTGTCAGGCCATAGTACGAGTCTTACACCTTAGCTATTAGGCCAGAGTAAGAGTTAAGACCTTAACCAGTACGCCAGTGTAAGAGTTAAGACCTTAACCTGTAGGCCATAGTAGGAGTCTTAGACCTTAGCTATTAGGCCAGAGTAAGAGTTAAGACCTTAACTAGTAGGCCAGAGTAAGAGTTAAGACCTTAACCATCAGGCCAGAGTACGAGTCTAAGACCTTAGCTATTAGGCCAGAGTAAGAGTTAAGACCTTAGCTATTAGGCCAGAGTAAGAGTTAAGACCGTAACCATTAAGCCAGAGTACGAGTCTAAGACCTTAGCTATTTAGCCAGAGTAAGAGTTAAGACCTTAGCTATTAGGCCAGAGTAAGAGTTAACACCTTAGCCATTACGCCAGAGTACGAGTCTAAGACCTTAGCTATTAGGCCAGAGTAAGTGTTAAGACCTGAGCTATTATGCCAGACTGAGAGTTAAGACCTTAATCAGTAGGCCAGAGTAAGAGTTAAGACCTTAACCAGTAGGCCAGAGTAAGAGTCTGGCCAGAGTAAGAGTTAAGACCTTTACCATTAGGCCAGATTAAGAGTCTAAGACCTTAACCATTAGGCCAGAGTAAGAGTTAAGACCTTAACCATTAGGCCAGAGTAAGAGTCTAAGACCTTAACCATTATGTCAGAGTAAGAGTCTAAGACCTTAACCATTAGGCCAGAGTAAGAGTTAAGACCTTAACCATTAGGCCAGAGTTTGAGTCTAAGACCTTAGCTATTAGGCCAGAGTAAGTGTTAAGACCTTAACCAGTAGGCCAGAGTAAGAGTTAAGACCTTAACCATTAGTCCAGAGTACGAGTCTAAGACCTTAGCTATTAGGCCAGAGTAAGAGTTAAGACCTTAGCTATTAGGCCAGAGTAAGAGTTAAGACCTTAACCATTATGCCAGAGTAAGAGTTAAGACCTTAGCTATTAGGCCAGAATAAGAGTTAAGACCTTAACCATTAGGCCAGAGTACGAGTCTAAGACCTTAGCTATTAGGCCAGAGTAAAAGTTAAGACCTTAACCAGTAGGCCAGAGCAAGAGTTAAGACCTTAACCATTAGTCCAGAGTACGAGTCTAAGACCTTAGCTATTAGGCCAGATAAAGAGTTAAGACCTTAGCTATTGGGCCAGAGTAAGAGTGAGGACCTTAACCATTAGGCCAGAGTATGAGTCTAAGACCTTAGCTATTAGGCCAGAGTAAGAGTTAAGTTCTTAACCATTAGGCCAGAGTACGAGTCTAAGACCTTAGCTATTAGGCCAGAGTAAGAATTAAGACCTTAGCTATTAGGCCTGAGTAAGAGTTAAGACCTTAGCTATTAGGCCAGAGTACGAGTTAAGACCTTAACCAGTAGGCCAGAGTAAGAGTTAAGACCTTAACCTGTAGGCCAGAGTAGGAGTTAAGACCTAAACCTGTAGGCCATACTATGAGTCTAAGACCTTAGCTATTAGGCCAGAGTAAGAGTTAAGACCTTAGCTATTAGGCCAGAGTAAGAGCTAAGACCTTAACCAGTAGGCCAGAGTAAGAGTTAAAACCTTAACCTGTAGGCCATAGTACGAGTCTAAGACCTTAGCTATTAGGCCAGAGTAAGAGTTAAGACCTTAACCAGTAGGCCAGAGTAAGAGTTAAAACCTTAACCTGTAGGCCAGAGTACAGGTCTAAGACCTTAGCTATTAGGCCAGAGTAAGAGTTAAGACCTTAGCTATTAGGCCAGAATAAGAGTTAAGACCTTAACCATTAGGCCTGAGTACGAGTCTAAGACCTAAGCTATTAGGCCAGAGTAAGAGTTAAGACCTTAGCTATTAGGCCAGAGTAAGAGTTAAGACCTTAACCAGTAGGCGAGAGTGAGAGTTAAGACCTTAACCTGTAGGCCATAGTACGAGTCTAAGACCTTAGCTATTAGGCCAGAGTAAGAGTTAAGGCCTTGGCTATTAGGCCAGAGTAAGAGTTAAGACCTTAACCAGTAGGCCAGAGTAAGAGTTAATACCTTAATCATTAGGCCAGAGTAAGAGTTAAGACCTTAACCATAAGGCCAGAGTATGAGTCTAAGACCTTAGCTATTAGGCCAGAGTAAGAGTTAAGACCTTAACCTGTAGGCCAGAGTACGAGTCTAAGACCTTAGCTGTTAGGCCAGAGTAAGAGTTAAGACCTTAACCAGTAGGCCAGAGTAAGAGTTAAGACCTTAACCTGTAGGCCATAGTATGAGTCTAAGACCTTAGCTATTAGGCCAGAGTAAGAGTTAAGACCTTAACCTGTAGGCCAGAGTACGAGTCTAAGACCTTAGCTGTTAGGCCAGAGTAAGAGTTAAGACCTTAACCAGTAGGCCAGAGTAAGAGTTAAGAACTTAACCTGTAGGCCAGAGTAAGAGTTAAGACCTTAACCTGTAGGCCATAGTATGAGTCTAAGACCTTAGCTATTAGGCCAGAGTAAGAGTTAAGACCTTAGCTATTAGGCCAGAGTACGAGTTAAGACCTTAACCATTAAGCCAGAGTATGAGTCTAAGACCTTAGCTATTTAGCCAGAGTAAGAGTTAAGACCTTAGCTATTATGCCAGAGTAAGAGTTAAGACCTTAACCATTAGGCCAGAGTACGAGTCTAAGACGTTAGCTATTATGCCAGAGTAAGATATAAGACCTTAACCAGTAGGCCAGAGTAAGAGTTAAGACCTTAACCATTAGTCCAGAGTACGAGTCTAAGACCTTAGCTATTAGGCCAGAGTAAGAGTTAAGACCTTAGCTATTGGGCCAGAGTAAGAGTTAATACCTTAACCATTAGGCCATAGTACGAGTATAAGACCTTAGCTATTAGGCCAGAGTAAGAGTTAAGAACTTAGCTATCAGGCCAGAGTAAGAGTTAAGACCTTAACCAGTAGGCCAGAGTAAGAGTTAAGACCTTAACCTGTAGGCCAGAGTAGGAGTTTAGACCTAAACCTGTAGGCCATACTATGAGTCTAAGACCTTAGCTAATAGGCCAGAGTAAGAGTTAAGACCTTAGCTATTAGGCCAGAGTAAGAGTTAAGACCTTAACCAGTAGGCCAGAGTAAGAGTTAAGACCTTAACCTGTAGGCCAGCGTATGAGTCTAAGACCTTAGCTATTAGGCCAGAGTAAGAATTAAGACCTTAACCATTAGGCCAGAGTATGAGTCTAAGACCTTAGCTATTGGGCCAGAGTACGAGTCTAAGACCTTAGCTATTAGGCCAGAGTAAGAGTTAAGACCTTAACCATTAGGCCAGAGTACTAGTCTAAGACCTTAGCTATTAGGCCAGAGTAAGAGTTAAGACCTTAACCAGTAGGCCAGAGTACGAGTCTAAGACCTTAGCTATTAGGCCAGAGTAAGAGTTAAGACCTTAACCAGTAGGCCAGAGTAAGAGTTAAGACCTTAACCTGTAGGCCATAGTACAAGTCTAAGACCTTAGCTATTAGGCCAGAGTAAGAGTTAAGACCTTAACCATTAGGCCAGAGTACGAGTCTAACACCTTAGCTATTAGGCCAGAGTACGAGTCTAAGTCCTTAGCTATTAGGCCAGACTAAGAGTTAAGACCTTAGCTATTAGGCCAGAGTACGAGTCTAAGACCTTAGCTATTAGGCCAGAGTGAGAGTTAAGACCTTAACCAGTAGGCCAAAGTAAGAGTTAAGACCTAACCTGTATGCCAAAGTACGAGTCTAAGACCTTAGCTATTAGGCCAGAGTAAGAGTTAAGACCTTAGCTATTAGGCCAGAGTAAGAATTAAGACCTTAACCAGTAGGCCAGAGTAAGAGTTAAGACCTTAACCTGTAGGCCATAGTACGAGTCTTAGACCTTAGCTATTAGGCCAGAGTAAGAGTTAAGACCTTAACCAGTAGGCCAGAGTATGAGTTAAGACCTTAACCATTAGGCCAGAGTACGAGTCTAAGACCTTAGCTATTAGGCCAGAGTAAGAGTTAAGACCTTAACTAGTAGGCCTGAGTAAGAGTTAAGACCTTAACCAGTAGGCCAGAGTACGAGTCTAAGACCTTAGCTATTAGGCCAGAGTAAGAGTTAAGATCCTAACCATTAGACCAGAGTACGAGTCTAAGACCTTAGCTATTAGGCCAGACTAAGAGTTAAGACCTTAGCTATTAGGCCAGAGTATGAGTCTAAGAGCTTAGCTATTAGGCCAGAGTAAGAGCTAAGACCTTAACCATTAGGCCAGAGTACGAGTCTAAGACCTTAGCTATTAGGCCAGAGTAAGAGTTAAGACCTTAGCTATTAGGCCAGAGTAAGAGTTAAGACTTTAACCATTAAGCCAGAGTAAGAATAAAGACCTTAAACATTGGGCCAGAGAAAGAGTCTAAGACCTTAACCATTAGGCCGGAGTAAGAGCTAAGACCTTAACCATTAGGCCAGAGTAAGAGTCTAAGACCTTAACCATTAGGCCAGAGTAAGAGTTAAGACCTTAACCATTAGGCCAGAGTAAGAGTCTGGCCAGAGTAAGAGTTAAGACCTTTACCATTAGGCCAGATTAAGAGTCTAAGACCTTAACCATTAGGCCAGAGTAAGAGTTAAGACCTTAACCATTAGGCCAGCGTAAGAGTCTAAGACCTTAACCATTATGTCAGAGTAAGAGTCTAAGACCTTAGCTATTAGGCCAGACTAAGAGTTAAGACCTTAACCATTAGGCCAGAGTACGAGTCTAAGACCTTAGCTATTAGGCCAGAGTAAGAGTTAAGACCTTAACCATTAGGCCAGAGTACGAGTCTAACACCTTAGCTATTAGGCCAGAGTAAGAATTAAGACCTTAAACAGTAGGCCAGAGTAAGAGTTATGACCTTAACCTGTAGGCCATAGTACGAGTCTAAGACCTTAGCTATTAGGCCAGAGTAAGAGTTAAGACCTTAACCATTAGGCCAGAGTAAGAGTCTAAGACCTAAGCTATTATGCCAGAGTAAGAGTTAAGACCTTAGCTATTAGGCCAGAGTAAGAGTTAAGATGTTAACCAGTAGGCGAGAGTGAGAGTCAAGACCTTAACCTGTAGGCCATAGTACGAGTCTAAGACCTTAGCTATTAGGCCAGAGTAAGAGTTAAGACCTTAACCAGTAGGCCAGAGTAAGAGTTAAGAACTTAACCTGTAGGCCATAGTACGACTCTAAGACCTTAGCTATTAGGCCAGAGTAAGAGTTAAGACCTTAGCTATTAGGCCAGAGTAAGAGTTAAGACCTTAACCATTAGGCCAAAGTACGAGTCTAAGACCTTAGCCATTAGGCCAGAGTAAGAATTAAGACCTTAGCTATTAGGCCAGAGTAAAAGTTAAGACCTTAACCAGTAGACAAGAGTAAGAGTTAAGACCTTAACCATTAGGCCAGAGTACGAGTCTAAGACCTTAGCTATTAGGCCAGAGTAAGAGTTAAGACCTTAACCAGTAGGCCAGTGTAAGAGTTAAGACCTTAACCATTAGGCCAGAGTACGAGTCTAAGACCTTAGCTATTAGGCCAGAGTAAGAGTTAAGACCTTAACCAGTAGGCCAGAGTAAGAGTTAAGACCTTAACCATTAGGCTAGAGTACCAGTCTAAGACCTTAGCTATTAGGCCAGAGTAAGAGTTAAGACCTTAGCTATTAGGCCAGAGTAAGAGTTAAGACCTTAACCATTAGGCTAGAGTACGAGTCTAAGACCTTAGCTATTAGGCCAGAGTAAGAGTTAAGACCTTAACCAGTAGGCCAGAGTAAGAGTTAAGAACTTAACCTGTAGGCCATAGTACGAGTCTAAGACCTTAGCTATTAGGCCAGAGTAAGAGTTAAGACCTTAGCTATTAGGCCAGAGTAAGAGTTAAGACCTTAACCATTAGGCCAAAGTACGAGTCTAAGACCTTAGCTATTAGGCCAGAGTAAGAGTTAAGACCTTAGCTATTAGGCCAGAGTAAAAGTTAAGACCTTAACCAGTAGGCCAGAGTAAGAGTTAAGACCTTAACCATTAGTCCAGAGTACGAGTCTAAGACCTTAGCTATTAGGCCAGAGTAAGAGTTAAGACCTTAACCAGTAGGCCAGTGTAAGAGTTAAGACCTTAACCATTAGGCCAAAGTACGAGTCAAAGACCTTAACCATTAGGCCAGAGTACGAGTCTAAGACCTTAGCTATTAGGCCAGAGTACGAGTCTAAGACCTTAGCTATTAGGCCAGAGTAAGAGTTAAGACCTTAGCTATTAGGCCAGAGTAAGAGTTAAGACCTTAGCTATTAGGCCAGAGTACGAGTCTAAGACCTTAGCTATTAGGCCAGAGTAAGAGTTAAGACCTTAACCAGTAGGCCAGTGTAAGAGTTAAGACCTTAACCATTAGGCCAGAGTACGAGTCTAAGACCTTAGCTATTAGGCCATAGTACGAGTCTAAGACCTTAGCTATTAGGCCAGAGTAAGAGTTAAGACCTTAGCTATTAGGCCAGAGTAAGAGTTAAGACCTTAGCTATTAGGCCAGAGTACGAGTCTAAGACCTTAGCTATTAGTGCAGAGTACGAGTCTAAGACCTTAGCTATTAGGCCAGAGTAAGACTTAAGACCTTAGCTATTAGGCCAGAGTAAGAGTTAAGACCTTAGCTATTAGGCCAGAGTACGAGTCTAAGACCTAAGCTATTAGGCCAGAGTAAAAGTTAAGACCTTAACCAGTAGGCCAGTGTAAGAGTTAAGACCTTAACCATTAGGCCAGAGTACGAGTCTAATACCTTAACCATTAGGCCAGAGTACGAGTCTAAGACCTTAGCTATTAGGCCAGAGTACGAGTCTAAGACCTTAGCTATTAGGCCAGAGTAAGAGTTAAGACCTTAGCTATTAGGCCAGAGTAAGAGTTAAGACCTTAGCTATTAGGCCAGAGTACGAGTCTAAGACCTTAGCTATTAGGCCAGAGTAAGAGTTAAGACCTTAACCAGTAGGCCAGTGTAAGAGTTAAGACCTTAACCATTAGGCCAGAGTACGAGTCTAAGACCTTAGCTATTAGGCCATAGTACGAGTCTAAGACCTTAGCTATTAGGCCAGAGTAAGAGTTAAGACCTTAGCTATTAGGCCAGAGTAAGAGTTAAGACCTTAGCTCTTAGGCCAGAGTACGAGTCTAAGACCTTAGCTATTAGGCCAGAGTACGAGTCTAAGACCTTAGCTATTAGGCCAGAGTAAGAGTTAAGACCTTAGCTATTAGGCCAGAGTACGAGTCTAAGACCTTAGCTATTAGGCCAGAGTACGAGTCTAAGACCTTAGCTATTAGGCCAGAGTAAGAGTTAAGACCTTAGCTATTAGGCCAGAGTACGAGTCTAAGACCTTAGCTATTAGGCCAGAGCACGAGTCTAAGAACTTAGCTATTAGGCCAGAATAAGAGTTAAGACCTTAGCTATTAGGCCAGAGTAAGAGTTAAGACCTTAGCTATTAGGCCAGAGTACGAGTCTAAGACCTTAGCTATCAGGCCATAGTACGAGTCTTACACCTTAGCTATTAGGCCAGAGTAAGAGTTAAGACCTTAACCAGTACGCCAGTGTAAGAGTTAAGACCTTAACCTGTAGGCCAGAGTAAGAGTTAAGACCTTAACCTGTAGGCCATAGTAGGAGTCTTAGACCTTAGCTATTAGGCCAGAGTAAGAGTTAAGACCTTAACCAGTAGGCCAGAGTAAGAGTTAAGACCTTAACCATTAGGCCAGAGTACGAGTCTAAGACCTTAGCTATTCGGCCAGAGTAAGAGTTAAGACCTTAGCTATTAGGCCAGAGTAAGAGTTAAGACCGTAACCATTAAGCCAGAGTACGAATCTAAGACCTTAGCTATTTAGCCAGAGTAACAGTTAAGACCTTAACCAGTAGGCCAGAGTAAGAGTTAAGAACTTAACCTGTAGGCCAGAGTAAGAGTTAAGACCTTAACCTGTAGGCCATAGTACGAGTCTAAGACCTTAGCTATTAGGCCAGAGTAAGAGTTAAGACCTTAGCTATTAGGCCAGAGTACGAGTTAAGACCTTAACCATTAAGCCAGAGTACGAGTCTAAGACCTTAGCTATTTAGCCAGAGTAAGAGTTAAGACCTTAGCTATTAGGCCAGAGTAAGAGTTAAGACCTTAACCAGTAGGCCAGAGTAAGAGTTAAAACCTTAACCTGTAGGCCAGAGTACGGGTCTAAGACCTTAGCTATTAGGCCAGAGTAAGAGTTAAGACCTTAGCTATTAGGCCAGAGTAAGAGTTAAGACCTTAACCATTAGGCCAGAGTACGAGTCTAAGACCTAAGCTATTAGGCCAGAGTAAGAGTTAAGACCTTAACCAGTAGGCCAGAGTAAGAGTTAAGACCTTAACCATTAGGCGAGAGTATGAGTCTAAGACCTTAGCTATTAGGCCAGAGTAAGAGTTAAGACCTTAACCAGTAGGCCAGAGAAAGAGTTAAGACCTTAACCATTAGACCAGAGTACGAGTCTAAGACCTTAGCTATTAGGCCAGAGTAAGAGTTAAGACCTTAACCAGTCGGCCAGAGTAAGAGTTAAGACCTTAACCAGTAGGCCAGAGTACGAGTCTAACACCTTAGCTATTAGGCCAGAGTAAGAGTTAAGACCTTAACCAGTAAGCCAGAGAAAGAGTTAAGACCTTAACCATTAGATCAGAGTATGAGTCTAAGACCGTAGCTATTAGGCCAGAGTAAGAGTTAAGACCTTAGCTATTAGGCCAGAGTAAGAGTTAAGACGTTAACCATTAAGCCAGAGTAAGAATAAAGACCTTAAACATTAGGCCAGAGATTGAGTCTAAGACCTTAACCATTAGGCCGGAGTAAGAGCTAAGACCTTAACCATTAGGCCAGAGTAAGAGGCTAAGACCTTAACCATTAGGCCAGAGTAAGAGTCTAAGACCTTAACCATTAGGCCAGAGTAAGAGTGAAGACCTTAACCATTAGGCCAGAGTAAGAGTCTGGCCAGAGTAAGAGTTAAGACCTTTACCATTAGGCCAGATTAAGAGTCTAAGACCTTAACCATTAGGCCAGAGTAAGAGTTAAGACCTTAACCATTAGGCCAGAGTAAGAGTCTAAGACCTTAACCATTATGTCAGAGTAAGAGTCTAAGACCTTAACCATTAGGCCAGAGTAAGAGTTAAGACCTTAACCATTAGGCCAGAGTTTGAGTCTAAGACCTTAGCTATTAGGCCAGAGTAAGTGTTAAGACCTTAACCAGTAGGCCAGAGTAAGAGTTAAGACCTTAACCATTAGTCCAGAGTACGAGTCTAAGACCTTAGCTATTAGGCCAGATTAAGAGTTAAGACCTTAGCTATTAGGCCAGAGTAAGAGTTAAGACCTTAACCATTATGCCAGAGTAAGAGTTAAGACCTTAGCTATTAGGCCATAATAAGAGTTAAGACCTTAACCATTAGTCCAGAGTACGAGTCTAAGACCTTAGCTATTAGGCCAGAGAAAGAGTTAAGACCTTAGCTATTGGGCCAGAGTAAGAGTGAAGACCTTAACCATTAGGCCAGAGTACGAGTCTAAGACCTTAGCTATTAGGCCAGAGTAAGAATTAAGACCTTAGCTATTAGGCCTGAGTACGAGTTAAGACCTTAGCTATTAGGCCGGAGTAAGAGTTAAGACCTTAACCAGTAGGCCAGATTAAGAGTTAAGACCTTAACCTGTAGGCCAGAGTAGGAGTTAAGACCTAAACCTGTAGGCCATACTATGAGTCTAAGACCTTAGCTATTAGGCCAGAGTAAGAGTTAAGACCTTAGCTATCAGGCCAGAGTAAGAGCTAAGACCTTAACCAGTAGGCCAGAGTAAGAGTTAAGACCTTAACCTGTAGGCCATAGTACGAATCTAAGACCTTAGCTATTCGGCCAGAGTAAGAGTTAAGACCTTAACCAGTATGCCAGAGTAAGAGTTAAAACCCTAAACTGTAGGCCAGAGTACGGGTCTAAGACCTTAGCTATTAGGCCAGAGTAAGAGTTAAGACCTTAGCTATTAGGCCAGAGTAAGAGTTAAGACCTTAACCATTAGGCCAGAGTACGAGTCTAAGACCTAAGCTATTAGGCCAGAGTAAGAGTTAAGACCTTAGCTATTAGGCCAGAGTAAGAGTTAAGACCTTAACCAGTAGGCGAGAGTGAGAGTTAAGAACTTAACCTGTAGGCCATAGTACGAGTCTAAGACCTTAGCTATTAGGCCAGAGTAAGAGTTAAGACCTTGGGTATTAGGCCAGAGTAAGAGTTAAGACCTTAACCAGTAGGCCAGAGTAAGAGTTAATACCTTAACAATTAGGCCAGAGTAAGAGTTAAGACCTTAACCATAAGGCCAGAGTATGAGTCTAAGACCTTAGCTATAAGGCCAGAGTAAGAGTTAAGACCTTAACCTGTAGGCCAGAGTACGAGTCTAAGACCTTAGCTGTTAGGCCAGAGTAAGAGTTAAGACCCTAACCAGTAGGCCAGAGTAAGAGTTAATACCTTAACCTGTAGGCCATAGTACGAGTCTAAGACCTTAGCTATTAGGCCAGAGTAAGAGTTAAGACCTTAACCAGTGGGCCAGAGTAAGAGTTAAGACCTTAACCTGTAGGCCAGAGTAAGAGTTAAGACCTTAACCTGTAGGCCAGAGTACGAGTCTAAGACCTTAGCTATTAGGCCAGGGTAAGAGTTAAGACCTTATCCAGTTGGCCAGAGTACGAGTTAAGACCTTAGCTATTAGGCCAGAGTAAGAGTTAAGACCTTAAGCAGTAGGCCAGAGTAAGAGTTAAGACCTTAACCTGTAGGCCATAGTACAAGTCTAAGACCTTAGCTATTGGGCCAGTGTAAAAGTTAAGACCTTAACCAGTAGGCCAGAGTAAGAGTTAAGAACTTAACCTGTAGGCCAGAGTAAGAGTTAAGACCTTAACCTGTAGGCCATAGTATGAGTCTAAGACCTTAGCTATTAGGCCAGAGTAAGAGTTAAGACCTTAGCTATTAGGCCAGAGTACGAGTTAAGACCTTAACCATTAAGCCAGAGTACGAGTCTAAGACCTTAGCTATTTAGCCAGAGTAAGAGTTAAGACCTTAGCTATTAGGCCAGAGTAAGAGTTAAGACCTTAACCAGTAGGCGAGAGTGAGAGTTAAGAACTTAACCTGTAGGCCATAGTACGAGTCTAAGACCTTAGCTATTAGGCCAGAGTAAGAGTTAAGACCTTGGGTATTAGGCCAGAGTAAGAGTTAAGACCTTAACCAGTAGGCCAGAGTAAGAGTTAATACCTTAACCATTAGGCCAGAGTAAGAGTTAAGACCTTAACCATAAGGCCAGAGTATGAGTCTAAGACCTTAGCTATAAGGCCAGAGTAAGAGTTAAGACCTTAACCTGTAGGCCAGAGTACGAGTCTAAGACCTTAGCTGTTAGGCCAGAGTAAGAGTTAAGACCCTAACCAGTAGGCCAGAGTAAGAGTTAAGACCTTAACCTGTAGGCCATAGTACGAGTCTAAGACCTTAGCTATTAGGCCAGAGTAAGAGTTAAGACCTTAACCAGTGGGCCAGAGTAAGAGTTAAGACCTTAACCTGTAGGCCAGAGTAAGAGTTAAGACCTTAACCTGTAGGCCAGAGTACGAGTCTAAGACCTTAGCTATTAGGCCAGGGTAAGAGTTAAGACCTTATCCAGTTGGCCAGAGTACGAGTTAAGACCTTAGCTATTAGGCCAGAGTAAGAGTTAAGACCTTAAGCAGTAGGCCAGAGTAAGAGTTAAGACCTTAACCTGTAGGCCATAGTACGAGTCTAAGACCTTAGCTATTGGGCCAGAGTAAAAGTTAAGACCTTAACCAGTAGGCCAGAGTAAGAGTTAAGAACTTAACCTGTAGGCCAGAGTAAGAGTTAAGACCTTAACCTGTAGGCCATAGTACGAGTCTAAGACCTTAGCTATTAGGCCAGAGTAAGAGTTAAGACCTTAGCTATTAGGCCAGAGTACGAGTTAAGACCTTAACCATTAAGCCAGAGTACGAGTCTAAGACCTTAGCTATTTAGCCAGAGTAAGAGTTAAGACCTTAGCTATTAGGCCAGAGTAAGAGTTAAGACCTTAACCAGTAGGCCAGAGTAAGAGTTAAAACCTTAACCTGTAGGCCAGAGTACGGGTCTAAGACCTTAGCTATTAGGCCAGAGTAAGAGTTAAGACCTTAGCTATTAGGCCAGAGTAAGAGTTAAGACCTTAACCATTAGGCCAGAGTACGAGTCTAAGACCTAAGCTATTAGGCCAGAGTAAGAGTTAAGACCTTAGCTATTAGGCCAGAGTAAGAGTTAAGACCTTAACCAGTAGGCGAGAGTGAGAGTTAAGACCTTAACCTGTAGGCCATAGTACGAGTCTAAGACATTAGCTATTAGGCCAGAGTAAGAGTTAAGACCTTGGCTATTAGGCCAGAGTAAGAGTTAAGACCTTAACCAGTAGGCCAGAGTAAGAGTTAATACCTTAACCATTAGGCCAGAGTAAGAGTTAAGACCTTAACCATAAGGCCAGAGTATGAGTCTAAGACCTTAGCTATTAGGCCAGAGTAAGAGTTAAGACCTTAACCTGTAGGCCAGAGTACGAGTCTAAGACCTTAGCTGTTAGGCCAGAGTAAGAGTTAAGACCTTAACCAGTAGGCCAGAGTAAGAGTTAAGACCTTAACCTGTAGGCCATAGTACGAGTCTAAGACCTTAGCTATTAGGCCAGAGTAAGAGTTAAGACCTTAACCAGTGGGCCGGAGTAAGAGTTAAGACCTTAACCTGTAGGCCAGAGTAAGAGTTAAGACGTTAACCTGTAGGCCAGAGTACGAGTCTAAGACCTTAGCTATTAGGCCAGGGTAAGAGTTAAGACCTTATCCAGTAGGCCAGAGTAAGAGTTAAGACCTTAGCTATTAGGCCAGAGTAAGAGTTAAGACCTTAAGCAGTAGGCCAGAGTAAGAGTTAAGACCTTAACCTGTAGGCCACAGTACGAGTCTAAGACCTTAGCTATTAGGCCAGAGTAAGAGTTAAGACCTTAGCTATTAGGCCAGAGTACGAGTTAAGACCTCAACCATTAAGCCAGAGTACGAGTCTAAGACCTTAGCTATTAGGCCAGAGTAAGAGTTAAGACCTTAACCATTAGGCCAGAGTACGAGTCTAAGACGTTAGCTATTAGGCCAGAGTAAGAGTTAAGACCTTAACCAGTAGGCCAGAGTAAGAGTTAAGACCTTAACCATTAGTCCAGAGTACGAGTCTAAGACCTTAGCTATTAGGCCAGAGTAAGAGTTAAGACCTTAGCTATTGGGCCAGAGTAAGAGTTAAGACCTTAACCATTAGGCCATAGTACGAGTATAAGACCTTAGCTATTAGGCCAGAGTAAGAGTTAAGAACTTAGCTATCAGGTCAGAGTAAGAGTTAAGACCTTAACCAGTAGGCCAGAGTAAGAGTTAGGACCTTAACCTGTAGGCCAGAGTAGGAGTTAAGACCTAAACCTGTAGGCCATACTATGAGTCTAAGACCTTAGCTAATAGGCCAGAGTAAGAGTTAAGACCTTAGCTATTAGGCCCGAGTAAGAGTTAAGACCTTAACCAGTAGGCCAGAGTAAGAGTTAAGACCTTAACCAGTAGGCCAGAGTAAGAGTTAAAACCTTAACCTGTAGGCCAGAGTACGGGTCTAAGACCTTAGCTATTAGGCCAGAGTAAGAGTTAAGACCTTAGCTATTAGGCCAGAGTAAGAGTTAAGACCTTAACCATTAGGCCAGAGTACGAGTCTAAGACCTAAGCTATTAGGCCAGAGTAAGAGTTAAGACCTTAGCTATTAGGCCAGAGTAAGAGTTAAGACCTTAACCAGTAGGCGAGAGTGAGAGTTAAGACCTTAACCTGTAGGCCATAGTACGAGTCTAAGACATTAGCTATTAGGCCAGAGTAAGAGTTAAGACCTTGGCTATTAGGCCAGAGTAAGAGTTAAGACCTTAACCAGTAGGCCAGAGTAAGAGTTAATACCTTAACCATTAGGCCAGAGTAAGAGTTAAGACCTTAACCATAAGGCCAGAGTATGAGTCTAAGACCTTAGCTATTAGGCCAGAGTAAGAGTTAAGACCTTAACCTGTAGGCCAGAGTACGAGTCTAAGACCTTAGCTGTTAGGCCAGAGTAAGAGTTAAGACCTTAACCAGTAGGCCAGAGTAAGAGTTAAGACCTTAACCTGTAGGCCATAGTACGAGTCTAAGACCTTAGCTATTAGGCCAGAGTAAGAGTTAAGACCTTAACCAGTGGGCCGGAGTAAGAGTTAAGACCTTAACCTGTAGGCCAGAGTAAGAGTTAAGACGTTAACCTGTAGGCCAGAGTACGAGTCTAAGACCTTAGCTATTAGGCCAGGGTAAGAGTTAAGACCTTATCCAGTAGGCCAGAGTAAGAGTAAGGACCTTAGCTATTAGGCCAGAGTAAGAGTTAAGACCTTAAGCAGTAGGCCAGAGTAAGAGTTAAGACCTTAACCTGTAGGCCACAGTACGAGTCTAAGACCTTAGCTATTAGGCCAGAGTAAGAGTTAAGACCTTAGCTATTAGGCCAGAGTACGAGTTAAGACCTCAACCATTAAGCCAGAGTACGAGTCTAAGACCTTAGCTATTAGGCCAGAGTAAGAGTTAAGACCTTAACCATTAGGCCAGAGTACGAGTCTAAGACGTTAGCTATTAGGCCAGAGTAAGAGTTAAGACCTTAACCAGTAGGCCAGAGTAAGAGTTAAGACCTTAACCATTAGTCCAGAGTACGAGTCTAAGACCTTAGCTATTAGGCCAGAGTAAGAGTTAAGACCTTAGCTATTGGGCCAGAGTAAGAGTTAAGACCTTAACCATTAGGCCATAGTACGAGTATAAGACCTTAGCTATTAGGCCAGAGTAAGAGTTAAGAACTTAGCTATCAGGTCAGAGTAAGAGTTAAGACCTTAACCAGTAGGCCAGAGTAAGAGTTAGGACCTTAACCTGTAGGCCAGAGTAGGAGTTAAGACCTAAACCTGTAGGCCATACTATGAGTCTAAGACCTTAGCTAATAGGCCAGAGTAAGAGTTAAGACCTTAGCTATTAGGCCCGAGTAAGAGTTAAGACCTTAACCAGTAGGCCAGAGTAAGAGTTAAGACCTTAACCTGTAGGCCAGAGTAGGAGTTAAGACCTAAACCTGTAGGCCATACTACGAGTCTAAGACCTTAGCTAATAGGCCAGAGTAAGAGTTAAGACCTTAGCTATTAGGCCAGAGTAAGAGTTAAGACCTTAACCAGTAGGCCAGAGTAAGAGTTAAGACCTTAACCTGAAGGCCATAGTATTAGTCTAAGACCTTAGATATTAGGCCAGAGTAAGAGTCAAGACCTTAGCTATTAGGCCAGAGTAAGAGTTAAGACATTAACCTGTAGGCCAGAGTACGAGTCTAAGACCTTAGCTATTAGGCCAGAGTAAGAATTAAGACCTTAACCATTAGGGCAGAGTATGAGTCTAAGACCTTAGCTATTGGGCCAGAGTACGAGTCTAAGACCTTAGCTATTAGGCCAGAGTAAGACTTAAGACCTTAACCATTAGGCTAGAGTACGTGTCTAAGACCTTAGCTATTAGGCCAGAGTAAGAGTTAAGACCTTAACCAGTAGGCCAGAGTACGAGTCTAAGACCTTAGCTATTAGGCCAGAGTAAGAGTTAAGACCTTAACCAGTAGGCCAGAGTAAGAGTTAAGACCTTAAACTGTAGGCCATAGTACGAGTCTAAGACCTTAGCTATTAGGCAAGAGTAAGAGTTAAGACTTTAACCATTAGGCCAGAGTACGAGTCTAACACCTTAGCTATTAGGCCAGAGTAAGAGTTAAGACCTTAAACATTAGGCCAGAGTACGAGTCTAAGACCTTAGCTATTAGGCCAGGCTAAGAGTTAAGACCTTAGCTATTAGGCCAGAGTACGAGTCTAAGACCTTAGCTATTAGGCCAGAGTAAGAGTTAAGACCTTAACCAGTAGGCCAGAGTAAGAGTTAAGACCTAACCTGTATGCCATAGTACGAATCTAAGACCTTAGCTATGAGGCCAGAGTAAGAGTTAAGACCTTAGCTATTAGGCCAGAGTAAGAATTAAGACCTTAACCAGTAGGCCAGAGTAAGAGTTAAGACCTTAACCTGTAGGCCAGAGTAAGAGTTAAGACCTTAACCTGTAGGCCATAGTACGAGTCTTAGTCCTTAGCTATTCGGCCAGAGTAAGAGTTAAGACCCTAGCTATTAGGCCAGAGTAAGAATTAAGACCTTAACCAGTAGGCCAGAGTAAGAGTTAAGACCTTAACTTGTAGGCCATAGTACGAGTCTAAGACCTTAGCTATTAGGCCAGAGTAAGAGTTAAGACCCTAACCAGTAGGCCAGAGTATGAGTTAAGACCTTAACCATTAGGCCAGAGTACGAGTCTAAGACCTTAGCTATTAGGCCAGAGTAAGAGTTAAGACCTTAACCAGTAGGCCTGAGTAAGAGTTAAGACCTTAACCAGTAGGCCAGAGTACGAGTCTAAGACCTTAGCTATTAGGCCAGAGTAAGAGTTAAGATCCTAACCATTAGACCAGAGTACGAGTCTAAGACCTTAGCTATTAGGCCAGACTAAGAGTTAAGACCTTAGCTATTAGGCCAGAGTATGAGTCTAAGAGCTTAGCTATTAGGCCAGAGTAAGAGCTAAGACCTTAACCATTAGGCCAGAGTACGAGTCTAAGACCTTAGCTATTAGGCCAGAGTAAGAGTTAAGACCTTAGCTATTAGGCCAGAGTAAGAGTTAAGATTTTAACCATTAAGCCAGAGTAAGAATAAAGACCTTAAACATTGGGCCAGAGAAAGAGACTAAGACCTTAACCATTAGGCCGGAGTAAGAGCTAAGACCTTAACCATTAGGCCAGAGTAAGAGTCTAAGACCTTAACCATTAGGCCAGAGTAAGAGTTAAGACCTTAACCATTAGGCCAGAGTAAGAGTCTGGCCAGAGTAAGAGTTAAGACCTTTACCATTAGGCCAGATTAAGAGTCTAAGACCTTAACCATTAGGCCAGAGTAAGAGTTAAGACCTTAACCATTAGGCCAGAGTACGAGTCTAAGACCTTAGCTATTAGGCCAGAGTAAGAGTTAAGAACTTAGCTATCAGGACAGAGTAAGAGTTAAGACCTTAACCAGTAGGCCAGAGTAAGAGTTGAGACCTTAACCTGTAGGCCAGAGTAGGAGTTAAGACCTAAACCTGTAGGCCATACTACGAGTCTAAGACCTTAGCTAATAGGCCAGAGTAAGAGTTAAGACCTTAGCTATTAGGCCAGAGTAAGAGTTAAGACTTTTACCATTAAGCCAGAGTAAGAATAAAGACCTTAAACATTGGGCCAGAGAAAGAGACTAAGACCTTAACCATTAGGCCGGAGTAAGAGCTAAGACCTTAACCATTAGGCCAGAGTAAGAGTCTAAGACCTTAACCATTAGGCCAGAGTAAGAGTCTGGCCAGAGTAAGAGTTAAGACCTTTACCATTAGGCCAGATTAAGAGTCTAAGACCTTAACCATTAGGCCAGAGTAAGAGTTAAGACCTTAACCATTAGGCCAGAGTAAGAGTCTAAGACCTTAACCATTATGTCAGAGTAAGAGTCTAAGACCTTAGCTATTAGGCCAGACTAAGAGTTAAGACCTTAACCATTAGGCCAGAGTACGAGTCTAAGACCTTAGCTATTAGGCCAGAGTAAGAGTTAAGACCTTAACCATTAGGCCAGAGTAAGAGTCTAACACCTTAGCTATTAGGCCAGAGTAAGAATTAAGACCTTAAACAGTAGGCCAGAGTAAGAGTTAAGACCTTAACCTGTAGGCCATAGTACAAGTCTAAGACCTTGGCTATTAGGCCAGAGTAAGAGTTAAGACCTTCACCATTAGGCCAGAGTACGAGTCTAAGACCTAAGCTATTAGGCCAGAGTAAGAGTTAAGACCTTAGCTATTAGGCCAGAGTAAGAGTTAAGACCTTAACCAGTAGGCGAGAGTGAGAGTTAAGACCTTAACCTGTAGGCCATAGTACGAGTCTCAGACCTTAGCTATTAGGCCAGAGTAAGAGTTAAGACCTTAACCAGTAGGCCAGAGTAAGAGTTAAGAACTTAACCTGTAGGCCATAGTACGAGTCTAAGACCTTAGCTATTAGGCCAGAGTAAGAGTTAAGACCTTAACCATTAGGCCAGAGTACGAGTCTAAGACGTTAGCTATTAGGCCAGAGTAAGAGTTAAGACCTTAACCAGTAGGCCAGAGTAAGAGTTAAGACCTTAACCATTAGTCCAGAGTACGAGTCTAAGACCTTAGCTATTAGGCCAGAGTAAGAGTTAAGACCTTAGCTATTGGGCCAGAGTAAGAGTTAAGACCTTAACCATTAGGCCATAGTACGAGTATAAGACCTTAGCTATTAGGCCAGAGTAAGAGTTAAGAACTTAGCTATCAGGTCAGAGTAAGAGTTAAGACCTTAACCAGTAGGCCAGAGTAAGAGTTAGGACCTTAACCTGTAGGCCAGAGTAGGAGTTAAGACCTAAACCTGTAGGCCATACTATGAGTCTAAGACCTTAGCTAATAGGCCAGAGTAAGAGTTAAGACCTTAGCTATTAGGCCCGAGTAAGAGTTAAGACCTTAACCAGTAGGCCAGAGTAAGAGTTAAGACCTTAACCTGTAGGCCAGAGTAGGAGTTAAGACCTAAACCTGTAGGCCATACTACGAGTCTAAGACCTTAGCTAATAGGCCAGAGTAAGAGTTAAGACCTTAGCTATTAGGCCAGAGTAAGAGTTAAGACCTTAACCAGTAGGCCAGAGTAAGAGTTAAGACCTTAACCTGAAGGCCATAGTATTAGTCTAAGACCTTAGATATTAGGCCAGAGTAAGAGTCAAGACCTTAGCTATTAGGCCAGAGTAAGAGTTAAGACATTAACCTGTAGGCCAGAGTACGAGTCTAAGACCTTAGCTATTAGGCCAGAGTAAGAATTAAGACCTTAACCATTAGGGCAGAGTATGAGTCTAAGACCTTAGCTATTGGGCCAGAGTACGAGTCTAAGACCTTAGCTATTAGGCCAGAGTAAGACTTAAGACCTTAACCATTAGGCTAGAGTACGTGTCTAAGACCTTAGCTATTAGGCCAGAGTAAGAGTTAAGACCTTAACCAGTAGGCCAGAGTACGAGTCTAAGACCTTAGCTATTAGGCCAGAGTAAGAGTTAAGACCTTAACCAGTAGGCCAGAGTAAGAGTTAAGACCTTAAACTGTAGGCCATAGTACGAGTCTAAGACCTTAGCTATTAGGCAAGAGTAAGAGTTAAGACTTTAACCATTAGGCCAGAGTACGAGTCTAACACCTTAGCTATTAGGCCAGAGTAAGAGTTAAGACCTTAAACATTAGGCCAGAGTACGAGTCTAAGACCTTAGCTATTAGGCCAGGCTAAGAGTTAAGACCTTAGCTATTAGGCCAGAGTACGAGTCTAAGACCTTAGCTATTAGGCCAGAGTAAGAGTTAAGACCTTAACCAGTAGGCCAGAGTAAGAGTTAAGACCTAACCTGTATGCCATAGTACGAATCTAAGACCTTAGCTATGAGGCCAGAGTAAGAGTTAAGACCTTAGCTATTAGGCCAGAGTAAGAATTAAGACCTTAACCAGTAGGCCAGAGTAAGAGTTAAGACCTTAACCTGTAGGCCAGAGTAAGAGTTAAGACCTTAACCTGTAGGCCATAGTACGAGTCTTAGTCCTTAGCTATTCGGCCAGAGTAAGAGTTAAGACCCTAGCTATTAGGCCAGAGTAAGAATTAAGACCTTAACCAGTAGGCCAGAGTAAGAGTTAAGACCTTAACTTGTAGGCCATAGTACGAGTCTAAGACCTTAGCTATTAGGCCAGAGTAAGAGTTAAGACCCTAACCAGTAGGCCAGAGTATGAGTTAAGACCTTAACCATTAGGCCAGAGTACGAGTCTAAGACCTTAGCTATTAGGCCAGAGTAAGAGTTAAGACCTTAACCAGTAGGCCTGAGTAAGAGTTAAGACCTTAACCAGTAGGCCAGAGTACGAGTCTAAGACCTTAGCTATTAGGCCAGAGTAAGAGTTAAGATCCTAACCATTAGACCAGAGTACGAGTCTAAGACCTTAGCTATTAGGCCAGACTAAGAGTTAAGACCTTAGCTATTAGGCCAGAGTATGAGTCTAAGAGCTTAGCTATTAGGCCAGAGTAAGAGCTAAGACCTTAACCATTAGGCCAGAGTACGAGTCTAAGACCTTAGCTATTAGGCCAGAGTAAGAGTTAAGACCTTAGCTATTAGGCCAGAGTAAGAGTTAAGATTTTAACCATTAAGCCAGAGTAAGAATAAAGACCTTAAACATTGGGCCAGAGAAAGAGACTAAGACCTTAACCATTAGGCCGGAGTAAGAGCTAAGACCTTAACCATTAGGCCAGAGTAAGAGTCTAAGACCTTAACCATTAGGCCAGAGTAAGAGTTAAGACCTTAACCATTAGGCCAGAGTAAGAGTCTGGCCAGAGTAAGAGTTAAGACCTTTACCATTAGGCCAGATTAAGAGTCTAAGACCTTAACCATTAGGCCAGAGTAAGAGTTAAGACCTTAACCATTAGGCCAGAGTACGAGTCTAAGACCTTAGCTATTAGGCCAGAGTAAGAGTTAAGAACTTAGCTATCAGGACAGAGTAAGAGTTAAGACCTTAACCAGTAGGCCAGAGTAAGAGTTGAGACCTTAACCTGTAGGCCAGAGTAGGAGTTAAGACCTAAACCTGTAGGCCATACTACGAGTCTAAGACCTTAGCTAATAGGCCAGAGTAAGAGTTAAGACCTTAGCTATTAGGCCAGAGTAAGAGTTAAGACTTTTACCATTAAGCCAGAGTAAGAATAAAGACCTTAAACATTGGGCCAGAGAAAGAGACTAAGACCTTAACCATTAGGCCGGAGTAAGAGCTAAGACCTTAACCATTAGGCCAGAGTAAGAGTCTAAGACCTTAACCATTAGGCCAGAGTAAGAGTCTGGCCAGAGTAAGAGTTAAGACCTTTACCATTAGGCCAGATTAAGAGTCTAAGACCTTAACCATTAGGCCAGAGTAAGAGTTAAGACCTTAACCATTAGGCCAGAGTAAGAGTCTAAGACCTTAACCATTATGTCAGAGTAAGAGTCTAAGACCTTAGCTATTAGGCCAGACTAAGAGTTAAGACCTTAACCATTAGGCCAGAGTACGAGTCTAAGACCTTAGCTATTAGGCCAGAGTAAGAGTTAAGACCTTAACCATTAGGCCAGAGTAAGAGTCTAACACCTTAGCTATTAGGCCAGAGTAAGAATTAAGACCTTAAACAGTAGGCCAGAGTAAGAGTTAAGACCTTAACCTGTAGGCCATAGTACAAGTCTAAGACCTTGGCTATTAGGCCAGAGTAAGAGTTAAGACCTTCACCATTAGGCCAGAGTACGAGTCTAAGACCTAAGCTATTAGGCCAGAGTAAGAGTTAAGACCTTAGCTATTAGGCCAGAGTAAGAGTTAAGACCTTAACCAGTAGGCGAGAGTGAGAGTTAAGACCTTAACCTGTAGGCCATAGTACGAGTCTCAGACCTTAGCTATTAGGCCAGAGTAAGAGTTAAGACCTTAACCAGTAGGCCAGAGTAAGAGTTAAGAACTTAACCTGTAGGCCATAGTACGAGTCTAAGACCTTAGCTATTAGGTCAGAGTAAGAGTTAAGACCTTAGCTATTAGGCCAGAGTAAGAGTTAAGACCTTAACCATTAGGCCAAAGTACGAGTCTAAGACCTTAGCTATTAGGCCAGAGTAAGAATTAAGACCTTAGCTATTAGGCCACAGTAAAAGTTAAGACCTTAACCAGTAGACAAGAGTAAGAGTTAAGACCTTATCCATTAGGCCAGAGTACGAGTCTAAGACCTTAGCTATTAGGCCAGAGTAAGATTTAAGACCTTAGCTATTAGGCCAGAGTAAGAGTTAAGACCTTAACCATTAGGCCAGAGTACGAGTCTAAGACCTTAGCTATTAGGCCAGAGTAAGAGTTAAGACTTTAACCAGTAGGCCAGAGTAAGAGTTAAGACCTTAACCATTAGTCCAGAGTACGAGTCTAAGACCTTAGCTATTAGGCCAGAGTAAGAGTTAAGACCTTAGCTATTGGGCCAGAGTAAGAGTTAAGACCTTAACCATTAGGCCATAGTACGAGTATAAGACCTTAGCTATTAGGCCAGAGTAAGAGTTAAGAACTTAGCTATCAGGTCAGAGTAAGAGTTAAGACCTTAACCAGTAGGCCAGAGTAAGAGTTAGGACCTTAACCTGTAGGCCAGAGTAGGAGTTAAGACCTAAACCTGTAGGCCATACTATGAGTCTAAGACCTTAGCTAATAGGCCAGAGTAAGAGTTAAGACCTTAGCTATTAGGCCCGAGTAAGAGTTAAGACCTTAACCAGTAGGCCAGAGTAAGAGTTAAGACCTTAACCAGTAGGCCAGAGTAAGAGTTAAAACCTTAACCTGTAGGCCAGAGTACGGGTCTAAGACCTTAGCTATTAGGCCAGAGTAAGAGTTAAGACCTTAGCTATTAGGCCAGAGTAAGAGTTAAGACCTTAACCATTAGGCCAGAGTACGAGTCTAAGACCTAAGCTATTAGGCCAGAGTAAGAGTTAAGACCTTAGCTATTAGGCCAGAGTAAGAGTTAAGACCTTAACCAGTAGGCGAGAGTGAGAGTTAAGACCTTAACCTGTAGGCCATAGTACGAGTCTAAGACATTAGCTATTAGGCCAGAGTAAGAGTTAAGACCTTGGCTATTAGGCCAGAGTAAGAGTTAAGACCTTAACCAGTAGGCCAGAGTAAGAGTTAATACCTTAACCATTAGGCCAGAGTAAGAGTTAAGACCTTAACCATAAGGCCAGAGTATGAGTCTAAGACCTTAGCTATTAGGCCAGAGTAAGAGTTAAGACCTTAACCTGTAGGCCAGAGTACGAGTCTAAGACCTTAGCTGTTAGGCCAGAGTAAGAGTTAAGACCTTAACCAGTAGGCCAGAGTAAGAGTTAAGACCTTAACCTGTAGGCCATAGTACGAGTCTAAGACCTTAGCTATTAGGCCAGAGTAAGAGTTAAGACCTTAACCAGTGGGCCGGAGTAAGAGTTAAGACCTTAACCTGTAGGCCAGAGTAAGAGTTAAGACGTTAACCTGTAGGCCAGAGTACGAGTCTAAGACCTTAGCTATTAGGCCAGGGTAAGAGTTAAGACCTTATCCAGTAGGCCAGAGTAAGAGTTAAGACCTTAGCTATTAGGCCAGAGTAAGAGTTAAGACCTTAAGCAGTAGGCCAGAGTAAGAGTTAAGACCTTAACCTGTAGGCCACAGTACGAGTCTAAGACCTTAGCTATTAGGCCAGAGTAAGAGTTAAGACCTTAGCTATTAGGCCAGAGTACGAGTTAAGACCTCAACCATTAAGCCAGAGTACGAGTCTAAGACCTTAGCTATTAGGCCAGAGTAAGAGTTAAGACCTTAACCATTAGGCCAGAGTACGAGTCTAAGACGTTAGCTATTAGGCCAGAGTAAGAGTTAAGACCTTAACCAGTAGGCCAGAGTAAGAGTTAAGACCTTAACCATTAGTCCAGAGTACGAGTCTAAGACCTTAGCTATTAGGCCAGAGTAAGAGTTAAGACCTTAGCTATTGGGCCAGAGTAAGAGTTAAGACCTTAACCATTAGGCCATAGTACGAGTATAAGACCTTAGCTATTAGGCCAGAGTAAGAGTTAAGAACTTAGCTATCAGGTCAGAGTAAGAGTTAAGACCTTAACCAGTAGGCCAGAGTAAGAGTTAGGACCTTAACCTGTAGGCCAGAGTAGGAGTTAAGACCTAAACCTGTAGGCCATACTATGAGTCTAAGACCTTAGCTAATAGGCCAGAGTAAGAGTTAAGACCTTAGCTATTAGGCCCGAGTAAGAGTTAAGACCTTAACCAGTAGGCCAGAGTAAGAGTTAAGACCTTAACCTGTAGGCCAGAGTAGGAGTTAAGACCTAAACCTGTAGGCCATACTACGAGTCTAAGACCTTAGCTAATAGGCCAGAGTAAGAGTTAAGACCTTAGCTATTAGGCCAGAGTAAGAGTTAAGACCTTAACCAGTAGGCCAGAGTAAGAGTTAAGACCTTAACCTGAAGGCCATAGTATTAGTCTAAGACCTTAGATATTAGGCCAGAGTAAGAGTCAAGACCTTAGCTATTAGGCCAGAGTAAGAGTTAAGACATTAACCTGTAGGCCAGAGTACGAGTCTAAGACCTTAGCTATTAGGCCAGAGTAAGAATTAAGACCTTAACCATTAGGGCAGAGTATGAGTCTAAGACCTTAGCTATTGGGCCAGAGTACGAGTCTAAGACCTTAGCTATTAGGCCAGAGTAAGACTTAAGACCTTAACCATTAGGCTAGAGTACGTGTCTAAGACCTTAGCTATTAGGCCAGAGTAAGAGTTAAGACCTTAACCAGTAGGCCAGAGTACGAGTCTAAGACCTTAGCTATTAGGCCAGAGTAAGAGTTAAGACCTTAACCAGTAGGCCAGAGTAAGAGTTAAGACCTTAAACTGTAGGCCATAGTACGAGTCTAAGACCTTAGCTATTAGGCAAGAGTAAGAGTTAAGACTTTAACCATTAGGCCAGAGTACGAGTCTAACACCTTAGCTATTAGGCCAGAGTAAGAGTTAAGACCTTAAACATTAGGCCAGAGTACGAGTCTAAGACCTTAGCTATTAGGCCAGGCTAAGAGTTAAGACCTTAGCTATTAGGCCAGAGTACGAGTCTAAGACCTTAGCTATTAGGCCAGAGTAAGAGTTAAGACCTTAACCAGTAGGCCAGAGTAAGAGTTAAGACCTAACCTGTATGCCATAGTACGAATCTAAGACCTTAGCTATGAGGCCAGAGTAAGAGTTAAGACCTTAGCTATTAGGCCAGAGTAAGAATTAAGACCTTAACCAGTAGGCCAGAGTAAGAGTTAAGACCTTAACCTGTAGGCCAGAGTAAGAGTTAAGACCTTAACCTGTAGGCCATAGTACGAGTCTTAGTCCTTAGCTATTCGGCCAGAGTAAGAGTTAAGACCCTAGCTATTAGGCCAGAGTAAGAATTAAGACCTTAACCAGTAGGCCAGAGTAAGAGTTAAGACCTTAACTTGTAGGCCATAGTACGAGTCTAAGACCTTAGCTATTAGGCCAGAGTAAGAGTTAAGACCCTAACCAGTAGGCCAGAGTATGAGTTAAGACCTTAACCATTAGGCCAGAGTACGAGTCTAAGACCTTAGCTATTAGGCCAGAGTAAGAGTTAAGACCTTAACCAGTAGGCCTGAGTAAGAGTTAAGACCTTAACCAGTAGGCCAGAGTACGAGTCTAAGACCTTAGCTATTAGGCCAGAGTAAGAGTTAAGATCCTAACCATTAGACCAGAGTACGAGTCTAAGACCTTAGCTATTAGGCCAGACTAAGAGTTAAGACCTTAGCTATTAGGCCAGAGTATGAGTCTAAGAGCTTAGCTATTAGGCCAGAGTAAGAGCTAAGACCTTAACCATTAGGCCAGAGTACGAGTCTAAGACCTTAGCTATTAGGCCAGAGTAAGAGTTAAGACCTTAGCTATTAGGCCAGAGTAAGAGTTAAGATTTTAACCATTAAGCCAGAGTAAGAATAAAGACCTTAAACATTGGGCCAGAGAAAGAGACTAAGACCTTAACCATTAGGCCGGAGTAAGAGCTAAGACCTTAACCATTAGGCCAGAGTAAGAGTCTAAGACCTTAACCATTAGGCCAGAGTAAGAGTTAAGACCTTAACCATTAGGCCAGAGTAAGAGTCTGGCCAGAGTAAGAGTTAAGACCTTTACCATTAGGCCAGATTAAGAGTCTAAGACCTTAACCATTAGGCCAGAGTAAGAGTTAAGACCTTAACCATTAGGCCAGAGTACGAGTCTAAGACCTTAGCTATTAGGCCAGAGTAAGAGTTAAGACCTTAGCTATTAGGCCAGAGTAAGAGTTAAGACTTTTACCATTAAGCCAGAGTAAGAATAAAGACCTTAAACATTGGGCCAGAGAAAGAGACTAAGACCTTAACCATTAGGCCGGAGTAAGAGCTAAGACCTTAACCATTAGGCCAGAGTAAGAGTCTAAGACCTTAACCATTAGGCCAGAGTAAGAGTCTGGCCAGAGTAAGAGTTAAGACCTTTACCATTAGGCCAGATTAAGAGTCTAAGACCTTAACCATTAGGCCAGAGTAAGAGTTAAGACCTTAACCATTAGGCCAGAGTAAGAGTCTAAGACCTTAACCATTATGTCAGAGTAAGAGTCTAAGACCTTAGCTATTAGGCCAGACTAAGAGTTAAGACCTTAACCATTAGGCCAGAGTACGAGTCTAAGACCTTAGCTATTAGGCCAGAGTAAGAGTTAAGACCTTAACCATTAGGCCAGAGTAAGAGTCTAACACCTTAGCTATTAGGCCAGAGTAAGAATTAAGACCTTAAACAGTAGGCCAGAGTAAGAGTTAAGACCTTAACCTGTAGGCCATAGTACAAGTCTAAGACCTTGGCTATTAGGCCAGAGTAAGAGTTAAGACCTTCACCATTAGGCCAGAGTACGAGTCTAAGACCTAAGCTATTAGGCCAGAGTAAGAGTTAAGACCTTAGCTATTAGGCCAGAGTAAGAGTTAAGACCTTAACCAGTAGGCGAGAGTGAGAGTTAAGACCTTAACCTGTAGGCCATAGTACGAGTCTCAGACCTTAGCTATTAGGCCAGAGTAAGAGTTAAGACCTTAACCAGTAGGCCAGAGTAAGAGTTAAGAACTTAACCTGTAGGCCATAGTACGAGTCTAAGACCTTAGCTATTAGGTCAGAGTAAGAGTTAAGACCTTAGCTATTAGGCCAGAGTAAGAGTTAAGACCTTAACCATTAGGCCAAAGTACGAGTCTAAGACCTTAGCTATTAGGCCAGAGTAAGAATTAAGACCTTAGCTATTAGGCCACAGTAAAAGTTAAGACCTTAACCAGTAGACAAGAGTAAGAGTTAAGACCTTATCCATTAGGCCAGAGTACGAGTCTAAGACCTTAGCTATTAGGCCAGAGTAAGATTTAAGACCTTAGCTATTAGGCCAGAGTAAGAGTTAAGACCTTAACCATTAGGCCAGAGTACGAGTCTAAGACCTTAGCTATTAGGCCAGAGTAAGAGTTAAGACTTTAACCAGTAGGCCAGAGTAAGAGTTAAGAACTTAACCTGTAGGCCATAGTACGAGTCTAAGACCTTAGCTATTAGGCCAGAGTAAGAGTTAAGACCTTAGCTATTAGGCCAGAGTAAGAGTTAAGACCTTAACCATTAGGCCAAAGTACGAGTCTAAGACCTTAGCTATTAGGCCAGAGTAAGAGTTAAGACCTTAGCTATTAGGCCAGAGTAAAAGTTAAGACCTTAACCAGTAGGCCAGAGTAAGAGTTAAGACCTTAACCATTAGGCCAGAGTACGAGTCTAAGACCTTAGCTATTAGGCCAGAGTAAGAGTTAAGACCTTAGCTATTAGGCCAGAGTACGAGTTAAGACCTCAACCATTAAGCCAGAGTACGAGTCTAAGACCTTACCTATTTAGCCAGAGTAAGAGTTAAGACCTTAGCTATTAGGCCAGAGTAAGAGTTAAGCCCTTAACCATTAGGCCAGAGTACGAGTCTAAGACGTTAGCTATTAGGCCAGAGTAAGAGTTAAGACCTTAACCAGTAGGCCAGAGTGAGAGTTAAGACCTTAACCATTAGTCCAGAGTACGAGTCTAAGACCTTAGCTATTAGGCCAGAGTAAGAGTTAAGACCTTAGCTATTGGGCCAGAGTAAGAGTTAAGACCTTAACCATTAGGCCAGAGTACGAGTATAAGACCTTAGCTATTAGGCCAGAGTAAGAGTTAAGAACTTAGCTATCAGGCCAGAGTAGGAGTTAAGACCTTAACCAGTAGGGCAGAGTAAGAGTTAAGACCTTAACCTGAAGGCCATAGTATGAGTCTAAGACCTTAGATATTAGGCCAGAGTAAGAGTCAAGACCTTAGCTATTAGGCCAGAGTAAGAGTTAAGACCTTAACCTGTAGGCCAGAGTATGAGTCTAAGACCTTAGCTATTAGGCCAGAGTAAGAATTAAGACCTTAACCATTAGGCCAGAGTATGAGTCTAAGACCTTAGCTATTGGGCCAGAGTACGAGTCTAAGACCTTAGCTATTAGGCCAGAGTAAGAGTTAAGACCTTAACCATTAGGCCAGAGTACGAGTCTAAGACCTTAGCTATTAGGCCAGAGTAAGAGTTAAGACCTTAACCAGTAGGCCAGAGTAAGAGTTAATACCTTAATCATTAGGCCAGAGTAAGAGTTAAGACCTTAACCATAAGGCCAGAGTATGAGTCTAAGACCTTAGCTATTAGGCCAGAGTAAGAGTTAAGACCTTAACCAGTAGGCCAGAGTACGAGTCTAAGACCTTAGCTATTAGGCCAGAGTAAGAGTTAAGACCTTAACCAGTAGGCCAGAGTAAGAGTTAAGACCTTAACCTGTAGGCCATAGTACGAGTCTGAGACGTTAGCTATTAGGCCAGAGTAAGAGTTAAGACCTTAACCATTAGGCCAGAGTACGAGTCTAACACCTTAGCTATTAGGCCAGAGTAAGAGTTAAGACCTTAAACATTAGGCCAGAGTACGAGTCTATGACCTTAGCTATTAGGCCAGACTAAGAGTTAAGACCTTAGCTATTAGGCCAGAGTACGAGTCTAAGACCTTAGCTATTAGGCCAGAGTAAGAGTTAAGACCTTAACCAGTAGGCCAGAGTAAGAATTAAGACCTTAACCAGTAGGCCAGAGTAAGAGTTAAGACCTTAACCTGTAGGCCAGAGTAAGAGTTAAGACCTTAACCTGTAGGCCATAGTACGAGTCTTAGACCTTAGCTATTAGGCCAGAGTAAGAGTTAAGACCTTAGCTATTAGGCCAGAGTAAGAATTAAGACCTTAACCAGTAGGCCAGAGTAAGAGTTAAGACCTTAACCTGTAGGCCATAGTACGAGTCTAAGACCTTAGCTATTAGGCCAGAGTAAGAGTTAAGACCTTAACCAGTAGGCCAGAGTATGAGTTAAGACCTTAACCATTAGGCCAGAGTACGAGTCTAAGACCTTAGCTATTAGGCCAGAGTAAGAGTTAAGACCTTAACCAGTAGGCCTGAGTAAGAGTTAAGACCTTAACCAGTAGGCCAGAGTACGAGTCTAAGACCTTAGCTATTAGGCCAGAGTAAGAGTTAAGATCCTAACCATTAGACCAGAGTACGAGTCTAAGACCTTAGCTATTAGGCCAGACTAAGAGTTAAGACCTTAGCTATTAGGCCAGAGTATGAGTCTAAGAGCTTAGCTATTAGGCCAGAGTAAGAGCTAAGACCTTAACCATTAGGCCAGAGTACGAGTCTAAGACCTTAGCTATTAGGCCAGAGTAAGAGTTAAGACCTTAACCAGTCGGCCAGAGTAAGAGTTAAGACCTTAACCAGTAGGCCAGAGTACGATTCTAACACCTTAGCTATTAGGCCAGAGTAAGAGTTAAAACCTTAACCAGTAGGCCAGAGAAAGAGTTAAGACCTTAACCATTAGACCAGAGTACGAGTCTAAGACCTTTGCTATTAGGCCAGAGTAAGAGTTAAGACCTTAACCAGTCGGCCAGAGTAAGAGTTAAGACCTTAACCAGTAGGCCAGAGTACGAGTCTAACACCTTAGCTATTAGGCCAGAGTAAGAGTTAAGACCTTAACCAGTAGGCCAGAGAAAGAGTAAAGACCTTAACCATTAGATCAGAGTATGAGTCTAAGACCGTAGCTATTAGGCCAGAGTAAGAGTTAAGACCTTAGCTATTAGGCCAGAGTAAGAGTTAAGACGTTAACCATTAAGCCAGAGTAAGAATAAAGACCTTAAACATTAGGCCAGAGATAGAGTCTAAGACCTTAACCATTAGGCCGGAGTAAGAGCTAAGACCTTAACCATTAGGCCAGAGTAAGAGTCTAAGACCTTAACCATTAGGCCAGAGTAAGAGTTAAGACCTTAACCATTAGGCCAGAGTAAGAGTCTGGCCAGAGTAAGAGTTAAGACCTTTACCATTAGGCCAGATTAAGAGTCTAAGACCTTAACCATTAGGCCAGAGTAAGAGTTAAGACCTTAACCATTAGGCCAGAGTAAGAGTCTAAGACCTTAACCATTAGGCCAGAGTAAGATTTAAGACCTTAACCGTTAGGCCAGAGTTTGAGTCTAAAACCTTAGCTATTAGGCCAGAGTAAGTGTTAAGACCTTAACCAGTAGGCCAGAGTAAGAGTTAAGACCTTAACCATTAGTCCAGAGTACGAGTCTAAGACCTTAGCTATTAGGCCAGAGTAAGAGTTAAGACCTTAGCTATTAGGCCAGAGTAAGAGTTAAGACCTTAACCATTATGCCAGAGTAAGAGTTAAGACCTTAGCTATTAGGCCAGAGTAAGAGTTAAGACGTTAACCATTAAGCCAGAGTAAGAATAAAGACCTTAAACATTAGGCCAGAGATAGAGTCTAAGACCTTAACCATTAGGCCGGAGTAAGAGCTAAGACCTTAACCATTAGGCCAGAGTAAGAGTCTAAGACCTTAACCATTAGGCCAGAGTAAGAGTTAAGACCTTAACCATTAGGCCAGAGTAAGAGTCTGGCCAGAGTAAGAGTTAAGACCTTTACCATTAGGCCAGATTAAGAGTCTAAGACCTTAACCATTAGGCCAGAGTAAGAGTTAAGACCTTAACCATTATGTCAGAGTAAGAGTCTAAGACCTTAACCATTAGGCCAGAGTAAGATTTAAGACCTTAACCATTAGGCCAGAGTTTGAGTCTAAAACCTTAGCTATTAGGCCAGAGTAAGTGTTAAGACCTTAACCAGTAGGCCAGAGTAAGAGTTAAGACCTTAACCATTAGTCCAGAGTACGAGTCTAAGACCTTAGCTATTAGGCCAGAGTAAGAGTTAAGACCTTCGCTATTAGGCCAGAGTAAGAGTTAAGACCTTAACCATTATGCCAGAGTAAGAGTTAAGACCTTAGCTATTAGGCCAGAATAAGAGTTAAGACCTTAACCATTAGTCCAGAGTACGAGTCTAAGACCTTAGCTATTAGGCCAGAGAAAGAGTTAAGACCTTAGCTATTGGGCCAGAGTAAGAGTGAAGACCTTAACCATTAGGCCAGAGTACGAGTCTAAGACCTTAGCTATTAGGCCAGATTAAGAGTTAAGTTCTTAACCATTAGGCCAGAGTACGAGTCTAAGCCTTAGCTATTAGGCCAGAGTAAGAATTAAGACCTTAGCTATTAGGCCTGAGTAAGAGTTAAGACCTTATCTATTAGGCCAGAGTATGAGTTAAGACCTTAACCAGTAGGCCAGAGTAAGAGTTAAGACCTTAACCTGTAGGCCAGAGTAGGAGTTAAGACCTAAACCTGTAGGCCATACTATGAGTCTAAGACCTTAGCTATTAGGCCAGAGTGAGAGTTAAGACCTTAGCTATCAGGCCAGAGTAAGAGCTAAGACCTTAACCAGTAGGCCAGAGTAAGAGTTAAGACCTTAACCTGTAGGCCATAGTACGAGTCTAAGACCTTAGCTATTAGGCCAGAGTAAGAGTTAAGACCTTAACCAGTAGGCCAGAGTAAGAGTTAAAACCCTAACCTGGAGGCCAGAGTACGGGTCTAAGACCTTAGCTATTAGGCCAGAGTAAGAGTTAAGACCTTAGCTATTAGGCCAGAGTAAGAGTTAAGACCTTAACCATTAGGCCAGAGTACGAGTCTAAGACCTAAGCTATTAGGCCAGAGTAAGAGTTAAGACCTTAGCTATTAGGCCAGAGTAAGAGTTAAGACCTTAACCAGTAGGCGAGAGTGAGAGTTAAGAACTTAACCTGTAGGCCATAGTACGAGTCTAAGACCTTAGCTATTAGGCCAGAGTAAGAGTTAAGACCTTGGCTATTAGGCCAGAGTAAGAGTTAAGACCTTAACCAGTAGGCCAGAGTAAGAGTTAATACCTTAACCATTAGGCCAGAGTAAGAGTTAAGACCTTAACCATAAGGCCAGAGTATGAGTCTAAGACCTTAGCTATTAGGCCAGAGTAAGAGTTAAGACCTTAACCTGTAGGCCAGAGTACGAGTCTAAGACCTTAGCTGTTAGGCCAGAGTAAGAGTTAAGACCTTAACCAGTAGGCCAGAGTAAGAGTTAAGACCTTAACCTGTAGGCCAGAGTACGAGTCTAAGACCTTAGCTATTAGGCCAGAGTAAGAGTTAAGACCTTAACCAGTAGGCGAGAGTGAGAGTTAAGACCTTAACCTGTAGGCCATAGTACGAGTCTAAGACCTTAGCTATTAGGCCAGAGTAAGAGTTAAGACCTTGGCTATTAGGCCAGAGTAAGAGTTAAGACCTTAACCAGTAGGCCAGAGTAAGAGTTAATACCTTAACCATTAGGCCAGAGTAAGAGTTAAGACCTTAACCATAAGGCCAGAGTATGAGTCTAAGACCTTAGCTATTAGGCCAGAGTAAGAGTTAAGACCTTAACCTGTAGGCCAGAGTACGAGTCTAAGACCTTAGCTGTTAGGCCAGAGTAAGAGTTAAGACCTTAACCAGTAGGCCAGAGTAAGAGTTAAGACTTTAACCTGTAGGCCATAGTACGAGTATAAGACCTTAGCTATTAGGCCAGAGTAAGAGTTAAGACCTTAACCAGTGGGCCGGAGTAAGAGTTAAGACCTTAACCTGTAGGCCAGAGTAAGAGTTAAGACGTTAACCTGTAGGCCAGAGTACGAGTCTAAGACCTTAGCTATTAGGCCAGGGTAAGAGTTAAGACCTTACCCAGTAGGCCAGAGTAAGAGTTAAGACCTTAGCTATTAGGCCAGAGTAAGAGTTAAGACCTTAAGCAGTAGGCCAGAGTAAGAGTTAAGACCTTAACCTGTAGGCCACAGTACGAGTCTAAGACCTTAGCTATTAGGCCAGAGTAAAAGTTAAGACCTTAACCAGTAGGCCAGAGTAAGAGTTAAGAACTTAACCTGTAGGCCAGAGTAAGAGTTAAGACCTTAACCTGTAGCCCATAGTACGAGTCTAAGACCTTAGCTATTAGGCCAGAGTAAGAGTTAAGACCTTAGCTATTAGGCCAGAGTACGAGTTAAGACCTCAACCATTAAGCCAGAGTACAAGTCTAAGACCTTAGCTATTTAGCCAGAGTAAGAGTTAAGACCTTAGCTATTAGGCCAGAGTAAGAGTTAAGACCTTAACCATTAGGCCAGAGTACGAGTCTAAGACGTTAGCTATTAGGCCAGAGTAAGAGTTAAGACCTTAACCAGTAGGCCAGAGTAAGAGTTAAGACCTTAACCATTAGTCCAGAGTACAAGTCTAAGACCTTAGCTATTAGGCCAGAGTAAGAGTTAAGACCTTAGCTATTGGGCCAGAGTAAGAGTTAAGACCTCAACCATTAGGCCATAGTACGAGTATAAGACCTTAGCTATTAGGCCAGAGTAAGAGTTAAGAACTTAGCTATCAGGCCAGAGTAAGAGTTAAGACCTTAACCAGTAGGCCAGAGTAAGAGTTAAGACCTTAACCTGTAGGCCAGAGTAGAAGTTAAGACCTAAACCTGTAGGCCATACTATGAGTCTAAGACCTTAGCTAATAGGCCAGAGTAAGAGTTAAGACCTTAGCTATTAGGCCCGAGTAAGAGTTAAGACCTTAACCAGTAGGCCAGAGTAAGAGTTACGACCTTAACCTGAAGGCCATAGTATGAGTCTAAGACCTTAGATATTAGGCCAGAGTAAGAGTCAAGACCTTAGCTATTAGGCCAGAGTAAGAGTTAAGACCTTAACCTGTAGGCCAGAGTACGAGTCTAAGACCTTAGCTATTAGGCCAGAGTAAGAATTAAGACCTTAACCATTAGGCCAGAGTATGAGTCTAAGACCTTAGCTATTGGTCCAGAGTACGAGTCTAAGACCTTAGCTATTAGGCCAGAGTAAGACTTAAGACCTTAACCATTAGGCCAGAGTACGAGTCTAAGACCTTAGCTATTAGGCCAGAGTAAGATTTAAGACCTTAGCTATTAGGCCAGAGTAAGAGTTAAGACCTTAACCATTAGGCCAGAGTACGAGTCTAAGACCTTAGCTATTAGGCCAGAGTAAGAGTTAAGACCTTAACCAGTAGGCCAGAGTAAGAGTTAAGAACTTAACCTGTAGGCCATAGTACGAGTCTAAGACCTTAGCTATTAGGCCAGAGTAAGAGTTAAGACCTTAGCTATTAGGCCAGAGTAAGAATTAAGACCTTAACCATTAGGCCAAAGTACGAGTCTAAGACCTTAGCTATTAGGCCAGAGTAAGAGTTAAGACCTTAGCTATTAGGCCAGAGTAAAAGTTAAGACCTTAACCAGTAGGCCAGAGTAAGAGTTAAGACCTTAACCATTAGGCCAGAGTACGAGTCTAAGACCTTAGCTATTAGGCCAGAGTAAGAGTTAAGACCTTAGCTATTAGGCCAGAGTACGAGTTAAGACCTCAACCATTAAGCCAGAGTACGAGTCTAAGACCTTAGCTATTTAGCCAGAGTAAGAGTTAAGACCTTAGCTATTAGGCCAGAGTAAGAGTTAAGCCCTTAACCATTAGGCCAGAGTACGAGTCTAAGACGTTAGCTATTAGGCCAGAGTAAGAGTTAAGACCTTAACCAGTAGGCCAGAGTGAGAGTTAAGACCTTAACCATTAGTCCAGAGTACGAGTCTAAGACCTTAGCTATTAGGCCAGAGTAAGAGTTAAGACCTTAGCTATTGGGCCATAGTAAGAGTTAAGACCTTAACCATTAGGCCATAGTACGAGTATAAGACCTTAGCTATTAGGCCAGAGTAAGAGTTAAGAACTTAGCTATCAGGCCAGAGTAAGAGTTAAGACCTTAACCAGTAGGCCAGAGTAAGAGTTAAGACCTTAACCTGAAGGCCATAGTATGAGTCTAAGACCTTAGATATTAGGCCAGAGTAAGAGTCAAGACCTTAGCTATTAGGCCAGAGTAAGAGTTAAGACCTTAACCTGTAGGCCAGAGTACGAGTCTAAGACCTTAGCTATTAGGCCAGAGTAAGAATTAAGACCTTAACCATTAGGCCAGAGTATGAGTCTAAGACCTTAGCTATTGGGCCAGAGTACGAGTCTAAGACCTTAGCTATTAGGCCAGAGTAAGAGTTAAGACCTTAACCATTAGGCCAGAGTACGAGTCTAAGACCTTAGCTATTAGGCCAGAGTAAGAGTTAAGACCTTAACCAGTAGGCCAAAGTACGAGTCTAAGACCTTAGCTATTAGGCCAGAGTAAGAGTTAAGACCTTAACCAGTAGGCCAGAGTAAGAGTTAAGACCTTAAACTGTAGGCCATAGTACGAGTCTGAGACGTTAGCTATTAGGCCAGAGTAAGAGTTAAGACCTTAACCATTAGGCCAGAGTACGAGTCTAACACCTTAGCTATTAGGCCAGAGTAAGAGTTAAGACCTTAAACATTAGGCCAGAGTACGAGTCTATGACCTTAGCTATTAGGCCGGACTAAGAGTTAAGACCTTAGCTATTAGGCCAGAGTACGAGTCTAAGACCTTAGCTATTAGGCCAGAGTAAGAGTTAAGACCTTAACCAGTAGGCCAGAGTAAGAATTAAGACCTTAACCAGTAGGCCAGAGTAAGAGTTAAGACCTTAACCTGTAGGCCAGAGTAAGAGTTAAGACCTTAACCTGTAGGCCATAGTACGAGTCTTAGACCTTAGCTATTAGGCCAGAGTAAGAGTTAAGACCTTAGCTATTAGGCCAGAGTAAGAATTAAGACCTTAACCAGTAGGCCAGAGTAAGAGTTAAGACCTTAACCTGTAGGCCATAGTACGAGTCTAAGACCTTAGCTATTAGGCCAGAGTGAGAGTTAAGACCTTAACCAGTAGGCCAGAGTATGAGTTAAGACCTTAACCATTAGGCCAGAGTACGAGTCTAAGACCTTAGCTATTAGGCCAGAGTAAGAGTTAAGACCTTAACCAGTAGGCCTGAGTAAGAGTTAAGACCTTAACCAGTAGGCCAGAGTACGAGTCTAAGACCTTAGCTATTAGGCCAGAGTAAGAGTTAAGATCCTAACCATTAGACCAGAGTACGAGTCTAAGACCTTAGCTATTAGGCCAGACTAAGAGTTAAGACCTTAGCTATTAGGCCAGAGTATGAGTCTAAGAGCTTAGCTATTAGGCCAGAGTAAGAGCTAAGACCTTAACCATTAGGCCAGAGTACGAGTCTAAGACCTTAGCTATAAGGCCAGAGTAAGAGTTAAGACCTTAACCAGTCGGCCAGAGTAAGAGTTAAGACCTTAACCAGTAGGCCAGAGTACGATTCTAACACCTTAGCTATTAGGCCAGAGTAAGAGTTAAAACCTTAACCAGTAGGCCAGAGAAAGAGTTAAGACCTTAACCATTAGACCAGAGTACAAGTCTAAGACCTTTGCTATTAGGCCAGAGTACGAGTTAAGACCTTAACCAGTCGGCCAGAGTAAGGGTTAAGACCTTAACCAGTAGGCCAGAGTACGAGTCTAACACCTTAGCTATTAGGCCAGAGTAAGAGTTAAGACCTTAACCAGTAGGCCAGAGAAAGAGTAAAGACCTTAACCATTAGATCAGAGTATGAGTCTAAGACCGTAGCTATTAGGCCAGAGTAAGAGTTAAGACCTTAGCTATTAGGCCAGAGTAAGAGTTAAGACGTTAACCATTAAGCCAGAGTAAGAATAAAGACCTTAAACATTAGGCCAGAGATAGAGTCTAAGACCTTAACCATTAGGCCGGAGTAAGAGCTAAGACCTTAACCATTAGGCCAGAGTAAGAGTCTAAGACCTTAACCATTAGGCCAGAGTAAGAGTTAAGACCTTAACCATTAGGCCAGAGTAAGAGTCTGGCCAGAGTAAGAGTTAAGACCTTTACCATTAGGCCAGATTAAGAGTCTAAGACCTTAACCATTAGGCCAGAGTAAGAGTTAAGACCTTAACCATTAGGCCAGAGTAAGAGTCTAAGACCTTAACCATTAGGCCAGAGTAAGATTTAAGACCTTAACCATTAGGCCAGAGTTTGAGTCTAAAACCTTAGCTATTAGGCCAGAGTAAGTGTTAAGACCTTAACCAGTAGGCCACAGTAAGAGTTAAGACCTTAACCATTAGTCCAGAGTACGAGTCTAAGACCTTAGCTATTAGGCCAGAGTAAGAGTTAAGACCTTAGCTATTAGGCCAGAGTAAGAGTTAAGACCTTAACCATTATGCCAGAGTAAGAGTTAAGACCTTAGCTATTAGGCCAGAGTAAGAGTTAAGACGTTAACCATTAAGCCAGAGTAAGAATAAAGACCTTAAACATTAGGCCAGAGATAGAGTCTAAGACCTTAACCATTAGGCCGGAGTAAGAGCTAAGACCTTAACCATTAGGCCAGAGTAAGAGTCTAAGACCTTAACCATTAGGCCAGAGTAAGAGTTAAGACCTTAACCATTAGGCCAGAGTAAGAGTCTGGCCAGAGTAAGAGTTAAGACCTTTACCATTAGGCCAGATTAAGAGTCTAAGACCTTAACCATTAGGCCAGAGTAAGAGTTAAGACCTTAACCATTATGTCAGAGTAAGAGTCTAAGACCTTAACCATTAGGCCAGAGTAAGATTTAAGACCTTAACCATTAGGCCAGAGTTTGAGTCTAAAACCTTAGCTATTAGGCCAGAGTAAGTGTTAAGACCTTAACCAGTAGGCCAGAGTAAGAGTTAAGACCTTAACCATTAGTCCAGAGTACGAGTCTAAGACCTTAGCTATTAGGCCAGAGTAAGAGTTAAGACCTTAGCTATTAGGCCAGAGTAAGAGTTAAGACCTTAACCATTATGCCAGAGTAAGAGTTAAGACCTTAGCTATTAGGCCAGAATAAGAGTTAAGACCTTAACCATTAGTCCAGAGTACGAGTCTAAGACCTTAGCTATTAGGCCAGAGAAAGAGTTAAGACCTTAGCTATTGGGCCAGAGTAAGTGTGAAGACCTTAACCATTAGGCCAGAGTACGAGTCTAAGACCTTAGCTATTAGGCCAGATTAAGAGTTAAGTTCTTAACCATTAGGCCAGAGTACGAGTCTAAGCCTTAGCTATTAGGCCAGAGTAAGAATTAAGACCTTAGCTATTAGGCCTGAGTAAGAGTTAAGACCTTATCTATTAGGCCAGAGTACGAGTTAAGACCTTAACCAGTAGGCCAGAGTAAGAGTTAAGACCTTAACCTGTAGGCCAGAGTAGGAGTTAAGACCTAAACCTGTAGGCCATACTATGAGTCTAAGACCTTAGCTATTAGGCCAGAGTGAGAGTTAAGACCTTAGCTATCAGGCCAGAGTAAGAGCTAAGACCTTAACCAGTAGGCCAGAGTAAGAGTTAAGACCTTAACCTGTAGGCCATAGTACGAGTCTAAGACCTTAGCTATTAGGCCAGAGTAAGAGTTAAGACCTTAACCAGTAGGCCAGAGTAAGAGTTAAAACCCTAACCTGGAGGCCAGAGTACGGGTCTAAGACCTTAGCTATTAGGCCAGAGTAAGAGTTAAGACCTTAGCTATTAGGCCAGAGTAAGAGTTAAGACCTTAACCATTAGGCCAGAGTACGAGTCTAAGACCTAAGCTATTAGGCCAGAGTAAGAGTTAAGACCTTAGCTATTAGGCCAGAGTAAGAGTTAAGACCTTAACCAGTAGGCGAGAGTGAGAGTTAAGAACTTAACCTGTAGGCCATAGTACGAGTCTAAGACCTTAGCTATTAGGCCAGAGTAAGAGTTAAGACCTTGGCTATTAGGCCAGAGTAAGAGTTAAGACCTTAACCAGTAGGCCAGAGTAAGAGTTAATACCTTAACCATTAGGCCAGAGTAAGAGTTAAGACCTTAACCATAAGGCCAGAGTATGAGTCTAAGACCTTAGCTATTAGGCCAGAGTAAGAGTTAAGACCTTAACCTGTAGGCCAGAGTACGAGTCTAAGACCTTAGCTGTTAGGCCAGAGTAAGAGTTAAGACCTTAACCAGTAGGCCAGAGTAAGAGTTAAGACCTTAACCTGTAGGCCAGAGTACGAGTCTAAGACCTTAGCTATTAGGCCAGAGTAAGAGTTAAGACCTTAACCAGTAGGCGAGAGTGAGAGTTAAGACCTTAACCTGTAGGCCATAGTACGAGTCTAAGACCTTAGCTATTAGGCCAGAGTAAGAGTTAAGACCTTGGCTATTAGGCCAGAGTAAGAGTTAAGACCTTAACCAGTAGGCCAGAGTAAGAGTTAATACCTTAACCATTAGGCCAGAGTAAGAGTTAAGACCTTAACCATAAGGCCAGAGTATGAGTCTAAGACCTTAGCTATTAGGCCAGAGTAAGAGTTAAGACCTTAACCTGTAGGCCAGAGTACGAGTCTAAGACCTTAGCTGTTAGGCCAGAGTAAGAGTTAAGACCTTAACCAGTAGGCCAGAGTAAGAGTTAAGACTTTAACCTGTAGGCCATAGTACGAGTATAAGACCTTAGCTATTAGGCCAGAGTAAGAGTTAAGACCTTAACCAGTGGGCCGGAGTAAGAGTTAAGACCTTAACCTGTAGGCCAGAGTAAGAGTTAAGACGTTAACCTGTAGGCCAGAGTACGAGTCTACGACCTTAGCTATTAGGCCAGGGTAAGAGTTAAGACCTTACCCAGTAGGCCAGAGTAAGAGTTAAGACCTTAGCTATTAGGCCAGAGTAAGAGTTAAGACCTTAAGCAGTAGGCCAGAGTAAGAGTTAAGACCTTAACCTGTAGGCCACAGTACGAGTCTAAGACCTTAGCTATTAGGCCAGAGTAAAAGTTAAGACCTTAACCAGTAGGCCAGAGTAAGAGTTAAGAACTTAACCTGTAGGCCAGAGTAAGAGTTAAGACCTTAACCTGTAGCCCATAGTACGAGTCTAAGACCTTAGCTATTAGGCCAGAGTAAGAGTTAAGACCTTAGCTATTAGGCCAGAGTACGAGTTAAGACCTCAACCATTAAGCCAGAGTACAAGTCTAAGACCTTAGCTATTTAGCCAGAGTAAGAGTTAAGACCTTAGCTATTAGGCCAGAGTAAGAGTTAAGACCTTAACCATTAGGCCAGAGTACGAGTCTAAGACGTTAGCTATTAGGCCAGAGTAAGAGTTAAGACCTTAACCAGTAGGCCAGAGTAAGAGTTAAGACCTTAACCATTAGTCCAGAGTACAAGTCTAAGACCTTAGCTATTAGGCCAGAGTAAGAGTTAAGACCTTAGCTATTGGGCCAGAGTAAGAGTTAAGACCTCAACCATTAGGCCATAGTACGAGTATAAGAACTTAGCTATTAGGCCAGAGTAAGAGTTAAGAACTTAGCTATCAGGCCAGAGTAAGAGTTAAGACCTTAACCAGTAGGCCAGAGTAAGAGTTAAGACCTTAACCTGTAGGCCAGAGTAGAAGTTAAGACCTAAACCTGTAGGCCATACTATGAGTCTAAGACCTTAGCTAATAGGCCAGAGTAAGACTTAAGACCTTAGCTATTAGGCCCGAGTAAGAGTTAAGACCTTAACCAGTAGGCCAGAGTAAGAGTTACGACCTTAACCTGAAGGCCATAGTATGAGTCTAAGACCTTAGATATTAGGCCAGAGTAAGAGTCAAGACCTTAGCTATTAGGCCAGAGTAAGAGTTAAGACCTTAACCTGTAGGCCAGAGTACGAGTCTAAGACCTTAGCTATTAGGCCAGAGTAAGAATTAAGACCTTAACCAATAGGCCAGAGTATGAGTCTAAGACCTTAGCTATTGGTCCAGAGTACGAGTCTAAGACCTTAGCTATTAGGCCAGAGTAAGACTTAAGACCTTAACCATTAGGCCAGAGTACGAGTCTAAGACCTTAGCTATTAGGCCAGAGTAAGATTTAAGACCTTAGCTATTAGGCCAGAGTAAGAGTTAAGACCTTAACCATTAGGCCAGAGTACGAGTCTAAGACCTTAGCTATTAGGCCAGAGTAAGAGTTAAGACCTTAACCAGTAGGCCAGAGTAAGAGTTAAGAACTTAACCTGTAGGCCATAGTACGAGTCTAAGACCTTAGCTATTAGGCCAGAGTAAGAGTTAAGACCTTAGCTATTAGGCCAGAGTAAGAGTTAAGACCTTAACCATTAGGCCAAAGTACGAGTCTAAGACCTTAGCTATTAGGCCAGAGTAAGAGTTAAGACCTTAGCTATTAGGCCAGAGTAAAAGTTAAGACCTTAACCAGTAGGCCAGAGTAAGAGTTAAGACCTTAACCATTAGGCCAGAGTACGAGTCTAAGACCTTAGCTATTAGGCCAGAGTAAGAGTTAAGACCTTAGCTATTAGGCCAGAGTACGAGTTAAGACCTCAACCATTAAGCCAGAGTACGAGTCTAAAACCTTAGCTATTTAGCCAGAGTAAGAGTTAAGACCTTAGCTATTAGGCCAGAGTAAGAGTTAAGCCCTTAACCATTAGGCCAGAGTACGAGTCTAAGACGTTAGCTATTAGGCCAGAGTAAGAGTTAAGACCTTAACCAGTAGGCCATAGTGAGAGTTAAGACCTTAACCATTAGTCCAGAGTACGAGTCTAAGACCTTAGCTATTAGGCCAGAGTAAGAGTTAAGACCTTAGCTATTGGGCCAGAGTAAGAGTTAAGACCTTAACCATTAGGCCATAGTACGAGTATAAGACCTTAGCTATTAGGCCAGAGTAAGAGTTAAGAACTTAGCTATCAGGCCAGAGTAAGAGTTAAGACCTTAACCAGTAGGCCAGAGTAAGAGTTAAGACCTTAACCTGAAGGCCATAGTATGAGTCTAAGACCTTAGATATTAGGCCAGAGTAAGAGTCAAGACCTTAGCTATTAGGCCAGAGTAAGAGTTAAGACCTTAACCTGTAGGCCAGAGTACGAGTCTAAGACCTTAGCTATTAGGCCAGAGTAAGAATTAAGACCTTAACCATTAGGCCAGAGTATGAGTCTAAGACCTTAGCTATTGGACCAGAGTACGAGTCTAAGAACTTAGCTATTAGGCCAGAGTAAGAGTTAAGACCTTAACCATTAGGCCAGAGTACGAGTCTAAGACCTTAGCTATTAGGCCAGAGTAAGAGTTAAGACCTTAACCAGTAGGCCAGAGTACGAGTCTAAGACCTTAGCTATTAGGCCAGAGTAAGAGTTAAGACCTTAACCAGTAGGCCAGAGTAAGAGTTAAGACCTTAAACTGTAGGCCATAGTACGAGTCTGAGACGTTAGCTATTAGGCCAGAGTAAGAGTTAAGACCTTAACCATTAGGCCAGAGTACGAGTCTAACACCTTAGCTATTAGGCCAGAGTAAGAGTTAAGACCTTAAACATTAGGCCAGAGTACGAGTCTATGACCTTAGCTATTAGGCCGGACTAAGAGTTAAGACCTTAGCTATTAGGCCAGAGTACGAGTCTAAGACCTTAGCTATTAGGCCAGAGTAAGAGTTAAGACCTTAACCAGTAGGCCAGAGTAAGAATTAAGACCTTAACCAGTAGGCCAGAGTAAGAGTTAAGACCTTAACCTGTAGGCCAGAGTAAGAGTTAAGACCTTAACCTGTAGGCCATAGTACGAGTCTTAGACCTTAGCTATTAGGCCAGAGTAAGAGTTAAGACCTTAGCTATTAGGCCAGAGTAAGAATTAAGACCTTAACCAGTAGGCCAGAGTAAGAGTTAAGACCTTAACCTGTAGGCCATAGTACGAGTCTAAGACCTTAGCTATTAGGCCAGAGTAAGAGTTAAGACCTTAACCAGTAGGCCAGAGTATGAGTTAAGACCTTAACCATTAGGCCAGAGTACGAGTCTAAGACCTTAGCTATTAGGCCAGAGTAAGAGTTAAGACCTTAACCAGTAGGCCTGAGTAAGAGTTAAGACCTTAACCAGTAGGCCAGATTACGAGTCTAAGACCTTAGCTATTAGGCCAGAGTAAGAGTTAAGATCCTAACCATTAGACCAGAGTACGAGTCTAAGACCTTAGCTATTAGGCCAGACTAAGAGTTAAGACCTTAGCTATTAGGCCAGAGTATGAGTCTAAGAGCTTAGCTATTAGGCCAGAGTAAGAGCTAAGACCTTAACCATTAGGCCAGAGTACGAGTCTAAGACCTTAGCTATTAGGCCAGAGTAAGAGTTAAGACCTTAACCAGTCGGCCAGAGTAAGAGTTAAGACCTTAACCAGTAGGCCAGAGTACGATTCTAACACCTTAGCTATTAGGCCAGAGTAAGAGTTAAAACCTTAACCAGTAGGCCAGAGAAAGAGTTAAGACCTTAACCATTAGACCAGAGTACGAGTCTAAGACCTTTGCTATTAGGCCAAAGTAAGAGTTAAGACCTTAACCAGTCGGCCAGAGTAAGGGTTAAGACCTTAACCAGTAGGCCAGAGTACGAGTCTAACACCTTAGCTATTAGGCCAGAGTAAGAGTTAAGACCTTAACCAGTAGGCCAGAGAAAGAGTAAAGACCTTAACCATTAGATCAGAGTATGAGTCTAAGACCGTAGCTATTAGGCCAGAGTAAGAGTTAAGACCTTAGCTATTAGGCCAGAGTAAGAGTTAAGACGTTAACCATTAAGCCAGAGTAAGAATAAAGACCTTAAACATTAGGCCAGAGATAGAGTCTAAGACCTTAACCATTAGGCCGGAGTAAGAGCTAAGACCTTAACCATTAGGCCAGAGTAAGAGTCTAAGACCTTAACCATTAGGCCAGAGTAAGAGTTAAGACCTTAACCATTAGGCCAGAGTAAGAGTCTGGCCAGAGTAAGAGTTAAGACCTTTACCATTAGGACAGATTAAGAGTCTAAGACCTTAACCATTAGGCCAGAGTAAGAGTTAAGACCTTAACCATTAGGCCAGAGTAAGAGTCTAAGACCTTAACCATTATGTCAGAGTAAGAGTCTAAGACCTTAACCATTAGGCCAGAGTAAGAGTTAAGACCTTAACCATTAGGCCAGAGTTTGAGTCTAAGACCTTAGCTATTAGGCCAGAGTAAGTGTTAAGACCTTAACCAGTAGGCCAGAGTAAGAGTTAAGACCTTAACCATTAGTCCAGAGTACGAGTCTAAGACCTTAGCTATTAGGCCAGAGTAAGAGTTAAGACCTTAGCTATTAGGCCAGAGTAAGAGTTAAGACCTTAACCATTATGCCAGAGTAAGAGTTAAGACCTTAGCTATTAGGCCAGAATAAGAGTTAAGACCTTAACCATTAGTCCAGAGTACGAGTCTAAGACCTTAGCTATTAGGCCAGAGAAAGAGTTAAGACCTTAGCTATTGGGCCAGAGTAAGAGTGAAGACCTTAACCATTAGGCCAGAGTACGAGTCTAAGACCTTAGCTATTAGGCAAGAGTAAGAGTTAAGTTCTTAACCATTAGGCCAGAGTACGAGTCTAAGCCTTAGCTATTAGGCCAGAGTAAGAATTAAGACCTTAGCTATTAGGCCTGAGTAAGAGTTAAGACCTTATCTATTAGGCCAGAGTACGAGTTAAGACCTTAACCAGTAGGCCAGAGTAAGAGTTAAGACCTTAACCTGTAGGCCAGAGTAGGAGTTAAGACCTAAACCTGTAGGCCATACTATGAGTCTAAGACCTTAGCTATTAGGCCAGAGTGAGAGTTAAGACCTTAGCTATCAGGCCAGAGTAAGAGCTAAGACCTTAACCAGTAGGCCAGAGTAAGAGTTAAGACCTTAACCTATAGGCCATAGTACGAGTCTAAGACCTTAGCTATTAGGCCAGAGTAAGAGTTAAGACCTTAACCAGTAGGCCAGAGTAAGAGTTAAAACCCTAACCTGGAGGCCAGAGTACGGGTCTAAGACCTTAGCTATTAGGCCAGAGTAAGAGTTAAGACCTTAGCTATTAGGCCAGAGTACGAGTTAAGACCTCAACCATTAAGCCAGAGTACAAGTCTAAGACCTTAGCTATTTAGCCAGAGTAAGAGTTAAGACCTTAGCTATTAGGCCAGAGTAAGAGTTAAGACCTTAACCATTAGGCCAGAGTACGAGTCTAAGACGTTAGCTATTAGGCCAGAGTAAGAGTTAAGACCTTAACCAGTAGGCCAGAGTAAGAGTTAAGACCTTAACCATTAGTCCAGAGTACAAGTCTAAGACCTTAGCTATTAGGCCAGAGTAAGAGTTAAGACCTTAGCTATTGGGCCAGAGTAAGAGTTAAGACCTCAACCATTAGGCCATAGTACGAGTATAAGAACTTAGCTATTAGGCCAGAGTAAGAGTTAAGAACTTAGCTATCAGGCCAGAGTAAGAGTTAAGACCTTAACCAGTAGGCCAGAGTAAGAGTTAAGACCTTAACCTGTAGGCCAGAGTAGAAGTTAAGACCTAAACCTGTAGGCCATACTATGAGTCTAAGACCTTAGCTAATAGGCCAGAGTAAGACTTAAGACCTTAGCTATTAGGCCCGAGTAAGAGTTAAGACCTTAACCAGTAGGCCAGAGTAAGAGTTACGACCTTAACCTGAAGGCCATAGTATGAGTCTAAGACCTTAGATATTAGGCCAGAGTAAGAGTCAAGACCTTAGCTATTAGGCCAGAGTAAGAGTTAAGACCTTAACCTGTAGGCCAGAGTACGAGTCTAAGACCTTAGCTATTAGGCCAGAGTAAGAATTAAGACCTTAACCAATAGGCCAGAGTATGAGTCTAAGACCTTAGCTATTGGTCCAGAGTACGAGTCTAAGACCTTAGCTATTAGGCCAGAGTAAGACTTAAGACCTTAACCATTAGGCCAGAGTACGAGTCTAAGACCTTAGCTATTAGGCCAGAGTAAGATTTAAGACCTTAGCTATTAGGCCAGAGTAAGAGTTAAGACCTTAACCATTAGGCCAGAGTACGAGTCTAAGACCTTAGCTATTAGGCCAGAGTAAGAGTTAAGACCTTAACCAGTAGGCCAGAGTAAGAGTTAAGAACTTAACCTGTAGGCCATAGTACGAGTCTAAGACCTTAGCTATTAGGCCAGAGTAAGAGTTAAGACCTTAGCTATTAGGCCAGAGTAAGAGTTAAGACCTTAACCATTAGGCCAAAGTACGAGTCTAAGACCTTAGCTATTAGGCCAGAGTAAGAGTTAAGACCTTAGCTATTAGGCCAGAGTAAAAGTTAAGACCTTAACCAGTAGGCCAGAGTAAGAGTTAAGACCTTAACCATTAGGCCAGAGTACGAGTCTAAGACCTTAGCTATTAGGCCAGAGTAAGAGTTAAGACCTTAGCTATTAGGCCAGAGTACGAGTTAAGACCTCAACCATTAAGCCAGAGTACGAGTCTAAAACCTTAGCTATTTAGCCAGAGTAAGAGTTAAGACCTTAGCTATTAGGCCAGAGTAAGAGTTAAGCCCTTAACCATTAGGCCAGAGTACGAGTCTAAGACGTTAGCTATTAGGCCAGAGTAAGAGTTAAGACCTTAACCAGTAGGCCATAGTGAGAGTTAAGACCTTAACCATTAGTCCAGAGTACGAGTCTAAGACCTTAGCTATTAGGCCAGAGTAAGAGTTAAGACCTTAGCTATTGGGCCAGAGTAAGAGTTAAGACCTTAACCATTAGGCCATAGTACGAGTATAAGACCTTAGCTATTAGGCCAGAGTAAGAGTTAAGAACTTAGCTATCAGGCCAGAGTAAGAGTTAAGACCTTAACCAGTAGGCCAGAGTAAGAGTTAAGACCTTAACCTGAAGGCCATAGTATGAGTCTAAGACCTTAGATATTAGGCCAGAGTAAGAGTCAAGACCTTAGCTATTAGGCCAGAGTAAGAGTTAAGACCTTAACCTGTAGGCCAGAGTACGAGTCTAAGACCTTAGCTATTAGGCCAGAGTAAGAATTAAGACCTTAACCATTAGGCCAGAGTATGAGTCTAAGACCTTAGCTATTGGACCAGAGTACGAGTCTAAGAACTTAGCTATTAGGCCAGAGTAAGAGTTAAGACCTTAACCATTAGGCCAGAGTACGAGTCTAAGACCTTAGCTATTAGGCCAGAGTAAGAGTTAAGACCTTAACCAGTAGGCCAGAGTACGAGTCTAAGACCTTAGCTATTAGGCCAGAGTAAGAGTTAAGACCTTAACCAGTAGGCCAGAGTAAGAGTTAAGACCTTAAACTGTAGGCCATAGTACGAGTCTGAGACGTTAGCTATTAGGCCAGAGTAAGAGTTAAGACCTTAACCATTAGGCCAGAGTACGAGTCTAACACCTTAGCTATTAGGCCAGAGTAAGAGTTAAGACCTTAAACATTAGGCCAGAGTACGAGTCTATGACCTTAGCTATTAGGCCGGACTAAGAGTTAAGACCTTAGCTATTAGGCCAGAGTACGAGTCTAAGACCTTAGCTATTAGGCCAGAGTAAGAGTTAAGACCTTAACCAGTAGGCCAGAGTAAGAATTAAGACCTTAACCAGTAGGCCAGAGTAAGAGTTAAGACCTTAACCTGTAGGCCAGAGTAAGAGTTAAGACCTTAACCTGTAGGCCATAGTACGAGTCTTAGACCTTAGCTATTAGGCCAGAGTAAGAGTTAAGACCTTAGCTATTAGGCCAGAGTAAGAATTAAGACCTTAACCAGTAGGCCAGAGTAAGAGTTAAGACCTTAACCTGTAGGCCATAGTACGAGTCTAAGACCTTAGCTATTAGGCCAGAGTAAGAGTTAAGACCTTAACCAGTAGGCCAGAGTATGAGTTAAGACCTTAGCCATTAGGCCAGAGTACGAGTCTAAGACCTTAGCTATTAGGCCAGAGTAAGAGTTAAGACCTTAACCAGTAGGCCTGAGTAAGAGTTAAGACCTTAACCAGTAGGCCAGAGTACGAGTCTAAGACCTTAGCTATTAGGCCAGAGTAAGAGTTAAGATCCTAACCATTAGACCAGAGTACGAGTCTAAGACCTTAGCTATTAGGCCAGACTAAGAGTTAAGACCTTAGCTATTAGGCCAGAGTATGAGTCTAAGAGCTTAGCTATTAGGCCAGAGTAAGAGCTAAGACCTTAACCATTAGGCCAGAGTACGAGTCTAAGACCTTAGCTATTAGGCCAGAGTAAGAGTTAAGACCTTAACCAGTCGGCCAGAGTAAGAGTTAAGACCTTAACCAGTAGGCCAGAGTACGATTCTAACACCTTAGCTATTAGGCCAGAGTAAGAGTTAAAACCTTAACCAGTAGGCCAGAGAAAGAGTTAAGACCTTAACCATTAGACCAGAGTACGAGTCTAAGACCTTTGCTATTAGGCCAAAGTAAGAGTTAAGACCTTAACCAGTCGGCCAGAGTAAGGGTTAAGACCTTAACCAGTAGGCCAGAGTACGAGTCTAACACCTTAGCTATTAGGCCAGAGTAAGAGTTAAGACCTTAACCAGTAGGCCAGAGAAAGAGTAAAGACCTTAACCATTAGATCAGAGTATGAGTCTAAGACCGTAGCTATTAGGCCAGAGTAAGAGTTAAGACCTTAACTATTAGGCCAGAGTAAGAGTTAAGACGTTAACCATTAAGCCAGAGTAAGAATAAAGACCTTAAACATTAGGCCAGAGATAGAGTCTAAGACCTTAACCATTAGGCCGGAGTAAGAGCTAAGACCTTAACCATTAGGCCAGAGTAAGAGTCTAAGACCTTAACCATTAGGCCAGAGTAAGAGTTAAGACCTTAACCATTAGGCCAGAGTAAGAGTCTGGCCAGAGTAAGAGTTAAGACCTTTACCATTAGGACAGATTAAGAGTCTAAGACCTTAACCATTAGGCCAGAGTAAGAGTTAAGACCTTAACCATTAGGCCAGAGTAAGAGTCTAAGACCTTAACCATTATGTCAGAGTAAGAGTCTAAGACCTTAACCATTAGGCCAGAGTAAGAGTTAAGACCTTAACCATTAGGCCAGAGTTTGAGTCTAAGACCTTAGCTATTAGGCCAGAGTAAGTGTTAAGACCTTAACCAGTAGGCCAGAGTAAGAGTTAAGACCTTAACCATTAGTCCAGAGTACGAGTCTAAGACCTTAGCTATTAGGCCAGAGTAAGAGTTAAGACCTTAGCTATTAGGCCAGAGTAAGAGTTAAGACCTTAACCATTATGCCAGAGTAAGAGTTAAGACCTTAGCTATTAGGCCAGAATAAGAGTTAAGACCTTAACCATTAGTCCAGAGTACGAGTCTAAGACCTTAGCTATTAGGCCAGAGAAAGAGTTAAGACCTTAGCTATTGGGCCAGAGTAAGAGTGAAGACCTTAACCATTAGGCCAGAGTACGAGTCTAAGACCTTAGCTATTAGGCAAGAGTAAGAGTTAAGTTCTTAACCATTAGGCCAGAGTACGAGTCTAAGCCTTAGCTATTAGGCCAGAGTAAGAATTAAGACCTTAGCTATTAGGCCTGAGTAAGAGTTAAGACCTTATCTATTAGGCCAGAGTACGAGTTAAGACCTTAACCAGTAGGCCAGAGTAAGAGTTAAGACCTTAACCTGTAGGCCAGAGTAGGAGTTAAGACCTAAACCTGTAGGCCATACTATGAGTCTAAGACCTTAGCTATTAGGCCAGAGTGAGAGTTAAGACCTTAGCTATCAGGCCAGAGTAAGAGCTAAGACCTTAACCAGTAGGCCAGAGTAAGAGTTAAGACCTTAACCTATAGGCCATAGTACGAGTCTAAGACCTTAGCTATTAGGCCAGAGTAAGAGTTAAGACCTTAACCAGTAGGCCAGAGTAAGAGTTAAAACCCTAACCTGGAGGCCAGAGTACGGGTCTAAGACCTTAGCTATTAGGCCAGAGTAAGAGTTAAGACCTTAGCTATTAGGCCAGAGTAAGAGTTAAGACCTTAACCATTAGGCCAGAGTACGAGTCTAAGACCTAAGCTATTAGGCCAGAGTAAGAGTTAAGACCTTAGCTATTAGGCCAGAGTAAGAGTTAAGACCTTAACCAGTAGGCGAGAGTGAGAGTTAAGAACTTAACCTGTAGGCCATAGTACGAGTCTAAGACCTTAGCTATTAGGCCGGAGTAAGACTTAAGACCTTAACCATTAGGCCAGAGTACGAGTCTAAGACCTTAGCTATTAGGCCAGAGTAAGAGTTAAGACCTTAACCAGTAGGCCAGAGTACGAGTCTAAGACCTTAGCTATTAGGCCAGAGTAAGAGTTAAGACCTTAACCAGTAGGCCAGAGTAAGAGTTAAGACCTTAACCTGTAGGCCATAGTACGAGTCTAAGACCTTAGCTATTAGGCCAGAGTAAGAGTTAAGACCTTAACCATTAGGCCAGAGTACGAGTCTAACACCTTAGCTATTAGGCCAGAGTAAGAGTTAAGACCATAAACATTAGGCCAGAGTACGAGTCTAAGACCTTAGCTATTAGGCCAGGCTAAGAGTTAAGACCTTAGCTATTAGGGCAGAGTACGAGTCTAAGACCTTAGCTATTAGGCCAGAGTAAGAGTTAAGACCTTAACCAGTAGGCCAGAGTAAGAGTTAAGACCTAACCTGTATGCCATAGTACGAATCTAAGACCTTAGCTATTAGGCCAGAGTAAGAGTTAAGACCTTAGCTATTAGGCCAGAGTAAGAATTAAGACCTTAACCAGTAGGCCAGAGTAAGAGTTAAGACCTTAACCTGTAGGCCAGAGTAAGAGTTAAGACCTTAACCTGTAGGCCATAGTACGAGTCTTAGACCTTAGCTATTAGGCCAGAGTAAGAGTTAAGACCTTAGCTATTAGGCCAGAGTATGAGTTAAGACCTTAACCATTAGGCCAGAGTACGAGTCTAAGACCTTAGCTATTAGGCCAGAGTAAGAGTTAAGACCTTAACCAGTAGGCCTGAGTAAGAGTTAAGACCTTAACCAGTAGGCCAGAGTACGAGTCTAAGAGCTTAGCTATTAGGCCAGAGTAAGAGCTAAGACCTTAACCATTAGGCCAGAGTACGAGTCTAAGACCTTAGCTATTAGGCCAGAGTAAGAGTTAAGACCTTAGCAATTAGGCCAGAGTAAGAGTTAAGACTTTACCATTAAGCCAGAGTAAGAGTTAAGACCTTAACCATTAGGCCAGAGTAAGAGTCTGGCCAGAGTAAGAGTTAAGACCTTTACCATTAGGCCAGATTAAGAGTCTAAGACCTTAACCATTAGGCCAGAGTAAGAGTTAAGACCTTAACCATTAGGCCAGAGTAAGAGTCTAAGACCTTAACCATTATGTCAGAGTAAGAGTCTAAGACCTTAGCTATTAGGCCAGACTAAGAGTTAAGACCTTAACCATTAGTCCAGAGTACGAGTCTAAGACCTTAGCTATTAGGCCAGAGAAAGAGTTAAGACCTTAGCTATTGGGCCAGAGTAAGAGTGAAGACCTTAACCATTAGGCCAGAGTACGAGTCTAAGACCTTAGCTATTAGGCAAGAGTAAGAGTTAAGTTCTTAACCATTAGGCCAGAGTACGAGTCTAAGCCTTAGCTATTAGGCCAGAGTAAGAATTAAGACCTTAGCTATTAGGCCTGAGTAAGAGTTAAGACCTTATCTATTAGGCCAGAGTACGAGTTAAGACCTTAACCAGTAGGCCAGAGTAAGAGTTAAGACCTTAACCTGTAGGCCAGAGTAGGAGTTAAGACCTAAACCTGTAGGCCATACTATGAGTCTAAGACCTTAGCTATTAGGCCAGAGTGAGAGTTAAGACCTTAGCTATCAGGCCAGAGTAAGAGCTAAGACCTTAACCAGTAGGCCAGAGTAAGAGTTAAGACCTTAACCTATAGGCCATAGTACGAGTCTAAGACCTTAGCTATTAGGCCAGAGTAAGAGTTAAGACCTTAACCAGTAGGCCAGAGTAAGAGTTAAAACCCTAACCTGGAGGCCAGAGTACGGGTCTAAGACCTTAGCTATTAGGCCAGAGTAAGAGTTAAGACCTTAGCTATTAGGCCAGAGTAAGAGTTAAGACCTTAACCATTAGGCCAGAGTACGAGTCTAAGACCTAAGCTATTAGGCCAGAGTAAGAGTTAAGACCTTAGCTATTAGGCCAGAGTAAGAGTTAAGACCTTAACCAGTAGGCGAGAGTGAGAGTTAAGAACTTAACCTGTAGGCCATAGTACGAGTCTAAGACCTTAGCTATTAGGCCGGAGTAAGACTTAAGACCTTAACCATTAGGCCAGAGTACGAGTCTAAGACCTTAGCTATTAGGCCAGAGTAAGAGTTAAGACCTTAACCAGTAGGCCAGAGTACGAGTCTAAGACCTTAGCTATTAGGCCAGAGTAAGAGTTAAGACCTTAACCAGTAGGCCAGAGTAAGAGTTAAGACCTTAACCTGTAGGCCATAGTACGAGTCTAAGACCTTAGCTATTAGGCCAGAGTAAGAGTTAAGACCTTAACCATTAGGCCAGAGTACGAGTCTAACACCTTAGCTATTAGGCCAGAGTAAGAGTTAAGACCATAAACATTAGGCCAGAGTACGAGTCTAAGACCTTAGCTATTAGGCCAGGCTAAGAGTTAAGACCTTAGCTATTAGGCCAGAGTACGAGTCTAAGACCTTAGCTATTAGGCCAGAGTAAGAGTTAAGACCTTAACCAGTAGGCCAGAGTAAGAGTTAAGACCTAACCTGTATGCCATAGTACGAATCTAAGACCTTAGCTATTAGGCCAGAGTAAGAGTTAAGACCTTAGCTATTAGGCCAGAGTAAGAATTAAGACCTTAACCAGTAGGCCAGAGTAAGAGTTAAGACCTTAACCTGTAGGCCAGAGTAAGAGTTAAGACCTTAACCTGTAGGCCATAGTACGAGTCTTAGACCTTAGCTATTAGGCCAGAGTAAGAGTTAAGACCTTAGCTATTAGGCCAGAGTATGAGTTAAGACCTTAACCATTAGGCCAGAGTACGAGTCTAAGACCTTAGCTATTAGGCCAGAGTAAGAGTTAAGACCTTAACCAGTAGGCCTGAGTAAGAGTTAAGACCTTAACCAGTAGGCCAGAGTACGAGTCTAAGACCTTAGCTATTAGGCCAGAGTAAGAGTTAAGATCCTAACCATTAGACCAGAGTACGAGTCTAAGACCTTAGCTATTAGGCGAGACTAAGAGTTAAGACCTTAGCTATTAGGCCAGAGTATGAGTCTAAGAGCTTAGCTATTAGGCCAGAGTAAGAGCTAAGACCTTAACCAGTAGGCCAGAGTAAGAGTTAAGACCTTAACCTGTAGGCCAGAGTACGAGTCTAAGACCTTAGCTATTAGGCCAGAGTAAGAGTTAAGACCTTAGCAATTAGGCCAGAGTAAGAGTTAAGACTTTACCATTAAGCCAGAGTAAGAGTTAAGACCTTAACCATTAGGCCAGAGTAAGAGTCTGGCCAGAGTAAGAGTTAAGACCTTTACCATTAGGCCAGATTAAGAGTCTAAGACCTTAACCATTAGGCCAGAGTAAGAGTTAAGACCTTAACCATTAGGCCAGAGTAAGAGTCTAAGACCTTAACCATTATGTCAGAGTAAGAGTCTAAGACCTTAGCTATTAGGCCAGACTAAGAGTTAAGACCTTAACCATTAGGCCAGAGTACGAGTCTAAGACCTTAGCTATTAGGCCAGAGTAAGAGTTAAGACCTTAACCATTAGGCCAGAGTAAGAGTCTAACACCTTAGCTATTAGGCCTGAGTAAGAATTAAGACCTTAAACAGTAGGCCAGAGTAAGAGTTAAGACCTTAACCATTAGGCCAGAGTACGAGTCTAAGACCTAAGCTATTAGGCCAGAGTAAGAGTTAAGACCTTAGCTATTAGGCCAGAGTAAGAGTTAAGACCTTAACCAGTAGGCGAGAGTGAGAGTTAAGACCTTAACCTGTAGGCCATAGTACGAGTCTCAGACCTTAGCTATTAGGCCAGAGTAAGAGTTAAGACCTTAACCAGTAGGCCAGAGTAAGAGTTAAGAACTTAACCTGTAGGCCATAGTACGAGTCTAAGACCTTAGCTATTAGGTCAGAGTAAGAGTTAAGACCTTAGCTATTAGGCCAGAGTAAGAGTTAAGACCTTAACCATTAGGCCAAAGTACGAGTCTAAGACCTTAGCTATTAGGCCAGAGTAAGAATTAAGACCTTAGCTATTAGGCCACTGTAAAAGTTAAGACCTTAACCAGTAGACAAGAGTAAGAGTTAAGACCTTAACCATTAGGCCAGAGTACGAGTCTAAGACCTTAGCTATTAGGCCAGAGTAAGAGTTAAGACCTTAGCTATTAGGCCAGAGTAAGAGTTAAGACCTTAACCATTAGGCCAGAGTACGAGTCTAAGACCTTAGCTATTAGGCCAGAGTAAGAGTTAAGACCTTAACCAGTAGGCCAGAGTAAGAGTTAAGAACTTAACCTGTAGGCCATAGTACGAGTCTAAGACCTTAGCTATTAGGCCAGAGTAAGAGTTAAGACCTTAGCTATTAGGCCAGAGTAAGAGTTAAGACCTTAACCATTAGGCCAAAGTACGAGTCTAAGACCTTAGCTATTAGGCCAGAGTAAGAGTTAAGACCTTAGCTATTAGGCCAGAGTAAAAGTTAAGACCTTCACCAGTAGGCCAGAGTAAGAGTTAAGACCTTAACCATTAGGCCAGAGTGCGAGTCTAAAACCTTAGCTATTAGGCCAGAGTAAGAGTTAAGACCTTAGCTATTAGGCCAGAGTACGAGTTAAGACCTCAACTATTAAGCCAGAGTACGAGTCTAAGACCTTAGCTATTTAGCCAGAGTAAGAGTTAAGACCTTAGCTATTAGGCCAGAGTAAGAGTTAAGACCTTAACCATTAGGCCAGAGTACGAGTCTAAGACGTTAGCTATTAGGCCAGAGTAAGAGTTAAGACCTTAACCAGTAGGCCAGAGTGAGAGTTAAGACCTTAACCATTAGTCCAGAGTACGAGTCTAAGACCTTAGCTATTAGGCCAGAGTAAGAGTTAAGACCTTAGCTATTGGGCCAGAGTAAGAGTTAAGACCTTAACCATTAGGCCATAGTACGAGTATAAGACCTTAGCTATTAGGCCAGAGTAAGAGTTAAGAACTTAGCTATCAGGACAGAGTAAGAGTTAAGACCTTAACCAGTAGGCCAGAGTAAGAGTTAAGACCTTAACCTGTAGGCCAGAGTAGGAGTTAAGACCTAAACCTGTAGGCCATACTACGAGTCTAAGACCTTAGCTAATAGGCCAGAGTAAGAGTTAAGACCTTAGCTATTAGGCCAGAGTAAGAGTTAAGACCTTAACCAGTAGGCCAGAGTAAGAGTTAAGACCTTAACCTGAAGGCCATAGTATGAGTCTAAGACCTTAGATATTAGGCCAGAGTAAGAGTCAAGACCTTAGCTATTAGACCAGAGTAAGAGTTAAGACCTTAACCTGTAGGTCAGAGTACGAGTCTAAGACCTTAGCTATTAGGCCAGAGTAAGAATTAAGACCTTAACCATTAGGCCAGAGTAAGAGTCTAAGACCTTAACCATTATGTCAGAGTAAGAGTCTAAGACCTTAGCTATTAGGCCAGACTAAGAGTTAAGACCTTAACCATTAGGCCAGAGTACGAGTCTAAGACCTTAGCTATAAGGCCAGAGTAAGAGTTAAGACCTTAACCATTAGGCCAGAGTAAGAGTCTAACACCTTAGCTATTAGGCCAGAGTAAGAATTAAGACCTTAAACAGTAGGCCAGAGTAAGAGTTAAGACCTTAACCTGTAGGCCATAGTACGAGTCTAAGACCTTAGCTATTAGACCAGAGTAAGAGTTAAGACCTTAACCATTAGGCCAGAGTACGAGTCTAAGACCTAAGCTATTAAGCCAGAGTAAGAGTTAAGACCTTAGCTATTAGGTCAGAGTAAGAGTTAAGACCTTAACCAGTAGGCGAGAGTGAGAGTTAAGACCTTAACCTGTAGGCCATAGTACGAGTCTAAGACCTTAGCTATTAGGCCAGAGTAAGAGTTAAGAAGACATCAAATTAATGAATGAGGCCTTAAAAATGTCTTTACGTTGGTTAACTAGCAATCATCTGAAGATAAATGCACAAAAAACTGAATTCCTATTAATCTCACCACCAAAGAATCAGACAGAAACGAAAGAATGGACAGAAACGATCACAGCACTAAACTGCAAACCTACGCTAGTCGACTCAGCGAAATCGCTAGGAATCACACTGGACAAGAACTTAGACATGAAAGCCCACATTAAAGCAATGGCAAAAAGTGCTCGATTTCACTTGAACTACATTAGAAAAGTGAAACCATTCATTTCTATGACAGACCTCAAATTGGCAGTCCAGTCTTTAGTTATCTCAAGGATTGAATATGGATGTACAACCTTAGCAGGTCTACCTAAAACTTCCACAGCACCACTAAAAGCATGTCTTAATGCAGCCGCAAGACTTATAACCGGATCGAGGAAATTTGACCACATTTCCCCACACCTAAAAGCATTAAACTGGTTACCTTACGAAGCCAGAATTCAACTTAAAATGGCATGTATTACACACAAAGCGCTCCACTTTGGAACACCGAAATATTTGGCCAAGAAAATTGAACTATCGGGGGGAAACAGACCTGCCAGGAGTGCTAAGGAGATGCTGCTGTGGCCACCGATCTTCCGGAAGAAGAAAACATATGACAGAGCTTTCTCCGGAGCAGCCCCCAGAATTTGGAATTCACTCCCTCCAAACATTAGGAAGATTCCTAACACAGCAACATTTAAGAGGGAAGCGAAGATCTTCCTGATGAGTAAGTTCCTTTCGTAAATAAGACGGCTCATCAGAGCACTATGATATAGATGCTTTCACAACAGTCATTCGGAATATGTAAAGATAAGCTCATATACGCATACGATTCTATTCCTATTGAAGCGCACAGACGTAGAACGCTCAGAAAAAGACGATTCGAATCATGCGTATTTGGATATCCCAGTTCACTTGTACAATAAGCAGTTTCCAATACGTGATTGGGAAAATTGAAGTTAATCGTTCAGGGAAATAACAATATATATGTGACTACTGACAACACACGGTAACCTAATCCTGTGATTGTATTTTTCTTTCTTTTGCTTGTTAAATAATGTATAGTTACATACCTAAGCTACCTCATAGCCATGTAAATCGTCCTGCTACTCATATTGTATTCGTGCTCAATTTACCTTTTGTTATTGTGAAGCGCTCTGATACCCAAGGGTCACGTTCGCGCTATATAAAACTATATAAATAAAAATAAATAAAAATTAACCAGTAGGCCAGAGTAAGAGTTAAGAACTTAACCTGTAGGCCATAGTACGAGTCTAAGACCTTAGCTATTAGGTCAGAGTAAGAGTTAAGACCTTAGCTATTAGGCCAGAGTAAGAGTTAAGACCTTAACCATTAGGCCAAAGTACGAGTCTAAGACCTTAGCTATTAGGCCAGAGTAAGAATTAAGACGTTAGCTATTAGGCCAGAGTAAAAGTTAAGACCTTAACCAGTAGACAAGAGTAAGAGTTAAGACCTTAACCATTAGGCCAGAGTACGAGTCTAAGACCTTAGCTATTAGGCCAGAGTAAGAGTTAAGACCTTAACCAGTAGGCCAGTGTAAGAATTAAGACCTTAACCATTAGGCCAGAGTACGAGTCTAAGACCTTAGCTATTAGGCCAGAGTAAGAGTTAAGACCTTAACCAGTAGGCCAGTGTAAGAGTCAAGACCTTAACCATTAGGCCAGAGTACGAGTCTAAGACCTTAGCTATTAGGCCAGAGTACGAGTCTAAGACCTTAGCTATTAGGCCAGAGTAAGAGTTAAGACCTTAGCTATTAGGCCAGATTAAGAGTTAAGACCTTAGCTATTAGGCCAGAGTACGAGTCTAAGACCTTAGCTATTAGGCCAGAGTAAGAGTTAAGACCTTAACCAGTAGGCCAGTGTAAGAGTTAAGACCTTAACCATTAGGCCAGAGTACGAGTTTAAGACCTTAGCTATTAGGCCAGAGTAAGAGTTAAGACCTTAGCTATTAGGCCATAGTAAGAGTTAAGACCTTAGCTATTAGGCCAGAGTACGAGTCTAAGACCTTAGCTATTAGGCCAGAGTACGAGTCTAAGAACTTAGCTAGTAGGCCAGAATAAGAGTTAAGACCTTAGCTATTAGGCCAGAGTAAGAGTCAGGACCTTAGCTATTAGGCCAGAGTACGAGTCTAAGACCTTAGCTATCAGGCCATAGTACGAGTCTTACACCTTAGCTATTAGGCCAGAGTAAGAGTTAAGACCTTAACCAGTATGCCAGTGTAAGAGTTAAGACCTTAACCTGTAGGCCAGAGTAAGAGTTAAGACCTTAACCTGTAGGCCATAGTAGGAGTCTTAGACCTTAGCTCTTAGGCCAGAGTAAGAGTTAAGACCTTAACCAGTAGGCCAGAGTAAGAGTTAAGACCTTAACCATTAGGCCAGAGTACGAGTCTAAGACCTTAGCTATTAGGCCAGAGTAAGAGTTAAGACCTTAGCTATTAGGCCAGAGTAAGAGCTAAGACCGTAACCATTATGCCAGAGTACGAGTCTAAGACCTTAGCTATTTAGCCAGAGTAAGAGTTAAGACCTTAGCTATTAGGCCAGAGTAAGAGTTAAGACCTTAACCATTACGCCAGAGTACGAGTCTAAGACCTTAGCTATTAGGCCAGAGTAAGTGTTAAGACCTGAGCTATTATGCCAGACTGAGAGTTAAGACCTTAATCAGTAGGCCAGAGTAAGAGTTAAGACCTTAACCAGTAGGCCAGAGTAAGAGTTAAGACCTTAACCATTAGGCCAGAGTACGAGTCTAAGACCTTAGCTATTAGGCCAGAGTAAGAGTTAAGACCTTAACCAGTAGGCCAGAGTAAGAGTTAAGACCTTAACCTGTAGGCCATAGTACGAGTCTAAGACCTTAGCTATTAGGCCAGAGTAAGAGTTAAGACCTTAACCAGTCGGCCAGAGTAAGAGTTAAGACCTTAACCAGTAGGCCAGAGTACGAGTCTAACACCTTAGCTATTAGGCCAGAGTAAGAGTTAAGACCTTAACCAGTAGGCCAGAGAAAGAGTTAAGACCTTAACCATTAGACCAGAGTACGAGTCTAAGACCTTAGCTATTAGGCCAGAGTAACAGTTAAGACCTTAACCAGTAGGCCAGAGTAAGAGTTAAGACCTTAACCAGTAGGCCAGAGTACGAGTCTAAGACCTTAGCTATTAGGCCAGAGTAAGAGTTAAGACCTTAACCAGTAGGCCAGAGAAAGAGTTAAGACCTTAACCATTAGATCAGAGTACGAGTCTAAGACCGTAGCTACTAGGCCAGAGTAAGAGTTAAGACGTTAACCATTAAGCCAGAGTAAGAATAAAGATCTTAAACATTAGGCCAGAGAAAGAGTCTAAGACCTTAACCATTAGGCCGGAGTAAGAGCTAAGACCTTAACCATTAGGCCAGAGTAAGAGTCTAAGACCTTAACCATTAGGCCAGAGTAAGAGTTAAGACCTTAACCATTATGCCAGAGTAAGAGTCTGGCCAGAGTAAGAGTTAAGACCTTTACCATTAGGCCAGATTAAGAGTCTAAGACCTTAACCATTAGGCCAGAGTAAGAGTTAAGACCTTAACCATTAGGCCAGAGTAAGAGTTAAGACCTTAACCAGTAGGCGCGAGTGAGAGTTAAGACCTTATCCTGTAGGCCATAGTACGAGTCTAAGACCTTAGCTATTAGGCCAGAGTAAGAGTTAAGACCTTAACCAGTAGGCCAGAGTAAGAGTTAAGAACTTAACCTGTAGGCCATAGTACGAGTCTAAGACCTTAGCTATTAGGTCAGAGTAAGAGTTAAGACCTTAGCTATTAGGCCAGAGTAAGAGTTAAGACCTTAACCATTAGGCCAAAGTACGAGTCTAAGACCTTAGATATTAGGCCAGAGTAAGAATTAAGACCTTAGCTATTAGGCCAGAGTAAAAGTTAAGACCTTAACCAGTAGACAAGAGTAAGAGTTAAGACCTTAACCATTAGGCCAGAGTACGAGTCTAAGACCTTAGCTATTAGGCCAGAGTAAGAGTTAAGACCTTAGCTATTAGGCCAGAGTAAGAGTTAAGACCTTAACCATTAGGCCAGAGTACGAGTCTAAGACCTTAGCTATTAGGCCAGAGTAAGAGTTAAGACCTTAACCAGTAGGCCAGAGTAAGAGTTAAGAACTTAACCTGTAGGCCATAGTACGAGTCTAAGACCTTAGCTATTAGGCCAGAGTAAGAGTTAAGACCTTAGCTATTAGGCCAGAGTAAGAGTTAAGACCTTAACCATTAGGCCAAAGTACGAGTCTAAGACCTTAGCTATTAGGCCAGAGTAAGAGTTAAGACCTTAGCTATTAGGCCAGAGTAAAAGTTAAGACCTTAACCAGTAGGCCAGAGTAAGAGTTAAGACCTTAACCATTAGGCCAGAGTACGACTCTAAGACCTTAGCTATTAGGCCAGAGTAAGAGTTAAGACCTTAACCAGTAGGCCAGTGTAAGAGTTAAGACCTTAACCATTAGGCCAGAGTACGAGTCTAAGACCTTAGCTATTAGGCCAGAGTAAGAGTTAAGACCTTAACCAGTAGGCCAGTGTAAGAGTTAAGACGTTAACCATTAGGCCAGAGTACGAGTCTAAGACCTTAGCTATTAGGCCAGAGTACGAGTCTAAGACCTTAGCTATTAGGCCAGAGTAAGAGTTAAGACCTTAGCTATTAGGCCAGATTAAGAGTTAAGACCTTAGCTATTAGGCCAGAGTACGAGTCTAAGACCTTAGCTATTAGGCCAGAGTAAGAGTTAAGACCTTAACCAGTAGGCCAGTGTAAGAGTTAAGACCTTAACCATTAGGCCAGAGTACGAGTCTAAGACCTTAGCTATTAGGCCATAGTACGAGTCTAAGACCTTAGCTATTAGGCCAGAGTAAGAGTTAAGACCTTAGCTATTAGGCCAGAGTAAGAGTTAAGACCTTAGCTATTAGGCCAGAGTACGAGTCTAAGACCTTAGCTATTAGGCCAGAGTACGAGTCTAAGACCTTAGCTATTAGGCCAGAGTAAGAGTTAAGACCTTAGTTATTAGGCCAGAGTAAGAGTTAAGACCTTAGCTATTAGGCCAGAGTACGAGTCTAAGACCTTAGCTATTAGGCCAGAGTAAGAGTTAAGACCTTAACCAGTAGGCCAGTGTAAGAGTTAAGACCTTAACCATTAGGCCAGAGTACGAGTCTAAGACCTTAGCTATTAGGCCAGAGTACTAGTCTAAGAACTTAGCTATTAGGCCAGAATAAGAGTTAAGACCTTAGCTATTAGGCCAGAGTAAGAGTTAAGACCTTAGCTATTAGGCCAGAGTACGAGTCTAAGACCTTAGCTATCAGGCCATAGTACGAGTCTTACACCTTAGCTATTAGGCCAGAGTAAGAGTTAAGACCTTAACCAGTACGCCAGTGTAAGAGTTAAGACTTTAACCTGTAGGCCAGAGTAAGAGTTAAGACCTTAACCTGTAGGCCATAGTAGGAGTCTTAGACCTTAGCTATTAGGCCAGAGTAAGAGTTAAGAACTTAACCTGTAGGCCATAGTACGAGTCTAAGACCTTAGCTATTAGGTCAGAGTAAGAGTTAAGACCTTAACCATTAGGCCAAAGTACGAGTCTAAGACCTTAGATATTAGGCCAGAGTAAGAATTAAGACCTTAGCTATTAGGCCAGAGTAAAAGTTAAGACCTTAACCAGTAGACAAGAGTAAGAGTTAAGACCTTAACCATTAGGCCAGAGTACGAGTCTAAGACCTTAGCTATTAGGCCAGAGTAAGAGTTAAGACCTTAGCTATTAGGCCAGAGTAAGAGTTAAGACCTTAACCATTAGGCCAGAGTACGAGTCTAAGACCTTAGCTATTAGGCCAGAGTAAGAGTTAAGACCTTAACCAGTAGGCCAGAGTAAGAGTTAAGAACTTAACCTGTAGGCCATAGTACGAGTCTAAGACCTTAGCTATTAGGCCAGAGTAAGAGTTAAGACCTTAGCTATTAGGCCAGAGTAAGAGTTAAGACCTTAACCATTAGGCCAAAGTACGAGTCTAAGACCGTAGCTATTAGGCCAGAGTAAGAGTTAAGACCTTAGCTATTAGGCCAGAGTAAAAGTTAAGACCTTAACCAGTAGGCCAGAGTAAGAGTTAAGACCTTAACCATTAGGCCAGAGTACGAGTCTAAGACCTTAGCTATTAGGCCATAGTAAGAGTTAAGACCTTAACCAGTAGGCCAGTGTAAGAGTTAAGACCTTAACCATTAGGCCAGAGTACGAGTCTAAGACCTTAGCTATTAGGCCAGAGTAAGAGTTAAGACCTTAACCAGTAGGCCAGTGTAAGAGTTAAGACCTTAACCATTAGGCCAGAGTACGAGTCTAAGACCTTAGCTATTAGGCCAGAGTACGAGTTTAAGACCTTAGCTATTAGGCCAGAGTAAGAGTTAAGACCTTAGCTATTAGGCCAGATTAAGAGTTAAGACCTTAGCTATTAGGCCAGAGTACGAGTCTAAGACCTTAGCTATTAGGCCAGAGTAAGAGTTAAGACCTTAACCAGTAGGCCAGTGTAAGAGTTAATACCTTAACCATTAGGCCAGAGTACGAGTCTAAGCCTTAGCTATTAGGCCAGAGTAAGAATTAAGACCTTAGCTATTAGGCCTGAGTAAGAGTTAAGACCTTATCTATTAGGCCAGAGTACGAGTTAAGACCTTAACCTGTAGGCCAGAGTAGGAGTTAAGACCTAAACCTGTAGGCCATACTATGAGTCTAAGACCTTAGCTATTAGGCCAGAGTGAGAGTTAAGACCTTAGCTATCAGGCCAGAGTAAGAGCTAAGACCTTAACCAGTAGGCCAGAGTAAGAGTTAAGACCTTAACCTATAGGCCATAGTACGAGTCTAAGACCTTAGCTATTAGGCCAGAGTAAGAGTTAAGACCTTAACCAGTAGGCCAGAGTAAGAGTTAAAACCCTAACCTGGAGGCCAGAGTACGGGTCTAAGACCTTAGCTATTAGGCCAGAGTAAGAGTTAAGACCTTAGCTATTAGGCCAGAGTAAGAGTTAAGACCTTAACCATTAGGGCAGAGTACGAGTCTAAGACCTAAGCTATTAGGCCAGAGTAAGAGTTAAGACCTTTGCTATTAGGCCAGAGTAAGAGTTAAGACCTTAACCAGTAGGCGAGAGTGAGAGTTAAGAACTTAACCTGTAGGCCATAGTACGAGTCTAAGACCTTAGCTATTAGGCCAGAGTAAGAGTTAAGACCTTGGCTATTAGGCCAGAGTAAGAGTTAAGACCTTAACCAGTAGGCCAGAGTAAGAGTTAATACCTTAACCATTAGGCCAGAGTAAGAGTTAAGACCTTAACCATAAGGCCAGAGTATGAGTCTAAGACCTTAGCTATTAGGCCAGAGTAAGAGTTAAGACCTTAACCTGTAGGCCAGAGTACGAGTCTAAGACCTTAGCTGTTAGGCCAGAGTAAGAGTTAAGACCTTAACCAGTAGGCCAGAGTAAGAGTTAAGACCTTAACCTGTAGGCCAGAGTACGAGTCTAAGACCTTAGCTATTAGGCCAGAGTAAGAGTTAAGACCTTAACCAGTAGGCGAGAGTGAGAGTTAAGACCTTAACCTGTAGGCCATAGTACGAGTCTAAGACCTTAGCTATTAGGCCAGAGTAAGAGTTAAGACCTTGGCTATTAGGCCAGAGTAAGAGTTAAGACCTTAACCAGTAGGCCAGAGTAAGAGTTAATACCTTAACCATTAGGCCAGAGTAAGAGTTAAGACCTTAACCATAAGGCCAGAGTATGAGTCTAAGACCTTAGCTATTAGGCCAGAGTAAGAGTTAAGACCTTAACCTGTAGTCCAGAGTACGAGTCTAAGACCTTAGCTGTTAGGCCAGAGTAAGAGTTAAGACCTTAACCAGTAGGCCAGAGTAAGAGTTAAGACTTTAACCTGTAGGCCATAGTACGAGTATAAGACCTTAGCTATTAGGCCAGAGTAAGAGTTAAGACCTTAACCAGTGGGCCGGAGTAAGAGTTAAGACCTTAACCTGTAGGCCAGAGTAAGAGTTAAGACGTTAACCTGTAGGCCAGAGTACGAGTCTAAGACCTTAGCTATTAGGCCAGGGTAAGAGTTAAGACCTTATCCAGTAGGCCAGAGTAAGAGTTAAGACCTTAGCTATTAGGCCAGAGTAAGAGTTAAGACCTTAAGCAGTAGGCCAGAGTAAGAGTTAAGACCTTAACCTGTAGGCCACAGTACGAGTCTAAGACCTTAGCTATTAGGCCAGAGTAAAAGTTAAGACCTTAACCAGTAGGCCAGAGTAAGAGTTAAGAACTTAACCTGTAGGCCAGAGTAAGAGTTAAGACCTTAACCTGTAGCCCATAGTACGAGTCTAAGACCTTAGCTATTAGGCCAGAGTAAGAGTTAAGACCTTAGATATTAGGCCAGAGTACGAGTTAAGACCTCAACCATTAAGCCAGAGTACGAGTCTAAGACCTTAGCTATTTAGCCAGAGTAAGAGTTAAGACCTTAGCTATTAGGCCAGAGTAAGAGTTAAGACCTTAACCATTGGGCCAGAGTACGAGTCTAAGACGTTAGCTATTAGGCCAGAGTAAGAGTTAAGACCTTATCCAGTAGGCCAGAGTAAGAGTTAAGACCTTAACCATTAGTCCAGAGTACGAGTCTAAGACCTTAGCTATTAGGCCAGAGTAAGAGTTAAGACCTTAGCTATTGGGCCAGAGTAAGAGTTAAGACCTCAACCATTAGGCCATAGTACGAGTATAAGACCTTAGCTATTAGGCCAGAGTAAGAGTTAAGAACTTAGCTATCAGGCCAGAGTAGGAGTTAAGACCTTAACCAGTAGGCCAGAGTAAGAGTTAAGACCTTAACCTGTAGGCCAGAGTAGAAGTTAAGACCTAAACCTGTAGGCCATACTATGAGTCTAAGACCTTAGCTAATAGGCCAGAGTAAGAGTTAAGACCTTAGCTATTAGGCCCGAGTAAGAGTTAAGACCTTAACCAGTAGGCCAGAGTAAGAGTTACGACCTTAACCTGAAGGCCATAGTATGAGTCTAAGACCTTAGATATTAGGCCAGAGTAAGAGTCAAGACCTTAGCTATTAGGCCAGAGTAAGAGTTAAGACCTTAACCTGTAGGCCAGAGTACGAGTCTAAGACCTTAGCTATTAGGCCAGAGTAAGAATTAAGACCTTAACCATTAGGCCAGAGTATGAGTCTAAGACCTTAGCTATTGGGCCAGAGTACGAGTCTAAGACCTTAGCTATTAGGCCAGAGTAAGACTTAAGACCTTAACCATTAGGCCAGAGTACGAGTCTAAGACCTTAGCTATTAGGCCAGAGTAAGAGTTAAGACCTTAACTAGTAGGCCAGAGTACGAGTCTAAGACCTTAGCTATTAGGCCAGAGTAAGAGTTAAGACCTTAACCAGTAGGCCAGAGTAAGAGTTAAGATCTTAACCTGTAGGCCATAGTACGAGTCTAAGACCTTAGCTATTAGGCCAGAGTAAGAGTTAAGACCTTAACCATTAGGCCAGAGTACGAGTCTAACACCTTAGCTATTAGGCCAGAGTAAGAGTTAAGACCATAAACATTAGGCCAGAGTACGAGTCTAAGACCTTAGCTATTAGGCCAGGCTAAGAGTTAAGACCTTAGCTATTAGGCCAGAGTACGAGTCTAAGACCTTAGCTATTAGGCCAGAGTAAGAGTTAAGACCTTAACCAGTAGGCCAGAGTAAGAGTTAAGACCTAACCTGTATGCCATAGTACGAATCTAAGACCTTAGCTATTAGGCCAGAGTAAGAGTTAAGACCTTAGCTATTAGGCCAGAGTAAGAATTAAGACCTTAACCAGTAGGCCAGAGTAAGAGTTAAGACCTTAACCTGTAGGCCAGAGTAAGAGTTAAGACCTTAACCTGTAGGCCATAGTACGAGTCTTAGACCTTAGCTATTAGGCCAGAGTAAGAGTTAAGACCTTAGCTATTAGGCCAGAGTATGAGTTAAGACCTTAACCATTAGGCCAGAGTACGAGTCTAAGACCTTAGCTATTAGGCCAGAGTAAGAGTTAAGACCTTAACCAGTAGGCCTGAGTAAGAGTTAAGACCTTAACCAGTAGGCCAGAGTACGAGTCTAAGACCTTAGCTATTAGGCCAGAGTAAGAGTTAAGATCCTAACCATTAGACCAGAGTACGAGTCTAAGACCTTAGCTATTAGGCGAGACTAAGAGTTAAGACCTTAGCTATTAGGCCAGAGTATGAGTCTAAGAGCTTAGCTATTAGGCCAGAGTAAGAGCTAAGACCTTAACCATTAGGCCAGAGTACGAGTCTAAGACCTTAGCTATTAGGCCAGAGTAAGAGTTAAGACCTTAGCTATTAGGCCAGAGTAAGAGTTAAGACTTTACCATTAAGCCAGAGTAAGAGTTAAGACCTTAACCATTAGGCCAGAGTAAGAGTCTGGCCAGAGTAAGAGTTAAGACCTTTACCATTAGGCCAGATTAAGAGTCTAAGACCTTAACCATTAGGCCAGAGTAAGAGTTAAGACCTTAACCATTAGGCCAGAGTAAGAGTCTAAGTCCTTAACCATTATGTCAGAGTAAGAGTCTAAGACCTTAGCTATTAGGCCAGACTAAGAGTTAAGACCTTAACCATTAGGCCAGAGTACGAGTCTAAGACCTTAGCTATTAGGCCAGAGTAAGAGTTAAGACCTTAACCATTAGGCCAGAGTAAGAGTCTAACACCTTAGCTATTAGGCCTGAGTAAGAATTAAGACCTTAAACAGTAGGCCAGAGTAAGAGTTAAGACCTTAACCATTAGGCCAGAGTACGAGTCTAAGACCTAAGCTATTAGGCCAGAGTAAGAGTTAAGACCTTAGCTATTAGGCCAGAGTAAGAGTTAAGACCTTAACCAGTAGGCGAGAGTGAGAGTTAAGACCTTAACCTGTAGGCCATAGTACGAGTCTCAGACCTTAGCTATTAGGCCAGAGTAAGAGTTAAGACCTTAACCAGTAGGCCATAGTAAGAGTTAAGAACTTAACCTGTAGGCCATAGTACGAGTCTAAGACCTTAGCTATTAGGTCAGAGTAAGAGTTAAGACCTTAGCTATTAGGCCAGAGTAAGAGTTAAGACCTTAACCATTAGGCCAAAGTACGAGTCTAAGACCTTAGCTATTAGGCCAGAGTAAGAATTAAGACCTTAGCTATTAGGCCACAGTAAAAGTTAAGACCTTAACCAGTAGACAAGAGTAAGAGTTAAGACCTTAACCATTAGGCCAGAGTACGAGTCTAAGACCTTAGCTATTAGGCCAGAGTAAGAGTTAATACCTTAGCTATTAGGCCAGAGTAAGAGTTAAGACCTTAACCATTAGGCCAGAGTACGAGTCTAAGACCTTAGCTATTAGGCCAGAGTAAGAGTTAAGACCTTAACCAGTAGGCCAGAGTAAGAGTTAAGAACTTAACCTGTAGGCCATAGTACGAGTCTAAGACCTTAGCTATTAGGCCAGAGTAAGAGTTAAGACCTTAGCTATTAGGCCAGAGTAAGAGTTAAGACCTTAACCATTAGGCCAAAGTACGAGTCTAAGACCTTAGCTATTAGGCCAGAGTAAGAGTTAAGACCTTAGCTATTAGGCCAGAGTAAAAGTTAAGACCTTCACCAGTAGGCCAGAGTAAGAGTTAAGACCTTAACTATTAGGCCAGAGTGCGAGTCTAAAACCTTAGCTATTAGGCCAGAGTAAGAGTTAAGACCTTAGCTATTAGGCCAGAGTACGAGTTAAGACCTCAACTATTAAGCCAGAGTACGAGTCTAAGACCTTAGCTATTTAGCCAGAGTAAGAGTTAAGACCTTAGCTATTAGGCCAGAGTAAGAGTTAAGACCTTAACCATTAGGCCAGAGTACGAGTCTAAGATGTTAGCTATTAGGCCAGAGTAAGAGTTAAGACCTTAACCAGTAGGCCAGAGTGAGAGTTAAGACCTTAACCATTAGTCCAGAGTACGAGTCTAAGACCTTAGCTATTAGGCCAGAGTAAGAGTTAAGACCTTAGCTATTGGGCCAGAGTAAGAGTTAAGACCTTAACCATTAGGCCATAGTACGAGTATAAGACCTTAGCTATTAGGCCAGAGTAAGAGTTAAGAACTTAGCTATCAGGACAGAGTAAGAGTTAAGACCTTAACCAGTAGGCCAGAGTAAGAGTTGAGACCTTAACCTGTAGGCCAGAGTAGGAGTTAAGACCTAAACCTGTAGGCCATACTACGAGTCTAAGACCTTAGCTAATAGGCCAGAGTAAGAGTTAAGACCTTAGCTATTAGGCCAGAGTAAGAGTTAAGACCTTAACCAGTAGGCCAGAGTAAGAGTTAAGACCTTAACCTGAAGGCCATAGTATGAGTCTAAGACCTTAGATATTAGGCCAGAGTAAGAGTCAAGACCTTAGCTATTAGGCCAGAGTAAGAGTTAAGACCTTAACCTGTAGGTCAGAGTACGAGTCTAAGACCTTAGCTATTAGGCCAGAGTAAGAATTAAGACCTTAACCATTAGGCCAGAGTAAGAGTCTAAGACCTTAACCATTATGTCAGAGTAAGAGTCTAAGACCTTAGCTATTAGGCCAGACTAAGAGTTAAGACCTTAACCATTAGGCCAGAGTACGAGTCTAAGACCTTAGCTATAAGGCCAGAGTAAGAGTTAAGACCTTAACCATTAGGCCAGAGTAAGAGTCTAACACCTTAGCTATTAGGCCAGAGTAAGAATTAAGACCTTAAACAGTAGGCCAGAGTAAGAGTTAAGACCTTAACCTGTAGGCCATAGTACGAGTCTAAGACCTTAGCTATTAGGCCAGAGTAAGAGTTAAGACCTTAACCATTAGGCCAGAGTACGAGTCTAAGACCTAAGCTATTAAGCCAGAGTAAGAGTTAAGACCTTAGCTATTAGGCCAGAGTAAGAGTTAAGACCTTAACCAGTAGGCGAGAGTGAGAGTTAAGACCTTAACCTGTAGGCCATAGTACGAGTCTAAGACCTTAGCTATTAGGCCAGAGTAAGAGTTAAGAAGACATCAAATTAATGAATGAGGCCTTAAAAATGTCTTTACGTTGGTTAACTAGCAATCATCTGAAGATAAATGCACAAAAAACTGAATTCCTATTAATCTCACCACCAAAGAATCAGACAGAAACGAAAGAATGGACAGAAACGATCACAGCACTAAACTGCAAACCTACGCTAGTCGACTCAGCGAAATCGCTAGGAATCACACTGGACAAGAACTTAGACTTGAAAGCCCACATTAAAGCAATGGCAAAAAGTGCTCGATTTCACTTGAACTACATTAGAAAAGTGAAACCATGCATTTCTATGACAGACCTCAAATTGGCAGTCCAGTCTTTAGTTATCTCAAGGATTGAATATGGATGTACAACCTTAGCAGGTCTACCTAAAACTTCCACAGCACCACTAAAAGCATGTCTTAATGCAGCCGCAAGACTTATAACCGGATCGAGGAAATTTGACCACATTTCCCCACACCTAAAAGCATTAAACTGGTTACCTTACGAAGCCAGAATTCAACTTAAAATGGCATGTATTACACACAAAGCGCTCCACTTTGGAACACCGAAATATTTGGCCAAGAAAATTGAACTATCGGGGGGAAACAGACCTGCCAGGAGTGCTAAGGAGATGCTGCTGTGGCCACCGATCTTCCGGAAGAAGAAAACATATGACAGAGCTTTCTCCGGAGCAGCCCCCAGAATTTGGAATTCACTCCCTCCAAACATTAGGAAGATTCCTAACACAGCAACATTTAAGAGGGAAGCGAAGATCTTCCTGATGAGTAAGTTCCTTTCGTAAATAAGACGGCTCATCAGAGCACTATGATATAGATGCTTTCACAACAGTCATTCGGAATATGTAAAGATAAGCTCATATACGCATACGATTCTATTCCTATTGAAGCGCACAGACGTAGAACGCTCAGAAAAAGACGATTCGAATCATGCGTATTTGGATATCCCAGTTCACTTGTACAATAAGCAGTTTCCAATACGTGATTGGGAAAATTGAAGTTAATCGTTCAGGGAAATAACAATATATATGTGACTACTGACAACACACGGTAACCTAATCCTGTGATTGTATTTTTCTTTCTTTTGCTTGTTAAATAATGTATAGTTACATACCTAAGCTACCTCATAGCCATGTAAATCGTCCTGCTACTCATATTGTATTCGTGCTCAATTTACCTTTTGTTATTGTGAAGCGCTCTGATACCCAAGGGTCACGTTCGCGCTATATAAAACTATATAAATAAAAATAAATAAAAATTAACCAGTTGGCCAGAGTAAGAGTTAAGAACTTAACCTGTAGGCCATAGTACGAGTCTAAGACCTTAGCTATTAGGTCAGAGTAAGAGTTAAGACCTTAGCTATTAGGCCAGAGTAAGAGTTAAGACCTTAACCATTAGGCCAAAGTACGAGTCTAAGACCTTAGCTATTAGGCCAGAGTAAGAATTAAGACGTTAGCTATTAGGCCAGAGTAAAAGTTAAGACCTTAACCAGTAGACAAGAGTAAGAGTTAAGACCTTAACCATTAGGCCAGAGTACGAGTCTAAGACCTTAGCTATTAGGCCAGAGTAAGAGTTAAGACCTTAACCAGTAGGCCAGTGTAAGAATTAAGACCTTAACCATTAGGCCAGAGTACGAGTCTAAGACCTTAGCTATTAGGCCAGAGTAAGAGTTAAGACCTTAACCAGTAGGCCAGTGTAAGAGTCAAGACCTTAACCATTAGGCCAGAGTACGAGTCTAAGACCTTAGCTATTAGGCCAGAGTACGAGTCTAAGACCTTAGCTATTAGGCCAGAGTAAGAGTTAAGACCTTAGCTATTAGGCCAGATTAAGAGTTAAGACCTTAGCTATTAGGCCAGAGTACGAGTCTAAGACCTTAGCTATTAGGCCAGAGTAAGAGTTAAGACCTTAACCAGTAGGCCAGTGTAAGAGTTAAGACCTTAACCATTAGGCCAGAGTACGAGTCTAAGACCTTAGCTATTAGGCCAGAGTAAGAGTTAAGACCTTAGCTATTAGGCCAGAGTAAGAGTTAAGACCTTAGCTATTAGGCCAGAGTACGAGTCTAAGACCTTAGCTATTAGGCCAGAGTACGAGTCTAAGAACTTAGCTAGTAGGCCAGAATAAGAGTTAAGACCTTAGCTATTAGGCCAGAGTAAGAGTCAGGACCTTAGCTATTAGGCCAGAGTACGAGTCTAAGACCTTAGCTATCAGGCCATAGTACGAGTCTTACACCTTAGCTATTAGGCCAGAGTAAGAGTTAAGACCTTAACCAGTATGCCAGTGTAAGAGTTAAGACCTTAACCTGTAGGCCAGAGTAAGAGTTAAGACCTTAACCTGTAGGCCATAGTAGGAGTCTTAGACCTTAGCTCTTAGGCCAGAGTAAGAGTTAAGACCTTAACCAGTAGGCCAGAGTAAGAGTTAAGACCTTAACCATTAGGCCAGAGTACGAGTCTAAGACCTTAGCTATTAGGCCAGAGTAAGAGTTAAGACCTTAGCTATTAGGCCAGAGTAAGAGTTAAGACCGTAACCATTAAGCCAGAGTACGAGTCTAAGACCTTAGCTATTTAGCCAGAGTAAGAGTTAAGACCTTAGCTATTAGGCCAGAGTAAGAGTTAAGACCTTAACCATTACGCCAGAGTACTAGTCTAAGACCTTAGCTATTAGGCCAGAGTAAGTGTTAAGACCTGAGCTATTATGCCAGACTGAGAGTTAAGACCTTAATCAGTAGGCCAGAGTAAGAGTTAAGACCTTAACCAGTAGGCCAGAGTAAGAGTTAAGACCTTAACCATTAGGCCAGAGTACGAGTCTAAGACCTTAGCTATTAGGCCAGAGTAAGAGTTAAGACCTTAACCAGTAGGCCAGAGTAAGAGTTAAGACCTTAACCTGTAGGCCATAGTACGAGTCTAAGACCTTAGCTATTAGGCCAGAGTAAGAGTTAAGACCTTAACCAGTCGGCCAGAGTAAGAGTTAAGACCTTAACCAGTAGGCCAGAGTACGAGTCTAACACCTTAGCTATTAGGCCAGAGTAAGAGTTAAGACCTTAACCAGTAGGCCAGAGAAAGAGTTAAGACCTTAACCATTAGACCAGAGTAAGAGTCTAAGACCTTAACTATTAGGCCAGAGTAACAGTTAAGACCTTAACCAGTAGGCCAGAGTAAGAGTTAAGACCTTAACCAGTAGGCCAGAGTACGAGTCTAAGACCTTAGCTATTAGGCCAGAGTAAGAGTTAAGACCTTAACCAGTAGGCCAGAGAAAGAGTTAAGACCTTAACCATTAGATCAGAGTACGAGTCTAAGACCGTAGCTACTAGGCCAGAGTAAGAGTTAAGACGTTAACCATTAAGCCAGAGTAAGAATAAAGATCTTAAACATTAGGCCAGAGAAAGAGTCTAAGACCTTAACCATTAGGCCGGAGTAAGAGCTAAGACCTTAACCATTAGGCCAGAGTAAGAGTCTAAGACCTTAACCATTAGGCCAGAGTAAGAGTCTAAGACCTTAACCATTAGGCCAGAGTAAGAGTTAAGACCTTAACCATTAGGCCAGAGTAAGAGTCTGGCCAGAGTAAGAGTTAAGACCTTTACCATTAGGCCAGATTAAGAGTCTAAGACCTTAACCATTAGGCCAGAGGAAGAGTTAAGACCTTAACCATTAGGCCAGAGTAAGAGTTAAGACCTTAACCAGTAGGCGCGAGTGAGAGTTAAGACCTTATCCTGTAGGCCATAGTACGAGTCTAAGACCTTAGCTATTAGGCCAGAGTAAGAGTTAAGACCTTAACCAGTAGGCCAGAGTAAGAGTTAAGAACTTAACCTGTAGGCCATAGTACGAGTCTAAGACCTTAGCTATTAGGTCAGAGTAAGAGTTAAGACCTTAGCTATTAGGCCAGAGTAAGAGTTAAGACCTTAACCATTAGGCCAAAGTACGAGTCTAAGACCTTAGATATTAGGCCAGAGTAAGAATTAAGACCTTAGCTATTAGGCCAGAGTAAAAGTTAAGACCTTAACCAGTAGACAAGAGTAAGAGTTAAGACCTTAACCATTAGGCCAGAGTACGAGTCTAAGACCTTAGCTATTAGGCCAGAGTAAGAGTTAAGACCTTAGCTTTTAGGCCAGAGTAAGAGTTAAGACCTTAACCATTAGGCCAGAGTACGAGTCTAAGACCTTAGCTTTTAGGCCAGAGTAAGAGTTAAGACCTTAACCAGTAGGCCAGAGTAAGAGTTAAGAACTTAACCTGTAGGCCATAGTACGAGTCTAAGACCTTAGCTATTAGGCCAGAGTAAGAGTTAAGACCTTAACCATTAGGCCAAAGTACGAGTCTAAGACCTTAGCTATTAGGCCAGAGTAAGAGTTAAGACCTTAGCTATTAGGCCAGAGTAAAAGTTAAGACCTTAACCAGTAGGCCAGAGTAAGAGTTAAGACCTTAACCATTAGGCCAGAGTACGACTCTAAGACCTTAGCTATTAGGCCAGAGTAAGAGTTAAGACCTTAACCAGTAGGCCAGTGTAAGAGTTAAGACCTTAACCATTAGGCCAGAGTACGAGTCTAAGACCTTAGCTATTAGGCCAGAGTAAGAGTTAAGACCTTAACCAGTAGGCCAGTGTAAGAGTTAAGACCTTAACCATTAGGCCAGAGTACGAGTCTAAGACCTTAGCTATTAGGCCAGAGTACGAGTCTAAGACCTTAGCTATTAGGCCAGAGTAAGAGTTAAGACCTTAACCAGTAGGCCAGTGTAAGAGTTAAGACCTTAACCATTAGGCCAGAGTACGAGTCTAAGACCTTAGCTATTAGGCCAGAGTACGAGTCTAAGACCTTAGCTATTAGGCCAGAGTAAGTGTTAAGACCTTAGCTATTAGGCCAGAGTAAGAGTTAAGACCTTAACCAGTAGGCCAGTGTAAGAGTTAAGACCTTAACCATTAGGCCAGAGTACGAGTCTAAGGCCTTAGCTATTAGGCCAGAGTACGAGTCTAAGACCTTAGCTATTAGGCCAGAGTAAGAGTTAAGACGTTAACCATTAAGCCAGAGTAAGAATAAAGATCTTAAACATTAGGCCAGAGAAAGAGTCTAAGACCTTAACCATTAGGCCGGAGTAAGAGCTAAGACCTTAACCATTAGGCCAGAGTAAGAGTCTAAGACCTTAACCATTAGGCCAGAGTAAGAGTCTAAGACCTTAACCATTAGGCCAGAGTAAGAGTTAAGACCTTAACCATTAGGCCAGAGTAAGAGTCTGGCCAGAGTAAGAGTTAAGACCTTTACCATTAGGCCAGATTAAGAGTCTAAGACCTTAACCATTAGGCCAGAGGAAGAGTTAAGACCTTAACCATTAGGCCAGAGTAAGAGTTAAGACCTTAACCAGTAGGCGCGAGTGAGAGTTAAGACCTTATCCTGTAGGCCATAGTACGAGTCTAAGACCTTAGCTATTAGGCCAGAGTAAGAGTTAAGACCTTAACCAGTAGGCCAGAGTAAGAGTTAAGAACTTAACCTGTAGGCCATAGTACGAGTCTAAGACCTTAGCTATTAGGTCAGAGTAAGAGTTAAGACCTTAGCTATTAGGCCAGAGTAAGAGTTAAGACCTTAACCATTAGGCCAAAGTACGAGTCTAAGACCTTAGATATTAGGCCAGAGTAAGAATTAAGACCTTAGCTATTAGGCCAGAGTAAAAGTTAAGACCTTAACCAGTAGACAAGAGTAAGAGTTAAGACCTTAACCATTAGGCCAGAGTACGAGTCTAAGACCTTAGCTATTAGGCCAGAGTAAGAGTTAAGACCTTAGCTATTAGGCCAGAGTAAGAGTTAAGACCTTAACCATTAGGCCAGAGTACGAGTCTAAGACCTTAGCTATTAGGCCAGAGTAAGAGTTAAGACCTTAACCAGTAGGCCAGAGTAAGAGTTAAGAACTTAACCTGTAGGCCATAGTACGAGTCTAAGACCTTAGCTATTAGGCCAGAGTAAGAGTTAAGACCTTAACCATTAGGCCAAAGTACGAGTCTAAGACCTTAGCTATTAGGCCAGAGTAAGAGTTAAGACCTTAGCTATTAGGCCAGAGTAAAAGTTAAGACCTTAACCAGTAGGCCAGAGTAAGAGTTAAGACCTTAACCATTAGGCCAGAGTACGACTCTAAGACCTTAGCTATTAGGCCAGAGTAAGAGTTAAGACCTTAACCAGTAGGCCAGTGTAAGAGTTAAGACCTTAACCATTAGGCCAGAGTACGAGTCTAAGACCTTAGCTATTAGGCCAGAGTAAGAGTTAAGACCTTAACCAGTAGGCCAGTGTAAGAGTTAAGACCTTAACCATTAGGCCAGAGTACGAGTCTAAGACCTTAGCTATTAGGCCAGAGTACGAGTCTAAGACCTTAGCTATTAGGCCAGAGTAAGAGTTAAGACCTTAGCTATTAGGCCAGATTAAGAGTTAAGACCTTAGCTATTAGGCCAGAGTACGAGTCTAAGACCTTAGCTATTAGGCCAGAGTAAGAGTTAAGACCTTAACCAGTAGGCCAGTGTAAGAGTTAAGACCTTAACCATTAGGCCAGAGTACGAGTCTAAGACCTTAGCTATTAGGCCAGAGTACGAGTCTAAGACCTTAGCTATTAGGCCAGAGTAAGTGTTAAGACCTTAGCTATTAGGCCAGAGTAAGAGTTAAGACCTTAACCAGTAGGCCAGTGTAAGAGTTAAGACCTTAACCATTAGGCCAGAGTACGAGTCTAAGGCCTTAGCTATTAGGCCAGAGTACGAGTCTAAGACCTTAGCAATTAGGCCAGAGTAAGAGTTAAGACCTTAGCTATTAGGCCAGAGTACGAGTCTAAGAGCTTACCTATCAGGCCATAGTACGAGTCTTACACCTTAGCTATTAGGCCAGAGTAAGAGTTAAGACCTTAGCTATTAGGCCAGAGTACGAGTCTAAGACCTTAGCTATTAGGCCAGAGTACGAGTCTAAGACCTTAGCTATTAGGCCAGAGTAAGAGTTAAGACCTTAGTTATTAGGCCAGAGTAAGAGTTAAGACCTTAGCTATTAGGCCAGAGTACGAGTCTAAGACCTTAGCTATTAGGCCAGAGTAAGAGTTAAGACCTTAACCAGTAGGCCAGTGTAAGAGTTAAGACCTTAACCATTAGGCCAGAGTACGAGTCTAAGACCTTAGCTATTAGGCCAGAGTACTAGTCTAAGAACTTAGCTATTAGGCCAGAATAAGAGTTAAGACCTTAGATATTAGGCCAGAGTAAGAGTTAAAACCTTAGCTATTAGGCCAGAGTACGAGTCTAAGACCTTAGCTATCAGGCCATAGTACGAGTCTTACACCTTAGCTATTAGGCCAGAGTAAGAGTTAAGACCTTAACCAGTACGCCAGTGTAAGAGTTAAGACCTTAACCTGTAGGCCAGAGTAAGAGTTAAGACCTTAACCTGTAGGCCATAGTAGGAGTCTTAGACCTTAGCTATTAGGCCAGAGTAAGAGTTAAGAACTTAACCTGTAGGCCATAGTACGAGTCTAAGACCTTAGCTATTAGGTCAGAGTAAGAGTTAAGACCTTAACCATTAGGCCAAAGTACGAGTCTAAGACCTTAGCTATTAGGCCAGAGTAAGAATTAAGACCTTAGCTATTAGGCCAGAGTAAAAGTTAAGACCTTAACCAGTAGACAAGAGTAAGAGTTAAGACCTTAACCATTAGGCCAGAGTACGAGTCTAAGACCTTAGCTATTAGGCCAGAGTAAGAGTTAAGACCTTAGCTATTAGGCCAGAGTAAGAGTTAAGACCTTAACCATTAGGCCAGAGTACGAGTCTAAGACCTTAGCTATTAGGCCAGAGTAAGAGTTAAGACCTTAACCATTAGGCCAGAGTAAGAGTTAAGACCTTAACCAGTAGGCGCGAGTGAGAGTTAAGACCTTATCCTGTAGGCCTTAGTACGAGTCTAAGACCTTAGCTATTAGGCCAGAGTAAGAGTTAAGACCTTAACCAGTAGGCCAGAGTAAGAGTTAAGAACTTAACCTGTAGGCCATAGTACGAGTCTAAGACCTTAGCTATTAAGTCAGAGTAAGAGTTAAGACCTTAGCTATTAGGCCAGAGTAAGAGTTAAGACGTTAGCTATTAGGCCAGAGTAAAAGTTAAGACCTTAACCAGTAGACAAGAGTAAGAGTTAAGACCTTAACCATTAGGCCAGAGTACGAGTCTAAGACCTTAGCTATTAGGCCAGAGTAAGAGTTAAGACCTTAACCAGTAGGCCAGTGTAAGAGTTAAGACCTTAACCATTAGGCCAGAGTACGAGTCTAAGACCTTAGCTATTAGGCCAGAGTAAGAGTTAAGACCTTAACCAGTAGGCCAGAGTACGAGTCTAAGACGTTAGCTATTAGGCCAGAGTAAGAGTTAAGACCTTAACCATTAGTCCAGAGTACGAGTCTAAGACCTTCGCTATTAGGCCAGAGTAAGAGTTAAGACCTTAGCTATTGGGCCAGAGTAAGAGTTAAGACCTTAACCATTAGGCCATAGTACGAGTATAAGACCTTAGCTATTAGGCCAGAGTAAGAGTTAAGAACTTAGCTATCAGGCCAGAGTAAGAGTTAAGACCTTAACCGGTAGGCCAGAGTAAGAGTTAAGACCTTAACCTGTAGGCCAGAGTAGGAGTTAAGACCTAAACCTGTAGGCCATACTACGAGTCTAAGACCTTAGCTAATAGGCCAGAGTAAGAGTTAAGACCTTAGCTATTAGGCCAGAGTAAGAGTTAAGACCTTAACCAGTAGGCCAGAGTAAGAGTTAAGACCTTAACCTGAAGGCCATAGTATGAGTCTAAGACCTTAGATATTAGGGCAGAGTAAGAGTCAAGACCTTAGCTATTAGGTCAGAGTAAGAGTTAAGACCTTAACCTGTAGGTCAGAGTACGAGTCTAAGACCTTAGCTATTAGGCCAGAGTAAGAATTAAGACCTTAACCATTAGGCCAGAGTATGAGTCTAAGACCTTAGCTATTGGGCCAGAGTACGAGTCTAAGACCTTAGCTATTAGGCCAGAGTAAGAGTTAAGACCTTAACAATTAGGCCAGAGTACGAGTCTAAGACCTTAGCTATTAGGCCAGAGTAAGAGTTAAGACCTTAACCAGTAGGCCAGAGTACGAGTCTAAGACCTTAGCTATTAGGCCAGAGTAAGAGTTAAGACCTTAACCAGTAGGCCAGAGTACGAGTTAAGACCTTAAACTGTAGGCCATAGTACGAGTCTGAGACCTTAGCTATTAGGCCAGAGTAAGAGTTAAGACCTTAACCATTAGGCCAGAGTACGAGTCTAACACCTTAGCTATTAGGCCAGAGTAAGAGTTAAGACCTTAAACATTAGGCCAGAGTACGAGTCTAAGACCTTAGCTATTAGGCCAGACTAAGAGTTAAGACCTTAGCTATTAGGCCAGAGTACGAGTCTAAGACCTTAGCTATTAGGCCAGAGTAAGAGTTAAGACCTTAACCAGTAGGCCAGAGTAAGAGTTAAGACCTAACCTGTATGCCATAGTACGAATCTAAGACCTTAGCTATTAGGCCAGAGTAAGAGTTAAGACCTTAGCTATTAGGCCAGAGTAAGAATTAAGACCTTAACCAGTAGGCCAGAGTAAGAGTTAAGACCTTAACCTGTAGGCCAGATTAAGAGTTAAGACCTTAACCTGTAGGCCATAGTACGAGTCTTAGACCTTAGCTATTAGGCCAGAGTAAGAGTTAAGACCTTAGCTATTAGGCCAGAGTAAGAATTAAGACCTTAACCAGTAGGCCAGAGTAAGAGTTAAGACCTTAACCTGTAGGCCATAGTACGAGTCTAAGACCTTAGCTATTAGGCCAGAGTAAGAGTTAAGACCTTAACCAGTAGGCCAGAGTATGAGTTAAGACCTTAACCATTAGGCCAGAGTATGAGTCTAAGACCTTAGCTATTAGGCCAGAGTAAGAGTTAAGACCTTAACCAGTAGGCCTGAGTAAGAGTTAAGACCTTAACCAGTAGGCCAGAGTAAGAGTTAAGATCCTAACCATTAGACCAGAGTACGAGTCTAAGACCTTAGCTATTAGGCCAGACTAAGAGTTAAGACCTTAGCTATTAGGCCAGAGTATGAGTCTAAGAGCTTAGCTATTAGGCCAGAGTAAGAGCTAAGACCTTAACCATTAGGCCAGAGTACGAGTCTAAGACCTTAGCTATTAGGCCAGAGTAAGAGTTAAGACCTTAGCTATTAGGCCAGAGTAAGAGTTAAGATTTTAACCATTAAGCCAGAGTAAGAATAAAGACCTTAAACATTGGGCCAGAGAAAGAGTCTAAGACCTTAACCATTAGGCCGGAGTAAGAGCTAAGACCTTAACCATTAGGCCAGAGTAAGCGTCTAAGACCTTAACCATTAGGCCAGAGTAAGAGTAAAGACCTTAACCATTAGGCCAGAGTAAGAGTCTGGCCAGAGTAAGAGTTAAGACCTTTACCATTAGGCCAGATTAAGAGTCTAAGACCTTAACCATTAGGCCAGAGTAAGAGTTAAGACCTTAACCATTAGGCCAGAGTAAGAGTCTAAGACCTTAACCATTATGTCAGAGTAAGAGTATAAGACCTTAGCTATTAGGCCAGAATAAGAGTTAAGACCTTAACCATTAGGCCAGAGTACGAGTCTAAGACCTTTGCTATTAGGCCAGAGTAAGAGTTAAGACCTTAACCATTAGGCCAGAGTACGAGTCTAAGACCTTAGCTATTAGGCCAGAGTAAGAGTTAAGACCTTAACCATTAGGCCAGAGTAAGAGTCTAACACCTTAGCTATTAGGCCAGAGTAAGAATTAAGACCTTAAACAGTAGGCCAGAGTAAGAGTTAAGACCTTAACCTGTAGGCCATAGTACGAGTCTAAGACCTTAGCTATTAGGCCAGAGTAAGAGTTAAGACCTAAACCATTAGGCCAGAGTACGAGTCTAAGACCTAAGCTATTAGGCCAGAGTAAGAGTTAAGACCTTAGCTATTAGGCCAGAGTAAGAGTTAAGACCTTAACCAGTAGGCGAGAGTGAATGTTAAGACCTTAACCTGTAGGCCATAGTACGAGTCTAAGACCTTAGCTATTAGGCCAGAGTAAGAGTTAAGACCTTAACCAGTAGGCCAGAGTAAGAGTTAAGAACTTAACCTGTAGGCCATAGTACGAGTCTAAGACCTTAGCTATTAGGTCAGAGTAAGAGTTAAGACCTTAGCTATTAGGCCAGAGTAAGAGTTAAGACGTTAGCTATTAGGCCAGAGTAAAAGTTAAGACCTTAACCAGTAGACAAGAGTAAGAGTTAAGACCTTAACCATTAGGCCAGAGTACGAGTCTAAGACCTTAGCTATTAGGCCAGAGTAAGAGTTAAGACCTTAACCAGTAGGCCAGTGTAAGAGTTAAGACCTTAACCATTAGGCCAGAGTACGAGTCTAAGACCTTAGCTATCAGGCCAGAGTAAGAGTTAAGACCTTAACCAGTAGGCCAGTGTAAGAGTTAAGACCTTAACCATTAGGCCAGAGTACGAGTCTAAGACCTTAGCTATTAGGCCAGAGTACGAGTCTAAGACCTTAGCTATTAGGCCAGAGTAAGAGTTAAGACCTTAACCAGTAGGCCAGTGTAAGAGTTAAGACCTTAACCATTAGGCCAGAGTACGAGTATACAACCTTAGCTATTAGGCCAGAGTAAGAGTTAAGACCTTAGCTATTAGGCCAGAGTAAGAGTTAAGACCTTAGCTATTAGGCCAGAGTACGAGTCTAAGACCTTAGCTATTAGGCCAGAGTACGAGTCTAAGAACTTAGCTAGTAGGCCAGAGTAAGAGTTAAGACCTTAACCTGTAGGCCATAGTAGGAGTCTTAGACCTTAGCTATTAGGCCAGAGTAAGAGTTAAGACCTTAACCAGTAGGCCAGAGTAAGAGTTAAGACCTTAACCATTAGGCCAGAGTACGAGTCTAAGACCTTAGCTATTAGGCCAGAGTAAGAGTTAAGACCTTAGCTATTAGGCCAGAGTAAGAGTTAAGACCGTAACCATTAAGCCAAAGTACGAGTCTAAGACCTTAGCTATTTAGCCAGAGTAAGAGTTAAGACCTTAACCAGTAGGCCAGTGTAAGAGTTAAGACCTTAACCATTAGGCCAGAGTACGAGTCTAAGACCTTAGCTATTAGGCCAGAGTACGAGTCTAAGACCTTAGCTATTAGGCCAGAGTACGAGTTAAGACCTTAACCAGTAGGCCAGTGTAAGAGTTAAGACCTTAACCATTAGGCCAGAGTACGAGTCTAAGACCTTAGCTATTAGGCCAGAGTACGAGTCTAAGACCTTAGCTATTAGGCCAGAGTAAGTGTTAAGACCTTAGCTATTAGGCCAGAGTAAGAGTTAAGACCTTAACCAGTAGGCCAGTGTAAGAGTTAAGACCTTAACCATTAGGCCAGAGTACGAGTCTAAGACCTTAGCTATTAGGCCAGAGTAAGAGTTAAGACCTTAACCAGTAGGCCAGTGTAAGAGTTAAGACCTTAACCATTAGGCCAGAGTACGAGTCTAAGACCTTATCTATTAGGCCAGAGTAAGAGTTAAGACCTTAACCAGTAGGCCAGAGTAAGAGTCTAAGACCTTAACCATTATGTCAGAGTAAGAGTATAAGACCTTAGCTATTAGGCCAGACTAAGAGTTAAGACCTTAACCATTAGGCCAGAGTACGAGTCTAAGACCTTAGCTATTAGGCCAGAGTAAGAGTTAAGACCTTAACCATTAGGCCAGAGTACGAGTCTAAGACCTTAGCTATTAGGCCAGAGTAAGAGTTAAGACCTTAACCATTAGGCCAGAGTAAGAGTCTAACACCTTAGCTATTAGGCCAGAGTAAGAATTAAGACCTTAAACAGTAGGCCAGAGTAAGAGTTAAGACCTTAACCTGTAGGCCATAGTACGAGTCTAAGACCTTAGCTATTAGGCCAGAGTAAGAGTTAAGACCTTAACCATTAGGCCAGAGTACGAGTCTAAGACCTAAGCTATTAGGCCAGAGTAAGAGTTAAGACCTTAGCTATTAGGCCAGAGTAAGAGTTAAGACCTTAACCAGTAGGCGAGAGTGAATGTTAAGACCTTAACCTGTAGGCCATAGTACGAGTCTAAGACCTTAGCTATTAGGCCAGAGTAAGAGTTAAGACCTTAACCAGTAGGCCAGAGTAAGAGTTAAGAACTTAACCTGTAGGCCATAGAACGAGTCTAAGACCTTAGCTATTAGGTCAGAGTAAGAGTTAAGACCTTAGCTATTAGGCCAGAGTAAGAGTTAAGACGTTAGCTATTAGGCCAGAGTAAAAGTTAAGACCTTAACCAGTAGACAAGAGTAAGAGTTAAGACCTTAACCATTAGGCCAGAGTACGAGTCTAAGACCTTAGCTATTAGGCCAGAGTAAGAGTTAAGACCTTAACCAGTAGGCCAGTGTAAGAGTTAAGACCTTAACCATTAGGCCAGAGTACGAGTCTAAGACCTTAGCTATTAGGCCAGAGTAAGAGTTAAGACCTTAACCAGTAGGCCAGTGTAAGAGTTAAGACCTTAACCATTAGGCCAGAGTACGAGTCTAAGACCTTAGCTATTAGGCCAGAGTACGAGTCTAAGACCTTAGCTATTAGGCCAGAGTAAGAGTTAAGACCTTAACCAGTAGGCCAGTGTAAGTGTTAAGACCTTAACCATTAGGCCAGAGTACGAGTATAAGACCTTAGCTATTAGGCCAGAGTAAGAGTTAAGACCTTAGCTATTAGGCCAGAGTAAGAGTTAAGACCTTAGCTATTAGGCCAGAGTACGAGTCTAAGACCTTAGCTATTAGGCCAGAGTACGAGTCTAAGAACTTAGCTAGTAGGCCAGAGTAAGAGTTAAGACCTTAACCTGTAGGCCATAGTAGGAGTCTTAGACCTTAGCTATTAGGCCAGAGTAAGAGTTAAGACCTTAACCAGTAGGCCAGAGTAAGAGTTAAGACCTTAACCATTAGGCCAGAGTACGAGTCTAAGACCTTAGCTATTAGGCCAGAGTAAGAGTTAAGACCTTAGCTATTAGGCCAGAGTAAGAGTTAAGACCGTAACCATTAAGCCAAAGTACGAGTCTAAGACCTTAGCTATTTAGCCAGAGTAAGAGTTAAGACCTTAACCAGTAGGCCAGTGTAAGAGTTAAGACCTTAACCATTAGGCCAGAGTACGAGTCTAAGACCTTAGCTATTAGGCCAGAGTACGAGTCTAAGACCTTAGCTATTAGGCCAGAGTAAGAGTTAAGACCTTAGCTATTAGGCCAGATTAGGAGTTAAGACCTTAGCTATTAGGCCAGAGTACGAGTCTAAGACCTTAGCTATTAGGCCAGAGTAAGAGTTAAGACCTTAACCAGTAGGCCAGTGTAAGAGTTAAGACCTTAACCATTAGGCCAGAGTACGAGTCTAAGACCTTAGCTATTAGGCCAGAGTACGAGTCTAAGACCTTAGCTATTAGGCCAGAGTAAGTGTTAAGACCTTAGCTATTAGGCCAGAGTAAGAGTTAAGACCTTAACCAGTAGGCCAGTGTAAGAGTTAAGACCTTAACCATTAGGCCAGAGTACGAGTCTAAGGCCTTAGCTATTAGGCCAGAGTACGAGTCTAAGACCTTAGCAATTAGGCCAGAGTAAGAGTTAAGACCTTAGCTATTAGGCCAGAGTACGAGTCTAAGAGCTTACCTATCAGGCCATAGTACGAGTCTTACACCTTAGCTATTAGGCCAGAGTAAGAGTTAAGACCTTAACCAGTATGCCAGTGTAAGAGTTAAGACCTTAACCTGTAGGCCAGAGTAAGAGTTAAGACCTTAACCTGTAGGCCATAGTAGGAGTCTTAGACCTTAGCTATTGGGGCAGAGTAAGAGTTAAGACCTTAACCAGTAGGCCAGAGTAAGAGTTAAGACCTTAACCATTAGGCCAGAGTACGAGTCTAAGACCTTAGCTATTAGGCCAGAGTAAGAGTTAAGACCTTAGCTATTAGGCCAGAGTAAGAGTTAAGACCGTAACCATTAAGCCAAAGTACGGGTCTAAGACCTTAGCTATTTAGCCAGAGTAAGAGTTAAGACCTTAGCTATTAGGCCAGAGTAAGAGTTAAGACCTTAACCATTACGCCAGAGTACGAGTCTAAGACCTTAGCTATTAGGCCAGAGTAAGTGTTAAGACCTTAACCAGTAGGCCAGAGTAAGAGTTAAGACCTTAACCTGTAGGCCATAGTACGAGTCTAAGACCTTAGCTATTAGGCCAGAGTAAGAGTTAAGACCTTAACCAGTCGGCCAGAGTAAGAGTTAAGACCTTAACCAGTAGGCCAGAGTACGAGTCTGACACCTTAGCTATTAGGCCAGAGTAAGAGTTAAGACCTTAACCAGTAGGCCAGAGAAAGAGTTAAGACCTTAACCATTAGACCAGAGTACGAGTCAAAGACCTTAGCTATTAGGCCAGAGTAAGAGTTAAGACCTTAACCAGTAGGCCAGAGTAAGAGTTAAGACCTTAACCAGTAGGCCAGAGTACGAGTCTAAGACCTTAGCTATTAGGCCAGAGTAAGTGTTAAGACCTTAAAAAGTAGGCCAGTGAAAGAGTTAAGACCTTAAACATTAGATCAGAGTACGAGTCTAAGACCGTAGCTACTAGGCCAGAGTAAGAGTTAAGACCTTAGCTATTAGGCCAGAGTAAAAGTTAAGACCTTAACCAGTAGGCCAGAGTAAGAGTTAAGACCTTAACCATTAGGCCAGAGTACGAGTCTAAGACCTTAGCTATTAGGCCAGAGTAAGAGTTAAGACCTTAGCTATTAGGCCAGAGTACGAGTTAAGACCTCAACTATTAAGCCAGAGTACGAGTCTAAGACCTTAGCTATTTAGCCAGAGTAAGAGTTAAGACCTTAGCTATTAGGCCAGAGTAAGAGTTAAGACCTTAACCATTAGGCCAGAGTATGAGTCTAAGACGTTAGCTATTAGGCCAGAGTAAGAGTTAAGACCTTAACCAGTAGGCCAGAGTGAGAGTTAAGACCTTAACCATTAGTCCAGAGTACGAGTCTAAGACCTTCGCTATTAGGCCAGAGTAAGAGTTAAGACCTTAGCTATTGGGCCAGAGTAAGAGTTAAGACCTTAACCATTAGGCCATAGTACGAGTATAAGACCTTAGCTATTAGGCCAGAGTAAGAGTTAAGAACTTAGCTATCAGGCCAGAGTAAGAGTTAAGACCTTAACCAGTAGGCCAGAGTAAGAGTTAAGACCTTAACCTGTAGGCCAGAGTAGGAGTTAAGACCTAAACCTGTAGGCCATACTACGAGTCTAAGACCTTAGCTAATAGGCCAGAGTAAGAGTTAAGACCTTAGCTATTAGGCCAGAGTAAGAGTTAAGACCTTAACCAGTAGGCCAGAGTAAGAGTTAAGACCTTAACCTGAAGGCCATAGTATGAGTCTAAGACCTTAGATATTAGGGCAGAGTAAGAGTCAAGACCTTAGCTATTAGGCCAGAGTAAGAGTTAAGACCTTAACCTGTAGGTCAGAGTACGAGTCTAAGACCTTAGGTATTAGGCCAGAGTAAGAATTAAGACCTTAACCATTAGGCCAGAGTATGAGTCTAAGACCTTAGCTATTGGGCCAGAGTACGAGTCTAAGACCTTAGCTATTAGGCCAGAGTAAGAGTTAAGACCTTAACCATTAGGCCAGAGTACGAGTCTAAGACCTTAGCTATTAGGCCAGAGTAAGAGTTAAGACCTTAACCAGTAGGCCAGAGTACGAGTCTAAGACCTTAGCTATTAGGCCAGAGTAAGAGTTAAGACCTTAACCAGTAGGCCAGAGTAAGAGTTAAGACCTTAACCTGTAGGCCATAGTACGAGTCTGAGACCTTAGCTATTAGGCCAGAGTAAGAGTTAAGACCTGAACCATTAGGCCAGAGTACGAGTCTAACACCTTAGCTATTAGGCCAGAGTAAGAGTTAAGACCTTAAACATTAGGCCAGAGTACGAGTCTAAGACCTTAGCTATTAGGCCAGACTAAGAGTTAAGACCTTAGCTATTAGGCCAGAGTACGAGTCTAAGATCTTAGCTATTAGGCCAGAGTAAGAGTTAAGACCTTAACCAGTAGGCCAGAGTAAGAGTTAAGACCTAACCTGTATGCCATAGTACGAATCTAAGACCTTAGCTATTAGGCCAGAGTAAGAGTTAAGACCTTAGCTATTAGGCCAGAGTAAGAATTAAGACCTTAACCAGTAGGCCAGAGTAAGAGTTAAGACCTTAACCTGTAGGCCAGATTAAGAGTTAAGACCTTAACCTGTAGGCCATAGTACGAGTCTTAGACCTTAGCTATTAGGCCAGAGTAAGAGTTAAGACCTTAGCTATTAGGCCAGAGTAAGAATTAAGACCTTAACCAGTAGGCCAGAGTAAGAGTTAAGACCTTAACCTGTAGGCCATAGTACGAGTCTAAGACCTTAGCTATTAGGCCAGAGTAAGAGTTAAGACCTTAACCAGTAGGCCAGAGTATGAGTTAAGACCTTAACCATTAGGCCAGAGTATGAGTCTAAGACCTTAGCTATTAGGCCAGAGTAAGAGTTAAGACCTTAACCAGTAGGCCTGAGTAAGAGTTAAGACCTTAACCAGTAGGCCAGAGTAAGAGTTAAGATCCTAACCATTAGACCAGAGTACGAGTCTAAGACCTTAGCTATTAGGCCAGACTAAGAGTTAAGACCTTAGCTATTAGGCCAGAGTATGAGTCTAAGAGCTTAGCTATTAGGCCAGAGTAAGAGCTAAGACCTTAACCATTAGGCCAGAGTACGAGTCTAAGACCTTAGCTATTAGGCCAGAGTAAGAGTTAAGACCTTAGCTATTAGGCCAGAGTAAGAGTTAAGATTTTAACCATTAAGCCAGAGTAAGAATAAAGACCTTAAACATTGGGCCAGAGAAAGAGTCTAAGACCTTAACCATTAGGCCGGAGTAAGAGCTAAGACCTTAACCATTAGGCCAGAGTAAGCGTCTAAGACCTTAACCATTAGGCCAGAGTAAGAGTAAAGACCTTAACCATTAGGCCAGAGTAAGTGTCTGGCCAGAGTAAGAGTTAAGACCTTTACCATTAGGCCAGATTAAGAGTCTAAGACCTTAACCATTAGGCCAGAGTAAGAGTTAAGACCTTAACCATTAGGCCAGAGTAAGAGTCTAAGACCTTAACCATTATGTCAGAGTAAGAGTATAAGACCTTAGCTATTAGGCCAGACTAAGAGTTAAGACCTTAACCATTAGGCCAGAGTACGAGTCTAAGACCTTAGCTATTAGGCCAGAGTAAGAGTTAAGACCTTAACCATTAGGCCAGAGTATGAGTCTAAGACCTTAGCTATTAGGCCAGAGTAAGAGTTAAGACCTTAACCATTAGGCCAGAGTAAGAGTCTAACACCTTAGCTATTAGGCCAGAGTAAGAATTAAGACCTTAAACAGTAGGCCAGAGTAAGAGTTAAGACCTTAACCTGTAGGCCATAGTACGAGTCTAAGACCTTAGCTATTAGGCCAGAGTAAGAGTTAAGACCTTAACCATTAGGCCAGAGTACGAGTCTAAGACCTAAGCTATTAGGCCAGAGTAAGAGTTAAGACCTTAGCTATTAGGCCAGAGTAAGAGTTAAGACCTTAACCAGTAGGCGAGAGTGAATGTTAAGACCTTAACCTGTAGGCCATAGTACGAGTCTAAGACCTTAGCTATTAGGCCAGAGTAAGAGTTAAGACCTTAACCAGTAGGCCAGAGTAAGAGTTAAGAACTTAACCTGTAGGCCATAGTACGAGTCTAAGACCTTAGCTATTAGGTCAGAGTAAGAGTTAAGACCTTAGCTATTAGGCCAGAGTAAGAGTTAAGACGTTAGCTATTAGGCCAGAGTAAAAGTTAAGACCTTAACCAGTAGACAAGAGTAAGAGTTAAGACCTTAACCATTAGGCCAGAGTACGAGTCTAAGACCTTAGCTATTAGGCCAGAGTAAGAGTTAAGACCTTAACCAGTAGGCCAGTGTAAGAGTTAAGACCTTAACCATTAGGCCAGAGTACGAGTCTAAGACCTTAGCTATTAGGCCAGAGTAAGAGTTAAGACCTTAACCAGTAGGCCAGTGTAAGAGTTAAGACCTTAACCATTAGGCCAGAGTACGAGTCTAAGACCTTAGCTATTAGGCCAGAGTACGAGTCTAAGACCTTAGCTATTAGGCCAGAGTAAGAGTTAAGACCTTAGCTATGAGGCCAGATTAAGAGTTAAGACCTTAGCTATTAGGCCAGAGTACGAGTCTAAGACCTTAGCTATTAGGCCAGAGTAAGAGTTAAGACCTTAACCAGTAGGCCAGTGTAAGAGTTAAGACCTTAACCATTATGCCAGAGTACGAGTCTAAGACCTTAGCTATTAGGCCAGAGTAAGAGTTAAGACCTTAGCTATTAGGCCAGAGTAAGAGTTAAGACCTTAGCTATTAGGCCAGAGTACGAGTCTAAGACCTTAGCTATTAGGCCAGAGTACGAGTCTAAGAACTTAGCTAGTAGGCCAGAATAAGAGTTAAGACCTTAGCTATTAGGCCAGAGTAAGAGTTAAGACCTTAGCTATTAGGCCAGAGTACGAGTCTAAGACCTTAGCTATCAGGCCATAGTACAAGTCTTACACCTTAGCTATTAGGCCAGAGTAAGAGTTAAGACCTTAACCAGTATGCCAGTGTAAGAGTTAGGACCTTAACCTATAGGCCAGAGTAAGAGTTAAGACCTTAACCTGTAGGCCATAGTAGGAGTCTTAGACCTTAGCTATTAGGCCAGAGTAAGAGTTAAGACCTTAACCAGTAGGCCAGAGTAAGAGTTAGGACCTTAACCATTAGGCCAGAGTACGAGTCTAAGACCTTAGCTATTAGGCCAGAGTAAGAGTTAAGACCGTAACCATTAAGCCAGAGTACGAGTCTAAGACCTTAGCTATTTAGCCAGAGTAAGAGTTAAGACCTTAGCTATTAGGCCAGAGTAAGAGTTAAGACCGTAACCATTAAGCCAGAGTACGAGTCTAAGACCTTAGCTATTTAGCCAGAGTAAGAGTTAAGACCTTAGCTATTAGGCCAGAGTAAGAGTTAAGACCTTAACCATTACACCAGAGTACGAGTCTAAGACCTTAGCTATTAGGCCAGAGTAAGAGTTAAGACCTTAGCTATTAGGCCAGAGTAAGAGTTAAGACCGTAACCATTAAGCCAGAGTACGAGTCTAAGACCTTAGCTATTTAGCCAGAGTAAGAGTTAAGACCTTAGCTATTAGGCCAGAGTAAGAGTTAAGACCTTAACCGTTAGGCCAGAGTACGAGTCTAAGACCTTAGCTATTAGGCCAGAGTTAGAGTTAAGACCTTAGCTATTAGGCCACAGTAAGAGTTAAGATTTTAACCATTAAGCCAGAGTAAGAATAAAGACCTTAAACATTGGGCCAGAGAAAGAGTCTAAGACCTTAACCATTAGGCCGGAGTAAGAGCTAAGACCTTAACCATTAGGCCAGAGTAAGAGTCTAAGACCTTAAACATTAGGCCAGAGTAAGAGTAAAGACCTTAACCATTAGGCCAGAGTAAGAGTCTGGCCAGAGTAAGAGTTAAGACCTTTACCATTAGGCCAGATTAAGAGTCTAAGACCTTAGCTATTAGGCCAGACTAAGAGTTAAGACCTTAACCATTAGGCCAGAGTACGAGTCTAAGACCTTAGCTATTAGGCCAGACTAAGAGTTAAGACCTTAAACATTGGGCCAGAGAAAGAGTCTAAGACCTTAACCATTAGGCCGGAGTAAGAGCTAAGACCTTAACCATTAGGCCAGAGTAAGAGTCTAAGACCTTAGCTTTTAGGCCAGAGTAAGAGTTAAGACCTTAGCTATTAGGCCAGAGTAAGAGTTAAGACCTTAGCTATTAGGCCAGAGTACGAGTCTAAGACCTTAGCTATTAGGCCAGAGTACAAGTCTAAGAACTTAGCTAGTAGGCCAGAATAAGAGTTAAGACCTTAGCTATTAGGCCAGAGTAAGAGTTAAGACCTTAGCTATTAGGCCAGAGTACGAGTCTAAGACCTTAGCTATCAGGCCATAGTACGAGTCTTACACCTTAGCTATTAGGCCAGAGTAAGAGTTAAGACTTTAACCAGTACGCCAGTGTAAGAGTTAAGACCTTAACCTATAGGCCAGGGTAAGAGTTAAGACCTTAACCTGTAGGCCATAGTAGGAGTCTTAGACCTTAGCTATTAGGCCAGAGTAAGAGTTAAGACCTTAACCAGTAGGCCAGAGTAAGAGTTAGGACCTTAACCATTAGGCCAGAGTACGAGTCTAAGACCTTAGCTATTAGGCCAGAGTAAGAGTTAAGACCGTAACCATTAAGCCAGAGTACGAGTCTAAGACCTTAGCTATTTAGCCAGAGTAAGAGTTAAGACCTTAGCTATTAGGCCAGAGTAAGAGTTAAGACCGTAACCATTAAGCCAGAGTACGAGTCTAAGACCTTAGCTATTTAGCCAGAGTAAGAGTTAAGACCTTAGCTATTAGGCCAGAGTAAGAGTTAAGACCTTAACCATTACGCCAGAGTACGAGTCTAAGACCTTAGCTATTAGGCCAGAGTAAGAGTTAAGACCTTAGCTATTATGCCAGAGTAAGAGTTAAGACCGTAACCATTAAGCCAGAGTACGAGTCTAAGACCTTAGCTATTTAGCCAGAGTAAGAGTTAAGACCTTAGCTATTAGGCCAGAGTAAGAGTTAAGACCTTAACCATTAGGCCAGAGTACGAGTCTAAGACCTTAGCTATTAGGCCAGAGTTAGAGTTAAGACCTTAGCTATTAGGCCAGAGTAAGAGTTAAGATTTTAACCATTAAGCCAGAGTAAGAATAAAGACCTTAAACATTGGGCCAGAGAAAGAGTCTAAGACCTTAACCATTAGGCCGGAGTAAGAGCTAAGACCTTAACCATTAGGCCAGAGTAAGAGTCTAAGACCTTAACCATTAGGCCAGAGTAAGAGTAAAGACCTTAACCATTAGGCCAGAGTAAGAGTCTGGCCAGAGTAAGAGTTAAGACCTTTACCATTAGGCCAGATTAAGAGTCTAAGACCTTAGCTATTAGGCCAGACTAAGAGTTAAGCCCTTAACCATTAGGCCAGAGTACGAGTCTAAGACCTTAGCTATTAGGCCAGAGTAAAAGTTAAGACCTTAACCATTAGGCCAGAGTACGAGTCTAAGACCTTAGCTATTAGGCCAGAGTAAGAGTTAAGACCTTAACCATTAGGCCAGAGTAAGAGTCTAACACCTTAGCTATTAGGCCAGAGTAAGAATTAAGACCTTAAACAGTAGGCCAGAGTAAGAGTTAAGACCTTAACCTGTAGGCCATAGTACGAGTCTAAGACCTTAGCTATTAGGCCAGAGTAAGAGTTAAGACCTTAACCAGTAGGCGAGAGTGAGAGTTAAGACCTTAACCTGTAGGCCATAGTACGAGTCTAAGACCTTAGCTATTAGGCCAGAGTAAGAGTTAAGACCTTAACCAGTAGGCCAGAGTAAGAGTTAAGAACTTAACTTGTAGGCCATAGTACGAGTCTAAGACCTTAGCTATTAGGTCAGAGTAAGAGTTAAGACCTTAGCTATTAGGCCAGAGTAAGAGTTAAGACGTTAGCTATTAGGCCAGAGTAAAAGTTAAGACCTTAACCAGCAGACAAGACTAAGAGTTAAGACCTTAACCATTAGGCCAGAGTACGAGTCTAAGACCTTAGCTATTAGGCCAGAGTAAGAGTTAAGACCTTAACCAGTAGGCCAGTGTAAGAGTTAAGACCTTAACCATTAGGCCAGAGTACGAGTCTAAGACCTTAGCTATTAGGCCAGAGTAAGAGTTAAGACCTTAACCAGTAGGCCAGTGTAAGAGTCAAGACCTTAACCATTAGGCCAGAGTACGAGTCTAAGACCTTAGCTATTAGGCCAGAGTACGAGTCTAAGACCTTAGCTATTAGGCCAGAGTAAGAGTTAAGACCTTAGCTATGAGGCCAGATTAAGAGTTAAGACCTTAGCTATTAGGCCAGAGTACGAGTCTAAGACCTTAGCTATTAGGCCAGAGTAAGAGTTAAGACCTTAACCAGTAGGCCAGTGTAAGAGTTAAGACCTTAACCATTAGGCCAGAGTACGAGTCTAAGACCTTAGCTATTAGGCCAGAGTAAGAGTTAAGACCTTAGCTATTAGGCCAGAGTAAGAGTTAAGACCTTAGCTATTAGGCCAGAGTACGAGTCTAAGACCTTAGCTATTAGGCCAGAGTACGAGTCTAAGAACTTAGCTAGTAGGCCAGAATAAGAGTTAAGACCTTAGCTATTAGGCCAGAGTAAGAGTTAAGACCTTAGCTATTAGGCCAGAGTACGAGTCTAAGACCTTAGCTATCAGGCCATAGTACGAGTCTTACACCTTAGCTATTAGGCCAGAGTAAGAGTTAAGACCTTAACCAGTACGCCAGTGTAAGAGTTAAGACCTCAACCTATAGGCCAGAGTAAGAGTTAAGACCTTAACCTGTAGGCCATAGTAGGAGTCTTAGACCTTAGCTATTAGGCCAGAGTAAGAGTTAAGACCTTAACCAGTAGGCCAGAGTAAGAGTTAAGACCTTAACCATTAGGCCAGAGTACGAGTCTAAGACCTTAGCTATTAGGCCAGAGTAAGAGTTAAGACCTTAGCTATTAGGCCAGAGTAAGAGTTAAGACCGTAACCATTAAGCCAGAGTACGAGTCTAAGACCTTAGCTATTTAGCCAGAGTAAGAGTTAAGACCTTAGCTAGTAGGCCAGAGTAAGAGTTAAGACCTTAACCATTATGCCAGAGTACGAGTCTAAGACCTTAGCTATTAGGCCAGAGTAAGTGTTAAGACCTGAGCTATTATGCCAGACTGAGAGTTAAGACCTTAATCAGTAGGCCAGAGTAAGAGTTAAGACCTTAACCAGTATGCCAGAGTAAGAGTTAAGACCTTAACCATTAGGCCAGAGTACGAGTCTAAGACCTTAGCTATTAGGCCAGAGTAAGAGTTAAGACCTTAACCAGTAGGCCAGAGTAAGAGTTAAGACCTTAACCTGTAGGCCATAGTACGAGTCTAAGACCTTAGCTATTAGGCCAGAGTAAGAGTTAAGACCTTAACCAGTCGGCCAGAGTAAGAGTTAAGACCTTAACCAGTAGGCCAGAGTACGAGTCTAACACCTTAGCTATTAGGCCAGAGTAAGAGTTAAGACCTTAACCAGTAGGCCAGAGAAAGAGTTAAGACCTTAACCATTAGACCAGAGTACGAGTCTAAGACCTTAGCTATTAGGCCAGAGTAAGAGTTAAGACCTTAACCAGTAGGCCAGAGTAAGAGTTAAGACCTTAACCAGTAGGCCAGAGTACGAGTCTAAGACCTTAGCTATTAGGCCAGAGTAAGAGTTAAGACCTTAACCAGTAGGCCAGAGAAAGAGTTAAGAACTTAACCATTAGATCAGAGTACGAGTCTAAGACCGTAGCTACTAGGCCAGAGTAAGAGTTAAGACCTTAGCTATTAGGCCAGAGTAAGAGTTAAGACGTTAACCATTAAGCCAGAGTAAGAATAAAGACCTTAAACATTAGGCCAGAGAAAGAGTCTAAGACCTTAACCATTAGGCCGGAGTAAGAGCTAAGACCTTAACCATTAGGCCAGAGTAAGAGTCTAAGACCTTAACCATTAGGCCAGAGTAAGAGTTAAGACCTTAACCATTAGGCCAGAGTAAGAGTCTGGCCAGAGTAAGAGTTAAGACCTTTACCATTAGGCCAGATTAAGAGTCTAAGACCTTAACCATTAGGCCAGAGTAAGAGTTAAGACCTTAACCATTAGGCCAGAGTAAGAGTTAAGACCTTAACCAGTAGGCGCGAGTGAGAGTTAAGACCTTAACCTGTAGGCCATAGTACGAATCTAAGACCTTAGCTATTAGGCCAGAGTAAGAGTTAAGACCTTAACCAGTAGGCCAGAGTAAGAGTTAAGAACTTAACCTGTAGGCCATAGTACGAGTCTAAGACCTTAGCTATTAGGTCAGAGTAAGAGTTAAGACCTTAGCTATTAGGCCAGAGTAAGAGTTAAGACCTTAACCATTAGGCCAAAGTACGAGTCTAAGACCTTAGCTATTAGGCCAGAGTAAGAATTAAGACCTTAGCTATTAGGCCAGAGTATAAGTTAAGACCTTAACCAGTAGACAAGAGTAAGAGTTAAGACCTTAACCATTAGGCCAGAGTACGAGTCTAAGACCTTAGCTATTAGGCCAGAGTAAGAGTTAAGACCTTAACCAGTAGGCCAGAGTAAGAGTTAAGACCTTAACCTGTAGGCCATAGTACGAGTCTAAGACTTTAGATATTAGGCCAGAGTAAGAGTTAAGACCTTAGCTATTAGGCCAGAGTAAGAGTTAAGACCGTAACCATTAAGCCAGAGTACGAGTCTAAGACCTTAGCTATTAGGCCAGAGTAAGAGTTAAGACCTTAACCAGTAGGCCAGAGTAAGAGTTAAGACCTTAACCAATAGGCCAGAGTACGAGTCTAAGACCTTAGCTATTAGGCCAGAGTAAGAGTTAAGACCTTAGCTATTAGGCCAGAGTAAGAGTTAAGACCGTAACCATTAAGCCAGAGTACGAGTCTAAGACCTTAGCTATTTAGCCAGAGTAAGAGTTAAGACCTTAGCTAGTAGGCCAGAGTAAGAGTTAAGACCTTAACCATTACGCCAGAGTACGAGTCTAAGACCTTAGCTATTAGGCCAGAGTAAGTGTTAAGACCTGAGCTATTATGCCAGACTGAGAGTTAAGACCTTAATCAGTAGGCCAGAGTAAGAGTTAAGACCTTAACCAGTATGCCAGAGTAAGAGTTAAGACCTTAACCATTAGGCCAGAGTACGAGTCTAAGACCTTAGCTATTAGGCCAGAGTAAGAGTTAAGACCTTAACCAGTAGGCCAGAGTAAGAGTTAAGACCTTAACCTGTAGGCCATAGTACGAGTCTAAGACCTTAGCTATTAGGCCAGAGTAAGAGTTAAGACCTTAACCAGTAGGCCAGAGTATGAGTTAAGACCTTAACCATTAGGCCAGAGTACGAGTCTAAGACCTTAGCTATTAGGCCAGAGTAAGAGTTAAGACCTTAACCAGTAGGCCAGTGTAAGAGTTAAGACCTTAACCAGTAGGCCAGAGTACGAGTCTAACACCTTAGCTATTAGGCCAGAGTAAGAGTTAAGACCTTAACCAGTAGGCCAGAGAAAGAGTTAAGACCTTAACCATTAGACCAGAGTACGAGTCTAAGACCTTAGCTATTAGGCCAGAGTAAGAGTTAAGACCTTAACCAGTAGGCCATAGTAAGAGTTAAGACCTTAACCAGTAGGCCAGAGTACGAGTCTAAGACCTTAGCTATTAGGCCAGAGTAAGAGTTAAGACCTTAACCAGTAGGCCAGAGAAAGAGTTAAGAACTTAACCATTAGATCAGAGTACGAGTCTAAGACCGTAGCTACTAGGCCAGAGTAAGAGTTAAGACCTTAGCTATTAGGCCAGAGTAAGAGTTAAGACGTTAACCATTAAGCCAGAGTAAGAATAAAGACCTTAAACATTAGGCCAGAGAAAGAGTCTAAGACCTTAACCATTAGAGCTAAGACCTTAACCATTAGGCCAGAGTAAGAGTCTAAGACCTTAACCATTAGGCCAGAGTAAGAGTTAAGACCTTAACCATTAGGCCAGAGTAAGAGTCTGGCCAGAGTAAGAGTTAAGACCTTTACCATTAGGCCAGATTAAGAGTCTAAGACCTTAACCATTAAGCCAGAGTAAGAGTTAAGACCTTAACCATTAGGCCAGAGTAAGAGTTAAGACCTTAACCAGTAGGCGCGAGTGAGAGTTAAGACCTTAACCTGTAGGCTATAGTACGAATCTAAGACCTTAGCTATTAGGCCAGAGTAAGAGTTAAGACCTTAACCAGTAGGCCAGAGTAAGAGTTAAGAACTTAACCTGTAGGCCATAGTACGAGTCTAAGACCTTAGCTATTAGGTCAGAGTAAGAGTTAAGACCTTAGCTATTAGGCCAGAGTAAGAGTTAAGACCTTAACCATTAGGCCAAAGTACGAGTCTAAGACCTTAGCTATTAGGCCAGAGTAAGAATTAAGACCTTAGCTATTAGGCCAGAGTAAAAGTTAAGACCTTAACCAGTAGACAAGAGTAAGAGTTAAGACCTTAACCATTAGGCCAGAGTACGAGTCTAAGACCTTAGCTATTAGGCCAGAGTAAGGGTTAAGACCTTAACCAGTAGGCCAGAGTAAGAGTTAAGACCTTAACCTGTAGGCCATAGTACGAGTCTAAGACCTTAGATATTAGGCCAGAGTAAGAGTTAAGACCTTAACCAGTCGGCCAGAGTAAGAGTTAAGACCTTAACCAGTAGGCCAGAGTACGAGTCTAACACATTAGCTATTAGGCCAGAGTAAGAGTTAAGACCTTAACCAGTAGGCCAGAGAAAGAGTTAAGACCTTAACCATTAGACCAGAGTACGAGTCTAAGACCTTAGCTATTAGGCCAGAGTAAGAGTTAAGACCTTAACCAGTAGGCCAGAGTAAGAGTTAAGACCTTAACCAGTAGGCCAGAGTACGAGTCTAAGACCTTAGCTATTAGGCCAGAGTAAAAGTTAAGACCTTAACCAGTAGGCCAGAGAAAGAGTTAAGACCTTAACCATTAGATCAGAGTACGAGTCTAAGACCGTAGCTACTAGGCCAGAGTAAGAGTTAAGACCTTAGCTATTAGGCCAGAGTAAGAGTTAAGACGTTAACCATTAAGCCAGAGTAAGAATAAAGACCTTAAACATTAGGCCAGAGAAAGAGACTAAGACCTTAACCATTAGGCCGGAGTAAGAGCTAAGACCTTAACCATTAGGCCAGAGTAAAAGTCTAAGACCTTAACAATTAGGCCAGAGTAAGAGTTAAGACCTTAACCATTAGGCCAGAGTAAGAGTCTGGCCAGAGTAAGAGTTAAGACCTTAACCAGTAGGCCAGAGAAAGAGTTAAGAACTTAACCATTAGATCAGAGTACGAGTCTAAGACCGTAGCTACTAGGCCAGAGTAAGAGTTAAGACCTTAGCTATTAGGCCAGAGTAAGAGTTAAGACGTTAACCATTAAGCCAGAGTAAGAATAAAGACCTTAAACATTAGGCCAGAGAAAGAGTCTAAGACCTTAACCATTAGAGCTAAGACCTTAACCATTAGGCCAGAGTAAGAGTCTAAGACCTTAACCATTAGGCCAGAGTAAGAGTTAAGACCTTAACCATTAGGCCAGAGTAAGAGTCTGGCCAGAGTAAGAGTTAAGACCTTTACCATTAGGCCAGATTAAGAGTCTAAGACCTTAACCATTAAGCCAGAGTAAGAGTTAAGACCTTAACCATTAGGCCAGAGTAAGAGTTAAGACCTTAACCAGTAGGCGCGAGTGAGAGTTAAGACCTTAACCTGTAGGCCATAGTACGAGTCTAAGACCTTAGCTATTAGGCCAGAGTAAGAGTTAAGACCTTAACCAGTAGGCCAGAGTAAGAGTTAAGAACTTAACCTGTAGGCCCAAGTATGAGTCTAAGACCTTAGCTATTAGGTCAGAGTAAAAGTTAAGACCTTAGCTATTAGGCCAGAGTAAGAGTTAAGACCTTAACCATTAGGCCAAAGTACGAGTATAAGACCTTAGCTATTAGGCCAGAGTAAGAATTAAGACCTTAGCTATTAGGCCAGAGTAAAAGTTAAGACCTTAACCAGTAGACAAGAGTAAGAGTTAAGACCTTAACCATTAGGCCAGAGTACGAGTCTAAGACCTTAGCTATTAGGCCAGAGTAAGAGTTAGGACCTTAGCTATTAGGCCAGAGTAAGAGTTAAGTCCTTAACCATTAGGCCAGAGTACGAGTCTAAGACCTTAGCTATTAGGCCAGAGTAAGAGTTAAGACCTTAACCAGTAGGCCAGAGTAAGAGTTAAGAACTTAACCTGTAGGCCATAGTACGAGTCTAAGACCTTAGCTATTAGGCCAGAGTAACAGTTAACACCTTAGCTATTAGGCCAGAGTAAGAGTTAAGACCTTAACCATTAGGCCAAAGTACGAGTCTAAGACCTTAGCTATTAGGCCAGAGTAAGAGTTAAGACCTTAGCTATTAGGCCAGAGTAAAAGTTAAGACCTTAACCAGTAGGCCAGAGTTAGAGTTAAGACCTTAACCATTAGGCCAGAGTACGAGTCTAAGACCTTAGCTATTAGGCCAGAGTAAGAGTTAAGACCTTAACCAGTAGGCCAGTGTAAGAGTTAAGACCTTAACCATTAGGCCAGAGTACAAGTCTAAGACCTTAGCTATTAGGCCAGAGTAAGAGGTAAGACCTTAACCAGTAGGCCAGTGTAAGAGTTAAGACCTTAACCATTAGGCCAGAGTACGAGTCTAAGACCTTAGCTATTAGGCCAGAGTACGAGTCTAAGACCTTAGCTATTAGGCCAGAGTAAGAGTTAAGACCTTAGCTATTAGGCCAGATTAAGAGTTAAGACCTTAGCTATTAGGCCAGAGTACGAGTCTAAGACCTTAGCTATTAGGCCAGAGTAAGAGTTAAGACCTTAACCAGTAGGCCAGTGTAAGAGTTAAGACCTTAACCATTAGGCCAGAGTACGAGTCTAAGACCTTAGCTATTAGGCCAGAGTAAGAGTTAAGACCTTAACCAGTAGGCCAGTGTAAGAGTTAAGACCTTAACCATTAGGCCAGAGTACGAGTCTAAGACCTTAGCTATTAGGCCAGAGTACGAGTCTAAGACCTTAGCTATTAGGCCAGAGTAAGAGTTAAGACCTTAGCTATTAGGCCAGATTAAGAGTTAAGACCTTAACCAGTAGACAAGAGTAAGAGTTAAGACCTTAACCATTAGGCCAGAGTACGAGTCTAAGACCTTAGCTATTAGGCCAGAGTAAGGGTTAAGACCTTAACCAGTAGGCCAGAGTACGAGTCTAAGACCTTAGCTATTAGGCCATAGTACGAGTCTAAGACCTTAGCTATTAGGCCAGAGTAAGAGTTAAGACCTTAGCTATTAGGCCAGAGTAAGAGTTAAGACCTTAGCTATTAGGCCAGAGTAAGAGTTAAGACCTTAACCAGTAGGCCAGTGTAAGAGTTAAGACCTTAACCATTAGGCCAGAGAACGAGTCTAAGACCTTAGCTATTAGGCCAGAGTACGAGTCTAAGACCTTAGCTATTAGGCCAGAGTACGAGTCTAAGACCTTAACCAGTACGCCAGTGTAAGAGTTAAGACCTTAACCTGTAGGCCAGAGTAAGAGTTAAGACCTTAACCTGTAGGCCATAGTAGGAGTCTTAGACCCTAGCTATTAGGCCAGAGTAAGAGTTAAGACCTTAACCAGTAGGCCAGAGTAAGAGTTAAGACCTTAACCATTAGGCCAGAGTACGAGTCTAAGACCTTAGCTATTAGGCCAGAGTAAGAGTTAAGACCTTAGCTATTAGGCCAGAGTAAGAGTTAAGACCTTAACCAGTACGCCAGTGTAAGAGTTAAGACCTTAACCTGTAGGCCAGAGTAAGAGTTAAGACCTTAACCAGTAGGCCAGTGTAAGAGTTAAGACCTTAACCATTAGGCCAGAGTACGAGTCTAAGACCTTAGCTATTAGGCCAGAGTACGAGTCTAAGACCTTACCTATTAGGCCAGAGTAAGAGTTAAGACCTTAGCTATTAGGCCAGATTAAGAGTTAAGACCTTAGCTATTAGGCCAGAGTACGAGTCTAAGACCTTAGCTATTAGGCCAGAGTAAGAGTTAAGACCTTAACCAGTAGGCCAGTGTAAGAGTTAAGACCTTAACCATTGGGCCAGAGTACGAGTCTAAGACCTTAGCTATTAGGCCATAGTACGAGTCTAAGACCTTAGCTATTAGGCCAGTGAGGTTCCGTACGAGACGGGACGGCACTCTTTTGAGTGATGACGAATATGGATGAGTTTGGTATCTACGAACCGCAAATGACGAGTATAGTGGGTGTACGCGGTTTCGCTATGCAGCCACGTATGGTTCGTCTCATTTTTGGGTTTGTTCATCCGGACCCTCGGGTTCCATTTTAGATACAGCATCCATTTTGTTTCTTGCCCTCAGGTAGCCAGCGAACGGGCTTTTGTCCGCTTCGTGACCCTGGGACTCTCAAGCTTACACGAAGGACACGTGTTTCTTTGAGGTGACTTTTACGATGAGGGAAATGACACGACTAAGGCAGATGGCCCCGCTCGAGGCTCATCTTGCCGCGCCGGTCTATTGTTTCAGCCATGCATACATTAGACACGAGGTCTTTGACCCCTCTATCGAGTTTCCTTTATTGCCCCCAACACTCTTTCCTAACCTGTTGTGCATCCTTGTCCTTTCCTTACATCTGTTTTTCGTCCTTCCTCTTAATGTGTTTATGGTTAGGATGGAATGTGTTTATTGCGGAGGAAATATGTTTTTACAGTTGGGAACCGGCAAGACTGTTGTAATTATGTTCCGGCCTCCTGAAACATGAACGCGACCCTTTTGAAGTTTATTGTGGGAACTGAGTTGTAACCTTTGTTCGCCATACTGCGCTATGGCAAAAACCTGTATAAAAGGACCGACCCACTTCTACGAATTTGAAGCAGTCTCCGAGAACCTACACGTTGTGTACTTCTTGTGACCTCTGTATCCCTGCAGTGAATAAACGCTGATCTCTGACGTCGCTGGAAGTGACCCGTGTCTCTGTGTTTAGTACGCCAGAACAGGTAACCCACGAAGGTTTCAGGTGTTGTTCCCTGGCACCGCTGGGTCTTAAGAATAACCCAGTCCTTCAGTTGGCGCCCAACATCGGGCGACATCAACGGTACCGGTCCAAAGCCCGACGATCGTGAGGAACTTCGTGTGAAATCACCGAGGGAAGGTGCACCCCGCTTCATCGATCCAGTTGTCGAAATAAGTGGCCCGACGTCTTTTCCCGCGAAGATCCCCGCCTCCTGACGGCTGCGACGGACCGATGCCCTGACTGTCGACCTGTTTTGGCGCCTGGCGTAGTCCTTTGTACGGCGAGACGATCAACGGGCCTTCCTGGTGACGCCATTGTTCTCTCAGTTAAGTATTTGTGGGTCGCTCCCAGTGTTGCTTTGTTGTTTGCATGGTTCCATAGCATTCGTGGTTCTTAGTTGTTGGGTTTTATTTGACGATTGCAATTGCCAAAACCGAGGGTCTTGCATTTTTTGTGAGGACATCGTAATTCGATAGCCCTTGAAGTTTGTATACTCGGTTAGTATGCACGATGCCTGGCCGTAGTACTTTGTTTGGGTTTCTCAAATGTTGCAGCATGGATTCCCGGCTGGAGGATTCATGTCCGATACCTCCGGTTGGAACTCCGATTTACGAGCTCTATAGTCGTCATGGCGTGGGTCCTATCATATATAATGAATATTGGGTCCGCTACACTAAAAAGGATGGCGTCCTTAGTTGGCCATCTCATGGTAGTTTCGAAACTGCCGTTTTAGATCATTTGGAAGCTAAATTGTTTAAAAAGAAAGCTAGGCCGGCCATGTTTGATTCCTTTCGGTTATGGCGGAAAGAGGCCAAGCAGAAAGAAATCAAACAGAATAAGAAAAATAAAAGAGAAGGTGTTATTGCGGTGATGCGAAATGCAGAACAGTATCAGTTAGACAAAGATGAGAAGGAGCAGGAAGTTAGTGCTCGGCTTCACCATATGGCAGTGGATAAATGTTATCCAGTTCTACCTTCTAATATCGATAAGACAGGAGAAGACGCGATGGAGGATTCGCTCTTGTCTTATCTGATGAAATCGCCACCTCCCTATGCTTCCGATGTTATGGGTCCCGTGCGTCCACCTCTTCCTCAACCCGCTGTTTTGGCGGCTGCTGGTCAGCCCGCCGTTCCTCCCGCTCTCCCGAATCCCCTTAGGCCACAGATCGTACATCCTCTTGTTCCGGCTTCTCTCCCTACTGCGCCTTTCCAAGTCCCTCCTCAGCCTGTCGTTCCCGCTGCTCCTGCTGCTGCGTCTACTTCTACTGTTTCCACCCCTATTGTTGCGGCGCCCGCATCTTCTTCCTCTTCTCCTTCTGTTCGTAGTCGTCTCTTGACTGCTGTTGCTTCTCTTTACTCTCCGCTTTTTGGGCCGATACTTGGCTCCACTCTTTCAGATGTCGCTCAAAGGCGTAGTCAGCTTCCTGATGGTAGGGAACGTGAATCGTTGGTAAGAACGGCTCGTAGATGGATTCGTAATCCTGTTAAATACACCTCGCGTGTAGTGTTTGAAACGTTCTCCCAGTTTAATGTGCCCACGCAACGATTCGTGTTTGAAGAACTGTGTAAATCGTTGAAGGAGGAGTGGGACGATGATGTGGCAGACAATGTACCGTCAGAGGTTTCTGAGCTACAGCATCGGTTTGCCTCGGGTGTAATTGTAGGCGACAAAGTTCGAGAGGCTCTAGAGCGCTTGTTATCCTTCCGATGTGCAGTACAACCTCGTGCGTTGTTTAAGGACGAGACCGCAGAATGGATGGCACAACCTGGGCAATATCCTATGCGGGAAGTTCCACCGGTATGGATGCCAGGTGATCCTGCTGCTAACCCTCCTGTCCCAGGCCGTTTCCAGAGAGTGTGGATACACCTCCCTTGGAAACGATCGGAAGTTTTACAAGTGAAGCAATCTTTGCCTGATCCTCGTAAGAATCCAGCGGGTTATTATAAGGAGCTGTCTCAATTGGTGGATGCTACTGTTATGAGCCTAGCCGATATTGATATGTTGTTTGGCAATGTGGTGCCTCAGCCGATTTGGGCGAAAATTCGTCACGAGAATCACGCAGCCGAGTTAGGCGGTGACTGGGCTGCCCTTACGGCGGCGGATGCCCAGCAGGTCGGTGGGGCTAAACCTGAACAGCTTATTGTGGCTTTGCCTCAGAGGATAATTACTCTCATGAAAACGCTTATGCCAGCGATGCGCGTCAATTGGGACAAATTATCAGCGTGCAAGCAAAAGAGGGACGAAAGCGTTTCTGATTTCTTTACGAGATTTGAGGAAGCATTTGTTGATCATAGTGGTCAGGACATGGGTTCCGAGGGTGGTCAGCGGCTGTTCGTTGATAAGTTTGTATCGAACTTGTTGCCCGACCTTAGCAACAAGTTGAAGAATTCCGAGAGTTCGTGGGCTGTTTCTACCACTGCTCAAATATTGGCTACGGCCCAATATTACGAAAATAGAGAAAAGGAGGAAAGTGAGCGTGCAGATAAGAAAACGAAGGATCTTAAAACTAAGGTCTTATTGCAGCAAGCCTATCCTCCGCGTTCAAATTTCAGTGATACACAGCAGCTAAACAGATCACAATCACAGTTCCCCAGATCGCAGATGCGAAACGCTTCTCCCACACCTCGCTTTGTGCTGGGATATAATCAATGCGCATATTGTCGTGGGGAGGGCCATCTGAAGTTCGATTGTCCGGTTCTCCGCGATAGGACCAATGGTGTGTCGGCTCGAGGAGGACGTAGTGGTCCTCAACAGGCTTCCCGTGGTAGAGGTCACGGAGTTACCCAGAATCAGGCCGAACGCTTTGCCACGTCTTCGGACTCGCAAAATTGTTTCGATAGGCGCGAACCATCGTCCGGTCGGTCTGCTCAGTATCATGTGGATGACTGTTATGTTGAGTGTGATGTTGATACGGATGGTATCTACTAGGACAGCCATAGACAAAGGAAGGGAGAGTTATCAGTTCCGGTTGATCAGAGAGGGCCTTATGTTGCAGTAGCCACTTTGGGCGTCGTTGAGCCTTTTCTGTTGGACACTGGTGCAGCAAAAAGTTCCATCATGCATTCGAAACTCCCTGGCGCGCCTTTGTCTGGCTTAACGAATGTTTCCGTTGGATTTTCTGGCGCCCCCGTTAGCAATCCAGTTTCTAGCCCTTTTCCCCTTACAATTGGGTCTCATGAGCTAGAAGCTCCTTTGATTTTGACTACCGGTTGTGGTGAGAATCTTTTGGGTTTGGATTTGTTGAAAAGGTTACATGCGACTTTGTACTGTTCTCCTACGGGTGTGGAGCTTACGTTGGGTAAGAGCGTGATTTCCCCTATGTATTTATCGATCGACAAGCTCCCACCGGAATTGAGATCTCTTCCGGACTCCTTGTGGGCGACAGGTCCCAATGACGTGGGCCTGTTGGATATACCACCTTATGTTGTTCAACTGAAAGTCGGTGCGCGCTTGCCACGTATACCCCAGTATCGTATTTCCCTTGATGGTGAAAGGGCACTATTAGCGATCATTTACGACTTGATCGGTAAAGATGTTATTGAGGAGACACGGGGTAATGTGTGCAATAGTCCCGTGTTGCCCATTCTGAAACGAACGGATCCCTCCAAGCCTCCTGTGTACCGTCTAATTATCGACTTGCGGGAGGTGAATAAAATTGTTGTTCCGCAGTTTCCTGTGGTGCCAGACATTACAGCTTTACTGACTCTGATTCCAGCCACTGCATCATGGTTCTCGGTGATCGATCTGAAGAATGCGTTCTTTAGTATTCCGATTGCTGAGGACAGCAGAGACTTGTTCGGTTTCTCATTAGGTGGTCGCAGCTTCAGATTCAAACGCGCACCACAGGGCTACTGTGAGAGTCCATCAATCTACAGCCAAGCTCTTAAGAGTCAACTTGATGCGTTTGTGTTACCGGCTGGTGCAGCCTTGATTCAGTACGTTGACGATCTGTTGGTCGCTGCTGACACTGAACAGCTTTGTAGAGCTGCTACTGTGTCTCTGTTACAGCATCTCTGTGCCTTACATCATAAAGTGTCACCTTCCAAGCTGCAATATTGTTGTCAAGAAGTAACCTATCTAGGTCACTTATTGTCAAAGGCGGGAAGAAGGTTGACCCCTGAAAGAATTGCAGCAATTGCTCGAATGACTGTGCCAACAACTCAGAGGGATGTGCGTGCCTTTTTAGGTATCACGTCATACTGCAGACAGTGGATCCCGAACTTTTCACTGTTAGCGAAGCCATTGGTAGCTCTCACGTGCAAGGATGTTTCGACTCCTTTGCCATGGACGGAGGAATGTCAGAAACGTTTTTCTGAATTACGTGATGCACTGTGTTCGGCTCCTGTGTTAGGTACTCCTGATTACAGTAAGCCTTTCACATTGTACGTCCACGAGAGGGACGGTTGTGCGTTGAGTGTTTTAACGCAACAATTCGGTGGAAAGCAGCGTCCGTGTGCATATTTTTCCTCGACCTTAGACCCGGTAGCTAGAGCATTGCCGAGTTGCTTGAGGGCGACAGCGGCAGCTGCGGCGTCTATTCGGCAGTCCGCAGGTCTGGTCATGGATAATATGCTTATAGTAATGGTTCCGCATGCAGTTGATACGCTCTTGAATCGGACAAAGACTCAACATCTGACGAGTGCAAGGTTGTCTGGGTACGAGCTGACCCTTTTGGCAAGTCATATACAGATCAAACGTTGTAATGTACTGAATCCGGCGACATTGTTGCCGATTAATATGGAATCAGACGATGTGCTATGTATGTAAAAAGTGACGATTGCACCAGGCTAAGTGCAAAGATAAAGTTACACAAAACGTGGCAACTTCAGAGATACACAACAAACCATAATTTTTTTCAATACAATAATGTAACTTAAACAATTAGAAATTTTGTATTTTTTATTTTAATATTTCATTTTTATTTTTGTAGTTTCATAACCAATTTGATATTCATGGTGGATATTTAATTTACTCGCAAAGACTACATATATAAGACAATCGATTTGATACAAACAACAAATACATGAAACAATCAAGTATTAGCAATTGGATATATTGCTAAGATGTGCAAAGGTGATTCCGTTGATTGATAATTCACTCAATGACATTAGATTAATTCAAGAATATACAATTTTATAACAAGATAAAAACACTGAGTAAAATCACAGAAATATGAAATGACGCGTTTCGGCAAAGCCTTCTTCAGATTATTCTGTGTCAGTGATTGCTGTAAAAAAACAGACATTTTTTTTATATCCTTACTTATCTGTAAAAATCTAATACGATATGTAGAAACACAATTCAACAACCCAATATAACAATACTGGTATGTATTATTTTCACTCTGAAGTTACCTAATTTTGTTGACACTTGATAAATGAGTCAGGAGACTTAATGGCGATTAGCTCATATTTAATGTTAAAAACAATATCTACCACTGCACCCGTTAGGGAACCCACATCCAAGTAATGTCATAAAATTTAGAACAATTTGAAAGACCAAATAGTGACAAACGATACAAAAATTATCCTCTATGACACCACAGAAAAAGGATAAAAGAGAAAAGAACAGAAAGAACTAAGAGATGATGATGGTACAAAAGTGGAAAAGAATTTTTAAAGATTGTCTCCTACCTATAGTTTAATTAGTTGACAATTCGATTCGCAGCTCTATAATTGATCAAGTAGCCATCTGGCAGTCAGAGTTAATCTTAAAAGAAAAAAATAACAGAATACAATATTGATTAACTCATATGTATGTATAAGAATGTTTATGGTCCCACAAGTCTAAAGCAATGAAAATGGAAAAGAGGGAGGGAAAGAATAGCTGTAAACTCTTACCCAATGATACTATATTGAGACAACCCTTGATGGTCTTGATACGAAAAAATGAGATAAGATGGCCCCTACTCCTATCTTCTGAAAGATATGCCTAGAAGAGATGGAGGAAAAACCTCAATGTCGTATACTATAATCTGTTATGGGACTGGTACAATATTTCAATAAAGATCACTGTTGACGTGCATAACCTATATGATTACACTTACCCAATATGTCGGTTGTGAATATTTGAAAATTTGATAGTTTACAAATGCCAAGAATAGGATGTTTCTCTCTTACACATCTCTGGCATTAATCGTTGTATAGGTATCCTCTCTCGTGGACATAATCAGTATAAATATAAATGCTACCGGAGAATGATATCCTGGACTTCGGAGGGCATTCACGGGTATGACTGTGAATGGAACAAATTGATGTTTTAACGTAGGGAAAAAGTGCAATGAAGCATTATACATCCATAATGTAGCGAAAAGCGGATTATTTTATTTACTAGTTGATTTAATCCCCTTACGGTGGAATACACGTGGGGCCAAATTTCTATTATGAATATACGCAACAATGTTTGTGCTTGACCCCCTTGATGCCTAACTGACATAGAATCTAATACGCCATTATCTAAAGGAAAGGTGGCTACATACTAATAATACACCGAGGTAGAAGACCTCCCAAAATTAACTAGTCTAATCTGCAGTTTAAGTTGTTAATACATACCAGAGTAGGGCAAAGATGCGACGTGGCTAGTTTCTCTATATCGCCATACGGAGGTAAACGCTCGCAACACGAGAGCTTATATATGGTGGAGTGAACCATTAGGTTTGTTTCGATGACGTAAAGAACAAGCGCATGCGTGAAAGATTCAGGTATGTAAGGTCCTAATAATTCGGCCATCTTGGAATGGTGAATTTGTACGGAGACTGACATAAACGATAATGGGAGATAAGACTAATGTGACATAAAGATGCGCACCTCTGATTAAAAATTTTTTGAAAAACAACCCTCACTTTTTACTACAACGGGGAGGGACTGGTAATATCACGATATTTTCCAAAGTGACTAACGCGGCAAAATATAAAAGTATATTGCCTGTATCATGCATAAGTGGTCGCCAATGATACGGCCATCTTAAAATGGGGCGCTGTGCGTGTAAAGAATGTGTCCGAATAATTACACCAGATCAAAACCGTGTGCTAACAAGAAACCAAAGGATGAGTTCCTCGAAAATGAAAGACAGAGATATATGGAAATTAGGGGCACTATGTTGCGTGTAGTAGGAAGATTAACATAATGATCTAATCCATGTGTAAATAAGTCCATCCATAACAAACTTTATGCTCGAATAGACAAATGGAACACTATATGTCATGAATTAACCCTGTCTAATTGGTATGGAATACATGTATTAGTCTCTACAAATCAAAAGATTCAAAATAATTGAGCAAAACAAGCCGTAAGGATTAGCTATGTAATTATAATACTACTTTATAGCTTGATCCCATGGAATGGACAAATTCAAACCCTTGGTGGCCGTGCCCAAAGTGAAAATCCAGTACACTTCCCTGAACTTTCTAATGTTATCCATATTAGTTCCTACTTTCTTTATGATTTTTTCAATGATGTACCATCGCATCTCGTCCGGTTGATGATTATGTTCCAAATAGTGAGTCACCATTGGAGCTACAGTCTTTTTAGTCCGTATGGCGGACCTGAGTTCCGTAAGTCTAACATTTATGGGTCTGCTGGTTTCACCTATATATCCAAGACTACATGGGCATACTATCAGATATATTACGTTCGATGTTTTGCAATTACTCATGCTGGTCGACGTAAGAGTCTGATTGTTAAATCGGTACGTTGGGCCTTCTATTGCTGATGGACAGGATTTGCAACTCGTGCATTTGTATGTGCCAACCACCGGTTGACCATCTGTAAGTCTGGTTTGATGCAATGGGACACTGTCAATATTCATGCGTGAGTTGACTATGTGATCTTTTAAATTTTTGTTTCGTCTGAACGCAAACATGGGTTTAGGTATGATGTCTGTAGTCAATGTATCCACATTGAGTATTTGCCAACTGGAGTAAACTGCATGTCTAATCCTGTCATTGAGCATGGAATGACGGGCAATAAACACTAAGGTGGGTTCTACATTGAGTCTCCTGACTCATTTATCAAGTGTCAACAAAATTAGGTAACTTCAGAGTGAAAATAATACATACCAGTATTGTTATATTGGGTTGTTGAATTGTGTTTCTACATATCGTATTAGATTTTTACAGATAAGTAAGGATATAAAAAAAATGTCTGTTTTTTTACAGCAATCACTGACACAGAATAATCTGAAGAAGGCTTTGCCGAAACGCGTCATTTCATATTTCTGTGATTTTACTCAGTGTTTTTATCTTGTTATAAAATTGTATATTCTTGAATTAATCTAATGTCATTGAGTGAATTATCAATCAACGGAATCACCTTTGCACATCTTAGCAATATATCCAATTGCTAATACTTGATTGTTTCATGTATTTGTTGTTTGTATCAAATCGATTGTCTTATATATGTAGTCTTTGCGAGTAAATTAAATATCCACCATGAATATCAAATTGGTTATGAAACTACAAAAATAAAAATGAAATATTAAAATAAAAAATACAAAATTTCTAATTGTTTAAGTTACATTATTGTATTGAAAAAAATTATGGTTTGTTGTGTATCTCTGAAGTTGCCACGTTTTGTGTAACTTTATCTTTGCACTTTGCCTGGTGCAATCGTCACTTTTTACATACATTGTACTTCCCTGCTAAGGCTTATCCTTTTTGCAGGGGACCCCTTGTCCTTTCCCAAATATCAGACGATGTGCTGCCACATGATTGTTATTTACGGACTGAGGAAGAAACAAAAGGTCGTGTGGACCTGAAAAACACTCCCTTGGCAGATCCCGATGGTACTTTGTATGTGGATGGTTCTTGCTTCAAATTGCCGAATGGCGATGTGACGACTGCGTATGCTGTGGTAACGTTGAGCACGGTTGTGGAAACTGCGAGATTGAACCAGAATTCCGCGCAAGCGGCAGAGTTAATTGCATTGACAAGAGCGTGTGTTCTGTCGAAGGGAAAGCGAGTGAATGTGTTTACTGACAGTCAGTACGCATTTGGTGTTGCGCATAATTTTGGAAGATTGTGGAGAGAAAGAGGATTTATGACATCGCATGGTACGAAGATCCAACACGGGCAGCTCGTGAATGATCTTTTGGATGCACTTACATTGCCTAAACAAGTGGCGATCGTGAAATGTAGTGCACATCGGAAAGTGACGGATGATGTTGGTCGTGGTAATGCGTTTGCGGATGAGATTGCTAAGGAAACGGCTAAGAATCTTGCGACTCGAATGTATGTCACGAGTTCAGTGAGGTGGCCGATGGAGACTGGTATGTGTGAAAATACTGTTGAGAGTGTGAAAGCAATTCAGAACGAAGCTACTGAAGCTGAAAAGACCAAGTGGAAAGAAAGTACAGCAAGATTGGATATGCATGGATGTTGGGTTGACCTGACGGAGGTGGATGTTACCAGATGCGTATGTATTAGCTGTTGTGACGATGGCTCATGGGTTGTCACATATTAGCGCGAAAGGAATATGTAAGTTCTTGTCCCCTGTATGGAGGAATGAGGGTATTGCTAAATGTGCCGAGAGAGTGGTTAAGAATTGCATGGTGTGTTTGATGCACAATCCCGGAAGGGGCACCCCCACTCCACCTGGTCATTTCGCCCCTCCTGCTTGTCCCTTTGAGGTTATCCAGCTGGACTTTATCCATATGGAGAGATGCAATAACCTGAAGTATGTTCTGGTTGTGGTTTGCGCGTTATCCAGATGGATTGAGGCCTATCCTCTTAAGGACAACACTGCCCTGTCCACAGCAAAAATCCTGCTGAAGGAGTATCTTCCTAGGTACGGAATGCCACGGATTGTGTGGTCAGATAATGGAAGCGAGTTTGTGGGAAGTGTGATGCAAAGTGTGTGTAAGGGCCTTGGAATTCGACAGAAGTTCCACAGTGCTAATCATCCTCAGGCAGCGGGTTTGGTTGAAGGGTACAATGGTACCCTGAAGCTGAAACTCGCTAAGATTCAAGCTACGACTGGTCTGTCATGGCCTGATGCCTTGCCTCTGGCTCTCCTATCGACCAGAGCAACCGTACACTCTCGAGTAGGGCTTAGCCCATATGAGATTGAGTTTGGTCGCCCTGCGAATATTTGGGGAGTCCCGAGGCCTAGGGCTTTTGATAGCCTTGAGTATCCAATGCTAATTGATTATTTGCATGATTTGACCACTAAACTACGGTTAATCCATCAACAGGTCTTTGAAGCTCTACCGGCGCAGACAGAGGGTCCTGGACACCAGCTCCGGCCAGGGGACTGGGTGGTCACCCGAAATTTTGGTCGGAAACGTAACTTGGAGCCAAGATTCGTTGGACCCTTTCAAGTCTTGTTGACGACGAGGACAGCGGTTCGACTGGAGGGCCGGAAAAACTGGGTCCATGCCAGTCACACAAAGAAGGTACCGATCCCCTTACCAACTGACGGTTGGGTGAGGACTGGGATTTCGGCCACAGAAACTGAGACTCCTTTGCACTTTGTGCCATTTAGCGACGCTCAACTTGTGGAGGATTCGTCACTGCCAAACCCACATGTGGAGTCATCAGTAGCAGAGAACCCAAGGTCTGACTCGTTGTCCACTTCATCGAACACTGTTGCGCCAGCTGAACAATTGTTTGTAGAGCAAACTCGACCTGGAAGAAGTCGATACTTTCTTCGTTCAAGGACTAATAAAAATTAATAGTACGGTGGTTTTGACGTTACGAATATTATGTACAAATACATCCTTTCTTTTTGAGTTCTTATGTGCTTTTCCACTGCTAAGAGATTTGTAATAAATTTGAACGTTTCGAGGAAACCTCTCCATCCGGGTTACCGTAGGGCCGTGCGGGCACTCCTTTCTGTTTAGCAGGTTTCTGACGCTAGGTCGGTTACTTTTGTTGATCTCTGGGAACTCCTGGGGATTGATAATCGCTACTCAGAACGAAGTGCGTCAAGTACGTCACGGACGGTTTGTAGAGGATGGCATTCTCTAAGCTGTTGGAAGAAGAAAGGGTGTCGGCACAGAGATTAGAGTTATGGAGGGTTGTACGAACAAAATGTTTTTTGTTTCAGGTGTTTCTACTGTTTCTGACCTTATCTATGCTATTGGTGGGTGGAGTGTACTTTGGAGTACCGTTGTTCTTACCTTCTGTTTCACCTACCTTTTCTCCTAAACTAAGTTCCCTCACCACTGCCTCCCCACATTCCTTTCATCCTTTGCCTCAACATGAGCAGGTTAGACGTGCGGAATTCATGAATAATTCCTTTGTTCAACTTCTACACCAGCATCAGTTGGTGGTGAATACTACCAATTGTTGGGTATGTGGGTTAATGCCACACACTATGGATAGGGGTATCCCGTATTTGGTCCTTCCTTACAGCTCCCAGGGTTCAGCTCGAGCATTCCAAACTATGTTCCGTAGTGCACTAGATTCCTACCCCAGTCGAGAGCCACGGTCTGTCAATTTTGGTCCTGGGCCATATCACAAGCCTTTGGCGATAGCCATAGCAGATCTGGATAGAGATGTTTTTGATGCATCACTCATTCCAGATGAAGAAGTGCAGGCCTATAAGGATCTGAGTGAGACTGAGTATAGTACGTCAGTGGGTGATAGACAGCTTAAGAGCTCGTCCCCAATATGGATTGTACCACACCTTGGTAATTTCTGCTTGAAAGGTTTGGGTCGAAATCCGAGAGCACAACTTGGGAACAGTGCTTGCACTGATACGTATGTTCTACCCATGCTCTCCTCCCCTGTTTTTCTGACTGCTAAGGGCACCTATTTTGTATGTTATGAACGCGCATATACATGGTTACCCCGCGATTTTTCGGGTACCTGTTATATTGCGAATCTTCTACCTCTGACTTTCACAGTTGCTTCAGACTACCACAGAACTAGAGTCGTGAGAGGCGTTATTAGCAAAGAGGATACTGCTGGTCAAGAAGCAGGAGACTTCTTTAAGGGTTTCTTGCCGTTTTGGGGACCTATGGTTAATAGTAGGAACCTAAGACAGTTGACCCGTGTAGTTGAGTCGACTGCTAATATTACTGCAAATGCCCTTGGTAATCTAACAGCTGAACTACAGGCGGATAGACTCATGACGTTGCAGAACCGTATGGTTCTAGACGTTGTTCTTGCGGATAGAGGGGGTGTGTGTAAAATTATCCATTCAAGTTGTTGCATTTTTATTCCTGACAATGCTCCAACTGTTTACCAAGCCATCTCGAAGTTGCACAAGATTTCCGAGTCCATACACGTGGACGAAGGTAATTGGACGCTCCTAGGATGGTTTTGGGGCCTGATGTCAACCTGGGGTTGGAAGATTCTAATGATCGTAGGGGCTGTTGTAACGTTTCTGTTCACGTGTTGTCTTTGTGTGCAGTGTGGTCCTGCCTTATGTGGCCTATGTGCTACGACGTGTATAAGGCGGCCATCTGTTACCAAGGAGACGTTGATGAATAGAATGATGTTCCAGCAGCAGCTGAACGATCTGATGAATATTGACATAGATTCAGATCTTGACTAGTGCTTGCCTACATGAGGGCAAAAGGAGGGTCTGAGGTTCCGTACGAGACGGGACGGCACTCTTTTGAGTGATGACGAATATGGATGAGTTTGGTATCTACGAACCGCAAATGACGAGTATAGTGGGTGTACGCGGTTTCGCTATGCAGCCACGTATGGTTCGTCTCATTTTTGGGTTTGTTCATCCGGACCCTCGGGTTCCATTTTAGATACAGCATCCATTTTGTTTCTTGCCCTCAGGTAGCCAGCGAACGGGCTTTTGTCCGCTTCGTGACCCTGGGACTCTCAAGCTTACACGAAGGACACGTGTTTCTTTGAGGTGACTTTTACGATGAGGGAAATGACACGACTAAGGCAGATGGCCCCGCTCGAGGCTCATCTTGCCGCGCCGGTCTATTGTTTCAGCCATGCATACATTAGACACGAGGTCTTTGACCCCTCTATCGAGTTTCCTTTATTGCCCCCAACACTCTTTCCTAACCTGTTGTGCATCCTTGTCCTTTCCTTACATCTGTTTTTCGTCCTTCCTCTTAATGTGTTTATGGTTAGGATGGAATGTGTTTATTGCGGAGGAAATATGTTTTTACAGTTGGGAACCGGCAAGACTGTTGTAATTATGTTCCGGCCTCCTGAAACATGAACGCGACCCTTTTGAAGTTTATTGTGGGAACTGAGTTGTAACCTTTGTTCGCCATACTGCGCTATGGCAAAAACCTGTATAAAAGGACCGACCCACTTCTACGAATTTGAAGCAGTCTCCGAGAACCTACACGTTGTGTACTTCTTGTGACCTCTGTATCCCTGCAGTGAATAAACGCTGATCTCTGACGTCGCTGGAAGTGACCCGTGTCTCTGTGTTTAGTACGCCAGAACAGGTAACCCACGAAGGTTTCAGGTGTTGTTCCCTGGCACCGCTGGGTCTTAAGAATAACCCAGTCCTTCACCAGAGTAAGAGTTAAGACCTTAGCTATTAGGCCAGAGTAAGAGTTAAGACCTTAGCTATTAGGCCAGAGTACGAGTCTAAGACCTTAGCTATTAGGCCAGAGTAAGAGTTAAGACCTTAGCTATTAGGCCAGAGTAAGAGTTAAGACCTTAGCTATTAGGCCAGAGTACGAGTCTAAGACCTTAGCTATTAGGCCAGAGTACGAGTCTAAGAACTTAGCTATTAGGCCAGAATAAGAGTTAAGACCTTAGCTATTAGGCCAGAGTAAGAGTTAAGACCTTAGCTATTAGGCCAGAGTACGAGTCTAAGACCTTAGCTATCAGGCCATAGTACGAGTCTTACACCTTAGCTATTAGGCCAGAGTAAGAGTTAAGACCTTAACCAGTACGCCAGTGTAAGAGTTAAGACCTTAACCATTAGGCCAGAGTACGAATCTAAGACCTTAGCTATTAGGCCAGAGTAAAAGTTAAGACCTTAGCTATTAGGCCAGAGTAAGAGTTAAGACCGTAACCATTAAGCCAAAGTACGAGTCTAAGACCTTAGCTATTTAGCCAGTGTAAGAGTTAAGACCTTAACCTGCAGGCCAGAGTAAGAGTTAAGACCTTAACCTGTAGGCCATAGTAGGAGTCTTAGACCTTAGCTATTAGGCCAGAGTAAGAGTTAAGACCTTAACCAGTAGGCCAGAGTAAGAGTTAAGACCTTAACCATTAGGCCACAGTATGAGTCTAAGACCTTAGCTATTAGGCCAGAGTAAGAGTTAAGACCTTAGCTATTAGGCCAGAGTAAGAGTTAAGACCGTAACCATTAAGCCAAAGCACGAGTCTAAGACCTTAGCTATTTAGCCAGAGTAAGATTTAAGACCTTAACCAGTGGGCCAGTGTAAGAGTTAAGACCTTAACCATTAGGCCAGAGTACGAGTCTAAGACCTTAGCTATTAGGCCAGAGTACGAGTCTAAGACCTTAGCTATTAGGCCAGAGTAAGAGTTAAGACCTTAGCTATTAGGCCAGATTAAGAGTTAAGACCTTAGCTATTAGGCCAGAGTACGAATCTAAGACCTTAGCTATTAGGCCAGAGTAAGAGTTAAGACCTTAACCAGTAGGCCAGTGTAAGAGTTAAGACCTTAACCATTAGGCCAGAGTACGAGTCTAAGACCTTAGCTATTAGGCCATAGTACGAGTCTAAGACCTTAGCTATTAGGCCAGAGTAAGAGTTAAGACCTTAGCTATTAGGCCAGAGTACGAGTCTAAGACCTTAGCTATTAGGCCAGAGTACGAGTCTAAGACCTTAGCTATTAGGCCAGAGTAAGAGTTAAGACCTTAGCTATTAGGCCAGAGTAAGAGTTAAGACCTTAGCTATTAGGCCAGAGTACGAGTCTAAGACCTTAGCTATTAGGCCAGAGTAAGAGTTAAGACCTTAACCAGTAGGCCAGTGTAAGAGTTAAGACCTTAACCATTAGGCAGAGTACGAGTCTAAGACCTTAGCTATTAGGCCAGAGTACGAGTTAAGACCTTAGCTATTAGGCCAGAGTATGAGTCTAAGACCTTAGCTATTAGGCCAGAGTACGAGTCTAAGAACTTAGCTATTAGGCCAGAATAAGAGTTAAGACCTTAGCTATTAGGCCAGAGTAAGAGTTAAGACCTTAGCTATTAGGCCAGAGTACGAGTCTAAGAGCTTAGCTATCAGGCCATAGTACGAGTCTTACACCTTAGCTATTAGGCCAGAGTAAGAGTTAAGACCTTAACCAGTATGCCAGTGTAAGAGTTAAGACCTTAACCTGTAGGCCAGAGTAAGAGTTAAGACCTTAACCTGTAGGCCATAGTAGGAGTCTTAGACCTTAGCTATTGGGGCAGAGTAAGAGTTAAGACCTTAACCAGTAGGCCAGAGTAAGAGTTAAGACCTTAACCATTAGGCCAGAGTACGAGTCTAAGACCTTAGCTATTAGGCCAGAGTAAGAGTTAAGACCTTAGCTATTAGGCCAGAGTAAGAGTTAAGACCGTAACCATTAAGCCAAAGTACGAGTCTAAGACCTTAGCTATTTAGCCAGAGTAAGAGTTAAGACCTTAGCTATTAGGCCAGAGTAAGAGTTAAGACCTTAACCATTACGCCAGAGTATGAGTCTAAGACCTTAGCTATTAGGCCAGAGTAAGTGTTAAGACCTGAGCTATTATGCCAGACTGAGAGTTAAGACCTTAATCAGTAGGCCAGAGTAAGAGTTAAGACCTTAACCAGTAGGCCAGAGTAAGAGTTAAGACCTTAACCATTAGGCCAGAGTACGAGTCTAAGACCTTAGCTATTAGGCCAGAGTAAGAGTTAAGACCTTAACCAGTAGGCCAGAGTAAGAGTTAAGACCTTAACCTGTAGGCCATAGTACGAGTCTAAGACCTTAGCTATTAGGCCAGAGTAAGAGTTAAGACCGTAACCAGTCGGCCAGAGTAAGAGTTAGGACCTTAACCAGTAGGCCAGAGTACGAGTCTAACACCTTAGCTATTAGGCCAGAGTAAGAGTTAAGACCTTAACCAGTAGGCCAGAGAAAGAGTTAAGACCTTAACCATTAGACCAGAGTACGAGTCTAAGACCTTAGCTATTAGGCCAGAGTAAGAGTTAAGACCTTAACCAGTAGGCCAGAGCAAGAGTTAAGACCTTAACCAGTAGGCCAGAGTACGAGTCTAAGACCTTAGCTATTAGGCCAGAGTAAGAGTTAAGACCTTAAAAAGTAGGCCAGCGAAAGAGTTAAGACCTTAAACATTAGATCAGAGTACGAGTCTAAGACCGTAGCTACTAGGCCAGAGTAAGAGTTAAGACCTTAGCTATTAGGCCAGAGTAAGAGTTAAGACGTTAACCATTAAGCCAGAGTAAGAATAAAGACCTTAAACATTAGGCCAGAGAAAGAGTCTAAGACCTTAACCATTAGGCCGGAGTAAGAGCTAAGACCTTAACCATTAGGCCAGAGTAAGAGTCTAAGACCTTAACCATTAGGCCAGAGTAAGAGTTAAGACCTTAACCATTAGGCCAGAGTAAGAGTCTAACCAGAGTAAGAGTTAAGACCTTTACCATTAGGCCAGAGTAAGAGTTAAGACCTTAACCAGTGGGCCAGTGTAAGAGTTAAGACCTTAACCATTAGGCCAGAATACGAGTCTAAGACCTTAGCTATTAGGCCAGAGTACGAGTCTAAGACCTTAGCTATTAGGCCAGAGTAAGAGTTAAGACCTTAGCTATTAGGCCAGATTAAGAGTTAAGACCTTAGCTATTATGCCAGAGTACGAGTCTAAGACCTTAGCTATTAGGCCAGAGTAAGAGTTAAGACCTTAACCAGTAGGCCAGAGTAAGAGTTAAGACCTTAGCTATTAGGCCAGAGTAAGAGTTAAGACCGTAACCATTAAGCCAGAGTACGAGTCTAAGACCTTAGCTATTTAGCCAGAGTAAGAGTTAAGACCTTAGCTATTAGGCCAGAGTAAGAGTTAAGACCTTAACCATTACGCCAGAGTACGAGTCTAAGACCTTAGCTATTAGGCCAGAGTAAGAGTTAAGACCTTAGCTATTAGGCCAGAGTAAGAGTTAAGACCGTAACCATTAAGCCAGAGTACGAGTCTAAGACCTTAGCTATTTAGCCAGAGTAAGAGTTAAGACCTTAGCTATTAGGCCAGAGTAAGAGTTAAGACCTTAACCATTAGGCCAGAGTACGAGTCTAAGACCTTAGCTATTAGGCCAGAGTTAGAGTTAAGACCTTAGCTATTAGGCCAGAGTAAGAGTTAAGATTTTAACCATTAAGCCAGAGTAAGAATAAAGACCTTAAACATTGGGCCAGAGAAAGAGTCTAAGACCTTAACCATTAGGCCGGAGTAAGAGCTAAGACCTTAACCATTAGGCCAGAGTAAGAGTCTAAGACCTTAACCATTAGGCCAGAGTAAGAGTAAAGACCTTAACCATTAGGCCAGAGTAAGAGTCTGGCCAGAGTAAGAGTTAAGACCTTTACCATTAGGCCAGATTAAGAGTCTAAGACCTTAGCTATTAGGCCAGACTAAGAGTTAAGACCTTAACCATTAGGCCAGAGTACGAGTCTAAGACCTTAGCTATTAGGCCAGAGTAAGAGTTAAGACCTTAACCATTAGGCCAGAGTACGAGTCTAAGACCTTAGCTATTAGGCCATAGTAAGAGTTAAGACCTTAACCATTAGGCCAGAGTAAGAGTCTAACACCTTAGCTATTAGGCCAGAGTAAGAATTAAGACCTTAAACAGTAGGCCAGAGTAAGAGTTAAGACCTTAACCTGTAGGCCATAGTACGAGTCTAAGACCTTAGCTATTAGGCCAGAGTAAGAGTTAAGACCTTAACCATTAGGCCAGAGTACGAGTCTAAGACCTAAGCTATTAGGCCAGAGTAAGAGTTAAGACCTTAGCTATTAGGCCAGAGTAAGAGTTAAGACCTTAACCAGTAGGCGAGAGTGAGAGTTAAGACCTTAACCTGTAGGCCATAGTACAAGTCTAAGACCTTAGCTATTAGGCCAGAGTAAGAGTTAAGACCTTAACCAGTAGGCCAGAGTAAGAGTTAAGAACTTAACCTGTAGGCCATAGTACGAGTCTAAGACCTTAGCTATTAGGTCAGAGTAAGAGTTAAGACCTTAGCTATTAGGCCAGAGTAAGAGTTAAGACGTTAGCTATTAGGCCAGAGTAAAAGTTAAGACCTTAACCAGTAGACAAGAGTAAGAGTTAAGACCTTAACCATTAGGCCAGAGTACGAGTCTAAGACCTTAGCTATTAGGCCAGAGTAAGAGTTAAGACCTTAACCAGTAGGCCAGAGTAAGAGTTAAGACCTTAACCATTAGGCCAGAGTACGAGTCTAAGACCTTAGCTATAAGGCCAGAGTAAGAGTTAAGACCTTAGCTATGAGGCCAGATTAAGAGTTAAGACCTTAGCTATTAGGCCAGAGTACGAGTCTAAGACCTTAGCTATTAGGCCAGAGTAAGAGTTAAGACCTTAACCAGTAGGCCAGTGTAAGAGTTAAGACCTTAACCATTAGGCCAGAGTACGAGTCTAAGACCTTAGCTATTAGGCCAGAGTAAGAGTTAATTCCTTAGCTATTAGGCTAGAGTAAGAGTTAAGACCTTAGCTATTAGGCCAGAGTACGAGTCTAAGACCTTAGCTATTAGGCCAGAGTACGAGTCTAAGAACTTAGCTAGTAGGCCAGAATAAGAGTTAAGACCTTAGCTATTAGGCCAGAGTAAGAGTTAAGACCTTAGCTATTAGGCCAGAGTACGAGTCTAAGACCTTAGCTATCAGGCCATAGTACGAGTCTTACACCTTAGCTATTAGGCCAGAGTAAGAGTTAAGACCTTAACCAGTACGCCAGTGTAAGAGTTAAGACCTTAACCTATAGGCCAGAGTAAGAGTTAAGACCTTAACCTGTAGGCCATAGTAGGAGTCTTAGACCTTAGCTATTAGGCCAGAGTAAGAGTTAAGACCTTAACCAGTAGGCCAGAGTAAGAGTTAAGACCTTAACCATTAGGCCAGAGTACGAGTCTAAGACCTTAGCTATTAGGCCAGAGTAAGAGTTAAGACCTTAGCTATTAGGCCAGAGTAAGAGTTAAGACCGTAACCATTAAGCCAGAGTACGAGTCTAAGACCTTAGCTATTTAGCCAGAGTAAGAGTTAAGACCTTAGCTAGTAGGCCAGAGTAAGACTTAAGACCTTAACCATTATGCCAGAGTACGAGTCTAAGACCTTAGCTATTAGGCCAGAGTAAGTGTTAAGACCTGAGCTATTATGCCAGACTGAGAGTTAAGACCTTAATCAGTAGGCCAGAGTAAGAGTTAAGACCTTAACCAGTATGCCAGAGTAAGAGTTAAGACCTTAACCATTAGGCCAGAGTACGAGTCTAAGACCTTAGCTATTAGGCCAGAGTAAGAGTTAAGACCTTAACCAGTCGGCCAGAGTAAGAGTTAAGACCTTAACCAGTAGGCCAGAGTACGAGTCTAACACCTTAGCTATTAGGCCAGAGTAAGAGTTAAGACCTTAACCAGTAGGCCAGAGAAAGAGTTAAGACCTTAACCATTAGACCAAAGTACGAGTCTAAGACCTTAGCTATTAGGCCAGAGTAAGAGTTAAGACCTTAACCAGTAGGCCAGAGTAAGAGTTAAGACCTTAACCAGTAGGCCAGAGTACGAGTCTAAGACCTTAGCTATTAGGCCAGAGTAAGAGTTAAGACCTTAACCAGTAGGCCAGAGAAAGAGTTAAGAACTTAACCATTAGATCAGAGTACGAGTCTAAGACCGTAGCTACTAGGCCAGAGTAAGAGTTAAGACCTTAGCTATTAGGCCAGAGTAAGAGTTAAGACGTTAACCATTAAGCCAGAGTAAGAATAAAGACCTTAAACATTAGGCCAGAGAAAGAGTCTAAGACCTTAACCATTAGGCCGGAGTAAGAGCTAAGACCTTAACCATTAGGCCAGAGTAAGAGTCTAAGACCTTAACCATTAGGCCAGAGTAAGAGTTAAGACCTTAACCATTAGGCCAGAGTAAGAGTCTGGCCAGAGTAAGAGTTAAGACCTTTACCATTAGGCCAGATTAAGAGTCTAAGACCTTAACCATTAGGCCAGAGTAAGAGTTAAGACCTTAACCATTAGGCCAGAGTAAGAGTTAAGACCTTAACCAGTAGGCGCGAGTGAGAGTTAAGACCTTAACCTGTAGGCCATAGTACGAATCTAAGACCTTAGCTATTAGGCCAGAGTAAGAGTTAAGACCTTAACCAGTAGGCCAGAGTAAGAGTTAAGAACTTAACCTGTAGGCCATAGTACGAGTCTAAGACCTTAGCTATTAGGTCAGAGTAAGAGTTAAGACCTTAGCTATTAGGCCAGAGTAAGAGTTAAGACCTTAACCATTAGGCCAAAGTACGAGTCTAAGACCTTAGCTATTAGGCCAGAGTAAGAATTAAGACCTTAGCTATTAGGCCAGAGTAAAAGTTAAGACCTTAACCAGTAGACAAGAGTAAGAGTTAAGACCTTAACCATTAGGCCAGAGTACGAGTCTAAGACCTTAGCTATTAGGCCAGAGTAAGAGTTAAGACCTTAACCAGTAGGCCAGAGTAAGAGTTAAGACCTTAACCTGTAGGCCATAGTACGAGTCTAAGACCTTAGATATTAGGCCAGAGTAAGAGTTAAGACCTTAGCTATTAGGCCAGAGTAAGAGTTAAGACCGTAACCATTAAGCCAGAGTACGAGTCTAAGACCTTAGCTATTAGGCCAGAGTAAGAGTAAAGACCTTAACCAGTAGGCCAGAGTAAGAGTTAAGACCTTAACCATTAGGCCAGAGTACGAGTCTAAGACCTTAGCTATTAGGCCAGAGTAAGAGTTAAGACCTTAGCTATTAGGCCAGAGTAAGAGTTAAGACCGTAACCATTAAGCCAGAGTACGAGTCTAAGACCTTAGCTGTTTAGCCAGAGTAAGAGTTAAGACCTTAGCTAGTAGGCCAGAGTAAGAGTTAAGACCTTAACCATTACGCCAGAGTACGAGTCTAAGACCTTAGCTATTAGGCCAGAGTAAGTGTTAAGACCTGAGCTATTATGCCAGACTGAGAGTTAAGACCTTAATCAGTAGGCCAGAGTAAGAGTTAAGACCTTAACCAGTATGCCAGAGTAAGAGTTAAGACCTTAACCATTAGGCCAGAGTACGAGTCTAAGACCTTAGCTATTAGGCCAGAGTAAGAGTTAAGACCTTAACCAGTAGGCCAGAGTAAGAGTTAAGACCTTAACCTGTAGGCCATAGTACGAGTCTAAGACCTTAGCTTTTAGGCCAGAGTAAGAGTTAAGACCTTAACCAGTCGGCCAGAGTAAGAGTTAAGACCTTAACCAGTAGGCCAGAGTACGAGTCTAACACCTTAGCTATTAGGCCAGAGTAAGAGTTAAGACCTTAACCAGTAGGCCAGAGAAAGAGTTAAGACCTTAACCATTAGACCAGAGTACGAGTCTAAGACCTTAGCTATTAGGCCAGAGTAAGAGTTAAGACCTTAACCAGTAGGCCAGAGTAAGAGTTAAGACCTTAACCAGTAGGCCAGAGTACGAGTCTAAGACCTTAGCTATTAGGCCAGAGTAAGAGTTAAGACCTTAACCAGTAGGCCAGAGAAAGAGTTAAGAACTTAACCATTAGATCAGAGTACGAGTCTAAGACCGTAGCTACTAGGCCAGAGTAAGAGTTAAGACCTTAGCTATTAGGCCAGAGTAAGAGTTAAGACGTTAACCATTAAGCCAGAGTAAGAATAAAGACCTTAAACATTAGGCCAGAGAAAGAGTCTAAGACCTTAACCATTAGGCCGGAGTAAGAGCTAAGACCTTAACCATTAGGCCAGAGTAAGAGTCTAAGACCTTAACCATTAGGCCAGAGTAAGAGTTAAGACCTTAACCATTAGGCCAGAGTAAGAGTCTGGCCAGAGTAAGAGTTAAGACCTTTACCATTAGGCCAGATTAAGAGTCTAAGACCTTAACCATTAGGCCAGAGTAAGAGTTAAGACCTTAACCATTAGGCCAGAGTAAGAGTTAAGACCTTAACCAGTAGGCGCGAGTGAGAGTTAAGACCTTAACCTGTAGGCCATAGTACGAATCTAAGACCTTAGCTATTAGGCCAGAGTAAGAGTTAAGACCTTAACCAGTAGGCCAGAGTAAGAGTTAAGAACTTAACCTGTAGGCCATAGTACGAGTCTAAGACCTTAGCTATTAGGTCAGAGTAAGAGTTAAGACCTTAGCTATTAGGCCAGAGTAAGAGTTAAGACCTTAACCATTAAGCCAAAGTACGAGTCTAAGACCTTAGCTATTAGGCCAGAGTAAGAATTAAGACCTTAGCTATTAGGCCAGAGTAAAAGTTAAGACATTAACCAGTAGACAAGAGTAAGAGTTAAGACCTTAACCATTAGGCCAGAGTACGAGTCTAAGACCTTAGCTATTAGGCCAGAGTAAGGGTTAAGACCTTAACCAGTAGGCCAGAGTAAGAGTTAAGACCTTAACCTGTAGGCCATAGTACGAGTCTAAGACCTTAGATATTAGGCCAGAGTAAGAGTTAAGACCTTACCAGTCGGCCAGAGTAAGAGTTAAGACCTTAACCAGTAGGCCAGAGTACGAGTCTAACACCTTAGCTATTAGGCCAGAGTAAGAGTTAAGACCTTAACCAGTAGGCCAGAGAAAGAGTTAAGACCTTAACCATTAGACCAGAGTACGAGTCTAAGACCTTAGCTATTAGGCCAGAGTAAGAGTTAAGACCTTAACCAGTAGGCCAGAGTAAGAGTTAAGACCTTAACCAGTAGGCCAGAGTACGAGTCTAAGACCTTAGCTATTAGGCCAGAGTAAGAGTTAAGACCTTAACCAGTAGGCCAGAGAAAGAGTTAAGACCTTAACCATTAGATCAGAGTACGAGTCTAAGACCGTAGCTACTAGGCCAGAGTAAGAGTTAAGACCTTAGCTATTAGGCCAGAGTAAGAGTTAAGACGTTAACCATTAAGCCAGAGTAAGAATAAAGACCTTAAACATTAGGCCAGAGAAAGAGTCTAAGACCTTAACCATTAGGCCGGAGTAAGAGCTAAGACCTTAACCATTAGGCCAGAGTAAGAGTCTAAGACCTTAACCATTAGGCCAGAGTAAGAGTTAAGACCTTAACCATTAGGCCAGAGTAAGAGTCTGGCCAGAGTAAGAGTTAAGACCTTTACCATTAGGCCAGATTAAGATTCTAAGACCTTAACCATTAGGCCAGAGTAAGAGTTAAGACCTTAACCATTAGGCCAGAGTAAGAGTTAAGACCTTAAACAGTAGGCGCGAGTGAGAGTTAAGACCTTAACCTGTAGGCCATAGTACGAGTCTAAGACCTTAGCTATTAGGCCAGAGTAAGAGTTAAGACCTTAACCAGTAGGCCAGAGTAAGAGTTAAGAACTTAACCTGTAGGCCCAAGTACGAGTCTAAGACCTTAGCTATTAGGTCAGAGTAAAAGTTAAGACCTTAGCTATTAGGCCAGAGTAAGAGTTAAGACCTTAACCATTAGGCCAAAGTACGAGTCTAAGACCTTAGCTATTAGGCCAGAGTAAGAATTAAGACCTTAGCTATTAGGCCAGAGTAAAAGTTAAGACCTTAACCAGTAGAAAAGAGTAAGAGTTAAGACCTTAACCATTAGGCCAGAGTAAGAGTTAAGACCTTAGCTATTAGGCCAGAGTAAGAGTTAAGTCCTTAACCATTAGGCCAGAGTACGAGTCTAAGACCTTAGCTATTAGGCCAGAGTAAGAGTTAAGACCTTAACCAGTAGGCCAGAGTAAGAGTTAAGAACTTAACCTGTAGGCCATAGTACGAGTCTAAGACCTTAGCTATTAGGCCAGAGTAACAGTTAACACCTTAGCTATTAGGCCAGAGTAAGAGTTAAGACCTTAACCATTAGGCCAAAGTACGAGTCTAAGACCTTAGCTATTAGGCCAGAGTAAGAGTTAAGACCTTAGCTATTAGGCCAGAGTAAAAGTTAAGACCTTAACCAGTAGGCCAGAGTAAGAGTTAAGACCTTAACCATTAGGCCAGAGTACGAGTCTAAGACCTTAGCTATTAGGCCAGAGTAAGAGTTAAGACCTTAACCAGTAGGCCAGTGTAAGAGTTAAGACCTTAACCATTAGGCCAGAGTACGAGTCTAAGACCTTAGCTATTAGGCCAGAGTAAGAGTTAAGACCTTAACCAGTAGGCCAGTGTAAGAGTTAAGACCTTAACCATTAGGCCAGAGTACGAGTCTAAGACCTTAGCTATTAGGCCAGAGTACGAGTCTAAGACCTTAGCTATTAGGCCAGAGTAAGAGTTAAGACCTTAGCTATTAGGCCAGATTAAGAGTTAAGACCTTAGCTATTAGGCCAGAGTACGAGTCTAAGACCTTAGCTATTAGGCCAGAGTAAGAGTTAAGACCTTAACCAGTAGGCCAGTGTAAGAGTTAAGACCTTAACCATTAGGCCAGAGTACGAGTCTAAGACCTTAGCTATTGGGCCATAGTACGAGTCTAAGACCTTAGCAATTAGGCCAGAGTAAGAGTTAAGACCTTAGCTATTAGGCCAGAGTAAGAGTTAAGACCTTAGCTATTAGGCCATAGTACGAGTCTAAGACCTTAGCTATTAGGCCAGAGTACGAGTCTAAGACCTTAGCTATTAGGCCAGAGTAAGAGTTAAGACCTTAACCAGTAGGCCAGTGTAAGAGTTAAGACCTTAACCATTAGGCCAGAGTACGAGTCTAAGACCTTAGCTATTAGGCCAGAGTAAGAGTTAAGACCTTAGCTATTAGGCTAGAGTAAGAGTTAAGACCTTAGCTATTAGGCCAGAGTACGAGTCTAAGACCTTAGCTATTAGGCCAGAGTACGAGTCTAAGAACTTAGCTAGTAGGCCAGAATAAGAGTTAAGACCTTAGCTATTAGGCCAGAGTAAGAGTTAAGACCTTAGCTATTAGGCCAGAGTACGAGTCTAAGACCTTAGCTATCAGGCCATAGTACGAGTCTTACACCTTAGCTATTAGGCCAGAGTAAGAGTTAAGACCTTAACCAGTACGCCAGTGTAAGAGTTAAGACCTTAACCTATAGGCCAGAGTAAGAGTTAAGACCTTAACCTGTAGGCCATAGTAGGAGTCTTAGACCTTAGCTATTAGGCCGAGGTAAGAGTTAAGACCTTAACCAGTAGGCCAGAGTAAGAGTTAAGACCTTAACCATTAGGCCAGAGTACGAGTCTAAGACCTTAGCTATTAGGCCAGAGTAAGAGTTAAGACCTTAGCTATTAGGCCAGAGTAAGAGTTAAGACCGTAACCATTAAGCCAGAGTACGAGTCTAAGACCTTAGCTATTAGGCCAGAGTAAGAGTTAAGACCTTAACCAGTAGGCCAGAGTAAGAGTTAAGACCTTAACCAGTAGGCCAGAGTACGAGTCTAAGACCTTAGCTATTAGGCCAGAGTAAGAGTTAAGACCTTAACCAGTAGGCCAGAGAAAGAGTTAAGAACTTAACCATTAGATCAGAGTACGAGTCTAAGACCGTAGCTACTAGGCCAGAGTAAGAGTTAAGACCTTAGCTATTAGGCCAGAGTAAGAGTTAAGACGTTAACCATTAAGCCAGAGTAAGAATAAAGACCTTAAACATTAGGCCAGAGAAAGAGTCTAAGACCTTAACCATTAGGCCGGAGTAAGAGCTAAGACCTTAACCATTAGGCCAGAGTAAGAGTCTAAGACCTTAACCATTAGGCCAGAGTAAGAGTTAAGACCTTAACCATTAGGCCAGAGTAAGAGTCTGGCCAGAGTAAGAGTTAAGACCTTTACCATTAGGCCAGATTAAGAGTCTAAGACCTTAACCATTAGGCCAGAGTAAGAGTTAAGACCTTAACCATTAGGCCAGAGTAAGAGTTAAGACCTTAACCAGTAGGCGCGAGTGAGAGTTAAGACCTTAACCTGTAGGCCATAGTACGAATCTAAGACCTTAGCTATTAGGCCAGAGTAAGAGTTAAGACCTTAACCAGTAGGCCAGAGTAAGAGTTAAGAACTTAACCTGTAGGCCATAGTACGAGTCTAAGACCTTAGCTATTAGGTCAGAGTAAGAGTTAAGACCTTAGCTATTAGGCCAGAGTAAGAGTTAAGACCTTAACCATTAAGCCAAAGTACGAGTCTAAGACCTTAGCTATTAGGCCAGAGTAAGAATTAAGACCTTAGCTATTAGGCCAGAGTAAAAGTTAAGACATTAACCAGTAGACAAGAGTAAGAGTTAAGACCTTAACCATTAGTCCAGAGTACGAGTCTAAGACCTTAGCTATTAGGCCAGAGTAAGGGTTAAGACCTTAACCAGTAGGCCAGAGTAAGAGTTAAGACCTTAACCTGTAGGCCATAGTACGAGTCTAAGACCTTAGATATTAGGCCAGAGTAAGAGTTAAGACCTTAACCAGTCGGCCAGAGTAAGAGTTAAGACCTTAACCAGTAGGCCAGAGTACGAGTCTAACACCTTAGCTATTAGGCCAGAGTAAGAGTTAAGACCTTAACCAGTAGGCCAGAGAAAGAGTTAAGACCTTAACCATTAGACCAGAGTACGAGTCTAAGACCTTAGCTATTAGGCCAGAGTAAGAGTTAAGACCTTAACCAGTAGGCCAGAGTAAGAGTTAAGACCTTAACCAGTAGGCCAGAGTACGAGTCTAAGACCTTAGCTATTAGGCCAGAGTAAGAGTTAAGACCTTAACCAGTAGGCCAGAGAAAGAGTTAAGACCTTAACCATTAGATCAGAGTACGAGTCTAAGACCGTAGCTACTAGGCCAGAGTAAGAGTTAAGACCTTAGCTATTAGGCCAGAGTAAGAGTTAAGACGTTAACCATTAAGCCAGAGTAAGAATAAAGACCTTAAACATTAGGCCAGAGAAAGAGTCTAAGACCTTAACCATTAGGCCGGAGTAAGAGCTAAGACCTTAACCATTAGGCCAGAGTAAGAGTCTAAGACCTTAACCATTAGGCCAGAGTAAGAGTTAAGACCTTAACCATTAGGCCAGAGTAAGAGTCTGGCCAGAGTAAGAGTTAAGACCTTTACCATTAGGCCAGATTAAGATTCTAAGACCTTAACCATTAGGCCAGAGTAAGAGTTAAGACCTTAACCATTAGGCCAGAGTAAGAGTTAAGACCTTAAACAGTAGGCGCGAGTGAGAGTTAAGACCTTAACCTGTAGGCCATAGTACGAGTCTAAGACCTTAGCTATTAGGCCAGAGTAAGAGTTAAGACCTTAACCAGTAGGCCAGAGTAAGAGTTAAGAACTTAACCTGTAGGCCCAAGTACGAGTCTAAGACCTTAGCTATTAGGTCAGAGTAAAAGTTAAGACCTTAGCTATTAGGCCAGAGTAAGAGTTAAGACCTTAACCATTAGGCCAAAGTACGAGTCTAAGACCTTAGCTATTAGGCCAGAGTAAGAATTAAGACCTTAGCTATTAGGCCAGAGTAAAAGTTAAGACCTTAACCAGTAGAAAAGAGTAAGAGTTAAGACCTTAACCATTAGGCCAGAGTAAGAGTTAAGACCTTAGCTATTAGGCCAGAGTAAGAGTTAAGTCCTTAACCATTAGGCCAGAGTACGAGTCTAAGACCTTAGCTATTAGGCCAGAGTAAGAGTTAAGACCTTAACCAGTAGGCCAGAGTAAGAGTTAAGAACTTAACCTGTAGGCCATAGTACGAGTCTAAGACCTTAGCTATTAGGCCAGAGTAACAGTTAACACCTTAGCTATTAGGCCAGAGTAAGAGTTAAGACCTTAACCATTAGGCCAAAGTACGAGTCTAAGACCTTAGCTATTAGGCCAGAGTAAGAGTTAAGACCTTAGCTATTAGGCCAGAGTAAAAGTTAAGACCTTAACCAGTAGGCCAGAGTAAGAGTTAAGACCTTAACCATTAGGCCAGAGTACGAGTCTAAGACCTTAGCTATTAGGCCAGAGTAAGAGTTAAGACCTTAACCAGTAGGCCAGTGTAAGAGTTAAGACCTTAACCATTAGGCCAGAGTACGAGTCTAAGACCTTAGCTATTAGGCCAGAGTAAGAGTTAAGACCTTAACCAGTAGGCCAGTGTAAGAGTTAAGACCTTAACCATTAGGCCAGAGTACGAGTCTAAGACCTTAGCTATTAGGCCAGAGTACGAGTCTAAGACCTTAGCTATTAGGCCAGAGTAAGAGTTAAGACCTTAGCTATTAGGCCAGATTAAGAGTTAAGACCTTAGCTATTAGGCCAGAGTACGAGTCTAAGACCTTAGCTATTAGGCCAGAGTAAGAGTTAAGACCTTAACCAGTAGGCCAGTGTAAGAGTTAAGACCTTAACCATTAGGCCAGAGTACGAGTCTAAGACCTTAGCTATTGGGCCATAGTACGAGTCTAAGACCTTAGCTATTAGGCCAGAGTAAGAGTTAAGACCTTAGCTATTAGGCCAGAGTAAGAGTTAAGACCTTAGCTATTAGGCCATAGTACGAGTCTAAGACCTTAGCTATTAGGCCAGAGTACGAGTCTAAGACCTTAGCTATTAGGCCAGAGTAAGAGTTAAGACCTTAACCAGTAGGCCAGTGTAAGAGTTAAGACCTTAACCATTAGGCCAGAGTACGAGTCTAAGACCTTAGCTATTAGGCCAGAGTAAGAGTTAAGACCTTAGCTATTAGGCTAGAGTAAGAGTTAAGACCTTAGCTATTAGGCCAGAGTACGAGTCTAAGACCTTAGCTATTAGGCCAGAGTATGAGTCTAAGAACTTAGCTAGTAGGCCAGAATAAGAGTTAAGACCTTAGCTATTAGGCCAGAGTAAGAGTTAAGACCTTAGCTATTAGGCCAGAGTACGAGTCTAAGACCTTAGCTATCAGGCCATAGTACGAGTCTTACACCTTAGCTATTAGGCCAGAGTAAGAGTTAAGACCTTAACCAGTACGCCAGTGTAAGAGTTAAGACCTTAACCTATAGGCCAGAGTAAGAGTTAAGACCTTAACCTGTAGGCCATAGTAGGAGTCTTAGACCTTAGCTATTAGGCCAGAGTAAGAGTTAAGACCTTAACCAGTAGGCCAGAGTAAGAGTTAAGACCTTAACCATTAGGCCAGAGTACGAGTCTAAGACCTTAGCTATTAGGCCAGAGTAAGAGTTAAGACCTTAGCTATTAGGCCAGAGTAAGAGTTAAGACCGTAACCATTAAGCCAGAGTATGAGTCTAAGACCTTAGCTATTTAGCCAGAGTAAGAGTTAAGACCGTAACCATTAAGCCAGAGTATGAGTCTAAGACCTTAGCTATTTAGCCAGAGTACGAGTCTAAGACCTTAGCTATTAGGCCAGAGTAAGTGTTAAGACCTGAGCTATTATGCCAGACTGAGAGTTAAGACCTTAATCAGTAGGCCAGAGTAAGAGTTAAGACCTTAACCAGTATGCCAGAGTAAGAGTTAAGACCTTAACCATTAGACCAGAGTACGAGTCTAAGACCTTAGCTATTAGGCCAGAGTAAGAGTTAAGACCTTAACCAGTATGCCAGAGTAAGAGTTAAGACCTTAACCATTAGGCCAGAGTACGAGTCTAAGACCTTAGCTATTAGGCCAGAGTAAGAGTTAAGACCTTAACCAGTCGGCCAGAGTAAGAGTTAAGACCTTAACCAGTAGGCCAGAGTACGAGTCTAACACCTTAGCTATTAGGCCAGAGTAAGAGTTAAGACCTTAACCAGTAGGCCAGAGAAAGAGTTAAGACCTTAACCTGTAGGCCATACTACGAGTCTAAGACCTTAGATATTAGGCCAGAGTAAGAGTTAAGACCTTAGCTATTAGGCCAGAGTAAGAGTTAAGACCGTAACCATTAAGCCAGAGTACGAGTCTAAGACCTTAGCTATTAGGCCAGAGTAAGAGTAAAGACCTTAACCAGTAGGCCAGAGTAAGAGTTAAGACCTTAACCATTAGGCCAGAGTACGAGTCTAAGACCTTAGCTATTAGGCCAGAGTAAGAGTTAAGACCTTAGCTATTAGGCCAGAGTAAGAGTTAAGACCGTAACCATTAAGCCAGAGTACGAGTCTAAGACCTTAGCTATTTAGCCAGAGTAAGAGTTAAGACCTTAGCTAGTAGGCCAGAGTAAGAGTTAAGACCTTAACCATTACACCAGAGTATGAGTCTAAGACCTTAGCTATTAGGCCAGAGTAAGTGTTAAGACCTGAGCTATTATGCCAGACTGAGAGTTAAGACTAGGGGTGGGCGGAATTTGCGGAATTAACCTTCGCAAATTATCGCGAGAATGTTTAAAATTATCGCAAACAAGCAGAAATATCGCGAAGATGCGGAAGTTTTTTTCCGGCATGTTCGCGCGATTTTCTGCATGGTTGCGGGTCGCCAACTTACCCATGTGGCTGCTTGCGGGCGCGGCCATCTTGTTTTGAGTTGTTCTCGCGGTGCATGATCGCGAGAAGAAAGACGTGATCGCGCGACGCATGACGTCACTGCGGGCGCGAACTGTCGCGAGACAGCGCAAATGGCTAAAAACAATACAACATCTCATGGAGAACGCGACCGGATCAAGAAAACTTGTCGGCGAACGCAGGGATTCAGGTAAGGCGATCGCGCGCGCGCGAGAATGTATCATTTTACAGCGCGAGCAAGAAACAAATTATCGCCAAGCTGCGGAAACCGGAATTTTTGACATTTTCGCGCTCTCCGCGGAACGCAAAAATGTCAAATTATCGCAATTTCCGCGAACGGAACGAAATTTTTGCCCAGGCCTAGTTAAGACCTTAATCAGTAGGCCAGAGTAAGAGTTAAGACCTTAACCAGTATGCCAGAGTAAGAGTTAAGACCTTAACCATTAGGCCAGAGTACGAGTCTAAGACCTTAGCTATTAGGCCAGAGTAAGAGTTAAGACCTTAACCAGTAGGCCAGAGTAAGAGTTAAGACCTTAACCTGTAGGCCATAGTACGAGTCTAAGACCTTAGCTATTAGGCCAGAGTAAGAGTTAAGACCTTAACCAGTCGGCCAGAGTAAGAGTTAAGACCTTAACCAGTAGGCCAGAGTACGAGTCTAACACCTTAGCTATTAGGCCAGAGTAAGAGTTAAGACCTTAACCAGTAGGCCAGAGAAAGAGTTAAGACCTTAACCATTAGACCAGAGTACGAGTCTAAGACCTTAGCTATTAGGCCAGAGTAAGAGTTAAGACCTTAACCAGTAGGCCAGAGTAAGAGTTAAGACCTTAACCAGTAGGCCAGAGTACGAGTCTAAGACCTTAGCTATTAGGCCAGAGTAAGAGTTAAGACCTTAACCAGTAGGCCAGAGAAAGAGTTAAGAACTTAACCATTAGATCAGAGTACGAGTCTAAGACCGTAGCTACTAGGCCAGAGTAAGAGTTAAGACCTTAGCTATTAGGCCAGAGTAAGAGTTAAGACGTTAACCATTAAGCCAGAGTAAGAATAAAGACCTTAAACATTAGGCCAGAGAAAGAGTCTAAGACCTTAACCATTAGGCCGGAGTAAGAGCTAAGACCTTAACCATTAGGCCAGAGTAAGAGTCTAAGACCTTAACCATTAGGCCAGAGTAAGAGTTAAGACCTTAACCATTAGGCCAGAGTAAGAGTCTGGCCAGAGTAAGAGTTAAGACCTTTACCATTAGGCCAGATTAAGAGTCTAAGACCTTAACCATTAGGCCAGAGTAAGAGTTAAGACCTTAACCATTAGGCCAGAGTAAGAGTTAAGACTAGGGGTGGGCGGAATTTGCGGAATTAACCTTCGCAAATTATCGCGAGAATGTTTAAAATTATCGCAAACAAGCAGAAATATCGCGAAGATGCGGAAGTTTTTTTCCGGCATGTTCGCGCGATTTTCTGCATGGTTGCGGGTCGCCAACTTACCCATGTGGCTGCTTGCGGGCGCGGCCATCTTGTTTTGAGTTGTTCTCGCGGTGCATGATCGCGAGAAGAAAGACGTGATCGCGCGACGCATGACGTCACTGCGGGCGCGAACTGTCGCGAGACAGCGCAAATGGCTAAAAACAATACAACATCTCATGGAGAACGCGACCGGATCAAGAAAACTTGTCGGCGAACGCAGGGATTCAGGTAAGGCGATCGCGCGCGCGCGAGAATGTATCATTTTACAGCGCGAGCAAGAAACAAATTATCGCCAAGCTGCGGAAACCGGAATTTTTGACATTTTCGCGCTCTCCGCGGAACGCAAAAATGTCAAATTATCGCAATTTCCGCGAACGGAACGAAATTTTTGCCCAGGCCTAGTTAAGACCTTAACCAGTAGGCGCAAGTGAGAGTTAAGACCTTAACCTGTAGGCCATAGTACGAATCTAAGACCTTAGCTATTAGGCCAGAGTAAGAGTTAAGACCTTAACCAGTAGGCCAGAGTAAGAGTTAAGAACTTAACCTGTAGGCCATAGTACGAGTCTAAGACCTTAGCTATTAGGTCAGAGTAAGAGTTAAGACCTTAGCTATTAGGCCAGAGTAAGAGTTAAGACCTTAACCATTAAGCCAAAGTACGAGTCTAAGACCTTAGCTATTAGGCCAGAGTAAGAATTAAGACCTTAGCTATTAGGCCAGAGTAAAAGTTAAGACATTAACCAGTAGACAAGAGTAAGAGTTAAGACCTTAACCATTAGGCCAGAGTACGAGTCTAAGACCTTAGCTATTAGGCCAGAGTAAGGGTTAAGACCTTAACCAGTAGGCCAGAGTAAGAGTTAAGACCTTAACCTGTAGGCCATAGTACGAGTCTAAGACCTTAGATATTAGGCCAGAGTAAGAGTTAAGACCTTAACCAGTCGGCCAGAGTAAGAGTTAAGACCTTAACCAGTAGGCCAGAGTACGAGTCTAACACCTTAGCTATTAGGCCAGAGTAAGAGTTAAGACCTTAACCAGTAGGCCAGAGAAAGAGTTAAGACCTTAACCATTAGACCAGAGTACGAGTCTAAGACCTTAGCTATTAGGCCAGAGTAAGAGTTAAGACCTTAACCAGTAGGCCAGAGTAAGAGTTAAGACCTTAACCAGTAGGCCAGAGTACGAGTCTAAGACCTTAGCTATTAGGCCAGAGTAAGAGTTAAGACCTTAACCAGTAGGCCAGAGAAAGAGTTAAGACCTTAACCATTAGATCAGAGTACGAGTCTAAGACCGTAGCTACTAGGCCAGAGTAAGAGTTAAGACCTTAGCTATTAGGCCAGAGTAAGAGTTAAGACGTTAACCATTAAGCCAGAGTAAGAATAAAGACCTTAAACATTAGGCCAGAGAAAGAGTCTAAGACCTTAACCATTAGGCCGGAGTAAGAGCTAAGACCTTAACCATTAGGCCAGAGTAAGAGTCTAAGACCTTAACCATTAGGCCAGAGTAAGAGTTAAGACCTTAACCATTAGGCCAGAGTAAGAGTCTGGCCAGAGTAAGAGTTAAGACCTTTACCATTAGGCCAGATTAAGATTCTAAGACCTTAACCATTAGGCCAGAGTAAGAGTTAAGACCTTAACCATTAGGCCAGAGTAAGAGTTAAGACCTTAAACAGTAGGCGCGAGTGAGAGTTAAGACCTTAACCTGTAGGCCATAGTACGAGTCTAAGACCTTAGCTATTAGGCCAGAGTAAGAGTTAAGACCTTAACCAGTAGGCCAGAGTAAGAGTTAAGAACTTAACCTGTAGGCCCAAGTACGAGTCTAAGACCTTAGCTATTAGGTCAGAGTAAAAGTTAAGACCTTAGCTATTAGGCCAGAGTAAGAGTTAAGACCTTAACCATTAGGCCAAAGTACGAGTCTAAGACCTTAGCTATTAGGCCAGAGTAAGAATTAAGACCTTAGCTATTAGGCCAGAGTAAAAGTTAAGACCTTAACCAGTAGAAAAGAGTAAGAGTTAAGACCTTAACCATTAGGCCAGAGTAAGAGTTAAGACCTTAGCTATTAGGCCAGAGTAAGAGTTAAGTCCTTAACCATTAGGCCAGAGTACGAGTCTAAGACCTTAGCTATTAGGCCAGAGTAAGAGTTAAGACCTTAACCAGTAGGCCAGAGTAAGAGTTAAGAACTTAACCTGTAGGCCATAGTACGAGTCTAAGACCTTAGCTATTAGGCCAGAGTAACAGTTAACACCTTAGCTATTAGGCCAGAGTAAGAGTTAAGACCTTAACCATTAGGCCAAAGTACGAGTCTAAGACCTTAGCTATTAGGCCAGAGTAAGAGTTAAGACCTTAGCTATTAGGCCAGAGTAAAAGTTAAGACCTTAACCAGTAGGCCAGAGTAAGAGTTAAGACCTTAACCATTAGGCCAGAGTACGAGTCTAAGACCTTAGCTATTAGGCCAGAGTAAGAGTTAAGACCTTAACCAGTAGGCCAGTGTAAGAGTTAAGACCTTAACCATTAGGCCAGAGTACGAGTCTAAGACCTTAGCTATTAGGCCAGAGTAAGAGTTAAGACCTTAACCAGTAGGCCAGTGTAAGAGTTAAGACCTTAACCATTAGGCCAGAGTACGAGTCTAAGACCTTAGCTATTAGGCCAGAGTACGAGTCTAAGACCTTAGCTATTAGGCCAGAGTAAGAGTTAAGACCTTAGCTATTAGGCCAGATTAAGAGTTAAGACCTTAGCTATTAGGCCAGAGTACGAGTCTAAGACCTTAGCTATTAGGCCAGAGTAAGAGTTAAGACCTTAACCAGTAGGCCAGTGTAAGAGTTAAGACCTTAACCATTAGGCCAGAGTACGAGTCTAAGACCTTAGCTATTGGGCCATAGTACGAGTCTAAGACCTTAGCTATTAGGCCAGAGTAAGAGTTAAGACCTTAGCTATTAGGCCAGAGTAAGAGTTAAGACCTTAGCTATTAGGCCATAGTACGAGTCTAAGACCTTAGCTATTAGGCCAGAGTACGAGTCTAAGACCTTAGCTATTAGGCCAGAGTAAGAGTTAAGACCTTATCTATTAGGCCAGAGTAAGAGTTAAGACCTTAGCTATTAGGCCAGAGTATGAGTCTAAGACCTTAGCTATTAGGCCAGAGTAAGAGTTAAGACCTTAACCAGTAGGCCAGTGTAAGAGTTAAGACCTTAACCATTAGGCCAGAGTACGAGTCTAAGACCTTAGCTATTAGGCCAGAGTACGAGTTTAAGACCTTAGCTATTAGGCCAGAGTACGAGTCTAAGACCTTAACCAGTACGCCAGTGTAAGAGTTAAGACCTTAACCTGTAGGCCAGAGTAAGAGTTAAGACCTTAACCTGTAGGCCATAGTAGGAGTCTTAGACCTTAGCTATTAGGCCAGAGTAAGAGTTAAGACCTTAACCAGTAGGCCAGAGTAAGAGTTAAGACCTTAACCATTAGGCCAGAGTACGAGTCTAAGACCTTAGCTATTAGGCCAGAGTAAGAGTTAAGACCTTAGCTATTAGGCCAGAGTAAGAGTTAAGACCTTAACCAGTACGCCAGTGTAAGAGTTAAGACCTTAACCTGTAGGCCAGAGTAAGAGTTAAGACCTTAACCAGTAGGCCAGTGTAAGAGTTAAGACCTTAACCATTAGGCCAGAGTACGAGTCTAAGACCTTAGCTATTAGGCCAGAGTACGAGTCTAAGACCTTAGCTATTAGGCCAGAGTAAGAGTTAAGACCTTAGCTATTAGGCCAGATTAAGAGTTAAGACCTTAGCTATTAGGCCAGAGCACGAGTCTAAGACCTTAGCTATTAGGCCAGAGTAAGAGTTAAGACCTTAACCAGTAGGCCAGTGTAAGAGTTAAGACCTTAACCATTAGGCCAGAGTACGAGTCTAAGACCTTAGCTATTAGGCCATAGTACGAGTCTAAGACCTTAGCTATTAGGCCAGAGTAAGAGTTAAGACCTTAGCTATTAGGCCAGAGTAAGAGTTAAGACCTTAGCTATTAGGCCAGAGTACGAGTCTAAGACCTTAGCTATTAGGCCAGAGTAAGAGTTAAGACCTTAGCTATTAGGCCAGAGTAAGAGTTAAGACCTTAGCTATTAGGCCAGAGTACGAGTCTAAGACCTTAGCTATTAGGCCAGAGTACGAGTCTAAGAACTTAGCTATTAGGCCAGAATAAGAGTTAAGACCTTAGCTATTAGGCCAGAGTAAGAGTTAAGACCTTAGCTATTAGGCCAGAGTACGAGTCTAAGACCTTAGCTATCAGGCCATAGTACGAGTCTTACACCTTAGCTATTAGGCCAGAGTAAGAGTTAAGACCTTAACCAGTACGCCAGTGTAAGAGTTAAGACCTTAACCATTAGGCCAGAGTACGAGTCTAAGACATTAGCTATTAGGCCAGAGTAAGAGTTAAGACCTTAGCTATTAGGCCAGAGTAAGAGTTAAGACCGTAACCATTAAGCCAAAGTACGAGTCTAAGACCTTAGCTATTTAGCCAGTGTAAGAGTTAAGACCTTAACCTGCAGGCCAGAGTAAGAGTTAAGACCTTAACCTGTAGGCCATAGTAGGAGTCTTAGACCTTAGCTATTAGGCCAGAGTAAGAGTTAAGACCTTAACCAGTAGGCCAGAGTAAGAGTTAAGACCTTAACCATTAGGCCAGAGTACGAGTCTAAGACCTTAGCTATTAGGCCAGAGTAAGAGTTAAGACCTTAGCTATTAGGCCAGAGTAAGAGTTAAGACCGTAACAATTAAGCCAAAGTACGAGTCTAAGACCTTAGCTATTTAGCCAGATTAAGATTTAAGACCTTAACCAGTGGGCCAGTGTAAGAGTTAAGACCTTAACCATTAGGCCAGAGTACGAGTCTAAGACCTTAGCTATTAGGCCAGAGTACGAGTCTAAGACCTTAGCTATTAGGCCAGAGTAAGAGTTAAGACCTTAGCTATTAGGCCAGATTAAGAGTTAAGACCTTAGCTATTAGGCCAGAGTACGAGTCTAAGACCTTAGCTATTAGGCCAGAGTAAGAGTTAAGACCTTAACCAGTAGGCCAGTGTAAGAGTTAAGACCTTAACCATTAGGCCAGAGTACGAGTCTAAGACCTTAGCTATTAGGCCATAGTACGAGTCTAAGACCTTAGCTATTAGGCCAGAGTAAGAGTTAAGACCTTAGCTATTAGGCCAGAGTACGAGTCTAAGACCTTAGCTATTAGGCCAGAGTACGAGTCTAAGACCTTAGCTATTAGGCCAGAGTAAGAGTTAAGACCTTAGCTATTAGGCCAGAGTAAGAGTTAAGACCTTAGCTATTAGGCCAGAGTACGAGTCTAAGACCTTAGCTATTAGGCCAGAGTAAGAGTTAAGACCTTAACCAGTAGGCCAGTGTAAGAGTTAAGACCTTAACCATTAGGCCAGAGTACGAGTCTAAGACCTTAGCTATTAGGCCAGAGTACGAGTTAAGACCTTAGCTATTAGGCCAGAGTATGAGTCTAAGACCTTAGCTATTAGGCCAGAGTATGAGTCTAAGAACTTAGCTATTAGGCCAGAATAAGAGTTAAGACCTTAGCTATTAGGCCAGAGTAAGAGTTAAGACCTTAGCTATTAGGCCAGAGTACGAGTCTAAGAGCTTAGCTATCAGGCCATAGTACGAGTCTTACACCTTAGCTATTAGGCCAGAGTAAGAGTTAAGACCTTAACCAGTATGCCAGTGTAAGAGTTAAGACCTTAACCTGTAGGCCAGAGTAAGAGTTAAGACCTTAACCTGTAGGCCATAGTAGGAGTCTTAGACCTTAGCTATTGGGGCAGAGTAAGAGTTAAGACCTTAACCAGTAGGCCAGAGTAAGAGTTAAGACCTTAACCATTAGGCCAGAGTACGAGTCTAAGACCTTAGCTATTAGGCCAGAGTAAGAGTTAAGACCTTAGCTATTAGGCCAGAGTAAGAGTTAAGACCGTAACCATTAAGCCAAAGTACGAGTCTAAGACCTTAGCTATTTAGCCAGAGTAAGAGTTAAGACCTTAGCTATTAGGCCAGAGTAAGAGTTAAGACCTTAACCATTACGCCAGAGTACGAGTCTAAGACCTTAGCTATTAGGCCAGAGTAAGTGTTAAGACCTGAGCTATTATGCCAGACTGAGAGTTAAGACCTTAATCAGTAGGCCAGAGTAAAAGTTAAGACCTTAACCAGTAGGCCAGAATAAGAGTTAAGACCTTAACCATTAGGCCAGAGTACGAGTCTAAGACCTTAGCTATTAGGCCAGAGTAAGAGTTAAGACCTTAACCAGTAGGCCAGAGTAAGAGTTAAGACCTTAACCTGTAGGCCATAGTACAAGTCTAAGACCTTAGCTATTAGGCCAGAGTAAGAGTTAAGACCGTAACCAGTCGGCCAGAGTAAGAGTTAGGACCTTAACCAGTAGGCCAGAGTACGAGTCTAACACCTTAGCTATTAGGCCAGAGTAAGAGTTAAGACCTTAACCAGTAGGCCAGAGAAAGAGTTAAGACCTTAACCATTAGACCAGAGTACGAGTCTAAGACCTTAGCTATTAGGCCAGAGTAAGAGTTAAGACCTTAACCAGTAGGCCAGAGCAAGAGTTAAGACCTTAACCAGTAGGCCAGAGTACGAGTCTAAGACCTTAGCTATTAGGCCAGAGTAAGAGTTAAGACCTTAAAAAGTAGGCCAGCGAAAGAGTTAAGACCTTAAACATTAGATCAGAGTACGAGTCTAAGACCGTAGCTACTAGGCCAGAGTAAGAGTTAAGACCTTAGCTATTAGGCCAGAGTAAGAGTTAAGACGTTAACCATTAAGCCAGAGTTAGAATAAAGACCTTAAACATTAGGCCAGAGAAAGAGTCTAAGACCTTAACCATTAGGCCGGAGTAAGAGCTAAGACCTTAACCATTAGGCCAGAGTAAGAGTCTAAGACCTTAACCATTAGGCCAGAGTAAGAGTTAAGACCTTAACCATTAGGCCAGAGTAAGAGTCTGGCCAGAGTAAGAGTTAAGACCTTTACCATTAGGCCAGAGTAAGAGTTAAGACCTTAACCAGTGGGCCAGTGTAAGAGTTAAGACCTTAACCATTAGGCCAGAATACGAGTCTAAGACCTTAGCTATTAGGCCAGAGTACGAGTCTAAGACCTTAGCTATTAGGCCAGAGTAAGAGTTAAGACCTTAGCTATTAGGCCAGATTAAGAGTTAAGACCTTAGCTATTACGCCAGAGTACGAGTCTAAGACCTTAGCTATTAGGCCAGAGTAAGAGTTAAGACCTTAACCAGTAGGCCAGTGTAAGAGTTAAGACCTTAACTATTAGGCCAGAGTACGAGTCTAAGACTTTAGCTATTAGGCCATAGTACGAGTCTAAGACCTTAGCTATTAGGCCAGAGTATGAGTTAAGACCTTAGCTATTAGGCCAGAGTAAGAGTTAAGACCTTAGCTATTAGGCCAGAGTACGAGTCTAAGACCTTAGCTATTAGGCCAGAGTACGAGTCTAAGACCTTAGCTATTAGGCCAGAGTAAGAGTTAGGACCTTAGCTATTAGGCCAGAGTAAGAGTTAAGACCTTAGCTATTAGGCCAGAGTACGAGTCTAAGACCTTAGCTATTAGGCCAGAGTAAGAGTTAAGACCTTAACCAGTAGGCCAGTGTAAGAGTTAAGACCTTAACCATTAGGCCAGAGTACGAGTCTAAGATCTTAGCTATTAGGCCAGAGTACGAGTCTAAGACCTTAGCTATTAGGCCAGAGTAAGAGTTAAGACCTTAGCTATTAGGCCAGGGTAAGAGTTAAGACCTTAGCTATTAGGCCAGAGTACGAGTCTAAGACCTTAGCTATTAGGCCAGAGTACGAGTCTAAGAACTTAGCTATTAGGCCAGAATAAGAGTTAAGACCTTAGCTATTAGGCCAGAGTAAGAGTTAAGACCTTAGCTATTAGGCCAGAGTACGAGGCTAAGACCTTAGCTATCAGGCCATAGTATGAGTCTTACACCTTAGCTATTAGGCCAGAGTAAGAGTTAAGACCTTAACCAGTACGCCAGTGTAAGAGTTAAGACCTTAACCTGTAGGCCAGAGTAAGAGTTAAGACCTTAACCTGTAGGCCATAGTAGGAGTCTTAGACCTTAGCTATTAGGCCAGAGTAAGAGTTAAGACCTTAACCAGTAGGCCAGAGTAAGAGTTAAGACCTTAACCATTAGGCCAGAGTACGAGTCTAAGACCTTAGCTATTAGGCCAGAGTAAGAGTTAAGACCTTAGCTATTAGGCCAGAGTAAGAGTTAAGACCGTAACCATTAAGCCAAAGTACGAGTCTAAGACCTTAGCTATTAGGCCAGAGTAAGAGATAAGACCTTAACCAGGTGGCCAGAGTAAGAGTTAAGCCCTTCACCATTAGGCCAGAGTACGAGTCTAAGACCTTAGCTATTAGGCCAGAGTAAGAGTTAAGACCTTAGCTATTAGGCCAGAGTAAGAGATAAGACCTTAACCAGGTGGCCAGAGTAAGAGTTAAGCCCTTCACCATTAGGCCAGAGTACGAGTCTAAGACCTTAGCTATTAGGCCAGAGTAAGAGATAAGACCTTAACCAGGTGGCCAGAGTAAGAGTTAAGCCCTTCACCATTAGGCCAGAGTACGAGTCTAAGACCTTAGCTATTAGGTCAGAGTAAGAGTTAAGACCTTAACCAGTAGGCCAGAGTAAGAGTTAAGACCTTAACCATTAGGCCAGAGTACCAGTCTAAGACCTTAGCTATTAGGCCAGAGTAAGAGTTAAGACCTTAGCTATTAGGCCAGAGTAAGAGTTAAGACCTTAACCATTAGGCCAGAGTACGAGTCTAAGACCTTAGCTATTAGGCCAGAGTAAGAGTTAAGACCTTAACCAGTAGGCCAGAGTAAGAGTTAAGAACTTAACCTGTAGGCCATAGTACGAGTCTAAGACCTTAGCTATTAGGCCAGAGTAAGAGTTAAGACCTTAGCTATTAGGCCAGAGTAAGAGTTAAGACCTTAACCATTAGGCCAAAGTACGAGTCTAAGACCTTAGCTATTAGGCCAGAGTAAGAGTTTAGACCTTAGCTATTAGGCCAGAGTAAGAGTTAAGACCTTAACCAGTAGGCCAGAGTAAGAGTTTAAACCTTAACCTGTAGGCCAGAGTACGAGTCTAAGACCTTAGCTATTAGGCCAGAGTAAGAGTTAAGACCTTAGCTATTAGGCCAGAGTAAGAGTTAAGACCTTAACCATTAGGCCAGAGTACGAGTCTAAGACCTAAGCTATTAGGCCAGAGTAAGAGTTTAGACCTTAGCTATTAGGCCAGAGTAAGAGTTAAGACCTTAACCAGTAGGCGAGAGTGAGAGTTAAGACCTTAACCTGTAGGCCATAGTATGAGTGTAAGACCTTAGCTATTAGGCCAGAGTAAGAGTTAAGACCTTGGCTATTAGGCCAGAGGAAGAGTTAAGACCTTAACCAGTAGGCCAGAGTAAGAGTTAATACCTTAACCATTAGGCCAGAGTAAGAGTTAAGACCTTAACCATAAGGCCAGAATATGAGTCTAAGACCTTAGCTATTAGGCCAGAGTAAGAGTTAAGACCTTAACCTGTAGGCCGGAGTACGAGTCTAAGACCTTAGCTGTTAGGCCAGAGTAAGAGTTAAGACCTTAACCAGTAGGCCAGAGTAAGAGTTAAGACCTTAACCTGTAGGCCATAGTACGAGTCTAAGACCTTAGCTATTAGGCCAGAGTAAGAGTTAAGACCTTAACCAGTAGGCCAGAGTAAGAGTTAAGACCTTAACCTGTAGGCCAGAGTAAGAGTTAAGACCTTAACCTGTAGGCCAGAGTACGAGTCTAAGACCTTAGCTATTAGGCCAGGGTAAGAGTGAAGACCTTATCCAGTAGGCCAGAGTAAGAGTTAAGACCTTAGCTATTAGGCCAGAGTAAGAGTTAAGACCTTAGCTATTAGGTCAGAGTAAGAGTTAAGACCTTAAGCAGTAGGCCAGAGTAAGAGTTAAGACCTTAACCTGTAGGCCATAGTACGAGTCTAAGAACTTAGCTATTAGGCCAGAGTAAAAGTTAAGACCTTAACCAGTAGTCCAGAGTAAGAGTTAAGAACTTAACCTGTAGGCCAGAGTAAGAGTTAAGACCTTAACCTGTAGGCCACAGTGCGAGTCTAAGACCTTAGCTATTAGGCCAGAGTAAGAGTTAAGACCTTAGCTATTAGGCCAGAGTACGAGTTAAGACCTTAACCATTAAGCCAGAGTACGAGTCTAAGACCTTAGCTTTTTAGCCAGAGTAAGAGTTAAGACCTTAGCTATTAGGCCAGAGTAAGAGTTAAGACCTTAACCATTAGGCCAGAGTACGAGTCTAAGACGTTAGCTATTACGCCAGAGTAAGAGTTAAGACCTTAACCAGTAGGCCAGAGTAAGAGTTAAGACCTTAACCATTAGTCCAGAGTACGAGTCTAAGACCTTAGCTATTAGGCCAGAGTAAGAGTTAAGACCTTAACAAGTAGGCCAGAGTAAGAGTTAAGACCTTAACCTGTAGGCCATAGTACGAGTCTAAGACCTTAGCTATTAGGCCAGAGTAAGAGTTAAGACCTTAACCATTAGGCCAGAGTACGAGTCTAACACCTTAGCTATTAGGCCAGAGTAAGAGTTAAGACCTTAACCATTAGGCCAGAGTATGAGTCTAAGACCTTAGCTATTAGGCCAGAGTAAGAGTTAAGACCTTAAACAGTAGGCCAGAGTAAGAGTTAAGACCTTAACCTGTAGGCCATAGTACGAGTCTAAGACATTAGCTATTAGGCCAGAGTAAGAGTTAAGACCTTAGCTATTAGGCCTGAGTAAGAGTTAAGACCTTAACCATTAGGCCAGAGTACGAGTCTAAGACCTTAGCTATTAGGCCAGAGTAAGAGTTAAGACCTTAACCATTAGGCCAGAGTAAGAGTTAAGACCTTAACCATTAGGCCAGAGTACAAGTCTAAGACCTTAGCTATTAGGCCAGAGTAGGAGTTAAGACCTTAGCTATTAGGCCAGAGTAAGAGATAAGACCTTAACCAGGTGGCCAGAGTAAGAGTTAAGCCCTTCACCATTAGGCCAGAGTACGAGTCTAAGACCTTAGCTATTAGGTCAGAGTAAGAGTTAAGACCTTAACCAGTAGGCCAGAGTAAGAATTAAGACCTTAACCATTAGGCCAGAGTACCAGTCTAAGACCTTAGCTATTAGGCCAGAGTAAGAGTTAAGACCTTAGCTATTAGGCCAGAGTAAGAGTTAAGACCTTAACCATTAGGCCAGAGTACGAGTCTAAGACCTTAGCTATTAGGCCAGAGTAAGAGTTAAGACCTTAACCAGTAGGCCAGAGTAAGAGTTAAGAACTTAACCTGTAGGCCATAGTACGAGTCTAAGACCTTAGCTATTAGGCCAGAGTAAGAGTTAAGACCTTAGCTATTAGGCCAGAGTAAGAGTTAAGACCTTAACCATTAGGCCAAAGTACGAGTCTAAGACCTTAGCTATTAGGCCAGAGTAAGAGTTAAGACCTTAACCTGTAGGCCATAGTACGAGTCTAAGAACTTAGCTATTAGGCCAGAGTAAAAGTTAAGACCTTAACCAGTAGTCCAGAGTAAGAGTTAAGAACTTAACCTGTAGGCCAGAGTAAGAATTAAGACCTTAACCTGTAGGCCACAGTGCGAGTCTAAGACCTTAGCTATTAGGCCAGAGTAAGAGTTAAGACCTTAGCTATTAGGCCAGAGTACGAGTTAAGACCTTAACCATTAAGCCAGAGTACGAGTCTAAGACCTTAGCTTTTTAGCCAGAGTAAGAGTTAAGACCTTAGCTATTAGGCCAGAGTAAGAGTTAAGACCTTAACCATTAGGCCAGAGTACGAGTCTAAGACGTTAGCTATTACGCCAGAGTAAGAGTTAAGACCTTAACCAGTAGGCCAGAGTAAGTGTTAAGACCTTAACCATTAGTCCAGAGTACGAGTCTAAGACCTTAGCTATTAGGCCAGAGTAAGAGTTAAGACCTTAACAAGTAGGCCAGAGTAAGAGTTAAGACCTTAACCTGTAGGCCATAGTACGAGTCTAAGACCTTAGCTATTAGGCCAGAGTAAGAGTTAAGACCTTAACCATTAGGCCAGAGTACGAGTCTAACACCTTAGCTATTAGGCCAGAGTAAGAGTTAAGACCTTAACCATTAGGCCAGAGTATGAGTCTAAGACCTTAGCTATTAGGCCAGAGTAAGAGTTAAGACCTTAACCAGTAGGCCAGAGTAAGAGTTAAGACCTTAACCTGTAGGCCATAGTACGAGTCTAAGACCTTAGCTATTAGGCCAGAGTAAGAGTTAAGACCTTAGCTATTAGGCCTGAGTAAGAGTTAAGACCTTAACCATTAGGCCAGAGTACGAGTCTAAGACCTTAGCTATTAGGCCAGAGTAAGAGTTAAGACCTTAACCATTAGGCCAGAGTACAAGTCTAAGACCTTAGCTATTAGGCCAGAGTAGGAGTTAAGACCTTAGCTATTAGGCCAGAGTAAGAGATAAGACCTTAACCAGGTGGCCAGAGTAAGAGTTAAGCCCTTCACCATTAGGCCAGAGTACGAGTCTAAGACCTTAGCTATTAGGTCAGAGTAAGAGTTAAGACCTTAACCAGTAGGCCAGAGTAAGAGTTAAGACCTTAACCATTAGGCCAGAGTACCAGTCTAAGACCTTAGCTATTAGGCCAGAGTAAGAGTTAAGACCTTAGCTATTAGGCCAGAGTAAGAGTTAAGACCTTAACCATTAGGCCAGAGTACGAGTCTAAGACCTTAGCTATTAGGCCAGAGTAAGAGTTAAGACCTTAACCAGTAGGCCAGAGTAAGAGTTAAGAACTTAACCTGTAGGCCATAGTACGAGTCTAAGACCTTAGCTATTAGGCCAGAGTAAGAGTTAAGACCTTAGCTATTAGGCCAGAGTAAGAGTTAAGACCTTAACCATTAGGCCAAAGTACGAGTCTAAGACCTTAGCTATTAGGCCAGAGTAAGAGTTAAGACCTTAGCTATTAGGCCAGAGTAAAAGTTAAGACCTTAACCAGTAGGCCAGAGTGAGAGTTAAGACCTTAACCATTAGGCCAGAGTACGACTCTAAGACCTTAGCTATTAGGCCAGAGTAAGAGTTAAGACCTTAACCAGTAGCCCAGTGTAAGAGTTAAGACCTTAACCATTAGGCCAGAATACGAGTCTAAGACCTTAGTTATTAGGCCAGAGTACGAGTCTAAGACCTTAGCTATTAGGCCAGAGTAAGAGTTAAGACCTTAGCTATTAGGCCAGAGTACGAGTCTAAGACCTTAGCTATTAGGCCAGAGTACGAGTCTAAGACCTTAGCTATCAGGCCATAGTACGAGTCTTACACTATAGCTATTAGGCCAGAGTAAGAGTTAAGACCTTAACCATTAGGCCAGAATACGAGTCTAAGACCTTAGCTATTAGGCCAAAGTAAGAGTTAAGACCTTAGCCATTAGGCCAGAGTAAGACTTAAGACCTTAACCATTAGGCAAGAGTACGAGTCTAAGACCTTAGCTATTAGGCCAGAGTAAGAGTTAAGACCTTAGCTATTAGGCCAGAGTAAGAGTTAAGACCTTAACCAATAAGCCAGAGTAAGAGTAAAGACCTTAACCATTAGGCCAGAGTACCAGTCTAAGACCTTAGCTATTAGGCCAGAGTAAGAGTTAAGACCTTAACCATTAGGCCAGAGTACGAGTCTAAGACCTTAGCTATTAGGCCAGAGTAAGAGTTAAGACCTTAACCAGTAGGCCAGTGTAAGAGTAAAGACCTTAACCATTAGGCCAGAGTACGAGTCTAAGACCTTAGCTATTAGGCCAGAGTAAGAGTTAAGACCTTAACCAGTAGGCCAGTGTAAGAGTTAAGACCTTAACCATTAGGCCAGAGTACGAGTCTAAGACCTTAGATATTAGGCCAGAGTACGAGTCTAAGACCTTAGCAATTAGGCCAGAGTAAGAGTTAAGACCTTAGCTATTAGGCAAGAGTAAGAGTTAAGACCTTAGCTATTAGGCCAGAGTACGAGTCTAAGACCTTAGCTATTAGGCCAGAGAAAGAGTTAAGACCTTAGCTATTGGGCCAGAGTAAGAGTGAAGACCTTAACCATTAGGCCAGAGTACGAGTCTAAGACCTTAGCTATTAGGCCAGAGTAAGAGTTAAGACCTTAACCATTAGGCCTGAGTAAGAGTTAAGACCTTAGCTATTAGGCCAGAGTACGAGTTAAGACCTTAACCAGTAGGCCAGAGTAAGAGTTAAGACCTTAACCTGTAGGCCAGAGTAGGAGTTAAGACCTAAACCTGTAGGCCATACTATGAGTCTAAGACCTTAGCTACTAGGCCAGAGTAAGAGTTATGACCTTAGCTATTAGGCCAGAGTAAGAGTTAAGACCTTAACCAGTAGGCCAGAGTAAGAGTTAAAACCTTAACCTGTAGGCCAGAGTACGAGTCTAAGACCTTAGCTATTAGGCCAGAGTAAGAGTTAAGACCTTAACCATTAGGCCAGAGTACGAGTCTAAGACCTAAGCTATTAGGCCAGAGTAAGAGTTTAGACCTTAGCTATTAGGCCAGAGTAAGAGTTAAGACCTTAACCAGTAGGCGAGAGTGAGAGTTAAGACCTTAACCTGTAGGCCATAGTATGAGTCTAAGACCTTAGCTATTAGGCCAGAGTAAGAGTTAAGACCTTGGCTATTAGGCCAGAGTAAGAGTTAAGACCTTAACCAGTAGGCCAGAGTAAGAGTTAATACCTTAACCATTAGGCCAGAGTAAGAGTTAAGACCTTAACCATAAGGCCAGAATATGAGTCTAAGACCTTAGCTATTAGGCCAGAGTAAGAGTTAAGACCTTAACCTGTAGGCCGGAGTACGAGTCTAAGACCTTAGCTGTTAGGCCAGAGTAAGAGTTAAGACCTTAACCAGTAGGCCAGAGTAAGAGTTAAGACCTTAACCTGTAGGCCATAGTACGAGTCTAAGACCTTAGCTATTAGGCCAGAGTAAGAGTTAAGACCTTAACCAGTAGGCCAGAGTAAGAGTTAAGACCTTAACCTGTAGGCCAGAGTAAGAGTTAAGACCTTAGCTATTAGGCCAGAGTAAGAGTTAAGACCTTAGCTATTAGGCCAGAGTAAGAGTTAAGACCTTAACCATTAGGCCAAAGTACGAGTCTAAGACCTTAGCTATTAGGCCAGAGTAAGAGTTAAGACCTTAGCTATTAGGCCAGAGTAAAAGTTAAGACCTTAACCAGTAGGCCAGAGTGAGAGTTAAGACCTTAACCATTAGGCCAGAGTACGACTCTAAGACCTTAGCTATTAGGCCAGAGTAAGAGTTAAGACCTTAACCAGTAGCCCAGTGTAAGAGTTAAGACCTTAACCATTAGGCCAGAATACGAGTCTAAGACCTTAGCTATTAGGCCAGAGTAAGAGTTAAGACCTTAGCTATTAGGCCAGAGTACGAGTCTAAGACCTTAGCTATTAGGCCAGAGTACGAGTCTAAGACCTTAGCTATCAGGCCATAGTACGAGTCTTACACTATAGCTATTAGGCCAGAGTAAGAGTTAAGACCTTAACCATTAGGCCAGAATACGAGTCTAAGACCTTAGCTATTAGGCCAAAGTAAGAGTTAAGACCTTAGCCATTAGGCCAGAGTAAGACTTAAGACCTTAACCATTAGGCAAGAGTACGAGTCTAAGACCTTAGCTATTAGGCCAGAGTAAGAGTTAAGACCTTAGCTATTAGGCCAGAGTAAGAGTTAAGACCTTAACCAATAAGCCAGAGTAAGAGTTAAGACCTTAACCATTAGGCCAGAGTACCAGTCTAAGACCTTAGCTATTAGGCCAGAGTAAGAGTTAAGACCTTAACCATTAGGCCAGAGTACGAGTCTAAGACCTTAGCTATTAGGCCAGAGTAAGAGTTAAGACCTTAACCAGTAGGCCAGTGTAAGAGTTAAGACCTTAACCATTAGGCCAGAGTACGAGTCTAAGACCTTAGCTATTAGGCCAGAGTAAGAGTTAAGACCTTAACCAGTAGGCCAGTGTAAGAGTTAAGACCTTAACCATTAGGCCAGAGTACGAGTCTAAGACCTTAGATATTAGGCCAGAGTACGAGTCTAAGACCTTAGCTATTAGGCCAGAGTAAGAGTTAAGACCTTAGCTATTAGGCAAGAGTAAGAGTTAAGACCTTAGCTATTAGGCCAGAGTACGAGTCTAAGACCTTAGCTATTAGGCCAGAGAAAGAGTTAAGACCTTAGCTATTGGGCCAGAGTAAGAGTTAAGACCTTAACCAGTAGGCCAGAGTAAGAGTTAAGACCTTAACCTGTAGGCCAGAGTAAGAGTTAAGACCTTAGCTATTAGGCCAGAGTAAGAGTTAAGACCTTAGCTATTAGGCCAGAGTAAGAGTTAAGACCTTAACCATTAGGCCAAAGTACGAGTCTAAGACCTTAGCTATTAGGCCAGAGTAAGAGTTAAGACCTTAGCTATTAGGCCAGAGTAAAAGTTAAGACCTTAACCAGTAGGCCAGAGTGAGAGTTAAGACCTTAACCATTAGGCCAGAGTACGACTCTAAGACCTTAGCTATTAGGCCAGAGTAAGAGTTAAGACCTTAACCAGTAGCCCAGTGTAAGAGTTAAGACCTTAACCATTAGGCCAGAATACGAGTCTAAGACCTTAGCTATTAGGCCAGAGTACGAGTCTAAGACCTTAGCTATTAGGCCAGAGTAAGAGTTAAGACCTTAGCTATTAGGCCAGAGTAAGAGTTAAGACCTTAGCTATTAGGCCAGAGTACGAGTCTAAGACCTTAGCTATTAGGCCAGAGTACGAGTCTAAGACCTTAGCTATCAGGCCATAGTACGAGTCTTACACTATAGCTATTAGGCCAGAGTAAGAGTTAAGACCTTAACCATTAGGCCAGAATACGAGTCTAAGACCTTAGCTATTAGGCCAAAGTAAGAGTTAAGACCTTAGCCATTAGGCCAGAGTAAGACTTAAGACCTTAACCATTAGGCAAGAGTACGAGTCTAAGACCTTAGCTATTAGGCCAGAGTAAGAGTTAAGACCTTAGCTATTAGGCCAGAGTAAGAGTTAAGACCTTAACCAATAAGCCAGAGTAAGAGTTAAGACCTTAACCATTAGGCCAGAGTACCAGTCTAAGACCTTAGCTATTAGGCCAGAGTAAGAGTTAAGACCTTAACCATTAGGCCAGAGTACGAGTCTAAGACCTTAGCTATTAGGCCAGAGTAAGAGTTAAGACCTTAACCAGTAGGCCAGTGTAAGAGTTAAGACCTTAACCATTAGGCCAGAGTACGAGTCTAAGACCTTAGCTATTAGGCCAGAGTAAGAGTTAAGACCTTAACCAGTAGGCCAGTGTAAGAGTTAAGACCTTAACCATTAGGCCAGAGTACGAGTCTAAGACCTTAGATATTAGGCCAGAGTACGAGTCTAAGACCTTAGCTATTAGGCCAGAGTAAGAGTTAAGACCTTAGCTATTAGGCAAGAGTAAGAGTTAAGACCTTAGCTATTAGGCCAGAGTACGAGTCTAAGACCTTAGCTATTAGGCCAGAGAAAGAGTTAAGACCTTAGCTATTGGGCCAGAGTAAGAGTTAAGACCTTAACCAGTAGGCCAGAGTAAGAGTTAAGACCTTAACCTGTAGGCCAGAGTAAGAGTTAAGACCTTAGCTATTAGGCCAGAGTAAGAGTTAAGACCTTAGCTATTAGGCCAGAGTAAGAGTTAAGACCTTAACCATTAGGCCAAAGTACGAGTCTAAGACCTTAGCTATTAGGCCAGAGTAAGAGTTAAGACCTTAGCTATTAGGCCAGAGTAAAAGTTAAGACCTTAACCAGTAGGCCAGAGTGAGAGTTAAGACCTTAACCATTAGGCCAGAGTACGACTCTAAGACCTTAGCTATTAGGCCAGAGTAAGAGTTAAGACCTTAACCAGTAGCCCAGTGTAAGAGTTAAGACCTTAACCATTAGGCCAGAATACGAGTCTAAGACCTTAGCTATTAGGCCAGAGTACGAGTCTAAGACCTTAGCTATTAGGCCAGAGTAAGAGTTAAGACCTTAGCTATTAGGCCAGAGTACGAGTCTAAGACCTTAGCTATTAGGCCAGAGTACGAGTCTAAGACCTTAGCTATCAGGCCATAGTACGAGTCTTACACTATAGCTATTAGGCCAGAGTAAGAGTTAAGACCTTAACCATTAGGCCAGAATACGAGTCTAAGACCTTAGCTATTAGGCCAAAGTAAGAGTTAAGACCTTAGCCATTAGGCCAGAGTAAGACTTAAGACCTTAACCATTAGGCAAGAGTACGAGTCTAAGACCTTAGCTATTAGGCCAGAGTAAGAGTTAAGACCTTAGCTATTAGGCCAGAGTAAGAGTTAAGACCTTAACCAATAAGCCAGAGTAAGAGTTAAGACCTTAACCATTAGGCCAGAGTACCAGTCTAAGACCTTAGCTATTAGGCCAGAGTAAGAGTTAAGACCTTAACCATTAGGCCAGAGTACGAGTCTAAGACCTTGGCTATTAGGCCAGAGTAAGAGTTAAGACCTTAACCAGTAGGCCAGTGTAAGAGTTAAGACCTTAACCATTAGGCCAGAGTACGAGTCTAAGACCTTAGCTATTAGGCCAGAGTAAGAGTTAAGACCTTAACCAGTAGGCCAGTGTAAGAGTTAAGACCTTAACCATTAGGCCAGAGTACGAGTCTAAGACCTTAGATATTAGGCCAGAGTACGAGTCTAAGACCTTAGCTATTAGGCCAGAGTAAGAGTTAAGACCTTAGCTATTAGGCAAGAGTAAGAGTTAAGACCTTAGCTATTAGGCCAGAGTACGAGTCTAAGACCTTAGCTATTAGGCCAGAGAAAGAGTTAAGACCTTAGCTATTGGGCCAGAGTAAGAGTGAAGACGTTAACCATTAGGCCAGAGTACGAGTCTAAGACCTTAGCTATTAGGCCAGAGTAAGAGTTAAGACCTTAACCATTAGGCCTGAGTAAGAGTTAAGACCTTAGCTATTAGGCCAGAGTACGAGTTAAGACCTTAACCAGTAGGCCAGAGTAAGAGTTAAGACCTTAACCTGTAGGCCAGAGTAGGAGTTAAGACCTAAACCTGTAGGCCATACTATGAGTCTAAGACCTTAGCTACTAGGCCAGAGTAAGAGTTATGACCTTAGCTATTAGGCCAGAGTAAGAGTTAAGACCTTAACCAGTAGGCCAGAGTAAGAGTTAAAACCTTAACCTGTAGGCCAGAGTACGAGTCTAAGACCTTAGCTATTAGGCCAGAGTAAGAGTTAAGACCTTAGCTATTAGGCCAGAGTAAGAGTTAAGACCTTAACCATTAGGCCAGAGTACGAGTCTAAGACCTAAGCTATTAGGCCAGAGTAAGAGTTTAGACCTTAGCTATTAGGCCAGAGTAAGAGTTAAGACCTTAACCAGTAGGCGAGAGTGAGAGTTAAGACCTTAACCTGTAGGCCATAGTATGAGTCTAAGACCTTAGCTATTAGGCCAGAGTAAGAGTTAAGACCTTGGCTATTAGGCCAGAGTAAGAGTTAAGACCTTAACCAGTAGGCCAGAGTAAGAGTTAATACCTTAACCATTAGGCCAGAGTAAGAGTTAAGACCTTAACCATAAGGCCAGAATATGAGTCTAAGACCTTAGCTATTAGGCCAGAGTAAGAGTTAAGACCTTAACCTGTAGGCCGGAGTACGAGTCTAAGACCTTAGCTGTTAGGCCAGAGTAAGAGTTAAGACCTTAACCAGTAGGCCAGAGTAAGAGTTAAGACCTTAACCTGTAGGCCATAGTACGAGTCTAAGACCTTAGCTATTAGGCCAGAGTAAGAGTTAAGACCTTAACCAGTAGGCCAGAGTAAGAGTTAAGACCTTAACCTGTAGGCCAGAGTAAGAGTTAAGACCTTAACCTGTAGGCCAGAGTACGAGTCTAAGACCTTAGCTATTAGGCCAGGGTAAGAGTTAAGACCTTATCCAGTAGGCCAGAGTAAGAGTTAAGACCTTAGCTATTAGGCCAGAGTAAGAGTTAAGACCTTAGCTATTAGGTCAGAGTAAGAGTTAAGACCTTAAGCAGTAGGCCAGAGTAAGAGTTAAGACCTTAACCTGTAGGCCATAGTACGAGTCTAAGAACTTAGCTATTAGGCCAGAGTAAAAGTTAAGACCTTAACCAGTAGTTCAGAGTAAGAGTTAAGAACTTAACCTGTAGGCCAGAGTAAGAGTTAAGACCTTAACCTGTAGGCCACAGTACGAGTCTAAGACCTTAGCTATTAGGCCAGAGTAAGAGTTAAGACCTTAGCTATTAGGCCAGAGTACGAGTTAAGACCTTAACCATTAAGCCAGAGTACGAGTCTAAGACCTTAGCTATTTAGCCAGAGTAAGAGTTAAGACCTTAGCTATTAGGCCAGAGTAAGAGTTAAGACCTTAACCATTAGGCCAGAGTACGAGTCTAAGACGTTAGCTATTACGCCAGAGTAAGAGTTAAGACCTTAACCAGTAGGCCAGAGTAAGAGTTAAGACCTTAACCATTAGTCTAGAGTACGAGTCTAAGACCTTAGCTATTAGGCCAGAGTAAGAGTTAAGACCTTAACAAGTAGGCCAGAGTAAGAGTTAAGACCTTAACCTGTAGGCCATAGTACGAGTCTAAGACCTTAGCTATTAGGCCAGAGTAAGAGTTAAGACCTTAACCATTAGGCCAGAGTACGAGTCTAACACCTTAGCTATTAGGCCAGAGTAAGAGTTAAGACCTTAACCATTAGGCCAGAGTATGAGTCTAAGACCTTAGCTATTAGGCCAGAGTAAGAGTTAAGACCTTAACCAGTAGGCCAGAGTAAGAGTTAAGACCTTAACCTGTAGGCCATAGTACGAGTCTAAGACCTTAGCTATTAGGCCAGAGTAAGAGTTAAGACCTTAGCTATTAGGCCTGAGTAAGAGTTAAGACCTTAACCATTAGGCCAGAGTACGAGTCTAAGACCTTAGCTATTAGGCCAGAGTAAGAGTTAAGACCTTAACCATTAGGCCAGAGTACAAGTCTAAGACCTTAGCTATTAGGCCAGAGTAGGAGTTAAGACCTTAGCTATTAGGCCAGAGTAAGAGATAAGACCTTAACCAGGTGGCCAGAGTAAGAGTTAAGCCCTTCACCATTAGGCCAGAGTACGAGTCTAAGACCTTAGCTATTAGGTCAGAGTAAGAGTTAAGACCTTAACCAGTAGGCCAGAGTAAGAGTTAAGACCTTAACCATTAGGCCAGAGTACCAGTCTAAGACCTTAGCTATTAGGCCAGAGTAAGAGTTAAGACCTTAGCTATTAGGCCAGAGTAAGAGTTAAGACCTTAACCATTAGGCCAGAGTACGAGTCTAAGACCTTAGCTATTAGGCCAGAGTAAGAGTTAAGACCTTAACCAGTAGGCCAGAGTAAGAGTTAAGAACTTAACCTGTAGGCCATAGTACGAGTCTAAGACCTTAGCTATTAGGCCAGAGTAAGAGTTAAGACCTTAGCTATTAGGCCAGAGTAAGAGTTAAGACCTTAACCATTAGGCCAAAGTACGAGTCTAAGACCTTAGCTATTAGGCCAGAGTAAGAGTTAAGACCTTAGCTATTAGGCCAGAGTAAAAGTTAAGACCTTAACCAGTAGGCCAGAGTGAGAGTTAAGACCTTAACCATTAGGCCAGAGTACGACTCTAAGACCTTAGCTATTAGGCCAGAGTAAGAGTTAAGACCTTAACCAGTAGCCCAGTGTAAGAGTTAAGACCTTAACCATTAGGCCAGAATACGAGTCTAAGACCTTAGTTATTAGGCCAGAGTACGAGTCTAAGACCTTAGCTATTAGGCCAGAGTAAGAGTTAAGACCTTAGCTATTAGGCCAGAGTACGAGTCTAAGACCTTAGCTATTAGGCCAGAGTACGAGTCTAAGACCTTAGCTATCAGGCCATAGTACGAGTCTTACACTATAGCTATTAGGCCAGAGTAAGAGTTAAGACCTTAACCATTAGGCCAGAATACGAGTCTAAGACCTTAGCTATTAGGCCAAAGTAAGAGTTAAGACCTTAGCCATTAGGCCAGAGTAAGACTTAAGACCTTAACCATTAGGCAAGAGTACGAGTCTAAGACCTTAGCTATTAGGCCAGAGTAAGAGTTAAGACCTTAGCTATTAGGCCAGAGTAAGAGTTAAGACCTTAACCAATAAGCCAGAGTAAGAGTAAAGACCTTAACCATTAGGCCAGAGTACCAGTCTAAGACCTTAGCTATTAGGCCAGAGTAAGAGTTAAGACCTTAACCATTAGGCCAGAGTACGAGTCTAAGACCTTAGCTATTAGGCCAGAGTAAGAGTTAAGACCTTAACCAGTAGGCCAGTGTAAGAGTAAAGACCTTAACCATTAGGCCAGAGTACGAGTCTAAGACCTTAGCTATTAGGCCAGAGTAAGAGTTAAGACCTTAACCAGTAGGCCAGTGTAAGAGTTAAGACCTTAACCATTAGGCCAGAGTACGAGTCTAAGACCTTAGATATTAGGCCAGAGTACGAGTCTAAGACCTTAGCTATTAGGCCAGAGTAAGAGTTAAGACCTTAGCTATTAGGCAAGAGTAAGAGTTAAGACCTTAGCTATTAGGCCAGAGTACGAGTCTAAGACCTTAGCTATTAGGCCAGAGAAAGAGTTAAGACCTTAGCTATTGGGCCAGAGTAAGAGTGAAGACCTTAACCATTAGGCCAGAGTACGAGTCTAAGACCTTAGCTATTAGGCCAGAGTAAGAGTTAAGACCTTAACCATTAGGCCTGAGTAAGAGTTAAGACCTTAGCTATTAGGCCAGAGTACGAGTTAAGACCTTAACCAGTAGGCCAGAGTAAGAGTTAAGACCTTAACCTGTAGGCCAGAGTAGGAGTTAAGACCTAAACCTGTAGGCCATACTATGAGTCTAAGACCTTAGCTACTAGGCCAGAGTAAGAGTTATGACCTTAGCTATTAGGCCAGAGTAAGAGTTAAGACCTTAACCAGTAGGCCAGAGTAAGAGTTAAAACCTTAACCTGTAGGCCAGAGTACGAGTCTAAGACCTTAGCTATTAGGCCAGAGTAAGAGTTAAGACCTTAACCATTAGGCCAGAGTACGAGTCTAAGACCTAAGCTATTAGGCCAGAGTAAGAGTTTAGACCTTAGCTATTAGGCCAGAGTAAGAGTTAAGACCTTAACCAGTAGGCGAGAGTGAGAGTTAAGACCTTAACCTGTAGGCCATAGTATGAGTCTAAGACCTTAGCTATTAGGCCAGAGTAAGAGTTAAGACCTTGGCTATTAGGCCAGAGTAAGAGTTAAGACCTTAACCAGTAGGCCAGAGTAAGAGTTAATACCTTAACCATTAGGCCAGAGTAAGAGTTAAGACCTTAACCATAAGGCCAGAATATGAGTCTAAGACCTTAGCTATTAGGCCAGAGTAAGAGTTAAGACCTTAACCTGTAGGCCGGAGTACGAGTCTAAGACCTTAGCTGTTAGGCCAGAGTAAGAGTTAAGACCTTAACCAGTAGGCCAGAGTAAGAGTTAAGACCTTAACCTGTAGGCCATAGTACGAGTCTAAGACCTTAGCTATTAGGCCAGAGTAAGAGTTAAGACCTTAACCAGTAGGCCAGAGTAAGAGTTAAGACCTTAACCTGTAGGCCAGAGTAAGAGTTAAGACCTTAGCTATTAGGCCAGAGTAAGAGTTAAGACCTTAGCTATTAGGCCAGAGTAAGAGTTAAGACCTTAACCATTAGGCCAAAGTACGAGTCTAAGACCTTAGCTATTAGGCCAGAGTAAGAGTTAAGACCTTAGCTATTAGGCCAGAGTAAGAGTTAAGACCTTAGCTATTAGGCCAGAGTAAGAGTTAAGACCTTAACCATTAGGCCAAAGTACGAGTCTAAGACCTTAGCTATTAGGCCAGAGTAAGAGTTAAGACCTTAGCTATTAGGCCAGAGTAAAAGTTAAGACCTTAACCAGTAGGCCAGAGTGAGAGTTAAGACCTTAACCATTAGGCCAGAGTACGACTCTAAGACCTTAGCTATTAGGCCAGAGTAAGAGTTAAGACCTTAACCAGTAGCCCAGTGTAAGAGTTAAGACCTTAACCATTAGGCCAGAATACGAGTCTAAGACCTTAGCTATTAGGCCAGAGTACGAGTCTAAGACCTTAGCTATTAGGCCAGAGTAAGAGTTAAGACCTTAGCTATTAGGCCAGAGTAAGAGTTAAGACCTTAGCTATTAGGCCAGAGTACGAGTCTAAGACCTTAGCTATTAGGCCAGAGTACGAGTCTAAGACCTTAGCTATCAGGCCATAGTACGAGTCTTACACTATAGCTATTAGGCCAGAGTAAGAGTTAAGACCTTAACCATTAGGCCAGAATACGAGTCTAAGACCTTAGCTATTAGGCCAAAGTAAGAGTTAAGACCTTAGCCATTAGGCCAGAGTAAGACTTAAGACCTTAACCATTAGGCAAGAGTACGAGTCTAAGACCTTAGCTATTAGGCCAGAGTAAGAGTTAAGACCTTAGCTATTAGGCCAGAGTAAGAGTTAAGACCTTAACCAATAAGCCAGAGTAAGAGTTAAGACCTTAACCATTAGGCCAGAGTACCAGTCTAAGACCTTAGCTATTAGGCCAGAGTAAGAGTTAAGACCTTAACCATTAGGCCAGAGTACGAGTCTAAGACCTTAGCTATTAGGCCAGAGTAAGAGTTAAGACCTTAACCAGTAGGCCAGTGTAAGAGTTAAGACCTTAACCATTAGGCCAGAGTACGAGTCTAAGACCTTAGCTATTAGGCCAGAGTAAGAGTTAAGACCTTAACCAGTAGGCCAGTGTAAGAGTTAAGACCTTAACCATTAGGCCAGAGTACGAGTCTAAGACCTTAGATATTAGGCCAGAGTACGAGTCTAAGACCTTAGCTATTAGGCCAGAGTAAGAGTTAAGACCTTAGCTATTAGGCAAGAGTAAGAGTTAAGACCTTAGCTATTAGGCCAGAGTACGAGTCTAAGACCTTAGCTATTAGGCCAGAGAAAGAGTTAAGACCTTAGCTATTGGGCCAGAGTAAGAGTTAAGACCTTAACCAGTAGGCCAGAGTAAGAGTTAAGACCTTAACCTGTAGGCCAGAGTAAGAGTTAAGACCTTAGCTATTAGGCCAGAGTAAGAGTTAAGACCTTAGCTATTAGGCCAGAGTAAGAGTTAAGACCTTAACCATTAGGCCAAAGTACGAGTCTAAGACCTTAGCTATTAGGCCAGAGTAAGAGTTAAGACCTTAGCTATTAGGCCAGAGTAAAAGTTAAGACCTTAACCAGTAGGCCAGAGTGAGAGTTAAGACCTTAACCATTAGGCCAGAGTACGACTCTAAGACCTTAGCTATTAGGCCAGAGTAAGAGTTAAGACCTTAACCAGTAGCCCAGTGTAAGAGTTAAGACCTTAACCATTAGGCCAGAATACGAGTCTAAGACCTTAGCTATTAGGCCAGAGTACGAGTCTAAGACCTTAGCTATTAGGCCAGAGTAAGAGTTAAGACCTTAGCTATTAGGCCAGAGTACGAGTCTAAGACCTTAGCTATTAGGCCAGAGTACGAGTCTAAGACCTTAGCTATCAGGCCATAGTACGAGTCTTACACTATAGCTATTAGGCCAGAGTAAGAGTTAAGACCTTAACCATTAGGCCAGAATACGAGTCTAAGACCTTAGCTATTAGGCCAAAGTAAGAGTTAAGACCTTAGCCATTAGGCCAGAGTAAGACTTAAGACCTTAACCATTAGGCAAGAGTACGAGTCTAAGACCTTAGCTATTAGGCCAGAGTAAGAGTTAAGACCTTAGCTATTAGGCCAGAGTAAGAGTTAAGACCTTAACCAATAAGCCAGAGTAAGAGTTAAGACCTTAACCATTAGGCCAGAGTACCAGTCTAAGACCTTAGCTATTAGGCCAGAGTAAGAGTTAAGACCTTAACCATTAGGCCAGAGTACGAGTCTAAGACCTTGGCTATTAGGCCAGAGTAAGAGTTAAGACCTTAACCAGTAGGCCAGTGTAAGAGTTAAGACCTTAACCATTAGGCCAGAGTACGAGTCTAAGACCTTAGCTATTAGGCCAGAGTAAGAGTTAAGACCTTAACCAGTAGGCCAGTGTAAGAGTTAAGACCTTAACCATTAGGCCAGAGTACGAGTCTAAGACCTTAGATATTAGGCCAGAGTACGAGTCTAAGACCTTAGCTATTAGGCCAGAGTAAGAGTTAAGACCTTAGCTATTAGGCAAGAGTAAGAGTTAAGACCTTAGCTATTAGGCCAGAGTACGAGTCTAAGACCTTAGCTATTAGGCCAGAGAAAGAGTTAAGAGCTTAGCTATTGGGCCAGAGTAAGAGTGAAGACGTTAACCATTAGGCCAGAGTACGAGTCTAAGACCTTAGCTATTAGGCCAGAGTAAGAGTTAAGACCTTAACCATTAGGCCTGAGTAAGAGTTAAGACCTTAGCTATTAGGCCAGAGTACGAGTTAAGACCTTAACCAGTAGGCCAGAGTAAGAGTTAAGACCTTAACCTGTAGGCCAGAGTAGGAGTTAAGACCTAAACCTGTAGGCCATACTATGAGTCTAAGACCTTAGCTACTAGGCCAGAGTAAGAGTTATGACCTTAGCTATTAGGCCAGAGTAAGAGTTAAGACCTTAACCAGTAGGCCAGAGTAAGAGTTAAAACCTTAACCTGTAGGCCAGAGTACGAGTCTAAGACCTTAGCTATTAGGCCAGAGTAAGAGTTAAGACCTTAGCTATTAGGCCAGAGTAAGAGTTAAGACCTTAACCATTAGGCCAGAGTACGAGTCTAAGACCTAAGCTATTAGGCCAGAGTAAGAGTTTAGACCTTAGCTATTAGGCCAGAGTAAGAGTTAAGACCTTAACCAGTAGGCGAGAGTGAGAGTTAAGACCTTAACCTGTAGGCCATAGTATGAGTCTAAGACCTTAGCTATTAGGCCAGAGTAAGAGTTAAGACCTTGGCTATTAGGCCAGAGTAAGAGTTAAGACCTTAACCAGTAGGCCAGAGTAAGAGTTAATACCTTAACCATTAGGCCAGAGTAAGAGTTAAGACCTTAACCATAAGGCCAGAATATGAGTCTAAGACCTTAGCTATTAGGCCAGAGTAAGAGTTAAGACCTTAACCTGTAGGCCGGAGTACGAGTCTAAGACCTTAGCTGTTAGGCCAGAGTAAGAGTTAAGACCTTAACCAGTAGGCCAGAGTAAGAGTTAAGACCTTAACCTGTAGGCCATAGTACGAGTCTAAGACCTTAGCTATTAGGCCAGAGTAAGAGTTAAGACCTTAACCAGTAGGCCAGAGTAAGAGTTAAGACCTTAACCTGTAGGCCAGAGTAAGAGTTAAGACCTTAACCTGTAGGCCAGAGTACGAGTCTAAGACCTTAGCTATTAGGCCAGGGTAAGAGTTAAGACCTTATCCAGTAGGCCAGAGTAAGAGTTAAGACCTTAGCTATTAGGCCAGAGTAAGAGTTAAGACCTTAGCTATTAGGTCAGAGTAAGAGTTAAGACCTTAAGCAGTAGGCCAGAGTAAGAGTTAAGACCTTAACCTGTAGGCCATAGTACGAGTCTAAGAACTTAGCTATTAGGCCAGAGTAAAAGTTAAGACCTTAACCAGTAGTTCAGAGTAAGAGTTAAGAACTTAACCTGTAGGCCAGAGTAAGAGTTAAGACCTTAACCTGTAGGCCACAGTACGAGTCTAAGACCTTAGCTATTAGGCCAGAGTAAGAGTTAAGACCTTAGCTATTAGGCCAGAGTACGAGTTAAGACCTTAACCATTAAGCCAGAGTACGAGTCTAAGACCTTAGCTATTTAGCCAGAGTAAGAGTTAAGACCTTAGCTATTAGGCCAGAGTAAGAGTTAAGACCTTAACCATTAGGCCAGAGTACGAGTCTAAGACGTTAGCTATTACGCCAGAGTAAGAGTTAAGACCTTAACCAGTAGGCCAGAGTAAGAGTTAAGACCTTAACCATTAGTCTAGAGTACGAGTCTAAGACCTTAGCTATTAGGCCAGAGTAAGAGTTAAGACCTTAACAAGTAGGCCAGAGTAAGAGTTAAGACCTTAACCTGTAGGCCATAGTACGAGTCTAAGACCTTAGCTATTAGGCCAGAGTAAGAGTTAAGACCTTAACCATTAGGCCAGAGTACGAGTCTAACACCTTAGCTATTAGGCCAGAGTAAGAGTTAAGACCTTAACCATTAGGCCAGAGTATGAGTCTAAGACCTTAGCTATTAGGCCAGAGTAAGAGTTAAGACCTTAACCAGTAGGCCAGAGTAAGAGTTAAGACCTTAACCTGTAGGCCATAGTACGAGTCTAAGACCTTAGCTATTAGGCCAGAGTAAGAGTTAAGACCTTAGCTATTAGGCCTGAGTAAGAGTTAAGACCTTAACCATTAGGCCAGAGTACGAGTCTAAGACCTTAGCTATTAGGCCAGAGTAAGAGTTAAGACCTTAACCATTAGGCCAGAGTACAAGTCTAAGACCTTAGCTATTAGGCCAGAGTAGGAGTTAAGACCTTAGCTATTAGGCCAGAGTAAGAGATAAGACCTTAACCAGGTGGCCAGAGTAAGAGTTAAGCCCTTCACCATTAGGCCAGAGTACGAGTCTAAGACCTTAGCTATTAGGTCAGAGTAAGAGTTAAGACCTTAACCAGTAGGCCAGAGTAAGAGTTAAGACCTTAACCATTAGGCCAGAGTACCAGTCTAAGACCTTAGCTATTAGGCCAGAGTAAGAGTTAAGACCTTAGCTATTAGGCCAGAGTAAGAGTTAAGACCTTAACCATTAGGCCAGAGTACGAGTCTAAGACCTTAGCTATTAGGCCAGAGTAAGAGTTAAGACCTTAACCAGTAGGCCAGAGTAAGAGTTAAGAACTTAACCTGTAGGCCATAGTACGAGTCTAAGACCTTAGCTATTAGGCCAGAGTAAGAGTTAAGACCTTAGCTATTAGGCCAGAGTAAGAGTTAAGACCTTAACCATTAGGCCAAAGTACGAGTCTAAGACCTTAGCTATTAGGCCAGAGTAAGAGTTAAGACCTTAGCTATTAGGCCAGAGTAAAAGTTAAGACCTTAACCAGTAGGCCAGAGTGAGAGTTAAGACCTTAACCATTAGGCCAGAGTACGACTCTAAGACCTTAGCTATTAGGCCAGAGTAAGAGTTAAGACCTTAACCAGTAGCCCAGTGTAAGAGTTAAGACCTTAACCATTAGGCCAGAATACGAGTCTAAGACCTTAGTTATTAGGCCAGAGTACGAGTCTAAGACCTTAGCTATTAGGCCAGAGTAAGAGTTAAGACCTTAGCTATTAGGCCAGAGTACGAGTCTAAGACCTTAGCTATTAGGCCAGAGTACGAGTCTAAGACCTTAGCTATCAGGCCATAGTACGAGTCTTACACTATAGCTATTAGGCCAGAGTAAGAGTTAAGACCTTAACCATTAGGCCAGAATACAAGTCTAAGACCTTAGCTATTAGGCCAAAGTAAGAGTTAAGACCTTAGCCATTAGGCCAGAGTAAGACTTAAGACCTTAACCATTAGGCAAGAGTACGAGTCTAAGACCTTAGCTATTAGGCCAGAGTAAGAGTTAAGACCTTAGCTATTAGGCCAGAGTAAGAGTTAAGACCTTAACCAATAAGCCAGAGTAAGAGTAAAGACCTTAACCATTAGGCCAGAGTACCAGTCTAAGACCTTAGCTATTAGGCCAGAGTAAGAGTTAAGACCTTAACCATTAGGCCAGAGTACGAGTCTAAGACCTTAGCTATTAGGCCAGAGTAAGAGTTAAGACCTTAACCAGTAGGCCAGTGTAAGAGTAAAGACCTTAACCATTAGGCCAGAGTACGAGTCTAAGACCTTAGCTATTAGGCCAGAGTAAGAGTTAAGACCTTAACCAGTAGGCCAGTGTAAGAGTTAAGACCTTAACCATTAGGCCAGAGTACGAGTCTAAGACCTTAGATATTAGGCCAGAGTACGAGTCTAAGACCTTAGCTATTAGGCCAGAGTAAGAGTTAAGACCTTAGCTATTAGGCAAGAGTAAGAGTTAAGACCTTAGCTATTAGGCCAGAGTACGAGTCTAAGACCTTAGCTATTAGGCCAGAGAAAGAGTTAAGACCTTAGCTATTGGGCCAGAGTAAGAGTGAAGACCTTAACCATTAGGCCAGAGTACGAGTCTAAGACCTTAGCTATTAGGCCAGAGTAAGAGTTAAGACCTTAACCATTAGGCCTGAGTAAGAGTTAAGACCTTAGCTATTAGGCCAGAGTACGAGTTAAGACCTTAACCAGTAGGCCAGAGTAAGAGTTAAGACCTTAACCTGTAGGCCAGAGTAGGAGTTAAGACCTAAACCTGTAGGCCATACTATGAGTCTAAGACCTTAGCTACTAGGCCAGAGTAAGAGTTATGACCTTAGCTATTAGGCCAGAGTAAGAGTTAAGACCTTAACCAGTAGGCCAGAGTAAGAGTTAAAACCTTAACCTGTAGGCCAGAGTACGAGTCTAAGACCTTAGCTATTAGGCCAGAGTAAGAGTTAAGACCTTAACCATTAGGCCAGAGTACGAGTCTAAGACCTAAGCTATTAGGCCAGAGTAAGAGTTTAGACCTTAGCTATTAGGCCAGAGTAAGAGTTAAGACCTTAACCAGTAGGCGAGAGTGAGAGTTAAGACCTTAACCTGTAGGCCATAGTATGAGTCTAAGACCTTAGCTATTAGGCCAGAGTAAGAGTTAAGACCTTGGCTATTAGGCCAGAGTAAGAGTTAAGACCTTAACCAGTAGGCCAGAGTAAGAGTTAATACCTTAACCATTAGGCCAGAGTAAGAGTTAAGACCTTAACCATAAGGCCAGAATATGAGTCTAAGACCTTAGCTATTAGGCCAGAGTAAGAGTTAAGACCTTAACCTGTAGGCCGGAGTACGAGTCTAAGACCTTAGCTGTTAGGCCAGAGTAAGAGTTAAGACCTTAACCAGTAGGCCAGAGTAAGAGTTAAGACCTTAACCTGTAGGCCATAGTACGAGTCTAAGACCTTAGCTATTAGGCCAGAGTAAGAGTTAAGACCTTAACCAGTAGGCCAGAGTAAGAGTTAAGACCTTAACCTGTAGGCCAGAGTAAGAGTTAAGACCTTAGCTATTAGGCCAGAGTAAGAGTTAAGACCTTAGCTATTAGGCCAGAGTAAGAGTTAAGACCTTAACCATTAGGCCAAAGTACGAGTCTAAGACCTTAGCTATTAGGCCAGAGTAAGAGTTAAGACCTTAGCTATTAGGCCAGAGTAAAAGTTAAGACCTTAACCAGTAGGCCAGAGTGAGAGTTAAGACCTTAACCATTAGGCCAGAGTACGACTCTAAGACCTTAGCTATTAGGCCAGAGTAAGAGTTAAGACCTTAACCAGTAGCCCAGTGTAAGAGTTAAGACCTTAACCATTAGGCCAGAATACGAGTCTAAGACCTTAGCTATTAGGCCAGAGTACGAGTCTAAGACCTTAGCTATTAGGCCAGAGTAAGAGTTAAGACCTTAGCTATTAGGCCAGAGTAAGAGTTAAGACCTTAGCTATTAGGCCAGAGTACGAGTCTAAGACCTTAGCTATTAGGCCAGAGTACGAGTCTAAGACCTTAGCTATCAGGCCATAGTACGAGTCTTACACTATAGCTATTAGGCCAGAGTAAGAGTTAAGACCTTAACCATTAGGCCAGAATACGAGTCTAAGACCTTAGCTATTAGGCCAAAGTAAGAGTTAAGACCTTAGCCATTAGGCCAGAGTAAGACTTAAGACCTTAACCATTAGGCAAGAGTACGAGTCTAAGACCTTAGCTATTAGGCCAGAGTAAGAGTTAAGACCTTAGCTATTAGGCCAGAGTAAGAGTTAAGACCTTAACCAATAAGCCAGAGTAAGAGTTAAGACCTTAACCATTAGGCCAGAGTACCAGTCTAAGACCTTAGCTATTAGGCCAGAGTAAGAGTTAAGACCTTAACCATTAGGCCAGAGTACGAGTCTAAGACCTTAGCTATTAGGCCAGAGTAAGAGTTAAGACCTTAACCAGTAGGCCAGTGTAAGAGTTAAGACCTTAACCATTAGGCCAGAGTACGAGTCTAAGACCTTAGCTATTAGGCCAGAGTAAGAGTTAAGACCTTAACCAGTAGGCCAGTGTAAGAGTTAAGACCTTAACCATTAGGCCAGAGTACGAGTCTAAGACCTTAGATATTAGGCCAGAGTACGAGTCTAAGACCTTAGCTATTAGGCCAGAGTAAGAGTTAAGACCTTAGCTATTAGGCAAGAGTAAGAGTTAAGACCTTAGCTATTAGGCCAGAGTACGAGTCTAAGACCTTAGCTATTAGGCCAGAGAAAGAGTTAAGACCTTAGCTATTGGGCCAGAGTAAGAGTTAAGACCTTAACCAGTAGGCCAGAGTAAGAGTTAAGACCTTAACCTGTAGGCCAGAGTAAGAGTTAAGACCTTAGCTATTAGGCCAGAGTAAGAGTTAAGACCTTAGCTATTAGGCCAGAGTAAGAGTTAAGACCTTAACCATTAGGCCAAAGTACGAGTCTAAGACCTTAGCTATTAGGCCAGAGTAAGAGTTAAGACCTTAGCTATTAGGCCAGAGTAAAAGTTAAGACCTTAACCAGTAGGCCAGAGTGAGAGTTAAGACCTTAACCATTAGGCCAGAGTACGACTCTAAGACCTTAGCTATTAGGCCAGAGTAAGAGTTAAGACCTTAACCAGTAGCCCAGTGTAAGAGTTAAGACCTTAACCATTAGGCCAGAATACGAGTCTAAGACCTTAGCTATTAGGCCAGAGTACGAGTCTAAGACCTTAGCTATTAGGCCAGAGTAAGAGTTAAGACCTTAGCTATTAGGCCAGAGTAAGAGTTAAGACCTTAGCTATTAGGCCAGAGTACGAGTCTAAGACCTTAGCTATTAGGCCAGAGTACGAGTCTAAGACCTTAGCTATCAGGCCATAGTACGAGTCTTACACTATAGCTATTAGGCCAGAGTAAGAGTTAAGACCTTAACCATTAGGCCAGAATACGAGTCTAAGACCTTAGCTATTAGGCCAAAGTAAGAGTTAAGACCTTAGCCATTAGGCCAGAGTAAGACTTAAGACCTTAACCATTAGGCAAGAGTACGAGTCTAAGACCTTAGCTATTAGGCCAGAGTAAGAGTTAAGACCTTAGCTATTAGGCCAGAGTAAGAGTTAAGACCTTAACCAATAAGCCAGAGTAAGAGTTAAGACCTTAACCATTAGGCCAGAGTACCAGTCTAAGACCTTAGCTATTAGGCCAGAGTAAGAGTTAAGACCTTAACCATTAGGCCAGAGTACGAGTCTAAGACCTTAGCTATTAGGCCAGAGTAAGAGTTAAGACCTTAACCAGTAGGCCAGTGTAAGAGTTAAGACCTTAACCATTAGGCCAGAGTACGAGTCTAAGACCTTAGCTATTAGGCCAGAGTAAGAGTTAAGACCTTAACCAGTAGGCCAGTGTAAGAGTTAAGACCTTAACCATTAGGCCAGAGTACGAGTCTAAGACCTTAGATATTAGGCCAGAGTACGAGTCTAAGACCTTAGCTATTAGGCCAGAGTAAGAGTTAAGACCTTAGCTATTAGGCAAGAGTAAGAGTTAAGACCTTAGCTATTAGGCCAGAGTACGAGTCTAAGACCTTAGCTATTAGGCCAGAGAAAGAGTTAAGACCTTAGCTATTGGGCCAGAGTAAGAGTGAAGACGTTAACCATTAGGCCAGAGTACGAGTCTAAGACCTTAGCTATTAGGCCAGAGTAAGAGTTAAGACCTTAACCATTAGGCCTGAGTAAGAGTTAAGACCTTAGCTACTAGGCCAGAGTAAGAGTTATGACCTTAGCTATTAGGCCAGAGTAAGAGTTAAGACCTTAACCAGTAGGCCAGAGTAAGAGTTAAAACCTTAACCTGTAGGCCAGAGTACGAGTCTAAGACCTTAGCTATTAGGCCAGAGTAAGAGTTAAGACCTTAGCTATTAGGCCAGAGTAAGAGTTAAGACCTTAACCATTAGGCCAGAGTACGAGTCTAAGACCTAAGCTATTAGGCCAGAGTAAGAGTTTAGACCTTAGCTATTAGGCCAGAGTAAGAGTTAAGACCTTAACCAGTAGGCGAGAGTGAGAGTTAAGACCTTAACCTGTAGGCCATAGTATGAGTCTAAGACCTTAGCTATTAGGCCAGAGTAAGAGTTAAGACCTTGGCTATTAGGCCAGAGTAAGAGTTAAGACCTTAACCAGTAGGCCAGAGTAAGAGTTAATACCTTAACCATTAGGCCAGAGTAAGAGTTAAGACCTTAACCATAAGGCCAGAATATGAGTCTAAGACCTTAGCTATTAGGCCAGAGTAAGAGTTAAGACCTTAACCTGTAGGCCGGAGTACGAGTCTAAGACCTTAGCTGTTAGGCCAGAGTAAGAGTTAAGACCTTAACCAGTAGGCCAGAGTAAGAGTTAAGACCTTAACCTGTAGGCCATAGTACGAGTCTAAGACCTTAGCTATTAGGCCAGAGTAAGAGTTAAGACCTTAACCAGTAGGCCAGAGTAAGAGTTAAGACCTTAACCTGTAGGCCAGAGTAAGAGTTAAGACCTTAACCTGTAGGCCAGAGTACGAGTCTAAGACCTTAGCTATTAGGCCAGGGTAAGAGTTAAGACCTTATCCAGTAGGCCAGAGTAAGAGTTAAGACCTTAGCTATTAGGCCAGAGTAAGAGTTAAGACCTTAGCTATTAGGTCAGAGTAAGAGTTAAGACCTTAAGCAGTAGGCCAGAGTAAGAGTTAAGACCTTAACCTGTAGGCCATAGTACGAGTCTAAGAACTTAGCTATTAGGCCAGAGTAAAAGTTAAGACCTTAACCAGTAGTTCAGAGTAAGAGTTAAGAACTTAACCTGTAGGCCAGAGTAAGAGTTAAGACCTTAACCTGTAGGCCACAGTACGAGTCTAAGACCTTAGCTATTAGGCCAGAGTAAGAGTTAAGACCTTAGCTATTAGGCCAGAGTACGAGTTAAGACCTTAACCATTAAGCCAGAGTACGAGTCTAAGACCTTAGCTATTTAGCCAGAGTAAGAGTTAAGACCTTAGCTATTAGGCCAGAGTAAGAGTTAAGACCTTAACCATTAGGCCAGAGTACGAGTCTAAGACGTTAGCTATTACGCCAGAGTAAGAGTTAAGACCTTAACCAGTAGGCCAGAGTAAGAGTTAAGACCTTAACCATTAGTCTAGAGTACGAGTCTAAGACCTTAGCTATTAGGCCAGAGTAAGAGTTAAGACCTTAACAAGTAGGCCAGAGTAAGAGTTAAGACCTTAACCTGTAGGCCATAGTACGAGTCTAAGACCTTAGCTATTAGGCCAGAGTAAGAGTTAAGACCTTAACCATTAGGCCAGAGTACGAGTCTAACACCTTAGCTATTAGGCCAGAGTAAGAGTTAAGACCTTAACCATTAGGCCAGAGTATGAGTCTAAGACCTTAGCTATTAGGCCAGAGTAAGAGTTAAGACCTTAACCAGTAGGCCAGAGTAAGAGTTAAGACCTTAACCTGTAGGCCATAGTACGAGTCTAAGACCTTAGCTATTAGGCCAGAGTAAGAGTTAAGACCTTAGCTATTAGGCCTGAGTAAGAGTTAAGACCTTAACCATTAGGCCAGAGTACGAGTCTAAGACCTTAGCTATTAGGCCAGAGTAAGAGTTAAGACCTTAACCATTAGGCCAGAGTAAGAGTTAAGACCTTAACCATTAGGCCAGAGTACAAGTCTAAGACCTTAGCTATTAGGCCAGAGTAGGAGTTAAGACCTTAGCTATTAGGCCAGAGTAAGAGATAAGACCTTAACCAGTTGGCCAGAGTAAGAGTTAAGCCCTTCACCATTAGGCCAGAGTACGAGTCTAAGACCTTAGCTATTAGGTCAGAGTAAGAGTTAAGACCTTAACCAGTAGGCCAGAGTAAGAGTTAAGACCTTAACCATTAGGCCAGAGTACCAGTCTAAGACCTTAGCTATTAGGCCAGAGTAAGAGTTAAGACCTTAGCTATTAGGCCAGAGTAAGAGTTAAGACCTTAACCATTAGGCCAGAGTACGAGTCTAAGACCTTAGCTATTAGGCCAGAGTAAGAGTTAAGACCTTAACCAGTAGGCCAGAGTAAGAGTTAAGAACTTAACCTGTAGGCCATAGTACGAGTCTAAGACCTTAGCTATTAGGCCAGAGTAAGAGTTAAGACCTTAGCTATTAGGCCAGAGTAAGAGTTAAGACCTTAACCATTAGGCCAAAGTACGAGTCTAAGACCTTAGCTATTAGGCCAGAGTAAGAGTTAAGACCTTAGCTATTAGGCCAGAGTAAAAGTTAAGACCTTAACCAGTAGGCCAGAGTGAGAGTTAAGACCTTAACCATTAGGCCAGAGTACGACTCTAAGACCTTAGCTATTAGGCCAGAGTAAGAGTTAAGACCTTAACCAGTAGCCCAGTGTAGGAGTTAAGACCTTAACCATTAGGCCAGAATACGAGTCTAAGACCTTAGCTATTAGGCCAGAGTACGATTCTAAGACCTTAGCTATTAGGCCAGAGTAAGAGTTAAGACCTTAGCTATTAGGCCAGAGTAAGAGTTAAGACCTTAGCTATTAGGCCAGAGTACGAGTCTAAGACCTTAGCTATTAGGCCAGAGTACGAGTCTAAGACCTTAGCTATCAGGCCATAGTACGAGTCTTACACTATAGCTATTAGGCCAGAGTAAGAGTTAAGACCTTAACCATTAGGCCAGAATACGAGTCTAAGACCTTAGCTATTAGGCCAAAGTAAGAGTTAAGACCTTAGTTATTAGGCCAGAGTAAGACTTAAGACCTTAACCATTAGGCAAGAGTACGAATCTAAGACCTTAGCTATTAGGCCAGAGTAAGAGTTAAGACCTTAGCTATTAGGCCAGAGTAAGAGTTAAGACCTTAACCAATAAGCCAGAGTAAGAGTTAAGACCTTAACCATTAGGCCAGAGTACCAGTCTAAGACCTTAGCTATTAGGCCAGAGTAAGAGTTAAGACCTTAACTATTAGGCCAGAGTAAGAGTTAAGACCTTAACCATTAGGCCAGAGTACGAGTCTAAGACCTTAGCTATTAGGCCAGAGTAAGTGTTAAGACCTTAACCAGTAGGCCAGAGTAAGAGTTAAGAACTTAACCTGTAGGCCATAGTACGAGTCTAAGACCTTAGCTATTAGGCCAGAGTAAGAGTTAAGACCTTAACAAGTAGGCCAGAGTAAGAGTTAAGACCTTAACCTGTAGGCCATAGTACGAGTCTAAGACCTTAGCTATTAGGCCAGAGTAAGAGTTAAGACCTAAACCATTAGGCCAGAGTACGAGTCTAACACCTTAGCTATTAGGCCAGAGTAAGAGTTAAGACCTTAACCATTAGGCCAGAGTATGAGTCGAAGACCTTAGCTATTAGGCCAGAGTAAGAGTTAAGACCTTAACCAGTAGGCCAGAGTAAGAGTTAAGACCTTAACCTGTAGGACATAGTACGAGTCTAAGACCTTAGCTATTAGGCCAGAGTAAGAGTTAAGACCTTAGCTATTAGGCCTGAGTAAGAGTTAAGACCTTAACCATTAAGCCAGAGTACGAGTCTAAGACCTTAGCTATTAGGCCAGAGTAAGAGTTAAGACTTAACCATTAGGCCAGAGTAAGAGTTAAGACCTTAACCATTAGGCCAGAGTACGAGTCTAAGACCTTAGCTATTAGGCCAGAGTAGGAGTGTGAGAAGTTGGCCTGGCATATGCTGTTCCTAGTTATAGGGACACCTTGCACCAGTCCAATTCGACTCCTATTGATGGTAGGTTTAAGACAACCTTTAAAGAAAGCTATCCTAGTGGTAGCTGTGGAGAGCAGCCTTCAGGCTAAGTCTTGAAGGAGTGTTAAGCTTATTGTTTTACCATAATAACCTCTTGAATAACCAAATGAAAGAGTAGCCCACACAGGTATATATATAAAATATATGTATTTATTCTAGACAGAATCCCACAGTCACTTTATGTGGCTAGTGGCAAAGTTACAATTCAAACAAGCATTTCTAAACACAATAAATAGCACAGAAATCAATGGGCCCCAGGGGGGGACCAAACCATATACTAAAATAGTGGTATAAGAACCACGACAATTCTACAGGCAATGCCTAGGGCATTCAGGATCGCTGGCCCCTTAAGAATCCACCCACAGTTAAGAGGAAGGGGACCCACGGGAGGCGTGTGCAGTGCGAGAAGTTGCTGTCGGGATCGCAATGTTAGCCTATGGAGAATGTCGCGGTTGAATAATTAAGGTTTAAGGACACTTCTAACAACAGTACAAAGTTAAGGCTTGAGACTTAAGGCTTTGGAGAGCCCACCACCACGGAAGTACCGAAGTACCCCTGTTACCTGCCCCAGGGAAGCCGGGTGCATAGGTCGATTCTGGTGTCGGGTCGCGGGCTGATTTTCTATGGAAAAGGAGTCCAAACTGCTGCTAGCTGGAAGTGTCGCTGAAGTCGTGAAGATTGAAGTTGAAGAAAAGACAAAGATGAACCTGAAAGCAGAGGGGACAGAGTCTGGGTCACAGCACAGTGACCAGGGAGCTCACAGGAAGGAGCTCGTGGATGTCGGGTGCTTCAGGTGTGGAAGGTACAGCTGGGCTCTGCAGTCACGGGCTCCGGGAGGCTTCAAGGAAGGCCAGCTTCTGGAGGGCGACTGTCCCACGTCGGCTGAGGGTCGCTGCGGTGTTAGTGTCCCGATTGGATCCACTAAGCATTGGCAACCGCAACCCACGCAAGATGAACAAAGCAGCTGCTGGTGCAGACCCACGTGGTCTGAGGGTGCTCTCCTTTGCAGGGAGCGTAGAGCAGGCCTGGAGCAACCAGGGGAACTCTTAGAAAAGAAGATTGTCCTCCGTCAGGGCCCACCAGTCGAGAGACAAGGGACCGCGGAAGGCAGCAAAATGGAGTGCGTAAAAGGGCTCCCACGGGCCACCGGAGTGGGCCAGGGAGCTGAGGGTCGGCACAAATGCTGCTTGAAGGTTGGCTCAAGAATGGGCCAAAGCACAACTTCCCCACTGGTCGGGGTTGTGTGCTGGACAAGAGGTGGCCGGTGTCTCGGGGTATGCGGGGATCTCGACACCCACGTGGTCCAGGGTGCTCAGACTTGCTGGGCACGCTCACAGGACGCTGGGATGCACTGGAGACCCACCTCGAGGTTGCTGGAAGGCGTCGAAGGTCGTGAGAGCAACGAAGTTCCAACCGGGTATCTTGTAGTCTTTTAGGTGCCTGCCAAGCAGGGGGATAACTCCTTTATCCCAAGGGAGATTTCTTCAGTCAGCTGGGCAGCAGCTCGTCGAAGGTCAGTTCTGTGAAGTCCTGTACGAATCTGATGCTCTAGGGCAAAGTTATTCCCATATATCCCCAAGATTAGGGGATGGTCCAAAATAGAGCCTACCAATCAGAGTAGAGGCGGGAAAGGGTGGCTACACCCACTCCCCTTTGTGTGTTTCCCGCCTGGGCGAGGGGCAGGATGCCCCTGAACCGGTTCCAGGCGGTGTATGCAGAATTGGGGCTCTGCAGCTGCCTACGTGCAACTCTGAATGGACTTTTGGTGCACCCACCCTGTTCCAATCCACATATCCTGTCTGGGGAGGTGCTGGCACCTCCCTGCCACAGGAGCCCTATTGTCCAGATGGCGAGGCTGGGGTTTTCCCCAGCAACAGCCAGCCAGAGTCGTGTAGGTGGCGAACAGTAGCCATTTTGTGATACATGTGCACTTTTAAATTGGTTTCCAAATTCTACCGCTTTTCCCATATCACCCTCCTAGCAAGGGGGAATCGTGCCCCCATGCCCATGGCTGGACTGGGGGTATGATTCCTTCATGTTTGACACCAAACACGATATGGTTCTGTGTAGCCACTCCAAAGTTACAGCGATGACGCAATAACTTATAATGCGGTTAAGAGTATATGGTATGGCTACACTACAAACAACCCAGTAACATTTTTACGAAGGTTGCAGGGAGGCCCTACTCACGTAGGGGTCCCCCCTCACACATACCTCAGCACCCAGCCCTGTAGGATTACCAGGGCCTGCCATAGGGGTGACCTATGAGAGTATATGTGTTGTATGGTATGGGACATAGGGTACCTACATCCCTGTAAGGGGTGCTAGCACCACCTTACCCAGGCTACAGTAGTGGCCTGGTGGTGTCAGTTTGGGTGGCTGTCCCAGGGTGGCACAACAAGTGCTGCAGCCCTGGTAGGCCTACTGGGGGCCCCATGCCCTGGGTACCTAGGGTACCATCTACAAGGGACTGGTAGGGCATGCCCAGCATCCAATTATGTTTGTACCTAGAGTACTCACAACAGTTTTAGGGAGAAAGCAGATAGGCTGGGGTCCTGGATAGCAGGATCCCAGCCAGACTAGTCAAAAACCACTTAAATACCAGGCAAAAAGTTGGGGGCAACCATTAGTCAGATTCCACTCTCCTACATAACCCCCCCCCCAAACGAAAGGAGATAAGGCTAACCTTGTCCAGATAAGCCTTTATTTCCTGAGTGGCCATATAAGGAAGAACCTGTACGAACATGGTTGCTCCCTGTGTCATGGTCCACTTGGGAAATCCTACCCCAAGGGGTTCTAGAGTTTCTCCAAAGTCTAGGGAAATTACCTGTATTGGTTTTTGGGTCAGAGGTGGGCTGGTGGGGTGTCTGAGTCTGGAAGTGAGACCCTACTTGGGTTGGTCTCAACCTCCTCAGATCACTGGCCACTATGGAAGCCTTTCTGCCCATGACTGTGTCATATCTGGCCCTAAGGGTCAACCTCTGGCTGCCTACAGCTGGGGGTTGGATCCCTTTGGCTGGAATAGTGGAGGGCACTGGAAGGTTTGGGGCAGCTAGGCCCCAGGTTTCCCTGTGCTCAACAACATCCATTTGAGGGGTGCCTATACCTAGGGGTAAGGGGGATCCCTCAGTTTGTAGAGGAATATTCACCTGGCTGAAACTACTCTGCTGGGTGTCCCTAATCTGTTGATGAGGGGGTTCCTCGGGGCAGGGGCCCAATAAGGGTCCACTGACCCCCCTGACCTCTGCAGCCCTGGGCTGACTGAGGCAGGGTAGAGAGGGGCAGGATACCTGCTCCAGACTGGGTACCACCTTGGAAGGATCCCCTGCCATCAGAGAGGTGGGCAGGCCAAGCCTGTCCACTTCTGGGGCAGTTACTTCACAAGGGGCAGGGTCAGTTCCCTGAGAAACTGGACCTGTACCTGTAGTCTGGTGGGGGGAAGACTGCTCTTCCTCCCCTATGCTCTCTGTTTGTGTAGAGTGATCCATAGTTTCAGGCTTCACTCTTTCTATTTCCTCCTGGGGTGGAGGTGAGGCCCTCAGGGTCTCATCCACTCTCTCAGGAATTCCTACCATTTTCAACTGGGCCTTGTGGTCAACCTCAGCCCAGGCTGAGATTTCTAGATCATTCCCCAGTAGACAATCTACAGGCAAGTTTGGGGACACTGCCACTCTCTTGGGGCCAGTGACTCCTCCCCAGCTGAGATTTATCACTGCCATGGGATGATCTGTCCTGATTCCATCAATGTTGGTCACCTGATAACTAAACCCAGGTAAAAGCTGATCTAGGGGCACTAGCCTCTTGGTCACCATGGTGACACTGGCCCCTGTGTCCTTATAGGCCACAGCCTTCTGACCATTGATCATTGGTTCTTGTCTGTACCTGCCCAGAATACTGGGGCTCATGGTAAAGTTGGCAAACCCCATGCCACCATCACAGACCATAGTTGCTAATGCAGGGGACCTGGCTAGGCCAGAGTCCACTGGTGTCCCCAAAGAGAACCCAACTAAATTTTTGGGTGCACTCCCACCACCTGGGGGATTACTACTAGTAGTAACAGGAGGTGTTGGAGCTTGTTTTGGAGGAACACTTTCTTTATTGCCATTCTTAGGACAGCTGGAGTCAGTTTTCCAGTGGCCAGGTTTCTTACACACATGGCAATATGGTTTCTTGGTATTAGAGGAAGTATTTTGGGACCCACCCCCAGCACTGGTTTGTTGGGGCCCTTCAGAGGACTTTTCTTGTTTATCATCCCCACCTTTCTCTTTGGGCTTAGTGGAATCCTTCTTCTGGTCACCAACTTGGTTCTTAGGCCTGATCCTGGTTCTGACCCATTTGTCTGCCTTCTTTCCCAATTCTTGGGGAGAGGTCAGATCAGAGTCCACCAGGTGCTGGTGTAAAAGTTGGTTCTGACAATTATTAAGAATCTGCTCCCTCATAATGAGATTATACAATCCTTGATAATCATTAACTTTACTGCCATTTAACCAACCTTCCAGTGCCTTGGTTGCACAATCCACAAAGTCTACCCAATCTTGATTCTGTGCTTTCTGGGTGTCTCTGAACTTAAGTCTGTATTGATCAGTGGTTAAGCCAAACCCATCTATTAAAGCAGCTTTCAAGATATAATAATCATCAGCATCCTCTTCTCTTACAGAGAGGAGCTTGTCTCTCCCTTTATCTGAAAAGGAGAGCCACAGGATTGCTGCCCACTGCTCTACAGGGACCCTCTGTACTCTACAGGCCCTTTCAAGAGCAGATATCCATTTGTGGATATCATCCCCATTCTGATAGGGGGGCACAATCTTGTGGAGGTTCCTATTGTCAGGGACTCTCTCTCTAACTCTAGGGGTTTCATTACTGCCACCAGGTATCTCTAGACCCCACTTTCTTGAAGCTTTCTGAAGCTCCAGGGTTTCCCTGTCCAATGCTAACTGTTCTCTTTTAAGCTCAAGCTTAGCCTGCTCAAATTTGATCAGTCTGCATTTCCTCTCATGAGAGGTTTCTCTTCTCTGAGAAGAGGCAGAGGACCCTTTGGATCCCCTAGAATGGTTGGATCCCACTGAGGGGGATCTGTTCCTTCTGGGGTCCACCACTCTCCTTTTAAGGGTGGAGGAAGTGCCTCTTGGGCCATCACCTCCATGCTGTGAGTGGTTTGTGTCTTCCAGGTCAGGATTTTCATCCTCTTCCTGTTCCTCTTCAGATTCCACTCTGGGAGTGTCCTCTTCTGAGGGGTGCCCACCCACGTTGTCCGTCCCTCTGGATCCTATGGACTCCATAAAGTCTGCTATGAGCAGGATCTCTTTGAGACGTTTTGTGTTGGCACCTCTTTCTGTCTTCAGTCTCCTAAGGGTGCACATTTCCCTGAGCTCAGCAAAGGTGAAATTATCATACTTATCTACTGGGACCCTCTGGGGTCCTTCCATAGCCTTAGTGCCACTTGAAGACATGTTTAGTGTAGTGATGTATCTACCTACACTAAGTGTGGCCTACTGAACCCTCTCTTGAGTTGTAGTCAAGGTGTGCTAAACCCTCTACACACAACTCCAAGTTCAGTAGAACTTATTGTATTCTAGCTTGAATTTATATGTACCTTTGGTACCTTGTGGCTTTCACTTTAGAAATTCAATTTGTTATCTGGTAAAACAATGGCAAGCTTGAATCCAACCGCTGCACACCAAAGTGAGAAGTTGGCCTGGCATATGCTGTTCCTAGTTATAGGGACACCTTGCACCAGTCCAATTCGACTCCTATTGATGGTAGGTTTAAGACAACCTTTAAAGAAAGCTATCCTAGTGGTAGCTGTGGAGAGCAGCCTTCAGGCTAAGTCTTGAAGGAGTGTTAAGCTTATTGTTTTACCATAATAACCTCTTGAATAACCAAATGAAAGAGTAGCCCACACAGGTATATATATAAAATATATGTATTTATTCTAGACAGAATCCCACAGTCACTTTATGTGGCTAGTGGCAAAGTTACAATTCAAACAAGCATTTCTAAACACAATAAATAGCACAGAAATCAATGGGCCCCAGGGGGGGACCAAACCATATACTAAAATAGTGGTATAAGAACCACGACAATTCTACAGGCAATGCCTAGGGCATTCAGGATCGCTGGCCCCTTAAGAATCCACCCACAGTTAAGAGGAAGGGGACCCACGGGAGGCGTGTGCAGTGCGAGAAGTTGCTGTCGGGATCGCAATGTTAGCCTATGGAGAATGTCGCGGTTGAATAATTAAGGTTTAAGGACACTTCTAACAACAGTACAAAGTTAAGGCTTGAGACTTAAGGCTTTGGAGAGCCCACCACCACGGAAGTACCGAAGTACCCCTGTTACCTGCCCCAGGGAAGCCGGGTGCATAGGTCGATTCTGGTGTCGGGTCGCGGGCTGATTTTCTATGGAAAAGGAGTCCAAACTGCTGCTAGCTGGAAGTGTCGCTGAAGTCGTGAAGATTGAAGTTGAAGAAAAGACAAAGATGAACCTGAAAGCAGAGGGGACAGAGTCTGGGTCACAGCACAGTGACCAGGGAGCTCACAGGAAGGAGCTCGTGGATGTCGGGTGCTTCAGGTGTGGAAGGTACAGCTGGGCTCTGCAGTCACGGGCTCCGGGAGGCTTCAAGGAAGGCCAGCTTCTGGAGGGCGACTGTCCCACGTCGGCTGAGGGTCGCTGCGGTGTTAGTGTCCCGATTGGATCCACTAAGCATTGGCAACCGCAACCCACGCAAGATGAACAAAGCAGCTGCTGGTGCAGACCCACGTGGTCTGAGGGTGCTCTCCTTTGCAGGGAACGTAGAGCAGGCCTGGAGCAACCAGGGGAACTCTTAGAAAAGAAGATTGTCCTCCGTCAGGGCCCACCAGTCGAGAGACAAGGGACCGCGGAAGGCAGCAAAATGGAGTGCGTAAAAGGGCTCCCACGGGCCACCGGAGCGGGCCAGGGAGCTGAGGGTCGGCACAAATGCTGCTTGAAGGTTGGCTCAAGAATGGGCCAAAGCACAACTTCCCCACTGGTCGGGGTCGTGTGCTGGACAAGAGGTGGCCGGTATCTCGGGGTATGCGGGGATCTCAACACCCACGTGGTCCAGGGTGCTCAGACTTGCTGGGCACGCTCACAGGACGCTGGGATGCACTGGAGACCCACCTCGAGGTTGCTGGAAGGCGTCAAAGGTCGTGAGAGCAACGAAGTTCCAACCGGGTATCTTGTAGTCTTTTAGGTGCCTGCCAAGCAGGGGGATAACTCCTTTATCCCAAGGGAGATTTCTTCAGTCAGCTGGGCAGCAGCTCGTCGAAGGTCAGTTCTGTGAAGTCCTGTACGAATCTGAGGCTCTAGGGCAAAGTTATTCCCATATATCCCCAAGATTAGGGGATGGTCCAAAATAGAGCCTACCAATCAGAGTAGAGGCGGGAAAGGGTGGCTACACCCACTCCCCTTTGTGTGTTTCCCGCCTGGGCGAGGGGCAGGATGCCCCTGAACCGGTTCCAGGCGGTGTATGCAGAATTGGGGCTCTGCAGCTGCCTACGTGCAACTCTGAATGGACTTTTGGTGCACCCACCCTGTTCCAATCCACATATCCTGTCTGTGGAGGTGCTGGCACCTCCCTGCCACAGGAGCCCTATTGTCCAGATGGCGAGGCTGGGGTTTTCCCCAGCAACAGCCAGCCAGAGTCGTGTAGGTGGCAAACAGTAGCCATTTTGTGATACATGTGCACTTTTAAATTGGTTTCCAAATTCTACCGCTTTTCCCATATCACCCTCCTAGCAAGGGGGAATCGTGCCCCCATGCCCATGGCTGGACTGGGGGTATGATTCCTTCATGTTTGACACCAAACACGATATGGTTCTGTGTAGCCACTCCAAAGTTACAGCGATGACGCAATAACTTATAATGCGGTTAAGAGTATATGGTATGGCTACACTACAAACAACCCAGTAACATTTTTACGAAGGTTGCAGGGAGGCCCTACTCACGTAGGGGTCCCCCCTCACACATACCTCAGCACCCAGCCCTGTAGGATTACCAGGGCCTGCCATAGGGGTGACCTATGAGAGTATATGTGTTGTATGGTATGGGACATAGGGTACCTACATCCCTGTAAGGGGTGCTAGCACCACCTTACCCAGGCTACAGTAGTGGCCTGGTGGTGTCAGTTTGGGTGGCTGTCCCAGGGTGGCACAACAAGTGCTGCAGCCCTGGTAGGCCTACTGGGGGCCCCATGCCCTGGGTACCTAGGGTACCATCTACAAGGGACTGGTAGGGCATGCCCAGCATCCAATTATGTTTGTACCTAGAGTAGTCACAACAGTTTTAGGGAGAAAGCAGATAGGCTGGGGTCCTGGATAGCAGGATCCCAGCCAGACTAGTCAAAAACCACTTAAATACCAGGCAAAAAGTTGGGGGCAACCATTAGTCAGATTCCACTCTCCTACAAGGAGTTAAGACCTTAGCTATTAGACCAGAGTCAGAGTTAAGACCTTAACCAGTTGGCCAGAGTAAGAGTTAAGCCCTTCACCATTAGGCCAGAGTACGAGTCTAAGACCTTAGCTATTAGGTCAGAGTAAGAGTTAAGACCTTAACCAGTAGGCCAGAGTAAGAGTTAAGACCTTAACCATTAGGCCAGAGTACCAGTCTAAGACCTTAGCTATTAGGCCAGAGTAAGAGTTAAGACCTTAGCTATTAGGCCAGAGTAAGAGTTAAGACCTTAACCATTAGGCCAGAGTACGAGTCTAAGACCTTAGCTATTAGGCCAGAGTAAAAGTTAAGACCTTAACCAGTAGGCCAGAGTAAGAGTTAAGAACTTAACCTGTAGGCCATAGTACGAGTCTAAGACCTTAGCTATTAGGCCAGAGTAAGAGTTAAGACCTTAGCTATTAGGCCAGAGTAAGAGTTAAGACCTTAACCATTAGGCCAGAGTACGAGTCTAAGACCTTAGCTATTAGGCCAGAGTAAGAGTTAAGACCTTAGCTATTAGGCCAGAGTAAAAGTTAAGACCTTAACCAGTAGGCCAGAGTGAGAGTTAAGACCTTAACCATTAGGCCAGAGTACGACTCTAAGACCTTAGCTATTAGGCCAGAGTAAGAGTTAAGACCTTAACCAGTAGGCCATAGTACGAGTCTAAGACCTTAGCTATTAGGCCAGAGTAAGAGTTAAGACCTTAACCAGTAGGCCAGAGTAAGAGTTAAGAACTTAACCTGTAGGCCATAGTACGAGTCTAAGACCTTAGCTATTAGGCCAGAGTAAGAGTGAAGACCTTAGCTATTAGGCCAGAGTAAGAAATAATACCTTAACCATTAGGCCAAAGTACGAGTCTAAGACCTTAGCTATTAGGCCAGAGTAAGAGTTAAGACCTTAGCTATTAGGCCAGAGTAAAAGTTAAGACCTTAACCAGTAGGCCAGAGTAAGAGTTAAGACCTCAACCATTAGGCAAGAGTACGAGTCTAAGACCTTAGCTATTAGGCGAGAGTAAGAGTTAAGACCTTAACCAGTAGGCCAGTGTAAGAGTTAAGACCTTAGCTATTAGGCCAGAGTACGAGTCTAAGACCTTAGCTATTAGGCCAGAGTAAGAGTGAAGACCTTAGCTATTAGGCCAGAGTAAGGGTTAAGACCTTAACCATTAGGCCAAAGTACGAGTCTAAGACCTTAGCTATTAGGCCAGAGTAAGAGTTAAGACCTTAGCTATTAGGCCAGAGTAAAAGTTAAGACCTTAACCAGTAGGCCAGAGTAAGAGTTAAGACCTTAACCATTAGGCAAGAGTACGAGTCTAAGACCTTAGCTATTAGGCCAGAGTAAGAGTTAAGACCTTAGCTATTAGGCCAGAGTAAGAGTTAAGACCTTAGCTATTAGGCCAGAGTACGAGTCTAAGACCTTAGCTATCAGGCCGTAGTACGAGTCTTACACCATAGCTATTAGGCCAGAGTAAGAGTTAAGACCTTAACCATTAGGCCAGAATACGAGTCTAAGACCTTAGCTATTAGGCCAGAGTAAGAGTTAAGACCTTAACCATTAGGCCAGAGTAAGAGTTAAGACCTTAACCATTAGGCAAGAGTATGAGTCTAAGACCTTAGCTATTAGGCCAGAGTAAGAGTTAAGACCTTAGCTATTAGGCCAGAGTAAGAGTTAAGACCTTAACCAGTAGGCCAGAGTAAGAGTTAAGACCTTCACCATTAGGCCAGAGTACGAGTCTAAGACCTCAGCTATTAGGCCAGAGTAAGAGTTAAGACCTTAACCAGTAGGCCAGAGTAAGAGTTAAGACCTTAACCATTTGGCCAGAGTACCAGTCTAAGACCTTAGCTAATAGGCAAGAGTAAGAGTTAAGACATTAGCTATTAGGCCAGAGTAAGAGTTAAGACCTTAACCATTAGGCCAGAGTACGAGTCTAAGACCTCAGCTATTAGGCCGGAGTAAGAGTTAAGACCTTAACCAGTAGGCCAGAGTAAGAGTTAAGAACTTAACCTGTAGGCCATAGTACGAGTCTAAGACCTTAGCTATTAGGCCAGAGTAAGAGTTAAGACCTTAGCTATTAGGCCAGAGTAAGAGTTACGACCTTAACCATTAGGCCAAAGTACGAGTCTAAGACCTTAGCTATTAGGCCAGAGTGAGAGTTAAGACCTCAGCTATTAGGCCGGAGTAAGAGTTAAGACCTTAACCAGTAGACCAGAGTAAGAGTTAAAACCTTAACCATTAGGCCAGAGTACGAGTCTAAGACCTTAGCTATTAGGCCAGAGTAAGAATTAAGACCTTAACCAGTAGGCCAGTGTAAGAGTTAAGACCTTAACCATTAGGCCAGAGTACGAGTCTAAGACCTTAGCTTTTAGGCCAGAGTAAGAGTTAAGACCTTAACCAGTAGGCCAGTGTAAGAGTTAAGACCTTAACCATTAGGCCAGAGTACGAGTCTAAGACCTTAGCTATTAGGCCAGAGTAAGAATTAAGACCTTAACCAGTAGGCCAGAGTAAGAGTTAAGACCTTAACCAGTAGGCCAGAGTACGAGTCTAAGACCTTAGCTATTAGGCCAGAGTAAGAGTTAAGACCTCAACCATTAGGCAAGAGTACGAGTCTAAGACCTTAGCTATTAGGCGAGAGTAAGAGTTAAGACCTTAACCAGTAGGCCAGTGTAAGAGTTAAGACCTTAGCTATTAGGCCAGAGTACGAGTCTAAGACCTTAGCTATTAGGCCAGAGTAAGAGTGAAGACCTTAGCTATTAGGCCAGAGTAAGGGTTAAGACCTTAACCATTAGGCCAAAGTACGAGTCTAAGACCTTAGCTATTAGGCCAGAGTAAGAGTTAAGACCTTAGCTATTAGGCCAGAGTAAAAGTTAAGACCTTAACCAGTAGGCCAGAGTAAGAGTTAAGACCTTAACCATTAGGCAAGAGTACGAGTCTAAGACCTTAGCTATTAGGCCAGAGTAAGAGTTAAGACCTTAGCTATTAGGCCAGAGTAAGAGTTAAGACCTTAGCTATTAGGCCAGAGTACGAGTCTAAGACCTTAGCTATCAGGCCGTAGTATGAGTCTTACACCATAGCTATTAGGCCAGAGTAAGAGTTAAGACCTTAACCATTAGGCCAGAATATGAGTCTAAGACCTTAGCTATTAGGCCAGAGTAAGAGTTAAGACCTTAACCATTAGGCCAGAGTAAGAGTTAAGACCTTAACCATTAGGCAAGAGTATGAGTCTAAGACCTTAGCTATTAGGCCAGAGTAAGAGTTAAGACCTTAGCTATTAGGCCAGAGTAAGAGTTAAGACCTTAACCAGTAGGCCAGAGTAAGAGTTAAGACCTTCACCATTAGGCCAGAGTACGAGTCTAAGACCTCAGCTATTAGGCCAGAGTAAGAGTTAAGACCTTAACCAGTAGGCCAGAGTAAGAGTTAAGACCTTAACCATTTGGCCAGAGTACCAGTCTAAGACCTTAGCTAATAGGCCAGAGTAAGAGTTAAGACCTTAGCTATTAGGCCAGAGTAAGAGTTAAGACCTTAACCATTAGGCCAGAGTACGAGTCTAAGACCTCAGCTATTAGGCCGGAGTAAGAGTTAAGACCTTAACCAGTAGGCCAGAGTAAGAGTTAAGAACTTAACCTGTAGGCCATAGTACGAGTCTAAGACCTTAGCTATTAGGCCAGAGTAAGAGTTAAGACCTTAGCTATTAGGCCAGAGTAAGAGTTACGACCTTAACCATTAGGCCAAAGTACGGGTCTAAGACCTTAGCTATTAGGCCAGAGTGAAAGTTAAGACCTCAGCTATTAGGCCGGAGTAAGAGTTAAGACCTTAACCAGTAGACCAGAGTAAGAGTTAAAACCTTAACCATTAGGCCAGAGTACGAGTCTAAGACCTTAGCTATTAGGCCAGAGTAAGAATTAAGACCTTAACCAGTAGGCCAGTGTAAGAGTTAAGACCTTAACCATTAGGCCAGAGTACGAGTCTAAGACCTTAGCTTTTAGGCCAGAGTAAGAGTTAAGACCTTAACCAGTAGGCCAGTGTAAGAGTTAAGACCTTAACCATTAGGCCAGAGTACGAGTCTAAGACCTTAGATATTAGGCCAGAGTACGAGTCTAAGACGTTAGCTATTAGGCCAGAGTAAGAGTTAAGACCTTAGCTATTAGGCAAGAGTAAGAGTTAAGACCTTAGCTATTAGGCCAGAGTACGAGTCTAAGACCTTAGCTATTAGGCCAGAGAAAGAGTTAAGACCTTAGCTATTGGGCCAGAGTAAGAGTGAAGACCTTAACCATTAGGCCAGAGTACGAGTCTAAGACCTTAGCTATTAGGCCAGAGTAAGAGTTAAGACCTTAACCATTAGGCCTGAGTAAGAGTTAAGACCTTAGCTATTAGGCCAGAGTACGAGTTAAGACCTTAACCAGTAGGCCAGAGTAAGAGTTAAGACCTTAACCTGTAGGCCAGAGTAGGAGTTAAGACCTAAACCTGTAGCCCATACTATGAGTCTAAGACCTTAGCTACTAGGCCAGAGTAAGAGTTATGACCTTAGCTATTAGGCCAGAGTAAGAGTTAAGACCTTAACCAGTAGGCCAGAGTAAGAGTTTAAACCTTAACCTGTAGGCCAGAGTACGAGTCTAAGACCTTAGCTATTAGGCCAGAGTAAGAGTTAAGACCTTAGCTATTAGGCCAGAGTAAGAGTTAAGACCTTAACCATTAGGCCAGAGTACGAGTCTAAGACCTAAGCTATTAGGCCAGAGTAAGAGTTTAGACCTTAGCTATTAGGCCAGAGTAAGAGTTAAGACCTTAACCAGTAGGCGAGAGTGAGAGTTAAGACCTTAACCTGTAGGCCATAGTATGAGTGTAAGACCTTAGCTATTAGGCCAGAGTAAGAGTTAAGACCTTGGCTATTAGGCCAGAGGAAGAGTTAAGACCTTAACCAGTAGGCCAGAGTAAGAGTTATTACCTTAACCATTAGGCCAGAGTAAGAGTTAAGACCTTAACCATGAGGCCAGAATATGAGTCTAAGACCTTAGCTATTAGGCCAGAGTAAGAGTTAAGACCTTAACCTGTAGGCCGGAGTACGAGTCTAAGACCTTAGCTGTTAGGCCAGAGTAAGAGTTAAGACCTTAACCAGTAGGCCAGAGTAAGAGTTAAGACCTTAACCTGTAGGCCATAGTACGAGTCTAAGACCTTAGCTATTAGGCCAGAGTAAGAGTTAAGACCTTAACCAGTAGGCCAGAGTAAGAGTTAAGACCTTAACCTGTAGGCCAGAGTAAGAGTTAAGACCTTAACCTGTAGGCCAGAGTACGAGTCTAAGACCTTAGCTATTAGGCCAGGGTAAGAGTGAAGACCTTATCCAGTAGGCCAGAGTAAGAGTTAAGACCTTAGCTATTAGGCCAGAGTAAGAGTTAAGACCTTAGCTATTAGGTCAGAGTAAGAGTTAAGACCTTAAGCAGTAGGCCAGAGTAAGAGTTAAGACCTTAACCTGTAGGCCATAGTACGAGTCTAAGAACTTAGCTATTAGGCCAGAGTAAAAGTTAAGACCTTAACCAGTAGTCCAGAGTAAGAGTTAAGAACTTAACCTGTAGGCCAGAGTAAGAGTTAAGACCTTAACCTGTAGGCCACAGTGCGAGTCTAAGACCTTAGCTATTAGGCCAGAGTAAGAGTTAAGACCTTAGCTATTAGGCCAGAGTACGAGTTAAGACCTTAACCATTAAGCCAGAGTACGAGTCTAAGACCTTAGCTTTTTAGCCAGAGTAAGAGTTAAGACCTTAGCTATTAGGCCAGAGTAAGAGTTAAGACCTTAACCATTAGGCCAGAGTACGAGTCTAAGACGTTAGCTATTACGCCAGAGTAAGAGTTAAGACCTTAACCAGTAGGCCAGAGTAAGAGTTAAGACCTTAACCATTAGTCCAGAGTACGAGTCTAAGACCTTAGCTATTAGGCCAGAGTAAGAGTTAAGACCTTAACAAGTAGGCCAGAGTAAGAGTTAAGACCTTAACCTGTAGGCCATAGTACGAGTCTAAGACCTTAGCTATTAGGCCAGAGTAAGAGTTAAGACCTTAACCATTAGGCCAGAGTACGAGTCTAACACCTTAGCTATTAGGCCAGAGTAAGAGTTAAGACCTTAAGCATTAGGCCAGAGTATGAGTCTAAGACCTTAGCTATTAGGCCAGAGTAAGAGTTAAGACCTTAACCAGTAGGCCAGAGTAAGAGTTAAGACCTTAACCTGTAGGCCATAGTACGAGTCTAAGACCTTAGCTATTAGGCCAGAGTAAGAGTTAAGACCTTAGCTATTAGGCCTGAGTAAGAGTTAAGACCTTAACCATTAGGCCAGAGTACGAGTCTAAGACCTTAGCTATTAGGCCAGAGTAAGAGTTAAGACCTTAACCATTAGGCCAGAGTAAGAGTTAAGACCTTAACCATTAGGCCAGAGTACAAGTCTAAGACCTTAGCTATTAGGCCAGAGTAGGAGTTAAGACCTTAGCTATTAGGCCAGAGTAAGAGATAAGACCTTAACCAGGTGGCCAGAGTAAGAGTTAAGCCCTTCACCATTAGGCCAGAGTACGAGTCTAAGACCTTAGCTATTAGGTCAGAGTAAGAATTAAGACCTTAACCAGTAGGCCAGAGTAAGAGTTAAGACCTTAACCATTAGGCCAGAGTACCAGTCTAAGACCTTAGCTATTAGGCCAGAGTAAGAGTTAAGACCTTAGCTATTAGGCCAGAGTAAGAGTTAAGACCTTAACCATTAGGCCAGAGTTCGAGTCTAAGACCTTAGCTATTAGGCCAGAGTAAGAGTTAAGACCTTAACCAGTAGGCCAGAGTAAGAGTTAAAACCTTAACCTGTAGGCCAGAGTACGAGTTTAAGACCTTAGCTATTAGGCCAGAGTAAGAGTTAAGACCTTAGCTATTAGGCCAGAGTAAGAGTTAAGACCTTAACCATTAGGCCAAAGTACGAGTCTAAGACCTTAGCTATTAGGCCAGAGTAAGAGTTAAGACCTTAACCTGTAGGCCATAGTACGAGTCTAAGAACTTAGCTATTAGGCCAGAGTAAAAGTTAAGACCTTAACCAGTAGTCCAGAGTAAGAGTTAAGAACTTAACCTGTAGGCCAGAGTAAGAGTTAAGACCTTAACCTGTAGGCCACAGTGCGAGTCTAAGACCTTAGCTATTAGGCCAGAGTAAGAGTTAAGACCTTAGCTATTAGGCCAGAGTACGAGTTAAGACCTTAACCATTAAGCCAGAGTACGAGTCTAAGACCTTAGCTTTTTAGCCAGAGTAAGAGTTAAGACCTTAGCTATTAGGCCAGAGTAAGAGTTAAGACCTTAACCATTAGGCCAGAGTACGAGTCTAAGACGTTGGCTATTACGCCAGAGTAAGAGTTAAGACCTTAACCAGTAGGCCAGAGTAAGAGTTAAGACCTTAACCATTAGTCCAGAGTACGAGTCTAAGACCTTAGCTATTAGGCCAGAGTAAGAGTTAAGACCTTAACAAGTAGGCCAGAGTAAGAGTTAAGACCTTAACCTGTAGGCCATAGTACGAGTCTAAGACCTTAGCTATTAGGCCAGAGTAAGAATTAAGACCTTAACCATTAGGCCAGAGTACGAGTCTAACACCTTAGCTATTAGGCCAGAGTAAGAGTTAAGACCTTAACCATTAGGCCAGAGTATGAGTCTAAGACCTTAGCTATTAGGCCAGAGTAAGAGTTAAGACCTTAACCAGTAGGCCAGAGTAAGAGTTAAGACCTTAACCTGTAGGCCATAGTACGAGTCTAAGACCTTAGCTATTAGGCCAGAGTAAGAGTTAAGACCTTAGCTATTAGGCCTGAGTAAGAGTTAAGACCTTAACCATTAGGCCAGAGTGCGAGTCTAAGACCTTAGCTATTAGGCCAGAGTAAGAGTTAAGACCTTAACCATTAGGCCAGAGTAAGAGTTAAGACCTTAACCATTAGGCCAGAGTACAAGTCTAAGACCTTAGCTATTAGGCCAGAGTAGGAGTTAAGACCTTAGCTATTAGGCCAGAGTAAGAGATAAGACCTTAACCAGGTGGCCAGAGTAAGAGTTAAGCCCTTCACCATTAGGCCAGAGTACGAGTCTAAGACCTTAGCTATTAGGTCAGAGTAAGAGTTAAGACCTTAACCAGTAGGCCAGAGTAAGAGTTAAGACCGTAACCATTAGGCCAGAGTACCAGTCTAAGACCTTAGCTATTAGGCCAGAGTAAGAGTTAAGACCTTAGCTATTAGGCCAGAGTAAGAGTTAAGACCTTAACCATTAGGCCAGAGTACGAGTCTAAGACCTTAGCTATTAGGCCAGAGTAAGAGTTAAGACCTTAACCAGTAGGCCAGAGTAAGAGTTAAGAACTTAACCTGTAGGCCATAGTACGAGTCTAAGACCTTAGCTATTAGGCCAGAGTAAGAGTTAAGACCTTAGCTATTAGGCCAGAGTAAGAGTTAAGACCTTAACCATTAGGCCAAAGTACGAGTCTAAGACCTTAGCTATTAGGCCAGAGTAAGAGTTAAGACCTTAGCTATTAGGCCAGAGTAAAAGTTAAGACCTTAACCAGTAGGCCAGAGTGAGAGTTAAGACCTTAACCATTAGGCCAGAGTACGACTCTAAGACCTTAGCTATTAGGCCAGAGTAAGAGTTAAGACCTTAACCAGTAGCCCAGTGTAAGAGTTAAGACCTTAACCATTAGGCCAGAATACGAGTCTAAGACCTTAGCTATTAGGCCAGAGTACGAGTCTAAGACCTTAGCTATTAGGCCAGAGTAAGAGTTAAGACCTTAGCTATTAGGCCAGAGTAAGAGTTAAGACCTTAGCTATTAGGCCAGAGTACGAGTCTAAGACCTTAGCTATTAGGCCAGAGTACGAGTCTAAGACCTTAGCTATCAGGCCATAGTACGAGTCTTACACTATAGCTATTAGGCCAGAGTAAGAGTTAAGACCTTAACCATTAGGCCAGAATACGAGTCTAAGACCTTAGCTATTAGGCCAAAGTAAGAGTTAAGACCTTAGCCATTAGGCCAGAGTAAGACTTAAGACCTTAACCATTAGGCAAGAGTACGAGTCTAAGACCTTAGCTATTAGGCCAGAGTAAGAGTTAAGACCTTAGCTATTAGGCCAGAGTAAGAGTTAAGACCTTAACCAATAAGCCAGAGTAAGAGTTAAGACCTTAACCATTAGGCCAGAGTACCAGTCTAAGACCTTAGCTATTAGGCCAGAGTAAGAGTTAAGACCTTAACCATTAGGCCAGAGTACGAGTCTAAGACCTTAGCTATTAGGCCAGAGTAAGAGTTAAGACCTTAACCAGTAGGCCAGTGTAAGAGTTAAGACCTTAACCATTAGGCCAGAGTACGAGTCTAAGACCTTAGCTATTAGGCCAGAGTAAGAGTTAAGACCTTAACCAGTAGGCCAGTGTAAGAGTTAAGACCTTAACCATTAGGCCAGAGTACGAGTCTAAGACCTTAGATATTAGGCCAGAGTACGAGTCTAAGACCTTAGCTATTAGGCCAGAGTAAGAGTTAAGACCTTAGCTATTAGGCAAGAGTAAGAGTTAAGACCTTAGCTATTAGGCCAGAGTACGAGTCTAAGACCTTAGCTATTAGGCCAGAGAAAGAGTTAAGACCTTAGCTATTGGGCCAGAGTAAGAGTGAAGACCTTAACCATTAGGCCAGAGTACGAGTCTAAGACCTTAGCTATTAGGCCAGAGTAAGAGTTAAGACCTTAACCATTAGGCTTGAGTAAGAGTTAAGACCTTAGCTATTAGGCCAGAGTACGAGTTAAGACCTTAACCAGTAGGCCAGAGTAAGAGTTAAGACCTTAACCTGTAGGCCAGAGTAGGAGTTAAGACCTAAACCTGTAGGCCATACTATGAGTCTAAGACCTTAGCTACTAGGCCAGAGTAAGAGGTATGACCTTAGCTATTAGGCCAGAGTAAGAGTTAAGACCTTAACCAGTAGGCCAGAGTAAGAGTTTAAACCTTAACCTGTCGGCCAGAGTACGAGTCTAAGACCTTAGCTATTAGGCCAGAGTAAGAGTTAAGACCTTAGCTATTAGGCCAGAGTAAGAGTTAAGACCTTAACCATTAGGCCAGAGTACGAGTCTAAGACCTCAGCTATTAGGCCGGAGTAAGAGTTAAGACCTTAACCAGTAGGCCAGAGTAAGAGTTAAGAACTTAACCTGTAGGCCATAGTACGAGTCTAAGACCTTAGCTATTAGGCCAGAGTAAGAGTTAAGACCTTAGCTATTAGGCCAGAGTAAGAGTTACGACCTTAACCATTAGGCCAAAGTACGGGTCTAAGACCTTAGCTATTAGGCCAGAGTGAAAGTTAAGACCTCAGCTATTAGGCCGGAGTAAGAGTTAAGACCTTAACCAGTAGACCAGAGTAAGAGTTAAAACCTTAACCATTAGGCCAGAGTACGAGTCTAAGACCTTAGCTATTAGGCCAGAGTAAGAATTAAGACCTTAACCAGTAGGCCAGTGTAAGAGTTAAGACCTTAACCATTAGGCCAGAGTACGAGTCTAAGACCTTAGCTTTTAGGCCAGAGTAAGAGTTAAGACCTTAACCAGTAGGCCAGTGTAAGAGTTAAGACCTTAACCATTAGGCCAGAGTACGAGTCTAAGACCTTAGATATTAGGCCAGAGTACGAGTCTAAGACGTTAGCTATTAGGCCAGAGTAAGAGTTAAGACCTTAGCTATTAGGCAAGAGTAAGAGTTAAGACCTTAGCTATTAGGCCAGAGTACGAGTCTAAGACCTTAGCTATTAGGCCAGAGAAAGAGTTAAGACCTTAGCTATTGGGCCAGAGTAAGAGTGAAGACCTTAACCATTAGGCCAGAGTACGAGTCTAAGACCTTAGCTATTAGGCCAGAGTAAGAGTTAAGACCTTAACCATTAGGCCTGAGTAAGAGTTAAGACCTTAGCTATTAGGCCAGAGTACGAGTTAAGACCTTAACCAGTAGGCCAGAGTAAGAGTTAAGACCTTAACCTGTAGGCCAGAGTAGGAGTTAAGACCTAAACCTGTAGCCCATACTATGAGTCTAAGACCTTAGCTACTAGGCCAGAGTAAGAGTTATGACCTTAGCTATTAGGCCAGAGTAAGAGTTAAGACCTTAACCAGTAGGCCAGAGTAAGAGTTTAAACCTTAACCTGTAGGCCAGAGTACGAGTCTAAGACCTTAGCTATTAGGCCAGAGTAAGAGTTAAGACCTTAGCTATTAGGCCAGAGTAAGAGTTAAGACCTTAACCATTAGGCCAGAGTACGAGTCTAAGACCTAAGCTATTAGGCCAGAGTAAGAGTTTAGACCTTAGCTATTAGGCCAGAGTAAGAGTTAAGACCTTAACCAGTAGGCGAGAGTGAGAGTTAAGACCTTAACCTGTAGGCCATAGTATGAGTGTAAGACCTTAGCTATTAGGCCAGAGTAAGAGTTAAGACCTTGGCTATTAGGCCAGAGGAAGAGTTAAGACCTTAACCAGTAGGCCAGAGTAAGAGTTATTACCTTAACCATTAGGCCAGAGTAAGAGTTAAGACCTTAACCATGAGGCCAGAATATGAGTCTAAGACCTTAGCTATTAGGCCAGAGTAAGAGTTAAGACCTTAACCTGTAGGCCGGAGTACGAGTCTAAGACCTTAGCTGTTAGGCCAGAGTAAGAGTTAAGACCTTAACCAGTAGGCCAGAGTAAGAGTTAAGACCTTAACCTGTAGGCCATAGTACGAGTCTAAGACCTTAGCTATTAGGCCAGAGTAAGAGTTAAGACCTTAACCAGTAGGCCAGAGTAAGAGTTAAGACCTTAACCTGTAGGCCAGAGTAAGAGTTAAGACCTTAACCTGTAGGCCAGAGTACGAGTCTAAGACCTTAGCTATTAGGCCAGGGTAAGAGTGAAGACCTTATCCAGTAGGCCAGAGTAAGAGTTAAGACCTTAGCTATTAGGCCAGAGTAAGAGTTAAGACCTTAGCTATTAGGTCAGAGTAAGAGTTAAGACCTTAAGCAGTAGGCCAGAGTAAGAGTTAAGACCTTAACCTGTAGGCCATAGTACGAGTCTAAGAACTTAGCTATTAGGCCAGAGTAAAAGTTAAGACCTTAACCAGTAGTCCAGAGTAAGAGTTAAGAACTTAACCTGTAGGCCAGAGTAAGAGTTAAGACCTTAACCTGTAGGCCACAGTGCGAGTCTAAGACCTTAGCTATTAGGCCAGAGTAAGAGTTAAGACCTTAGCTATTAGGCCAGAGTACGAGTTAAGACCTTAACCATTAAGCCAGAGTACGAGTCTAAGACCTTAGCTTTTTAGCCAGAGTAAGAGTTAAGACCTTAGCTATTAGGCCAGAGTAAGAGTTAAGACCTTAACCATTAGGCCAGAGTACGAGTCTAAGACGTTAGCTATTACGCCAGAGTAAGAGTTAAGACCTTAACCAGTAGGCCAGAGTAAGAGTTAAGACCTTAACCATTAGTCCAGAGTACGAGTCTAAGACCTTAGCTATTAGGCCAGAGTAAGAGTTAAGACCTTAACAAGTAGGCCAGAGTAAGAGTTAAGACCTTAACCTGTAGGCCATAGTACGAGTCTAAGACCTTAGCTATTAGGCCAGAGTAAGAGTTAAGACCTTAACCATTAGGCCAGAGTACGAGTCTAACACCTTAGCTATTAGGCCAGAGTAAGAGTTAAGACCTTAAGCATTAGGCCAGAGTATGAGTCTAAGACCTTAGCTATTAGGCCAGAGTAAGAGTTAAGACCTTAACCAGTAGGCCAGAGTAAGAGTTAAGACCTTAACCTGTAGGCCATAGTACGAGTCTAAGACCTTAGCTATTAGGCCAGAGTAAGAGTTAAGACCTTAGCTATTAGGCCTGAGTAAGAGTTAAGACCTTAACCATTAGGCCAGAGTACGAGTCTAAGACCTTAGCTATTAGGCCAGAGTAAGAGTTAAGACCTTAACCATTAGGCCAGAGTAAGAGTTAAGACCTTAACCATTAGGCCAGAGTACAAGTCTAAGACCTTAGCTATTAGGCCAGAGTAGGAGTTAAGACCTTAGCTTTTAGGCCAGAGTAAGAGATAAGACCTTAACCAGGTGGCCAGAGTAAGAGTTAAGCCCTTCACCATTAGGCCAGAGTACGAGTCTAAGACCTTAGCTATTAGGTCAGAGTAAGAATTAAGACCTTAACCAGTAGGCCAGAGTAAGAGTTAAGACCTTAACCATTAGGCCAGAGTACCAGTCTAAGACCTTAGCTATTAGGCCAGAGTAAGAGTTAAGACCTTAGCTATTAGGCCAGAGTAAGAGTTAAGACCTTAACCATTAGGCCAGAGTTCGAGTCTAAGACCTTAGCTATTAGGCCAGAGTAAGAGTTAAGACCTTAACCAGTAGGCCAGAGTAAGAGTTAAAACCTTAACCTGTAGGCCAGAGTACGAGTTTAAGACCTTAGCTATTAGGCCAGAGTAAGAGTTAAGACCTTAGCTATTAGGCCAGAGTAAGAGTTAAGACCTTAACCATTAGGCCAAAGTACGAGTCTAAGACCTTAGCTATTAGGCCAGAGTAAGAGTTAAGACCTTAACCTGTAGGCCATAGTACGAGTCTAAGAACTTAGCTATTAGGCCAGAGTAAAAGTTAAGACCTTAACCAGTAGTCCAGAGTAAGAGTTAAGAACTTAACCTGTAGGCCAGAGTAAGAGTTAAGACCTTAACCTGTAGGCCACAGTGCGAGTCTAAGACCTTAGCTATTAGGCCAGAGTAAGAGTTAAGACCTTAGCTATTAGGCCAGAGTACGAGTTAAGACCTTAACCATTAAGCCAGAGTACGAGTCTAAGACCTTAGCTTTTTAGCCAGAGTAAGAGTTAAGACCTTAGCTATTAGGCCAGAGTAAGAGTTAAGACCTTAACCATTAGGCCAGAGTACGAGTCTAAGACGTTGGCTATTACGCCAGAGTAAGAGTTAAGACCTTAACCAGTAGGCCAGAGTAAGAGTTAAGACCTTAACCATTAGTCCAGAGTACGAGTCTAAGACCTTAGCTATTAGGCCAGAGTAAGAGTTAAGACCTTAACAAGTAGGCCAGAGTAAGAGTTAAGACCTTAACCTGTAGGCCATAGTACGAGTCTAAGACCTTAGCTATTAGGCCAGAGTAAGAATTAAGACCTTAACCATTAGGCCAGAGTACGAGTCTAACACCTTAGCTATTAGGCCAGAGTAAGAGTTAAGACCTTAACCATTAGGCCAGAGTATGAGTCTAAGACCTTAGCTATTAGGCCAGAGTAAGAGTTAAGACCTTAACCAGTAGGCCAGAGTAAGAGTTAAGACCTTAACCTGTAGGCCATAGTACGAGTCTAAGACCTTAGCTATTAGGCCAGAGTAAGAGTTAAGACCTTAGCTATTAGGCCTGAGTAAGAGTTAAGACCTTAACCATTAGGCCAGAGTGCGAGTCTAAGACCTTAGCTATTAGGCCAGAGTAAGAGTTAAGACCTTAACCATTAGGCCAGAGTAAGAGTTAAGACCTTAACCATTAGGCCAGAGTACAAGTCTAAGACCTTAGCTATTAGGCCAGAGTAGGAGTTAAGACCTTAGCTATTAGGCCAGAGTAAGAGATAAGACCTTAACCAGGTGGCCAGAGTAAGAGTTAAGCCCTTCACCATTAGGCCAGAGTACGAGTCTAAGACCTTAGCTATTAGGTCAGAGTAAGAGTTAAGACCTTAACCAGTAGGCCAGAGTAAGAGTTAAGACCGTAACCATTAGGCCAGAGTACCAGTCTAAGACCTTAGCTATTAGGCCAGAGTAAGAGTTAAGACCTTAGCTATTAGGCCAGAGTAAGAGTTAAGACCTTAACCATTAGGCCAGAGTACGAGTCTAAGACCTTAGCTATTAGGCCAGAGTAAGAGTTAAGACCTTAACCAGTAGGCCAGAGTAAGAGTTAAGAACTTAACCTGTAGGCCATAGTACGAGTCTAAGACCTTAGCTATTAGGCCAGAGTAAGAGTTAAGACCTTAGCTATTAGGCCAGAGTAAGAGTTAAGACCTTAACCATTAGGCCAAAGTACGAGTCTAAGACCTTAGCTATTAGGCCAGAGTAAGAGTTAAGACCTTAGCTATTAGGCCAGAGTAAAAGTTAAGACCTTAACCAGTAGGCCAGAGTGAGAGTTAAGACCTTAACCATTAGGCCAGAGTACGACTCTAAGACCTTAGCTATTAGGCCAGAGTAAGAGTTAAGACCTTAACCAGTAGCCCAGTGTAAGAGTTAAGACCTTAACCATTAGGCCAGAATACGAGTCTAAGACCTTAGCTATTAGGCCAGAGTACGAGTCTAAGACCTTAGCTATTAGGCCAGAGTAAGAGTTAAGACCTTAGCTATTAGGCCAGAGTAAGAGTTAAGACCTTAGCTATTAGGCCAGAGTACGAGTCTAAGACCTTAGCTATTAGGCCAGAGTACGAGTCTAAGACCTTAGCTATCAGGCCATAGTACGAGTCTTACACTATAGCTATTAGGCCAGAGTAAGAGTTAAGACCTTAACCATTAGGCCAGAATACGAGTCTAAGACCTTAGCTATTAGGCCAAAGTAAGAGTTAAGACCTTAGCCATTAGGCCAGAGTAAGACTTAAGACCTTAACCATTAGGCAAGAGTACGAGTCTAAGACCTTAGCTATTAGGCCAGAGTAAGAGTTAAGACCTTAGCTATTAGGCCAGAGTAAGAGTTAAGACCTTAACCAATAAGCCAGAGTAAGAGTTAAGACCTTAACCATTAGGCCAGAGTACCAGTCTAAGACCTTAGCTATTAGGCCAGAGTAAGAGTTAAGACCTTAACCATTAGGCCAGAGTACGAGTCTAAGACCTTAGCTATTAGGCCAGAGTAAGAGTTAAGACCTTAACCAGTAGGCCAGTGTAAGAGTTAAGACCTTAACCATTAGGCCAGAGTACGAGTCTAAGACCTTAGCTATTAGGCCAGAGTAAGAGTTAAGACCTTAACCAGTAGGCCAGTGTAAGAGTTAAGACCTTAACCATTAGGCCAGAGTACGAGTCTAAGACCTTAGATATTAGGCCAGAGTACGAGTCTAAGACCTTAGCTATTAGGCCAGAGTAAGAGTTAAGACCTTAGCTATTAGGCAAGAGTAAGAGTTAAGACCTTAGCTATTAGGCCAGAGTACGAGTCTAAGACCTTAGCTATTAGGCCAGAGAAAGAGTTAAGACCTTAGCTATTGGGCCAGAGTAAGAGTGAAGACCTTAACCATTAGGCCAGAGTACGAGTCTAAGACCTTAGCTATTAGGCCAGAGTAAGAGTTAAGACCTTAACCATTAGGCTTGAGTAAGAGTTAAGACCTTAGCTATTAGGCCAGAGTACGAGTTAAGACCTTAACCAGTAGGCCAGAGTAAGAGTTAAGACCTTAACCTGTAGGCCAGAGTAGGAGTTAAGACCTAAACCTGTAGGCCATACTATGAGTCTAAGACCTTAGCTACTAGGCCAGAGTAAGAGGTATGACCTTAGCTATTAGGCCAGAGTAAGAGTTAAGACCTTAACCAGTAGGCCAGAGTAAGAGTTTAAACCTTAACCTGTCGGCCAGAGTACGAGTCTAAGACCTTAGCTATTAGGCCAGAGTAAGAGTTAAGACCTTAGCTATTAGGCCAGAGTAAGAGTTAAGACCTTAACCATTAGGCCAGAGTACGAGTCTAAGACCTAAGCTATTAGGCCAGAGTAAGAGTTTAGACCTTAGCTATTAGGCCAGAGTAAGAGTTAAGACCTTAACCAGTAGGCGAGAGTGAGAGTTAAGACCTTAACCTGTAGGCCATAGTATGAGTCTAAGACCTTAGCTATTAGGCCAGAGTAAGAGTTAAGACCTTGGCTATTAGGCCAGAGTAAGAGTTAAGACCTTAACCAGTAGGCCAGAGTAAGAGTTAATACCTTAACCATTAGGCCAGAGTAAGAGTTAAGACCTTAACCATAAGGCCAGAATATGAGTCTAAGACCTTAGCTATTAGGCCAGAGTAAGAGTTAAGACCTTAACCTGTAGGCCGGAGTACGAGTCTAAGACCTTAGCTGTTAGGCCAGAGTAAGAGTTAAGACCTTAACCAGTAGGCCAGAGTAAGAGTTAAGACCTTAACCTGTAGGCCATAGTACGAGTCTAAGACCTTAGCTATTAGGCCAGAGTAAGAGTTAAGACCTTAACCAGTAGGCCAGAGTAAGAGTTAAGACCTTAACCTGTAGGCCAGAGTAAGAGTTAAGACCTTAACCTGTAGGCCAGAGTACGAGTCTAAGACCTTAGCTATTAGGCCAGGGTAAGAGTGAAGACCTTATCCAGTAGGCCAGAGTAAGAGTTAAGACCTTAGCTATTAGGCCAGAGTAAGAGTTAAGACCTTAGCTATTAGGTCAGAGTAAGAGTTAAGACCTTAAGCAGTAGGCCAGAGTAAGAGTTAAGACCTTAACCTGTAGGCCATAGTACGAGTCTAAGAACTTAGCTATTAGGCCAGAGTAAAAGTTAAGACCTTAACCAGTAGTTCAGAGTAAGAGTTAAGAACTTAACCTGTAGGCCAGAGTAAGAGTTAAGACCTTAACCTGTAGGCCACAGTACGAGTCTAAGACCTTAGCTATTAGGCCAGAGTAAGAGTTAAGACCTTAGCTATTAGGCCAGAGTACGAGTTAAGACCTTAACCATTAAGCCAGAGTACGAGTCTAAGACCTTAGCTATTTAGCCAGAGTAAGAGTTAAGACCTTAGCTATTAGGCCAGAGTAAGAGTTAAGACCTTAACCATTAGGCCAGAGTACGAGTCTAAGATGTTAGCTATTACGCCAGAGTAAGAGTTAAGACCTTAACCAGTAGGCCAGAGTAAGAGTTAAGACCTTAACCATTAGTCTAGAGTACGAGTCTAAGACCTTAGCTATTAGGCCAGAGTAAGAGTTAAGACCTTAGCTATTAGGCCAGAGTAAGAGTTAAGACCTTAACCATTAGGCCAGAGTACGAGTCTAACACCTTAGCTATTAGGCCAGAGTAAGAGTTAAGACCTTAACCATTAGGCCAGAGTATGAGTCTAAGACCTTAGCTATTAGGCCAGAGTAAGAGTTAAGACCTTAACCAGTAGGCCAGAGTAAGAGTTAAGACCTTAACCTGTAGGCCATAGTACGAGTCTAAGACCTTAGCTATTAGGCCAGAGTAAGAGTTAAGACCTTAGCTATTAGGCCTGAGTAAGAGTTAAGACCTTAACCATTAGGCCAGAGTACGAGTCTAAGACCTTAGCTATTAGGCCAGAGTAAGAGTTAAGACCTTAACCATTAGGCCAGAGTAAGAGTTAAGACCTTAACCATTAGGCCAGAGTACAAGTCTAAGACCTTAGCTATTAGGCCAGAGTAGGAGTTAAGACCTTAGCTATTAGGCCAGAGTAAGAGATAAGACCTTAACCAGGTGGCCAGAGTAAGAGTTAAGCCCTTCACCATTAGGCCAGAGTACGAGTCTAAGACCTTAGCTATTAGGTCAGAGTAAGAGTTAAGACCTTAACCAGTAGGCCAGAGTAAGAGTTAAGACCTTAACCATTAGGCCAGAGTACCAGTCTAAGACCTTAGCTATTAGGCCAGAGTAAGAGTTAAGACCTTAGCTATTAGGCCAGAGTACGAGTTAAGACCTTAACCATTAAGCCAGAGTACGAGTCTAAGACCTTAGCTTTTTAGCCAGAGTAAGAGTTAAGACCTTAGCTATTAGGCCAGAGTAAGAGTTAAGACCTTAACCACTAGGCCAGAGTACGAGTCTAAGACGTTAGCTATTACGCCAGAGTAAGAGTTAAGACCTTAACCAGTAGGCCAGAGTAAGAGTTAAGACCTTAACCATTAGTCCAGAGTACGAGTCTAAGACCTTAGCTATTAGGCCAGAGTAAGAGTTAAGACCTTAACAAGTAGGCCAGAGTAAGAGTTAAGACCTTAACCTGTAGGCCATAGTACGAGTCTAAGACCTTAGCTATTAGGCCAGAGTAAGAGTTAAGACCTTAACCATTAGGCCAGAGTACGAGTCTAACACCTTAGCTATTAGGCCAGAGTAAGAGTTAAGACCTTAAGCATTAGGCCAGAGTATGAGTCTAAGACCTTAGCTATTAGGCCAGAGTAAGAGTTAAGACCTTAACCAGTAGGCCAGAGTAAGAGTTAAGACCTTAACCTGTAGGCCATAGTACGAGTCTAAGACCTTAGCTATTAGGCCAGAGTAAGAGTTAAGACCTTAGCTATTAGGCCTGAGTAAGAGTTAAGACCTTAACCATTAGGCCAGAGTACGAGTCTAAGACCTTAGCTATTAGGCCAGAGTAAGAGTTAAGACCTTAACCATTAGGCCAGAGTAAGAGTTAAGACCTTAACCATTAGGCCAGAGTACAAGTCTAAGACCTTAGCTATTAGGCCAGAGTAGGAGTTAAGACCTTAGCTATTAGGCCAGAGTAAGAGATAAGACCTTAACCAGGTGGCCAGAGTAAGAGTTAAGCCCTTCACCATTAGGCCAGAGTACGAGTCTAAGACCTTAGCTATTAGGTCAGAGTAAGAGTTAAGACCTTAACCAGTAGGCCAGAGTAAGAGTTAAGACCTTAACCATTAGGCCAGAGTACCAGTCTAAGACCTTAGCTATTAGGCCAGAGTAAGAGTTAAGACCTTAGCTATTAGGCCAGAGTAAGAGTTAAGACCTTAACCAGTAGGCCAGAGTAAGAGTTAAGAACTTAACCTGTAGGCCATAGTACGAGTCTAAGACCTTAGCTATTAGGCCAGAGTAAGAGTTAAGACCTTAGCTATTAGGCCAGAGTAAGAGTTAAGACCTTAACCATTAGGCCAAAGTACGAGTCTAAGACCTTAGCTATTAGGCCAGAGTAAGAGTTAAGACCTTAATCTGTAGGCCATAGTACGAGTCTAAGAACTTAGCTATTAGGCCAGAGTAAAAGTTAAGACCTTAACCAGTAGTCCAGAGTAAGAGTTAAGAACTTAACCTGTAGGCCAGAGTAAGAGTTAAGACCTTAACCTGTAGGCCACAGTGCGAGTCTAAGACCTTAGCTATTAGGCCAGAGTAAGAGTTAAGACCTTAGCTATTAGGCCAGAGTACGAGTTAAGACCTTAACCATTAAGCCAGAGTACGAGTCTAAGACCTTAGCTTTTTAGCCAGAGTAAGAGTTAAGACCTTAGCTATTAGGCCAGAGTAAGAGTTAAGACCTTAACCATTAGGCCAGAGTACGAGTCTAAGACGTTAGCTATTACGCCAGAGTAAGAGTTAAGACCTTAACCAGTAGGCCAGAGTAAGAGTTAAGACCTTAACCATTAGTCCAGAGTACGAGTCTAAGACCTTAGCTTTTAGGCCAGAGTAAGAGTTAAGACCTTAACAAGTAGGCCAGAGTAAGAGTTAAGACCTTAACCTGTAGGCCATAGTACGAGTCTAAGACCTTAGCTATTAGGCCAGAGTAAGAGTTAAGACCTTAGCTATTAGGCCTGAGTAAGAGTTAAGACCTTAACCATTAGGCCAGAGTACGAGTCTAAGACCTTAGCTATTAGGCCAGAGTAAGAGTTAAGACCTTAACCATTAGGCCAGAGTAAGAGTTAAGACCTTAACCATTAGGCCAGAGTACAAGTCTAAGACCTTAGCTATTAGGCCAGAGTAGGAGTTAAGACCTTAGCTATTAGGCCAGAGTAAGAGATAAGACCTTAACCAGGTGGCCAGAGTAAGAGTTAAGCCCTTCACCATTAGGCCAGAGTACGAGTCTAAGACCTTAGCTATTAGGTCAGAGTAAGAGTTAAGACCTTAACCAGTAGGCCAGAGTAAGAGTTAAGACCTTAACCATTAGGCCAGAGTACCAGTCTAAGACCTTAGCTATTAGGCCAGAGTAAGAGTTAAGACCTTAGCTATTAGGCCAGAGTAAGAGTTAAGACCTTAACCATTAGGCCAGAGTACGAGTCTAAGACCTTAGCTATTAGGCCAGAGTAAGAGTTAAGACCTTAACCAGTAGGCCAGAGTAAGAGTTAAGAACTTAACCTGTAGGCCATAGTACGAGTCTAAGACCTTAGCTATTAGGCCAGAGTAAGAGTTAAGACCTTAGCTATTAGGCCAGAGTAAGAGTTAAGACCTTAACCATTAGGCCAAAGTACGAGTCTAAGACCTTAGCTATTAGGCCAGAGTAAGAGTTAAGACCTTAACCATTAGGCCAGAGTAAGAGTTAAGACCTTAACCATTAGGCCAGAGTACAAGTCTAAGACCTTAGCTATTAGGCCAGAGTAGGAGTTAAGACCTTAGCTATTAGGCCAGAGTAAGAGATAAGACCTTAACCATTAGGCCAGAGTACAAGTCTAAGACCTTAGCTATTAGGCCAGAGTAGGAGTTAAGACCTTAGCTATTAGGCCAGAGTAAGAGATAAGACCTTAACCAGGTGGCCAGAGTAAGAGTTAAGCCCTTCACCATTAGGCCAGAGTACGAGTCTAAGACCTTAGCTATTAGGTCAGAGTAAGAGTTAAGACCTTAACCAGTAGGCCAGAGTAAGAGTTAAGACCTTAACCATTAGGCCAGAGTACCAGTCTAAGACCTTAGCTATTAGGCCAGAGTAAGAGTTAAGACCTTAGCTATTAGGCCAGAGTAAGAGTTAAGACCTTAACCATTAGGCCAGAGTACGAGTCTAAGACCTTAGCTATTAGGCCAGAGTAAGAGTTAAGACCTTAACCAGTAGGCCAGAGTAAGAGTTAAGAACTTAACCTGTAGGCCATAGTACGAGTCTAAGACCTTAGCTATTAGGCCAGAGTAAGAGTTAAGACCTTAGCTATTAGGCCAGAGTAAGAGTTAAGACCTTAACCATTAGGCCAAAGTACGAGTCTAAGACCTTAGCTATTAGGCCAGAGTAAGAGTTAAGACCTTAACCATTAGGCCAGAGTAAGAGTTAAGACCTTAACCATTAGGCCAGAGTACAAGTCTAAGACCTTAGCTATTAGGCCAGAGTAGGAGTTAAGACCTTAGCTATTAGGCCAGAGTAAGAGATAAGACCTTAACCAGGTGGCCAGAGTAAGAGTTAAGCCCTTCACCATTAGGCCAGAGTAAGAGTTAAGACCTTAACCATTAGGCCAGAGTACCAGTCTAAGACCTTAGCTATTAGGCCAGAGTAAGAGTTAAGACCTTAGCTATTAGGCCAGAGTAAGAGTTAAGATTTTAACCATTAGGCCAGAGTACGAGTCTAAGACCTTAGCTATTAGGCCAGAGTAAGAGTTAAGACCTTAACCAGTAGGCCAGAGTAAGAGTTAAGACCTTAACCATTAGGCCAAAGTACGAGTCTAAGACCTTAGCTATTAGGCCAGAGTAAGAGTTAAGACCTTAACCATTAGGCCAGAGTACGAGTCTAACACCTTAGCTATTAGGCCAGAGTAAGAGTTAAGACCTTAACCATTAGGCCAGAGTATGAGTCTAAGACCTTAGCTATTAGGCCAGAGTAAGAGTTAAGACCTTAACCAGTAGGCCAGAGTAAGAGTTAAGACCTTAACCTGTAGGCCATAGTACGAGTCTAAGACCTTAGCTATTAGGCCAGAGTAAGAGTTAAGACCTTAGCTATTAGGCCTGAGTAAGAGTTAAGACCTTAACCATTAGGCCAGAGTACGAGTCTAAGACCTTAGCTATTAGGCCAGAGTACAAGTCTAAGACCTTAGCTATTAGGCCAGAGTAGGAGTTAAGACCTTAGCTATTAGGCCAGAGTAAGAGATAAGACCTTAACCAGGTGGCCAGAGTAAGAGTTAAGCCCTTCACCATTAGGCCAGAGTACGAGTCTAAGACCTTAGCTATTAGGTCAGAGTAAGAGTTAAGACCTTAACCAGTAGGCCAGAGTAAGAGTTAAGACCTTAACCATTAGGCCAGAGTACCAGTCTAAGACCTTAGCTATTAGGCCAGAGTAAGAGTTAAGACCTTAGCTATTAGGCCAGAGTAAGAGTTAAGACCTTAACCATTAGGCCAGAGTACGAGTCTAAGACCTTAGCTATTAGGCCAGAGTAAGAGTTAAGACCTTAACCAGTAGGCCAGAGTAAGAGTTAAGAACTTAACCTGTAGGCCATAGTACGAGTCTAAGACCTTAGCTATTAGGCCAGAGTAAGAGTTAAGACCTTAGCTATTAGGCCAGAGTAAGAGTTAAGACCTTAACCATTAGGCCAAAGTACGAGTCTAAGACCTTAGCTATTAGGCCAGAGTAAGAGTTAAGACCTTAGCTATTAGGCCAGAGTAAAAGTTAAGACCTTAACCAGTAGGCCAGAGTGAGAGTTAAGACCTTAACCATTAGGCCAGAGTACGACTCTAAGACCTTAGCTATTAGGCCAGAGTAAGAGTTAAGACCTTAACCAGTAGCCCAGTGTAAGAGTTAAGACCTTAACCATTAGGCCAGAATACGAGTCTAAGACCTTAGCTATTAGGCCAGAGTACGAGTCTAAGACCTTAGCTATTAGGCCAGAGTAAGAGTTAAGACCTTAGCTATTAGGCCAGAGTAAGAGTTAAGACCTTAGCTATTAGGCCAGAGTACGAGTCTAAGACCTTAGCTATTAGGCCAGAGTACGAGTCTAAGACCTTAGCTATCAGGCCATAGTACGAGTCTTACACTATAGCTATTAGGCCAGAGTAAGAGTTAAGACCTTAACCATTAGGCCAGAGTAAGACTTAAGACCTTAACCATTAGGCAAGAGTACGAGTCTAAGACCTTAGCTATTAGGCCAGAGTAAGAGTTAAGACCTTAGCTATTAGGCCAGAGTAAGAGTTAAGACCTTAACCAATAAGCCAGAGTAAGAGTTAAGACCTTAACCATTAGGCCAGAGTACCAGTCTAAGACCTTAGCTATTAGGCCAGAGTAAGAGTTAAGACCTTAACCATTAGGCCAGAGTACGAGTCTAAGACCTTAGCTATTAGGCCAGAGTAAGAGTTAAGACCTTAACCAGTAGGCCAGTGTAAGAGTTAAGACCTTAACCATTAGGCCAGAGTACGAGTCTAAGACCTTAGCTATTAGGCCAGAGTAAGAGTTAAGACCTTAACCAGTAGGCCAGTGTAAGAGTTAAGACCTTAACCATTAGGCCAGAGTACGAGTCTAAGACCTTAGATATTAGGCCAGAGTACGAGTCTAAGACCTTAGCTATTAGGCCAGAGTAAGAGTTAAGACCTTAGCTATTAGGCAAGAGTAAGAGTTAAGACCTTAGCTATTAGGCCAGAGTACGAGTCTAAGACCTTAGCTATTAGGCCAAAGTAAGAGTTAAGACCTTAGCCATTAGGCCAGAGTAAGACTTAAGACCTTAACCATTAGGCAAGAGTACGAGTCTAAGACCTTAGCTATTAGGCCAGAGTAAGAGTTAAGACCTTAATCAGTAGGCCAGAGAAAGAGTTAAGACCTTAACCTGTAGTCCATAGTACGAGTCTAAGACCTTAGCTATTAGGCCAGAGTAAGAGTTCAGATCTTAGCTATTAGGCCAGAGTAAGAGTTAAGCTCTTAACCAGTAGGCCAGAGTAAGAGTTAAGACCTTAACCTGTAGGCCAGAGTACCAGCCTAAGACCTTAGCTATTAGGCCAGAGTAAGAGTTAAGACCTTAGCTATTAGGCCAGAGTTAGAGTTAAGACCTTAACCTGTAGGCCATAGTATGAGTCTAAGACCTTAGCTATTGGGCCAGAGTAAGAGTTAAGACCTTAGATATAAGGCCAGAGAAAGAGTTTATACCTTAGCTATTAGGCCAGAATAAGAGTTAAGACGTTAGCTATTAGGCCAGAGTAAGAGTTAAGACGTTAACCAGTAGGCCAGAGTAAGCGTTAAGACCTTAACCAGTAGGCCAGAGTAAGAGTTAAGACCTTAACCAGTAGGCCAGAGTACGAGACTAAGACCTTAGCTATTAGGCCAGAGTAAGAGTTAAGACCTTAACCAGTAGGCCAGAGTAAGAGTTAAGACCTTAACCATTAGGCCAGAGTACGAGTCTAAGACCTTAACCATTAGGCCAGAGTACGAGTCTAAGACCTTAGCTATTAGGCCAGAGTAAGAGTAAAGACCTTAGCTATTAGGCCAGAGTAAGAGTTAAGACCTTAACCAGTAGGCCAGAGTAGGAGTCTAAGACCTTAGCTATTAGGCCAGAGTAAGAGTTAAGACCTTAACCTGTAGGCCAGAGTAAGAGTTAAGACCTTAACCATTAGGCCAGAGTATGAGTCTAAGACCTTAGATATTAGGCCAGAGTAAGAGTTAAGACCTTAACCATTAGGCCAGAGTACGAGTCTATGACCTTAGCTATTAGGCCAGAGTAAGGGTTAAGACCTTAACCATTAGGCCAGAGTACGAGTCTAAGACCTTAGCTATTAGGCCAGAGTACGAGTCTAAGACCTTAGCTATCAGGCCAGAGTAAGAGTTAAGACCTTAACCTGTAGGCCATAGTACGAGTCTAAGACCTTAGCTATTAGGCCAGAGTAAGAGTTAAGACCTTAACCAGTAGACCAGAGTAAGAGTTAAGACCTTAACCATTAGGCCAGTAGGCCAGAGTAAGAGTTAAGACCTTAACCTGTAGGCCATAGTACGAGTCTAAGACCTTAGCTATTGGGCCAGAGTAAGAGTTAAGACCTTAGCTATTAGGCCAGAGTACCAGTCTAAGACCTTAGCTATTAGGCCAGAGTAAGAGTTAAGACCTTAACCAGTAGGCCAGAGTAAGAGTTAAGACCTTAACCATTAGGCCAGAGTACCAGTCTAAGACCTTAGCTATTAGGCCAGAGTAAGAGTTAAGACCTTAGCTATTAGGCCAGAGTAAGAGTTAAGACCTTAACCATTAGGCCAGAGTACGAGTCTAAGACCTTAGCTATTAGGCCAGAGTAAGAGTTAAGACCTTAACCAGTAGGCCAGAGTAAGAGTTAAGAACTTAACCTGTAGGCCATAGTACGAGTCTAAGACCTTAGCTATTAGGCCAGAGTAAGAGTTAAGACCTTAGCTATTAGGCCAGAGTAAGAGTTAAGACCTTAACCATTAGGCCAAAGTACGAGTCTAAGACCTTAGCTATTAGGCCAGAGTAAGAGTTAAGACCTTAGCTATTAGGCCAGAGTAAAAGTTAAGACCTTAACCAGTAGGCCAGAGTGAGAGTTAAGACCTTAACCATTAGGCCAGAGTACGACTCTAAGACCTTAGCTATTAGGCCAGAGTAAGAGTTAAGACCTTAACCAGTAGCCCAGTGTAAGAGTTAAGACCTTAACCATTAGGCCAGAATACGAGTCTAAGACCTTAGCTATTAGGCCAGAGTACGAGTCTAAGACCTTAGCTATTAGGCCAGAGTAAGAGTTAAGACCTTAGCTATTAGGCCAGAGTAAGAGTTAAGACCTTAGCTATTAGGCCAGAGTACGAGTCTAAGACCTTAGCTATTAGGCCAGAGTACGAGTCTAAGACCTTAGCTATCAGGCCATAGTACGAGTCTTACACTATAGCTATTAGGCCAGAGTAAGAGTTAAGACCTTAACCATTAGGCCAGAGTAAGACTTAAGACCTTAACCATTAGGCAAGAGTACGAGTCTAAGACCTTAGCTATTAGGCCAGAGTAAGAGTTAAGACCTTAGCTATTAGGCCAGAGTAAGAGTTAAGACCTTAACCAATAAGCCAGAGTAAGAGTTAAGACCTTAACCATTAGGCCAGAGTACCAGTCTAAGACCTTAGCTATTAGGCCAGAGTAAGAGTTAAGACCTTAACCATTAGGCCAGAGTACGAGTCTAAGACCTTAGCTATTAGGCCAGAGTAAGAGTTAAGACCTTAACCAGTAGGCCAGTGTAAGAGTTAAGACCTTAACCATTAGGCCAGAGTACGAGTCTAAGACCTTAGCTATTAGGCCAGAGTAAGAGTTAAGACCTTAACCAGTAGGCCAGTGTAAGAGTTAAGACCTTAACCATTAGGCCAGAGTACGAGTCTAAGACCTTAGATATTAGGCCAGAGTACGAGTCTAAGACCTTAGCTATTAGGCCAGAGTAAGAGTTAAGACCTTAGCTATTAGGCAAGAGTAAGAGTTAAGACCTTAGCTATTAGGCCAGAGTACGAGTCTAAGACCTTAGCTATTAGGCCAAAGTAAGAGTTAAGACCTTAGCCATTAGGCCAGAGTAAGACTTAAGACCTTAACCATTAGGCAAGAGTACGAGTCTAAGACCTTAGCTATTAGGCCAGAGTAAGAGTTAAGACCTTAATCAGTAGGCCAGAGAAAGAGTTAAGACCTTAACCTGTAGTCCATAGTACGAGTCTAAGACCTTAGCTATTAGGCCAGAGTAAGAGTTCAGACCTTAGCTATTAGGCCAGAGTAAGAGTTAAGCTCTTAACCAGTAGGCCAGAGTAAGAGTTAAGACCTTAACCTGTAGGCCAGAGTACCAGCCTAAGACCTTAGCTATTAGGCCAGAGTAAGAGTTAAGACCTTAGCTATTAGGCCAGAGTTAGAGTTAAGACCTTAACCTGTAGGCCATAGTATGAGTCTAAGACCTTAGCTATTGGGCCAGAGTAAGAGTTAAGACCTTAGATATAAGGCCAGAGAAAGAGTTTATACCTTAGCTATTAGGCCAGAATAAGAGTTAAGACGTTAGCTATTAGGCCAGAGTAAGAGTTAAGACGTTAACCAGTAGGCCAGAGTAAGCGTTAAGACCTTAACCAGTAGGCCAGAGTAAGAGTTAAGACCTTAACCAGTAGGCCAGAGTACGAGACTAAGACCTTAGCTATTAGGCCAGAGTAAGAGTTAAGACCTTAACCAGTAGGCCAGAGTAAGAGTTAAGACCTTAACCATTAGGCCAGAGTACGAGTCTAAGACCTTAACCATTAGGCCAGAGTACGAGTCTAAGACCTTAGCTATTAGGCCAGAGTAAGAGTAAAGACCTTAGCTATTAGGCCAGAGTAAGAGTTAAGACCTTAACCAGTAGGCCAGAGTAGGAGTCTAAGACCTTAGCTATTAGGCCAGAGTAAGAGTTAAGACCTTAACCTGTAGGCCAGAGTAAGAGTTAAGACCTTAACCATTAGGCCAGAGTATGAGTCTAAGACCTTAGATATTAGGCCAGAGTAAGAGTTAAGACCTTAACCATTAGGCCAGAGTACGAGTCTATGACCTTAGCTATTAGGCCAGAGTAAGGGTTAAGACCTTAACCATTAGGCCAGAGTACGAGTCTAAGACCTTAGCTATTAGGCCAGAGTACGAGTCTAAGACCTTAGCTATCAGGCCAGAGTAAGAGTTAAGACCTTATCCTGTAGGCCATAGTACGAGTCTAAGACCTTAGCTATTAGGCCAGAGTAAGAGTTAAGACCTTAACCAGTAGACCAGAGTAAGAGTTAAGACCTTAACCATTAGGCCAGTAGGCCAGAGTAAGAGTTAAGACCTTAACCTGTAGGCCATAGTACGAGTCTAAGACCTTAGCTATTGGGCCAGAGTAAGAGTTAAGACCTTAGCTATTAGGCCAGAGTAAGAGTTAAGACCTTAGCTATTAGGCCAGAGTAAGAGTTAAGACCTTAACCTGTAGGCCAGAGTACGAGTTAAGACCTTAACCAGTAGGCCAGAGTACGAGTCTAAGACCTTAGCTATTAGGCCAGAGTAAGAGTTAAGACCTTAGCTATTAGGCAAGAGTACGAGTCTAAGACCTTAGCTATTAGGCCAGAGTAACAGTTAAGACCTTAGCTATTAGGCCAGAGTAAGAGTTAAGACCTTAGCTATTAGGCCAGAGTACGAGTCTAAGACGTTAGCTATTAGGCCAGAGTAAGAGTTAAGACCTTAACCAGTAGGCCAGAGTACGAGTCTTAGACCTTAGCTATTCAGGCCAGAGTAAGAGTTAAGACCTTAACCTGTAGGCTAGAGTGCAAGTCTAAGACCTTAGCTATTAGGCCAGAGTACGAGTCTAAGACCTTAGCTATTAGGCCAGAGTAAGAGTTAAGACCTTAACCAGTAGGCCAGAGTAAGAGTTAAGACCTTAACCAGTAGGCAAGAGTGTGAGTCTAAGACCATAGCTATTAGGCCAGAGTAAGAGTTAAGACCTTAGCTATTAGGCAAGAGTACGAGTCTAAGACCTTAGCTATTAGGCCAGAGTAACAGTTAAGACCTTAGCTATTAGGCCAGAGTAAGAGTTAAGACCTTAGCTATTAGGCCAGAGTACGAGTCTAAGACCTTAGCTATTAGGCCAGAGTAAGAGTTAAGACCTTAACCAATAAGCCAGAGTAAGAGTTAAGACCTTAACCATTAGGCCAGAGTACCAGTCTAAGACCTTAGCTATTAGGCCAGAGTAAGAGTTAAGACCTTAACCATTAGGCCAGAGTACGAGTCTAAGACCTTAGCTATTAGGCCAGAGTAAGAGTTAAGACCTTAACCAGTAGGCCAGTGTAAGAGTTAAGACCTTAACCATTAGGCCAGAGTACGAGTCTAAGACCTTAGATATTAGGCCAGAGTACGAGTCTAAGACCTTAGCTATTAGGCCAGAGTAAGAGTTAAGACCTTAGCTATTAGGCAAGAGTAAGAGTTAAGACCTTAACCATTAGGCCAAAGTACGAGTCTAAGACCTTAGCTATTAGGCCAGAGTAAGAGTTAAGAACTTAACCTGTAGGCCAGAGTAAGAGTTAAGACCTTAACCTGTAGGCCACAGTGCGAGTCTAAGACCTTAGCTATTAGGCCAGAGTAAGAGTTAAGACCTTAGCTATTAGGCCAGAGTACGAGTTAAGACCTTAACCATTAAGCCAGAGTACGAGTCTAAGACCTTAGCTTTTTAGCCAGAGTAAGAGTTAAGACCTTAGCTATTAGGCCAGAGTAAGAGTTAAGACCTTAACCATTAGGCCAGAGTACGAGTCTAAGACGTTAGCTATTACGCCAGAGTAAGAGTTAAGACCTTAACCAGTAGGCCAGAGTAAGAGTTAAGACCTTAACCATTAGTCCAGAGTACGAGTCTAAGACCTTAGCTATTAGGCCAGAGTAAGAGTTAAGACCTTAACAAGTAGGCCAGAGTAAGAGTTAAGACCTTAACCTGTAGGCCATAGTACGAGTCTAAGACCTTAGCTATTAGGCCAGAGTAAGAGTTAAGACCTTAGCTATTAGGCCTGAGTAAGAGTTAAGACCTTAACCATTAGGCCAGAGTACGAGTCTAAGACCTTAGCTATTAGGCCAGAGTAAGAGTTAAGACCTTAACCATTAGGCCAGAGTAAGAGTTAAGACCTTAACCATTAGGCCAGAGTACAAGTCTAAGACCTTAGCTATTAGGCCAGAGTAGGAGTTAAGACCTTAGCTATTAGGCCAGAGTAAGAGATAAGACCTTAACCAGGTGGCCAGAGTAAGAGTTAAGCCCTTCACCATTAGGCCAGAGTACGAGTCTAAGACCTTAGCTATTAGGTCAGAGTAAGAGTTAAGACCTTAACCAGTAGGCCAGAGTAAGAGTTAAGACCTTAACCATTAGGCCAGAGTACCAGTCTAAGACCTTAGCTATTAGGCCAGAGTAAGAGTTAAGACCTTAGCTATTAGGCCAGAGTAAGAGTTAAGACCTTAACCATTAGGCCAGAGTACGAGTCTAAGACCTTAGCTATTAGGCCAGAGTAAGAGTTAAGACCTTAACCAGTAGGCCAGAGTAAGAGTTAAGAACTTAACCTGTAGGCCATAGTACGAGTCTAAGACCTTAGCTATTAGGCCAGAGTAAGAGTTAAGACCTTAGCTATTAGGCCAGAGTAAGAGTTAAGACCTTAACCATTAGGCCAAAGTACGAGTCTAAGACCTTAGCTATTAGGCCAGAGTAAGAGTTAAGACCTTAACCATTAGGCCAGAGTAAGAGTTAAGACCTTAACCATTAGGCCAGAGTACAAGTCTAAGACCTTAGCTATTAGGCCAGAGTAGGAGTTAAGACCTTAGCTATTAGGCCAGAGTAAGAGATAAGACCTTAACCAGGTGGCCAGAGTAAGAGTTAAGCCCTTCACCATTAGGCCAGAGTAAGAGTTAAGACCTTAACCATTAGGCCAGAGTACCAGTCTAAGACCTTAGCTATTAGGCCAGAGTAAGAGTTAAGACCTTAGCTATTAGGCCAGAGTAAGAGTTAAGACCTTAACCATTAGGCCAGAGTACGAGTCTAAGACCTTAGCTATTAGGCCAGAGTAAGAGTTAAGACCTTAACCAGTAGGCCAGAGTAAGAGTTAAGACCTTAACCATTAGGCCAAAGTACGAGTCTAAGACCTTAGCTATTAGGCCAGAGTAAGAGTTAAGACCTTAACCATTAGGCCAGAGTACGAGTCTAACACCTTAGCTATTAGGCCAGAGTAAGAGTTAAGACCTTAACCATTAGGCCAGAGTATGAGTCTAAGACCTTAGCTATTAGGCCAGAGTAAGAGTTAAGACCTTAACCAGTAGGCCAGAGTAAGAGTTAAGACCTTAACCTGTAGGCCATAGTACGAGTCTAAGACCTTAGCTATTAGGCCAGAGTAAGAGTTAAGACCTTAGCTATTAGGCCTGAGTAAGAGTTAAGACCTTAACCATTAGGCCAGAGTACGAGTCTAAGACCTTAGCTATTAGGCCAGAGTAAGAGTTAAGACCTTAACCATTAGGCCAGAGTAAGAGTTAAGACCTTAACCATTAGGCCAGAGTACAAGTCTAAGACCTTAGCTATTAGGCCAGAGTAGGAGTTAAGACCTTAGCTATTAGGCCAGAGTAAGAGATAAGACCTTAACCAGGTGGCCAGAGTAAGAGTTAAGCCCTTCACCATTAGGCCAGAGTACGAGTCTAAGACCTTAGCTATTAGGTCAGAGTAAGAGTTAAGACCTTAACCAGTAGGCCAGAGTAAGAGTTAAGACCTTAACCATTAGGCCAGAGTACCAGTCTAAGACCTTAGCTATTAGGCCAGAGTAAGAGTTAAGACCTTAGCTATTAGGCCAGAGTAAGAGTTAAGACCTTAACCATTAGGCCAGAGTACGAGTCTAAGACCTTAGCTATTAGGCCAGAGTAAGAGTTAAGACCTTAACCAGTAGGCCAGAGTAAGAGTTAAGAACTTAACCTGTAGGCCATAGTACGAGTCTAAGACCTTAGCTATTAGGCCAGAGTAAGAGTTAAGACCTTAGCTATTAGGCCAGAGTAAGTGTTAAGACCTTAACCATTAGGCCAAAGTACGAGTCTAAGACCTTAGCTATTAGGCCAGAGTAAGAGTTAAGACCTTAGCTATTAGGCCAGAGTAAAAGTTAAGACCTTAACCAGTAGGCCAGAGTGAGAGTTAAGACCTTAACCATTAGGCCAGAGTACGACTCTAAGACCTTAGCTATTAGGCCAGAGTAAGAGTTAAGACCTTAGCTATTAGGCCAGAGTAAGAGTTAAGACCTTAGCTATTAGGCCAGAGTACGAGTCTAAGACCTTAGCTATTAGGCCAGAGTACGAGTCTAAGACCTTAGCTATCAGGCCATAGTACGAGTCTTACACTATAGCTATTAGGCCAGAGTAAGACTTAAGACCTTAACCATTAGGCAAGAGTACGAGTCTAAGACCTTAGCTATTAGGCCAGAGTAAGAGTTAAGACCTTAGCTATTAGGCCAGAGTAAGAGTTAAGACCTTAACCAATAAGCCAGAGTAAGAGTTAAGACCTTAACCATTAGGCCAGAGTACCAGTCTAAGACCTTAGCTATTAGGCCAGAGTAAGAGTTAAGACCTTAACCATTAGGCCAGAGTACGAGTCTAAGACCTTAGCTATTAGGCCAGAGTAAGAGTTAAGACCTTAACCAGTAGGCCAGTGTAAGAGTTAAGACCTTAACCATTAGGCCAGAGTACGAGTCTAAGACCTTAGCTATTAGGCCAGAGTAAGAGTTAAGACCTTAACCAGTAGGCCAGTGTAAGAGTTAAGACCTTAACCATTAGGCCAGAGTACGAGTCTAAGACCTTAGATATTAGGCCAGAGTACGAGTCTAAGACCTTAGCTATTAGGCCAGAGTAAGAGTTAAGACCTTAGCTATTAGGCAAGAGTAAGAGTTAAGACCTTAGCTATTAGGCCAGAGTACGAGTCTAAGACCTTAGCTATTAGGCCAAAGTAAGAGTTAAGACCTTAGCCATTAGGCCAGAGTAAGACTTAAGACCTTAACCATTAGGCAAGAGTACGAGTCTAAGACCTTAGCTATTAGGCCAGAGTAAGAGTTAAGACCTTAGCTATTAGGCCAGAGTAAGAGTTAATACCTTAACCAATAAGCCAGAGTAAGAGTTAAGACCTTAACCATTAGGCCAGAGTACCAGTCTAAGACCTTAGCTATTAGGCCAGAGTAAGAGTTAAGACCTTAACCATTAGGCCAGAGTACGAGTCTAAGACCTTAGCTATTAGGCCAGAGTAAGAGTTAAGACCTTAACCAGTAGGCCAGTGTAAGAGTTAAGACCTTAACCATTAGGCCAGAGTACGAGTCTAAGACCTTAGCTATTAGGCCAGAGTAAGAGTTAAGACCTTAACCAGTAGGCCAGTGTAAGAGTTAAGACCTTAACCATTAGGCCAGAGTACGAGTCTAAGACCTTAGATATTAGGCCAGAGTACGAGTCTAAGACCTTAGCTATTAGGCCAGAGTAAGAGTTAAGACCTTAGCTATTAGGCAAGAGTAAGAGTTAAGACCTTAGCTATTAGGCCAGAGTACGAGTCTAAGACCTTAGCTATTAGGCCAGAGTAAGAGTTAAGAACTTAACCTGTAGGCCAGAGTAAGAGTTAAGACCTTAACCTGTAGGCCACAGTGCGAGTCTAAGACCTTAGCTATTAGGCCAGAGTAAGAGTTAAGACCTTAGCTATTAGGCCAGAGTACGAGTTAAGACCTTAACCATTAAGCCAGAGTACGAGTCTAAGACCTTAGCTTTTTAGCCAGAGTAAGAGTTAAGACCTTAGCTATTAGGCCAGAGTAAGAGTTAAGACCTTAACCATTAGGCCAGAGTACGAGTCTAAGACGTTAGCTATTACGCCAGAGTAAGAGTTAAGACCTTAACCAGTAGGCCAGAGTAAGAGTTAAGACCTTAACCATTAGTCCAGAGTACGAGTCTAAGACCTTAGCTATTAGGCCAGAGTAAGAGTTAAGACCTTAACAAGTAGGTCAGAGTAAGAGTTAAGACCTTAACCTGTAGGCCATAGTACGAGTCTAAGACCTTAGCTATTAGGCCAGAGTAAGAGTTAAGACCTTAGCTATTAGGCCTGAGTAAGAGTTAAGACCTTAACCATTAGGCCAGAGTACGAGTCTAAGACCTTAGCTATTAGGCCAGAGTAAGAGTTAAGACCTTAACCATTAGGCCAGAGTAAGAGTTAAGACCTTAACCATTAGGCCAGAGTACAAGTCTAAGACCTTAGCTATTAGGCCAGAGTAGGAGTTAAGACCTTAGCTATTAGGCCAGAGTAAGAGATAAGACCTTAACCAGGTGGCCAGAGTAAGAGTTAAGCCCTTCACCATTAGGCCAGAGTACGAGTCTAAGACCTTAGCTATTAGGTCAGAGTAAGAGTTAAGACCTTAACCAGTAGGCCAGAGTAAGAGTTAAGACCTTAACCATTAGGCCAGAGTACCAGTCTAAGACCTTAGCTATTAGGCCAGAGTAAGAGTTAAGACCTTAGCTATTAGGCCAGAGTAAGAGTTAAGACCTTAACCATTACGCCAGAGTACGAGTCTAAGACCTTAGCTATTAGGCCAGAGTAAGAGTTAAGACCTTAACCAGTAGGCCAGAGTAAGAGTTAAGAACTTAACCTGTAGGCCATAGTACGAGTCTAAGACCTTAGCTATTAGGCCAGAGTAAGAGTTAGGACCTTAGCTATTAGGCCAGAGTAAGAGTTAAGACCTTAACCATTAGGCCAAAGTACGAGTCTAATACCTTAGCTATTAGGCCAGAGTAAGAGTTAAGACCTTAACCATTAGGCCAGAGTAAGAGTTAAGACCTTAACCATTAGGCCAGAGTACAAGTCTAAGACCTTAGCTATTAGGCCAGAGTAGGAGTTAAGACCTTAGCTATTAGGCCAGAGTAAGAGATAAGACCTTAACCAGGTGGCCAGAGTAAGAGTTAAGCCCTTCACCATTAGGCCAGAGTAAGAGTTAAGACCTTAACCATTAGGCCAGAGTACCAGTCTAAGACCTTAGCTATTAGGCCAGAGTAAGAGTTAAGACCTTAGCTATTAGGCCAGAGTAAGAGTTAAGACCTTAACCATTAGGCCAGAGTACGAGTCTAAGACCTTAGCTATTAGGCCAGAGTAAGAGTTAAGACCTTAACCAGTAGGCCAGAGTAAGAGTTAAGACCTTAACCATTAGGCCAAAGTACGAGTCTAAGACCTTAGCTATTAGGCCAGAGTAAGAGTTAAGACCTTAACCATTAGGCCAGAGTACGAGTCTAACACCTTAGCTATTAGGCCAGAGTAAGAGTTAAGACCTTAACCATTAGGCCAGAGTATGAGTCTAAGACCTTAGCTATTAGGCCAGAGTAAGAGTTAAGACCTTAACCAGTAGGCCAGAGTAAGAGTTAAGACCTTAACCTGTAGGCCATAGTACGAGTCTAAGACCTTAGCTATTAGGCCAGAGTAAGAGTTAAGACCTTAGCTATTAGGCCTGAGTAAGAGTTAAGACCTTAACCATTAGGCCAGAGTACGAGTCTAAGACCTTAGCTATTAGGCCAGAGTAAGAGTTAAGACCTTAACCATTAGGCCAGAGTAAGAGTTAAGACCTTAACCATTAGGCCAGAGTACAAGTCTAAGACCTTAGCTATTAGGCCAGAGTAGGAGTTAAGACCTTAGCTATTAGGCCAGAGTAAGAGATAAGACCTTAACCAGGTGGCCAGAGTAAGAGTTAAGCCCTTCACCATTAGGCCAGAGTACGAGTCTAAGACCTTAGCTATTAGGTCAGAGTAAGAGTTAAGACCTTAACCAGTAGGCCAGAGTAAGAGTTAAGACCTTAACCATTAGGCCAGAGTACCAGTCTAAGACCTTAGCTATTAGGCCAGAGTAAGAGTTAAGACCTTAGCTATTAGGCCAGAGTAAGAGTTAAGACCTTAACCATTAGGCCAGAGTACGAGTCTAAGACCTTAGCTATTAGGCCAGAGTAAGAGTTAAGACCTTAACCAGTAGGCCAGAGTAAGAGTTAAGAACTTAACCTGTAGGCCATAGTACGAGTCTAAGACCTTAGCTATTAGGCCAGAGTAAGAGTTAAGACCTTAGCTATTAGGCCAGAGTAAGAGTTAAGACCTTAACCATTAGGCCAAAGTACGAGTCTAAGACCTTAGCTATTAGGCCAGAGTAAGAGTTAAGACCTTAGCTATTAGGCCAGAGTAAAAGTTAAGACCTTAACCAGTAGGCCAGAGTGAGAGTTAAGACCTTAACCATTAGGCCAGAGTACGACTCTAAGACCTTAGCTATTAGGCCAGAGTAAGAGTTAAGACCTTAACCAGTAGCCCAGTGTAAGAGTTAAGACCTTAACCATTAGGCCAGAATACGAGTCTAAGACCTTAGCTATTAGGCCAGAGTACGAGTCTAAGACCTTAGCTATTAGGCCAGAGTAAGAGTTAAGACCTTAGCTATTAGGCCAGAGTAAGAGTTAGGACCTTAGCTATTAGGCCAGAGTACGAGTCTAAGACCTTAGCTATTAGGCCAGAGTACGAGTCTAAGACCTTAGCTATCAGGCCATAGTACGAGTCTTACACTATAGCTATTAGGCCAGAGTAAGAGTTAAGACCTTAACCATTAGGCCAGAGTAAGACTTAAGACCTTAACCATTAGGCAAGAGTACGAGTCTAAGACCTTAGCTATTAGGCCAGAGTAAGAGTTAAGACCTTAGCTATTAGGCCAGAGTAAGAGTTAAGACCTTAACCAATAAGCCAGAGTAAGAGTTAAGACCTTAACCATTAGGCCAGAGTACCAGTCTAAGACCTTAGCTATTAGGCCAGAGTAAGAGTTAAGACCTTAACCATTAGGCCAGAGTACGAGTCTAAGACCTTAGCTATTAGGCCAGAGTAAGAGTTAAGACCAAAACCAGTAGGCCAGTGTAAGAGTTAAGACCTTAACCATTAGGCCAGAGTACGAGTCTAAGACCTTAGCTATTAGGCCAGAGTAAGAGTTAAGACCTTAACCAGTAGGCCAGTGTAAGAGTTAAGACCTTAACCATTAGGCCAGAGTACGAGTCTAAGACCTTAGATATTAGGCCAGAGTACGAGTCTAAGACCTTAGCTATTAGGCCAGAGTAAGAGTTAAGACCTTAGCTATTAGGCAAGAGTAAGAGTTAAGACCTTAGCTATTAGGCCAGAGTACGAGTCTAAGACCTTAGCTATTAGGCCAGAGTAAGAGTTAAGAACTTAACCTGTAGGCCAGAGTAAGAGTTAAGACCTTAACCTGTAGGCCACAGTGCGAGTCTAAGACCTTAGCTATTAGGCCAGAGTAAGAGTTAAGACCTTAGCTATTAGGCCAGAGTACGAGTTAAGACCTTAACCATTAAGCCAGAGTACGAGTCTAAGACCTTAGCTTTTTAGCCAGAGTAAGAGTTAAGACCTTAGCTATTAGGCCAGAGTAAGAGTTAAGACCTTAACCATTAGGCCAGAGTACGAGTCTAAGACGTTAGCTATTACGCCAGAGTAAGAGTTAAGACCTTAACCAGTAGGCCAGAGTAAGAGTTAAGACCTTAACCATTAGTCCAGAGTACGAGTCTAAGACCTTAGCTATTAGGCCAGAGTAAGAGTTAAGACCTTAACAAGTAGGCCAGTGTAAGAGTTAAGACCTTAACCTGTAGGCCATAGTACGAGTCTAAGACCTTAGCTATTAGGCCAGAGTAAGAGTTAAGACCTTAGCTATTAGGCCTGAGTAAGAGTTAAGACCTTAACCATTAGGCCAGAGTACGAGTCTAAGACCTTAGCTATTAGGCCAGAGTAAGAGTTAAGACCTTAACCATTAGGCCAGAGTAAGAGTTAAGACCTTAACCATTAGGCCAGAGTACAAGTCTAAGACCTTAGCTATTAGGCCAGAGTAGGAGTTAAGACCTTAGCTATTAGGCCAGAGTAAGAGATAAGACCTTAACCAGGTGGCCAGAGTAAGAGTTAAGCCCTTCACCATTAGGCCAGAGTACGAGTCTAAGACCTTAGCTATTAGGTCAGAGTAAGAGTTAAGACCTTAACCAGTAGGCCAGAGTAAGAGTTAAGACCTTAACCATTAGGCCAGAGTACCAGTCTAAGACCTTAGCTATTAGGCCAGAGTAAGAGTTAAGACCTTAGCTATTAGGCCAGAGTAAGAGTTAAGACCTTAACCATTAGGCCAGAGTACGAGTCTAAGACCTTAGCTATTAGGCCAGAGTAAGAGTTAAGACCTTAACCAGTAGGCCAGAGTAAGAGTTAAGAACTTAACCTGTAGGCCATAGTACGAGTCTAAGACCTTAGCTATTAGGCCAGAGTAAGAGTTAAGACCTTAGCTATTAGGCCAGAGTAAGAGTTAAGACCTTAACCATTAGGCCAAAGTACGAGTCTAAGACCTTAGCTATTAGGCCAGAGTAAGAGTTAAGACCTTAACCATTAGGCCAGAGTAAGAGTTAAGACCTTAACCATTAGGCCAGAGTACAAGTCTAAGACCTTAGCTATTAGGCCAGAGTAGGAGTTAAGACCTTAGCTATTCGGCCAGAGTAAGAGATAAGACCTTAACCAGGTGGCCAGAGTAAGAGTTAAGCCCTTCACCATTAGGCCAGAGTAAGAGTTAAGACCTTAACCATTAGGCCAGAGTACCAGTCTAAGACCTTAGCTATTAGGCCAGAGTAAGAGTTAAGACCTTAGCTATTAGGCCAGAGTAAGAGTTAAGACCTTAACCATTAGGCCAGAGTACGAGTCTAAGACCTTAGCTATTAGGCCAGAGTAAGAGTTAAGACCTTAACCAGTAGGCCAGAGTAAGAGTTAAGACCTTAACCATTAGGCCAAAGTACGAGTCTAAGACCTTAGCTATTAGGCCAGAGTAAGAGTTAAGACCTTAACCATTAGGCCAGAGTACGAGTCTAACACCTTAGCTATTAGGCCAGAGTAAGAGTTAAGACCTTAACCATTAGGCCAGAGTATGAGTCTAAGACCTTAGCTATTAGGCCAGAGTAAGAGTTAAGACCTTAACCAGTAGGCCAGAGTAAGAGTTAAGACCTTAACCTGTAGGCCATAGTACGAGTCTAAGACCTTAGCTATTAGGCCAGAGTAAGAGTTAAGACCTTAGCTATTAGGCCTGAGTAAGAGTTAAGACCTTAACCATTAGGCCAGAGTACGAGTCTAAGACCTTAGCTAATAGGCCAGAGTAAGAGTTAAGACCTTAACCATTAGGCCAGAGTAAGAGTTAAGACCTTAACCATTAGGCCAGAGTACAAGTCTAAGACCTTAGCTATTAGGCCAGAGTAGGAGTTAAGACCTTAGCTATTAGGCCAGAGTAAGAGATAAGACCTTAACCAGGTGGCCAGAGTAAGAGTTAAGCCCTTCACCATTAGGCCAGAGTACGAGTCTAAGACCTTAGCTATTAGGTCAGAGTAAGAGTTAAGACCTTAACCAGTAGGCCAGAGTAAGAGTTAAGACCTTAACCATTAGGCCAGAGTACCAGTCTAAGACCTTAGCTATTAGGCCAGAGTAAGAGTTAAGACCTTAGCTATTAGGCCAGAGTAAGAGTTAAGACCTTAACCATTAGGCCAGAGTACGAGTCTAAGACCTTAGCTATTAGGCCAGAGTAAGAGTTAAGACCTTAACCAGTAGGCCAGAGTAAGAGTTAAGAACTTAACCTGTAGGCCATAGTACGAGTCTAAGACCTTAGCTATTAGGCCAGAGTAAGAGTTAAGACCTTAGCTATTAGGCCAGAGTAAGAGTTAAGACCTTAACCATTAGGCCAAAGTACGAGTCTAAGACCTTAGCTATTAGGCCAGAGTAAGAGTTAAGACCTTAGCTATTAGGCCAGAGTAAAAGTTAAGACCTTAACCAGTAGGCCAGAGTGAGAGTTAAGACCTTAACCATTAGGCCAGAGTACGACTCTAAGACCTTAGCTATTAGGCCAGAGTAAGAGTTAAGACCTTAACCAGTAGCCCAGTGTAAGAGTTAAGACCTTAACCATTAGGCCAGAATACGAGTCTAAGACCTTAGCTATTAGGCCAGAGTACGAGTCTAAGACCTTAGCTATTAGGCCAGAGTAAGAGTTAAGACCTTAGCTATTAGGCCAGAGTAAGAGTTAGGACCTTAGCTATTAGGCCAGAGTACGAGTCTAAGACCTTAGCTATTAGGCCAGAGTACGAGTCTAAGACCTTAGCTATCAGGCCATAGTACGAGTCTTACACTATAGCTATTAGGCCAGAGTAAGAGTTAAGACCTTAACCATTAGGCCAGAGTAAGACTTAAGACCTTAACCATTAGGCAAGAGTACGAGTCTAAGACCTTAGCTATTAGGCCAGAGTAAGAGTTAAGACCTTAGCTATTAGGCCAGAGTAAGAGTTAAGACCTTAACCAATAAGCCAGAGTAAGAGTTAAGACCTTAACCATTAGGCCAGAGTACCAGTCTAAGACCTTAGCTATTAGGCCAGAGTAAGAGTTAAGACCTTAACCATTAGGCCAGAGTACGAGTCTAAGACCTTAGCTATTAGGCCAGAGTAAGAGTTAAGACCTTAACCAGTAGGCCAGTGTAAGAGTTAAGACCTTAACCATTAGGCCAGAGTACGAGTCTAAGACCTTAGCTATTAGGCCAGAGTAAGAGTTAAGACCTTAACCAGTAGGCCAGTGTAAGAGTTAAGACCTTAACCATTAGGCCAGAGTACGAGTCTAAGACCTTAGATATTAGGCCAGAGTACGAGTCTAAGACCTTAGCTATTAGGCCAGAGTAAGAGTTAAGACCTTAGCTATTAGGCAAGAGTAAGAGTTAAGACCTTAGCTATTAGGCCAGAGTACGAGTCTAAGACCTTAGCTATTAGGCCAGAGTAAGAGTTAAGAACTTAACCTGTAGGCCAGAGTAAGAGTTAAGACCTTAACCTGTAGGCCACAGTGCGAGTCTAAGACCTTAGCTATTAGGCCAGAGTAAGAGTTAAGACCTTAGCTATTAGGCCAGAGTACGAGTTAAGACCTTAACCATTAAGCCAGAGTACGAGTCTAAGACCTTAGCTTTTTAGCCAGAGTAAGAGTTAAGACCTTAGCTATTAGGCCAGAGTAAGAGTTAAGACCTTAACCATTAGGCCAGAGTACGAGTCTAAGACGTTAGCTATTACGCCAGAGTAAGAGTTAAGACCTTAACCAGTAGGCCAGAGTAAGAGTTAAGACCTTAACCATTAGTCCAGAGTACGAGTCTAAGACCTTAGCTATTAGGCCAGAGTAAGAGTTAAGACCTTAACAAGTAGGCCAGTGTAAGAGTTAAGACCTTAACCTGTAGGCCATAGTACGAGTCTAAGACCTTAGCTATTAGGCCAGAGTAAGAGTTAAGACCTTAGCTATTAGGCCTGAGTAAGAGTTAAGACCTTAACCATTAGGCCAGAGTACGAGTCTAAGACCTTAGCTATTAGGCCAGAGTAAGAGTTAAGACCTTAACCATTAGGCCAGAGTAAGAGTTAAGACCTTAACCATTAGGCCAGAGTACAAGTCTAAGACCTTAGCTATTAGGCCAGAGTAGGAGTTAAGACCTTAGCTATTAGGCCAGAGTAAGAGATAAGACCTTAACCAGGTGGCCAGAGTAAGAGTTAAGCCCTTCACCATTAGGCCAGAGTACGAGTCTAAGACCTTAGCTATTAGGTCAGAGTAAGAGTTAAGACCTTAACCAGTAGGCCAGAGTAAGAGTTAAGACCTTAACCATTAGGCCAGAGTACCAGTCTAAGACCTTAGCTATTAGGCCAGAGTAAGAGTTAAGACCTTAGCTATTAGGCCAGAGTAAGAGTTAAGACCTTAACCATTAGGCCAGAGTACGAGTCTAAGACCTTAGCTATTAGGCCAGAGTAAGAGTTAAGACCTTAACCAGTAGGCCAGAGTAAGAGTTAAGAACTTAACCTGTAGGCCATAGTACGAGTCTTAGACCTTAGCTATTAGGCCAGAGTAAGAGTTAAGACCTTAGCTATTAGGCCAGAGTAAGAGTTAAGACCTTAACCATTAGGCCAAAGTACGAGTCTAAGACCTTAGCTATTAGGCCAGAGTAAGAGTTAAGACCTTAACCATTAGGCCAGAGTAAGAGTTAAGACCTTAACCATTAGGCCAGAGTACAAGTCTAAGACCTTAGCTATTAGGCCAGAGTAGGAGTTAAGACCTTAGCTATTCGGCCAGAGTAAGAGATAAGACCTTAACCAGGTGGCCAGAGTAAGAGTTAAGCCCTTCACCATTAGGCCAGAGTAAGAGTTAAGACCTTAACCATTAGGCCAGAGTACCAGTCTAAGACCTTAGCTATTAGGCCAGAGTAAGAGTTAAGACCTTAGCTATTAGGCCAGAGTAAGAGTTAAGACCTTAACCATTAGGCCAGAGTACGAGTCTAAGACCTTAGCTATTAGGCCAGAGTAAGAGTTAAGACCTTAACCAGTAGGCCAGAGTAAGAGTTAAGACCTTAACCATTAGGCCAAAGTACGAGTCTAAGACCTTAGCTATTAGGCCAGAGTAAGAGTTAAGACCTTAACCATTAGGCCAGAGTACGAGTCTAACACCTTAGCTATTAGGCCAGAGTAAGAGTTAAGACCTTAACCATTAGGCCAGAGTATGAGTCTAAGACCTTAGCTATTAGGCCAGAGTAAGAGTTAAGACCTTTACCAGTAGGCCAGAGTAAGAGTTAAGACCTTAACCTGTAGGCCATAGTACGAGTCTAAGACCTTAGCTATTAGGCCAGAGTAAGAGTTAAGACCTTAGCTACTAGGCCAGAGTAAGAGTTAAGACCTTAACCATTAGGCCAGAGTAAGAGTTAAGACCTTAACCATTAGGCCAGAGTACAAGTCTAAGACCTTAGCTATTAGGCCAGAGTAGGAGTTAAGACCTTAGCTATTAGGCCAGAGTAAGAGATAAGACCTTAACCAGGTGGCCAGAGTAAGAGTTAAGCCCTTCACCATTAGGCCAGAGTACGAGTCTAAGACCTTAGCTATTAGGTCAGAGTAAGAGTTAAGACCTTAACCAGTAGGCCAGAGTAAGAGTTAAGACCTTAACCATTAGGCCAGAGTACCAGTCTAAGACCTTAGCTATTAGGCCAGAGTAAGAGTTAAGACCTTAGCTATTAGGCCAGAGTAAGAGTTAAGACCTTAACCATTAGGCCAGAGTACGAGTCTAAGACCTTAGCTATTAGGCCAGAGTAAGAGTTAAGACCTTAACCAGTAGGCCAGAGTAAGAGTTAAGAACTTAACCTGTAGGCCATAGTACGAGTCTAAGACCTTAGCTATTAGGCCAGAGTAAGAGTTAAGACCTTAGCTATTAGGCCAGAGTAAGAGTTAAGACCTTAACCATTAGGCCAAAGTACGAGTCTAAGACCTTAGCTATTAGGCCAGAGTAAGAGTTAAGACCTTAGCTATTAGGCCAGAGTAAAAGTTAAGACCTTAACCAGTAGGCCAGAGTGAGAGTTAAGACCTTAACCATTAGGCCAGAGTACGACTCTAAGACCTTAGCTATTAGGCCAGAGTAAGAGTTAAGACCTTAACCAGTAGCCCAGTGTAAGAGTTAAGACCTCAACCATTAGGCCAGAATACGAGTCTAAGACCTTAGCTATTAGGCCAGAGTACGAGTCTAAGACCTTAGCTATTAGGCCAGAGTAAGAGTTAAGACCTTAGCTATTAGGCCAGAGTAAGAGTTAAGACCTTAGCTATTAGGCCAGAGTACGAGTCTAAGACCTTAGCTATTAGGCCAGAGTACGAGTCTAAGACCTTAGCTATCAGGCCATAGTACGAGTCTTACACTATAGCTATTAGGCCAGAGTAAGAGTTAAGACCTTAACCATTAGGCCAGAGTAAGACTTAAGACCTTAACCATTAGGCAAGAGTACGAGTCTAAGACCTTAGCTATTAGGCCAGAGTAAGAGTTAAGACCTTAGCTATTAGGCCAGAGTAAGAGTTAAGACCTTAACCAATAAGCCAGAGTAAGAGTTAAGACCTTAACCATTAGGCCAGAGTACCAGTCTAAGACCTTAGCTATTAGGCCAGAGTAAGAGTTAAGACCTTAACCATTAGGCCAGAGTACGAGTCTAAGACCTTAGCTATTAGGCCAGAGTAAGAGTTAAGACCTTAACCAGTAGGCCAGTGTAAGAGTTAAGACCTTAACCATTAGGCCAGAGTACGAGTCTAAGACCTTAGCTATTAGGCCAGAGTAAGAGTTAAGACCTTAACCAGTAGGCCAGTGTAAGAGTTAAGACCTTAACCATTAGGCCAGAGTACGAGTCTAAGACCTTAGATATTAGGCCAGAGTACGAGTCTAAGACCTTAGCTATTAGGCCAGAGTAAGAGTTAAGACCTTAGCTATTAGGCAAGAGTAAGAGTTAAGACCTTAGCTATTAGGCCAGAGTACGAGTCTAAGACCTTAGCTATTAGGCCAGAGAAAGAGTTAAGACCTTAGCTATTGGGCCAGAGTAAGAGTGAAGACCTTAACCATTAGGCCAGAGTACGAGTCTAAGACCTTAGCTATTAGGCCAGAGTAAGAGTTAAGACCTTAACCATTAGGCCTGAGTAAGAGTTAAGACCTTAGCTATTAGGCCAGAGTACGAGTTAAGACCTTAACCAGTAGGCCAGAGTAAGAGTTAAGACCTTAACCTGTAGGCCAGAGTAGGAGTTAAGACCTAAACCTGTAGGCCATACTATGAGTCTAAGACCTTAGCTACTAGGCCAGAGTAAGAGGTATGACCTTAGCTATTAGGCCAGAGTAAGAGTTAAGACCTTAACCAGTAGGCCAGAGTAAGAGTTTAAACCTTAACCTGTAGGCCAGAGTACGAGTCTAAGACCTTAGCTATTAGGCCAGAGTAAGAGTTAAGACCTTAGCTATTAGGCCAGAGTAAGAGTTAAGACCTTAACCATTAGGCCAGAGTACGAGTCTAAGACCTAAGCTATTAGGCCAGAGTAAGAGTTTAGACCTTAGCTATTAGGCCAGAGTAAGAGTTAAGACCTTAACCAGTAGGCGAGAGTGAGAGTTAAGACCTTAACCTGTAGGCCATAGTATGAGTCTAAGACCTTAGCTATTAGGCCAGAGTAAGAGTTAAGACCTTGGCTATTAGGCCAGAGTAAGAGTTAAGACCTTAACCAGTAGGCCAGAGTAAGAGTTAATACCTTAACCATTAGGCCAGAGTAAGAGTTAAGACCTTAACCATAAGGCCAGAATATGAGTCTAAGACCTTAGCTATTAGGCCAGAGTAAGAGTTAAGACCTTAACCTGTAGGCCGGAGTACGAGTCTAAGACCTTAGCTGTTAGGCCAGAGTAAGAGTTAAGACCTTAACCAGTAGGCCAGAGTAAGAGTTAAGACCTTAACCTGTAGGCCATAGTACGAGTCTAAGACCTTAGCTATTAGGCCAGAGTAAGAGTTAAGACCTTAACCAGTAGGCCAGAGTAAGAGTTAAGAACTTAACCTGTAGGCCATAGTACGAGTCTAAGACCTTAGCTATTAGGCCAGAGTAAGAGTTAAGACCTTAGCTATTAGGCCAGAGTAAGAGTTAAGACCTTAACCATTAGGCCAAAGTACGAGTCTAAGACCTTAGCTATTAGGCCAGAGTAAGAGTTAAGACCTTAAGCATTAGGCCAGAGTAAGAGTTAAGACCTTAACCATTAGGCCAGAGTACAAATCTAAGACCTTAGCTATTAGGCCAGAGTAGGAGTTAAGACCTTAGCTATTAGGCCAGAGTAAGAGATAAGACCTTAACCAGGTGGCCAGAGTAAGAGTTAAGCCCTTCACCATTAGGCCAGAGTAAGAGTTAAGACCTTAACCATTAGGCCAGAGTACCAGTCTAAGACCTTAGCTATTAGGCCAGAGTAAGAGTTAAGACCTTAGCTATTAGGCCAGAGTAAGAGTTAGGACCTTAACCATTAGGCCAGAGTACGAGTCTAAGACCTTAGCTATTAGGCCAGAGTAAGAGTTAAGACCTTAACCAGTAGGCCAGAGTAAGAGTTAAGACCTTAACCATTAGGCCAAAGTACGAGTCTAAGACCTTAGCTATTAGGCCAGAGTAAGAGTTAAGACCTTAACCATTAGGCCAGAGTACGAGTCTAACACCTTAGCTATTAGGCCAGAGTAAGAGTTAAGACCTTAACCATTAGGCCAGAGTATGAGTCTAAGACCTTAGCTATTAGGCCAGAGTAAGAGTTAAGACCTTAACCAGTAGGCCAGAGTAAGAGTTAAGACCTTAACCTGTAGGCCATAGTACGAGTCTAAGACCTTAGCTATTAGGCCAGAGTAAGAGTTAAGACCTTAGCTATTAGGCCTGAGTAAGAGTTAAGACCTTAACCATTAGGCCAGAGTACGAGTCTAAGACCTTAGCTATTAGGCCAGAGTAAGAGTTAAGACCTTAACCATTAGGCCAGAGTAAGAGTTAAGACCTTAACCATTAGGCCAGAGTACAAGTCTAAGACCTTAGCTATTAGGCCAGAGTAGGAGTTAAGACCTTAGCTATTAGGCCAGAGTAAGAGATAAGACCTTAACCAGGTGGCCAGAGTAAGAGTTAAGCCCTTCACCATTAGGCCAGAGTACGAGTCTAAGACCTTAGCTATTAGGTCAGAGTAAGAGTTAAGACCTTAACCAGTAGGCCAGAGTAAGAGTTAAGACCTTAACCATTAGGCCAGAGTACCAGTCTAAGACCTTAGCTATTAGGCCAGAGTAAGAGTTAAGACCTTAGCTATTAGGCCAGAGTAAGAGTTAAGACCTTAACCATTAGGCCAGAGTACGAGTCTAAGACCTTAGCTATTAGGCCAGAGTAAGAGTTAAGACCTTAACCAGTAGGCCAGAGTAAGAGTTAAGAACTTAACCTGTAGGCCATAGTACGAGTCTAAGACCTTAGCTATTAGGCAAGAGTAAGAGTTAAGACCTTAGCTATTAGGCCAGAGTAAGAGTTAAGACCTTAACCATTAGGCCAAAGTACGAGTCTAAGACCTTAGCTATTAGGCCAGAGTAAGAGTTAAGACCTTAGCTATTAGGCCAGAGTAAAAGTTAAGACCTTAACCAGTAGGCCAGAGTGAGAGTTAAGACCTTAACCATTAGGCCAGAGTACGACTCTAAGACCTTAGCTATTAGGCCAGAGTAAGAGTTAAGACCTTAACCAGTAGCCCAGTGTAAGAGTTAAGACCTTAACCATTAGGCCAGAATACGAGTCTAAGACCTTAGCTATTAGGCCAGAGTACGAGTCTAAGACCTTAGCTATTAGGCCAGAGTAAGAGTTAAGACCTTAGCTATTAGGCCAGAGTAAGAGTTAAGACCTTAGCTATTAGGCCAGAGTACGAGTCTAAGACCTTAGCTATTAGGCCAGAGTACGAGTCTAAGACCTTAGCTATCAGGCCATAGTACGAGTCTTACACTATAGCTATTAGGACAGAGTAAGAGTTAAGACCTTAACCATTAGGCCAGAATACGAGTCTAAGACCTTAGCTATTAGGCCAAAGTAAGATTTAAGACCTTAGCCATTAGGCCAGAGTAAGACTTAAGACCTTAACCATTAGGCAAGAGTACGAGTCTAAGACCTTAGCTATTAGGCCAGAGTAAGAGTTAAGACCTTAGCTATTAGGCCAGAGTAAGAGTTAAGACCTTAACTAATAAGCCAGAGTAAGAGTTAAGACCTTAACCATTAGGCCAGAGTACCAGTCTAAGACCTTAGCTATTAGGCCAGAGTAAGAGTTAAGACCTTAACTATTAGGCCAGAGTAAGAGTTAAGACCTTAACCATTAGGCCAGAGTACGAGTCTAAGACCTTAGCTATTAGGCCAGAGTAAGTGTTAAGACCTTAACCAGTAGGCCAGAGTAAGAGTTAAGAACTTAACCTGTAGGCCATAGTACGAGTCTAAGACCTTAGCTATTAGGCCAGAGTAAGAGTTAAGACCTTAACAAGTAGGCCAGAGTAAGAGTTAAGACCTTAACCTGTAGGCCATAGTACAAGTCTAAGACCTTAGCTATTAGGCCAGAGTAAGAGTTAAGACCTAAACCATTAGGCCAGAGTACGAGTCTAACACCTTAGCTATTAGGCCAGAGTAAGAGTTAAGACCTTAACCATTAGGCCAGAGTATGAGTCTAAGACCTTAGCTATTAGGCCAGAGTAAGAGTTAAGACCTTAACCAGTAGGCCAGAGTAAGAGTTAAGACCTTAACCTGTAGGCCATAGTACGAGTCTAAGACCTTAGCTATTAGGCCAGAGTAAGAGTTAAGACCTTAGCTATTAGGCCTGAGTAAGAGTTAAGACCTTAACCATTAAGCCAGAGTACGAGTCTAAGACCTTAGCTATTAGGCCAGAGTAAGAGTTAAGACTTAACCATTAGGCCAGAGTAAGAGTTAAGACCTTAACCATTAGGCCAGAGTACGAGTCTAAGACCTTAGCTATTAGGCCAGAGTAGGAGTTAAGACCTTAGCTATTAGACCAGAGTCAGAGTTAAGACCTTAACCAGTTGGCCAGAGTAAGAGTTAAGCCCTTCACCATTAGGCCAGAGTACGAGTCTAAGACCTTAGCTATTAGGTCAGAGTAAGAGTTAAGACCTTAACCAGTAGGCCAGAGTAAGAATTAAGACCTTAACCATTAGGCCAGAGTACCAGTCTAAGACCTTAGCTATTAGGCCAGAGTAAGAGTTAAGACCTTAGCTATTAGGCCAGAGTAAGAGTTAAGACCTTAACCATTAGGCCAGAGTACGAGTCTAAGACCTTATCTATTAGGCCAGAGTAAAAGTTAAGACCTTAACCAGTAGGCCAGAGTAAGAGTTAAGAACTTAACCTGTAGGCCATAGTACGAGTCTAAAACCTTAGCTATTAGGCCAGAGTAAGAGTTAAGACCTTAGCTATTAGGCCAGAGTAAGAGTTAAGACCTTAACCATTAGGCCAAAGTACGAGTCTAAGACCTTAGCTATTAGGCCAGAGTAAGAGTTAAGACCTTAGCTATTAGGCCAGAGTAAAAGTTAAGACCTTAACCAGTAGGCCAGAGTGAGAGTTAAGACCTTAACCATTAGGCCAGAGTACGACTCTAAGACCTTAGCTATTAGGCCAGAGTAAGAGTTAAGACCTTAACCAGTAGGCCATAGTACGAGTCTAAGACCTTAGCTATTAAGCCAGAGTAAGAGTTAAGACCTTAACCAGTAGGCCAGAGTAAGAGTTAAGAACTTAACCTGTAGGCCATAGTACGAGTCTAAGACCTTAGCTATTAGGCCAGAGTAAGAGTGAAGACCTTAGCTATTAGGCCAGAGTAAGATTTAATACCTTAACCATTAGGCCAAAGTATGAGTCTAAGACCTTAGCTATTAGGCCAGAGTAAGAGTTAAGACCTTAGCTATTAGGCCAGAGTAAAAGTTAAGACCTTAACCAGTAGGCCAGAGTAAGAGTTAAGACCTTAACCATTAGGCAAGAGTACGAGTCTAAGACCTTAGCTATTAGGCGAGAGTAAGAGTTAAGACCTTAACCAGTAGGCCAGTGTAAGAGTTAAGACCTTAGCTATTAGGCCAGAGTACGAGTCTAAGACCTTAGCTATTAGGCCAGAGTAAGAGTGAAGACCTTAGCTATTAGGCCAGAGTAAGAGTTAAGACCTTAACCATTAGGCCAAAGTACGAGTCTAAGACCTTAGCTATTAGGCCAGAGTAAGAGTTAAGACCTTAGCTATTAGGCCAGAGTAAAAGTTAAGACCTTAACCAGTAAGCCAGAGTAAGAGTTAAGACCTTAACCATTAGGCAAGAGTACGAGTCTAAGACCTTAGCTATTAGGCCAGAGTAAGAGTTAAGACCTTAGCTATTAGGCCAGAGTAAGAGTTAAGACCTTAGCTATTAGACCAGAGTACGAGTCTAAGACCTTAGCTATCAGGCCGTAGTACGAGTCTTACACCATAGCTATTAGGCCAGAGTAAGAGTTAAGACCTTAACCATTAGGCCAGAATACGAGTCTAAGACCTTAGCTATTAGGCCAGAGTAAGAGTTAAGACCTTAACCATTAGGCCAGAGTAAGAGTTAAGACCTTAGCTATTAGGCCAGAGTAAGAGTTAAGACCTTAGCTATTAGGCCAGAGTAAGAGTTAAGACCTTAACCAGTAGGCCAGAGTAAGAGTTAAGACCTTCACCATTAGGCCAGAGTACGAGTCTAAGACCTCAGCTAATAGGCCAGAGTAAGAGTTAAGACCTTAACCAGTAGGCCAGAGTAAGAGTTAAGACCTTAACCATTTGGCCAGAGTACCAGTCTAAGACCTTAGCTAATAGGCCAGAGTAAGAGTTAAGACCTTAGCTATTAGGCCAGAGTAAGAGTTAAGACCTTAACCATTAGGCCAGAGTACGAGTCTAAGACCTCAACTATTAGGCCGGAGTAAGAGTTAAGACCTTAACCAGTAGGCCAGAGTAAGAGTTAAGAACTTAACCTGTAGGCCATAGTACGAGTCTAAGACCTTAGCTATTAGGCCAGAGTAAGAGTTAAGACCTTAGCTATTAGGCCAGAGTACGTGTCTAAGACCTTAGCTATTAGGCCAGAGTAAGAGTTAAGACCTTAACCAGTAGGCCAGAGTAAGAGTTAAGACCTTAACCATTAGGCCAAAGTACGAGTCTAAGACCTTAGCTATTAGGCCAGAGTGAGAGTTAAGACCTCAGCTATTAGGCCGGAGTAAGAGTTAAGACCTTAACCAGTAGACCAGAGTAAGAGTTAAAACCTTAACCATTAGGCCAGAGTACGAGTCTAAGACCTTAGCTATTAGGCCAGAGTAAGAGTTAAGACCTTAACCAGTAGGCCAGTGTAAGAGTTAAGACCTTAACCATTAGGCCAGGTACGAGTCTAAGACCTTAGCTATTAGGCCAGAGTAAGAGTTAAGACCTTAACCAGTAGGCCAGTGTAAGAGTTAAGACCTTAACCATTAGGCCAGAGTACGAGTCTAAGACCTTAGATATTAGGCCAGAGTACGAGTCTAAGACCTTAGCTATTAGGCCAGAGTAAGAGTTAAGACCTTAGCTATTAGGCAAGAGTAAGAGTTAAGACCTTAGCTATTAGGCCAGAGTACGAGTCTAAGACCTTAGCTATTAGGCCAGAGAAAGAGTTAAGACCTTAGCTATTGCGCCAGAGTAAGAGTGAAGACCTTAACCATTAGGCCAGAGTACGAGTCTAAGACCTTAGCTATTAGGCCAGAGTAAGAGTTAAGACCTTAACCATTAGGCCTGAGTAAGAGTTAAGACCTTAGCTATTAGGCCAGAGTACGAGTTAAGACCTTAACCAGTAGGCCAGAGTAAGAGTTAAGACCTTAACCTGTAGGCCAGAGTAGGAGTTAAGACCTAAACCTGTAGGCCATACTATGAGTCTAAGACCTTAGCTACTAGGCCAGAGTAAGAGTTATGACCTTAGCTATTAGGCCAGAGTAAGAGTTAAGACCTTAACCAGTAGGCCAGAGTACGAGTCTAAGACCTTAGCTATTAGGCCAGAGTAAGAGTTAAGACCTTAGCTATTAGGCCAGAGTAAGAGTTAAGACCTTAACCATTAGGCCAGAGTATGAGTCTAAGACCTAAGCTATTAGGCCAGAGTAAGAGTTTAGACCTTAGCTATTAGGCCAGAGTAAGAGTTAAGACCTTAACCAGTAGGCGAGAGTGAGAGTTAAGACCTTAACCTGTAGGCCATAGTATGAGTGTAAGACCTTAGCTATTAGGCCAGAGTAAGAGTTAAGACCTTGGCTATTAGGCCAGAGGAAGAGTTAAGACCTTAACCAGTAGGCCAGAGTAAGAGTTAATACCTTAACCATTAGGCCAGAGTAAGAGTTAAGACCTTAACCATAAGGCCAGAATATGAGTCTAAGACCTTAGCTATTAGGCCAGAGTAAGAGTTAAGACCTTAACCTGTAGGCCGGAGTACGAGTCTAAGACCTTAGCTGTTAGGCCAGAGTAAGAGTTAAGACCTTAACCAGTAGGCCAGAGTAAGAGTCTAAGACCTTAGCTATTAGGCCAGAGTAAGAGTTAAGACCTTAACCTGTAGGCCGGAGTACGAGTCTAAGACCTTAGCTGTTAGGCCAGAGTAAGAGTTAAGACCTTAACCAGTAGGCCAGAGTACGAGTCTAAGACCTTAGCTATTAGGCCAGAGTAAGAGTTAAGACCTTAGCTATTAGGCCAGAGTAAGAGTTAAGACCTTAACCATTAGGCCAGAGTACGAGTCTAAGACCTAAGCTATTAGGCCAGAGTAAGAGTTTAGACCTTAGCTATTAGGCCAGAGTAAGAGTAAAGAACTTAACCAGTAGGCGAGAGTGAGAGTTAAGACCTTAACCTGTAGGCCATAGTATGAGTGTAAGTCCTTAGCTATTAGGCCAGAGTAAGAGTTAAGACCTTGGCTATTAGGCCAGAGGAAGAGTTAAGACCTTAACCAGTAGGCCAGAGTAAGAGTTAATACCTTAACCATTAGGCCAGAGTAAGAGTTAAGACCTTAACCATAAGGCCAGAATATGAGTCTAAGACCTTAGCTATTAGGCCAGAGTAAGAGTTAAGACCTTAACCTGTAGGCCGGAGTACGAGTCTAAGACCTTAGCTGTTAGGCCAGAGTAAGAGTTAAGACCTTAACCAGTAGGCCAGAGTAAGAGTTAAGACCTTAACCTGTAGGCCATAGTACGAGTCTAAGACCTTAGCTATTAGGCCAGAGTAAGAGTTAAGACCTTAACCAGTAGGCCAGAGTAAGAGTTAAGACCTTAACCTGTAGGCCAGAGTAAGAGTTAAGACCTTAACCTGTAGGCCAGAGTACGAGTCTAAGACCTTAGCTATTAGGCCAGGGTAAGAGTTAAGACCTTATCCAGTAGGCCAGAGTAAGAGTTACGACCTTAGCTATTAGGCCAGAGTAAGAGTTAAGACCTTAGCTATTAGGTCAGAGTAAGAGTTAAGACCTTAAGCAGTAGGCCAGAGTAAGAGTTAAGACCTTAACCTGTAGGCCATAGTACGAGTCTAAGAACTTAGCTATTAGGCCAGAGTAAAAGTTAAGACCTTAACCAGTAGTACAGAGTAAGAGTTAAGAACTTAACCTGTAGGCCAGAGTAAGAGTTAAGACCTTAACCTGTAGGCCACAGTACGAGTCTAAGACCTTAGCTATTAGGCCAGAGTAAGAGTTAAGACCTTAGCTATTAGGCCAGAGTACGAGTTAAGACCTTAACCATTAAGCCAGAGTACGAGTCTAAGACCTTAGCTTTTTAGCCAGAGTAAGAGTTAAGACCTTAGCTATTAGGCCAGAGTAAGAGTTAAGACCTTAACCATTAGGCCAGAGTACGAGTCTAAGACGTTAGCTATTACGCCAGAGTAAGAGTTAAGACCTTAACCAGTAGGCCAGAGTAAGAGTTAAGACCTTAACCATTAGTCCAGAGTACGAGTCTAAGACCTTAGCTATTAGGCCAGAGTAAGAGTTAAGACCTTAACAAGTAGGCCAGAGTAAGAGTTAAGACCTTAACCTGTAGGCCATAGTACGAGTCTAAGACCTTAGCTATTAGGCCAGAGTAAGAGTTAAGACCTTAACCATTAGGCCAGAGTACGAGTCTAACACCTTAGCTATTAGGCCAGAGTAAAAGTTAAGACCTTAACCATTAGGCCAGAGTATGAGTCTAAGACCTTAGCTATTAGGCCAGAGTAAGAGTTAAGACCTTAACCAGTAGGCCAGAGTAAGAGTTAAGACCTTAACCTGTAGGCCATAGTACGAGTCTAAGACCTTAGCTATTAGGCCAGAGTAAGAGTTAAGACCTTAGCTATTAGGCCTGAGTAAGAGTTAAGACCTTAACCATTAGGCCAGAGTACGAGTCTAAGACCTTAGCTATTAGGCCAGAGTAAGAGTTAAGACCTTAACCATTAGGCCAGAGTAAGAGTTAAGACCTTAACCATTAGGCCAGAGTACAAGTCTAATACCTTAGCTATTAGGCCAGAGTAGGAGTTAAGACCTTAGCTATTAGGCCAGAGTAAGAGATAAGACCTTAACCAGTTGGCCAGAGTAAGAGTTAAGCCCTTCACCATTAGGCCAGAGTACGAGTCTAAGACCTTAGCTATTAGGTCAGAGTAAGAGTTAAGACCTTAACCAGTAGGCCAGAGTAAGAGTTAAGACCTTAACCATTAGGCCAGAGTACCAGTCTAAGACCTTAGCTATTAGGCCAGAGTAAGAGTTAAGACCTTAGCTATTAGGCCAGAGTAAGAGTTAAGACCTTAACCATTAGGCCAGAGTACGAGTCTAAGACCTTAGCTATTAGGCCAGAGTAAGAGTTAAGACCTTAACCAGTAGGCCAGAGTAAGAGTTAAGAACTTAACCTGTAGGCCATAGTACGAGTCTAAGACCTTAGCTATTAGGCCAGAGTAAGAGTTAAGACCTTAGCTATTAGGCCAGAGTAAGAGTTAAGACCTTAACCATTAGGCCAAAGTACGAGTCTAAGACCTTAGCTATTAGGCCAGAGTAAGAGTTAAGACCTTAGCTATTAGGCCAGAGTAAAAGTTAAGACCTTAACCAGTAGGCCAGAGTGAGAGTTAAGACCTTAACCATTAGGCCAGAGTACGACTCTAAGACCTTAGCTATTAGGCCAGAGTAAGAGTTAAGACCTTAACCAGAAGCCCAGTGTAAGAGTTAAGACCTTAACCATTAGGCCAGAATACGAGTCTAAGACTTTAGCTATTAGGCCAGAGTACGAGTCTAAGACCTTAGCTATTAGGCCAGAGTAAGAGTTAAGACCTTAGCTATTAGGCCAGAGTAAGAGTTAAGACCTTAGCTATTAGGCCAGAGTACGAGTCTAAGACCTTAGCTATTAGGCCAGAGTACGAGTCTAAGACCTTAGCTATTAGGCCAGAGTAAGAGTTAATACCTTAGCTATTAGGCCAGAGTACGAGTCTAAGACCTTAGCTATCAGGCCATAGTACGAGTCTTACACTATAGCTATTAGGCCAGAGTAAGAGTTAAGACCTTAGCCATTAGGCCAGAGTAAGAGTTAAGACCTTAACCATTAGGCAAGAGTACGAGTCTAAGACCTTAGCTATTAGGCCAGAGTAGGAGTTAAGACCTTAGCTATTAGGCCAGAGTAAGAGTTAAGACCTTAGCTATTAGGCCAGAGTACGAGTCTAAGACCTTAGCTATCAGGCCATAGTACGAGTCTTACACTATAGCTATTAGGCCAGAGTAAGATTTAAGACCTTAACCATTAGGCCAGAATACGAGTCTAAGACCTTAGCTATTAGGCCAAAGTAAGAGTTAAGACCTTAGCCATTAGGCCAGAGTAAGAGTTAAGACCTTAACCATTAGGCAAGAGTACGAGTCTAAGACCTTAGCTATTAGGCCAGAGTAAGAGTTAAGACCTTAGCTATTAGGCCAGAGTAAGAGTTAAGACCTTAACCAATAGGCCAGAGTAAGAGTTAAGACCTTAGCTATTAGGCCAGAGTAAGAGTTAAGACCTTAGCTATTAGGCCAGAGTACGAGTCTATGACCTTAGCTATTAGGCCAGAGTACGAGTCTAAGACCTTAGCTATTAGGCCAGAGTAAGAGTTAAGACCTTAACCATTAGGCAAGAGTACGAGTCTAAGACCTTAGCTATTAGGCCAGAGTAAGAGTTAAGACCTTAGCTATTTGCCAGAGTAAGAGTTAAGACCTTAACCAATAGGCCAGAGTAAGAGTTAAGACCTTAGCTATTAGGCCAGAGTAAGAGTTAAGACCTTAGCTATTAGGCCAGAGTACGAGTCTATGACCTTAGCTATTAGGCCAGAGTACGAGTCTAAGACCTTAGCTATTAGGCCAGAGTAAGAGTTAATACCTTAGCTATTAGGCCAGAGTACGAGTCTAAGACCTTAGCTATCAGGCCATAGTACGAGTCTTACACTATAGCTATTAGGCCAGAGTAAGATTTAAGACCTTAACCATTAGGCCAGAATACGAGTCTAAGACCTTAGCTATTAGGCCAAAGTAAGAGTTAAGACCTTAGCCATTAGGCCAGAGTAAGAGTTAAGACCTTAACCATTAGGCAAGAGTATGAGTCTAAGACCTTAGCTATTAGGCCAGAGTAAGAGTTAAGACCTTAGCTATTAGGCCAGAGTAAGAGTTAAGACCTTAACCAATAGGCCAGAGTAAGAGTTAAGACCTTCACCATTAGGCCAGAGTACGAGTCTAAGACCTTAGCTATTAGGCCAGAGTAAGAGTTAAGACCTTAACCATTAGGCCAGAGTACCAGTCTAAGACCTTAGCTATTAGGCCAGAGTAAGAGTTAAGACCTTAGCTATTAGGCCAGAGTAAGAGTTAAGACCTTAACCATTAGGCCAGAGTACGAGTCTAAGACCTTAGCTATTAGGCCAGAGTAAGAGTTAAGACCTTAACCAGTAGGCCAGAGTAAGAGTTAAGAACTTAACCTGTAGGCCATAGTACGAGTCTAAGACCTTAGCTATTAGGCCAGAGTAAGAGTTAAGACCTTAGCTATTAGGCCAGAGTAAGAGTTAAGACCTTAACCATTAGGCCAAAGTACGAGTCTAAGACCTTAGCTATTAGGCCAGAGTAAGAATTAAGACCTTAGCTATTAGGCCAGAGTAAAAGTTAAGACCTTAACCAGTAGGCAAGAGTAAGAGTTAAGACCTTAACCATTAGGCCAGAGTACGAGTCTAAGACCTTAGCTACTAGGCCAGAGTAAGAGTTAAGACCTTAGCTATTAGGCCAGAGTATGAGTCTAAGACCTTAGCTATTAGGCCAGAGTAAGAGTTAAGACCTTAACCAGTAGGCCAGAGTAAGAGTTAAGACCTTAACCTGTAGGCCATAGTACGAGTCTAAGACCTTAGCTATTAGGCCAGAGTAAGAGTTAAGACCTTAGCTATTAGGCCTGAGTAAGAGTTAAGACCTTAACCATTAGGCCAGAGTACGAGTCTAAGACCTTAGCTATTAGGCCAGAGTAAGAGTTAAGACCTTAACCATTAGGCCAGAGTAAGAGTTAAGACCTTAACCATTAGGCCAGAGTACAAGTCTAAGACCTTAGCTATTAGGCCAGAGTAGGAGTTAAGACCTTAGCTATTAGGCCAGAGTAAGAGATAAGACCTTAACCAGGTGGCCAGAGTAAGAGTTAAGCCCTTCACCATTAGGCCAGAGTACGAGTCTAAGACCTTAGCTATTAGGTCAGAGTAAGAGTTAAGACCTTAACCAGTAGGCCAGAGTAAGAGTTAAGACCTTAACCATTAGGCCAGAGTACCAGTCTAAGACCTTAGCTATTAGGCCAGAGTAAGAGTTAAGACCTTAGCTATTAGGCCAGAGTAAGAGTTAAGACCTTAACCATTAGGCCAGAGTACGAGTCTAAGACCTTAGCTATTAGGCCAGAGTAAGAGTTAAGACCTTAACCAGTAGGCCAGAGTAAGAGTTAAGAACTTAACCTGTAGGCCATAGTACGAGTCTAAGACCTTAGCTATTAGGCCAGAGTAAGAGTTAAGACCTTAGCTATTAGGCCAGAGTAAGAGTTAAGACCTTAACCATTAGGCCAAAGTACGAGTCTAAGACCTTAGCTATTAGGCCAGAGTAAGAGTTAAGACCTTAGCTATTAGGCCAGAGTAAAAGTTAAGACCTTAACCAGTAGGCCAGAGTGAGAGTTAAGACCTTAACCATTAGGCCAGAGTACGACTCTAAGACCTTAGCTATTAGGCCAGAGTAAGAGTTAAGACCTTAACCAGTAGCCCAGTGTAAGAGTTAAGACCTTAACCATTAGGCCAGAATACGAGTCTAAGACCTTAGCTATTAGGCCAGAGTACGAGTCTAAGACCTTAGCTATTAGGCCAGAGTAAGAGTTAAGACCTTAGCTATTTGGCCAGAGTAAGAGTTAAGACCTTAGCTATTAGGCCTGAGTAAGAGTTAAGACCTTAACCATTAGGCCAGAGTACGAGTCTAAGACCTTAGCTATTAGGCCAGAGTAAGAGTTAAGACCTTAACCATTAGGCCAGAGTAAGAGTTAAGACCTTAACCATTAGGCCAGAGTACAAGTCTAAGACCTTAGCTATTAGGCCAGAGTAGGAGTTAAGACCTTAGCTATTAGGCCAGAGTAAGAGATAAGACCTTAACCAGGTGGCCAGAGTAAGAGTTAAGCCCTTCACCATTAGGCCAGAGTACGAGTCTAAGACCTTAGCTATTAGGTCAGAGTAAGAGTTAAGACCTTAACCAGTAGGCCAGAGTAAGAGTTAAGACCTTAACCATTAGGCCAGAGTACAAGTCTAAGACCTTAGCTATTAGGCCAGAGTAAGAGTTAAGACCTTAGCTATTAGGCCAGAGTAAGAGTTAAGACCTTAACCATTAGGCCAGAGTACGAGTCTAAGACCGTAGCTATTAGGCCAGAGTAAGAGTTAAGACCTTAACCAGTAGGGCAGAGTAAGAGTTAAGAACTTAACCTGTAGGCCATAGTACGAATCTAAGACCTTAGCTATTAGGCCAGAGTAAGAGTTAAGACCTTAGCTATTAGGCCAGAGTAAGAGTTAAGACCTTAACCATTAGGCCAAAGTACGAGTCTAAGACCTTAGCTATTAGGCCAGAGTAAGAGTTAAGACCTTAGCTATTAGGCCAGAGTAAAAGTTAAGACCTTAACCAGTAGGCCAGAGTGAGAGTTAAGACCTTAACCATTAGGCCAGAGTACGACTCTAAGACCTTAGCTATTAGGCCAGAGTAAGAGTTAAGACCTTAACCAGTAGCCCAGTGTAAGAGTTAAGACCTTAACCATTAGGCCAGAATACGAGTCTAAGACCTTAGCTATTAGGCCAGAGTACGAGTCTAAGACCTTAGCTATAAGGCCAGAGTAAGAGTTAAGACCTTAGCTATTAGGCCAGAGTAAGAGTTAAGACCTTAGCTATTAGGCCAGAGTACGAGTCTAAGACCTTAGCTATTAGGCCAGAGTACGAGTCTAAGACCTTAGCTATCAGGCCATAGTACGAGTCTTACACTATAGCTATTAGGCCAGAGTAAGAGTTAAGACCTTAACCATTAGGCCAGAGTAAGACTTAAGACCTTAACCATTAGGCAAGAGTACGAGTCTAAGACCTTAGCTATTAGGCCAGAGTAAGAGTTAAGACCTTAGCTATTAGGCCAGAGTAAGAGTTAAGACCTTAACCAATAAGCCAGAGTAAGAGTTAAGACCTTAACCATTAGGCCAGAGTACCAGTCTAAGACCTTAGCTATTAGGCCAGAGTAAGAGTTAAGACCTTAACCATTAGGCCAGAGTACGAGTCTAAGACCTTAGCTATTAGGCCAGAGTAAGAGTTAAGACCTTAACCAGTAGGCCAGTGTAAGAGTTAAGACCTTAACCATTAGGCCAGAGTACGAGTCTAAGACCTTAGCTATTAGGCCAGAGTAAGAGTTAAGACCTTAACCAGTAGGCCAGTGTAAGAGTTAAGACCTTAACCATTAGGCCAGAGTACGAGTCTAAGACCTTAGATATTAGGCCAGAGTACGAGTCTAAGACCTTAGCTATTAGGCCAGAGTAAGAGTTAAGACCTTAGCTATTAGGCAAGAGTAAGAGTTAAGACCTTAGCTATTAGGCCAGAGTACGAGTCTAAGACCTTAGCTATTAGGCCAGAGTAAGAGTTAAGAACTTAACCTGTAGGCCAGAGTAAGAGTTAAGACCTTAACCTGTAGGCCACAGTGCGAGTCTAAGACCTTAGCTATTAGGCCAGAGTAAGAGTTAAGACCTTAGCTATTAGGCCAGAGTACGAGTTAAGACCTTAACCATTAAGCCAGAGTACGAGTCTAAGACCTTAGCTTTTTAGCCAGAGTAAGAGTTAAGACCTTAGCTATTAGGCCAGAGTAAGAGTTAAGACCTTAACCATTAGGCCAGAGTACGAGTCTAAGACGTTAGCTATTACGCCAGAGTAAGAGTTAAGACCTTAACCAGTAGGCCAGAGTAAGAGTTAAGACCTTAACCATTAGTCCAGAGTACGAGTCTAAGACCTTAGCTATTAGGCCAGAGTAAGAGTTAAGACCTTAACAAGTAGGCCAGAGTAAGAGTTAAGACCTTAACCTGTAGGCCATAGTACGAGTCTAAGACCTTAGCTATTAGGCCAGAGTAAGAGTTAAGACCTTAGCTATTAGGCCTGAGTAAGAGTTAAGACCTTAACCATTAGGCCAGAGTACGAGTCTAAGACCTTAGCTATTAGGCCAGAGTAAGAGTTAAGACCTTAACCATTAGGCCAGAGTAAGAGTTAAGACCTTAACCATTAGGCCAGAGAACAAGTCTAAGACCTTAGCTATTAGGCCAGAGTAGGAGTTAAGACCTTAGCTATTAGGCCAGAGTAAGAGATAAGACCTTAACCAGGTGGCCAGAGTAAGAGTTAAGCCCTTCACCATTAGGCCAGAGTACGAGTCTAAGACCTTAGCTATTAGGTCAGAGTAAGAGTTAAGACCTTAACCAGTAGGCCAGAGTAAGAGTTAAGACCTTAACCATTAGGCCAGAGTACCAGTCTAAGACCTTAGCTATTAGGCCAGAGAAAGAGTTAAGACCTTAGCTATTAGGCCAGAGTAAGAGTTAAGACCTTAACCATTAGGCCAGAGTACGAGTCTAAGACCTTAGCTATTAGGCCAGAGTAAGAGTTAAGACCTTAACCAGTAGGCCAGAGTAAGAGTTAAGAACTTAACCTGTAGGCCATAGTACGAGTCTAAGACCTTAGCTATTAGGCCAGAGTAAGAGTTAAGACCTTAGCTATTAGGCCAGAGTAAGAGTTAAGACCTTAACCATTAGGCCAAAGTACGAGTCTAAGACCTTAGCTATTAGGCCAGAGTAAGAGTTAAGACCTTAACCATTAGACCAGAGTAAGAGTTAAGACCTTAACCATTAGGCCAGAGTACAAGTCTAAGACCTTAGCTATTAGGCCAGAGTAGGAGTTAAGACCTTAGCTATTAGGCCAGAGTAAGAGATAAGACCTTAACCAGGTGGCCAGAGTAAGAGTTAAGCCCTTCACCATTAGGCCAGAGTAAGAGTTAAGACCTTAACCATTAGGCCAGAGTACCAGTCTAAGACCTTAGCTATTAGGCCAGAGTAAGAGTTAAGACCTTAGCTATTAGGCCAGAAAAAGAGTTAAGACCTTAACCATTAGGCCAGAGTACGAGTCTAAGACCTTAGCTATTAGGCCAGAGTAAGAGTTAAGACCTTAACCAGTAGGCCAGAGTAAGAGTTAAGACCTTAACCATTAGGCCAAAGTACGAGTCTAAGACCTTAGCTATTAGGCCAGAGTAAGAGTTAAGACCTTAACCATTAGGCCAGAGTACGAGTCTAACACCTTAGCTATTAGGCCAGAGTAAGAGTTAAGACCTTAACCATTAGGCCAGAGTATGAGTCTAAGACCTTAGCTATTAGGCCAGAGTAAGAGTTAAGACCTTAACCAGTAGGCCAGAGTAAGAGTTAAGACCTTAACCTGTAGGCCATAGTACGAGTCTAAGACCTTAGCTATTAGGCCAGAGTAAGAGTTAAGACCTTAGCTATTAGGCCTGAGTAAGAGTTAAGACCTTAACCATTAGGCCAGAGTACGAGTCTAAGACCTTAGCTATTAGGCCAGAGTAAGAGTTAAGACCTTAACCATTAGGCCAGAGTAAGAGTTAAGACCTTAACCATTAGGCCAGAGTACAAGTCTAAGACCTTAGCTATTAGGCCAGAGTAGGAGTTAAGACCTTAGCTATTAGGCCAGAGTAAGAGATAAGACCTTAACCAGGTGGCCAGAGTAAGAGTTAAGCCCTTCACCATTAGGCCAGAGTACGAGTCTAAGACCTTAGCTATTAGGTCAGAGTAAGAGTTAAGACCTTAACCAGTAGGCCAGAGTAAGAGTTAAGACCTTAACCATTAGGCCAGAGTACCAGTCTAAGACCTTAGCTATTAGGCCAGAGTAAGAGTTAAGACCTTAACCATTAGGCCAGAGTACGAGTCTAAGACCTCAACTATTAGGCCGGAGTAAGAGTTAAGACCTTAACCAGTAGGCCAGAGTAAGAGTTAAGAACTTAACCTGTAGGCCATAGTACGAGTCTAAGACCTTAGCTATTAGGCCAGAGTAAGAGTTAAGACCTTAGCTATTAGGCCAGAGTACGTGTCTAAGACCTTAGCTATTAGGCCAGAGTAAGAGTTAAGACCTTAACCAGTAGGCCAGAGTAAGAGTTAAGACCTTAACCATTAGGCCAAAGTACGAGTCTAAGACCTTAGCTATTAGGCCAGAGTGAGAGTTAAGACCTCAGCTATTAGGCCGGAGTAAGAGTTAAGACCTTAACCAGTAGACCAGAGTAAGAGTTAAAACCTTAACCATTAGGCCAGAGTACGAGTCTAAGACCTTAGCTATTAGGCCAGAGTAAGAGTTAAGACCTTAACCAGTAGGCCAGTGTAAGAGTTAAGACCTTAACCATTAGGCCAGGTACGAGTCTAAGACCTTAGCTATTAGGCCAGAGTAAGAGTTAAGACCTTAACCAGTAGGCCAGTGTAAGAGTTAAGACCTTAACCATTAGGCCAGAGTACGAGTCTAAGACCTTAGATATTAGGCCAGAGTACGAGTCTAAGACCTTAGCTATTAGGCCAGAGTAAGAGTTAAGACCTTAGCTATTAGGCAAGAGTAAGAGTTAAGACCTTAGCTATTAGGCCAGAGTACGAGTCTAAGACCTTAGCTATTAGGCCAGAGAAAGAGTTAAGACCTTAGCTATTGGGCCAGAGTAAGAGTGAAGACCTTAACCATTAGGCCAGAGTACGAGTCTAAGACCTTAGCTATTAGGCCAGAGTAAGAGTTAAGACCTTAACCATTAGGCCTGAGTAAGAGTTAAGACCTTAGCTATTAGGCCAGAGTACGAGTTAAGACCTTAACCAGTAGGCCAGAGTAAGAGTTAAGACCTTAACCTGTAGGCCAGAGTAGGAGTTAAGACCTAAACCTGTAGGCCATACTATGAGTCTAAGACCTTAGCTACTAGGCCAGAGTAAGAGTTATGACCTTAGCTATTAGGCCAGAGTAAGAGTTAAGACCTTAACCAGTAGGCCAGAGTACGAGTCTAAGACCTTAGCTATTAGGCCAGAGTAAGAGTTAAGACCTTAGCTATTAGGCCAGAGTAAGAGTTAAGACCTTAACCATTAGGCCAGAGTATGAGTCTAAGACCTAAGCTATTAGGCCAGAGTAAGAGTTTAGACCTTAGCTATTAGGCCAGAGTAAGAGTTAAGACCTTAACCAGTAGGCGAGAGTGAGAGTTAAGACCTTAACCTGTAGGCCATAGTATGAGTGTAAGACCTTAGCTATTAGGCCAGAGTAAGAGTTAAGACCTTGGCTATTAGGCCAGAGGAAGAGTTAAGACCTTAACCAGTAGGCCAGAGTAAGAGTTAATACCTTAACCATTAGGCCAGAGTAAGAGTTAAGACCTTAACCATAAGGCCAGAATATGAGTCTAAGACCTTAGCTATTAGGCCAGAGTAAGAGTTAAGACCTTAACCTGTAGGCCGGAGTACGAGTCTAAGACCTTAGCTGTTAGGCCAGAGTAAGAGTTAAGACCTTAACCAGTAGGCCAGAGTAAGAGTCTAAGACCTTAGCTATTAGGCCAGAGTAAGAGTTAAGACCTTAACCTGTAGGCCGGAGTACGAGTCTAAGACCTTAGCTGTTAGGCCAGAGTAAGAGTTAAGACCTTAACCAGTAGGCCAGAGTACGAGTCTAAGACCTTAGCTATTAGGCCAGAGTAAGAGTTAAGACCTTAGCTATTAGGCCAGAGTAAGAGTTAAGACCTTAACCATTAGGCCAGAGTACGAGTCTAAGACCTAAGCTATTAGGCCAGAGTAAGAGTTTAGACCTTAGCTATTAGGCCAGAGTAAGAGTAAAGAACTTAACCAGTAGGCGAGAGTGAGAGTTAAGACCTTAACCTGTAGGCCATAGTATGAGTGTAAGTCCTTAGCTATTAGGCCAGAGTAAGAGTTAAGACCTAGGCTATTAGGCCAGAGGAAGAGTTAAGACCTTAACCAGTAGGCCAGAGTAAGAGTTAATACCTTAACCATTAGGCCAGAGTAAGAGTTAAGACCTTAACCATAAGGCCAGAATATGAGTCTAAGACCTTAGCTATTAGGCCAGAGTAAGAGTTAAGACCTTAACCTGTAGGCCGGAGTACGAGTCTAAGACCTTAGCTGTTAGGCCAGAGTAAGAGTTAAGACCTTAACCAATAGGCCAGAGTAAGAGTTAAGACCTTAACCTGTAGGCCATAGTACGAGTCTAAGACCTTAGCTATTAGGCCAGAGTAAGAGTTAAGACCTTAACCAGTAGGCCAGAGTAAGAGTTAAGACCTTAACCTGTAGGCCAGAGTAAGAGTTAAGACCTTAACCTGTAGGCCAGAGTACGAGTCTAAGACCTTAGCTATTAGGCCAGGGTAAGAGTTAAGACCTTATCCAGTAGGCCAGAGTAAGAGTTACGACCTTAGCTATTAGGCCAGAGTAAGAGTTAAGACCTTAGCTATTAGGTCAGAGTAAGAGTTAAGACCTTAAGCAGTAGGCCAGAGTAAGAGTTAAGACCTTAACCTGTAGGCCATAGTACGAGTCTAAGAACTTAGCTATTAGGCCAGAGTAAAAGTTAAGACCTTAACCAGTAGTACAGAGTAAGAGTTAAGAACTTAACCTGTAGGCCAGAGTAAGAGTTAAGACCTTAACCTGTAGGCCACAGTACGAGTCTAAGACCTTAGCTATTAGGCCAGAGTAAGAGTTAAGACCTTAGCTATTAGGCCAGAGTACGAGTTAAGACCTTAACCATTAAGCCAGAGTACGAGTCTAAGACCTTAGCTTTTTAGCCAGAGTAAGAGTTAAGACCTTAGCTATTAGGCCAGAGTAAGAGTTAAGACCTTAACCATTAGGCCAGAGTACGAGTCTAAGACGTTAGCTATTACGCCAGAGTAAGAGTTAAGACCTTAACCAGTAGGCCAGAGTAAGAGTTAAGACCTTAACCATTAGTCCAGAGTACGAGTCTAAGACCTTAGCTATTAGGCCAGAGTAAGAGTTAAGACCTTAACAAGTAGGCCAGAGTAAGAGTTAAGACCTTAACCTGTAGGCCATAGTACGAGTCTAAGACCTTAGCTATTAGGCCAGAGTAAGAGTTAAGACCTTAACCATTAGGCCAGAGTACGAGTCTAACACCTTAGCTATTAGGCCAGAGTAAAAGTTAAGACCTTAACCATTAGGCCAGAGTATGAGTCTAAGACCTTAGCTATTAGGCCAGAGTAAGAGTTAAGACCTTAACCAGTAGGCCAGAGTAAGAGTTAAGACCTTAACCTGTAGGCCATAGTACGAGTCTAAGACCTTAGCTATTAGGCCAGAGTAAGAGTTAAGACCTTAGCTATTAGGCCTGAGTAAGAGTTAAGACCTTAACCATTAGGCCAGAGTACGAGTCTAAGACCTTAGCTATTAGGCCAGAGTAAGAGTTAAGACCTTAACCATTAGGCCAGAGTAAGAGTTAAGACCTTAACCATTAGGCCAGAGTACAAGTCTAAGACCTTAGCTATTAGGCCAGAGTAGGAGTTAAGACCTTAGCTATTAGGCCAGAGTAAGAGATAAGACCTTAACCAGTTGGCCAGAGTAAGAGTTAAGCCCTTCACCATTAGGCCAGAGTACGAGTCTAAGACCTTAGCTATTAGGTCAGAGTAAGAGTTAAGACCTTAACCAGTAGGCCAGAGTAAGAGTTAAGACCTTAACCATTAGGCCAGAGTACCAGTCTAAGACCTTAGCTATTAGGCCAGAGTAAGAGTTAAGACCTTAGCTATTAGGCCAGAGTAAGAGTTAAGACCTTAACCATTAGGCCAGAGTACGAGTCTAAGACCTTAGCTATTAGGCCAGAGTAAGAGTTAAGACCTTAACCAGTAGGCCAGAGTAAGAGTTAAGAACTTAACCTGTAGGCCATAGTACGAGTCTAAGACCTTAGCTATTAGGCCAGAGTAAGAGTTAAGACCTTAGCTATTAGGCCAGAGTAAGAGTTAAGACCTTAACCATTAGGCCAAAGTACGAGTCTAAGACCTTAGCTATTAGGCCAGAGTAAGAGTTAAGACCTTAGCTATTAGGCCAGAGTAAAAGTTAAGACCTTAACCAGTAGGCCAGAGTGAGAGTTAAGACCTTAACCATTAGGCCAGAGTACGACTCTAAGACCTTAGCTATTAGGCCAGAGTAAGAGTTAAGACCTTAACCAGAAGCCCAGTGTAAGAGTTAAGACCTTAACCATTAGGCCAGAATACGAGTCTAAGACTTTAGCTATTAGGCCAGAGTACGAGTCTAAGACCTTAGCTAATAGGCCAGAGTAAGAGTTAAGACCTTAGCTATTAGGCCAGAGTAAGAGTTAAGACCTTAGCTATTAGGCCAGAGTACGAGTCTAAGACCTTAGCTATTAGGCCAGAGTACGAGTCTAAGACCTTAGCTATTAGGCCAGAGTAAGAGTTAATACCTTAGCTATTAGGCCAGAGTACGAGTCTAAGACCTTAGCTATCAGGCCATAGTACGAGTCTTACACTATAGCTATTAGGCCAGAGTAAGAGTTAAGACCTTAGCCATTAGGCCAGAGTAAGAGTTAAGACCTTAACCATTAGGCAAGAGTACGAGTCTAAGACCTTAGCTATTAGGCCAGAGTAGGAGTTAAGACCTTAGCTATTAGGCCAGAGTAAGAGTTAAGACCTTAGCTATTAGGCCAGAGTACGAGTCTAAGACCTTAGCTATCAGGCCATAGTACGAGTCTTACACTATAGCTATTAGGCCAGAGTAAGATTTAAGACCTTAACCATTAGGCCAGAATACGAGTCTAAGACCTTAGCTATTAGGCCAAAGTAAGAGTTAAGACCTTAGCCATTAGGCCAGAGTAAGAGTTAAGACCTTAACCATTAGGCAAGAGTACGAGTCTAAGACCTTAGCTATTAGGCCAGAGTAAGAGTTAAGACCTTAGCTATTAGGCCAGAGTAAGAGTTAAGACCTTAACCAATAGGCCAGAGTAAGAGTTAAGACCTTAGCTATTAGGCCAGAGTAAGAGTTAAGGCCTTAGCTATTAGGCCAGAGTACGAGTCTATGACCTTAGCTATTAGGCCAGAGTACGAGTCTAAGACCTTAGCTATTAGGCCAGAGTAAGAGTTAAGACCTTAACCATTAGGCAAGAGTACGAGTCTAAGACCTTAGCTATTAGGCCAGAGTAAGAGTTAAGACCTTAGCTATTTGCCAGAGTAAGAGTTAAGACCTTAACCAATAGGCCAGAGTAAGAGTTAAGACCTTAGCTATTAGGCCACAGTAAGAGTTAAGACCTTAGCTATTAGGCCAGAGTACGAGTCTATGACCTTAGCTATTAGGCCAGAGTACGAGTCTAAGACCTTAGCTATTAGGCCAGAGTAAGAGTTAATACCTTAGCTATTAGGCCAGAGTACGAGTCTAAGACCTTAGCTATCAGGCCATAGTACGAGTCTTACACTATAGCTATTAGGCCAGAGTAAGATTTAAGACCTTAACCATTAGGCCAGAATACGAGTCTAAGACCTTAGCTATTAGGCCAAAGTAAGAGTTAAGACCTTAGCCATTAGGCCAGAGTAAGAGTTAAGACCTTAACCATTAGGCAAGAGTATGAGTCTAAGACCTTAGCTATTAGGCCAGAGTAAGAGTTAAGACCTTAGCTATTAGGCCAGAGTAAGAGTTAAGACCTTAACCAATAGGCCAGAGTAAGAGTTAAGACCTTCACCATTAGGCCAGAGTACGAGTCTAAGACCTTAGCTATTAGGCCAGAGTAAGAGTTAAGACCTTAACCATTAGGCCAGAGTACCAGTCTAAGACCTTAGCTATTAGGCCAGAGTAAGAGTTAAGACCTTAGCTATTAGGCCAGAGTAAGAGTTAAGACCTTAACCATTAGGCCAGAGTACGAGTCTAAGACCTTAGCTATTAGGCCAGAGTAAGAGTTAAGACCTTAACCAGTAGGCCAGAGTAAGAGTTAAGAACTTAACCTGTAGGCCATAGTACGAGTCTAAGACCTTAGCTATTAGGCCAGAGTAAGAGTTAAGACCTTAGCTATTAGGCCAGAGTAAGAGTTAAGACCTTAACCATTAGGCCAAAGTACGAGTCTAAGACCTTAGCTATTAGGCCAGAGTAAGAATTAAGACCTTAGCTATTAGGCCAGAGTAAAAGTTAAGACCTTAACCAGTAGGCAAGAGTAAGAGTTAAGACCTTAACCATTAGGCCAGAGTACGAGTCTAAGACCTTAGCTACTAGGCCAGAGTAAGAGTTAAGACCTTAGCTATTAGGCCAGAGTATGAGTCTAAGACCTTAGCTATTAGGCCAGACTAAGAGTTAAGACCTTAACCAGTAGGCCAGAGTAAGAGTTAAGACCTTAACCTGTAGGCCATAGTACGAGTCTAAGACCTTAGCTATTAGGCCAGAGTAAGAGTTAAGACCTTAGCTATTAGGCCTGAGTAAGAGTTAAGACCTTAACCATTAGGCCAGAGTACGAGTCTAAGACCTTAGCTATTAGGCCAGAGTAAGAGTTAAGACCTTAACCATTAGGCCAGAGTAAGAGTTAAGACCTTAACCATTAGGCCAGAGTACAAGTCTAAGACCTTAGCTATTAGGCCAGAGTAGGAGTTAAGACCTTAGCTATTAGGCCAGAGTAAGAGATAAGACCTTAACCAGGTGGCCAGAGTAAGAGTTAAGCCCTTCACCATTAGGCCAGAGTACGAGTCTAAGACCTTAGCTATTAGGTCAGAGTAAGAGTTAAGACCTTAACCAGTAGGCCAGAGTAAGAGTTAAGACCTTAACCATTAGGCCAGAGTACCAGTCTAAGACCTTAGCTATTAGGCCAGAGTAAGAGTTAAGACCTTAGCTATTAGGCCAGAGTAAGAGTTAAGACCTTAACCATTAGGCCAGAGTACGAGTCTAAGACCTTAGCTATTAGGCCAGAGTAAGAGTTAAGACCTTAACCAGTAGGCCAGAGTAAGAGTTAAGAACTTAACCTGTAGGCCATAGTACGAGTCTAAGACCTTAGCTATTAGGCCAGAGTAAGAGTTAAGACCTTAGCTATTAGGCCAGAGTAAGAGTTAAGACCTTAACCATTAGGCCAAAGTACGAGTCTAAGACCTTAGCTATTAGGCCAGAGTAAGAGTTAAGACCTTAGCTATTAGGCCAGAGTAAAAGTTAAGACCTTAACCAGTAGGCCAGAGTGAGAGTTAAGACCTTAACCATTAGGCCAGAGTACGACTCTAAGACCTTAGCTATTAGGCCAGAGTAAGAGTTAAGACCTTAACCAGTAGCCCAGTGTAAGAGTTAAGACCTTAACCATTAGGCCAGAATACGAGTCTAAGACCTTAGCTATTAGGCCAGAGTACGAGTCTAAGACCTTAGCTATAAGGCCAGAGTAAGAGTTAAGACCTTAGCTATTAGGCCAGAGTAAGAGTTAAGACCTTAGCTATTAGGCCAGAGTACGAGTCTAAGACCTTAGCTATTAGGCCAGAGTACGAGTCTAAGACCTTAGCTATCAGGCCATAGTACGAGTCTTACACTATAGCTATTAGGCCAGAGTAAGAGTTAAGACCTTAACCATTAGGCCAGAGTAAGACTTAAGACCTTAACCATTAGGCAAGAGTACGAGTCTAAGACCTTAGCTATTAGGCCAGAGTAAGAGTTAAGACCTTAGCTATTAGGCCAGAGTAAGAGTTAAGACCTTAACCAATAAGCCAGAGTAAGAGTTAAGACCTTAACCATTAGGCCAGAGTACCAGTCTAAGACCTTAGCTATTAGGCCAGAGTAAGAGTTAAGACCTTAACCATTAGGCCAGAGTACGAGTCTAAGACCTTAGCTATTAGGCCAGAGTAAGAGTTAAGACCTTAACCAGTAGGCCAGTGTAAGAGTTAAGACCTTAACCATTAGGCCAGAGTACGAGTCTAAGACCTTAGCTATTAGGCCAGAGTAAGAGTTAAGACCTTAACCAGTAGGCCAGTGTAAGAGTTAAGACCTTAACCATTAGGCCAGAGTACGAGTCTAAGACCTTAGATATTAGGCCAGAGTACGAGTCTAAGACCTTAGCTATTAGGCCAGAGTAAGAGTTAAGACCTTAGCTATTAGGCAAGAGTAAGAGTTAAGACCTTAGCTATTAGGCCAGAGTACGAGTCTAAGACCTTAGCTATTAGGCCAGAGTAAGAGTTAAGAACTTAACCTGTAGGCCAGAGTAAGAGTTAAGACCTTAACCTGTAGGCCACAGTGCGAGTCTAAGACCTTAGCTATTAGGCCAGAGTAAGAGTTAAGACCTTAGCTATTAGGCCAGAGTACGAGTTAAGACCTTAACTATTAAGCCAGAGTACGAGTCTAAGACCTTAGCTTTTTAGCCAGAGTAAGAGTTAAGACCTTAGCTATTAGGCCAGAGTAAGAGTTAAGACCTTAACCATTAGGCCAGAGTACGAGTCTAAGACGTTAGCTATTACGCCAGAGTAAGAGTTAAGACCTTAACCAGTAGGCCAGAGTAAGAGTTAAGACCTTAACCATTAGTCCAGAGTACGAGTCTAAGACCTTAGCTATTAGGCCAGAGTAAGAGTTAAGACCTTAACAAGTAGGCCAGAGTAAGAGTTAAGACCTTAACCTGTAGGCCATAGTACGAGTCTAAGACCTTAGCTATTAGGCCAGAGTAAGAGTTAAGACCTTAGCTATTAGGCCTGAGTAAGAGTTAAGACCTTAACCATTAGGCCAGAGTACGAGTCTAAGACCTTAGCTATTAGGCCAGAGTAAGAGTTAAGACCTTAACCATTAGGCCAGAGTAAGAGTTAAGACCTTAACCATTAGGCCAGAGTACAAGTCTAAGACCTTAGCTATTAGGCCAGAGTAGGAGTTAAGACCTTAGCTATTAGGCCAGAGTAAGAGATAAGACCTTAACCAGGTGGCCAGAGTAAGAGTTAAGCCCTTCACCATTAGGCCAGAGTACGAGTCTAAGACCTTAGCTATTAGGTCAGAGTAAGAGTTAAGACCTTAACCAGTAGGCCAGAGTAAGAGTTAAGACCTTAACCATTAGGCCAGAGTACCAGTCTAAGACCTTAGCTATTAGGCCAGAGTAAGAGTTAAGACCTTAGCTATTAGGCCAGAGTAAGAGTTAAGACCTTAACCATTAGGCCAGAGTACGAGTCTAAGACCTTAGCTATTAGGCCAGAGTAAGAGTTAAGACCTTAACCAGTAGGCCAGAGTAAGAGTTAAGAACTTAACCTGTAGGCCATAGTACAAGTCTAAGACCTTAGCTATTAGGCCAGAGTAAGAGTTAAGACCTTAGCTATTAGGCCAGAGTAAGAGTTAAGACCTTAACCATTAGGCCAAAGTACCAGTCTAAGACCTTAGCTATTAGGCCAGAGTAAGAGTTAAGACCTTAACCATTAGGCCAGAGTAAGAGTTAAGACCTTAACCATTAGGCCAGAGTACAAGTCTAAGACCTTAGCTATTAGGCCAGAGTAGGAGTTAAGACCTTAGCTATTAGGCCAGAGTAAGAGATAAGACCTTAACCAGGTGGCCAGAGTAAGAGTTAAGCCCTTCACCATTAGGCCAGAGTAAGAGTTAAGACCTTAACCATTAGGCCAGAGTACCAGTCTAAGACCTTAGCTATTAGGCCAGAGTAAGAGTTAAGACCTTAGCTATTAGGCCAGAAAAAGAGTTAAGACCTTAACCATTAGGCCAGAGTACGAGTCTAAGACCTTAGCTATTAGGCCAGAGTAAGAGTTAAGACCTTAACCAGTAGGCCAGAGTAAGAGTTAAGACCTTAACCATTAGGCCAAAGTACGAGTCTAAGACCTTAGCTATTAGGCCAGAGTAAGAGTTAAGACCTTAACCATTAGGCCAGAGTACGAGTCTAACACCTTAGCTATTAGGCCAGAGTAAGAGTTAAGACCTTAACCATTAGGCCAGAGTATGAGTCTAAGACCTTAGCTATTAGGCCAGAGTAAGAGTTAAGACCTTAACCAGTAGGCCAGAGTAAGAGTTAAGACCTTAACCTGTAGGCCATAGTACGAGTCTAAGACCTTAGCTATTAGGCCAGAGTAAGAGTTAAGACCTTAGCTATTAGGCCTGAGTAAGAGTTAAGACCTTAACCATTAGGCCAGAGTACGAGTCTAAGACCTTAGCTATTAGGCCAGAGTAAGAGTTAAGACCTTAACCATTAGGCCAGAGTAAGAGTTAAGACCTTAACCATTAGGCCAGAGTACAAGTCTAAGACCTTAGCTATTAGGCCAGAGTAGGAGTTAAGACCTTAGCTATTAGGCCAGAGTAAGAGATAAGACCTTAACCAGGTGGCCAGAGTAAGAGTTAAGCCCTTCACCATTAGGCCAGAGTACGAGTCTAAGACCTTAGCTATTAGGTCAGAGTAAGAGTTAAGACCTTAACCAGTAGGCCAGAGTAAGAGTTAAGACCTTAACCATTAGGCCAGAGTACCAGTCTAAGACCTTAGCTATTAGGCCAGAGTAAGAGTTAAGACCTTAGCTATTAGGCCAGAGTAAGAGTTAAGACCTTAACCATTAGGCCAGAGTACGAGTCTAAGACCTTAGCTATTAGGCCAGAGTAAGAGTTAAGACCTTAACCAGTAGGCCAGAGTAAGAGTTAAGAACTTAACCTGTAGGCCATAGTACGAGTCTAAGACCTTAGCTATTAGGCCAGAGTAAGAGTTAAGACCTTAGCTATTAGGCCAGAGTAAGAGTTAAGACCTTAACCATTAGGCCAAAGTACGAGTCTAAGACCTTAGCTATTAGGCCAGAGTAAGAGTTAAGACCTTAGCTATTAGGCCAGAGTAAAAGTTAAGACCTTAACCAGTAGGCCAGAGTGAGAGTTAAGACCTTAACCATTAGGCCAGAGTACGACTCTAAGACCTTAGCTATTAGGCCAGAGTAAGAGTTAAGACCTTAACCAGTAGCCCAGTGTAAGAGTTAAGACCTTAACCATTAGGCCAGAATACGAGTCTAAGACCTTAGCTATTAGGCCAGAGTACGAGTCTAAGACCTTAGCTATTAGGCCAGAGTAAGAGTTAAGACCTTAGCTATTAGGCCAGAGTAAGAGTTAAGACCTTAGCTATTAGGCCAGAGTACGAGTCTAAGACCTTAGCTATTAGGCCAGAGTACGAGTCTAAGACCTTAGCTATCAGGCCATAGTACGAGTCTTACACTATAGCTATTAGGCCAGAGTAAGAGTTAAGACCTTAACCATTAGGCCAGAGTAAGACTTAAGACCTTAACCATTAGGCAAGAGTACGAGTCTAAGACCTTAGCTATTAGGCCAGAGTAAGAGTTAAGACCTTAGCTATTAGGCCAGAGTAAGAGTTAAGACCTTAACCAATAAGCCAGAGTAAGAGTTAAGACCTTAACCATTAGGCCAGAGTACCAGTCTAAGACCTTAGCTATTAGGCCAGAGTAAGAGTTAAGACCTTAACCATTAGGCCAGGGTACGAGTCTAAGACCTTAGCTATTAGGCCAGAGTAAGAGTTAAGACCTTAACCAGTAGGCCAGTGTAAGAGTTAAGACCTTAACCATTAGGCCAGAGTACGAGTCTAAGACCTTAGCTATTAGGCCAGAGTAAGAGTTAAGACCTTAACCAGTAGGCCAGTGTAAGAGTTAAGACCTTAACCATTAGGCCAGAGTACGAGTCTAAGACCTTAGATATTAGGCCAGAGTACGAGTCTAAGACCTTAGCTATTAGGCCAGAGTAAGAGTTAAGACCTTAGCTATTAGGCAAGAGTAAGAGTTAAGACCTTAGCTATTAGGCCAGAGTACGAGTCTAAGACCTTAGCTATTAGGCCAGAGAAAGAGTTAAGACCTTAGCTATTGGGCCAGAGTAAGAGTGAAGACCTTAACCATTAGGCCAGAGTACGAGTCTAAGACCTTAGCTATTAGGCCAGAGTAAGAGTTAAGACCTTAACCATTAGGCCTGAGTAAGAGTTAAGACCTTAGCTATTAGGCCAGAGTACGAGTTAAGACCTTAACCAGTAGGCCAGAGTAAGAGTTAAGACCTTAACCTGTAGGCCAGAGTAGGAGTTAAGACCTAAACCTGTAGGCCATACTATGAGTCTAAGACCTTAGCTACTAGGCCAGAGTAAGAGGTATGACCTTAGCTATTAGGCCAGAGTAAGAGTTAAGACCTTAACCAGTAGGCCAGAGTAAGAGTTTAAACCTTAACCTGTAGGCCAGAGTACGAGTCTAAGACCTTAGCTATTAGGCCAGAGTAAGAGTTAAGACCTTAGCTATTAGGCCAGAGTAAGAGTTAAGACCTTAACCATTAGGCCAGAGTACGAGTCTAAGACCTAAGCTATTAGGCCAGAGTAAGAGTTTAGACCTTAGCTATTAGGCCAGAGTAAGAGTTAAGACCTTAACCAGTAGGCGAGAGTGAGAGTTAAGACCTTAACCTGTAGGCCATAGTATGAGTCTAAGACCTTAGCTATTAGGCCAGAGTAAGAGTTAAGACCTTGGCTATTAGGCCAGAGTAAGAGTTAAGACCTTAACCAGTAGGCCAGAGTAAGAGTTAATACCTTAACCATTAGGCCAGAGTAAGAGTTAAGACCTTAACCATAAGGCCAGAATATGAGTCTAAGACCTTAGCTATTAGGCCAGAGTAAGAGTTAAGACCTTAACCTGTAGGCCGGAGTACGAGTCTAAGACCTTAGCTGTTAGGCCAGAGTAAGAGTTAAGACCTTAACCAGTAGGCCAGAGTAAGAGTTAAGACCTTAACCTGTAGGCCATAGTACGAGTCTAAGACCTTAGCTATTAGGCCAGAGTAAGAGTTAAGACCTTAACCAGTAGGCCAGAGTAAGAGTTAAGACCTTAACCTGTAGGCCAGAGTAAGAGTTAAGACCTTAACCTGTAGGCCAGAGTACGAGTCTAAGACCTTAGCTATTAGGCCAGGGTAAGAGTGAAGACCTTATCCAGTAGGCCAGAGTAAGAGTTAAGACCTTAGCTATTAGGCCAGAGTAAGAGTTAAGACCTTAGCTATTAGGTCAGAGTAAGAGTTAAAACCTTAAGCAGTAGGCCAGAGTAAGAGTTAAGACCTTAACCTGTAGGCCATAGTACGAGTCTAAGAACTTAGCTATTAGGCCAGAGTAAAAGTTAAGACCTTAACTAGTAGTTCAGAGTAAGAGTTAAGAACTTAACCTGTAGGCCAGAGTAAGAGTTAAGACCTTAACCTGTAGGCCACAGTACGAGTCTAAGACCTTAGCTATTAGGCCAGAGTAAGAGTTAAGACCTTAGCTATTAGGCCAGAGTACGAGTTAAGACCTTAACCATTAAGCCAGAGTACGAGTCTAAGACCTTAGCTATTTAGCCAGAGTAAGAGTTAAGACCTTAGCTATTAGGCCAGAGTAAGAGTTAAGACCTTAACCATTAGGCCAGAGTACGAGTCTAAGACGTTAGCTATTACGCCAGAGTAAGAGTTAAGACCTTAACCAGTAGGCCAGAGTAAGAGTTAAGACCTTAACCATTAGTCTAGAGTACGAGTCTAAGACCTTAGCTATTAGGCCAGAGTAAGAGTTAAGACCTTAACAAGTAGGCCAGAGTAAGAGTTAAGACCTTAACCTGTAGGCCATAGTACGAGTCTAAGACCTTAGCTATTAGGCCAGAGTAAGAGTTAAGACCTTAACCATTAGGCCAGAGTACGAGTCTAACACCTTAGCTATTAGGCCAGAGTAAGAGTTAAGACCTTAACCATTAGGCCAGAGTATGAGTCTAAGACCTTAGCTATTAGGCCAGAGTAAGAGTTAAGACCTTAACCAGTAGGCCAGAGTAAGAGTTAAGACCTTAACCTGTAGGCCATAGTACGAGTCTAAGACCTTAGCTATTAGGCCAGAGTAAGAGTTAAGACCTTAGCTATTAGGCCTGAGTAAGAGTTAAGACCTTAACCATTAGGCCAGAGTACGAGTCTAAGACCTTAACTATTAGGCCAGAGTAAGAGTTAAGACCTTAACCATTAGGCCAGAGTAAGAGTTAAGACCTTAACCATTAGGCCAGAGTACAAGTCTAAGACCTTAGCTATTAGGCCAGAGTAGGAGTTAAGACCTTAGCTATTAGGCCAGAGTAAGAGATAAGACCTTAACCAGGTGGCCAGAGTAAGAGTTAAGCCCTTCACCATTAGGCCAGAGTACGAGTCTAAGACCTTAGCTATTAGGTCAGAGTAAGAGTTAAGACCTTAACCAGTAGGCCAGAGTAAGAGTTAAGACCTTAACCATTAGGCCAGAGTACCAGTCTAAGACCTTAGCTATTAGGCCAGAGTAAGAGTTAAGACCTTAGCTATTAGGCCAGAGTAAGAGTTAAGACCTTAACCATTAGGCCAGAGTACGAGTCTAAGACCTTAGCTATTAGGCCAGAGTAAGAGTTAAGACCTTAACCAGTAGGCCAGAGTAAGAGTTAAGAACTTAACCTGTAGGCCATAGTACGAGTCTAAGACCTTAGCTATTAGGCAAGAGTAAGAGTTAAGACCTTAGCTATTAGGCCAGAGTAAGAGTTAAGACCTTAACCATTAGGCCAAAGTACGAGTCTAAGACCTTAGCTATTAGGCCAGAGTAAGAGTTAAGACCTTAGCTATTAGGCCAGAGTAAAAGTTAAGACCTTAACCAGTAGGCCAGAGTGAGAGTTAAGACCTTAACCACTAGGCCAGAGTACGACTCTAAGACCTTAGCTATTAGGCCAGAGTAAGAGTTAAGACCTTAACCAGTAGCCCAGTGTAAGAGTTAAGACCTTAACCATTAGGCCAGAATACGAGTCTAAGACCTTAGCTATTAGGCCAGAGTACGAGTCTAAGACCTTAGCTATTAGGCCAGAGTAAGAGTTAAGACCTTAGCTATTAGGCCAGAGTAAGAGTTAAGACCTTAGCTATTAGGCCAGAGTACGAGTCTAAGACCTTAGCTATTAGGCCAGAGTACGAGTCTAAAACCTTAGCTATCAGGCCATAGTACGAGTCTTACACTATAGCTATTAGGCCAGAGTAAGAGTTAAGACCTTAACCATTAGGCCAGAATACGAGTCTAAGACCTTAGCTATTAGGCCAAAGTAAGAGTTAAGACCTTAGCCATTAGGCCAGAGTAAGACTTAAGACCTTAACCATTAGGCAAGAGTACGAGTCTAAGACCTTAGCTATTAGGCCAGAGTAAGAGTTAAGACCTTAGCTATTAGGCCAGAGTAAGAGTTAAGACCTTAACTAATAAGCCAGAGTAAGAGTTAAGACCTTAACCATTAGGCCAGAGTACCAGTCTAAGACCTTAGCTATTAGGCCAGAGTAAGAGTTAAGACCTTAACTATTAGGCCAGAGTAAGAGTTAAGACCTTAACCATTAGGCCAGAGTACGAGTCTAAGACCTTAGCTATTAGGCCAGAGTAAGTGTTAAGACCTTAACCAGTAGGCCAGAGTAAGAGTTAAGAACTTAACCTGTAGGCCATAGTACGAGTCTAAGACCTTAGCTATTAGGCCAGAGTAAGAGTTAAGACCTTAACAAGTAGGCCAGAGTAAGAGTTAAGACCTTAACCTGTAGGCCATAGTACGAGTCTAAGACCTTAGCTATTAGGCCAGAGTAAGAGTTAAGACCTAAACCATTAGGCCAGAGTACGAGTCTAACACCTTAGCTATTAGGCCAGAGTAAGAGTTAAGACCTTAACCATTAGGCCAGAGTATGAGTCTAAGACCTTAGCTATTAGGCCAGAGTAAGAGTTAAGACCTTAACCAGTAGGCCAGAGTAAGAGTTAAGACCTTAACCTGTAGGCCATAGTACGAGTCTAAGACCTTAGCTATTAGGCCAGAGTAAGAGTTAAGACCTTAGCTATTAGGCCTGAGTAAGAGTTAAGACCTTAACCATTAAGCCAGAGTACGAGTCTAAGACCTTAGCTATTAGGCCAGAGTAAGAGTTAAGACTTAACCATTAGGCCAGAGTAAGAGTTAAGACCTTAACCATTAGGCCAGAGTACGAGTCGAAGACCTTAGCTATTAGGCCAGAGTAGGAGTTAAGACCTTAGCTATTAGACCAGAGTCAGAGTTAAGACCTTAACCAGTTGGCCAGAGTAAGAGTTAAGCCCTTCACCATTAGGCCAGAGTACGAGTCTAAGACCTTAGCTATTAGGTCAGAGTAAGAGTTAAGACCTTAACCAGTAGGCCAGAGTAAGAGTTAAGACCTTAACCATTAGGCCAGAGTACCAGTCTAAGACCTTAGCTATTAGGCCAGAGTAAGAGTTAAGACCTTAGCTATTAGGCCAGAGTAAGAGTTAAGACCTTAACCATTAGGCCAGAGTACGAGTCTAAGACCTTATCTATTAGGCCAGAGTAAAAGTTAAGACCTTAACCAGTAGGCCAGAGTAAGAGTTAAGAACTTAACCTGTAGGCCATAGTACGAGTCTAAAACCTTAGCTATTAGGCCAGAGTAAGAGTTAAGACCTTAGCTATTAGGCCAGAGTAAGAGTTAAAACCTTAACCATTAGGCCAAAGTACGAGTCTAAGACCTTAGCTATTAGGCCAGAGTAAGAGTTAAGACCTTAGCTATTAGGCCAGAGTAAAAGTTAAGACCTTAACCAGTAGGCCAGAGTGAGAGTTAAGACCTTAACCATTAGGCCAGAGTACGACTCTAAGACCTTAGCTATTAGGCCAGAGTAAGAGTTAAGACCTTAACCAGTAGGCCATAGTACGAGTCTAAGACCTTAGCTATTAAGCCAGAGTAAGAGTTAAGACCTTAACCAGTAGGCCAGAGTAAGAGTTAAGAACTTAACCTGTAGGCCATAGTACGAGTCTAAGACCTTAGCTATTAGGCCAGAGTAAGAGTGAAGACCTTAGCTATTAGGCCAGAGTAAGAGTTAATACCTTAACCATTAGGCCAAAGTACGAGTCTAAGACCTTAGCTATTAGGCCAGAGTAAGAGTTAAGACCTTAGCTATTAGGCCAGAGTAAAAGTTAAGACCTTAACCAGTAGGCCAGAGTAAGAGTTAAGACCTTAACCATTAGGCAAGAGTACGAGTCTAAGACCTTAGCTATTAGGCGAGAGTAAGAGTTAAGACCTTAACCAGTAGGCCAGTGTAAGAGTTAAGACCTTAGCTACTAGGCCAGAGTACGAGTCTAAGACCTTAGCTATTAGGCCAGAGTAAGAGTGAAGACCTTAGCTATTAGGCCAGAGTAAGAGTTAAGACCTTAACCATTAGGCCAAAGTACGAGTCTAAGACCTTAGCTATTAGGCCAGAGTAAGAGTTAAGACCTTAGCTATTAGGCCAGAGTAAAAGTTAAGACCTTAACCAGTAAGCCAGAGTAAGAGTTAAGACCTTAACCATTAGGCAAGAGTACGAGTCTAAGACCTTAGCTATTAGGCCAGAGTAAGAGTTAAGACCTTAGCTATTAGGCCAGAGTAAGAGTTAAGACCTTAGCTATTAGGCCAGAGTACGAGTCTAAGACCTTAGCTATCAGGCCGTAGTACGAGTCTTACACCATAGCTATTAGGCCAGAGTAAGAGTTAAGACCTTAACCATTAGGCCAGAATACGAGTCTAAGACCTTAGCTATTAGGCCAGAGTAAGAGTTAAGACCTTAACCATTAGGCCAGAGTAAGAGTTAAGACCTTAACCATTAGGCAAGAGTATGAGTCTAAGACCTTAGCTATTAGGCCAGAGTAAGAGTTAAGACCTTAGCTATGAGGCCAGAGTAAGAGTTAAGACCTTAACCAGTAGGCCAGAGTAAGAGTTAAGACCTTCACCATTAGGCCAGAGTACGAGTCTAAGACCTCAGCTAATAGGCCAGAGTAAGAGTTAAGACCTTAACCAGTAGGCCAGAGTAAGAGTTAAGACCTTAACCATTTGGCCAGAGTACCAGTCTAAGACCTTAGCTAAAAGGCCAGAGTAAGAGTTAAGACCTTAGCTATTAGGCCAGAGTAAGAGTTAAGACCTTAACCATTAGGCCAGAGTACGAGTCTAAGACCTCAACTATTAGGCCGGAGTAAGAGTTAAGACCTTAACCAGTAGGCCAGAGTAAGAGTTAAGAACTTAACCTGTAGGCCATAGTACGAGTCTAAGACCTTAGCTATTAGGCCAGAGTAAGAGTTAAGACCTTAGCTATTAGGCCAGAGTACGTGTCTAAGACCTTAGCTATTAGGCCAGAGTAAGAGTTAAGACCTTAACCAGTAGGCCAGAGTAAGAGTTAAGACCTTAACCATTAGGCCAAAGTACGAGTCTAAGACCTTAGCTATTAGGCCAGAGTGAGAGTTAAGACCTCAGCTATTAGGCCGGAGTAAGAGTTAAGACCTTAACCAGTAGACCAGAGTAAGAGTTAAAACCTTAACCATTAGGCCAGAGTACGAGTCTAAGACCTTAGCTATTAAGCCAGAGTAAGAGTTAAGACCTTAACCAGTAGGCCAGAGTAAGAGTTAAGAACTTAACCTGTAGGCCATAGTACGAGTCTAAGACCTTAGCTATTAGGCCAGAGTAAGAGTGAAGACCTTAGCTATTAGGCCAGAGTAAGAGTTAATACCTTAACCATTAGGCCAAAGTACGAGTCTAAGACCTTAGCTATTAGGCCAGAGTAAGAGTTAAGACCTTAGCTATTAGGCCAGAGTAAAAGTTAAGACCTTAACCAGTAGGCCAGAGTAAGAGTTAAGACCTTAACCATTAGGCAAGAGTACGAGTCTAAGACCTTAGCTATTAGGCGAGAGTAAGAGTTAAGACCTTAACCAGTAGGCCAGTGTAAGAGTTAAGACCTTAGCTACTAGGCCAGAGTACGAGTCTAAGACCTTAGCTATTAGGCCAGAGTAAGAGTGAAGACCTTAGCTATTAGGCCAGAGTAAGAGTTAAGACCTTAACCATTAGGCCAAAGTACGAGTCTAAGACCTTAGCTATTAGGCCAGAGTAAGAGTTAAGACCTTAGCTATTAGGCCAGAGTAAAAGTTAAGACCTTAACCAGTAAGCCAGAGTAAGAGTTAAGACCTTAACCATTAGGCAAGAGTACGAGTCTAAGACCTTAGCTATTAGGCCAGAGTAAGAGTTAAGACCTTAGCTATTAGGCCAGAGTAAGAGTTAAGACCTTAGCTATTAGGCCAGAGTACGAGTCTAAGACCTTAGCTATCAGGCCGTAGTACGAGTCTTACACCATAGCTATTAGGCCAGAGTAAGAGTTAAGACCTTAACCATTAGGCCAGAATACGAGTCTAAGACCTTAGCTATTAGGCCAGAGTAAGAGTTAAGACCTTAACCATTAGGCCAGAGTAAGAGTTAAGACCTTAACCATTAGGCAAGAGTATGAGTCTAAGACCTTAGCTATTAGGCCAGAGTAAGAGTTAAGACCTTAGCTATGAGGCCAGAGTAAGAGTTAAGACCTTAACCAGTAGGCCAGAGTAAGAGTTAAGACCTTCACCATTAGGCCAGAGTACGAGTCTAAGACCTCAGCTAATAGGCCAGAGTAAGAGTTAAGACCTTAACCAGTAGGCCAGAGTAAGAGTTAAGACCTTAACCATTTGGCCAGAGTACCAGTCTAAGACCTTAGCTAATAGGCCAGAGTAAGAGTTAAGACCTTAGCTATTAGGCCAGAGTAAGAGTTAAGACCTTAACCATTAGGCCAGAGTACGAGTCTAAGACCTCAACTATTAGGCCGGAGTAAGAGTTAAGACCTTAACCAGTAGGCCAGAGTAAGAGTTAAGAACTTAACCTGTAGGCCATAGTACGAGTCTAAGACCTTAGCTATTAGGCCAGAGTAAGAGTTAAGACCTTAGCTATTAGGCCAGAGTACGTGTCTAAGACCTTAGCTATTAGGCCAGAGTAAGAGTTAAGACCTTAACCAGTAGGCCAGAGTAAGAGTTAAGACCTTAACCATTAGGCCAAAGTACGAGTCTAAGACCTTAGCTATTAGGCCAGAGTGAGAGTTAAGACCTCAGCTATTAGGCCGGAGTAAGAGTTAAGACCTTAACCAGTAGACCAGAGTAAGAGTTAAAACCTTAACCATTAGGCCAGAGTACGAGTCTAAGACCTTAGCTATTAGGCCAGAGTAAGAGTTAAGACCTTAACCAGTAGGCCAGTGTAAGAGTTAAGACCTTAACCATTAGGCCAGGTACGAGTCTAAGACCTTAGCTATTAGGCCAGAGTAAGAGTTAAGACCTTAACCAGTAGGCCAGTGTAAGAGTTAAGACCTTAACCATTAGGCCAGAGTACGAGTCTAAGACCTTAGATATTAGGCCAGAGTACGAGTCTAAGACCTTAGCTATTAGGCCAGAGTAAGAGTTAAGACCTTAGCTATTAGGCAAGAGTAAGAATTAAGACCTTAGCTATTAGGCCAGAGTACGAGTCTAAGACCTTAGCTATTAGGCCAGAGAAAGAGTTAAGACCTTAGCTATTGGGCCAGAGTAAGAGTGAAGACCTTAACCATTAGGCCAGAGTACGAGTCTAAGACCTTAGCTATTAGGCCAGAGTAAGAGTTAAGACCTTAACCATTAAGCCTGAGTAAGAGTTAAGACCTTAGCTATTAGGCCAGAGTACGAGTTAAGACCTTAACCAGTAGGCCAGAGTAAGAGTTAAGACCTTAACCTGTAGGCCAGAGTAGGAGTTAAGACCTAAACCTGTAGGCCATACTATGAGTCTAAGACCTTAGCTACTAGGCCAGAGTAAGAGTTATGACCTTAGCTATTAGGCCAGAGTAAGAGTTAAGACCTTAACCAGTAGGCCAGAGTACGAGTCTAAGACCTTAGCTATTAGGCCAGAGTAAGAGTTAAGACCTTAGCTATTAGGCCAGAGTAAGAGTTAAGACCTTAACCATTAGGCCAGAGTATGAGTCTAAGACCTAAGCTATTAGGCCAGAGTAAGAGTTTAGACCTTAGCTATTAGGCCAGAGTAAGAGTTAAGACCTTAACCAGTAGGCGAGAGTGAGAGTTAAGACCTTAACCTGTAGGCCATAGTATGAGTGTAAGACCTTAGCTATTAGGCCAGAGTAAGAGTTAAGACCTTGGCTATTAGGCCAGAGGAAGAGTTAAGACCTTAACCAGTAGGCCAGAGTAAGAGTTAATACCTTAACCATTACGCCAGAGTAAGAGTTAAGACCTTAACCATAAGGCCAGAATATGAGTCTAAGACCTTAGCTATTAGGCCAGAGTAAGAGTTAAGACCTTAACCTGTAGGCCGGAGTACGAGTCTAAGACCTTAGCTGTTAGGCCAGAGTAAGAGTTAAGACTTTAACCAGTAGGCCAGAGTAAGAGTCTAAGACCTTAGCTATTAGGCCAGAGTAAGAGTTAAGACCTTAACCTGTAGGCCGGAGTACGAGTCTAAGACCTTAGCTGTTAGGCCAGAGTAAGAGTTAAGACCTTAACCAGTAGGCCAGAGTACGAGTCTAAGACCTTAGCTATTAGGCCAGAGTAAGAGTTAAGACCTTAGCTATTAGGCCAGAGTAAGAGTTAAGACCTTAACCATTAGGCCAGAGTACGAGTCTAAGACCTAAGCTATTAGGCCAGAGTAAGAGTTTAGACCTTAGCTATTAGGCCAGAGTAAGAGTAAAGAACTTAACCAGTAGGCGAGAGTGAGAGTTAAGACCTTAACCTGTAGGCCATAGTATGAGTGTAAGACCTTAGCTATTAGGCCAGAGTAAGAGTTAAGACCTTGGCTATTAGGCCAGAGGAAGAGTTAAGACCTTAACCAGTAGGCCAGAGTAAGAGTTAATACCTTAACCATTAGGCCAGAGTAAGAGTTAAGACCTTAACCATAAGGCCAGAATATGAGTCTAAGACCTTAGCTATTAGGCCAGAGTAAGAGTTAAGACCTTAACCTGTAGGCCGGAGTACGAGTCTAAGACCTTAGCTGTTAGGCCAGAGTAAGAGTTAAGACCTTAACCAGTAGGCCAGAGTAAGAGTTAAGACCTTAACCTGTAGGCCATAGTACGAGTCTAAGACCTTAGCTATTAGGCCAGAGTAAGAGTTAAGACCTTAACCAGTAGGCCAGAGTAAGAGTTAAGACCTTAACCTGTAGGCCAGAGTAAGAGTTAAGACCTTAACCTGTAGGCCAGAGTACGAGTCTAAGACCTTAGCTATTAGGCCAGGGTAAGAGTTAAGACCTTATCCAGTAGGCCAGAGTAAGAGTTACGACCTTAGCTATTAGGCCAGAGTAAGAGTTAAGACCTTAGCTATTAGGTCAGAGTAAGAGTTAAGACCTTAAGCAGTAGGCCAGAGTAAGAGTTAAGACCTTAACCTGTAGGCCATAGTACGAGTCTAAGAACTTAGCTATTAGGCCAGAGTAAAAGTTAAGACCTTAACCAGTAGTACAGAGTAAGAGTTAAGAACTTAACCTGTAGGCCAGAGTAAGAGTTAAGACCTTAACCTGTAGGCCACAGTACGAGTCTAAGACCTTAGCTATTAGGCCAGAGTAAGAGTTAAGACCTTAGCTATTAGGCCAGAGTACGAGTTAAGACCTTAACCATTAAGCCAGAGTACGAGTCTAAGACCTTAGCTTTTTAGCCAGAGTAAGAGTTAAGACCTTAGCTATTAGGCCAGAGTAAGAGTTAAGACCTTAACCATTAGGCCAGAGTACGAGTCTAAGACGTTAGCTATTACGCCAGAGTAAGAGTTAAGACCTTAACCAGTAGGCCAGAGTAAGAGTTAAGACCTTAACCATTAGTCCAGAGTACGAGTCTAAGACCTTAGCTATTAGGCCAGAGTAAGAGTTAAGACCTTAACAAGTAGGCCAGAGTAAGAGTTAAGACCTTAACCTGTAGGCCATAGTACGAGTCTAAGACCTTAGCTATTAGGCCAGAGTAAGAGTTAAGACCTTAACCATTAGGCCAGAGTACGAGTCTAACACCTTAGCTATTAGGCCAGAGTAAAAGTTAAGACCTTAACCAGTAGGCCAGAGTATGAGTCTAAGACCTTAGCTATTAGGCCAGAGTAAGAGTTAAGACCTTAACCAGTAGGCCAGAGTAAGAGTTAAGACCTTAACCTGTAGGCCATAGTACGAGTCTAAGACCTTAGCTATTAGGCCAGAGTAAGAGTTAAGACCTTAGCTATTAGGCCTGAGTAAGAGTTAAGACCTTAACCATTAGGCCAGAGTACGAGTCTAAGACCTTAGCTATTAGGCCAGAGTAAGAGTTAAGACCTTAACCATTAGGCCAGAGTAAGAGTTAAGACCTTAACCATTAGGCCAGAGTACAAGTCTAAGACCTTAGCTATTAGGCCAGAGTAGGAGTTAAGACCTTAGCTATTAGGCCAGAGTAAGAGATAAGACCTTAACCAGTTGGCCAGAGTAAGAGTTAAGCCCTTCACCATTAGGCCAGAGTACGAGTCTAAGACCTTAGCTATTAGGTCAGAGTAAGAGTTAAGACCTTAACCAGTAGGCCAGAGTAAGAGTTAAGACCTTAACCATTAGGCCAGAGTACCAGTCTAAGACCTTAGCTATTAGGCCAGAGTAAGAGTTAAGACCTTAGCTATTAGGCCAGAGTAAGAGTTAAGACCTTAACCATTAGGCCAGAGTACGAGTCTAAGACCTTAGCTATTAGGCCAGAGTAAGAGTTAAGACCTTAACCAGTAGGCCAGAGTAAGAGTTAAGAACTTAACCTGTAGGCCATAGTACGAGTCTAAGACCTTAGCTATTAGGCCAGAGTAAGAGTTAAGACCTTAGCTATTAGGCCAGAGTAAGAGTTAAGACCTTAACCATTAGGCCAAAGTATGAGTCTAAGACCTTAGCTATTAGGCCAGAGTAAGAGTTAAGACCTTAGCTATTAGGCAAGAGTAAAAGTTAAGACCTTAACCAGTAGGCCAGAGTGAGAGTTAAGACCTTAACCATTAGGCCAGAGTACGACTCTAAGACCTTAGCTATTAGGCCAGAGTAAGAGTTAAGACCTTAACCAGTAGCCCAGTGTAAGAGTTAAGACCTTAACCATTAGGCCAGAATACGAGTCTAAGACTTTAGCTATTAGGCCAGAGTACGAGTCTAAGACCTTAGCTATTAGGCCAGAGTAAGAGTTAAGACCTTAGCTATTAGGCCAGAGTAAGAGTTAAGACCTTAGCTATTAGGCCAGAGTACGAGTCTAAGACCTTAGCTATTAGGCCAGAGTACGAGTCTAAGACCTTAGCTATTAGGCCAGAGTAAGAGTTAATACCTTAGCTATTAGGCCAGAGTACGAGTCTAAGACCTTAGCTATCAGGCCATAGTACGAGTCTTACACTATAGCTATTAGGCCAGAGTAAGAGTTAAGACCTTAGCCATTAGGCCAGAGTAAGAGTTAAGACCTTAACCATTAGGCAAGAGTACGAGTCTAAGACCTTAGCTATTAGGCCAGAGTAGGAGTTAAGACCTTAGCTATTAGGCCAGAGTAAGAGTTAAGACCTTAGCTATTAGGCCAGAGTACGAGTCTAAGACCTTAGCTATCAGGCCATAGTACGAGTCTTACACTATAGCTATTAGGCCAGAGTAAGATTTAAGACCTTAACCATTAGGCCAGAATACGAGTCTAAGACCTTAGCTATTAGGCCAAAGTAAGAGTTAAGACCTTAGCCATTAGGCCAGAGTAAGAGTTAAGACCTTAACCATTAGGCAAGAGTACGAGTCTAAGACCTTAGCTATTAGGCCAGAGTAAGAGTTAAGACCTTAGCTATTAGGCCAGAGTAAGAGTTAAGACCTTAACCAATAGGCCAGAGTAAGAGTTAAGACCTTAGCTATTAGGCCAGAGTAAGAGTTAAGACCTTAGCTATTAGGCCAGAGTACGAGTCTATGACCTTAGCTATTAGGCCAGAGTACGAGTCTAAGACCTTAGCTATTAGGCCAGAGTAAGAGTTAATACCTTAGCTATTAGGCCAGAGTACGAGTCTAAGACCTTAGCTATCAGGCCATAGTACGAGTCTTACACTATAGCTATTAGGCGAGAGTAAGATTTAAGACCATAACCATTAGGCCAGAATACGAGTCTAAGACCTTAGCTATTAGGCCAAAGTAAGAGTTAAGACCTTAGCCATTAGGCCAGAGTAAGAGTTAAGACCTTAACCATTAGGCAAGAGTATGAGTCTAAGACCTTAGCTATTAGGCCAGAGTAAGAGTTAAGACCTTAGCTATTAGGCCAGAGTAAGAGTTAAGACCTTAACCAATAGGCCAGAGTAAGAGTTAAGACCTTCACCATTAGGCCAGAGTACGAGTCTAAGACCTTAGCTATTAGGCCAGAGTAAGAGTTAAGACCTTAACCATTAGGCCAGAGTACCAGTCTAAGACCTTAGCTATTAGGCCAGAGTAAGAGTTAAGACCTTAGCTATTAGGCCAGAGTAAGAGTTAAGACCTTAACCATTAGGCCAGAGTACGAGTCTAAGACCTTAGCTATTAGGCCAGAGTAAGAGTTAAGACCTTAACCAGTAGGCCAGAGTAAGAGTTAAGAACTTAACCTGTAGGCCATAGTACGAGTCTAAGACCTTAGCTATTAGGCCAGAGTAAGAGTTAAGACCTTAGCTATTAGGCCAGAGTAAGAGTTAAGACCTTAACCATTAGGCCAAAGTACGAGTCTAAGACCTTAGCTATTAGGCCAGAGTAAGAATTAAGACCTTAGCTATTAGGCCAGAGTAAAAGTTAAGACCTTAACCAGTAGGCAAGAGTAAGAGTTAAGACCTTAACCATTAGGCCAGAGTACGAGTCTAAGACCTTAGCTACTAGGCCAGAGTAAGAGTTAAGACCTTAGCTATTAGGCCAGAGTAAGAGTTAAGACCTTAACCAGTAGGCCAGAGTAAGAGTTAAAACCTTAACCTGTAGGCCAGAGTACGAGTCTAAGACCTTAGCTATTAGGCCAGAGTAAGAGTTAAGACCTTAGCTATTAGGCCAGAGTAAGAGTTAAGACCTTAACCATTAGGCCAGAGTACGAGTCTAAGACCTAAGCTATTGGGCCAGAGTAAGAGTTAAGACCTTAGCTATTAGGCCAGAGTAAGAGTTAAGACCTTAACCAGTAGGCGAGAGTGAGAGTTAAGACCTTAACCTGTAGGCCATAGTATTAGTCTAAGACCTTAGCTATTAGGCCAGAGTAAGAGTTAAGACCTTGGCGATAAGGCCAGAGTAAGAGTTAAGACCTTAACCAGTAGGCCAGAGTAAGAGTTAATACCTTAACCATTAGGCCAGAGTAAGAGTTAAGACCTTAACCATAAGGCCAGAGTATGAGTCTAAGACCTTAGCTATTAGGCCAGAGTAAGAGGTAAGACCTTAACCTGTAGGCCAGAGTACGAGTCTAAGACCTTAGCTGTTAGGCCAGAGTAAGAGTTAAGACCTTAACCAGTAGGCCAGAGTAAGAGTTAAGACCTTAACCTGTAGGCTAGATTAAGAGTTAAGACCTTAACCTGTAGGCCAGAGTAAGAGTTAAGACCTTAACCTGTAGGCCATAGTACGAGTCTAAGACCTTAGCTATTACGCCAGAGAAAGAGTTAAGACCTTAACCATTAGGCCAGAGTACGAGTCTAACACCTTAGCTATTAGGCCAGAGTAAGAGTTAAGACCTTAAACATTAGGCCAGAGTACGAGTCTAAGACCTTAGCTATTAGGCCAGAGTAAGAGTTAAGACCTTAGCTATTAGGCCAGAGTAAGAGTTAAGACCTTAACCATTAGGCCAAAGTACGAGTCTAAGACCTTAGCTATTAGGCCAGAGTAAGAGTTAAGACCTTAGCTATTAGGCCAGAGTAAAAGTTAAGACCTTAACCAGTAGGCCAGAGTGAGAGTTAAGACCTTAACCATTAGGCCAGAGTACGACTCTAAGACCTTAGCTATTAGGCCAGAGTAAGAGTTAAGACCTTAACCAGTAGCCCAGTGTAAGAGTTAAGATCTTAACCATTAGGCCAGAATACGAGTCTAAGACCTTAGCTATTAGGCCAGAGTACGAGTCTAAGACCTTAGCTATTAGGACAGAGTGAGAGTTAAGACCTTAGCTATTAGGCCAGAGTAAGAGTTAAGACCTTAGCTATTAGGCCAGAGTACGAGTCTAAGACCTTAGCTATTAGGCCAGAGTAAGAGTTAAGACCTTAACCATTAGGCCAGAGTACCAGTCTAAGACCTTAGCTATTAGGCCAGAGTAAGAGTTAAGACCTTAGCTATTAGGCCAGAGTAAGAGTTAAGACCTTAACCATTAGGCCAGAGTACGAGTCTAAGACCTTAGCTATTAGGCCAGAGTAAGAGTTAAGACCTTAACCAGTAGGCCAGAGTAAGAGTTAAGAACTTAACCTGTAGGCCATAGTACGAGTCTAAGACCTTAGCTATTAGGCCAGAGTAAGAGTTAAGACCTTAGCTATTAGGCCAGAGTAAGAGTTAAGACCTTAACCATTAGGCCAAAGTACGAGTCTAAGACCTTAGCTATTAGGCCAGAGTAAGAATTAAGACCTTAGCTATTAGGCCAGAGTAAAAGTTAAGACCTTAACCAGTAGGCAAGAGTAAGAGTTAAGACCTTAACCATTAGGCCAGAGTACGAGTCTAAGACCTTAGCTACTAGGCCAGAGTAAGAGTTAAGACCTTAGCTATTAGGCCAGAGTAAGAGTTAAGACCTTAACCAGTAGGCCAGAGTAAGAGTTAAAACCTTAACCTGTAGGCCAGAGTACGAGTCTAAGACCTTAGCTATTATGCCCGAGTAAGAGTTAAGACCTTAGCTATTAGGCCAGAGTAAGAGTTAAGACCTTAACCATTAGGCCAGAGTACGAGTCTAAGACCTAAGCTATTGGGCCAGAGTAAGAGTTAAGACCTTAGCTATTAGGCCAGAGTAAGAGTTAAGACCTTAACCAGTAGGCGAGAGTGAGAGTTAAGACCTTAACCTGTAGGCCATAGTATTAGTCTAAGACCTTAGCTATTAGGCCAGAGTAAGAGTTAAGACCTTGGCTATTAGGCCAGAGTAAGAGTTAAGACCTTAACCAGTAGGCCAGAGTAAGAGTTAATACCTTAACCATTAGGCCAGAGTAAGAGTTAAGACCTTAACCATAAGGCCAGAGTATGAGTCTAAGACCTTAGCTATTAGGCCAGAGTAAGAGGTAAGACCTTAACCTGTAGGCCAGAGTACGAGTCTAAGACCTTAGCTGTTAGGCCAGAGTAAGAGTTAAGACCTTAACCAGTAGGCCAGAGTAAGAGTTAAGACCTTAACCTGTAGGCTAGAGTAAGAGTTAAGACCTTAAGCTGTAGGCCAGAGTAAGAGTTAAGACCTTAACCTGTAGGCCATAGTACGAGTCTAAGACCTTAGCTATTACGCCAGAGAAAGAGTTAAGACCTTAACCATTAGGCCAGAGTACGAGTCTAACACCTTAGCTATTAGGCCAGAGTAAGAGTTAAGACCTTAAACATTAGGCCAGAGTACGAGTCTAAGACCTTAGCTATTAGGCCAGAGTAAGAGTTAAGACCTTAGCTATTAGGCCAGAGTAAGAGTTAAGACCTTAACCATTAGGCCAAAGTACGAGTCTAAGACCTTAGCTATTAGGCCAGAGTAAGAGTTAAGACCTTAGCTATTAGGCCAGAGTAAAAGTTAAGACCTTAACCAGTAGGCCAGAGTGAGAGTTAAGACCTTAACCATTAGGCCAGAGTACGACTCTAAGACCTTAGCTATTAGGCCAGAGTAAGAGTTAAGACCTTAACCAGTAGCCCAGTGTAAGAGTTAAGATCTTAACCATTAGGCCAGAATACGAGTCTAAGACCTTAGCTATTAGGCCAGAGTACGAGTCTAAGACCTTAGCTATTAGGCCAGAGTAAGAGTTAAGACCTTAGCTATTAGGCCAGAGTAAGAGTTAAGACCTTAGCTATTAGGCCAGAGTACGAGTCTAAGACCTTAGCTATTAGGCCAGAGTACGAGTCTAAGACCTTAGCTATTAGGCCAGAGTAAGAGTTAATACCTTAGCTATTAGGCCAGAGTACGAGTCTAAGACCTTAGCTATCAGGCCATAGTACGAGTCTTACACTATAGCTATTAGGCCAGAGTAAGAGTTAAGACCTTAACCATTAGGCCAGAATACGAGTCTAAGACCTTAGCTATTAGGCCAAAGTAAGAGTTAAGACCTTAGCCATTAGGCCAGAGTAAGAGTTAAGACCTTAACCATTAGGCAAGAGTACGAGTCTAAGACCTTAGCTATTAGGCCAGAGTAAGAGTTAAGACCTTAGCTATTAGGCCAGAGTAAGAGTTAAGACCTTAACCAATATGCCAGAGTAAGAGTTAAGACCTTAACCATTAGGCCAGAGTACCAGTCTAAGACCTTAGCTATTAGGCCAGAGTAAGAGTTAAGACCTTAACTATTAGGCCAGAGTAAGAGTTAAGACCTTAACCATTAGGCCAGAGTACGAGTCTAAGACCTTAGCTATTAGGCCAGAGTAAGTGTTAAGACCTTAACCAGTAGGCCAGAGTAAGAGTTAAGAACTTAACCTGTAGGCCATAGTACGAGTCTAAGACCTTAGCTATTAGGCCAGAGTAAGAGTTAAGACCTTAACAAGTAGGCCAGAGTAAGAGTTAAGACCTTAACCTGTAGGCCATAGTACGAGTCTAATACCTTAGCTATTAGGCCAGAGTAAGAGTTCAGACCTAAACCATTAGGCCAGAGTACGAGTCTAACACCTTAGCTATTAGGCCAGAGTAAGAGTTAAGACCTTAACCATTAGGCCAGAGTATGAGTCTAAGACCTTAGCTATTAGGCCAGAGTAAGAGTTAAGACCTTAACCAGTAGGCCAGAGTAAGAGTTAAGACCTTAACCTGTAGGCCATAGTACGAGTCTAAGACCTTAGCTATTAGGCCAGAGTAAGAGTTAAGACCTTAGCTATTAGGCCTGAGTAAGAGTTAAGACCTTAACCATTAGGCCAGAGTACGAGTCTAAGACCTTAGCTATTAGGCCAGAGTAAGAGTTAAGACTTAACCATTAGGCCAGAGTAAGAGTTAAGACCTTAACCATTAGGCCAGAGTACGAGTCTAAGACCTTAGCTATTAGGCCAGAGTAGGAGTTAAGACCTTAGCTATTAGACCAGAGTCAGAGTTAAGACCTTAACCAGTTGGCCAGAGTAAGAGTTAAGCCCTTCACCATTAGGCCAGAGTACGAATCTAAGACCTTAGCTATTAGGTCAGAGTAAGAGTTAAGACCTTAACCAGTAGGCCAGAGTAAGAGTTAAGACCTAAACCATTAGGCCAGAGTACCAGTCTAAGACCTTAGCTATTAGGCCAGAGTAAGAGTTAAGACCTTAGCTATTAGGCCAGAGTAAGAGTTAAGACCTTAACCATTAGGCCAGAGTACGAGTCTAAGACCTTAGCTATTAGGCCAGAGTAAGAGTTAAGACCTTAACCAGTAGGCCAGAGTAAGAGTTAAGAACTTAACCTGTAGGCCATAGTACGAGTCTAAGACCTTAGCTATTAGGCCAGAGTAAGAGTTAAGACCTTAGCTATTAGGCCAGAGTAAGAGTTAAGACCTTAACCATTAGGCCAAAGTACGAGTCTAAGACCTTAGCTATTAGGCCAGAGTAAGAGTTAAGACCTTAGCTATTAGGCCAGAGTAAAAGTTAAGACCTTAACCAGTAGGCCAGAGTGAGAGTTAAGACCTTAACCATTAGGCCAGAGTACGACTCTAAGACCTTAGCTATTAGGCCAGAGTAAGAGTTAAGACCTTAACCAGTAGCCCAGTGTAAGAGTTAAGACCTTAACCATTAGGCCAGAATACGAGTCTAAGACCTTAGCTATTAGGCCAGAGTACGAGTCTAAGACCTTAGCTATTAGGCCAGAGTAAGAGTTAAGACCTTAGCTATTAGGTCAGAGTAAGAGTTAAGACCTTAGCTATTAGGCCAGAGTACAAGTCTAAGACTTTAGCTATTAGGCCAGAGTACGAGTCTAAGACCTTAGCTATTAGGCCAGAGTAAGAGTTAATACCCTAGCTATTAGGCCAGAGTACGAGTCTAAGACCTTAGCTATCAGGCCATAGTACGAGTCTTACACTATAGCTATTAGGCCAGAGTAAGAGTTAAGACCTTAACCATTAGGCCAGAATACGAGTCTAAGACCTTAGCTATTAGGCCAAAGTAAGAGTTAAGACCTTAGCCATTAGGCCAGAGTAAGAGTTAAGACCTTAACCATTAGGCAAGAGTACGAGTCTAAGACCTTAGCTATTAGGCCAGAGTAAGAGTTAAGACCTTAGCTATTAGGCCAGAGTAAGAGTTAAGACCTTAACCAATAGGCCAGAGTAAGAGTTAAGACCTTCACCATTAGGCCAGAGTACGAGTCTAAGACCTTAGCTATTAGGCCAGAGTAAGAGTTAAGACCTTAGCTATTAGGCCAGAGTAAGAGTTAAGACCTTAGCTATTAGGCCAGAGTACGAGTCTAAGACCTTAGCTATTAGGCCAGAGTACGAGTCTAAGACCTTAGCTATTAGGCCAGAGTAAGAGTTAATACCTTAGCTATTAGGCCAGAGTACGAGTCTAAGACCTTAGCTATCAGGCCATAGTACGAGTCTTACACTATAGCTATTAGGCCAGAGTAAGAGTTAAGACCTTAACCATTAGGCCAGAATACGAGTCTAAGACCTTAGCTATTAGGCCAAAGTAAGAGTTAAGACCTTAGCCATTAGGCCAGAGTAAGAGTTAAGACCTTAACCATTAGGCAAGAGTACGAGTCTAAGACCTTAGCTATTAGGCCAGAGTAAGAGTTAAGACCTTAGCTATTAGGCCAGAGTAAGAGTTAAGACCTTAACCAATATGCCAGAGTAAGAGTTAAGACCTTAACCATTAGGCCAGAGTACCAGTCTAAGACCTTAGCTATTAGGCCAGAGTAAGAGTTAAGACCTTAACTATTAGGCCAGAGTAAGAGTTAAGACCTTAACCATTAGGCCAGAGTACGAGTCTAAGACCTTAGCTATTAGGCCAGAGTAAGTGTTAAGACCTTAACCAGTAGGCCAGAGTAAGAGTTAAGAACTTAACCTGTAGGCCATAGTACGAGTCTAAGACCTTAGCTATTAGGCCAGAGTAAGAGTTAAGACCTTAACAAGTAGGCCAGAGTAAGAGTTAAGACCTTAACCTGTAGGCCATAGTACGAGTCTAATACCTTAGCTATTAGGCCAGAGTAAGAGTTCAGACCTAAACCATTAGGCCAGAGTACGAGTCTAACACCTTAGCTATTAGGCCAGAGTAAGAGTTAAGACCTTAACCATTAGGCCAGAGTATGAGTCTAAGACCTTAGCTATTAGGCCAGAGTAAGAGTTAAGACCTTAACCAGTAGGCCAGAGTAAGAGTTAAGACCTTAACCTGTAGGCCATAGTACGAGTCTAAGACCTTAGCTATTAGGCCAGAGTAAGAGTTAAGACCTTAGCTATTAGGCCTGAGTAAGAGTTAAGACCTTAACCATTAGGCCAGAGTACGAGTCTAAGACCTTAGCTATTAGGCCAGAGTAAGAGTTAAGACTTAACCATTAGGCCAGAGTAAGAGTTAAGACCTTAACCATTAGGCCAGAGTACGAGTCTAAGACCTTAGCTATTAGGCCAGAGTAGGAGTTAAGACCTTAGCTATTAGACCAGAGTCAGAGTTAAGACCTTAACCAGTTGGCCAGAGTAAGAGTTAAGCCCTTCACCATTAGGCCAGAGTACGAATCTAAGACCTTAGCTATTAGGTCAGAGTAAGAGTTAAGACCTTAACCAGTAGGCCAGAGTAAGAGTTAAGACCTTAACCATTAGGCCAGAGTACCAGTCTAAGACCTTAGCTATTAGGCCAGAGTAAGAGTTAAGACCTTAGCTATTAGGCCAGAGTAAGAGTTAAGACCTTAACCATTAGGCCAGAGTACGAGTCTAAGACCTTAGCTATTAGGCCAGAGTAAGAGTTAAGACCTTAACCAGTAGGCCAGAGTAAGAGTTAAGAACTTAACCTGTAGGCCATAGTACGAGTCTAAGACCTTAGCTATTAGGCCAGAGTAAGAGTTAAGACCTTAGCTATTAGGCCAGAGTAAGAGTTAAGACCTTAACCATTAGGCCAAAGTACGAGTCTAAGACCTTAGCTATTAGGCCAGAGTAAGAGTTAAGACCTTAGCTATTAGGCCAGAGTAAAAGTTAAGACCTTAACCAGTAGGCCAGAGTGAGAGTTCAGACCTTAACCATTAGGCCAGAGTACGACTCTAAGACCTTAGCTATTAGGCCAGAGTAAGAGTTAAGACCTTAACCAGTAGCCCAGTGTAAGAGTTAAGACCTTAACCATTAGGCCAGAATACGAGTCTAAGACCTTAGCTATTAGGCCAGAGTACGAGTCTAAGACCTTAGCTATTAGGCCAGAGTAAGAGTTAAGACCTTAGCTATTAGGTCAGAGTAAGAGTTAAGACCTTAGCTATTAGGCCAGAGTACGAGTCTAAGACTTTAGCTATTAGGCCAGAGTACGAGTCTAAGACCTTAGCTATTAGACCAGAGTAAGAGTTAATACCCTAGCTATTAGGCCAGAGTACGAGTCTAAGACCTTAGCTATCAGGCCATAGTACGAGTCTTACACTATAGCTATTAGGCCAGAGTAAGAGTTAAGACCTTAACCATTAGGCCAGAATACGAGTCTAAGACCTTAGCTATTAGGCCAGAGTAAGAGTTAAGACCTTAACCATTAGGCCAGAGTACCAGTCTAAGACCTTAGCTATTAGGCCAGAGTACGAGTCTAAGACCTTAGCTATTAGGCCAGAGTAAGAGTTAAGACCTTAGCTATTAGGTCAGAGTAAGAGTTAAGACCTTAGCTATTAGGCCAGAGTACGAGTCTAAGACTTTAGCTATTAGGCCAGAGTACGAGTCTAAGACCTTAGCTATTAGACCAGAGTAAGAGTTAATACCCTAGCTATTAGGCCAGAGTACGAGTCTAAGACCTTAGCTATCAGGCCATAGTACGAGTCTTACACTATAGCTATTAGGCCAGAGTAAGAGTTAAGACCTTCACCATTAGGCCAGAGTACGAGTCTAAGACCTTAGCTATTAGGCCAGAGTAAGAGTTAAGACCTTAACCATTAGGCCAGAGTACCAGTCTAAGACCTTAGCTATTAGGCCAGAGTAAGAGTTAAGACCTTAGCTATTAGGCCAGAGTAAGAGTTAAGACCTTAACCATTAGGCCAGAGTACGAGTCTAAGACCTTAGCTATTAGGCCAGAGTAAGAGTTAAGACCTTAACCAGTAGGCCAGAGTAAGAGTTAAGAACTTAACCTGTAGGCCATAGTACGAGTCTAAGACCTTAGCTATTAGGCCAGAGTAAGAGTTAAGACCTTAGCTATTAGGCCAGAGTAAGAGTTAAGACCTTAACCATTGGGCCAAAGTACGAGTCTAAGACCTTAGCTATTAGGCCAGAGTAAGAATTAAGACCTTAGCTATTAGGCCAGAGTAAAAGTTAAGACCTTAACCAGTAGGCAAGAGTAAGAGTTAAGACCTTAACCATTAGGCCAGAGTACGAGTCTAAGACCTTAGCTACTAGGCCAGAGTAAGAGTTAAGACCTTAGCTATTAGGCCAGAGTAAGAGTTAAGACCTTAACCAGTAGGCCAGAGTAAGAGTTAAAACCTTAACCTGTAGGCCAGAGTACGCGTCGAAGACCTTAGCTATTAGGCCAGAGTAAGAGTTAAGACCTTAGCTATTAGGCCAGAGTAAGAGTTAAGACCTTAACCATTAGGCCAGAGTACGAGTCTAAGACCTAAGCTATTAGGCCAGAGTAAGAGTTAAGACCTTAGCTATTAGGCCAGAGTAAGAGTTAAGACCTTAACCAGTAGGCGAGAGTGAGAGTTAAGACCTTAACCTGTAGGCCATAGTATTAGTCTAAGACCTTAGCTATTAGGCCAGAGTAAGAGTTAAGACCTTGGCTATTAGGCCAGAGTAAGAGTTAAGACCTTAACCATTAGGCCAGAGTAAGAGTTAAGACCTTAACCATAAGGCCAGAGTATGAGTCTAAGACCTTAGCTATTAGGCCAGAGTAAGAGGTAAGACCTTAACCTGTAGGCCAGAGTACGAGTCTAAGACCTTAGCTGTTAGGCCAGAGTAAGAGTTAAGACCTTAACCAGTAGGCCAGAGTAAGAGTTAAGACCTTAACCTGTAGGCCATAGTACGAGTCTAAGACCTTAGCTATTAGGCCAGAGTAAGAGTTAAGACCTTAACCAGTAGGCCAGAGTAAGAGTTAAGACCTTAACCTGTAGGCCAGAGTAAGAGTTAAGACCTTAACCAGTAGGCCAGAGTACGAGTCTAAGACCTTAGCTATTAGGCCAGGGTAAGAGTTAAGACCTTATCCAGTAGGCCAGAGTAAGAGTTAAGACCTTAGCTATTAGGCCAGAGTAAGAGTTAAGACCTTAGCTATTAGGCCAGAGTAAGAGTTAAGACCTTAAGCAGTAGGCCAGAGTAAGAGTTAAGACCTTACCCTGTAGGCCATAGTACGAGTCTAGGACCTTAGCTATTAGGCCAGAGTAAAAGTTAAGACCTTAACCAGTAGGCCAGAGTAAGAGTTAAGAACTTAACCTGTAGGCCAGAGTAAGAGTTAAGACCTTAACCTGTAGGCCATAGTACGAGTCTAAGAACTTAGCTATTAGGCCAGAGTAAGAGTTAAGACCTTAGCTATTAGGCCAGAGTACGAGTTAAGACCTTAACCATTAAGCCAGAGTACGAGTCTAAGACCTTAGCTATTTAGCCAGAGTAAGAGTTAAGACCTTAGCTATTAGGCCAGAGTAAGAGTTAAGACCTTCACCATTAGGCCAGAGTACGAGTCTAAGACGTTAGCTATTAGGCCAGAGTAAGAGTTAAGACCTTAACCAGTAGAACAGAGTAAGAGTTAAGACCTTAACCATTAGTCCAGAGTACGAGTCTAAGACCTTAGCTATTAGGCCAGAGTAAGAGTTAAGACCTTAGCTATTGGGCCAGAGTAAGAGTTAAGACCTTAACCATTAGGCCAGAGTACGAGTCTAAGACCTTAGCTATTAGGCCAGAGTAAGAGTTAAGACCTTAACCTGTAGGCCATAGTATGAGTATAAGACCTTAGCTATTAGGCCAGAGTAAGAGTTAAGAACTTAGCTATCAGGCCAGAGTAAGAGTTAAGACCTTAACCAGTAGGCCAGAGTAAGAGTTAAGACCTTAACCTGTAGGCCAGAGTAGGAGTTAAGACCTAAACCTGTAGGCCATACTATGAGTCTAAGACCTTAGCTAATAGGCCAGAGTAAGAGTTAAGACCTTAGCTATTAGGCCATAGTAAGAGTTAAGACATTAACCAGTAGGCCAGAGTAAGAGTTAAGACCTTAACCTGAAGGCCATAGTACGAGTCTAAGACCTTAGATATTAGGCCAGAGTACGAGTCTAAGACCTTAGCTATTAGGCCAGAGTAAGAGTTAAGACCTTAACCATTAGGCCAGAGTACGAGTCTAAGACCTTAGCTATTAGGCCAGAGTAAGAGTTAAGACCTCAACCAGTAGGCCAGAGTACGAGTCTAAGACCTTAGCTATTAGGCCAGAGTAAGAGTTAACACCTTAACCAGTAGGCCAGAGTAAGAGTTAACACCTTAACCAGTAGGCCAGAGTAGGAGTTAAGACCTTAGCTATTAGGCCATGAGTAAGAGTTAAGACCTTAAACATTAGGCCAGAGTACGAGTCTAAGACCTTAGCTATTTAGCCAGAGTAAGAGTTAAGACCTTAGCTATTAGGCCAGAGTAAGAGTTAAGACCTTAACCATTAGGCCAGAGTACGAGTCTAAGACGTTAGCTATTACGCCAGAGTAAGAGTTAAGACCTTAACCAGTAGGCCAGAGTAAGAGTTAAAACCTTAACCATTAGTCCAGAGTACGAGTCTAAGACCTTAGCTATTAGGCCAGAGTAAGAGTTAAGACCTTAACAAGTAGGCCAGAGTAAGAGTTAAGACCTTAACCTGTAGGCCATAGTACGAGTCTAAGACCTTAGCTATTAGGCCAGAGTAAGAGTTAAGACCTTAACCATTAGGCCAGAGTACGAGTCTAACACCTTAGCTATTAGGCCAGAGTAAGAGTTAAGACCTTAACCATTAGGCCAGAGTATGAGTCTAAGACCTTAGCTATTAGGCCAGAGTAAGAGTTAAGACCTTAACCAGTAGGCCAGAGTAAGAGTTAAGACCTTAACCTGTAGGCCATAGTACGAGTCTAAGACCTTAGCTATTAGGCCAGAGTAAGAGTTAAGACCTTAGCTATTAGGCCTGAGTAAGAGTTAAGACCTTAACCATTAGGCCAGAGTACAAGTCTAAGACCTTAGCTATTAGGCCAGAGTAGGAGTTAAGACCTTAGCTATTAGGCCAGAGTAAGAGATAAGACCTTAACCAGTTGGCCAGAGTAAGAGTTAAGCCCTTCACCATTAGGCCAGAGTACGAGTCTAAGACCTTAGCTATTAGGTCAGAGTAAGAGTTAAGACCTTAACCAGTAGGCCAGAGTAAGAGTTAAGACCTTAACCATTAGGCCAGAGTACCAGTCTAAGACCTTAGCTATTAGGCCAGAGTAAGAGTTAAGACCTTAGCTATTAGGCCAGAGTAAGAGTTAAGACCTTAACCATTAGGCCAGAGTACGAGTCTAAGACCTTAGCTATTAGGCCAGAGTAAGAGTTAAGACCTTAACCAGTAGGCCAGAGTAAGAGTTAAGAACTTAACCTGTAGGCCATAGTACGAGTCTAAGACCTTAGCTATTAGGCCAGAGTAAGAGTTAAGACCTTAGCTATTAGGCCAGAGTAAGAGTTAAGACCTTAACCATTAGGCCAAAGTACGAGTCTAAGACCTTAGCTATAAGGCCAGAGTAAGAGTTAAGACCTTAGCTATTAGGCCAGAGTAAAAGTTAAGACCTTAACCAGTAGGCCAGAGTGAGAGTTAAGACCTTAACCATTAGGCCAGAGTACGACTCTAAGACCTTAGCTATTAGGCCAGAGTAAGAGTTAAGACCTTAACCAGTAGCCCAGTGTAAGAGTTAAGACCTTAACCATTAGGCCAGAATACGAGTCTAAGACCTTAGCTATTAGGCCAGAGTACGAGTCTAAGGCCTTAGCTATTAGGCCAGAGTAAGAGTTAAGACCTTAGCTATTAGGCCAGAGTAAGAGTTAAGACCTTAGCTATTAGGCCAGAGTACGAGTCTAAGACCTTAGCTATTAGGCCAGAGTACGAGTCTAAGACCTTAGCTATTAGGCCAGAGTAAGAGTTAATACCTTAGCTATTAGGCCAGAGTACGAGACTAAGACCTTAGCTATCAGGCCATAGTACGAGTCTTACACTATAGCTATTAGGCCAGAGTAAGAGTTAAGACCTTAACCATTAGGCCAGAATACGAGTCTAAGACCTTAGCTATTAGGCCAAAGTAAGAGTTAAGACCTTAGCCATTAGGCCAGAGTAAGAGTTAAGACCTTAACCATAAGGCAAGAGTACGAGTCTAAGACCTTAGCTATTAGGCCAGGGTAGGAGTTAAGACCTTAGCTATTAGGCCAGAGTAAGAGTTAAGACCTTAACCAATATGCCAGAGTAAGAGTTAAGACCTTAACCATTAGGCCAGAGTACCAGTCTAAGACCTTAGCTATTAGGCCAGAGTAAGAGTTAAGACCTTAACTATTAGGCCAGAGTAAGAGTTAAGACCTTAACCATTAGGCCAGAGTACGAGTCTAAGACCTTAGCTATTAGGCCAGAGTAAGTGTTAAGACCTTAACCAGTAGGCCAGAGTAAGAGTTAAGAACTTAACCTGTAGGCCATAGTACGAGTCTAAGACCTTAGCTATTAGGCCAGAGTAAGAGTTAAGACCTTAACAAGTAGGCCAGAGTAAGAGTTAAGACCTTAACCTGTAGGCCATAGTACGAGTCTAAGACCTTAGCTATTAGGCCAGAGTAAGAGTTAAGACCTAAACCATTAGGCCAGAGTACGAGTCTAACACCTTAGCTATTAGGCCAGAGTAAGAGTTAAGACCTTAACCATTAGGCCAGAGTATGAGTCTAAGACCTTAGCTATTAGGCCAGAGTAAGAGTTAAGACCTTAACCAGTAGGCCAGAGTAAGAGTTAAGACCTTAACCTGTAGGCCATAGTACGAGTCTAAGACCTTAGCTATTAGGCCAGAGTAAGAGTTAAGACCTTAGCTATTAGGCCTGAGTAAGAGTTAAGACCTTAACCATTAGGCCAGAGTACGAGTCTAAGACCTTAGCTATTAGGCCAGAGTAAGAGTTAAGACCTTAACCATTAGGCCAGAGTAAGAGTTAAGACCTTAACCATTAGGCCAGAGTACGAGTCTAAGACCTTAGCTATTAGGCCAGAGTAGGAGTTAAGACCTTAGCTATTAGACCAGAGTCAGAGTTAAGACCTTAACCAGTTGGCCAGAGTAAGAGTTAAGCCCTTCACCATTAGGCCAGAGTACGAGTCTAAGACCTTAGCTATTAGGTCAGAGTAAGAGTTAAGACCTTAACCAGTAGGCCAGAGTAAGAGTTAAGACCTTAACCATTAGGCCAGAGTACCAGTCTAAGACCTTAGCTATTAGGCCAGAGTAAGAGTTAAGACCTTAGATATTAGGCCAGAGTAAGAGTTAAGACCTTAACCATGAGGCCAGAGTACGAGTTTAAGACCTTAGCTATTAGGCCAGAGTAAGAGTTAAGACCTTAACCAGTAGGCCAGAGTAAGAGTTAAGAACTTAACCTGTAGGCCATAGTACGAGTCTAAGACCTTAGCTATTAGGCCAGAGTAAGAGTTAAGACCTTAGCTATTAGGCCAGAGTAAGAGTTAAGACCTTAACCATTAGGCCAAAGTACGAGTCTAAGACCTTAGCTATTAGGCCAGAGTAAGAGTTAAGACCTTAGCTATTAGGCCAGAGTAAAAGTTAAGACCTTAACCAGTAGGCCAGAGTGAGAGTTAAGACCTTAACCATTAGGCCAGAGTACGACTCTAAGACCTTAGCTATTAGGCCAGAGTAAGAGTTAAGACCTTAACCAGTAGCCCAGTGTAAGAGTTAAGACCTTAACCATTAGGCCAGAATACGAGTCTAGGACCTTAGCTATTAGGCCAGAGTACGAGTCTAAAACCTTAGCTATTAGGCCAGAGTAAGAGTTAAGACCTTAGCTATTAGGCCAGAGTAAGAGTTAAGACCTTAGCTATTAGGCCAGAGTACGAGTCTAAGACCTTAGCTATTAGGCCAGAGTACGAGTCTAAGACCTTAGCTATTAGGCCAGAGTAAGAGTTAATACCTTAGCTATTAGGCCAGAGTACGAGTCTAAGACCTTAGCTATCAGGCCATAGTACGAGTCTTACACTATAGCTATTAGGCCAGAGTAAGAGTTAAGACCTTAACCATTAGGCCAGAATACGAGTCTAAGACCTTAGCTATTAGGCCAAAGTAAGAGTTAAGACCTTAGCCATTAGGCCAGAGTAAGAGTTAAGACCTTAACCATTAGGCAAGAGTACGAGTCTAAGACCTTAGCTATTAGGCCAGAGTAAGAGTTAAGACCTTAGCTATTAGGCCAGAGTAAGAGTTAAGACCTTAACCAATAGGCCAGAGTAAGAGTTAAGACCTTCACCATTAGGCCAGAGTACGAGTCTAAGACCTTAGCTATTAGGCCAGAGTAAGAGTTAAGACCTTAACCATTAGGCCAGAGTACCAGTCTAAGACCTTAGCTATTAGGCCAGAGTAAGAGTTAAGACCTTAGCTATTAGGCCAGAATAAGAGTTAAGACCTTAACCATTAGGCCAGAGTACGAGTCTAAGACCTTAGCTATTAGGCCAGAGTAAGAGTTAAGACCTTAACCAGTAGGCCAGAGTAAGAGTTAAGAACTTAACCTGTAGGCCATAGTACGAGTCTAAGACCTTAGCTATTAGGCCAGAGTAAGAGTTAAGACCTTAGCATTTAGGCCAGAGTAAGAGTTAAGACCTTAACCATTAGGCCAGAGTACGAGTCTAAGACCTAAGCTATAAGGCCAGAGTAAGAGTTAAGACCTTAGCTATTAGGCCAGAGTAAGAGTTAAGACCTTAACCATTAGGCCAAAGTACGAGTCTAAGACCTTAGCTATTAGGCCAGAGTAAGAATTAAGACCTTAGCTATTAGGCCAGAGTAAAAGTTAAGACCTTAACCAGTAGGCAAGAGTAAGAGTTAAGACCTTAACCATTAGGCCAGAGTACGAGTCTAAGACCTTAGCTACTAGGCCAGAGTAAGAGTTATGACCTTAGCTATTAGGCCAGAGTAAGAGTTAAGACCTTAACCAGTAGGCCAGAGTAAGAGTTAAAACCTTAACCTGTAGGCCAGAGTACGAGTCTAAGACCTTAGCTATTAGGCCAGAGTAAGAGTTAAGACCTTAGCTATTAGGCCAGAGTAAGAGTTAAGACCTTAACCATTAGGCCAGAGTACGAGTCTAAGACCTAAGCTATAAGGCCAGAGTAAGAGTTAAGACCTTAGCTATTAGGCCAGAGTAAGAGTTAAGACCTTAACCAGTAGGCGAGAGTGAGAGTTAAGACCTTAACCTGTAGGCCATAGTATTAGTCTAAGACCTTAGCTATTAGGCCAGAGTAAGAGTTAAGACCTTGGCTATTAGGCCAGAGTAAGAGTTAAGACCTTAACCAGTAGGCCAGAGTAAGAGTTAATACCTTAACCATTAGGCCAGAGTAAGAGTTAAGACCTTAACCATAAGGCCAGAGTATGAGTCTAAGACCTTAGCTATTAGGCCAGAGTAAGAGGTAAGACCTTAACCTGTAGGCCAGAGTACGAGTCTAAGACCTTAGCTGTTAGGCCAGAGTAAGAGTTAAGACCTTAACCAGTAGGCCAGAGTAAGAGTTAAGACCTTAACCTGTAGGCCATAGTACGAGTCTAAGACCTTAGCTATTAGGCCAGAGTAAGAGTTAAGACCTTAACCAGTAGGCCAGAGTAAGAGTTAAGACCTTAACCTGTAGGCCAGAGTAAGAGTTAAGACCTTAACCAGTAGGCCAGAGTACGAGTCTAAGACCTTAGCTATTAGGCCAGGGTAAGAGTTAAGACCTTATCCAGTAGGCCAGAGTAAGAGTTAAGACCTTAGCTATTAGGCCAGAGTAAGAGTTAAGACCTTAGCTATTAGGCCAGAGTAAGAGTTAAGACCTTAAGCAGTAGGCCAGAGTAAGAGTTAAGACCTTACCCTGTAGGCCATAGTACGAGTCTAAGACCTTAGCTATTAGGCCAGAGTAAAAGTTAAGACCTTAACCAGTAGGCCAGAGTAAGAGTTAAGAACTTAACCTGTAGGCCAGAGTAAGAGTTAAGACCTTCACCTGTAGGCCATAGTACGAGTCTAAGACCTTAACTATTAGGCCAGAGTAAGAGTTAAGACCTTAGCTATTAGGCCAGAGTACGAGTTAAGACCTTAACCATTAAGCCAGAGTACGATTCTAAGACCTTAGCTATTTAGCCAGAGTAAGAGTTAAGACCTTAGCTATTAGGCCAGAGTAAGAGTTAAGACCTTAACCATTAGGCCAGAGTACGAGTCTAAGACGTTAGCTATTAGGCCAGAGTAAGTGTTAAGACCTTAACCAGTAGGCCAGAGTAAGAGTTAAGACCTTAACCATTAGTCCAGAGTACGAGTCTAAGACCTTAGCTATTAGGCCAGAGTAAGAGTTAAGACCTTAGCTATTGGGCCAGAGTAAGAGTTAAGACCTTAACCATTAGGCCAGAGTACGAGTCTAAGACCTTAGCTATTAGGCCAGAGTACGAGTTAAGACCTTAACCAGTAGGCCAGAGTAAGAGTTAAGACCTTAACCTGTAGGCCAGAGTAGGAGTTAAGACCTAAACCTGTAGGCCATACTATGAGTCTAAGACCTTAGCTACTAGGCCAGAGTAAGAGTTATGACCTTAGCTATTAGGCCAGAGTAAGAGTTAAGACCTTAACCAGTAGGCCAGAGTAAGAGTTAAAACCTTAACCTGTAGGCCAGAGTACGAGTCTAAGACCTTAGCTATTAGGCCAGAGTAAGAGTTAAGACCTTAGCTATTAGGCCAGAGTAAGAGTTAAGATCTTAACCATTAGGCCAGAGTACGAGTCTAAGACCTAAGCTATTAGGCCAGAGTAAGAGTTTAGACCTTAGCTATTAGGCCAGAGTACGAGTCTAAGACCTTAGCTATTAGGCCAGAGAAAGAGTTAAGACCTTAGCTATTGGGCCAGAGTAAGAGTGAAGACCTTAACCATTAGGCCAGAGTACGAGTCTAAGACCTTAGCTATTAGGCCAGAGTAAGAGTTAAGACCTTAACCATTAGGCCTGAGTAAGAGTTAAGACCTTAGCTATTAGGCCAGATTACGAGTTAAGACCTTAACCAGTAGGCCAGAGTAAGAGTTCAGACCTTAACCTGTAGGCCAGAGTAGGAGTTAAGACCTAAACCTGTAGGCCATACTATGAGTCTAAGACCTTAGCTACTAGGCCAGAGTAAGAGTTATGACCTTAGCTATTAGGCCAGAGTAAGAGTTAAGACCTTAACCAGTAGGCCAGAGTAAGAGTTAAAACCTTAACCTGTAGGCCAGAGTACGAGTCTAAGACCTTAGCTATTAGGCCAGAGTAAGAGTTAAGACCTTAGCTATTAGGCCAGAGTAAGAGTTAAGACCTTAACCATTAGGCCAGAGTACGAGTCTAAGACCTAAGCTATTAGGCCAGAGTAAGAGTTTAGACCTTAGCTATTAGGCCAGAGTAAGAGTTAAGACCTTAACCAGTAGGCGAGAGTGAGAGTTAAGACCTTAACCTGTAGGCCATAGTATGAGTGTAAGACCTTAGCTATTAGGCCAGAGTAAGAGTTAAGACCTTGGCTATTAGGCCAGAGTAAGAGTTAAGACCTTAACCAGTAGGCCAGAGTAAGAGTTAATACCTTAACCATTAGGCCAGAGTACGAGTCTAAGACCTTAGCTATTAGGCCAGAGTAAGAGTTAAGACTTAACCATTAGGCCAGAGTAAGAGTTAAGACCTTAACCATTAGGCCAGAGTACGAGTCTAAGACCTTAGCTATTAGGCCAGAGTAGGAGTTAAGACCTTAGCTATTAGACCAGAGTCAGAGTTAAGACCTTAACCAGTTGGCCAGAGTAAGAGTTAAGCCCTTCACCATTAGGCCAGAGTACGAATCTAAGACCTTAGCTATTAGGTCAGAGTAAGAGTTAAGACCTTAACCAGTAGGCCAGAGTAAGAGTTAAGACCTTAACCATTAGGCCAGAGTACCAGTCTAAGACCTTAGCTATTAGGCCAGAGTAAGAGTTAAGACCTTAGCTATTAGGCCAGAGTAAGAGTTAAGACCTTAACCATTAGGCCAGAGTACGAGTCTAAGACCTTAGCTATTAGGCCAGAGTAAGAGTTAAGACCTTAACCAGTAGGCCAGAGTAAGAGTTAAGAACTTAACCTGTAGGCCATAGTACGAGTCTAAGACCTTAGCTATTAGGCCAGAGTAAGAGTTAAGACCTTAGCTATTAGGCCAGAGTAAGAGTTAAGACCTTAACCATTAGGCCAAAGTACGAGTCTAAGACCTTAGCTATTAGGCCAGAGTAAGAGTTAAGACCTTAGCTATTAGGCCAGAGTAAAAGTTAAGACCTTAACCAGTAGGCCAGAGTGAGAGTTAAGACCTTAACCATTAGGCCAGAGTACGACTCTAAGACCTTAGCTATTAGGCCAGAGTAAGAGTTAAGACCTTAACCAGTAGCCCAGTGTAAGAGTTAAGACCTTAACCATTAGGCCAGAATACGAGTCTAAGACCTTAGCTATTAGGCCAGAGTACGAGTCTAAGACCTTAGCTATTAGGCCAGAGTAAGAGTTAAGACCTTAGCTATTAGGTCAGAGTAAGAGTTAAGACCTTAGCTATTAGGCCAGAGTACGAGTCTAAGACTTTAGCTATTAGGCCAGAGTACGAGTCTAAGACCTTAGCTATTAGGCCAGAGTAAGAGTTAATACCCTAGCTATTAGGCCAGAGTACGAGTCTAAGACCTTAGCTATCAGGCCATAGTACGAGTCTTACACTATAGCTATTAGGCCAGAGTAAGAGTTAAGACCTTAACCATTAGGCCAGAATACGAGTCTAAGACCTTAGCTATTAGGCCAAAGTAAGAGTTAAGACCTTAGCCATTAGGCCAGAGTAAGAGTTAAGACCTTAACCATTAGGCACGAGTACGAGTCTAAGACCTTAGCTATTAGGCCAGAGTAAGAGTTAAGACCTTAGCTATTAGGCCAGAGTAAGAGTTAAGACCTTAACCAATAGGCCAGAGTAAGAGTTAAGACCTTCACCATTAGGCCAGAGTACGAGTCTAAGACCTTAGCTATTAGGCCAGAGTAAGAGTTAAGACCTTAACCATTAGGCCAGAGTACCAGTCTAAGACCTTAGCTATTAGGCCAGAGTAAGAGTTAAGACCTTAGCTATTAGGCCAGAGTAAGAGTTAAGACCTTAACCATTAGGCCAGAGTACGAGTCTAAGACCTTAGCTATTAGGCCAGAGTAAGAGTTAAGACCTTAACCAGTAGGCCAGAGTAAGAGTTAAGAACTTAACCTGTAGGCCATAGTACGAGTCTAAGACCTTAGCTATTAGGCCAGAGTAAGAGTTAAGACCTTAGCTATTAGGCCAGAGTAAGAGTTAAGACCTTAACCATTGGGCCAAAGTACGAGTCTAAGACCTTAGCTATTAGGCCAGAGTAAGAATTAAGACCTTAGCTATTAGGCCAGAGTAAAAGTTAAGACCTTAACCAGTAGGCAAGAGTAAGAGTTAAGACCTTAACCATTAGGCCAGAGTCCGAGTCAAAGACCTTAGCTACTAGGCCAGAGTAAGAGTTAAGACCTTAGCTATTAGGCCAGAGTAAGAGTTAAGACCTTAACCAGTAGGCCAGAGTAAGAGTTAAAACCTTAACCTGTAGGCCAGAGTACGAGTCGAAGACCTTAGCTATTAGGCCAGAGTAAGAGTTAAGACCTTAGCTATTAGGCCAGAGTAAGAGTTAAGACCTTAACCATTAGGCCAGAGTACGAGTCTAAGACCTAAGCTATTAGGCCAGAGTAAGAGTTAAGACCTTAGCTATTAGGCCAGAGTAAGAGTTAAGACCTTAACCAGTAGGCGAGAGTGAGAGTTAAGACCTTAACCTGTAGGCCATAGTATTAGTCTAAGACCTTAGCTATTAGGCCAGAGTAAGAGTTAAGACCTTGGCTATTAGGCCAGAGTAAGAGTTAAGACCTTAACCATTAGGCCAGAGTAAGAGTTAAGACCTTAACCATAAGGCCAGAGTATGAGTCTAAGACCTTAGCTATTAGGCCAGAGTAAGAGGTAAGACCTTAACCTGTAGGCCAGAGTACGAGTCTAAGACCTTAGCTGTTAGGCCAGAGTAAGAGTTAAGACCTTAACCAGTAGGCCAGAGTAAGAGTTAAGACCTTAACCTGTAGGCCATAGTACGAGTCTAAGACCTTAGCTATTAGGCCAGAGTAAGAGTTAAGACCTTAACCAGTAGGCCAGAGTAAGAGTTAAGACCTTAACCTGTAGGCCAGAGTAAGAGTTAAGACCTTAACCAGTAGGCCAGAGTACGAGTCTAAGACCTTAGCTATTAGGCCAGGGTAAGAGTTAAGACCTTATCCAGTAGGCCAGAGTAAGAGTTAAGACCTTAGCTATTAGGCCAGAGTAAGAGTTAAGACCTTAGCTATTAGGCCAGAGTAAGAGTTAAGACCTTAAGCAGTAGGCCAGAGTAAGAGTTAAGACCTTACCCTGTAGGCCATAGTACGAGTCTAGGACCTTAGCTATTAGGCCAGAGTAAAAGTTAAGACCTTAACCAGTAGGCCAGAGTAAGAGTTAAGAACTTAACCTGTAGGCCAGAGTAAGAGTTAAGACCTTAACCTGTAGGCCATAGTACGAGTCTAAGAACTTAGCTATTAGGCCAGAGTAAGAGTTAAGTCCTTAGCTATTAGGCCAGAGTACGAGTTAAGACCTTAACCATTAAGCCAGAGTACGAGTCTAAGACCTTAGCTATTTAGCCAGAGTAAGAGTTAAGACCTTAGCTATTAGGCCAGAGTAAGAGTTAAGACCTTCACCATTAGGCCAGAGTACGAGTCTAAGACGTTAGCTATTAGGCCAGAGTAAGAGTTAAGACCTTAACCAGTAGAACAGAGTAAGAGTTAAGACCTTAACCATTAGTCCAGAGTACGAGTCTAAGACCTTAGCTATTAGGCCAGAGTAAGAGTTAAGACCTTAGCTATTGGGCCAGAGTAAGAGTTAAGACCTTAACCATTAGGCCAGAGTACGAGTCTAAGACCTTAGCTATTAGGCCAGAGTAAGAGTTAAGACCTTAACCTGTAGGCCATAGTATGAGTATAAGACCTTAGCTATTAGGCCAGAGTAAGAGTTAAGAACTTAGCTATCAGGCCAGAGTAAGAGTTAAGACCTTAACCAGTAGGCCAGAGTAAGAGTTAAGACCTTAACCTGTAGGCCAGAGTAGGAGTTAAGACCTAAACCTGTAGGCCATACTATGAGTCTAAGACCTTAGCTAATAGGCCAGAGTAAGAGTTAAGACCTTAGCTATTAGGCCATAGTAAGAGTTAAGACATTAACCAGTAGGCCAGAGTAAGAGTTAAGACCTTAACCTGAAGGCCATAGTACGAGTCTAAGACCTTAGATATTAGGCCAGAGTACGAGTCTAAGACCTTAGCTATTAGGCCAGAGTAAGAGTTAAGACCTTAACCATTAGGCCAGAGTACGAGTCTAAGACCTTAGCTATTAGGCCAGAGTAAGAGTTAAGACCTCAACCAGTAGGCCAGAGTACGAGTCTAAGACCTTAGCTATTAGGCCAGAGTAAGAGTTAACACCTTAACCAGTAGGCCAGAGTAAGAGTTAACACCTTAACCAGTAGGCCAGAGTAGGAGTTAAGACCTTAGCTATTAGGCCATGAGTAAGAGTTAAGACCTTAAACATTAGGCCAGAGTACGAGTCTAAGACCTTAGCTATTTAGCCAGAGTAAGAGTTAAGACCTTAGCTATTAGGCCAGAGTAAGAGTTAAGACCTTAACCATTAGGCCAGAGTACGAGTCTAAGACGTTAGCTATTACGCCAGAGTAAGAGTTAAGACCTTAACCAGTAGGCCAGAGTAAGAGTTAAAACCTTAACCATTAGTCCAGAGTACGAGTCTAAGACCTTAGCTATTAGGCCAGAGTAAGAGTTAAGACCTTAACAAGTAGGCCAGAGTAAGAGTTAAGACCTTAACCTGTAGGCCATAGTACGAGTCTAAGACCTTAGCTATTAGGCCAGAGTAAGAGTTAAGACCTTAATCATTAGGCCAGAGTACGAGTCTAACACCTTAGCTATTAGGCCAGAGTAAGAGTTAAGACCTTAACCATTAGGCCAGAGTATGAGTCTAAGACCTTAGCTATTAGGCCAGAGTAAGAGTTAAGACCTTAACCAGTAGGCCAGAGTAAGAGTTAAGACCTTAACCTGTAGGCCATAGTACGAGTCTAAGACCTTAGCTATTAGGCCAGAGTAAGAGTTAAGACCTTAGCTATTAGGCCTGAGTAAGAGTTAAGACCTTAACCATTAGGCCAGAGTAAGAGTTAAGACCTTAACCATTAGGCCAGAGTATGAGTCTAAGACCTTAGCTATTAGGCCAGAGTAAGAGTTAAGACCTTAACCAGTAGGCCAGAGTAAGAGTTAAGACCTTAACCTGTAGGCCATAGTACGAGTCTAAGACCTTAGCTATTAGGCCAGAGTAAGAGTTAAGACCTTAGCTATTAGGCCTGAGTAAGAGTTAAGACCTTAACCATTAGGCCAGAGTACGAGTCTAAGACCTTAGCTATTAGGCCAGAGTAAGAGTTAAGACCTTAACCATTAGGCCAGAGTAAGAGTTAAGACCTTAACCATTAGGCCAGAGTACAAGTCTAAGACCTTAGCTATTAGGCCAGAGTAGGAGTTAAGACCTTAGCTATTAGGCCAGAGTAAGAGATAAGACCTTAACCAGTTGGCCAGAGTAAGAGTTAAGCCCTTCACCATTAGGCCAGAGTACGAGTCTAAGACCTTAGCTATTAGGTCAGAGTAAGAGTTAAGACCTTAACCAGTAGGCCAGAGTAAGAGTTAAGACCTTAACCATTAGGCCAGAGTACCAGTCTAAGACCTTAGCTATTAGGCCAGAGTAAGAGTTAAGACCTTAGCTATTAGGCCAGAGTAAGAGTTAAGACCTTAACCATTAGGCCAGAGTACGAGTCTAAGACCTTAGCTATTAGGCCAGAGTAAGAGTTAAGACCTTAACCAGTAGGCCAGAGTAAGAGTTAAGAACTTAACCTGTAGGCCATAGTACGAGTCTAAGACCTTAGCTATTAGGCCAGAGTAAGAGTTAAGACCTTAGCTATTAGGCCAGAGTAAGAGTTAAGACCTTAACCATTAGGCCAAAGTACGAGTCTAAGACCTTAGCTATAAGGCCAGAGTAAGAGTTAAGACCTTAGCTATTAGGCCAGAGTAAAAGTTAAGACCTTAACCAGTAGGCCAGAGTGAGAGTTAAGACCTTAACCATTAGGCCAGAGTACGACTCTAAGACCTTAGCTATTAGGCCAGAGTAAGAGTTAAGACCTTAACCAGTAGCCCAGTGTAAGAGTTAAGACCTTAACCATTAGGCCAGAATACGAGTCTAAGACCTTAGCTATTAGGCCAGAGTACGAGTCTAAGACCTTAGCTATTAGGCCAGAGTAAGAGTTAAGACCTTAGCTATTAGGCCAGAGTAAGAGTTAAGACCTTAGCTATTAGGCCAGAGTACGAGTCTAAGACCTTAGCTATTAGGCCAGAGTACGAGTCTAAGACCTTAGCTATTAGGCCAGAGTAAGAGTTAATACCTTAGCTATTAGGCCAGAGTACGAGACTAAGACCTTAGCTATCAGGCCATAGTACGAGTCTTACACTATAGCTATTAGGCCAGAGTAAGAGTTAAGACCTTAACCATTAGGCCAGAATACGAGTCTAAGACCTTAGCTATTAGGCCAAAGTAAGAGTTAAGACCTTAGCCATTAGGCCAGAGTAAGAGTTAAGACCTTAACCATAAGGCAAGAGTACGAGTCTAAGACCTTAGCTATTAGGCCAGGGTAGGAGTTAAGACCTTAGCTATTAGGCCAGAGTAAGAGTTAAGACCTTAACCAATATGCCAGAGTAAGAGTTAAGACCTTAACCATTAGGCCAGAGTACCAGTCTAAGACCTTAGCTATTAGGCCAGAGTAAGAGTTAAGACCTTAACTATTAGGCCAGAGTAAGAGTTAAGACCTTAACCATTAGGCCAGAGTACGAGTCTAAGACCTTAGCTATTAGGCCAGAGTAAGTGTTAAGACCTTAACCAGTAGGCCAGAGTAAGAGTTAAGAACTTAACCTGTAGGCCATAGTACGAGTCTAAGACCTTAGCTATTAGGCCAGAGTAAGAGTTAAGACCTTAACAAGTAGGCCAGAGTAAGAGTTAAGACCTTAACCTGTAGGCCATAGTACGAGTCTAAGACCTTAGCTATTAGGCCAGAGTAATAGTTAAGACCTAAACCATTAGGCCAGAGTACGAGTCTAACACCTTAGCTATTAGGCCAGAGTAAGAGTTAAGACCTTAACCATTAGGCCAGAGTATGAGTCTAAGACCTTAGCTATTAGGCCAGAGTAAGAGTTAAGACCTTAACCAGTAGGCCAGAGTAAGAGTTAAGACCTTAACCTGTAGGCCATAGTACGAGTCTAAGACCTTAGCTATTAGGCCAGAGTAAGAGTTAAGACCTTAGCTATTAGGCCTGAGTAAGAGTTAAGACCTTAACCATTAGGCCAGAGTACGAGTCTAAGACCTTAGCTATTAGGCCAGAGTAAGAGTTAAGACCTTAACCATTAGGCCAGAGTAAGAGTTAAGACCTTAACCATTAGGCCAGAGTACGAGTCTAAGACCTTAGCTATTAGGCCAGAGTAGGAGTTAAGACCTTAGCTATTAGACCAGAGTCAGAGTTAAGACCTTAACCAGTTGGCCAGAGTAAGAGTTAAGCCCTTCACCATTAGGCCAGAGTACGAGTCTAAGACCTTAGCTATTAGGTCAGAGTAAGAGTTAAGACCTTAACCAGTAGGCCAGAGTAAGAGTTAAGACCTTAACCATTAGGCCAGAGTACCAGTCTAAGACCTTAGCTATTAGGCCAGAGTAAGAGTTAAGACCTTAGATATTAGGCCAGAGTAAGAGTTAAGACCTTAACCATGAGGCCAGAGTACGAGTTTAAGACCTTAGCTATTAGGCCAGAGTAAGAGTTAAGACCTTAACCAGTAGGCCAGAGTAAGAGTTAAGAACTTAACCTGTAGGCCATAGTACGAGTCTAAGACCTTAGCTATTAGGCCAGAGTAAGAGTTAAGACCTTAGCTATTAGGCCAGAGTAAGAGTTAAGACCTTAACCATTAGGCCAAAGTACGAGTCTAAGACCTTAGCTATTAGGCCAGAGTAAGAGTTAAGACCTTAGCTATTAGGCCAGAGTAAAAGTTAAGACCTTAACCAGTAGGCCAGAGTGAGAGTTAAGACCTTAACCATTAGGCCAGAGTACGACTCTAAGACCTTAGCTATTAGGCCAGAGTAAGAGTTAAGACCTTAACCAGTAGCCCAGTGTAAGAGTTAAGACCTTAACCATTAGGCCAGAATACGAGTCTAGGACCTTAGCTATTAGGCCAGAGTACGAGTCTAAAACCTTAGCTATTAGGCCAGAGTAAGAGTTAAGACCTTAGCTATTAGGCCAGAGTAAGAGTTAAGACCTTAGCTATTAGGCCAGAGTACGAGTCTAAGACCTTAGCTATTAGGCCAGAGTACGAGTCTAAGACCTTAGCTATTAGGCCAGAGTAAGAGTTAATACCTTAGCTTTTAGGCCAGAGTACGAGTCTAAGACCTTAGCTATCAGGCCATAGTACGAGTCTTACACTATAGCTATTAGGCCAGAGTAAGAGTTAAGACCTTAACCATTAGGCCAGAATACGAGTCTAAGACCTTAGCTATTAGGCCAAAGTAAGAGTTAAGACCTTAGCCATTAGGCCAGAGTAAGAGTTAAGACCTTAACCATTAGGCAAGAGTACGAGTCTAAGACCTTAGCTATTAGGCCAGAGTAAGAGTTAAGACCTTAGCTATTAGGCCAGAGTAAGAGTTAAGACCTTAACCAATAGGCCAGAGTAAGAGTTAAGACCTTCACCATTAGGCCAGAGTACGAGTCTAAGACCTTAGCTATTAGGCCAGAGTAAGAGTTAAGACCTTAACCATTAGGCCAGAGTACCAGTCTAAGACCTTAGCTATTAGGCCAGAGTAAGAGTTAAGACCTTAGCTATTAGGCCAGAATAAGAGTTAAGACCTTAACCATTAGGCCAGAGTACGAGTCTAAGACCTTAGCTATTAGGCCAGAGTAAGAGTTAAGACCTTAACCAGTAGGCCAGAGTAAGAGTTAAGAACTTAACCTGTAGGCCATAGTACGAGTCTAAGACCTTAGCTATTAGGCCAGAGTAAGAGTTAAGACCTTAGCTATTAGGCCAGAGTAAGAGTTAAGACCTTAACCATTAGGCCAGAGTACGAGTCTAAGACCTAAGCTATAAGGCCAGAGTAAGAGTTAAGACCTTAGCTATTAGGCCAGAGTAAGAGTTAAGACCTTAACCATTAGGCCAAAGTACGAGTCTAAGACCTTAGCTATTAGGCCAGAGTAAGAATTAAGACCTTAGCTATTAGGCCAGAGTAAAAGTTAAGACCTTAACCAGTAGGCAAGAGTAAGAGTTAAGACCTTAACCATTAGGCCAGAGTACGAGTCTAAGACCTTAGCTACTAGGCCAGAGTAAGAGTTATGACCTTAGCTATTAGGCCAGAGTAAGAGTTAAGACCTTAACCAGTAGGCCAGAGTAAGAGTTAAAACCTTAACCTGTAGGCCAGAGTACGAGTCTAAGACCTTAGCTATTAGGCCAGAGTAAGAGTTAAGACCTTAGCTATTAGGCCAGAGTAAGAGTTAAGACCTTAACCATTAGGCCAGAGTACGAGTCTAAGACCTAAGCTATAAGGCCAGAGTAAGAGTTAAGACCTTAGCTATTAGGCCAGAGTAAGAGTTAAGACCTTAACCAGTAGGCGAGAGTGAGAGTTAAGACCTTAACCTGTAGGCCATAGTATTAGTCTAAGACCTTAGCTATTAGGCCAGAGTAAGAGTTAAGACCTTGGCTATTAGGCCAGAGTAAGAGTTAAGACCTTAACCAGTAGGCCAGAGTAAGAGTTAATACCTTAACCATTAGGCCAGAGTAAGAGTTAAGACCTTAACCATAAGGCCAGAGTATGAGTCTAAGACCTTAGCTATTAGGCCAGAGTAAGAGGTAAGACCTTAACCTGTAGGCCAGAGTACGAGTCTAAGACCTTAGCTGTTAGGCCAGAGTAAGAGTTAAGACCTTAACCAGTAGGCCAGAGTAAGAGTTAAGACCTTAACCTGTAGGCCATAGTACGAGTCTAAGACCTTAGCTATTAGGCCAGAGTAAGAGTTAAGACCTTAACCAGTAGGCCAGAGTAAGAGTTAAGACCTTAACCTGTAGGCCAGAGTAAGAGTTAAGACCTTAACCAGTAGGCCAGAGTACGAGTCTAAGACCTTAGCTATTAGGCCAGGGTAAGAGTTAAGACCTTATCCAGTAGGCCAGAGTAAGAGTTAAGACCTTAGCTATTAGGCCAGAGTAAGAGTTAAGACCTTAGCTATTAGGCCAGAGTAAGAGTTAAGACCTTAAGCAGTAGGCCAGAGTAAGAGTTAAGACCTTACCCTGTAGGCCATAGTACGAGTCTAAGACCTTAGCTATTAGGCCAGAGTAAAAGTTAAGACCTTAACCAGTAGGCCAGAGTAAGAGTTAAGAACTTAACCTGTAGGCCAGAGTAAGAGTTAA